>NC_140580.1:789010746-790381687 GCF_964204655.1 Triturus cristatus
CACATCTGTGTGTTGAAGGGGGTGTCCAGTGTAGGTCACACATGGTCAGCCAAATGACCTGTGAGTCTGTTCCAATTGATGCATTTCCCTTAGTGTGCGGCTGAGTAATAAAGGTGTTTATCACACTCCAAGGTACCTCATCTCTGTCAATGCAGGTCTCTTGCCACTTTGCATGCGGCATATCTGGCATAGTTGTGGAAGATTATGCATAGGAGTCCATGTAAATTTAGCAACATGCATGCAGTTGCTCATGGGTTAGGCTCCCTATTGGGCATGAAGTACATGGTCGTGTATGTTTTTTGGCATGTTGGTCCGCACAATGGGCCACCAACAGCTGCTGAGGGTGTGTCTCCTGTGCGCAGGTCGGCCTTCAGTTTCCTGATCCGGTGTCATGCTTCTTTGGTGATTGTGCATGCATTGTCTCTGGGTGTGCCATGTGACACTGGACACTCCTTACTTTACACACGCGCCTGTTGCAGTTGTCCTTCTGACATCCTAGTCTATGTGTGCAAATTCTGTCATTTTGCGAGGAGATGCCACCTGCTGCTGCAGCCCCTGCAGCAAGGGCCAACAGAGTATCCAGATTTGGCAACACACACGCCTCCAGGATGCTCCTCACTTCCTCCCTCCACCCATTCATTTTGCTGTCCTCAGCTTGTCTATGCCACTGTTGCCGCCACGCGTGCCAAAGGCTGGACCATCAGCACATGCAAGGTGCACATTGCACCACCATCCTGTCCTTGCATTACCCACATCACACTACAGTCTGATGTATCAGCCACACTCCGAGCTATGTCCATACGCACATCTAACGCCTGCTGTCAGATATACAATGGGCACACACACGACACCTTTGCATGCTGAGTGTGCAACTCCAACTGCCTACACTGCGCTGCCCCGCCTTCTAGGCCCTGTCACACCAACCAGGTCACGTCCCTAATACTCCCCACCAGCTCTGTGGCCCAGCAGGGGCATGGGAGTGGGACTCAAGGCTTCAGCATGTAATATGGTGTCATTGTCTGGGACATGGCATAGGTATCATCTCTCAGCATGTCAATCTACAGAGTGTCCAGGACCCCCCTCTCCACCATCACATGCGCACAGCACCTCATCATCAGCTTGTATGCCATTGACAGCCAGGTGCTCCTCACCCTCAACAAGGACACAGACATTGTCAGTTCCGTCATTCAAGTATGCATGAGATCTATTGATGGATGGCTGTACACGAGCACCCTGAGGCTGGACTTGTACAGGACTGAGGTGAACATCTGAGGATTGTCCCCTTCCAGCTGGGTCAAGTGCCTGTGTCCCACCCGCAAGAGCCCTGCACAAGCACCCAGTACCACACATACAAGATGGTGTGCATCATGTTTGGCTCGCTCACATATGCCATGCTAGTCCACAGCATCTGTACCTCATGCTGCAACGCCCTCTGCATTATGCAACATGATCCACAGATAGATCCACTCCAAGAAAAGACAGACCATCCCCCAGGTCCATGACAACATCCGTGTCACATACTGCCCTGCCCTCTACGGAGCAAGTACATCCAAACTCCCAGGAAACTGGTACACTTCCAGGGTGCATCTGCACACCTCAGATTCAACACCCTGCGCCCCAGCCACCTCACCGTCCACCATGGATAGCTGCAATGGATCACTGTCTGCTGCAGGGTGACCTCCACACTCCCCACCCACACTCAGGAGGCAGTCCACAACCCCGACCCCAACCAACCTTGTACGTCTGTCATCCTAGATCCCGTTGGGCCATCTCCGTGCATCCAACCTTGCCCTGGCCACCGTTCTTCACATCCACCGTACTCCAGCATACAGGACATTGTTCTCCCACCTGGCCACACATACCTGGGAATCCCTCCCCGGGAACCTCCACATGAGCCATGACCTCTACGCCTTGATGATAATCTCCCAAATAGGTCTCTCCGCACAGTTTAGCAAGACCCCCTCAGCAGCCGGAGGCCATCACAGGTGAGTGTTGCGCTCCATGCCTACATTGAATGATACCTTGTGACCCATGTGTGTCCTGTACCAGACTCTGATCCCAGGGTATGGTTAGCTGGAGTTGGTTCAACGCTCAGGCATAGTTTGACATTTCCACACACATATGTCGTTGAATGATGCAAAATGACAGGAACGTCTCATGTCCAAAGTGAAATATTTATTTACGGTGGGGTAAGTGGTTTGGTAGATACAATTGGGTGCTGTACCGGGGGAATAGAATCCAAAGTTCACAGGGGGAGATGGTATCCTTGGCATTGGAAGTCATCAGAGTCTAGACCACAGTGTTGGTCATCATTGGTCAGACTGTGACCAGCAAGTCCATGTGGCAGAGAATGTCATTGGATGAGGTGCTGCTGTTGCGCCGGAGGGCCAGGTGCCAGGCCAGGTGACCTGGGAGATGGGGATGGTCAGCTGACTCTCACGGTCTTTTCCGTGGACGACCCACCTTCCTCCGGGGACCCTCAGATGCAGGCCTTGACGATGCTGGGGACGCTCCGTCAGATGAATCCTCCTCCTCCTCCCTCCCTGTGTCTGGTGCTGGTCTACGCCTGGTGGCACAGGGAGGGTTTGCCAGGCTTTGGGCGATCTGACCGAGTGATTGGCTCACGTCCCTGTGCACCGCCAGGAGCTCAGCCAGTCTTGCCTACATCCGTCCTTGGTGTTGTTGATGACTAGCATGATGCTCGACCTACAGGTTCTTAATGTCATCGAGGGTCCCCTGCATCTCGGAGAGTCTTGACATGACCTGGTTGATGCCTCTGGTGTCACGCCGGTATGAATCCAGGATGTTGCGTATGTGTGACATACCGGGGTCCTGAGCTGGCTGGTCAGGTTCGCGCCTCCGCCTGCCTCCACTCCCACCACCCCTGCCCACTTGAGCCTGGCCTGCCCTTGTGGGCACATCGGGTCTACGGGACCCCTGAGGGATGGCATTTGCAGGGTTGCCTGCCTCCTCCTGGGTGCCCGGAGAACCTTGCCCCTCCTGGTCAGACTGGCTGTGTTGTTCAGTGTGAGCAGGGCTCCTGGGTGTGTCCTGGGATGTGGCAGGAATGGGGATGGTGGTTGGCACAGATGTACCTGACGCAGGTGCTGCAGGGGCTTGGGCACCAGAGGGTCCAGGTTGGTCGGGGTCATCCACGGAGTGGTGAGAGTCGTCGCTGCCGGTGGGATCGTCTTCACGCGGTACCTGGGACTGTGATTCTTCCCCCCCAGTGTTGGGGGGAGATCGACGACGTTGCCCTGTGTGTGAGAGAGAGACAATATTAATGATGTTTCATGAGACATCTATGTTTCATACATATTCAACTTGACACATTTCCTCCAGGTAGTTGGATGTGCCTAGCATTCCTCTCAATGTCCACTTGGGGATGGGTATGTTGCAGGGGACAGATTGGGATGTTCTCTTGAGTGTTTGACCTGTAGATTGTTTGCCCCGGGTGTGTGTGCTTGTGTTAGGGGGGTGGGTTGTGACCGGGCCTGCTGTTGTGTGTAGTGTGATTTGTCATTGGGTCTCCCAGGTGATGTGTCTGTCCCCTCATGCTGCATGCTGGCATGATAGTGAGTGTGAGTTCCTGTGCTAGATAGCTGTGCTTGTGGAGTTGGTGTTTGAGTGTACAGTGGTCCCAGGAGGGCCTTGTGCTGCATACAGCAGGGCCAAGTGTCATCTACCTTGTCAGTACTTTGACAGTCCCTGTGCATTGTGCATGGTTATGTACCTATGCCATATGGGCTGAGGGCATTGGTGTCTGCGTCTCATTTCCACAATGTGTTGTGTGGGGCCCACCCTCCCAGCCTCCCGGACATCCAGTCTTGTGTTTGTGGTTGTTGTAGGCTTGGACATGGCCTTGCCTTGATTTGTGAAGGGTGCATGGTGACGTTAGTGGCATCTGCGTGGTTTTTTAGTGTGGTTGTTTGTGGTGAGTGCTTGGGGGACATTGGGTGCATTTGGTGTGTATGTGGTGTGGACCCCATTGCCCCCATGTTACGTAAGTTGTTTGTGTACTCACCAGGCTCTGCGACTCCTTCGACTCCGTGTACTCCCAACGGCGGTCGCAGGGCCATCACCTTCTCCTCCCAGGGATGGTAGTGTACGGGTCTGCGGGGCGGCCTACCTCCAGTGATGTTAGTCTGGGCATATTCTTCATTCATTTTCCTCTTGACCGCCCTGCGCAGATCGTACCACCTGGCTTGGCATTCATGCCTGGTCCTTCGGATGGGCGCAACAGCATTCACCTTGTCGACAATCCTCTGCCACATGGCAGATTTTGCAGATATGCTGGTCTGTCTGACCAATGTTCCAAACAACTGTGGCTCGACTCTGATGACTTCGTTGACAAGGAGGTCCAGCTTCGCCGTTGTGAACTTTGGATTCTTGTCTGAATGCATGGTGTGGGGTGTGGGTGTGGGTGTGGATGGTTGTGGGTGTGTGAATGTGACGGTGTGTGTGTGAATGTGAAGAGGGGGATGTTTGTG
This sequence comes from Triturus cristatus, assembly GCF_964204655.1. Lineage (NCBI taxonomy): Eukaryota > Metazoa > Chordata > Amphibia > Caudata > Salamandridae > Triturus > Triturus cristatus. The sequence goes on from NC_140580.1 coordinate 789,015,237, forward strand.
GATGAGGTTGTGTGAAGGTGTGTGATTGAAGGTGTAGTGGAGGTATGAGTGATGTGGAGTAGTTTCTCTGTGGAGTTGTTTCTCAGTGGGGTCTGGCAGCAGTGGGTCTGTTGCAAAGGTTCATGGGTTGTGTGTGTGGGCCCTTTTTATTGGTCCATTTTTGGTAGTGGCTGTGTTTGAATTTTGGTGGGTGTGTTAGAAGTGGTGGTTGTGATTTGGGGCCTCTGTTTGCCTGTTTGGATGTGCCAGGTCAGTCATTGAGATGTATGTTGTCATGTAGACATGTTTTGTGGTGTTGTGCGAGTCGAATTGACCTCCTTGTGCTGTTTTACAGTGTTCTGGTTCTGTAACAGTCATTTTCGCGTAGGTACGATCCGTACATACGCGATGCTGGGTGAGGGTGCTGGGGTACGGTGTTGGAGTGTCGCGCGTACATGCGGTGGGGGTTCGGTGCATACAGGTGCAGCCCTGGGGTACGGCGCGTACATGCAGGGGTGCGGCGCGTACATGGGGGGGTAAGGCGCGTACATGCGGTGGGGGTACGGTGCATACACGTGGGGCCCTGGGGTACGGCACGTACATGCGGGGGGGTAAGGCGCGTACATGCGGTGGGGGTACGGTGCGTACACGTGCGGCCCTGGAGTACGGCGCGTACATGCGGGGGTGCGGCGCGTACATGGGGGGTAAGGCGCGTACATGCGATGGGGGTACGGTGCGTACACGTGCGGCCCTGGGGTACGGTGCGTACATGCGGCGGTACGGCGCGTACATGGGGGGGTACGGCGCGTACAGTTGCGGGGCTGGGGTACAGTGCAGACAAGGTGGTGTACGGTGCTGACATATTTGGGGGTGGGGGGGGGCTGTACGGCTCGTACACGGGCATGAGTTTACCCGTGTACATGTGTGCACCAGCGTTGGCTCCGTACGGGCCTTTTTATGTGTTGAATAATTATTATTTTGGGGTATAAAAAATATTTAATAGTTCAATATTTTTTAATTGGTAATTAATGTTTCATAATTATTATTTTGTGGTATAATTTTTTTTTAATTGTTCAATATTTTTTAATTGGTAATTACTTTTTAATAATGCATATGTGTTTGGTTATGAACATATTTTATTGTTTAATATTGATTATTTGGTAATTAATATTTATTAATTATTTTTTATTGGTATTTATTATTAAGTTATTGTTAATTAAATATTCATTGGTAGTTATGTTTGTAATAATTATTTATTGGTATTTGTAAATATTTTTGAGTTATTTAATAATTAAATCACTAATTATTTTAAATAATTATTTTATTTATAAGTTTGTTATTTTTAACTTCTACGCTATCCAACACTTTCCCTACTGTTGCACTCTCTGGAGTTGGAATAGTAATTTTTATCCCTACGCTATCCAACACTTTCCGTACTGTTGCACTCTCTGGAGTTGGAATAGTAATTTTGACCCTTACGCTATCCAACACTTTCCCTACTGTTGAACTCTGTGGAGTTGGAATAGTAATTTATACCCCTACTCTATCCAACACTTTCCCTACTGTTGCACTCTCTGGAGTGGGAATAGTAATTTTTACCCCTACGCTATCCAACACTTTCCCTACTGTTGCACTCTCTGGAGTGGGAATAGTAATTTTTACCCCTTCACTATCCAACACTTTCCCTACTGTTGCACTCTCTGGAGTGGGAATAGTAATTTTTACCCCTACGCTATCCAACACTTTCCCTACTGTTGCACTCTCTGGAGTGGGAATATTAATTTATACCCCTACGCTATCCAACACTTTCCCTACTGGTGCACTCTCTGGAGTTGGAATAGTAATTTTTACCCCTACGCTATCCAACACTTTCCCTAATGTTGCACTCTCTGGAGTGGGAATAGTAATTTTTACCCCTACGCTATCCAACACTTTCCCTACTGTTGCACTCTCTGGAGTGGGAATAGTAATTTTTACCCCTACGCTATCCAACACTTTCCCTACTGTTGCACTCTCTGGAGTTGGACTAGTAATTTTTACCCCTACGCTATCCAACACTTTCCCTAATGTTGCACTCTCTGGAGTGGGAATAGTAATTTTTACCCCTACGCTATCCAACACTTTCTCTACTGTTGCACTCTCTGGAGTTGGAATAGTCATTTTTCCCCCTACGCTATCCAACATTTTCCTTACTGTTGTTTTTTTTGGAGCTGGAGTAGTAGTTTTATTGTCTGTGCTATTTAATATTTTTTGTATTATTTTAGCTGATGTAATATATAATTAATTTTAACAATATTCAAATTAAATGTAATTTTTTAAATGTGTTATATAATATTATTTAATTTTTATTCATGTTATTGTTTTATGTGTATGATACATTTGTAATTTATAATATTTTTTAATAATTTATAAGTTAATAAAACAATTATTAAAACTGATTATTAAAGTAAGTATGTATATTATATATTACATGTATATGTTTAATTAATGTTTAATTAAATTATATATATTAATTATTAATTTTAAACATTATAAAATATATTTAATTATGTTTATTTTATTTATAAGTATTATTTGGTTTATTTTACATATATTTGTTTAAACTAAAAAATACCCTATATTTTTAATAACAATATTTTTGACATTCTATATTTTATTTTCGATATTTTTGTACTTACCATGTTGCAGATAGGATGTCGATATTCTTGACATTGATATTTTTGCTCCGATATTTTTGTAGGTCGATTTTTTGACCTTCGATATTTTGTCAGTGATCTAAATTTGGTATATCCTCCACAAGAATGCCCAAGATCTCCTCTTCCTTACGAAAACATGGCTGACCACTGAGTCGGCAGCTCACATTGCCACAGCTATCCTAGCAGGATAGAAGCTCACATAACAGGACAGCCAACACAAACCAAGAGGAGAAACCATAATAATATTTATAGACTTAACTGCACTACAACCACAGAGACAGCAACCTCCTACATGGAGCACCTACATTTCAAGCTACTAGCATCAGCAACATACACCCTGAGCAGAACTCTTGTCTACCACCCACCAGGACATCGAGACACTTTTGCCAACAACATCGCTGACTTCACCACCCCCCTCACTATCTACTCCAACAATTACACCCTACTAGGAGACTTCAACGTCCTCCTGAAAGACAAGAAGGAGAACAAAACTATCAGACTCTTCCAGAGCCTAGAGAACCCGGAACTGACACATCACCGGACCCACACACGCAACAACTGAACACAACATTGAGCCTGTCTTCACTATTGTCAATGGCATTGAAATCACCACAACCACATCACTCACCTTGACTGACCACACCAGCATCCAATTCCAATTTAGCATCCCCCGCGTACCTAGACCCGCTATCACAGGCATGGCTTGGCGCAGCTGGAGCAGCATCCGAGAACCCAACTTGGTCTACACCCTGCGCCTTAATCAACTAACTTCTACTGACAACCTCAACAGCGACATCAAAGATCTCAATGAGTGGATCACAAAACACATCAATTCACTCGGATATCGTAAACACAATACACAGAGGAAACCCAGAAGCAGGCCAGCTTGTACACCGAGGAACTCCACGCAACCAAACACCACTGTAAACAATGGAAAGAAGATGGAGAACAAAACACCTAGAAAATAATGAAAAACATACATAAGTGCCCTGAGACGCTACCTCCAACAAATCAAAGAAACCAAGAAGAAGGTCCTAGCAGCGTGCATAGACAGCAGCTCCAACAGCGGCAAACAAATCTTCACGATTATCAAAAACTTCACTTCACCAGCTGCCATCAACAGCATCACCCCCTCGTAAGAACTGTGAGTAAATCTCAAAATTCTTCAGCAACAAAATAAAAGCCATATATAACAACCTCTACCTTCAACTGGGCCCTGTACCCTCATCCCTAGCCTACCCACAAACACCCACAGAAAAATCCTGACCACTAGGGAAACATTACCCATGGAAGATACAGCCAGCACTATGAAAACCATTCACTCTGGGGCACCAAAGGACCCGTGCCCCCACCACATCTATAATATGGATTCTACCTCTATCAGCGAAGTTTTCAACTGCATCCTGAATAGCTGCATCAACTGTGAGATGTCCCCCGAAACACATGATGGTCAACGCATTGCTAAAGAAACCCTCTGCAGACCCCACTCAACCTCAGTAAACCTACCACCCTACACATTGTAGGCCAAGAACCTCATATGTGGAGTTCCCCAAGGATCATTTCACATCAACATACTCTCCTACATAGACAACACCCATCTGATACTCTTCCTATCAGACAAGACCCCCACTATAAAAAATAACTTCACCTCCAGCATAACTGTTGGAACCACATGGATGAAATTTAAATGCTTTCAACTCATCACACACAAAACTGAAGTGATCTTTGGATGTAAATTCTCTGCTTGGAACTGAACTTGGTGGCCAGCTGACCTCTGCCCCACACCCAGCAACACTGCCAAAGCCAGAAATCTTGGAATCATCCTGGACAACAAGCTTGACATGACATCCCAAGTAAATGCAGTGACCTACACTTGCTTCCACCTCCTTAGAATGTTACAAAATATCTTCAAATAGCTACCAGAGAACACCAGGAAAATGGTTACACACGCCCTGATTACTGGCAAACTTGACTACGGCAACACACTCTACGCAGGAATCACTAAGAAGCTCCTGAACAGGCTCCAAATTATTCAAAATGCTGCAGAAAGACTCATCCTCTACCTCCCTCACTGCATACACCACATCTCAGAGAACTGCACTGGCTCCCAATCCACAAACGCACCCTGTTCAAACTGCTCACACACAGATACAAGGCATTTACTTTACAGCCACATGCACTTCCACACACCTTCGCCTCTGCTCAGCCAGACTCCCACTGTCACACATACCCCACATCTGTTGTCCATGACTTCTTCTTTTTCCCTCGAAAGTATGGCACAACCTCCATCACCACATGAGAGCCTCCTCGTTGCTTCTCAAGTTCCGCAAGAAACTGAATACCTGGCTTTTCAAATAACCTAACTAAGGAGACAGCTGCCTAACCCACCTGCAAAGCGCCTGGATATTCTCACGGTGATTAGCATACTATGCAAATACACATAGCACTCATCTCGCACTGTAACGTGAAAGGTGCGTTCTGCCAGGTAGATAGGCAGGAGATTTTACCATCTAGTTTGGAATTTTGCACTTAAAGAACTTGCAGATCAAGCCTATGTGCCATACTCGGTCAAATGCTTTGGCTAAATCAAAAAGACTACTCCATTTGATTTGTTGATGTTAAATCCATGGCTTAATATGTCCAACACTCTGAGAAGTTGAAGATTTGTTGAATGTTCTTTTTACGTAGCCCAGACTGCTCTGTGAAGAGAAGGTTTTTGCTAGATGCAATGTCGCTGCGACGGAAAAGAATGACCTTTTCAAAGAAGTTTGATAATCCAGATAGCAGAATTATAGGACAGTAGTTTGTAGGATCTCTTAGTGATTTCCCAGGTTTAGGAAATATGATGTGTCTTCCTTCTCAGGATTTAGAGAAGTACTGGCGCTGGATACATGTTTTGAAGATCTCAGCAAGGCGATCCACTGCTGTATTTGAAAGCATCTTGATTTCCTGGTTAATTAGGCAGCCTCCACAACATTACCCCAGATTAAGTATCCACTACAGGGCCCAGCCTGCTCCACTTCTGATCCATTGCCGCCACGCACAGCTATTAACATCAGCACCAATCCGGCCCTTGACTCTGTCTTTCCAGCAGAGCTACAGGTTTCTCCCTCCATCTGGTTCAGCTATCAGGATGCAGGTCAGGCATCCCAGGGCCCCTCTTTACATAGCGTGGCTGCTATCTTGATTGAACAGGGTTTGTCTGATGTAGATCAGGCACATGGCAATGCACCCTGTCTCGGTCCCAAGCAGTCAATGTACCCGTAACTCTGTCTTGGGAGCAACATAGGTGCTCGATTTAGGTCCAGGGGAATCCCAAGGGACCCCGAAGGAATGTCAGAATGAGGAGGTCTAAGTGGAGGAGAGAGGTGTATGTCTAATCATGGCACCATCTTGACTTGCACCTTGTTTAACAATTGTTTAGCGCTCCAGCTGTGTAAGGCTTGCATTATATAAAATGGCAAATAAATAAAGTAATAAAGTCACCTGGTTTCACCACTTTTATGACTGTAGGTAGCGACCAAACAACAGGAGAATGTTCGTGCACAAACTTAATAGGTCAAAGTTCACTGTAGCTACAGATTTGTAAAGAAAAGAGGCTAGCAGAGCAAGACAGCATTGCTGAAGGCTCAATGCTGGAACGTGGGGGCCCCTGGATCAGCCTTCCGGCAGCTATTCTGGGTAGGATCCCAGGGAAACATGCTGAATTTGTACTGATGTCATTTTCGGACACCAGGACACATTTCAGCAGTGCCCATATGTTGTTTGTGCTTCCTTAGCTACACTTTGAGCTTGGCTCAAACAAAGACTTATTTAAGGGGCCATCAGTCCTTCTTTTGATCAAATATCAGCCTGGCTGGGAATCATCTAAAGCCTAACATCTTGATGCCAATGCAATGGAAGCGAACAAATTAGCACAGCCTGTTATCGCTTCACACATTTTTAAGAGAAACTATGAATTGGACACAGGGGTGGGTTCTGGTGTGATCCTCCCGCTCCAGACTAAAACTCCGATAAGGGCACAATGTTCTTAACGGCGTCCTAGCAATCTTTGGGGACTCTGTTGGGTGCAGATCACAGCATGTGGGCTTGACCTACTGGTATCAGCAGTATTTCTTCGCTCTGGGCGACGACCTAAACCCTTGTCCAAAGTGGTACCAGGAGACCCTCCTGGCATAGGGTGTTGCCATTACTTATGCAATGGCCCTCACTAAGGTAGCCCCTCCCAGCATATTGGGTCTCTGATTTTGGAAATCACAAGTCCAGCACTCCTATCCCAAAATCAGTTCACCTGTGACACCCTTTGGCATACGAGGTTATTGCGGCATGGAAGACCTGGTAATTTCGGCACATCTCTTCCGGCATGGCTCAGCACAAAGCGGCCCTCTTCTGGCAAATGGGGGGTCACATAATCGATACAGCACATGGGCAACGACCCGAAAGGTGCACAGCCTCACACCTCACTCAGAATATTTGTGCAGGGCTCCCCACTGGACCTCGCCTCAACGAATGCCTCTCTCTCCCTCACAGGACACACTGGTTTTAGCAAGCAGGCAGGCAATGGTGCTCCAGGCTCAAGGGCAGGTGATCTTGGTGTCCTGGGCGATATCTCCTCACCCAGCAGGGAGACTAGCAGGCCTTTGTCCCCACTCCTGGTCACAGGCATAAGTCTTGCAGAGCTTAGTTTCCATCTGACTATGGGTTCTATACGTCTCTGCTCCCTATCATTTGTAAAGAGCTCTGATACCTGCGAAGGTCATGTTCGCGCAATATAAAACTTTTCAAATAAAAATAATTAAATAAAATAACGTTTGGGGTTTCAACCTCCCCTTCTTATAGTCCTTTTGCAGATACCAAATGTGATTTAGGGTCTGAGTCTTTGAAGTTTTATGTTGGGGTTCTTCTTTCCTTTTCTTCCATCCTCTGAGAGAATGTCTGTCACAGCAGGCATGGCGCTGAAGCTGATTGACCCACAGGACAATACATGGGATGGCCAGAGTTCACACCTGGATTTAAAATGGTGAGTAAGCCTGTAGGCCTGTAGGGGAAAAAGGACATGTTCACTACTACTGATCACAACATGGTAAGCTGCCACCTCCACGCTCGTAATGCTTAACATTTGGTGAACGGTATAAACACAATGGGGTAACCCTGTGTCCCTCAGAGCCTGGGTAAGTATATAGAAGGCTACAGTGGGTCTGTCGGGGAGAACCAATTACATCGCTGCTAAGGAAAATTCTTATTGAACATCTTTTTTGTGATCAATATGTAAGAGAGTATCACACATGGGATAAATCACAGCAGGCAACAAAGCCAATCTAGGGACACAACAATATAGGGCAATGACTCAAAGTTGCTTGCAAAGATTGTTATTATTTGTTCCTTTTTGAATTTGTATCAAACATTTCAGAGATACTTCTTCAAAGGGCTGTCAAGATGAGGCGCAATTTTCAAGTGACAAGTATGTCAAAGTGACAATGGGTGCTCAGTGCTCGTGGTGCAGTGCATATATACAGGAGTGAAGCTATGTACAGGTATATACAAATTGAAGAATGGTCCGAACAAACACGGGAACAATATCTCTTGTGGTGGCAATACCGCTCAGTAGTATAAATCAAGAATTTGTTATGGCTGAGCCATATATTAGCGTTGACGTTTCGACCCTGACAATGCGTTAGTGATGTGTCATGGCGGGTCTTCTTCAGGACAAAAGGACAGCCCAACGAGTGGGAGGTATCCCTTGGCGTCCCTCATTGTGTGGGGGCTGCCAGACAGATCTGTACTTGTCAGGAAGACTCAGAGGGGTAGAATCTTGAATAAGAACGCTAAAGGAGTATTCGTATTGGAATCGTGGTGTTCAACAAACCAGGCGTGTGTCCTAGGACTAGTAGAATGATTTGTTAGTTATTCAAATGTACACATCCAGGCAAAAGTCCTTGGATACAAGCTCTTCTTCGGATTGCGTGTCTGTCTGTTTCAAACCTCCCCCCCTCAAGTAAAATGGATTTTAAAATGATTACTGATTTAAGTCATGTGAATTCCAGGTAACAGGTAATCCTGTACTAATGGGCTGAAGTTGTTCATGTCATCTGCACTATAGCCACCCGAGGGGTTGTTTCCAAAAGTCTGTTTTATTAACAACATCACCACCACCACCACCACCACCAATACCACCAATATCAATACCACCAATACCACCACCACTACCAATACACCACCACCAATACTACCAACACCACCAATACCACCACCACCAATACCACCACAAATAACAACACCACCACCACCAGTTCCACCACCAATACCACCACGTCCAATACATCACCATCAATACCAATACCACAACTCACAATACCACCACCAATAACATCACCACCAATACCACCACCTCCAATGTCACCACAACCAATACCACCACCAACACCACCACTAATACCACCACCACCAATACCACCACCACCAATCCAATGCCACCACCACCAATACCACCGTCAATACCAATACCACACTCCACCAATACCACCAACAACACCACCACCAATACCACCACCAATAATACCACCACCACCAATACCACCACCACCAATACTACCACCAATAACAAAACCACTGATTCCACCACCACCACAAATACCACCAACACCAATACCACCACCAACAATACCACCAATACCACCACCAATTTCGCCACCACAAATACCACCAGCACCACCAAAACCACCACCAATACCAGCACTACCAGCAATACCATCACCAATACACCACCACTAACGCCAATACCACCACCACCAATACCACTACCACCAATACCAATACTACCACCACCAATACCACCACCAATACCACCACCACCAATACCACCACCACCACCAATACAACCACCAATACCACCACCACCACCAATACGAATACCACCACCAATACCACCACCACCAATACCACCACCACCACAAATACCACCACCACCAATACCACCACCAATACCACCACCACTACCAATATCATCACCAATACCACCACCAATTCCACTAATACCAATACCACCATCAATACCAATACCACCAACACCTATACCACAAATACCATCACCAATACCACCACCACAACCTCCAATACCACTACCAATACCACCCCCACCAATACGAATACCACCACCAATACTACCAATACCATCACCATCAATACCACCACCACCAATACCAGCACCACCAATACCACCGCCATCACCAATACCACCACCACCAATACCACCACCACCACCAATACCACCACTAATACCATCACCACCAATTCCACCACCAATACCACCACCACCACCACCACCAATACCACCATCACCAACACCACCACCAATACCACTACCAATACCACCACCAGCACCAACAATACCACCACCAATACATCACCACCAATACATCACCACCACCAATACCACCACCACCACCAATACCACTACCAATATCACCACCACCAATACCACCACCAGCACCACCAATACCACCACCAATACCACCATCAATACCTATACCACCACCAATACCACCACCACCTATACCACCAATACCACCAGCAATACAACCACCACCAATACCACCACCAATGCCACCAACCCCAATAGCACAACCAATACCACCACCAATACCACCACCACCAATATCACCTCCATCAATACCACAAATACCAATACCACCATCACCAATCCAATACCACCACCACCAATACCAATACCACCACCAATACCACAACCACCACCAATACCAACACCATTACCACCACCACCAATAACACACACAAATGCCACCAATACCAGTATCACCACCACCAATACCACCACCACCACTACCAATACCACCACTACCAATACCATACCACCACCAATGCCACCACCACCAATACCACCACCAGTACTGCTAATACCAGCACCACCAATACCACCACAAATACCACCACCACCAATACAACCAATAACACCACCACAAATACCAATACCACCACCTCAGCGCCTCTCGCTCACTAGTAATAGTAGGGGCACTGTACGAAGACAGCTGCAGCCGAGATCATCCCTCCCTCACTCCCTCCATGCCTTAAAAAAACACCCCCGCACCGGGAGGTGAGGCCAGGGCCCTACTACAGCTGGAGTGCTTTTTACTAGGTCAAAGATAGCAATAACATTACGCAATGCCACACTGCACGCTCAAATCACGGAGAGGGCAGGAAATAGCCCCCTCCCGCTCTTTCTCCAGAGCTGCGACAGTGTAATCACAGAGCGAAAGGTGTTGGAGCGCTTTGTTAGTGTTTATAGCTCAGATCATATATAATTCTCACTTCACACTTTGTGTCTGTGTAATTTACAACACTTACACATCTTCTTCACTGTACTATTTATCACTACTTTGAAGACATCTCAGGCCGGTCTTTTCCTCTGATATTTACAATCTAACAAGCGATGGAGAAGGCCCTTTATTGCAATGCAACATGATTCTGGTGAAGTAAAAAAGGGAGTGAAAGAATTTCCTATAGGGAACACACAAGATGAGAGGGAAGGCATTTTCTCAGTCAGGCCAGCGGACCACTTGAGGTGTCAAGTTGAATTACCCCCAGAAGCGGTCCCCTATGTGGGAGTGCTCACGAGAGTTCCGATACTGGAAAAGGGCAAAAAGGAAGGGTTTTTTGAGCTTAAAAATAAAACTATGCATTGGCTTACCCTAAACAAGCACCTTCCCTTCAATGTCAATGGAGAGATATTGCATGTTCGACGACTCCCTTGGCTGGGACGTAGAGCTAAGGACATCGAGGGGGATTTAATTGTCATCAATTTTAGAGATCCTAGAGCTGTCATCCACATTCTTAATTACACATTAGGCAAAAGTAACGGCTCTATTACGCCTTGTGATCTGACATATTTTTACCCAAGATCCTCAGTTACCCATAAGATGCATTCCGGGGTTTTAGCTCGAACACAGATATAACTACCTGTACCACCTATACCCCTTGATAATCAGCGCACAACTTATGCACCAATTTCTGTGGCTTGTGAAAATGCATCCGATTGGGTCACTGTACCTTCTATGAGCCACAGAAATGGTTTTAGGAGGACAGATTTTCGGCCACCATTTACCCCGTTGGAAGTTGCAAATAGATTTGATGCCTTTTCAGGCTTTGATGATTGCGATTGACGGGGGGGTTCCTTATCAATAAGCCCACCACTATGGAGCTTCAGGACGAGATTATTGAGTCAATTTCTCTGGTGCAAACTTTTTCACCAGAACAATCTACTCATCCTGTAATTGCTCCTTCTTTTTCCTTTGACCAGCATGTATCGTCCTATAAGCATGTATCTGCACCAGAAGCTGGCTCTGCCATGACTAACGACCTCTTTGGTTCCTTCACAATGATCCAACTAGTCGAGATCTAACGACTACCCACGTCAAAATCCTTTCTTTGAATGTGGCAGGACTTAAGAGCAAATTACCCATTCCTGAGTGGGGCTCTTTTATGGCCCTTCACGATATTTGTATGCTACAAGAAACCTGGGCACTAAAAAATAGTTCAGCCCAGGGATTTGCTACATTTGACATTTTGGCCAATAAGGGCGAGAGGGGTAGACCTGCGGGGGGATTGTCCATATGGGTTGGCACGCACTTGGGAGTCAAGGCAACACAAATTAGTACTAATTCGCCGGACGTTCAGTGCGTATTGTTATCTACACCAAATGGGTCAAATATCGCCCTGTTTAATGTATATTCAAGACCAGTTAGGCGGGGCCTTGTGTCAGAGGCTATTGAAACTTTGTTGACCCTTATTCAGTCAATGGACCCTTCTAATGTGTTAATTCTGGGTGGTGATTTCAACTGTCATTTCGAGCCACTCATGGATTCAAATATGGGTGGCTCGGATGACGTTGATTCACTGTGGGCTATCCCTCAACCATTGACTTCTCGGGTCAAGGCTTGGACCCCTTTAGTTTTACAATTGCAGTCATTTGAGCTTACAACCTCATTACGAGCCTGTAATGGGAGGGTCGAGCCAGACAGACCAGGGAAAGCAACATTTTATCGGCTTAATCAGTCCTCATTAATTGATTACATTTTCTTGGAGGCTAGGCATTGGGATAGGGTGCATGAGTTCAGAGTTATTGAAAGAAGTGACAGTGATCATAATGCCCTGGTACTCTCACTCAAGATGGGGAGCTTCGGGCTTAAATGCCAAATTTCGGATGATCATTCTGCCACTGTGCCTTTAATCATAACAAACTGTAGGCGCAGAGTTAAATGGCCAGATTTCCAGATGTCCGCTAGCAAGCTTGCTGCCTTATATAAGACTATTATCCCATTTATTGAGGAAATGGGGAAATTTGGTCACTTAGGCAGGGCATCTGAAATTCATATCAACTTGGTAGCAGCAATCAAAGATATTCTCTGTCCTGAGAGAAGGGTTACTCGCCCACAGACTACGCCTCTCCAGTGGTACAATGCTTTATGCCGGGCTACTAGAAAGGCACTCTTTAGAGCTTTAAAAACCAACAATAGGGAAGCCGTTAAGGCGCAGCGTTCTGCGTACAAAAAGGCACTTAGTGACGCAAAAAAGGAATGGGAAGTTGCTAAATGGGAGAATCTGGGTTCTGCACTTGATAATAATTCCAAATTATTTTGGTCCATAGTAGCAACTGGACTCAGTGGGCATACCCCGGTTCTTGCCCCCAACATCGCCCCTTCTGTTTGGCAAAGCCACTTTTGTGCCCTTTATGGCACTTCTGAGTCTGGTGGTATGGTTGTTAATACCATTGAATCTCAGCAATCCCTTAGTGCGAGTGGTACTGAAGAGTATGTACGGCCAATTGCCGTCCGCCCATGCCTTTCCACAGATGAATTAATCACCTTGCGTGAGGTAGAGATTGCATTAGGAAACTTGCTCCCAAACAAGGCTCCTGGCTTGGATAAACTGCCAGGGGATCTGTTTGGGACGCAACCAAAAATCTGGGCCCCCTATTTAGTCACCTTATTTAATGGCATCCTGCAGGGGGACGATCTCCCGCCCACTTGGTTAGGAGCAGAAATTGTGCCGATCCTAAAAAAGGGCTGTCCTTTAACCCCTTCAAATTATAGACCCATCAGCTTAATTGACACATCACAAAAGCTGATGGGGAGGGTTATCCTTGATAGGATCCTTGGGTGGATCGAGGAAAAGGGGATACTTTCCACACTCCAGGCAGGATTTAGGTCTGGCACTTCTACTCTGGACCAGATATTTCGCCTGCAGGTCCTGTACTGGAAAACAGCTAAGGTGGAGGGTGGCAGCCTCTACCTTGTGTTCGTGGACCTGCGGGCTGCCTTCGATCTGGTCCCACGTGGGAAACTCTGGAGAGTGCTTGTGGATATGGGTCTTCCGCCCTATTTGTTAGCTATTCTCTCGAGGTTACACCAAAATACTTTTGCGCAGGTAAGGTGTGGAAGGTATGGTGAACTCACAGATCAATTTCCCGCTTTAAAAGGAGTTCGCCAAGGGTGCGTTCTGGCACCTACCCATTTCAGCCTTTATATCAATGGCCTCATAAAACACTTGAATGGTGTGATTAATAATGACGCCCCTAGACTGGCTACAGGTAGAGTGCCCGCTCTGATGTTCGCGGACGACACACTTTTGTTGTCCAGAACATCATCGGGCATTCAAAATACTCTTGATGGTTTTGTAGAGTTCTGCCATCTCCGGGGGTTGGAAATCAATATAGGAAAAACAAAGTTCATGATTTTCAACCCCCCTAAGCGCACACGTCCTAATCCAGTACTTTATTGTAGCCCCCTGGAAAGGGTTAAAACATTTATCTATTTGGGCATTACCCTTAAAGAGAAATTTGATTGGCATAAGCAGATTGCTAGATCCACGCTTAGGCTCACTCAGTTAGCGGGGGGACTAAGCAAAGTTTTTAAGGAATCCACCTTCAGGCCAGTCTCCCCCGCACTTAAAATATATAGCCACCAAGCAAGAACGGCAGCAACTTACGGGGCTGAACTCTGGGGGCACAAGCAGACCTTGGATCTTAAAAGGGTGGAGCAGTCTTTTGTCAGAAATGTAATTGGTCTACCGCCTAGTACGCCTTTGATCCCTCTCAGATTCGATCTTGGGTTGATTCCAATTGAGGAGATCATAAGCGCTAGACCAATTATGTACTGGAAGAGGTTGTGGTCTGTTTCAGAATTGGCTGACTATAGAGTAGAATTTTCTGAGATTTGGCCTATTCTTAGACATAAAGCGATCCCTTGGCTTCAGCATATCAGTACAGCTTGTACTCGGCTTGGCTTCTCCGGACTATGGGATAGTCCGGAGACTAATTGCATTGGGATATCTAAGAATATACTCCTTTCTCATATTCATATGCTAAACCATCAGATGTTAATGAGCTCTACATCATTAGGTAGGCTGTCATCTGAGTTCCTCTTAATAAAAACAGAGCCCAAGGCCGAGGAATTCATGGATTTAATTGAACCTCCAGCTGCCCGTAAACTGTATATCCAGCTAAGACACGGCACCCTTCCCATAAGGTCTTTCACTTCTAAATGGACCAAATCGAACACTGTAGCTTGCCCTGCATGCACCTACAATATTGAGAATATCTCTCATGTTTCGTTTTTCTGTCCTGCCTATTCTGCACTTAGAAAACGTTGGTTGATCCCTATTTGCAGGAACTTGGGATTCCTGCATTTTACACAGGCTTGCAGGATATTGACTTACGATACCCATCCTCCTATTGGGCCCGATTCACAGAACTAACTTAAGACAAAATCCTAAACTTACTACCATTTTGGTATTCACAGAAGGCACTTACTCATTTTGGTATTCACAGAAGGCACTTACTCATTTCGGTATTCACAGAAGTTAGGACTCCTAACTTTAGGACTCCTAAATGCCTTCTGTGAATACCGAAAGTCTTAAAATTAGGATTTTTCTCAATTTAGTACTAAATTGAGAAAAATCCTAATTTTAAGACTTTCGGTATTCACAGAAGGCATTTAGGAGTCCTAAAGTTAGGACTCCTAACTTCTGTGAATACCGAAATGAGTAAGTGCCTTCTGTGAATACCAAAATGAGTAAGTGCCTTCTGTGAATACCAAAATGGTAGTAAGTTTAGGATTTTGTCTTAAGTTAGTTCTGTGAATCGGGCCCTCTGTGTTTGCGGTTTCTCGCTTCCTGTTGTATATGTGGCGTAGTAGGCAGAACTTTTTAACTTAACTGTTGTATTTATTGCTTTATTTTTTTTAATGTTTTTTGTAATTTTTATGGTCTGTTGACCGAAATAAAGTTATTACAACAACAACAGCAATGCAATAGGTATCGCATTTGCGAGAGTTGTAAATGGGATTGCCTTTTATTTATGTTTTAAAAACCAAAACATAAATAAATGGCATTGTCATTTACAATGCCAATAGCTCAAACTGGCATGAATGCGAGACCTATTGCATTAAAAATGCTTGCTTTAATCCAGCCCCAATTTGTAGAGTTCTTATTACCTCTGTTTCTGATCACTTGTTGCATTCACGTTATTGGGTGTATTTCAGGAAATATGCTATGGCCTCCCTGTAGCTGGAGGAGGGAGGGGTTGAGGAGGGGTCTCCTGGCAGTGGGAGGCCTGGGCGCTGTCTTCCTCCCCGCGCAATGGGTGCCACTGCATGGAATTAACCCCTTGTGCTCGGTAGCCAGCCGTACCTCGCCGTGCAGAGACTGTTTTCCTAAATTAGACCCTGGCCTTCCCTCTCGCCGCTACAAGTCCATATAACTCATAAAATAGCAGGCAGGCTCGTTTCTGCTCCAGTGACTTTCTTAGCCGGGTCACCGCACGTGGAGCCAGCCCAGCTGCAGATGGCAGCTCAATCCTCCCGTGAAAGGAAGGCCCGAGTTGGTGAACCTTCCACCCCCCTCCTCCTCCGCCTCTTCCCGCTTTGGAACAAAACACAGCTCTCCGGATCCCGAGACTCAATTCGGCCGAAGGAGCGAGCGAGAGATTTCCTCTTCCAGGCAGCAATAAGCGATTTGGCAGGCACCCAGCGCAGTTGGATCCGGTCCACCAAGTTGACGGGGAATTTTCGATACATGTAAACGTAGCACTTTTCAAGAAACCAGGGCCCGCATTAATCGCCAGGGGAACTGGACACAAACAGCACAGACGTAGAAAATAAAAGACGCGCTCGCTCCGGGACCACCCAACACTTCAGCGGTGAGTTACTTCATAATCTGTTAGTGTGAGGGGGGGAGGTGCGGTGCTGGTGCCAGGAAGCCCAGCAGGTCCAACAGTTAGCGCTGAAGAGCTTGAAAGTAGAGTAGCGTTAGCAAGAAAGATCGACTTGCACCCTGCATACCCCAATGCCTGCGTCCTCAGCTATTCCACGGGAACACGTACCAGTTATGTAGTGTCTGCAGCCGTGGTTTTAGAGCTGTGGTCTGGGAACATTTGAATCAGTTAGAAATGGCACTTCCTAACCCCAAATGTTCATTATTGGCTATATAAACAAGCATTGACAAAGTTAACAGTTCGGACTGTTGTACATTCGGAACTCGGAAAATTTTATCAAACGTCGCAAACGCACACAGAACAGGTACAGCGAAGCCAGCAGCGGTGCAAGCTTCCTACCCACGGAAAAGGTTCGGCAGAAGGAAGTGGAGTAAGCTTGCTTTACGCGCAGATAGGCACAGCCGAAGTACACGTAGTGCAAACATCAGATACAACCACAACAGACGAGTTGTGGCACGGGCAGCAGCACTACAAACTTACCTCATCCACAAAGCAAGCTTCCCTCAGGCGCACTGAACAGGTGCAGCTGTCCGCGGTGCAAGCTTCTCTTACGTACACATAAGAGTGTACAAGACAGGAAGTTCACAGAGAGAGCAGTTGCAGAGCCAGCCAGGGGTCTGGCTTGACTCTAACAGCCAAAACACGAGCCCAGTCATAAAAGGTTATGCATGTAACATATACTGCAAAAGTCTTGTAAAAACGCGATAAAGACTTTCAGATTATAATTTTTATTCTAGGAGCGAACCAAGAGATGTCAGTGTATCATGTGCACTGTATACATGGCCGCCGATGTTATACGTCGAACAACATTATCTATTACGCCACACGCGTGTGTTTTTTAAAATATATAGCATGCTTCCAAGTTTCAAGTTTAAGTTTATTGTTTAGTTATTTAAAACCTTAACAATTGTGGCAAAGAAAAGCGATCGCAACTACATTTATCAGATTGAACAGATTACTTTGAATTGAATTCACATGATCCTGATCGGTTTTAACTAAATAGTTAGTTGCTAATCCTTAGCAACACCTAATACTTCACAACCAATTGTAAAACCTATTAAACCTTATTTAAACCTGAAAACAATCTGAAGCTTTCTTCTGCGAAGGAGACAAAATCATTTGCAATACGAGACATTCCCACCGTCTGAATATTGCATGGTGCATGGGAGTAATGTTGGAGATACATTGTGCTAAAGTGCCTATGTGCGTTAAATAACTCATCCTGCTGTTTCAATGTTCTTGGTTGAGTACTTTCTTGCCCTTACAAAACGTTTTAAAATACACAGTCAGTCATAAAGCCTTATTTACGGGAGAGGGTGTGGCCTAACGGCTAGAGCGGTGGACCACGAAGCTGGGGAACTTGGTTCGAGGCTCAGCAGGGAGGATCAACACCAGCGATTCTGGGCAAATCACTTAATCTCCACGTGCCTAGCAAAAAAACACAAACAAAATGAGTGCTTGTGTAATACCTTCGGGTCTAGTCGCGCTATATAAAACTAAAAAAAAAAAACAGTTAAACCCTTTTGAGACACTCGGGCTAACCAGGTACGAACGAATCAGCAGTACTAGACCCTGGGTCCACCTAGTTCTTACATTTGGGCCGGGCAAAAGATGTATGACCTCTCTGGGGAGCTGTGGCTTTTCTTGATAAAGCTGGTACTTCAATGCCCTCACGTATTTGGCACATCGCCCCAGAACCCTTGGTGACCTGCTAATATTAAAGCAAATAAAGGAAGCCTGTGTGCAAGTCCGTGCTCCCTCGGGCAAAAGTCTCTTGTTTTAGTAAAAGTCTCTGTTGCAGATCTAGAACGGAGCAACAACACAACTAATGAGCCACGATTCTTGCCTTTTGTGGCATAACCTGCAGGCGCTGACGGTGCCCAGTCCAGGCCACCGTGGATTAAAGTCCTGAATAGGGAGAGTGAGTAGTCTCATGTGAAGTATCTGATCCAAGAGGAAAACCGCTATCTTACATCTACTGTTAAGGGCAGGAGCCATGAGGCATATGGCTGCCTTCCTATACAAAACGTCACTGGAAGATAGGGTGGGTAGATCCCTGCTAGACAGGCGTGGGAGGAGGCTTTAAGAGCCCCCTTAGAGGACGCGGTTTGGAATGCAAGGTGTTTGTAATGCCTGGTTTAGATTGACACATTTCAACTATCTGCACCGTACATACCTAGCACCGATTAAACTTAGAAGGATGTATGTGGGGAGAGGGGCAGTGTGTCCCAGGTGCCGGGGGACGGTGCATCGTTTCTCCTTATGCATGGGAATGCCGGGTGGTCCTGCAATATTGGCAGAATGTGGTAGAACGAATGAGGGAGGTGACCGGTCTGATCCAAGCAGCTACCCTGCAGGTTTGCCTATTGGGTATAGTTAAGAAACCAAGGAAGGGTAAGATAACGTTGGAAATTCCTGCAGTTGGCGTTGGCAAAGCGGAGAGTGGCCATTGGATGGATGAGTCAGAGAACGCCATCCTTACAGCTATGGCACAAAGACATGATGGAATGGGCATAGACGGAGGAAGTGTACATGAAGAGGACCCGTAGAGATGATAGGCTGGAGGAGGATTTGACAGAGTGGGCGGCTCTCATGGGTAGCATTTCTCAGGATTCAGGGGAGAATGGAGCTGCAGCTGAGGAAGGAGACAGCTCACAGGGAAAGGGACACCCAAGAGGTATAGCCCAGCATACTCAGACATGTGTCTTACGGAGGGTGCATTGATCATCAATAGGTTGAGAACCGTGGCGGGTTGGGAATCAATCGTAATGTGGCCCAACACTAGGGTCAATTAGGAAAATATACAGCTCCCAAAAGGACCAGAAGGAAGCCTGTTGGGGGGGTTGTGACTGGCACTGTACTTCATGTTGGGACGAAAGCCTTGTTTTTCCTTTCTGTTATGTGTCTATGATTATACAATGCAAGCTTTTGTAGAAGAAATGTGATGCACAGATGGGTACATATCACTTGACATTTTAATTCGATTATCAAGAAAAAGCTGTGTAAACAGAAATGTAATAAAAAGATTGCAAAAATAAAAGTATCTGAGCCCTGGTCGCTGCATTAACTGAATCCAAAAGGTAGGGTTGTGGTTTCCCCACTTGAACATGCGTCCTAAATCAAATTTCTCAGGCCCACTGAAGTGATTTCCATGGGATCCCACAGGTTGGATAAGAGCTGAAGCTGGTGTTTGTACCCTGGTTTCCTAGTTGCACTGTTCAGCTATTGGATATTTCCTTCTTGTTTCCCTTCACCGACAGTGTAAAATGATTACTCTTCAATTATTTCAAAGCTAAATTACAGCGCTATGTTGAATAAATATATAGGAAATATCACAACATCTTTCTTGAACAACGTTCAGCGTAAGAGAATGCAGGACAATCTTTTTATGTTAATATCCTTGACTTCTCCTGATCTAGTAGTAACAATCATTGGCCGAGCCAATAGGTCTCACATATGCAAGAGCTATTGGCTTTGCCAATATGTTTTAGCAATGTTGTACACCAGCGTGACTGCTGTTCATCATGACTAAAAGTTAGTGGGGAAAAGGAGAGTAGAATGTCATAAAGTGGAGTGGAGAGTTATAGAGTGGCGTAGAGAGTCGTGGAGTGGTGTAGTGTGGCGTTGATTTGAGTGGCTTTGAGTGGAGGGAGTAGAGTGTCGTGGAGTAGAAGGGCATAAATTGGAGAAGAGTTGAGTGGTGTATAGTGGAGAAGAGTGTCAGAGTGGAGAAGAGTGTTGTGGAGTGGAGTGGCATAAAGTGTTGTGGAGTGGTATAGGGCAGACTGGAGTGGCAAAGAGGGTTTTTCATAGAGTGTAGTAGAGTAGAGTGACGCTGAGCGGAGTAGATAGTAGTAAAGTGGAGTGGTATAGAGTGGAGTTGTGTAGTTGAGTGGAATGGTGTAGAGTGTTGTAGAGTTGAGTGCCATATAGTAGAGAGGAATGGTATAGATTGTAAGAGTGTAGTGGCTTAGAGTGGAATGGAGTGGCACAGAGTGGAGTGGAGTAGTGTGTCACAGAATAGACTGAAGTAAAGTGGCATAGAGGGAGTTGCGTAGAGTGTCGTAGAGTGGAGTAGTGTCATAGAGTTTTGTAGAGTGGAGTGGCATAGAGTGGAGTAAAGATTAATGGTTAGAGTGCCATATTGTGGAGAGTAGTGTCATTGAGTGGACTGTCGTAGAGTGGACTAAAGTGAAGTGGCATAAAGTACAGTGGGGAAGAGTTGATTGGCATAGAATACATTGGTTTTGAGTAAAGTAGTATTGATTACAGTGACGTAAAGTAGAGTGGAGCAGAGTAGATTGCAGAGGCATAGAGATCAATGGCGTAGAGTGTATTGGCGCAGAGTGGAGTAGAGTGGTGTAGAGTGCAGTGGCATAGAGTGCAGTGCGTTAGAGTACACTGTTTCAGAGTAGAGTGGCGTTGACTGGAGTTGTGTAGGTTAGAGTGGAGTGGTGCAGGGTAGAGTGTAGAGTGGCGTAGATGGCAGTGGTCTAGAGTAGATTGGTGTAGAGTGCAGAGGCATGGAATGCAGTGGTGCAGAATAGATTAGAGAGGCATGGAGTGATGCAGAGTAGAGTGGTGTAGAGTGTAGTGGCATAGAGTTTATTGGTGTAGAGTGTAGTAGAGTGCCGTAGAGTTGAGTGGTGCTGAGTAGAGTGCAGTATCAAAGAGTGCAGTGGCATAAAGTCGAGTGTCAGTGAGTTCAGTGGTGGAGAGTGTAGTCCTGCAGAGTAGTGTCATAGAATGCAGTGTTGTAGAGTGCAGTTGCGCAAAGTTTTGCAGAGTAGAGTATAATGGCATACAGTGCAGCGGTGCAGAGTAGATTGGTGAAGGGTGCAGCAACATAGAGTAGAGTGGTTTAGAGTGCAGTGTCGTGGAGTGCAGTGATGCATCACAGATTAGAGTGACATAGAGTGGAGTGATGCGAGTAGAGTGGCGTAGAGTGTATTGACTTTGAATAAAGTGGTGTAGAATGCAATGGCTTAGAGAGCAGTGGAGTGGTGTAGAGTGCAGTTGCGTAGCGTGAACTGGCATAGAGTGGAATGGCGCAGAGCGGGTTAGAGTGGCAAAGAGTGCAGTGGAGTATAGTAGATTGTTTCAGAGTAGAGTGAAATGGAGTAGAGCACACTGGCATAGAGTAGAGTGTCGTAGAGTGCAGTGTCATAGATTGCAGTGGTGCAGAGTAGATTATAGTGGTTTAGAGTGGATTGGCGTACAGTGCAGTGATGAAGAGTGCAGTGGTGCAGAGTAGTGTGGGATAAAGTTCATTGGCATAGAGAAGAGTGGTGTAGAGTAGAGAGGCATTGAGTGGAGTGGCATAGTGTGGAGTTTTGAAGAGTAAGCTTTAGTGACGTGGAGTGGAGTGGTGTAGTGTGGAGTGGTGCAGATTATAGTGCAGTGACACAGTGTGGAGTGGCATAGTGTGTAGTGGTGCAGAGGAGAGTGCATTGGGGTAAAGGGGAGTATGCATGGTGTGGCAGGGCACTGCTATTACAGACAGCACATCTTCAATTGAAATGACCATTACATTTGCACAAGCATACAGTTTGTAACTGTTGGCTTTCCATATTTTGAAACATCTGCACAGTTCATTTACAGACACTTACATATTGTTTTGTGTTAGAAACAAATATAGCATTGTACAGCACACCCTAGTAGCCAGCATGATTGTTATATAAATCCTTTCACTTTGAGGCCAGAGAAAGAAAAGTAAACACCAAGCTCCCTGGAAGACAGAGCCTTACACTTGAATGCACAGCAAATGTGACAAGATAAGAACAAGATTTAAAGGCCTGTTTACTGAAATTCATTACTGGCGTAAGGATGCAGTAAATAGGCATTGGGCATGGGAAGGTAGGAACTCAAGCTGGGCAGCTTTAAACAAATACAGCCAGCAAGTAGAAAGCAAGCAATTGTGAACCACAAAGCCATAGGTAGGTAATGGGAAGAAGCATTCTCAGGGAAGCTTTCTGAATGTCCACAAGGTGATGTTGGCAAACCAGATGGCTGTGCTGTCTGCTAGGTGAAGAGAGTCAGCACCTTAGTGATGGTAACTACATTGATTAGCAGAACTAAAAGGACTCTGACCTCCCGCAGGTCTTCAGTGTGGCAGGCACATATAAGTTGCAGCTCAGCATGTCTCCCAGATACATACAGCAAATGAGCATGGGCAAAGCTGATAGGTTGCGCCTATGCAAAATTTATTGGCTTTGTAATTTATTTTTAGTTATGTTGTATGATATGTTATGATTTTGTAAGGCCTGTCATGATATTGTATGGCATTTTATTGTATGGCCCGTAATAGTATGGTATAGTTTGATATGGTGATAAGTATAGTATGTAATGGCCTGTCAATGTTTAGTATGGTATGAAATGGCCTGCTATTGTATATAATAGCATGCTAAAATATGGTATGGTATGGCATGACCTGTCATATGGTATGGTATGACCTGTCATTGTATAGTATACTGCAGTATGTTATGGAATGGCCTGTAATGGATCATATGGTATGATAAAGTATGGTATGCCTTGTTATTGTATAGTATGGCATTAGAAATTGGTTTTCTGGTTGGTTGAGGAGTGCACCCTGTTCAAGTAGGAACCACAATCCTAGTCAGGGTAAGTCAGATTCCCCCCCAAATGTACCGGTGTTCACGCTCTGGTAGCTTGGCACATAGCAGTCAGGTTTAACTTAGGATTGTGAGAAGTTGGCCTGGCATATGCTGGTCACTAGTTATAGTGGCCACCATTGCACCAGTCCAAATCGACTCTTATGGTAGATAGGTTTAAGACAACCTTTTAAAGAGTCTCTGAGGAATGTAAAGCAGCTTGTTTTACCTTATAATCTCTTGAATTACTAAATGAAAGGACACCACACAGGTATATATATCAAATATATATGTATTTATTTCTAGACACACTCTACTAATCTCTTTATGAGATTAGAAGACAAGTACACATTCAAATGTCAACAGTTCTCAATAAATTAAGCACAAATATGGCTGGAGCCCTAGGGGCGTACCAGACCATATGCTAAAAAAATGGGTTAACAAACACGACTTGCAAAATGACAAAGCCTAGGGCCTTGGGAATCGCTGGGGCTTTACTACTGCAGTGTTAGCAGGTAAGTAATCAGCCCACGGGAGACGCGTGCAGTGTCTAAACACAGCCGCGGGTTTCCTATTGGTTTCAATGGGGCAAGTCGCGGTTTGTATTTTAAAGTTTTAGGGCACTTCTGGGAAGTCAACAAGCAAGCCACTTACAAGGTAAGTATTTTGAGGGCCAACACACACTTGGGCACCTGAGTGCACGAGTTACCTCACCCAGGGAAGCCGGGTGCATAGGTGTCTTTTGGTGTCGGGTCGAGATGCTGTTTTCAATGGAGATCACTGAAGACTTGCTGCTTGTGACGACTGGAGAGGCGCCCGCTGGAATCCGAAGGGAGATTGAAGATGGAGAAGACCTGAAAATTGAGGGCACAGTGTTCAAGGTCACTTGCCAGTGACCGGTGGCCAGCAAGATGGATGACCACCGATGTCGCGTCAATTCAGGCTGTTGATGGAGTTTTGTCTCTTTGCTCACGAGGTACGGAGTGATCGACGATGACCAGCAGCTGGATTTGGAGGGTCCCACAACGTCTGCAGCTGATGGAGGTGTCGGCAACCGGATTGGAGCCAACAAGCCTTGGCAACTGCAAGTCTCGTGTAGACTGAAGATTGACGATGATGCAGACCAGCAAGGTCTGATGGACTTACCCAGCGAAGGTAAGTGAGGGCAGAACTGGAGCAACCAGGAGAGCCCTTGAAGTTGATTAGAAAGTCTTCGGGGGAGTCACTAGCCAACAGGCAGGTAACCGCGAAGATGCCTTCACAGGAAAAACCTCACAGGAGCCCACGGCCACTTGGGGCGAGGTAGGCAGCTGATTTTTGGTACAAGACCTGCTGGGGACTTGGGCCACAAATGGTCCAATGCACAACTTATAGATTGTTGTTTAGGGTTTGCACTCGACAATAGTGCACGGTCCCCGGGTATTGCTGTTTCTCGTCACTCGTGGGGTCCACTCGCCGCAGCTTCACTGGGGACTCACAGGGGCCGTCGAGAAGTCAGGAAATCCACTTCCGGGGCAACAGGGACTTCAAACTCCGGCGGGAGCGGCAAAGTTTGCAACCATTGATTCAAGTTACTGGTGCCTGCCAAGCAGCGGAGTCACTCCTTGACTCCAAGGGAGATTCTTCTGTCTTCCAAAGGTAGTGGAATGTTGAAGGGCCAGGATTCTTCTTTGTAGAGCGTCGTCCAGGGTTATCTGTATTGCATTGGCAATGCTTGGTATCTTATAGTGAAGATAGGGGAGGGACTAGCTCTATGAGCACTCCTCTAGGAGGGTCAGGGTAGTGGGTGGTTACACCCACTTCCCTTTGTCCAGTTTCGCACCAGAGCAGGGGCAGGTAGCCCCTGAACCGGTTTGAGCTGGCATATGCACATAGGAGCCTACTGCTCCCCCAGTGCAGGACTTCAAAGCACTCTAAGAGTGTACCCACCCAGCTCCAATACACTAAATCCTGTCTGGGAGGTGGTAACACCTCCCTGTGACAGGATGCCTTTTGTTGGGCTTCCTCCACTGCGAGTTTCGGTCAGCAGCAGGAGGGCAGCCCAGTGTCTGTGCTGGTGGCATCCATTTTGTGATGCCAGGGCTCTATGAGATTTCTACCGTTTAGTACAGTGGGTACATGTCATCCCCTCTAGAAGGATGGGATCATACTACCACACCAGTTACTGCTGTGGGGGTATGATTCCAAGTTGTTTGACACCAAACACGACATGTTTTGATGCAGTCATTCCAAAGTTAGCATTTACCGCGAGGTTATAATGCACTTAAGAGTATATGGTTTAACCGCATCCACAAACAGCAGCAGAGAATAGACTCTGCCAGCTGCAGAGGGGTCCTGCTCATGCAGAAGCACCCCCTCACATAGTAAACCAAGCACCCTGCCCTCAGGATTGATAGGGCCTGCTATAGGGGTGGCTGATAGGTTTATATGTGTGTGTATGGTGAGATATAGGAACCTATACCTCAGTGAGGAGTGCTAACACTACCTCACACAGGCCTGTGGTGTCAGATTGAGAATGCTTCCCAGGGTATTATGCCACTCCTGGGAGGCCTGTGGAGTACCAATGCCCTAGGTACCTAAGGTACCATATACTAGGGGCTCATAAGGTACCACAGTATCCAATCACTAGTGCATCTAATATGCACACCAAGTTGTTTAGAGAGATCAGTGAGGCTGGGGCCCTGATTAGCAGGGATCCAGCCAGACTATAGCCAGAAACCAGTGTAAACATCAGAAAAAAAGTGGGGGCAACATAAGTGCAGATCCTACTCTCCTACAAGGATGCAATGTGTTAAGTATTTGTGCAACACTTCAAGCAGTAAAACAGTGAAAACATCACACAAAGCGATACCACACCTAGATATAAAAATAGAGCTCAATTTATTGAACAAAACAAGACATAAAGAACAAAAATCCCAAAAGTATAACCGGAGATATGAATTTTTAAAGAATAAACTGAAATGTACTGCTTAAAGCATAACGAGCCCCTCGGGGCTATTAGATAGGGTCAAATTCAAAAGTTCAGCCGGACCGAAATGGAGCGCGGGTGGAGTATAGGGATCAGTTTTGACCCGTTCAAACAGTAGCTTGGCTCACTGTTGTGTTGATGCCGAGAGGACAAGATGCTTGGAGCAAAGGAAGCGATGCATCAGTGTTGGTCCTTAGGATGTAGGCTCAGATATGTGTCGGAAATGGAAGAGATGCACAGCGCTATCGGCGATGCGATTGCCTCGATGCTCGCAGCAGCTTTGATGGAGATGCAGTGTCCTTGATCCTCACAGCATCTGTGATGCATCGGCGTTGATGAAGATGCGCCGGTTCCAAGCGGTGCAACGATGTTAATGTGTGGATTTTGGCAGTTGCGGCACTTTATACCTACTTCCAAGGGAGCAGGACTAGATTGGCTCATTTTTGCAGGGCAAGACATTCAGATGGCAGAGCCCAGGTGCTGTAGATAGATGAGTTGGAAATTCCTGATGTCCCTGATACTTTAGGGGCTTAAAAGTAAATTAACAATGCAATTGTGGACAAACCAACGTTACCATATTTATAGCAGAGAACGATTGCACTTTGGCACTAGTTAGCAGTGGTAAAGTGCCCAGGGTCCTAAAGCCAGCAAAAACAAAGTCAGCAAAAACAGGAGATCTGAAGGCAAAAAGTCAGAGGGAACCACATCAAGGATGCCAGGTCTAACATATGATATGGCATGTTATGATATGGGCTGTTTTTAAATAAAGTATAGTATGTTATGGTATAGCATATCTTTGTATAGTTTGGTATGTTATAGGCTGTCATTGCATAGTATGGTATGATAATGTATGATATGCCTTGGTATTGTGTAATATCGTAGGGTATGTTATGGCCTGGCCTAATATATAGCATGGTATGTTATGTTATGGCTTGTCTTTGTATAGTATTGTATGGAATGGCCTGGTATTGTATAGTATGGTATGGTAAAAGAAAGACATGTTTACATTATATTTCTAAGTCTTTTATTATAACCCCTGAGACCAGGGATAGTCAAGACAATTCCAAAGGTAAATGATGCCTGTGCCCCTTTGCTATGTATCCCTTCTGTAGCAAGTAGGCATCGTGCAATAATTAATTCCTCACACGTTACACTGTGCAGACAAATGGCTGTATTTACTGCTGCAAGAGCGCCGGTATCACATTCCCTCTTATTGGCTGCATCAGTCCATCCAGGCTGCTTTCTGCAGAATCTTGCTCTAGGCCCTTTACCGTCCACTTCCTGGCTTCTTATTACATAATTATTCACACAAGTGCTCACAAATAAATAGTTCTCATTTGATTCTTAGAGGTGGTAAAGGGGTCATGGGAACCCAGCCCTGGACAAAAGCTAATATGTTGGAAGGGTTAGATTATTTAGATGCCACACACAACTAGAGCCAAGAAGCAGCGGAACACTTTCACAGAGAGTATTTTTTTATTGTAGCAGAAGCCTTTGCAACAAACATAAAGCTGGGTAATCGTGGTATTTGGTTGACGTAATACATCAAATTAATTTAGGTAAATGTAGTACCATTTCGCCCAAAAAAAGACACTGGTGCATTGAATTTGTGAACAGTGTGAGTATTGGACGCCCATTAAAGAGACATTCAGTTGCTCCGGCTAAGCTGTAAAAGTGGAGGAGTAACTAAAGGGCATATCATTACAGCTTGACCTGCCAAGTTTGGAACTGGGGAGCCAGGTTGGAGTGCTGGTGTTGGCTTAACTCCTGTGATACTGGCGCGTGCACAGAAACACACTCTGCTTGAGACCAACATGGTGGGTAGAGAAGTATGCAGGGGAGACAGCTGGGTAAAACATGCACTCTCACAAAGTGCTTCAGAGAATAGAAACAAGCAACAGGGCAAGAGGGATAATGGCAAAAAGCAACGAAGTGGAAGGGAGAAACAAAAGAATCCTCTATATGAATGCAACCAGAGGAAGGACACCTATAAAGAAATGGATCAGGACTTGGTCCATGCTCCACACAAAAGAAGAGGAAGTGAAGCAAGCAAGCGCTGTCCAATTTGGAGGTAGCAAGTAAGAGAGACAATGAAGCACATGAACCATAAGCAATGGGCTGGCTCCAATCCTCTTGTTGTGTTGATATCTCTTGCAAGAGAGAGCGCAAGCGCAGTCTCAGGTGAGCCCCAAAGAGCACCTCTTTAAATTGTGCTCTCATCTGTTCTGCATCTAGCCTTTTTTTGTCTCCCAAAACTGCATTTGGGAGGGAAAACTCAGTGCCTGGAATGCTTGGCTTGACTGTAATTTGGCTGCTCAATCCCAATGAACAAGCACTGAGCCAGAGTCAGCCATTTAGCTTGAGCCAGGATTTAAGTTTGTATGGTTAGTCCACCTTCACATAAACACAGAACAGATATATCCCCGGAATCATTAGTAGTGCTTGTCTCAGACAAACTCACACACACAAACACACATGCACACAAACCGGTCCTCACAGTGTGGGTTATACATGCCCACCCACACAGACCAACACACACACACTGACACCCTACAACAGAGACAGCAGCATTGCAAGTAGCAGCAGTAAAAGCTCCTCTTTCACTCAAATAGCAGTTACTATACAGGCAGCACCAGTGACAGAACAAGTACTGTACAGGCAACACCAGTGTGGATGTGCCAAACATACAGGACAAGTGGCAGCAAATCAAGTGCACAATCACACACACACACACACACACACATACACGTTAAAACAGATATGACAGGTGTGTTGCAGTATGGGCATCAGGAGCTCATGTTTCACTAAAACACAAAAAGTATATCACAAGCAATGGCTGCGCAAGGTTCCTCAAGCACAGAAGAGGTGCGGCAGCGTGGCACAGGTTTCATTCATCATAGATTCTCTAGCTCTCCTGCCATCTCTCTCACACGCTCTATTGGCTGCTAACAAACCTAGGGCCCTTTTCAGCACTTTTATCGCCTTCCTCTCCCCTAAGGTGATGCAAAGCTCTCTTACACCCTCAACACTTCTGTGTGAGGAGCTTGCGGATTTCTTTAAAAACAAAATCAAAGTAATCTATAACCAATGTCAGAAACAGGGCTTAGCAGTAGACCGCCCAGTGAAGGCACTGTCTTTTGGACTGGTGCTGAGGATTTTGAGCCCATTCCCCCTGAAGATTCGGCTATGCTCCTGGCTAACTGAGTCTGGATCTCCTTGGGGCTGCTGCCTGCCTGATATACTAAAGTCAGTCCTGCGTATCATCAATCCAATCCTCAGCAAAATCATGAACTCCTCTTTGGAGTCTGCTATGGTGCACAAGAGGTGGAAACAGGACCACCTGCTTCCACTGCTAAGAAAACCTAACAAAGACCCTAAGTTACTCAATAACGTTAGACCAATTTCCCTCTTTCAGGAACCAGTCAAAATGCGGAGGAAGACGGTCAATAAGCAGATATGCTTGTCCCTTGAATCAAACGCCCTCCTTTATGATACACAGGCTGGCTTTTGGACTAGATACAGTACTCAGTCCGCCTTACTGGAGTTTGCAGAATGAATCAAACTCAACCTTGATCTGAGTGCATCTGCGATGATCATTCTTTTAGACCTGTCATCAGCATTTCACATGGTCTCGCATCCCATTCCACTGAACAAACTCGACAGGATTTGAATTCAAGGGAATGCGTTGGCATGGATCAAAATGTACCTTGAGGAGAAGTGTCAGGCGGTATTCCTTTCTCCCTTTTGCTCAGACCCTAGACCGCTCAAGTATGGGGTGCCGCAGGGCTCTGCCTTGAGCCCTACGCTTTTCAATACCTACCTTAAGCTCATGGCCAAAGCTAGTTTAAGAGCTGGGTCTGAGGATAATTTCATATATTGACGAAACGCAGCTGATGGTTTCTTTCCAGAATGGAGCCTCTGATGCTCTTAAGTCACTCAAGGACTGCCTCAAAGCAGTATGTGATTGGATGGGCAAAAGCTGTCTCAAACTAAATTCCGATAAAACAGATATTCAATTTTTGGCATAAGTACCATCCTTGACCCTCTGAGCTGGTGGACACCTGAGTTGGGGGCTTCCCCCATGCCATCGACCTGTGTTAGGAATCTGGCTATCAAATTCTACTCAGCCCTATCGTTTGAACCACAGGACAAAGCAGTCTCGTCTAGCAATTTTGCTACTCTGGAATCTCAGAGAAGGATGCTACACTTGTTATCTGTGACTTTGCGTACCACTGTGATCCATGATCCTGTCATCACTAAATTGAACTATGCCAACAGTCTTTACGTGGGCTTGCTGGCTCACCCTCTGCAACAGCTGAAGATTATAAAGAATGCCGCCACCTGCCTTATTCTCCACATCCCGATTCGGCAGTCGGTGTCTATACATCTTCGCCAGCTCCACTGGCTCCCTGTGAACAGTCGGATCGAATTCAAGGTGCTAATTTGTACGTGTAGAGCCTTGGAGAACAAGTGACCTCTATACCTTAGATGCAGGCTCAAGCCCTACCACCAAAGCGGATCCCTCAAGTCTAACGCCCAGAGGCTCCTGCATATCTCGAGTATTCATAGGCCGCAACTCGTTGGGAGGTCCTACACCTTCTCGACGACTAAGCTCTGGAATATGCTTCCATTCAACCTTCGCCTTGCACCCTCAGAAAAGCTCCTCAGAAAAGGCCTAAAGACTCACCTGTTTAAGGGTTATATCCATTCTGTTATTTATTGCAGTCCAGCTGTTAGCGCCGATACTTCAGCTGTTAGCGCCGATAAGCTCCCTCTGGAGTAATCGCGCGATCTACAAATGCCATTGTATTGTATTCTATCTCTCTCTCCCTCCCTCCCTCCCTCCATCTGTGTACATCTCTCTCTTTCACACACTCTGCTGAACATTCCTCTCCAATAGAAGGGAAACATTGGCTAATGGAAGGGATGTCTGGGAATTGCATGGTGTTAACATTTATAAAAATTCAATAACATTTTGCAGTACTGCAGCTTTGTTTGTGAAACTTTGGCAGTTGAAAAATTGTAACAAAAATAAAATTTGTTCTAGAAATTGAAAGAGGTAATGAACGTCTCCCTCATTTTGTGTTTAGAATAAAAGAGAGAATTGGTACTGGTCTCTTTGGCCCTCTGCATAAGTTTTGGATATGTGCGCGTAATCTGGCGGGTGGATTTAAATGTAAAATGGGGTACATGGCCTCCAGGGGCCCAAACACAAACCCTGAAATCAGAGGTCCCGGGGACCCAAATCTGGGGGCAGATTTATCAAGCAGTTCTGTTGCACTTGCTCCACGCAATGCGGCACAAGGGTGATGCAGCTACTAAGTAAGATTTATCAAGCCACGCAAGGCCACCTTGCATGGCCCTGCATAGTTTGATAAATCTAGAGTAACGCAACGCAGCGTAAATTGCTCCAGTGGGTTACTCTGCCCCAGGGAAGCATTCCATGGTTGGAGTGCGGGTGTTCCCACGTATCCACCCATGGATTTTAGCGCATTCCCAGATTTACCATTACTGGTACACCTGGGAATGCGTCAAAATACAGCGCCTCCCCAGGTGAGGCATAGCAAAGAGAAATATCTTAATTTCTCCTTGCTTTTGTCTCTTTCTATGTGTGTTGCATTCTGTAGCACACATAGAAAGATTAAAATGCCTCAGGGTTTTGTTATTTTGCTAGAAAGTGTCCCTTTCTGTGCAAAAACCATCCTGTCTGCAATGCTGTCACCCTTGCACAATGGCGCAAGGGTGCCTGCATTGGCGCTAGGCAGCAGATTGTGCGCCAGCACAAGAAAAGGACAGGAGTGTGCTGTATAATGTTAAATACGAGGCATTCTTGCCCTTTCACACAGCACAAGTGGCTTGCTGCACTGCGTGAAAGTTTGATAAATGTGGGCCCTGGAGTCAGGAAAAGCCATCTGGTCCTGTGAATTGGATTGAAGCACTTCTTTATAACTGGGTGGGTGGATGAGGCTTCAAAGAGAAGAAGAGCACGCCCAAGAATTCTCTGCCCACTTGTGAATGACTAGGCTTTAACAAAATCACACCCAGAGGAGTTGGTCCAACTGCTAGGGCGGTCGACCTTGTATCTGGTGAACCCGGTTCGTGTCTCGCCAAGGACTGCAACATCCTGTGATTCTGGGCAAATCACTTCTGGGCATATTATCGAAGAACAGCGTTAAATAGCGCTCAGCGGGCTTAGCGAGGATTTGCCTAACGCTGGCTATCGCCGAGACATCGCGTAATTTACAACGCTTATCTCCATGGCGATGTGAAATCCGACGATGGCCTGCGAAATGCAGGATTATTGCTGGAAATCCAGCAATAATCCTGCAGGGATAGAGGAATACTTGATAATAGGGAAATGTGGATTTAGCCACTCAATCCACCTCCCATCTAAAATATATGTTAGTCAGGAAAAAAGCAGACGTACAATAACGGCGATAACTGTTGTTAGCGTGTCTTTAAATATCGCTAAGGATGTCCTGGGCCGTATTGTAAATACGGCGAAGGACAGTTAGCGATAATTTCCCATCTGTTTTCCCAGGGAACGCCTACTTTTCATCTCATTAGAGAGGCGTTCACAAAACGGGAGCAGAATCAAGGAAACACGCGCTAGCGTGTCCTTGTAAATAATGCGATAATATTATCGCCCCTTTTCGTCTGAAAATGGACGCTAAAGCGGCGATAATATCATCGCCGCACCTTGATGATATGCCCCTTAATCTACCCATGCCTAACAAAAATGATTGTGTCCTCATGTGATGAAACTGGTGCTCGTGTAAAGCGCTCTGATACCCTATACCTTCAGGTCAAGTTCACTATATAAAACTCTGTAAAATAAAAATAACAAGCATTGGCATAGCCAATAGGTCTCGCTTTTGGGAACTGTTTAGCTACGCAACAGTTGCATAACTAAATACTTATAAGGTCCCAAAAGCGAGACCTATAGGCTATGCAAAGCGGCCGTGCGGCCGCGAAAGTGAAAGTGATCGCGATCACGATCAAACATCAAACATTAAAGCGGCCGCGAAAGTGAAAGTAATTGTGGTAAAGCGCGGCGCGCGCGCCCGCGCACATGCGCCGTAGCTCTAGGCTGGCCTGGTAGCACTTTTTGGAGCCCTCTCAATAAGTCTCGCCAGACCAGCGCATGCGCTGGGTCAGGCGAGACCTAAAAATCCATGCCTGTTCCCTTCCTATATCCCCATTCAATGTTATTCAAGATTTCCTTTCCCCCTTGCCCCACACACAGCTGCCAGAATCCAGAGGAAGCTGTGACGAAACACAATGGAGTCCACACTCCAAATAGTTTAGTATTGTTCAAGTGTGAAAGTCAAATCGAACTGCTGAGTTTCTTAGGAAGAGCACAAAGAAGACATTTCTTAATGAGGGGCAGTATACAAATGCAGTCTGGCGTATTTGGCTTGTTGTTTTATTTGGGGTGAATGATCATGATAAGGATCCGGCCCTTTTCCCCAAAACGTTATTTGTGCTAATAGAATGTTGGGGCCAATGATTTCCTTTCTTTCCTGGCATCTGTTCGCATCAAACATTATCCTTACTCAAGGCCTGGAATGACCTCCCCATTCACCTCCGAACCTCCTCCTCCCTCGCTGAATTCAGGAGCGGCCTCAACATCTGGATGTTCGAATAGCTCCCCCCACACAGCGCCTGGATACCCCTGTGGTGATTAGTGCGCTTTACAACTACTGACTGATTGAATTGTTGAAGCAATGCGCCCCGAACCATGATGCAGAGCAATGGAAGCACTGTTCGGAGGCCAGAACAAACGTAGGGGCAGATTTACAAGCCCCTTGCGCCACTTTTGCGTCACTTATGACATGGGAAAAGTGACGCAAAAGTGGTGCACGGGGCTTGTAAATCTGCCCCGTAGTCTCACACAACTTCCCACATCTCACTGTTGTACTACAAATGCAGTATATTTTAGTCCCAGCAGTGTTAAAGGAGTGTCAAATAAAAAGTGGACTTTTGAAATGTTTTTGACTGCAAGTAGGCTGTACGTTTCATGCATCTTCCCTTCTCTTTAATGATAGGAAATCTTCCTGACCCGGATGCTCCAAATGTCTGCTTGCTGTGGTACTCATAAAATAGATGAAATGTCCCCATATCTGCATAAAATGTTGAATGTTGGCGAGGTACTGTCCTCTGTGATTGTTTTAGTGTGATGGAATGAATGAATGTATGAATGAATGTGTATTGCAGAAGGTAGGAGAGTGCAGCAGGAGCTACCGTAGTGTAAGGAGCTTGTACTCTCATGGTGCAGCTTGCGTTCTCGTCTCCTTTGCAGTGGGGATTGCCAGTCAGCGCCGTCCATCAGCCTGTGGACTCAGTTTTCACCTTTGCAGAATGAGCTCCATGTGTGACAGACCTCCTGCAGTCCTTTACCTGCCTGTGCGGATCACCTCTAAAGACCTTGGTTCCACTTGGGACTTCAATCACCTCCTGTTTGGAACAAGTGATAAATTGGACCATTGGAAATTCTGCAAATGGGGGGAGTGAAGAGCGCACAGCAGGGA
Organism: Triturus cristatus; assembly: GCF_964204655.1. Taxonomy (NCBI): domain Eukaryota; kingdom Metazoa; phylum Chordata; class Amphibia; order Caudata; family Salamandridae; genus Triturus; species Triturus cristatus. The sequence continues at coordinate 789,050,306 of NC_140580.1, forward strand.
AGCCCTGACCATGGGGGGAACATTTACAGCTCCCCCTGTGGTGCATGAGAAGAACGGGCAGGCAGGGGCGTAACGCAAAATGATGGGTCCCCTCCTCAGAATGTGTTGAGGGGCCCCTCAGACTTACATAGCTAGCAGATATCCATAGGGTATGTGGTATTTTGGTTCCTTTTTAGGTCTCGACTGGCGAATGCAGCGCGAAAGCGCTGTCGCCAGCGAGATCTATTGTTGCTGACTTGCCTCGGAAGTGGGACAGGAGCAGGGCTTTTGGCGGATTGGGTCTTGTGTACGCACACGTGAACACGCACGTCCACACACGCGATGTGCACAGCTCCTGTCCCCCTTCCGACCACATGCCATCCCCGTTGGAGCGGCCCGCTGCAAGACGGGGCCGCTCAGAATGCCAAAAGGACACTATGCCTCGATCAGGCACCAAAAATAGCCCACACGGAGCCCTCCAGCCCTTCTTCACTCACCGGGCTGCTCTTCTGGCGGGGCTCCTCCTCGCGACGGCAGCACTTCTCTTGCGGGGCTTCCCTGCACTCCTGGGTGCCCCGCGCTGCCGTCGGCAGCCTCGGCCGCTGCACTCTTCACCTGGGCCCCTCCTGGGACCCGGGCTTTTCTCCACTCCGGCCGCCACCGCGGGGCTCTCCCTTCAGCATGGGAGCCCCGCGTTAGCACGGCATGCCAGTTTCTCTTCCTGCCGGAGCAGGCCCCGCCCACGTCCCGGGCAAGGGCGCCTGACTTCCGGTTTGTTAGCGTCCGGGACTGAATACTAGAAGTTAACAAGCATTTGCAATGCAATAGGTCTCGCATTGACGCGAGTTTGAGCTATTGACATTTGCAAATAATAATGCCTTTTATTTTTGTTTTCTTTTTAAAAACATAAATAAAAGGCATTGTTATTTACAATGTCAATAGCTCAAACTCGTGTCAATGCGAGACCTATTGCATTGCAAATGCGTGTTGTTATTGCATCCAGATATATAATGCAACCAGAGCTGGACTGGCCGTAGCGGGCACCGGGCAATCCCCCGGTGCGCCGCACGGGTGGGGGCCGGTTTTTGACCCCTGGGGGCCGTTTTCGTTACAGGGCCGTTTTTGCAGCATAGCTGCAAAATCGGCCCTGTTTCAAAATCGGCCGAAAACCGGCCCTCGCAAAGAGCTCAGCTGCACCCCCAAGCCCCGGGGGGCCGGCTGAGCACTTTGCCAGGCCGGTTTTGGTTCCCAGTCCGGCCCTGAATGCAACCTCTGACGTGTACTGAAAACCAGCCTCGACTATTGGCTTTGTTAACGGTTGTTAGCTGTGCAAGATAACTGATTGTACTGTAAATAATATTGGAAATATTTCAATTCTGAAATTGTGAGACTGTGAATTAAACATTCCTGAGGCTTGTGGAATGTGTAGTGGTCTGCAGAGTGTCCCAATCACTCCTGTTAAGTTCTCTTTAGGTATATATGTATGCCCTTTTTAGCTCCACCTTTCATTATCTGTATATCTTGCACCTCATCTCTGTCCTCTACAGCGCTCTCTTTTCTTTCTCTCCGAATGGTCTTCCTCACATTTTCTTCACTCACAACCCCCTAAACGCACAGCGCACCCGCTCACCTGTAAGCCTTGACAATATTTTGACAACTGTGTACCTCCGTCATACAAATTTGCACAGAATCATAATTGTAACTGGAGCCCAGGTTGGAGCCAGACAATGATCAGTGACTTGCTGCCGAAGGCACCTAGAGGACTTGAAATCAGCCTCATGTGAAGACTTCTTGTCCGTAGACCCATCCACTTATTCCACAAGATCCCACTTAATATTACCAGAGAAATATTGGGAGTAAAAAAAAACAGGGTTGTGACCTTTTCGACACAATGACCAGACAGAATATAGTTGAGGGCATACAGAGGAGTTACCAAGAGTCTGCCTACGCTGCATAAAGAGGTGGAGCGATCCAAGGGAAGTGAGATGAAGTAAGAAGGTCTAAAGAAGTTTCAGATTATTTCAGAGATATTTGAGAAAAGGGAGCTGAGGATCCCGTCAGTCCTGGACAAGAGCTGTTGAGAGATCAAGGAAAGAAGAGCGTTGAAAGAGTGGGACACTCTTCCATCTGTACCCAATCAAAATCAGTCCCTGTTTGATGGATCAACCAACAGTTTGTCTTATTCTTGTCTCCTCTCAACAGAGAAAATCACTATTGTAGCTGTGGGGCACCCTGCAAAATATGAGGGGTCCTTCAGTTGCCCATATTTCACATATATTCATTGGTGTTGGACTGACAGCACCCTATCCCGATGGATTGGGGGCCACTGAAAGGCTGAGGCCCCCTGCCCTGCAGGAGCTGCAAGGCTCTGTGTTCAGCCCCTCCCTGTTACAGCTTACACGTGGCAGGTAACAGACAACCATGAAGAGGACCCTCTAGCCCTGTCTTAGATCATTTTAAAATGTGCTTTGAAACCAAGGCCCAGTGGATAGCAAGTGCCCACATCCCACTGGGCCCTGCAAGGTCCTTGTTACAGTCATGCCTCGGCGCTCTCCTTGTTACAGTCAAGCCTCCGCACTCTCTCTCTCTCTCTCTCTCTCTCACCCACCCCCTCCCCCCCTCCCGCCCAGAGGCCCCATTGTGCTGGGCCCCTATGAACTAGCCAAGAAATGATTGCGTTGATTCCCGTAGGAGTAACGTCTCTTATTCAGCACTCCGATATAGGTAAATGTTCAAATAATTGTGCAACAATTGTAGAATTTGTAATTACAAGGCGTCTTTTATTTCAAACGATCCTTATGTAATTTAGTGTTCATTCAATTATACTCATAATTTTCAGTCGGTAAATTTCATTATTCATCACATGTCTGCCCAATGCATTTCGGGCGAACCCTTCGTCAGGGGACTTAATTCTGAAAACATTAAAACGAATGTCATGAAACAAGGTATAACACAAATAACAAACAATCAATTTCACTGTTCTCATGCTGATGGAAGTGATTATGGCATAGCTGTGAATTGGTGTATGAGATAAAGGTGAAAGGAAAGGGTACCGGACCACTTGAAAGAATTGATAATAAACCGTTGTTGTGAATCAGTAGTTCAAGATTAAAAATAAACGGACCAAAGTGCTTTATTGTGTCAAAAACGATTTGACGTGAGTAAAATACGATGTGTGAAAGAAAAAGGATGTAGCAAATACAAGGTCATGCGAGAGACGTGCTCGATAATGGTAAAGAAAAGGGAATTAAACGCTGTGATTCGACGATATACAATGTTAGATTCTGACCTGTCTATTAGGTTGTGAAAGTCTTAAAAGCATGACGAAAGGATCCATAAGGTAACAGGACAATAGAAACAAACGTTCTGAAAAACATAAAATGGCATCGTGTAAACATTCTGCCATGTGTGGATGTTAATTGACAATTACGAAAAGAAATAATAGTGCGGACATAGCGCGTACGTGTAAGCTTACCACGGTGTTGAATTTCAATCGGTTTCCTCTTTACTGACTTCCTAGGTTCCTTCGAAAATGATAGGACCTGGTGTGTTAAGGATATGACGGTGACGTGGTCACGTGTTCATCAAAAGTAAAGAAAGACTCAAACGATGCGGTTTCGGCCAAACTTTCGTGGCGTTATGATATTAAATAAATTCACTACATAAAAGTGATGACAACCTAAGTTACTGTCACGAAGGTGTAATAATTAAAATACTGGGTAAAACCGAAGTGTGATAATAAGTGTGAACACCAACATTCGTGTGTTCATCCGACGATGTCAATAAAGTTAAAAGACACCGTGATGGTATAAAAAAAAAAAGGGGTTACGGGAAAGAATACAGTGAGGTATACGAAAAATCATAGTGATGTCAAATAATTGTAATGTACCAGGTGATCTGGGGAATGAAGCTACGAAAATTGATTATAGTGGGGTTAATTCTGCTCAAAACGTAGAAGAAAGTGTAAATCGAACTTCATGATATGTATCAGTGTAATGTGTGGACTGGAATAATATTTTACAAAAAACATTATATCACAAAAAACAATTCAGGTCTAGCCGTTCATTAAGACCCTTTGGCTGTAGGGTATTGAGATGGGTAATCCAGAATATCTCTCTGCGAAGAAGATGTTGGGAATTGTCTCTTCCAGGAAGGATGGGTACCTGTTCCAGTATGCAGAAACGTAGTTGGCTTGGGTTGTGGTACTGTTGATTGAAATGCGTGGCTACGGTCGATTTGATGTTCTTGAGTCTGATGTTGCTTTTGTGTTCTATAATTCTTGTTTTTAATTTTCTCTGGGTTTTTCCAACATATGCTAGATCACATGGGCATTTCAACATATATATAACGTTGTTACTGTCACATGTACCAGTTACTCGTAATTTTATGACTGATCCTTTGGTGGGGTGTAGTATTTCGTTACCCTTAATTATAGCGTTGCAATTGCTACAATTGTAGCAGGGCACAGTGCCACGATATTGTATTTTGGAAACGTCTTCCTTTGGTTGTAATAATTCCTTGAAATTACGGGTGCGTTTGTATGCAAATCTTGGATTGTTAGAGAAAATTCCTTTAAAATCTTCTTCATGTGCTAATAATGGCCAGTGTTTGAGAATTGTTTTCTTGATTTTGTAACTTCGTGTGGAAAATTTAGAGATGAACACTTGTCTTTGTTCATCGATTTTGGGTTGTGTGATTAACAACTGTGATCTTTCAAGCTTCCCGACTCTTTCTTGGGCATCATTAAGTGTGGTTTCAGGATATCCTCTCTGTTTGAATTTTTGGATGATGATCGTTTGCGATTCTTTGTAATGATCCGAGTTTGAAGAAATTCTTTTGATCCGTAGTAGTTGCGAAAAAGGTAAATGTTGTTTTAATGAAGGTTGATGGAAACTTGAGAAATGTAAAAAATTGTTTTTATCGGTGGGTTTGGTGAAAACTCTGGTGTCAAGTTTTCCATTGTTGTTAATGACTAGTACATCCAAAAATGGGATTTCTCTTTTATTGATGTTGAATGTAAAGCCTATTCTGTCATCAACTTGGTTAAGCGCTTCAATAGCTGTTATTAATGATGATTCCGAGCCATTCCACAGTATGAAAATGTCATCTATATACCTTTTGTATAAGATGAGGTTCCGATTCCAATTCGGGTGACTTAGGATGTGATCTTGTTCATATTTGTACATAAAAAGATTTGCGTATGCTGGTGCTGCACAATTTCCCATTGATGTTCCTGATGACTGGATAAAAAAGTGTTCACCCCATTTGAAATAGCTGTGATATAAGGTGAAATGTAGTCATTCCATCAAAAATACTTTAAACATCTCTTCCTGATCGTTCAATGTTAGGTGGAATTCTACTGCTTGTAGTCCCAGGTTGTGGGGTATAGATGTATATAGAGATTTAACATCAATGGTACAAAGTGTCATGTCTTTGGTGAATGGTGATTTGTGAGTTTCCAGTAGACTAAGGAAGTGAGACGTATCTTTGATGTAGGTGCTCATACTTTGAACAATCGGTTGCAGGTGTTTGTCCAGAAATTTTCCTACTGGTTCATGAATGGAATTTATTGTGGAAACAACGGGACGAAACGGTGGAGTATAGGCGTTCTTGTGAATTTTTGGGATCATGTAAATGTAAGGGATGGCAGGGTTGGCTTTGATCAAGTATTCTTTTTCTTTGGAGCTGATGATTCCTTGGTTTATGGCTGTGTCAATGATTAGGTTAAGAATGTTCATAAATTCGTTGGTGGGGTCTGTGTCATATCTCAAATAGATATTGGTGTCATTGACATGTTCATTGACGTTTTTGTTGTAAAATTCAGTATCCATAATAACCAGAGCGCCGCCCTTGTCGGCTTGTTGGATGGTAATATCTTTGTTCATGGCTAGTTGCTGTAAGGCTTGTCTTTCCTTCTGAGTGATATTAGTGGCTTTTGATCGTGGTTGTTTGAATATGTTTTGAACGTCTTTCAAAACGATTTTTTCAAAAGCATCCAGTACTTTGTGGCTTACTGGTGAAACGAATTTGCTTGGGTTTCTCCAACCTAATAATTTGTTTGGAGGTGGTTCAGCTGGTGGATCAAGAACATTTGGAAAAAAAATTCTTAACCTTAATGTTCGAAAAAATTTGTAAATGCTTACTTGTGTCTCTAAAAGATTAGAGTGGTATGTTGGGACGTACGAAGTTCCTTTTTGTAGTGTTTGTAACTGGAAACTTGAGATAGATTGCTTTGATATGTTCACGACTAAGGTCTCTGACTCCTTGTGTTTTTGTCGATTGGGTCCGCCGTAGGTTTTCTTTTTTGACCTGCTCCTCCTGGTTCTTCTTGTGACCCTGTTCCTTGCTCTAAAAAAGACGTATCTTTAGATGTTGAGGGTGCGTCATTTTGTGATGTGGAAAAAGGTGTTCTTTCTGGTCTTGAATAAGTATTAGTGGGTGGAGGCTGTTTTCTGTGCTGAGGTTCATCGGAAGAAGAGGTTTCTTCCGAGGATCTACCTGTAGTTGTTCTCTGTTGTCTCCGGCGTGCATATATATCCGCCCAGGTGTAAACCTCTCCGAGTCTGTAATCCGTTGTATCTCTTTTGAATTACCTGATCTTTCGGTCGTTAATTTCTTTGGAATAAGTCTCCAGTTGGTCATTGATGTCTTTTAGGACTGTGTTCCATTCTTCTTTGTTTAGAGAAGTGCTTAATTCCTCTTTCAATGAAGTCGCTTCTTTGTTTAGATCTTCAATGAGTTTTGCCAATTCTTCAATGATCAATAATATCAGGTCTAAGGAGCATTTGTTGAGAATTGCGAACCACTTCCCCTATGAACTAGCAACATACAATCAACAATGTTGCAAGTTTGTAACTTTCTGCTGGGTAAAACACGGTGTTGTTTGTTTCCTGAGTGATTTACTGTAACTGCAAGCATCCTGCAGAGAAGACCCTTCTGGATAGAGTAACCTGGAATCTCCACTTCAACACGAGGGCTGCGGGGTCCTGTGTTACACTCCTGTATTGTAGTAGACAATACCAAGCGTACCCCAGTGGATCAACTCTATGAGGACCTAAGGCCTGTGGTGGAAGCACTGAGAAGGGAAAAACATGAGGATCAAAGATGAAGTAGAGAAGATGTCAGATACCATCAAGGCATCCCTGAAAGGAAATGCCTGCGCAATCCATTGGTCTCAGTTAATCCCCTCTCAATCAGTGTCCAGGGAGAGAATGAAGCCAGAGAGAGCGGAGAAAATGAGCCTATTACTTCTTAGTGATCTCTTCATGACTCCAAATCAGGAGCTTCTGCTTGCAGACTTGATCCCCGGTCCACCCTTCCAGCATAGCACCAATAATACTGGCTTGTTAACGCAGGAAGTGCTAGAGTAAGGAAGGAGCCTTATTGGTAGTGGAAATAAAGAAAGGACTACCCATAGGTACTGGGCTTGGGTGGGTGCTGCATGTAAGGCTGCGCCTCATTCACATGGACTGGGACGAGGAGCAATGTGAGGAGGTAATGGCCTTATTGAGTTAGTAGCCTTGGTTTCTTGAATGGTAACTCTTTCAAGGCAATGACCGAGCAGAACCATACATTTCTACCTCCAGAGCAAAAGGCTAAGCCCAGGTCTTGCAGCCAGGCTCAAAATGGGCAAAATACAAAATTCTGATCAGCAAGGATTACATGCCAGCACTAAAGGACAAAAAAATAATTCGCAGAACTTTATCATGATTAATGTGCCTGAAATGTCAAGACAAGAACCCTAAAAAGCCCACGTTGAACACTTTTTTCTTGCGCCACCCTGAGAAACCCTTACGCCACTATGGATGCACCGTATTTACAATACGGCGCACCATGGCACAAGGATTGACAGATGCGTCAGAAATTCTGATGCGTCTGTTGGGGCAAAAGTCACGCATTGCTGGAGTTGTGTCGCAAGCACGACACAACTCCAGCAATGCATTTTGAGGCCTTTTCCCTTTACACTGCTTCAATCCTTAAACCTGCTTCAAGCAGGCGTAAGGTTTTGACGCAGTGGCGTCCCAGAAGTGATGCAGTGAAATCTTGTAGATTTCGCTGCGTCACTTTTACGAGGCTTTCCTGCGTGGTAACGCCCACCCTGCATACATTATTCCTGATGCAGGTATAATGTGACTCAGGGCTTTACAACGTGACGCACATCTCCCTAGATGTGTCACGTTGTAAATTGCCCACATTTTTTATGCCACCGCTGCGTCACAATAGTGAAGCAACAGCGGCGCAGAGGGTGTCGAAAGGGGCTTGTAAATCCACCCCCCTATCTCTTAGATTCGGCGCATGCCTGCCCTTTTGTTTTGACGTAGGGCAGCGCAGCAAGATTCCTTAATGAATGAGGCCCACAGCGTTTGTTTATCTTGCTCATGACCGCCCCTTACTATGGCAGCTGGTCTCGTTTCATGATGTAGTTTAAATTTCATTCATATTTCTCTTCCTTTTAGGAGGCTACTTGTTGACTGCATTGCCTCCTGCCGCTCAAAACGCATTCTGTCTATATGGACATTGTCACATTTCAATCTAAGCATTTCCTCCTAATGTATGTTTTCCCTTTAGTTTTCCTCTCTGTTTTATTGTGTTGCTGGTTGCAATATTATGCTCTGTTTGTTCTGACGCACCAAAAGACACTGTGCGGTCATTTCAACTCGAAATCAAAATGTATTGAATGAGTGAATGAATGAAAGAATAGCATTCTACCTCACAGCTCTGCAAGAGAATCATCGTTCGGTAAATTATGGCTAGGAGTGGGTCCATGGGGCAATCAGAAAACGCGGGCAGTGTAGTGCCTCGGTGAGAACATTTAAAAGAGGTTTTCGCGTTTGGATCCTTATTCAATAAAGCACCTGTCTCAGTCTCCCAAAATATTTTTTTTTAAACTTTATTTCTTAACGTCGCCCACATAAGTTTCCTTTTTTGAGTGGAGCTAGTTTGAAAAACACGTTTATTTTTTATATGGCTTAAAAAATAGCTTTACTGCTAGTAATGGGAATCTTTGTTTTTTAACAGTGCAGCCAAGTTTTATGTCAGCCTCTCACTCCTAGGTCTTTCCAATGTACAGGAATTCTTTGGTGGGCAGTAGTCCTATGAAAAGAGTGAGGGAGAAGGCAAAGGTAAGTGCAAGCAAACGAACAGATGTCATGCATAAGTGCATGCAGCAGTCATGGAAATGGGCAGGCTAAATGGAGTGACTTTCAGACTATGGATCACATTTATGGTTTGGCGACCCAGCCACCAAACTGCTCTGGCGTTGCACTCTGTCATGCATCACAGCATTGAAGTCCTGCGAGGCCATGACACCCTGGGGAGTTGTAAGGGCACAGACCAGGGTATTGTATCTCTTCAGTACCACTGGCTTTAGGAGATTGGTTTGCAAATATTCTCTAAAGAGCCGGCGGGCGCAGGCACTCGTGTGTGGGGGGATGGGGTTGCACTAGAGGGTGTGTAGCTTGGGAAGACTTAGCTCTTTGTTTACACTTCTTGACCTCGAGTCTGATGTTGTTCTGGCTTCCTACGTTTCAAAAGTGAGTCAGATGTTCCCTACAATTTCCAGCTCGTCAACTGGTAACTTTGTGCTGTGAGTCCAGAGGTGATACGTTCAGGGTACAAGGTTCTTCCTAACAAATTGATGATGGCGCTTACGCTGTCACCCTTTGTCACCAACTTTGAATGTAACTATTCCTCGACCAATGATATATTGTATTGTTGACACTCGGTACAGTGCTTTAGAATTGCAAATAAATACAATTACACTGAAGGTCTCGTGACACCAGGGACCGGATGTGAACACAAGCGTCGTAGGGTGGAACAACTACCCAAATAAGTGCAGATAAATTATCTGCCATTTCAGTCACCTTTCTACATGAAAACTTCACTTGAGTTTAGACTCTTTACTCTGCGGGCTTTTTGAGTGCAGAAGCAAAGAGGCAACAACTACACAGAGATGAGATGGAAGGCATAGACACATAAATAACCTTAAAGCTATTTAAAGAGTAACTCTACAAGAACTTTGAAATGGCACTTGTGAATATATTAAAGGGATCTAAAAGATATTTTCCAAGGGAGGGCTGAACTATGTCCTGTAAACCAAAGCTTCCACTGTGAGCAAGGGTTAAAGTACATGATATCAGGATAATATTGGACCTGGACAGCTGGGCTGGTCTCATCTCCCACCAGTTTTAAATACGTTTATTTGTGTTCAGCATATGTATAACCAAATGCTACCACTAATGTAGGCCCGAAAGGCCGTACTTGAATTTTTTGATGCATGATCCGTTGAGCATAGTGTTGTTGTGTGGCTTATGTGTGGAGTGTCGGGTGTTGTGTGTGAGAACAGTCTTGTTGGTGCACACTTGGCACTATGCATATGGTGTCTCTATCACAGAAAAGTGTGGGGCTGCATAGCTCAACCTGGAAGCCCTTGGGTTTATAGCTTTCTGGTTCATACCCTTCATCCGTATCGTACTAGCACTTTATCAGGCTGTGGTTCTTCGATGCGCCTTTTCTTGAAGGGACTTGTTGATGTTTGAGTGGTGTGGTTCATACAGGAGGGGGAACAGTCATATCATCACTACTTTGCAGAATTTCAGGTGAGTTGAGAGCTTTCTCATTCACGGTTTGAGGATGTCATCGACTTTGACAGAAGTAAAATATTTGCACCAACCTTGCAATACTTCCTTACCTGATGATTGTTAGAGACAATGCCTTATGTATAATATGAGGTATTAGAGGCTCATTCCGATGGCGGACGGACTTAAGTCTATCTGCCATCCTCGCGGAAATTGGGGCCGCCCGGCCCTATGGCGGTGGTCCCGCACTGCAAATTACAATGTGACCGCCACTGTGGCGGCTGCAAAAGGCATTTTTAACATTGCAGTTGGTGCTGCTGGCTGCAGCACCTGCCACAAGGTTAAAAGTGCAGGTTGTGCATTTCCCTGCACTACGTGGCAGGCACCCCAGCATAAGGGTGGGTCCGCAGCAGCTCCCAAAGTACATCCCCGCCAGCCCTTGAATGGCGGTTGAACCGCCATTCAAAGGCTGGTGGGAATGCTGCATCCTAATGTGGCCGACAGTGCCTGCTAGGCACCGCCACCATTCTGGGTATGCTGGCCAGAACCGACAGGCAATTGTAACGATTGCCTGTGTCAGACTCGTGGCAGACGGGCTTTCCGTCCGCCAGCACTCCGCCCTCCATCCTTATTTGGTGGGCGGAGAATGGCCACACGATAGCGGTGAACCTGCCACCCACAGGCTGTCGGTGGCGGGGTCACCGCCATCGTAATGACCCCCTTAGTCCAGCTTTAAATGATGATTGGTGTTCTACTATTTAGGTACTCCTCTCCTGGTACCTTGTCATTCGGGCATTTTGAGCAATGAATGCAAGTTCTAAGAAACTGGTGTCATGAATCACCAACCGCTTCTTCTAAAGGTCACATGGTGCCCAATCTACCCATGGTCAGGGGCATAGCTTCAGGTGGGGGGTGTTTGCGGTGTTACAGCCCCCCTAATAAACATATTTTCTGATAAAAAAGTTGGGTGCAAGTAGTTTCAGATGTGTATGGTGAAGTGTCTGCTGGATTGTCCATAGAGTTTTACATATTCACAGACAAAAACGCACATACAGTTTTCCCTCTCTCCGTTTTGAAAGTCTTCAAAATGTTAGTTATTTTTACACAATTTTGTGCTTTCTCTAACGTAGTAACCCTTCCATGCTGCATTCCTCTCCCTTTCCAATGTCCCTTAAGCTCCTCCTTGTTGTATAATGTATTTTACCATTAAATGCCAGCATGAATGTTGGAAAATATTCAAACCCCCTCAATCTTTCGGACCAAGCTACGCCCTTGCCCATGGTGTGCCAATGTAGAGTCACATCGTAACTTGTGTATCAACCTTTGCTCTGTTAGGACAGGCCCATGGTTGCATTGTGCATTATAGGTTAAGTCTTTCTAGCGGGGATTCGAACGAGTATCTTAAAAGTGAGAAAAAATTGCAACGAGCGCAGGACACCTGTAGTACTTTCCAAGTAACTGAGGGGCATATGTACAAGGAAGTGACGGAGCATGGTGTTAGCCTTCTTAGCTTAACGCCGCACTCCGCCACTTCTGAAACGCAGGGCTGCACAGTATTTACAACAATACGGTGCAGCCCTGTGTTTCCCCCTGCCGTGGCACTACATTTAGCTGCCTGGCGCCAACGCATAATGCAAGGGTGCCACCTGCATTGTGGAGAATGATTGTTTATGTGCAGGAAGGTGTCCCTTCCTGCACATAAACAGTGTTAAATGGCAATTTGGAACTTTTATGTGTGCTGCTTTGTGCAGCAACATAGAAGTTGGAACTCGTCATTTTTAAAATGATTGTTTATGTGCAGGAAGGGACACCTTCCTGCACATAAACAATCATGTATGGTGTTTTGCTATTTCTATGTGTGCTGCACAATGCAGCACACAGAAAAACAGCAAAAACGAGGAGAAATAATGCATTTCTTCTCGTTTCGCCAGGGTAAGACCAGGTTTTTCTTGGTCTTAAGTTTGGCACTGCCCCTTATTTACGCCACCCTCGTAAATATCAGGCAGCATCAAAATCAATGGGTGTTGCCTTCGGAACGCACACCACAATACCCATTGCCCACCCCTTAGCGTGAAAGGGGGCCTTATTTACAAGGCAGTGTTAAGCCACGTTAAGTGGCTTAACTCTGCCTTGTAAATAAGGCGAAACACGTATCGCCACCACAGCGTCAAAAAAAGTGACGTTATGGTGGCGATAGGGGCTTGTAAATATGCCCCTGAGATTGTGAACGCACTGCTATCCTAAGGGTACTTGAAGTACTTCAAAGTTGGGCGGTCGGAAAGCTCCCTCCCTCAAAGCCCAAACATGAGAGCAGGCAGAAAAAAAAGCTTTGCTGTCGGGCTTACACATGGGCACCGTGAAGGGTTACTTATTCATCCATTCCACAGGTTCCTATGGAAACCTGAGTCGCATTCCAATAGAGAACTCTGCCCCAGTGTTCACCAGTGCAACTGGCGGTGCCTGGCATTTCAGTGTAGTTAGATGCATCCCGGAGTTACCTTGTGCTCGATTCCAGGGTGATTTGTGCCTACAACTATTTCTTTTTTCCCCTTTTAAGTAGGGGGCTGGAAATGAAATATATTGGCTTTTGTAGCATTTTAGACCCACCCTTTCTAAAGTGCATCTTCCTGAACATCAGGTCAGCTCCGGAGAATTAAATGGAATTGCAGACTTGAGACCTCATTGCGAGTGTCTCTTTAATTTCAGTGGGATCGGTAACTGCTGTCACAAGTAACATCAACATTTCAAGGTTGTGGGTGTACCGTTTGCCCGGTGTTTTCCTCCCACAAGACTTCACTTGCTTGGAGAAGGCACATTCTAAGAGAAGAAAACTGGGGGAAACGACGAATTACTTGGGAAATTGAATTGTCCAGGTACTTCCTCAATTTTTAGGGTAACCACAGGGTGCCACTCATAATTTCCGATTACCTGCCCACACCACCACCACACCCGGAGTTACCAGTACCCCAGATATCGTCAACTCTAGGGTAGCTCAGAAGGAGTTGCTTAATCTATTCTTTGTATATATGATGCCTTGCCTTTCCCAGTCAATTTTACACATATGAAAAGTGTCTAAATATAGTCATATTGAGGTATACAAAAGTGATGGCTGTAATGCTTGATTTAATCTCAGTCACAGGTAATTTCTCTAGTCATATCCTAATCCATTGATTATTTGCCCACCGTGCCGCCTCAGATTAGACTCAGTCACATGCCAATCAGTCGGTCCTCTCTGAACTGGAACACATGCAGTCCAAGACAGGTTTTAGCCTAGTTTGGCCTCATCAGTCGAGTGCAGTTGATTCTAGTGCCATAGTGAGCACAGGACCCACATTTGGGCATCCCTGTAGCACTAGGGTGTCGCACTAAGAAGTACAAACAATGATGAACTGAATGCCTGAATTAATCTCAGCCAATAATTATTACAGTAATTATTCAGGCTGCATCCAAATCCATCATATTTATGCCCACCATGCCACCTCATATTAAACCCAGCCATATGGAAATCCAACAGAAGCGGTCCAGCCTGATCTGCCAAGTCACCAAATCCCCCAATACATACCCCAAACCCCCCAAAAGAATTAATTTTTAAATTAACAAACATGTAGTTATACAGTTTAACATGAAATCAATTACAAAATAAAGATATTAAGCAATTAACAATAATTAATATATACGTTCAAAAAACTACCCACTCAATCCTTAATATACTCCACAATCTAAAGCACAATACAATAATTATAAAATAAAAACATGTTAAGAAATATTTGTTATTTAAAATTAATTAAATATCTCAAACAATAATATCCAATTTAGAAATTAGAATAATACATTTATTAATAATTTTAAATCAATTAATATATAATTAGTTAAAACGCTACCTGCCCAACCCCACAAGAACTGATGCAACCTGAAACTAAAATTGGAATATATTTTATAAATAATAAGCATATAAACAAATAAATTGCAATTACAAAATTAATTATTTATCATATATATTAGTTAACATTTATTATTACATACTGTAAATGAAAATCACTACCCACCCATTGGCCCAAAAAAGTCGACAACTCTGCAAAATACACATGAGTATAATATTATTTAACAATAATTTTAAATAAATGTTGCAATAACCTAAATAAAGAATAAAAACAACACAATACAATAAAAAGTATAATAAAATATAACATAATACTAAACAACATTTTAACCTTTAATATTATGTTTCCAGCCTAAAAAAATATCTATTTTCCTTCGCTATTTTTGCCCACAATATTTTGTATTCAGGGTATTTTAACCACAATACGTAGATGGAACACCGTTATGGTATCATTCATATCATTATTGGTTGATGTTATAGCATCAAATTGAGTCTTGCATGCATCCTAACGGTTGGGTATTTCTGTAAAATATTTTGGGGTACTCGGGCAGGCAGCGGTTACTGGACAGTATACTGTTTCTATACTATTATTCCCCATTGGTGTCCAAGGGCCACCATTTCTATGGCTTTCCAATTGAATAGCCGAATGATTCATCTTTGGCATTAGATTCACTCTCAGTAGAGGAGGTGAGCTGCCAGGTCTTGGTCTAGGAAGTTATAGGTGGTGGGACCAAGTACTTAAAACTAAATAGCATCAAGGATCTGCCAGTGCTAAAAGTTTTGTAATAGAACTATTATTTATTGGTAGCTAAGGAACCCTAACAGCCAATTTGATCTTACTGGGCTGTGTGCACACTGGGGACTCAGGTACTTTTAGGGCTTGTTGGGCTCTGTCTAGTGCATGTTTGTTTCTTCACATGGGATGCTGTTTTGCATAAGAAAAAAAACTTGCTCTAGAAAGGCCCAAAAAGTCCCACAGTCCCTGGTTTTTCGCATAGGGATATAGGATGTGATGATTTACAGTCAATCCCTGAAAGACGTCCAGTTCGTGCACACCTCCCTCTTGCAAAGGATTCAGTTTCAAAATGTAACCAGTTTCCCCAAAAAAGTCTCATGGTAGTGTCCAGCACAAAAACATTGCCCAGTACCTAGAATCGGATTAAGGCCTCACCCAGCATTCTGATAATGGAGGTTGCCACTTGGCACAATCCAAGTCATAGTGAAATGGCCTCTCAACATTGTAATTGCTAGCTGATAGTTTCTCACAGTTCACTTTCCATTCGGTTACCCTCACTAAACCCTCACATCTTTAACTTTTTCAAAAGGCTTTAGATGTTATCCCTCGGTTGTATGACACAACTATGCATGCCTAAACCACGCATGCCTTAACCACGCGGTGTTTCCAATGACCGTGTCTTTACTACGCATGCCTTTACAATGAATGTCGTTGTAAAGATATGTTTGGTAAAGGTATATGTGTGGTAAAGATCCCACCCCAGCACCCCCTGCCCCGAGTCCTAAAATACAGGCCACCTGCTTTATAAGCTGCCCACCCCAGCCCTATTAATTACCCTGACCCCCTACACTGAGCCCTAAAATCCTGCCCCCTTGCCCAAAAAAACGACCTGAACCCAGCACCTCCGCCCTGAGCCCTAAAACCTGCCCCCAGCTCTGAAAACTGCCCCTTCCCCATGCACTGAGCCCTAAAACTCGGCCCTCTGCCCTGAAAACTACCCCTACCCCAGCCCCTCGCCCAGACCACTAAAATCAGCCCTCCACCCATCTGCTCAAATAGCTAGAACGCTGACTGCCTGAACCACACATATGCGTGGTTAAGGCAAGGGTTGTTCAGCTTGCAGGGAAATTGCACGCGTGCTTAGGCCCACATTGTAAAAGCCGTTCCCCCTATTCCTCTTTACCCAGAGATGACCATACAGCAAGCCTTGTATTCAGTGAAGGAGTGACTATTATCAGGATTTTATGTTGACAAAGGTATTTACCGATTCCATACTACCCAGTGAATTACAGGCATTTACTACTTCCAGCCTGGATCAGAACATCGGGGTCCACAACTAAGAAACGTTTTCACTTTCTTTAGAAGGTTGGTAGGAGGCCTATTTGTTTTTCAGCAATGTCGTCCTTGAAGGTGAGTTTGGCGTCCAAAGAGAATTCAAGTAACTGGCATTTGGTGAAAGTTCAGACTTGAAGCTGTCAAGGTTCCTGTCATTGAGCCAGGTTTGTACTATTTCTTGTGCACTATTTTTGGTGAGTAACAGGAATTGTGTATTGGAGTTGAGCTTCAGGTAGGATGATGAGGCAATAGCCTCTGTTAATGGGAAGGTAAGTACACTTTTGTAGAAACATGTAATATTTTACATTAGCATAAGCAACAGCCATATTGGCTGTAGCTTCCACTTCATTTCCTTCATCCTCTGCTGTTCGCCATTTCACCCTGCTTGAGTCATCAACTTTCGTTGACCTCTTTCGAAATGGCTCAGTAATGTATGTGCTGGGGGTTTGTAGCTGCCGGTGCACCTGGTCTTAGAGGCTATCTATTGATCGTTTACTGCTGCCATATGCATTCCTGCTCCCCCTCCCTATTTGCTGACCAAGTGATCATGCATCTGCCCTTGTTTGCCGATAGCTATTTCTGTGTTTAAACTTGTTCTTTCCATTTCTGTCCATATGCTTACATTGCAACAAAACTGTCTATAAGGACGATGGTTTGTGAGTAGAGTGTACCTCCTCCTACAATACTTGAGAGTGTTGTGTGGACGTGGTCCCGCAAATGAGTGATTAATAAACTTGTTGTTTTACTTCAACTCCAGTGCCGATCTCTCTTTTTGTTAGTCTTCGGACCCGTGGTCACTTTTGGGTACATTACTATAGTTGGCGCCCAGCACGTGGGGCCCATCGGAGATGCGGCCGTCCGAACGAGTGGTCTCGATGGAGGATCGAAATATTACTGAGGATGCGCACTGCATGAGGAGACCCTTGTCTTTGCAGGCCGACGTGACTTTTCCGGTTTTCCTGATGTAACCCTCCGGGTGGTGGCCAGTCTCTACTGGGGCTTTCTTTGGCATATTCTGCAGTGACCATTAGGTCGACCAGAGATCGGCAGGTGGGAGTTGGAGACTTCTGTTTGGTAAGGTCGCTGATACGGCACTCTTGATTTGCTTGGTTTGGTTTTTTGGTTTGGTTTTGGTATTCATTCTTTACAAAGACTGAAGGCAGGTAATGTGGAGATTTTTCTCCTTTTGGAATACTTGCCTGGAGTAGTAATATTTTACATATACTTGTGAAAACATGCCTGTTCTCAGCACACCCCGTAAGTGGTGATGCTGCTCTTGTGGTACCAAGAATGCTTTAGAACAAAGTCAGCCGGCTCCTCCAGAATGGACGCCAAATAGAGAGATGTATATCAAATATGGTATTTGTCCCATAATGTACGGTTCATTGTGGAACAAATACACAAAGAACAAGTCCGATTTACAATGGCCAGTGAATGGGTCATTCGATTCTAAAAAGGTTCAGTATGTAGAACAGTGTTTATTTAAAAGAAAGAGTAGACAGGATATGTTTGATTGTATGCGTATGTGGGATAAAGAAGTGCGAGAGAGAGCAAAGAGAGCCGAAGCTATAGCAGAGAAAGAGCAGCGGAAAACGATATATCAGAAAGGGGTGGAATTAAAAGACAAAGAAATGAAGGAAAGAATAGAAAAGAAAGATAGAGAACGTTGATTAACGATAAATGGCCAGTATCCTATTCGGCGCCCTATCTATCCACTACTTAGTACGCCTCAGGATGATTGCATCCTATTAGAACGACCCCCACCCCGTATAAATTTCCCACTCCAATTGCCCCTGAGGATGAGGCTTCTGATGAGGAGCTGTCTTCCTCAGAGGATAAAGATAAAGACAAGCAAGTTGGGCGACAGACTCGCTCTACTTTGACTAAAGCAGAAAAGGGTACATTAAAAAGCACTGCTAAAGAGGAAGCTCATCGGACTACTACAGTGATGATCCTCATAAATATGGTTCAACCTTGGAAAGATATAGACCATTTATATTTCGTAGAAGAATTCTGTTGGGAGGTAATATATGGTTGGCGGCATATTTCTGACGAAACAGAACCAGCTGATCTGAACGTTGATTATAAGCGGTTAGTAGATGGGACTTACCTTTTTTCAGATATACCTGATACGATGAGACGAATAGTTAAATTACGAAATGAAACATTACATTTACGTAAGGAGCAAGAATTAGCTAGAAAGAGTAAAGTAGTAGAAGCAGTTCAATCCCAGGTAGAGAAATCAGATGTTCCGTTGAAAGAAGGTAATTCCGTCAGTAATAAAGTTACTATGAAAACAATGCGTCAAGCCACACCCCTGTATGTTCCCCCGAAGGTTGCGGGAACAAATGATGATAAAACTTCAGATGATGCAAAGGGATATTTTATATATAATTGGGTTTATACTCCTTGGAGCAGAACAGATGTTATGGCTCTTAAGGCTGCTTTGCCTGACCCTCGGAAAAATCCCGCCGCCTTTTATGAGGAGGTGGAAGGAGCCATCAGCTCCTACACTATGACCTTACCAGATATTGATATGTTCTTCAGGCTTATTTTGCCCCCTGATATGTGGGAACAATCCGTAAAATAGATAACAATGTGGCATTTGGTGATACCTGGGAACATTTAGAAGAAATAGATGCGGACAAGGAGCCTGCGCAGAAACCTCGGATGGAGATATTAGATCTTCCTAAAGCTTTTGTGACTAAGTTGAAGACTCTCATACCCCCTAAGAAAATAGATTGGACTACGTTTGCGTCTTGTAAACAGAAAAAGGATGAGTCAGTTTCTGATTTCTTTTCAAGATTTGAGGAGACATTCCATGATTTCAGCGGCCAGTCATTGGCCGGTGATACGGGTAAGCATTTGTTTGTCGACAAATTTGTCGCTAATATGTTACCAGAAATAGCTAGTCGCTTAAAGGCTAGTGAGAGTTCTTGGACCACGTCTTTCCCAGTTTCCCTTTTGACCATGGCCCAATATTATGAACGACAGGAACAGGAAGCGAAAGGCAGGGAGGATAAGAAGTTTAAAGACTTAAAGACAAAAGTTATGATGGCCCAAGTATATTGTCCACCATTTAGGGGAGGTGGAAGAGGCGGACGTGCAGTGTATACACCCGGAGCGCTCCCTCTTTCTCGAGCAAATTTGTCTCCTAATCACTGTGCCTATTGTAAAGAGACTGGTCATTGGCGTTCTGAGTGCCCTCTTTTGCGAGGTCAGCAGCACCAGCGGGGAAGGGGAAGTATGAGAGGACGCGCAGGGAATTCAGGAAACAGAGGAGAAGCAGGAGCTCGTCCCAGGTTTTAGGTAGTTGAACAAGGGCCAAATTACTCTAATACTTTTGCTAGACGAAATCAATACCAAATGTCTGATTATTCTGCTGATGCACTTGCAGATTCCGATTACGCATAGGGATGCCTAGAATGGGGTAAGGGACCGGTTGAGGTGCCAGTAGATCAAATGGGTCCTTATGTTGACGCAAATGTCTTTTGATCTACGATTGGTTTCTGGTTGACACAGGGGCTACCCATAGTGCTCTGTCTAAAAGATTGGTTCCTAGGGCTCCCCTGTCTGGCACAATGATAATATCGATAGGATTCGATGGAACACTTACACTTAGCCCGCTATCACAGCCACTTGAATTTGGACTTGACAAATTCACTGCAGCATGTCCATTTTTGCTTTCCCCTAACACGCCGGACAACATTATGGGTATTGATATGCTTAAATATTTTTGTGCTACAATACGTTGTTCTCCGGAAGCTGTGCGTGTTATTTTGAATGACAATTATCCAATGGTTGAGAGGTTCTGTCTTATCAATGAGGATGCCGCTCTGGCGTCCCTACCTTGTACTCTGTGGGCAACATCAGATACTGACGTGGGTCAAATGGTTATTCCACCTGTGCATATCCAAGTAATGGAAGGTGTTTCATTGCCTCGACTGCCCCAATTCAAAATATCCCGAGAAGGTGAAGAAGCATTAGCAAACATTGTTCAGGATTTGATCAAAGTGGGAGTAGTGGAAGAAGTCCCCCATAATACTTGCAATAGCCCTATCCTTCCTATTTTGAAAAAAGACACTGACACTAAAATCTACAGATTTATTATTGATTTGTGGGAGGTTAATAAACTTGTAGTGCCCCAATATCCGGTAGTTTCTGATATCACAACCCTTCTCACTTTGGTCCCTCCCACTGCCACTACATTTTCAGTGATCGATTTAAAAAACAAATTTTTCTCAATACCCATTCACCCTGAAAGCCGTTATCTGTTTGGATTCACATTGAAAAATAGATCCTTCTGGTTCTGCAGAGCTCTACAGGGCTATACAGTCAGGCATTAAAAAGACAGCTTGATTCCTTTCCTGTACCAAAAGGGGTGGCCCTTATTCAATACGTCGACAAAATCTTGTTAGCTGCAGATACCCCTGAGCAGTGTGAAGAAGGAACACTGTTATTGTTTTAATTTCTTGCCTCTCATAATCACAGTCTCGCGAAAGAAATTGCAATATTGTAGACAGCAGGTTACCTATTTAGGTCACCTCCTGTCTAAGGAGGGACGTGCACTCACACCAAATCGCATTCAGACCATTTTAGATACTCCTGTGCCCTGTACTCAGAAGGATGTCCGTACACTGTTTGGCCTTACTTCTTGTTGTAGGCAGTGGATCCCCAGTTTTTCGCACATTATTAAACCTTTGTTGGCCCTTTTGAGTAAAGACACTCCGATGCCCCTCCCATGGACTACTGAATATCAGAATGCCTTCCAACAGTTACGCCAAGCTCTTTGCTGTGCACCAGTATTAGAAACTCCAGACTACACTTAGGGGCATATTCACAAGAAACTATCGCCGAGTCAACGGCACTTTATCGCAGCCAAAGTTGCGATAAATCCATTGCTCCATTCACAAGCTGGTGCTAACAGCACCTGTTAGAAGGCGACCTTAGAGGAGCCCGGAGGGGGCCCTGGCTATCCTGAGACCAACCCTCGAGGTATCGTAGCCGGGCACTGGCGGGAGACTCCTCAGGGGAGGAATCTCGTATCTAGGATAGTACACTCTGCACCACACGACAAAGAGACACCACACCAGGAGTTCTTAAGAGCAAATCTTTATCAGATCAGAGTTGTAGGATCTTTATGATCAGCAAGGCAAATATATACAAGTGGAGCGCGGGCTCACAGAGTCTTGGAGGGGGGTAGGAGGTAGCGGGACAGTCTTTGGGGATATGGATCAAATGCAGGAGCGTAACCGGCGCACAGCTCACAATCCTCGAGCTGGGGGATACGCTTGTCGTCGTCGGGGTCCGGCGGGACCAAGAGAGTCTGTGGGAGCCGCAAGTCACTCAGCAGGGCTCAAGCACAAGTCGGAGGTCTTACGATCTTTCGGGGAGCCGCGAGTCACTCAGCAGGGCTCAAGCACAAGTTCGGAGGTCTTACGATCTTCAGGGAGCCGCGAGTCACTCAGCAGGGCTCAAGCACAAGTTTGGAGGTCTTACGATCTTCAGGGAGCCGCGAGTCACTCAGCAGGGCTCAAGCACAAGTTCGGAGGTCTTACGATCTTCAGGGAGCCGCGAGTCACTCAGCAGGGCTCAGGTGTTTCCAAAGGCGAATCTGCCGGACAGTCCCAGAGCACCCCTTGTTATAGGACGACTCCTCTTTGATGTCCGGAGTCTGTGCAGGCAAGGGTCTTGTCACCTGGGGGTCGCTTGTCGGGGTTTCCTGCCATTGTCTTTTGATCCTTTCAGGGCCGGGTCGGGAGGAGTCCCAGACACCCAGCAGGCGTGGAGCCAGCCCTCGGGGAGGCCGGCGGGCCGTGGGCTCGGGGGCTGCGTGAGGTGCAGGGGTCAGGTTATGTGGTGTGGGGACAGGGATGGCTATGTTATGAGGGCCGGGTCTAACACGCGTCCCCCCCAGCTGAAAGCCGGAGAGAACTACCCATCCTCTTGGGGGTTCTCTTCGCTGAGGCGGAAGAACCGGGAGAGGCCATCGGCGTTGGCGTGGTCAGTACCAGGGCGATGTTCCACGGTGAAATCCATCCCCTGGAGGGAGATTGACCACCGCAGTAGCTTGGGGTTTTCTCCTCGCATCTGCATGAGCCATCGCAAGGGGCGATGGTCGGTTTGGACCTTGAAATGGGTGCCGAACAGGTAAGGGCATAACTTCTTGAGGGCCCAGGCTACGGCGAATGCCTCGCGCTCGATGGTGCTCCATCTCTGTTCTCTGGGCAACAGCCTTCGGCTGAGGAAGGCTACGGGCTGGTCTAGGCCTTGGTCATTCACCTGGGACAGGACGGCCCCAATTCCATGCTCGGAGGCGTCCGTTTGGACCACAAACTCCTTGGAGTAGTCGGGGGCCTGGAGGACGGGGGCAGTGCACATGGCCGCTTTCAGGGCATCGAACGCCTCTTGGCAGGCAGAGGTCCACTGCACTTTCTTGGGTTGTTTCTTGGACGTGAGTTCCGTGAGGGGACCGACGAGGCTGCCGTACCCCCGGATGAATCTCCGGTAGTAGCCCGTGAGGCCCAGAAAAGCTCGGACCTCCGTTTGGGTTGTGGGGGGTTCCCAGGCTAGGATGGCGTCGATTTTGGGCTGTAGAGGGGCGACCTGGCCGCTTCCGACCTGGTGCCCCAGGTAGGTTACCGAACCTTGCCCAATCTGGCATTTGCTGGCTTTCACGGTGAGGCCTGCCTGGCGTGGGGCGGTTAGCACCCTCAGGTGCTGGAGGTGCTCGCTCCATTCGGAACTAAAAACTGCGATATCGTCTAGATAGGCAGCGCTGAATTTTTCCAGCCCGGCCAGGACTCTATTTACCAGTCGCTGGAAGGTGGCCGGGGCATTTTTCATCCCGAAGAGCATCACGCGAAAGCGATAGTGCCCATCCGGGGTGGAGAAGGCGGACCGCTCCTTGGCTGCTTCTGTGAGCGCAATTTGCCAGTAGCCGCAGGTGAGATCAAAGGTGCTGAGGAACCGAGCAGCCCCGAGTCGGTCAATGAGCTCGTCGGCTCGGGGAATGGGGGGGGCATCGGCTCGGGTGACTTCATTGAGTCCCCGGTAGTCCACGCAGAAGCGGAGTTCTGGGGCGACCCCGGGGGCAGCTGCTTTCGGGACCAGGACCACGGGGCTGGCCCACGGACTGTCTGAGGGTTCGATCACTCCTAAGGTCAACATCTTCGAGACCTCGGCTTGAATGCAGGACCGGACCCGATCAGGGACTCTGTAGGCTCGGTGTTTCACCGGCGGGCTGTCTCCGGTATCCACGTCATGGACACACCAGTCGGTGACTTTGGGGACCAGGGAGAAGAGGTCGGAAAACTGCCCTAGGAGCTGGCGGCAATCCTCACGTTGCTGGGAAGTGAGGGATGGGGAGAGGTTCACTCCCTCTACGGAGCCGTCCTTCTCTTTGGTGCACAGGAGATCAGGGAGGGGATCCGACTCCTCCTCGGACCCGTCATCAGTGGCCAGCCGGAGGCTCAGCTCCGTCCGCACAAAGTGGAGCTTGAGGCGGTTCACATGGAGGACCCGGAGGGGGTCCCGTGGTGACTGGACGTCCACCAAGTACGTGACCGGGCTCTTCCGCTCAACCACTTTGAAGGGCCCGGTCCATTTATCCTGGAGGGCGCAGGGTTTCACGGGGGCCATGACCCATACCTGCTGGCCCGGCTGAAACTCGACCAGAGTGGCATTCTGGTCGTACCAGCGCTTCATCTCTTCCTGGCTCGCCTCCAGGTTGGCCTCGGCCATCTCTCGGAACTTCCTAGTCTGGTTTCGGAGGGTCAGGACATATCGGAACACATCTCGGGGGTGGCCTCGGGGCGCCGCCTCCCACCCTTCCTTGACCAGGCTGAGGGGCCCCCGGACGGGGTGCCCATAGAGTAACTCAAAGGGGCTGAACCCCAAGGATTTCTGGGGAACTTCTCGGTAGGCGAACAGGAGGCAGGGGAGCAGGACGTCCCACTTACGCCGGAGGGGCTCTTCCAGGCCCGCGATCATCCCCTTCAGAGTCCGGTTAAACCGCTCTACCAGGCCGTTTCCTTGGGGGTGGTACGGGGTGGTGAATTTATAGGACACTCCGCATTGTTGCCACAAGGATGTCATGTATCTGGAGATGAAGTTCGTACCGCGATCGCTCACGACCTCGCGGGGAAAACCCATACGGGAGAAGATTCCCATCAACGCCCGGCCCACTACGGGGGCTGTGACGGTGCGCAGGGGTATGGCTTCAGGGTATCGGGTGGCATGATCCACCAGGACGAGGATAAAGCGGTGCCCTTGGGAGGTTGGGGGGTCCAGAGGCCCCACGATGTCGATCCCGGCCCGCTCAAAAGGGGTACTGACGACAGGGAAGGGTTGGAGGGGAGCCTTGCACTTTCCTCCGTTCTTCCCACTGGCCTGGCACGTGGGACAGGACTTGCAGTGGGCTTCTACATCTGCTTTCATTCTGGGCCAGTAGAAGTGAGTCACGAGGCGACAGTAGGTTTTGTCCTGTCCCAAGTGGCCTGCGAGGGGAACGTCGTGGGCCAAGCCCAGGAGGAGGTCTCGGAAGCGTAGGGGTACCACCAGCACCCGGGCGGATCCTAGCTCCACCGACTTCTGCTCGCTGTACAAAAGGTCATTCTCCCAATACACCCGGTGCGTTCCAGTTTGGTCGCCCGCGGCCTGGGCCTCTGCCTGTTGCCGGGGCCCGACCAGGGAAGGACAGGTAGCCTGCTCTCGGCAGAACTCCTCTCGGGAGGGGCCCCCCTCGTGGCGCCACTTGGCCAATTCGGGCAGATCGCCTAACGCGGTGACCTGTGCGGAGTCGGAAGGTGGGGGTTCGTCACTGGCGACCGACCCTTCTTGTGGGGGGATGTGGGGACCCTCGGCGGGGACCATCCTATCTTCAGTGGTCGGGGCGTCGTCAACTTCCCCCAGGGGGGTCAGTCGGGCCGCCATGGATCGGGTGGTGGCGCACACCCACTCAGGGAGACCCATCATCCCTAGGTGGGTCTTGCGCTCGACTTGTTTCCAGGGGGAACTTTCCAGGTCGTTCCCCAGGAGACAGTCGACTGGCTGGGAGGTTCTCACTGCGACTTTCAGTTTACCGACCACCCCTCCCCATTCAAAAGGCACCAGGGCTACTTTACACAGACTTTCCGTGTTGTCAGCGGAAATGACCGGGCAAAAGACGTTGGGGAGGACCTGGTCTTCGTTGACCAAATGACTGAGGACACCGGTGATGCTGGCCCCGGTGTCACGGAGGGCTTCTACTTGGTGGCCATTGATCGTTACGAGCTGCCCATATTTCTTCGTGTTGGAGGGCAGGAGGCTTCCAGGGACCATTTCTTATCTCCTAAGGATACTAGGCCCATGGCTGCGGGTTCCCACTCTACAGTCTCCTCAACCTCCTCCTCCAGTGCTACATTGGCTATCTGTCTAGCGGGGCTTGCTGCCTGGGTGGTGTGTGGGGCCATGGGGCATTCAGGGTCGTTGGCGTAATGCCCGGGCTTCTGACAACAGAAACAAGTGATGGTCACCCGGTGCCCCCGTCTCAGGGGGGGCCGGATACAGCTGGTGGGGGTGCCGGGAAAGGCAGAGGTTGGGTCTTCGGGGGACTGGACTGGGACACTCTCTGCCCTCCCTGGTTCCCCCCCCTCTCTGGCTGGGTGGTCCCTGACTGGCTCGGGGGTACTCTCTTACAGGGCCCCGGGAGACCCGGGTGTTGGTCCAGCGATCCGCCTCGACAGCCAGCTTTCTCGGATCCGTGAGCTTGCTGTCGAGCAGATGCTGGCGCAGTTCCACAAAGCAGTTCGCAGCCAGGTGTTCCCACAACATAAGGTCGGTTAGTTCTTCTAGGGTGGTTACCTTGCTGCCCTTGATCCACCCATCGAATGCGCGGCTGAAGAAGTTTACATACTCCACCCAGGTGGTGCCCGGGATCTTCCTGCAGTCCCGGAACCGCTGGCGGTACATCTCCGGGGTGAGGCCGTACCTTGTGAGGAGGGCCTCTTTCATGTGGTCGTAGGAGGTCTGCATGGAGGTTGGTAGGTCGAGCAGGGTGTCTCTCCCTTCGCTCAGGAATCGTCCCCACAACCCGGCCCCCCAATCCTTCTGCGGGACCCGATGGGAGGTCATGGCGACCTCGTAGGCCCTGAACCACTGTTGAATGTCAACGTTTTTGTAATATTCTTTGACCACATCCTTGGGGATGTGGACCTTCTGCTCCGCCGGGGAGGCCGCCTCTCGGTTCCCCGGGGGCCGCGCTTCTTCGCTTTTTGCTTTTAACTCCATTTCCTTCAAGCTGCGTTCGTGCTCCAGTTGAAGTCTCCTTCCTTCGTGTTCCCGTTGGAGTTTCTTCTCTTCTAGTTCTCCTTGCACCCGCATCTGTTCCACTGCTAGCTTTTTCTCGGCTAATTTCAACTCGCCCTCGATTTTGAGTTTGGCTAATTCGAGTTTGTGATGGCGACTTCTTTCTCTGTCTGCGAGTTCCTCCGGGGATAGGCCCCCGTCTGGTACGAAGCTTCGCACCTGGTTGCTGCTGCATTCTCCTTGAGAGGGTCCAGCTTCGTCGTGGGGCTCCACCGCTCCTTCTGGGCGGGGGGCTCCAGAATCCACCCAAGCTTTTAGTGCCTTCTGCATATCTTCTTTGGTGTTGAGACCAGTGGTAGCGATTTTGAGTTCTTTGCAGAATTGCTTCAATTCTCTGTGTGTGTACTCCTCCAGTTGTTCCGCCTGGAACACGGTACTGGTGTCGTTTTCTGTGAGAACCACGGCGTTTCCTTCTGCCATCTTTGTCGGTAGTGCGTCAGCCGTTCACGGTACGATCTCTAGATTATGGGCCCGAATCCCACCGCTGCCACCAATGTTAGAAGGCGACCTCAGAGGAGCCCGGAGGGGGCCCTGGCTATCCTGAGACCAACCCTCGAGGTATCGTAGCCGGGCACTGGCGTGAGACTTCTCAGGGGAGGAATCTCGTATCTAGGATCGTACACTCGGCACCACACGACAAAGAGACACCACACCGGGAGTTCTTAAGAGCAAATCTTTATCAGATCGGAGTTGTAGGATCTTTATGATCAGCAAGGCAAATATATACAAGTGGAGCGCGGGCTCACAGATTCTTGGAGGGGGGGTAGGAGGTAGCGGGACAGTCTTTGGGGATATGGATCAAATGCAGGAGCGTACCCGGCGCACAGCTCACAATCCTCGAGCTGGGGGATACGCTTGTCATCGTCGGGGTCCGGCGGGACCAAGAGTCTGTGGGAGCCGCGAGTCCGAGGAGGACAGATCGAGGCTGACTGCGGGAGTGTGCGAGCATTGAAAAACTATAGCTCACTACCCCCCTCCCGGACCCATGATGTTAGTAACATCGAGTACTTAAACATTTATAGCCCCGGAAATACTAGGATGGCTACTTGGTAAAACCGTGAGTTTTGCCATTTCGTTCTCCACAGGTTAGGGTGCGCCTTAGCGTGCGCATACCGCCGTGGAGACCCTTGTGGTCCTGATGAAAGCTTAGCCAATTGGACACATTTAAGCAGAAACATGTCATGTCGACCTTATCACTAATTGGTTAAGCTCTGGTTAACCTAACAAACCAGAACTTGCCCAATTCACGTTTTTATTGGTCTTTGGTTTGCCGACATTAAATTAGTTGACGGTTAAAACCATTTACCTTTTAATTTCACTCCCCTCCACTTTCAGAAACCAGCTCCGCTGTAACTCAGGCGTTGTAGCACACCAGAGAGGCACTCGGCCTCTCTGGTGGGAACCCGATGATGAAGCATGTCACCAACTAGGTGGGTGAGTGAGGGTTCTTTTAACAATTCTTTTTGGTTTTTGCCCGTGTTTTTTTGCTCCTTCTTTTTCCCTTGTCACTCTTTAGTTGTTTAACTGATTTTTTCAGCCTGCCAGGTGTGTGTTGCAGGCCTGGCGCTGCTTATCGCTGATTTCCTCCTCGCGCTTTGGCCAATCGCGTGTTTTTTGGTGTTGTGGTTTGTGTTTTTATCTCCGTCGTGGTGGTTGTATCGCGGATATTGTCTGCGGTGTCGGTGGACTATCGCATGGTACCGCCTTGTTGTGAATTCCACGTTGACACGGGGTTATTTTTCCTCGATGGGCTGCGATATTGGAAGTGGCGGTACGCTACTCTTGCGGTAGTTATCACACATTCTTGTGAATATCCCCACTAAGACTTTCACACTCTATGTACACGAGAGGGAAGGCTGTGCCCTCTCGGTTTAACACAGATACATGGTGATAAATAACATCCTTGTGCATATTTCTCAGCTATCCTTGACCCAGTCGCTCGCGCACTGCCTGGATGTTTCCAAGTGGTAGCAGCAACGGCTGTATCTATACGTCAGAGTGAAGGAATAGTTTTGCTACACAAACTGCTTGTGTTAGTACCCCATCCATTGATGCTTTACTAAATCAAACGAAAACACAGCATTTGACTAGTGCTCGCTTGACAGGATATGAATTGACACTTTTGGCCCCTCATATCACATTGAAAAGATGTTTGACACTAAATCCTGCTACACTACTACCATTTCCAGCTACTCAGCCTCAGTCACAAGAACCAAAGATTGTATATTTCTCACTGAAGAGCAAACAAAGGGTCGTGTTGACCTACAAGATATTCCTCTCTCTATTGTTGATGGGGAGTTATGGGTTGATGGGTCATGTCTGAAATTACCCAATGGCACTACATCTGATGCCTATGCTATTACGACACTTCAGACAGTAGTTGAGACAGCTCGCATCCCACAGAAGTCGGCCCAAGCAGCCGAACTGATTGCACTGACGAGAGCATGTGCACTTAGTACAAACTTACTTGTCAACATTTTCACCGACAGCCAGTACGCATTTGGGGTGGCACACAATTTTGGCCGCTTATGGAAAGAAAGGGGTTTCCTCACCTCACATGGGACATGAAGAATTAGTGCATAATCTTCTTACTGCCCTAACTTTACCTAAGGAAGTGGCAATTGTTAAGTGTAGTGCACACAAGAAAGTGACTGATAAAATAGGAGCAGGTAATGCCTTTGCGGATCACACAGCCCGTGAGACCACAATGCAGCAAAGCACCACATCTATGTATGTGGTTAAGTCACAAGCTGAACGTTGGCATGATGCCAGGCAGGAAGTGCTGGACATGCAACAATCTGCTTCTGCTGACGAACTAGACCAATGGTCTAAGAAGGGAACACTGGATGATGAGGGCTGCTGGAGGAATGAAGATATGACCAAATGGAGGTTACCCACAGCATACTTATACCCCATGATTCACATGGCCCATGGGCCGGCACATGTTGGTGCATCCTCAATGGCAAAACAACTCATCTGTCTTGCGTTACTTCATGTCAGGTAGGCATTATGTAAGCATTCTCATGCATCCATCCATGTATTTTGATGCAAACCCAGATTTACAAAGGCTTTACACCTGGGTGTGTGCCAAAATGAAGTGCCTACCCAACAGAGCTCTGAACAAGTGAATTTAGAAGGTAGACGGAAAGAGACAGAATGTTTTTTTATGGGAGCATTTAAGTCCCGTGTTGGAGGTCTTTTGGGAGTTGTATTGAAAGTTTGATTTTCAGGATATAGAGGACCAATATGGAGATGTTAGCTATCATTTGGGTGCGTGAGTTTACAAGTAGAAAGAATTCGCTTACGTAACTAACTCTAGTTTTACTTGAACAAATGGCGGTATATAATTTTCTCAGGCTGGCCATGTGTGACTCATCGTATAAATATTGCTGCAGGATAGTGCGGAATCAGACACCAATAATGAGTCGGGTGACTCTTGCGTAAATGTACAGTCGAACTTGAATGGATGCCCATATATATAATGCCCAGACTGGCCATTTGTTACAAATTTTTTTGTAGTTCGAAACCAAAGATTTGAGAGGGAGCGTCCACATTGAGAACCTCTATAAAGACATATAACCCACGCCGGAGGATCGTGTGGGTCGGAAGTATTACCGCACGTTAAGTAGGTACCCGAATTAGTGACAAATTATGTCCTTGGATGATTCAGACTTCTGTTTTGAACTTTGCAGTAGATACAAAGAGAAGCCAATTGAGGTTTGTGTATCGAATTTCTTTACTTCTTGCACGTGTGGGTGGCAGGGCACTCACTTTTGGGTTATCCGGTTGTTGGTTGACTGCATAGCATCTACGGTATGCAGGACGAGTGGTGAATAGTCACATAGTAGACTTGTTTTTACACATAACACATAACACATTATGTCCATATGAGTTTGGAGCTGATTATGACAAATAATAAGAAATGTGTGTAATGCGTAGCATGAGTAGGAATTGGAGGAGGATAACTAATGTTGCAATATGTAGTGTTCACACTATAAACATTTTACACAGCGTGTCACAGTGGAGGAACAGTGGTGCAATGTCTTAGAGCCATGTACTTGTTAATAATGTAATAATAGTTACTGTGGTCTATTTTTTATAGCCTTGAAAAAGTTGCATTGTAAATGTAAGAAAGGCGACGAAACACGTGTTGGCTTTGGGCTCTCGACCTGTCACAGTAACTTACATAAAGAAGAATCAACAACAGAATAAAAGACTAAAGATTCTAATTAATTTGTTTTGTTTGGTACATATGTTCTGATTGACTTACTTAGCTACTGACGTCACAGTGCTAATGCTTTAAATCGCACGTATGCTAGGGAATTTTGTAAATACCTACCCAACAGAGGCATAACGAGGAGAAATATCTTTGGCCCTGATTATGATGTCGGTGGGACTGCCACCGACAGGCCGTCGGTGGCGGTCCTACCGGTATCCAGAAAAGCAGTCCAACCACCACATTACAATGCAGTAGGTTGGACCGCAGAGGTTGGAGGGACCGACCGACGCCTCCGATAGGTTCAAGAAGCCTGTCGGAGCATCGTCCGACTGTAATCCTTACAAATGGGGCGGTGCCTGCGGAGGCACTTCCGTAGGGATTACGATGGCCCTTTTCCGATTGACTTTTCATGGCGGACTGACCACCATTAAAAGGAAGCCGGAATGGGAATTTGGGAACCCGTATCAGGGCCCGTCCCTCGTGGGCCTCCGCTATGGGTGCCCCCCAAACATCCATGTGCCTAAGCACACAAAGTGCATAGATGCTTGAAAAACTCATTTATCATTGCGGCTTGTGCTGTGGCCCTTTTCAAGCTGCAATGGTAAAAGGCATTTTTACGACCGCCTACACGGCGGTCGCATTGTAATCTGTTAGGTGGAACAGCCGACATATAGTCAGTCAGACACCTGCCCGACACAATGGCGGTCGGACCGCCATCATAATCAGGCCATGTATTTCTTCCTATTATTTTCTCTGCACACTTGGAAAGAGGAAAATGTCCCTTTGGGTTGTTTTTGGGCAGGGAGGTACCCCTTCCTGCTCAAAAACAATCCTGCCCATAACACAGATATCCTTGCATAACAGTGCAAGGGTGCCTGCGTTGGCAATAGGCAGCAGACAGTGCGCCAGCCCAAGGAGAGAGCAGAAAGCCCCATATCGTTCAAAATATAGAGCATTTCTGATCTCTCCCAATGCATCACAGCAAATTCCCCTGCTGCGACATGTGTGAAATAATAGTAAATCTGCCCCTTTATTTATCTACTTAGGTTTCATCATACAGAAGTGCTGAGGAGAACGCTTAAAAATAGTCACCCCGCTCGGCATTCAGTGGTACCTTAAGTGCATCCGGTGTGCTGGTGGATACATTTAAGGCACAAAGATCCCTCCAGATTGGTAGATATCCCACAAACCAGCGCAATTGCGGTGGGCAGTCCTTTGCCAGAATAGAGGGTGGAGTTGCGGGCCTCCGGTGACCCAATAGGTCACCCACCCAGATCTGTTGGCAGGGCCACTGGAATTATATGATTTTGATACAGCATCATTTTCCGCATAGTTATGGATTTGCTGGATTTGCCACATAATCCATGGTCTGTTGCATAATATGTCGATTTTACCCCCCCAAAATATTTCTAGCTCAAACTGATCAAAAGTTACTAAAAACGCTGCAACACGTATTTCTACACAGGTGAAGAGCCTTCACGAAGGTCAACTGGTCTCCTTTGAATTGCCTATTACTGACTATGTGTGTTAAACTGTTACTAACGAGGTGGTACCTTTGCCCAGACAGTGTTAGATGTGTAGAAAAATATTACGCCGCATAATTTTCAATTTCTTGTTGCATAAATTCCTAAACTGTGCTGCATAATTAGGTACTTCCCTGTTGCAGAATTCCAGTGGCCATGTCTATAGGACTCCCTTAAGGATTGGTCTGGAGAAGCGTGCCACAAAACCGTGTTTATATAGTGGTTCGTTTTCAATACGTTTCTTACTACAAACAGATATATAGTAGCCCACAAGGAATATGGGAGAAGACGCTCAATTGGAAGGATCTCCCCAAAAGAGTGTTTTTTGTTTCATTGTAGTTTTTCTAGTGGGGTTACTTTTTCCGCCGAAAGGAACCCGTGTGAATGGAAAATACGCAGGTGTATTTGTGTACACGTAGCAGGAGCAAGTGGAGGGGTGTGATTCCAACATCTGAGGTTGGCCAGGGCAGGATGTAATCACGTGAGAGCACGCACTGACCCGGCACTGGAGTTGGTGACACGGGTCGCACGTTCACTTTATAAAATACACAGATCCCTTTGTTTTCCTCACAGTGCGTTCCACTGAGTACCTATAAAAGGCCAAGGGGGTAATACGCAAGCGAACAGCCAGGATTTAATGAATGACGGGATTAGAAAGCTTGTGTTTCAGCAAATACCCATTACATTTTTGGCACCAATGGGGATTATTTTGCAAATAAGCCCCATTGTGCCCGCAGCACAGCTACGGATTTTTGGCCCACGCCGGAAATGCCCGTTGAAAAGCTGTAATGTGAAAATACACCTTCGAATTGGCATATCCAGTGTTGACGTCACTGAGACACTGTGGCTTTATCCGAATCTTGGCTTGCTGTTTGTTGAAATGCAATTCATGGCATACATCTAGGACGTCATCAGATGCCACAGGAAGCTTCAAACCTGGGCCTACTGCCAGTGGATGAGGGTAAGAAATTGTTACTGTTCCTAGAAGGCAAAAATCCCGCCGCCAGTACATTCTCCAGCGACTGGTGTACTATGGAACAGGTGCAAGCACACTGTACCTCACGTTCAATCGTCTCTGCTGAACTGCTGAATCTCTAGGAGTCTGGTGTACTGTTTAATTTACCAAGCGCAGATAAAGCCAGTTGGTCTAGATTTTTTTAGAGTGTTGAGTTTTTGTTTGAGTGTATAGATAGATGAGAGAGTGAATGTGGGAATGAGTCAGCAGGTGAATGAATGGATAGATGAGTTAGTGTCTGGATAGATGAATGGCCGAGTGCATGAGCCAGTGGGTGGGTAAGCAAGTTAGTGCATGGCTGGCTGAGTGGCTGAGTGCAGAGATGGATAGTTGAAAGGGGAATAAGTGCTGGGATGTGTGAATTTGTTAAGTGCTTGAATGATGGATGAATGGGAGAGTGAGTGTATGGCAGGATGAATAAGTGAATTAAGGATTGAGTGAGTGAGTGATAGGATGGGAAAATGGATGCCTCAGTGAATGGTGGAGTCAATGTGAAAATGGTTGAGTGAGTGCATGGGTGGTTGAATAGGTGGACGAGTGGGTATTCCTATAGTTTTCTCCCAGTGAAGCAAGCCAGGAATTATGTTTACCTTAGGATGCCGTTCACTATGATGATGAGGATTATTATTATTAAGGACAATGTCTTAAGATGGCATCCTGGTGGGCGAGCCTTAAAGAGGCTCCTGCGCTTGGGATTTTTTTTCAGTGAATATCCCTGATTTAACTGCCATCGAGACCCTCAGTCAACAGCAATTGCTTTACCTGCATGCCTGCTTCATCTTGATCATCTTTGGTCTCCATCTGGTCCCTGACACTACTCTCCAAACGTCCCTGCGGCTCCTGGTGGGGAGCATCCGCTGCTCACTCAGACATCCCCGAGGCTCTCAACCCCTGGCGGACTGGTGGGGAGCGTCCCTATGCTGATCACGGTGAGCATGCCTAGATTAAGTTGACTATAGCCCACGTTCCGTTGGGGCCCATGAGACGCATTTGTCAGAGGTATGGGGTGTGTCTGCAGGAGATTTGGGGTTCATTTGTTGTGAAAGAGTCTGCCATCTTGCCAACAATGTACTCCGTCGGAACGTTTGTAGATGTCCAGCGCTCCTCGCCTGACCCGGTACTCTATGACAATGTCACTGCACTGCACTGTGCCCTGATGCTTTCACACTTGGGGTCTTAAGAAAAACAGATGCCAAGCTCCTGGTTCCCTCCTTACTTCCCTCAGAGTTCCCAGTTCAATATCTGCATCCCGCTGTGCATTCCTGATTGCTTTGGTTAAAGCCAGCCATCTTGCCGACATGGCTGTCTGGACTAGGACATTTACCAGGGCCCGGTGTCCTCTGCCCAACTCAAGAACCTACAGCGCTGCCCCCACATTATCGCTCCACTGCACTGTGCCTTTCCAAGCCAAGATTTGACCTGGCCAGTTTATCACGGCATCCAGTTGCTGCTCAATGGAACCTCGGGCACTTGGCCTGTACAACGTTGAGAATCTCATGTCCCTGCTAAAACCCTAAATCAGCTGCTGCTCCGCGATAGGTCTCCGCCTGTGATGTCGCCCCTCCTCCACTGTGCCACAGCTTGAAGCCGAAATGCTGAGCAACACATAGGACAATGCTCCCAGCCAATCCTGCTACCACAGGGTAGCCCTTGGTACTTGTAGGATCCCTCCCAGGCTGCCTGCCCAATTAACTCCAATCCAGCCTAATCAATCTGAACCGAGAACATCGCCCACGTTATATTGCATGCTGCTGAACTGTCGATCAGCAGTTAGGCATGCCACCGCATTAGCGGAAACCATCCTACTACATAAAATTGACATTTGATCCCTGACTGAAACCTGGCCAAAAGCCCATTCATCCACTATTATCGATCTCCTCAACCCACTGAACTTCTCAATCATTTGCTGTGACCGTAAGGATCATACTGGTGGTGGTTTAGCTATCATACACAAAATCGTTCTATGCCTAAAACCCTTCTACATAGCCAAATTCTCTACCTTTGAAGATCTAGGAGTTGATCGCGCGCCTCTAAAGGCTCCAATCCTATCACATTCCATGTCATCTACCACCCACCAGGTGAAAAAACACAATTTCTCGAAGATCTAACAGACCTAATAATGAATAACTCCTTGAAGGACATCACAGACATTATACTAGGAGGTCTGAACCTGCACTTGAACAATGCCGAAGATACAACAGTACAAGCCTTATCCACCCTCCTTAAAACAAAAAATCTCACTAAACATTGCAAGAAGCAAACTCACATTAAAGGCTCCACCCTTGATGCAATCATTTCCAACCATAATACCATTTCCCTCCATTCCATGCTATTCACCGACTGGACCGACCACCTCCTATTTCTATTCAAACTCAATGTCAACCAACCTAAGCGCCACATCCAAACTAATCGTCCTAAGTACTGGGTGAGGAATGCGCACCAAATCCCTCAACCAGAGTTAGAATCCCTAATCAGGTCCCAAATTCTACCTCCACCCGACCTTACTTCCATTGATGACCTCACCTCCTGCTATAACACAAAAATTGCAGAATTTCTGACACTGTCGGCCCTTTAAAACTCGAAAGATCAAGAAATATCCCCTCCAGAACCTGTTTCAACAAAGACCTTAATACAGAGAGGCAACAACTTCTGGAGACAATGGGGACTGCCGACGCCGGGCCGGCGGTGGCGGTCCCTCAGCCATCTGACTCCCATTTCCCCCTGCCACATTAGGATGGCGGGGGGAATCACTTTGTGACCGCCGCGGTCACAAAGACCGCCCTCCACGCTTCCGCCAAACGCAATTATCACGATTGCCTGGCGGAGCGGTCAGCATGGATAAATTGGCGGCGGTGCCTAGGAGGCACCGCCTGCCAGATTACAATGCTGGTGTCAGCCAGCCTTTCCGTGGTGGTGGAACCGCCATGGAAAAGCTGGCGGAGGTTGGGTTCGGGGGCCCGTTGTGGGCCTCCTCTGTGTGGGGGGAGGGTGTATGTCCACTGGGGGGTACCCATGGTACCCCCCAACATTTCCATGCACAAGGTGCACCGCGTGGTGCGTGCCAGGTTGTGCATGGAAATGCACTACGTGGCATTTTGGCATTGGGAACGGTGCTACAGCCGCAAGCACCATCCGCAATGATTAGGGCCCTGGATGTGCGCGCCATAGTGGCGGTCACGTCCTAATTCACTCAGCGGGACCGCCGCCTTACCAGCGGGTGGTCCCAGCACAGCAATGATGGTGAGCGGACATCGTAATGAGCCCCAATGTTTCTCGCTGACCCATCTTTCATGCTCTCCTCCCAGCTGAATGCCTAAAATACAAAAAACATATATACAGAAAGAAATCCTCTTTCTTTCAAGTCCAACTTGACCATTCCAGAAACAGACCTAAAGACCTTTTTAGCATCATCAAACAGCAAACCTCCTCTTTACCACAACACTCCACTGATGACTCGGCCAAGTGCTGTGAAGAGTTCGCCAAATTCTTATCTGAAAAAATAGCAAACAAAATACTTTCACTGGACCCCCCCACCTCATCACCCCTTACCATACATGCCCTTTCACCAGAGATGGTCCCCCACTACCACACCCTCTACCAATGGAAGTCCCCCCCAACCTACCTCCTCACTGAGCCAGAACACTAGAAAAACAATGTAACCTGGACCAAATTTGAAAATATCTCTGAAGAAGAAGCCATTACAAAACTTGCATACATTTACAGCGCAGTATGTTGGGTTGTTTTGCTTTGTATTTCTCAGACATAAAGCCATGTTGATGTATGCATATCTATCTGTATGTATAAGCGGTCCACTAGGGCCCTGCTATAGCAAAATGTTTATAAAATATGTTGTGGAAAAAAAAGACTTTCATGCATGAAGCCGACATCGCACCTCTCTTACCGACTTCCCTCCTCTCTTTTCAAACATTTCAGACACCCTCCCTTAAACTTGGCCAAGTCACCCCCCTCATCAAAAACCCGGACGCCGACTCGAATGACCTTAACAATTAGAGACCTATAACTAACCTCCCTCTTCTTGCCAAAACTATTGAAAAATGTATGCCCTCTCAACTTAACGACCACATTGAAAAATTCACCCTAGACTGCAGAGCGGAGACTGAAATACTAAACATCACTGATGATTTACACGGATCTCTAGATGATGGGCAGGCTTGCCTCTTAATCCTCCTGGACCTTTTAGCGGCCTTTGATACAGTCAACCACAACATTCTCCTAGACACTCTCTCACAGCATGCCTGCATCAACGGTACTGTCCTTCAGTGGTTTGCCTCATTCCGAACCAGCAAATCTCACCTAATCAAACAAAAATATTCCACCGCACCAGCCTTATTAGTCTCACAAGGAATTCCTCAAGGATCAATCTTGTCCCCTGCCCTGTTCAAACTCTATATGGAACCCCTTGCAGTGATCCTGAAACAAGCCAGAATTGCCTACCATGTCTATGCAGATGACACCCAACTCTACATTAAAATCTCACAATCTAAAGACATCTAGCACTTAAATAACATGCTGTCCATGGTACAATCCTGGCTGACCAGCAACCAGTTAAAGCTTAACCCCATCAAAACCAAACTCCCCCTCATCCAACCAAATGGAAAGTTCTATCCAACTGGCTTGACAACCTAACTGTTTCAAACTGCAAACTATCTCCAACTTTGTTAAGTTACTCAAGATTACACTTGATAAAAACCTGAGCATAAAAGACCATATTAATGACTCATCGAAAAGCGCCTTCTAAAAGTTGAAACACCTGAAAAAAATCAAACCCTTTATCCGCCATGAAGACCTAAAGATCGTAGTGCAATCGCTAGTCGTCTCCAAACTGGAATACAGTATTGAATGGTCACTGGTACTCCACCGTATCGGTATATTAAAATCCACACTCAATGCAGCGGCTAGACTTCTCTCCAGAGAGAGCTGCTTGATCGCATCACTCTCACACTTCTCTACACTGAAAAGCCAAACTACATTGCACACAAACTACCCAAAACTGGCCAAAAGAGGCGTCTGTGAAGCTCAAACCCCTTTCTCCCGATTCCGCCCAAATTTGAGAAAGAAAAATTACCCGTTCATTCTCTGGGAATGCACCTAGAATGTGGAACGCTCAACCACAGGATCTACGTGACAATCATTTCTACACTTTAGAAAAAAACTTAAATTACTTCTCAACAAATACCTATGCCCTCCCTCCTAATATAAATTGACCTGCCTTGATGCACTTCCCTCCCCAACCGCCAAAGATCCAAAGCACCATTACCTCTGGAAATAACTGCGCATTTGTTCCTTCAACTTCTGAAATAACCTACCATCGATACCTCCAAGCTAATATACATTATTACCCTGTATGCCTACCGTTTTTCTGATCTATTCCTTGTAAATAATGCTCTGCAAACTCTGTAAAACGCTCTGATACCCTAGGGCCAAGTCCGCTCTACGCACAACTCAATAAATAAGATAAATACTAAAATTAATTATTATTATTGTTGTTATTATTATTAATAATTATTATTACAATACCTTAGGATGCCGTATATTATTGTTGTTATTAATACTATTGTTGTATTCATTATTATAATTAACAAAAATAAAAACAATATTAATGATAATAATAGTGAACAGCATACTCAAGCATGTGTCTGTGTCCTTGTCATAGACATCCTTCGTGCCTTTCACCTTCTCATTGACACTCTGTGGGTCCTGGTCAGGTGTTTGTATCCTGACACACTGCTTGTTCCTGAGGAGGCAGTCATAGCTGCCAAATTTTGAGATTGCATGTGTGTGGCATTTTCATGTTTTTTGTTCTGCTGTGTGTGTCTCATGCCTTAAGTGAGACTTATGAGGGGAAATTCATCACAAGTAAAACAAAGCAGTTATTTCCCAGTAATATGTTAAATATCAGAAATTATCCACTTTTATGTAAGGTAATTGTTTGG
Source organism: Triturus cristatus (assembly GCF_964204655.1). Lineage (NCBI taxonomy): Eukaryota > Metazoa > Chordata > Amphibia > Caudata > Salamandridae > Triturus > Triturus cristatus. Next base: position 789,089,871 of record NC_140580.1, read on the forward strand.
AAATGGCCGTTTAGCAGTCCAAAAGACAGTGATCCAATTAATAAGCTGGATCCGGCTGAAGGTTTCAATCACGCAGGACTTTTGAGGTTTGTCACTCCCCATGGTTTCTGCTTCCAGTGAGAGGGATGTAGACAAGCATGCATGCACCTACAAACTTTGGAATATTGCAAATTATTCTGTTCAGTAGGGCTTTACAAAATACATGATCTGCAAACATAAACCTATAACCAACAAAAGCACTGTATTCTCATAACGTATGTTAATAGGCCTAATGAAGTTAACCAAAGCTACAATTCCCAAAAAATTATGTTTAAGGAGTGCTCAGAACTAAGTTATCTATTCCTCAGTTCCATGAGATGATAATTCATTATTATTAGCTTGAAAGGCTGTTTAGATATCGCAATACAATAGACATAATTTTCTTGAGCTGAGCTGGTTAAAATGCAGAGTAGGCATTGCCAGGATTTTAGCCGGTGACCACAAGATTATGGCGGCTATAGGTAGCTGTGGCTCAAAGTTTAACCTATCCTGTCATAAATGAATGTCAAAACAGTAAATCTTCCATCAGCTCAGTCTCACAAAAATCACAAGAATTGCATCACATTTCCCAGATTCAGAAACTTTGATATTACCAAGAAACCAGCATTGGCTAAGCCAGTAGGCTTCGCCTACTAGAACTATTGACTTTGCCAATGCCTTTTAGCCATGTTGTACAGCAGAGCTTGCTGTGTCTTAGAGCTTTTTTCTGGGTTTTTTGGTGGGTTGGGAGGGAGATTTAGTGGGAAGGAGCAGCAACCCAGGACAGGGGCAACTAACGATGCAGGACAGGTTGCAAGCAAATACAGACAGCACCAGGCGAGGGGGCAAGCAACAACCCGGAATTGGGGCTAGCAACAAACAACAAGGGAAAGGGGATGAAGCAATTAACAGCAAGGGATGGGTGAACAAGCAATAAAATAAGCAGGACTTGGGGCAACCAACAAACAACATAGGACTGGGGAAAACCAACAAACAATGCGGGATAGCTGGAAAGTAACAAACAACTCAGGACAGAGGGCAAGCAACAAACAACGGGGGGAGCACTAAACAGCATGGAGCGGGGGCAAGCAAAAAACAATGCGGAACAGTGGGCAAGCAATCAACAACACAGGGTTCAGGGAAAGCAACGATAGACTTGGGGATTGGCAAGTAAGAAACAACGCGGGCCAGTGGGCAACCATAAACAACGCAGAATGGGCGTAAACAACAAACACAGGATGGGGGAGCAAGCAAAAAACAACTCACGATGGCCTAATGTCAAAGCCTTGTTTCCTGTAACCCCTAGAATGTGTAACACCAGCCAGTCCTTATCTCTCCTGCCAACAACAATTTGCATTGTAGGACATATAGTTCAGATTTTTCCCATTAGATACATGGCCTTCTCAGTTCTGGTATCCAAGTGGTGTTGACTTTAAAGAAAGATTGTCTACAATGCCACAAATCCAACCTTTCGGGCCAAAACAAATTATATTGTGTTTTTAACATGTCGATTATACAGCAGGGCTGATGTTGTACATGTAAACAACGTATAGCACTGTCATGTATAAAAAAAAAGTTGTACTGTACTGAGATTTACTTTGCAGGTTTCCTTTTGGCACACCGCTTGCAAAGCTTCCGAGTAATTGCTGTACACAGAAATTAATTTTTATACGTGCCAAAGAATGTGAGTGTGGACAGCCTGGTGCCAACAGTTAAACATAATAACATGTGTTGCTGCCTTCGGAGTTTAGTACCAGGCTAACACAGCAGCAAGTACATATGTAGATAACAGTGATTTATTAAATAAAGCGACAGCCTCGCTGAAGCACTGTTGCCCACAGTCCTCATTGTATGCTGCGTTGCCGATATGTGGCCTGGGATCAAGACTTAAAGGTGTGCAGGGATGCTGGATAGCTCTACTTCCGCACAGCACAGTGACAGCTCTCTGACATGATAGTTGCGCACTATCGAGGAGCAAAAAGAATGGTCTCACGGCGGGGCGGCAAGCAACACGACCCAGTGCTTGGGCAGTTTCCATGGCAACCACCTCCCCTCCGTCGGCCAGGAAAAATCATCTTGCAGCTGTAAACTGTAAACCAGTGCTTTCCAAACTTTTCATGTTGGTGACACACTTTTTAGACATGCATCATTTCGCGACACAGTAATTGAGTTCTACCAGCAAAATATATGATTTGTAAAATAATAACATACATACATTTCCAAGACTGCTGTCATTTAGGAGCAACAATATGTAAATATGTGCAAGAATTAAAATAATAATTTGTGGGGGGTGGCTCAGAGCACTGCACTGCAGGAGCCACCGGAAGTCTACTCACCACCACTGCTGCTGCCGGATGCTTCAACGGGTCTGCAGGTGGGTGGCTGTGAGCAGCAGCGGTGCTCTGACTCCAATCATGGCTCGCTGTCCACCACAGGAGACTCTTCCTCTTCCGCAGGAACAGGTAATGCATCAGTAGCATGCACAGTACCGTCCTGCATGACGCCTAGACCGTGTTGCCTAGACACATTGTGTGACACACCTACAGACAGCAGCTGACACACTAACGTGTCGCGACACACAGTTTGGAAAGCACTGCTGTAAACATTCCCATTGCTCAGCATTCACTAACAAATAATTTAATATATTTCATATATAGTGAGCAGCTGTGGCAAAGGGCAGGAGCTCAGAGTTGAGTGACATTACAAGTCATTGCAGGAATATGAAGAGAATCGCTGATATGTATCAGTGTAACCTGTGATGAGTGGCAATTGGTTGGGCTGTGCAGTTAAATTTACTGTTCCCACTCCAACTTAAGCAACAGTGGGGAAAGTGCTGGACTTTGGAAAAGTTAGATTTATTATTCTCGCTGCAAAGTAAGGAACAATGGGGAAAGTGTGGACTTTAGAAGAGTTAGACTTACTATTCCCACTCCACTCTAAGCAACAGAAGCGAAGGTTTTGGACGTTGGAGGGGATAGATTGACTATTCCCACTCCTTTGTAAGCAATAGTAGAGAATGGTTGGGACTTTGAAGTAGTTAGATTTACTGTTCCAACTCCAACTTAAGCAAAATTAAAGAAAGTGTTAGACTTTGGAAGGGTTACACATATCACTCCAACTCGTAATCATTTTAAAAAAATAAACATTTAAATACCAGCAACTTAAAAGTATGGTAACAAATTCAAAATAAAAAGCATTTACTATACAAATAAATACAATTAAATCTAAATAACTGCAAATAAAGAAAACAATAATAAATAAAACAATAATAACATTAAAATAGTAATTAAACAAAAAAATACAATTAAAACCAATAAATATAAAAAACATTTTGCAAAGTTTATTGTTAAATACACGCATCAGTGAATTAACAATTAAAATACTACAAATAATTAACATAACAAATATTTTAATAATCTACATAATTATCAATCAAATATTTATTCAACATAAAAATTAAGTTGAAGAAACCAAATTATAATTTAAATAACCTACCACCCTAGTCACCTACAAACCCTAGAACCAGCTGCTGAATTATATATTAGTTTTGAAACTATATAAAGAATACACTTAAAAAAATCACAAATACACTTAGATAATTTAAATGACAATTAATTGAATAAACAATTTGCATAATTAACTGACTATTTAATATTTAATTAGATAAAAATTAATTTATAAAAAAATCCCACCCTATTCCCCTGGAAACCCAGTAACCCACAAAAAGCACAACATAAAATGTAAATTGAAAATCACAAAAGACACTTAAATAAAAAAAATAGCAATTATTCAACTAAACAATTTCCATAATTAATTACAACTTATATATTAAATTAACATAAAAATATTTTAAAATTGAAAATAATTTAAATACATTTCCACACCACTCCCCTACAAACCCAACAACCCACTACTAATTCATAAATTTCTAAAACATTTGATTAATGATATTAACACCTAAAACTAATATACCAACTAATATAATCAATTAATGTAACAATATTTAATACAACTATGTTAGAGTAAACAATGTGATATACAATATTGAAAAAAAAATGGCGCTAGGTGGCGCACGACCAAGATGGCCGCACGCCTGTGAGGCTCTGGTCGCTTGGCCTGTAATCCTGTCAATTATCCTTTGCCTCTGCTACACCATCCGCAGGAGTGCACTGGGTTTTAATAGCACAGCAAGTCGGCTGTCTCCGGTACTAGTTTCAGCCGAAGGCGACGCTCCGTGAAGCAGTCGGAGCTGTTTGCAGTGAGTGGCGGGGGGCGCACTGGAACCCTGTCTGGAGCTCCGCCCGGCTGTGCTTGGCACCTGAGTTCCACGGTGCCCGTATGGTTGGTGGGCCGCGTCCGGGGCATCGCGAGCTGAAGAGAGAAGCAACGGACCTTGCGCCCATCACCGCAGCAATCCTACAGCAACGCGGCAGGGGAGAAGCGGTGAGTGAGACGGGCTCGCGCTTTCAGGCCCGGCCATGGCCCGCCTGGACATACACCCGCGGTGTGGGGCGGCGGCACAGATTTCTGCGGCCTGGGCCTCCTTGCCTGCCTGACCTTGGGGGAAACTGCTGCATCCAGCGTTCAATAAGACTGTGTCTCCATGCGCCTGGTGGGCCCCTGCTCCTACGCGAATATTGCCTGTAATTACCACGACGGGGCAAGACACGCGTAGCTGCCTAAACGTCAAAACCACAAACAGAGCTGCACAGGCCTCAGGACATAACACCGGCACCCATAATTTGGATGGCCTAGAATGGTAACGCTGGGCCCTTACCTATTGGGCTGGACTGAACCCTGCACATAAGCCGGGGCCTACGTAAATAACAGGGGCCCTGTAAAAACAAAAAAACTCAGTCTTTCACATCCTCCAACCTGCACTAAATGCGATTGCACACTTGGCGATTTAGTACTCACTGAATGCAGCGCTGACAGTCTCTGCCTGACCACTGCATGGAAATCATTTGGGCTGGACTACCCTGGATGTTTCTTGGGGTGCAATACACGCTGTTTTGATCAAGCTTACATTTGGCCTGCTGGCTACATAATTTTCTTCTCCTCCAGGGTGACTTGGCGGACCCACGCGCAACTTGTGCTTCGTCACCTTCGGGGGGCCATCTGCATGGGGGTCGCATAAGCATTGGCAGCACGTCCCTTGCCGGTATGCCAACCCCATCTTGCTCTGACTGACCTGGCAGCTAGAGTTGGTTGTGTGGATCTCCGAGGGTCTGCGAGGTTTTGAGACACAATACGCCACGGCAGTGCACATTTGTGATCCTCGTGGCCCCTCCCTGTCGTTTCTGAGCTCCAATGTGCTGTCATTCTCACCCATGCTTGGAGGTGTAACGACACCGGAACTACAGCCCTCCACTGCTGTCATGGGAAAGCCGGATGGTCGACAGCCTAAATTGGTGTTTGAGGCCAAGAGGGTGGCCACACGCTCCAACTCGGAGGACACCAGCCCGGCGACTGGTGAGATGTCGCACACGCCGCCCCCCACGCAGGGAGATGAAGTCAAGACGTTACTACTGGCCCTGCAACATAGCGTGTCCAATTTGTCAGGGAAAATGGACACCATTAACACTCGCCTGGACTTTCTAGTCTAGAAAGTGAACAAACATGATGGGCAGCTAAAAGAAGCTGAGAGATGCATATCGGACAATGAGGATGCCACCTCACAACTACAGCAGCAGGTGTCGCACATGGATAAGTTGCTCAAGGTGCTTGCTGCAAAGAATGAAGACCTTGAAGCCCGCAGCTGCCGGAACAACATCAGGATCGTGGGCATACCAGAAAGCACCAACACAGGTCGCATGGAGGAGTATGTTGAGCAGCTGTTACGCGGCGCCAGCGAAGACGATCCTTTCTCCGCCCAATTTATCGTGGAGCGCGCACACCGATCGCTGGGGCCTCGTCCTCCTCCTGGAGGACCCCCCAGACCAATTGTGGCTTGACTCCTCAATTATCGTGATCGAGATGCGGCCCTAAAGCTGGCGAGAGAAAATAAGACTTTGCGATACGAGGGAGTTGAATTCCCCACCTTTCCCGACTTTACAGTTGTGGTGCAGGAGGCGCGCTGAAAATTCATTGGAGTCAAGCAAAAGCTCCGTAAAGCCCAGATTGAGTATGCCCTTCTATATCCGGCTCGCCTGAGGGTGTCCCATCGAGGGAAGAGCACCATCTTCATGAACCCACACCAGGCGGAAGAATTCCTAAAACGCTTCACCGACGCTCTCCTGGAGGTGCATCCAGTGATCATGCTTCTAGATCGCCTTCTCCTCACATGGAATGACGACTTCTTCCAAGTGCACGGTTGGTGTTGGTAACCATGAGGCCCCCTACGGGATTGGCCTCCAATGGATTGATGACCCCTTCCAGCTGCATAGTCTTGTGTTGCGAACTATGTGGCCCTCATGGTATTGGAAACGTTTACTTCGTTTTACTTCGCATGTTACTACGGACAGTCTGCTAAGAATGGTTGGCGAAGATGTATTGGCCCGGAGTCATTTTACCGGAGAATACCGGATGAACTCAAATAAGTGACCATTCATGATGCGGACATGACATGCACTCTTTTTATTGATTTTGCTTGTAACTATGTTCCATAATAGTAGATGGTATAACTTTATGAAGAGCCAAGCCCCCTCTCCACCCCCCCGGACTGTTCTCTCCTTACTGGAACATGGAGACCGTCACTGAACAGGGTTGTGGGAGGAGAGCTTTCTGTGTTGCCCTGGCGACCCCCCTCATGGGCGATCCCCCTTATAAATTTTTTTTTTTAATGTTGTCAATAAGCTCAGTTTCTCTTTGGTGCGCAATGTTATGGTTTCATTGGGACTTGAATGGGTGGGACAATCCCGGCACGATTGGGGTGCTGTTGTGGGTGGGGGTGGATGGGGTTTTCTTATTGCATTGCAGAGGTTCCAACATGAAGCATAGCCGGTCGTATGCACTGACACACATGGTAGCATGTACACACAAATTTAGTCCTGTGACATCACTTGTTATTCATCTAAGGCATTGTAATGGCATCGAACGCTGACCCCTTACGTGTAAATATGCTCACATGGAATGTCGGAGGCTTGGGTGGCCCATGTAAGTGTCGACAAATGTTGGCATATCTCGACAGACATCAGATACATATAGCAATGCTCCAGGAGACGCATACAGACCCCCACAGGTTAGCCTGTTTTGGCAACAGATGGGCATCGGTCAGAGTCTTTTCCTCCTACTCGACATACTCCAGGGGCACGCTGATTCTGGTAAAGAAAGGCACTCCCTTTGTCCTGGGCGGCTCGCTGGGCGACTCATCTGGTAGACACTGCCTGCTTTGGGGAGTCCTGGGAACGCAATCAGTTACTCTGGCATGTTGTTATGGACCTAATATCGATGACCCCGACTGCTACACTACTCTTTGGGGGCAGATCCTACAGGTGGGTTCTATGCACGTTCTTTGGGGGGATCTTAATACGGCATTATGTCCTACACTAGATCGCTCCCATCCTCAACTACACCATTACACAAAGACCCAGGAGACTCTATCACAACTTTTCTTGGCACACAGGCTCATTGATGCGTGGAGATATGACCACCCGGGGTGCAGGTAGGGCACGTATCACACCACGGCCCGTGCTGCTTGGTCTCGCCTTGACTACTGGATTATTTCCCATGGAGTGGTGCCCTGGGTCGCCGCCACAACCCACATGGCCAGAACATTCTCAGACCATGTACCTGTACTCTTGCAGGTCTCCCCTCCGAACTCCATAGCCTCCCCCTTTAGTTGGAGACTGGTGCCCGAGGCACTCTTGGACATGGTCTTTCAGAAGGAGCTAGGAGAAGAGATTACCGATTTTTTTGACCGGAACAAGGGTTCAGTAGATAGTATGAGCATTCTCTGGGAAGCTTTTAAAGTTACAATTCGCGGATTTTGTATGGCAAAGAGCTTTGGAGTGCTCAGCAACATCCGGCGCAGTTTGAGGCGACTAGAGGGTGAACTAAAAAAACTAGAGGCGGACATTTGGCGCGAACCTTCAGGTACACAGAGAGCCGCGCTACGGGACAAACTTACCGAATACACGGATACTGCTGAACGGGAGATTCGTTTCCGGGGAAAACATTTTATGACGCGTCGATACGGTGAAGGGGAGAGGCCAGGTAGGGCACTAGCCCAGGATATACAAAAACCTAGGTTCTCCAACTATGTTACAGATGTTCTCGATGCATCGGGCACATGTCACAGGGATAGTCGTGGAATTCTTCACATGTTTACCTCCTTTTATGAGACCCTGTACTCCACCCAACGAACGCCCCCCCCGGACTTTATCCCCTTTCTTAATGATATTGCTCTGGGCTGGCTGGGTGACTCCCAACGAGAGTTTCTGGCTGCGCCTTTTGAGAAAGATGAGTTCCGTGAGGCGATCATGAAAATAAAATCCGGAAAAACCCCGGGGTCGGACGGCCTACCGGTGGATTTCTACAAGTCCTATATTGAACAGTTGATACCTATACTGTGTGAAGTTTACGAAGAGGCCCTGGAGGCTCAAATTCATCCGGACACTATGAAGGAAGCACTCATCATCTCCCTCTTAAAGCCAGGTAAACCTGCGGATCATTGCGATTCGTACAGGCCTCTATCTCTTATTAACACAGATGCAAAGATTCTCGCGAAACTCCTGGCAAATCGCTTGACCCAATTAATGGAGAAACTTGAGTTACCCGATCAGGCAGGCTTTATACCAGGAAGGGCAACTTCCCATAACCTGCGCACACTATTCTCTGTTATGCATAATATTGATCCCCAGCTGGCATTAGTGGCTGCCTTTGATTCGGTTGAATGGGATTACCTGTTCACCATTCTCCAATGCATGGGATTCCCTGTTAGATTTATTACGTGGGTACGCAGTCTTTATACTTCTCCCACTGCTCGGGTGCGCATAAATGGCCATACTTCCTCCTCCTTCATGCTTACGAGAGGCACCTGTCAGGGATGCCCTCTCTCCCCGCTGCTATTTTCCCTTGCAATCGAGCCCCTCGCGGCGAGATTGCGACAACATCACCAAGACGAAGCCCTTAGATGTTTCCTATGTCCCATATTAATTTCGCTGTATGCGGATGATGTCACTTTATATGTAAAAAACCCGGTTCAAAATCTCAATCCGCTACTGCGAGAGTGTGTTCAATTTGGGGGACTCTCGGTAATTACTATTAACTGGGCCAAATCCCAGATCTTCCCACTACTATTAACTGGGCCAAATCCCAGAACTTCCCACTCACTTTGGCGGTGGTGCCATTTTCTACCGATTACCCTATTGAGTGGTGTACCGAGGGTGTGAACTATTTAGGGGTGCAAGTCACCAATGATCGGGAGGAACTACTATGCTGCAATTACGGCCGCGGGCTCGAACACATTACAGGCTGCATCACTAGATGGATAGCCCTCCCACTCACCATGGCGGGACGTATATTGCTTATAAAAATGATTATCCTCCCCAAATTCTTATATTTCTTCCTAAATATGCCGCTCTTCCCTGGAAAGGCTTTCTTTACTATGCTCAGATCGGAACTTATACAGTTGATTTGGGGTGGTAAACAACCACGTCTGCAATGGGATATACTTACTCGCCCTTATTTCCGAGGAGAGTTTGACGTGCTCAATTTTGAACTGTATTATTCGTGTGCTCAGGCCCACTTTGCACACTTTTGGTTTCACCCCCCCAGATACGGAACATTGGCTGGCACATCCTATCCCACTGGACGGGGTGATCTTGCCAATCCCTGACAATCCCTGAGAGCCGACCTGAAGAGCCATCATCCGTTGATTGCATGGTTAAAGCATGGCAACGCCTCTCCCTTATACTCTGGGCGCAGATGATCTATTCTCCGCTACTCCCACTTACGTATCACCTCAAAATGCCACTGCTCCTGGAGGGAATATTTTCCATGGTCAAATCTAAATTCCACCTCACCTGCTGGGGTGACCTTTACATCAATAGTAAATTCAAAGACATGGCACAACTTTTTCACAAAGCCCAAGTGTCCTCTATGGATATCTTTCTGTACGCGCGTCTGCGGCAGGGTATAAAGTAGCACACACCAACATACCCTAATGAGCCCCCTACATTAGCACCATTGCACCACATGCTGCGCACCACGTGTCTACTTTATACCACAGTCTATACACTGAACTAGATTACACTCCTTGTCAGGCACGCGCCAAATGGAGCGCGGAATTGGGGGAAGACATCACAGACCAACAGTGGGACTATTGCTGCAACCAGACCGAAACTGTTTCCTCGAACAGTCGACTACACATCACACACTATAAATGTGTACATCGTTTATATTATATACCTGTCCGATTGCACCGCTGTGGATTGCGCAACAAAGCTCGCTGTGATAGATGCAAGGCAGACAAAGCTGGTTTCTTCCATTTGTCATGGTATTGTGGGGCAGTACACTTCTACTGGCAATAAGTATTTACATTTCATTTCAACTTTATTTCGGCCACTTGGGCCATAAAAGAATAAAAGACATAAACATACAATAAATAACATGTTATGCACCACATTAAAATACTCATTTAGAGTTAGCAGCATAGCAACATTCAGATCAGTCCATCCTCAATTTTTGGGCTTTACATAACGATTGCGGCTGATCCACATAGCTGTTAAAAATTTCGCTACCGCAAATACTATTGGTGGTGATAAGTCAGTTTTTAAAATCCTATAAGCTGAAATGTAATGCTTAAAACCCAGGTTTTTTAAAAGTGGAAGAAGCCAGTATCTCCGTGGTCTGTGGTAGGCTTGGCAGAAGAAAATTATATGCAAGTCAGACTCTGATGGGTGGCCACACGCTGGGCATAGAGTTGTTGAGTTAGGGGACCAGCTGACAGTATGGGCTCCAAGAGGCAAAGTACCGTAGCGCCATTGTAGGTAAAGCTTCCTGGTTAATGTTGGTTCAATATCATCTAGGACTGGTTCCCGGGTGTATGTATCTTTAAATGCCAGGAACTGTTCAGTAAGGGACCCAGCCCTAGCCTTCATAACTAGGGTACGTAAGTTGTGCTCATAGTAAGTTGAGGAGATAGTTTTGCGGGAAGACATTGGGCATGTATTAACTGGGTCAGTCCACAGATCAGATCTTCCTATTAATTCACAGGAATGTTTAATATAAGCAAGCCATGGTACTTGATCAATTCTTATAAGGCGCAGAATATCTTGTAGCTCTTTTCTGTAATTCTCAAGCTCTGGGGTACGCCATAATTTATGCCAGAAAATTAGAGGTTTGAGGCCTAGTTCCACCGCAATGGGTTTTAAGCCCAAGTCCAATCTTAAGGGTAATAGCGGGGTGCTTGATGGTAGAGCTGTCAGCTGCCTCAAGAAGTTGTTCTCTACAACCTGTATTTTCTGGATAGGTACATGTCCCCAGATTTCGCCCCCATATAGCCCAGCCGCCCTAGCCTGGGTTTTGTAAATGTGAAGGCGTCGGCCTAATGGTTTGTAGCTCAGCCCACTCAGCATCCTGGAAATGGCGCCCGTCATCTGGGTTAGCTTCAGATTCACTTTTGTCTGATGTGAATCCCACCTCATTAGGGGATTAAAGATAACCCCCAAGTATTCAAAGGTGTATACCCTCTCAAGACTGGAAGTCCCTATCCGCGGGCTAGATCGGGTAGAGGCAGGTGGGTTGAAGATCATATATTTTGTTTTTGTAGTGTTGATCTCCAAACCATGCGACTTGCAGAAGTCGACAAAGCCGTCAAGGACCCTTTGTATACCCATAGGTGATTTGGAGAGCAACAGGGTATCATCAGCAAACATAATTGCCGGTACCCTGTTGCCCGCCAACCTTGGGGCGTCGATGTTACTAATCCCGTCAAGATGGTTAAAGATCCCGTTGACAAAGAGGCAAAAAAGGGTGGGTGCAAGCACACAACCCTGTCTAACCCCCCTGTCAACGGGAAAAGGATCTGAAAGGGTACCTCCTCTGCCACATCTTACCCTTGCGTAGTTGCCCTGATGTAGTTTTTCCAGAATAAAGAGTAGATCAGCAGGAACCCCTGTAGCTGCCAAAACTGCCCAGAGTTTGTCCCTAGGGACTAAATCAAACGCCGCCCGCAGGTCGACGAATATTGTGTATAGACTGCCCCCCTCGATTGTTACTGTTTTCCAATAGAGAAGATTCAATCGGAAGATCTGGTCCACCGTCGAAACCCCCCTTCTGAAACCTGCCTGAATTGACTCAAGATGTTATTGTCATCGATCCAGGCCTGAAGCCGGTTCAGAATCACTCTACCAAAGATCTTTTGTGAGACATCTATGAGGCTTATGGGTCTGTAATTGGCTGGGAGCAGAGGAGAGCCCTTCTTAAAAATGGGAACAATCTCTGCGCCCAGCCAAGTAGCAGGAATCTCCATGCCTCTCAGAATGTGGTTAAATAATAAAACTAGATATGGAGTCCAGACATCCACATCCTGCTTAAAAAGGTCACCTGGGATACCATCCAACCCTGGGGCCTTGCCTGAAGCTAATCCAGCTATAGCCGCTCTAACCTCCTTGAATGTAAACAGGGAGATTTCTTTAGGATCCTCAGTGCATAAAGGGTAGAAAGCAGCCTGCTCCCCATCTGGTAGTTGGTATAGCGATTTAAAATGATCAGACCATGCACTAGGTGAAATGTTCGGCTCCAGTGCAGGGGCCAATTCCAGTGAGCCAGTGTTCACTGTTCGCCAAAATGTTCGTGAGTCCCCCCTGGCTAATGATACAGAAAGGGATTCCCATTTCTGGTGTTCCCATTCTCTTTTCGCATTACAGATTAAAGTTTTGTAAGCGGATCTCTTGGCTCTAATTATCTCGCTTCCCAGACCTGCTTTGATAGAGGTCAAGAGGCTTGATTTTGCAGTACGACAGGTCCTATTATACCAAATTGGGCCAGCTGCACAGGCAGTTGGCCTCCTTAGGGTACGAGTAAGTGTTGCAGATACTGTCTCAGAGAGGGTTCTATGGCACTGCCCTACTTGTTCATGGTTACTCTGGTTTATATCATTAACCATGATTTCCTGAACTTTTTCGAGTATAGGGACAACCCTTTGATAGAGTATGGGTATCCTCTCTGGGTTAGAGATGAATATCTCCCACTTTACTCTTCGTTTATTTTGAGTCAGGCCAAGACCGGTGTCCCGGGAATCCCTCAATTCCAGCCTAGAATCTATACCAGGATGAGCAAATTCTAGTTTCAGTGCATTATGGTCACTGTCATCCCTAGGCAATACCCAGAAGTCAATGATACTTGACCACATTGGTAGTGGGGCCAGTATATAGTCCAGTCTTGACTCCCTACCCTTGCTGTTAAAAGTGAAGCTAGCTGGGTTATCTGAGGTAGACCTGCCGTTACATGCCCTCAGACCAAATTTTAAGGTTAAGGCGGTAACTTGTGTAGCTAGGGGGTCCAAGCTCTGGGGGCTGTTGCTCGCAGGGGGGGTATGGACCACTCCATGTCCTCCTCCATTGCTAAATCCAACAGTAATCCCGGAAGGGGCTCATAATGGGAGTTAAAATCTCCTCCTATCAAGAAGTGAGTGCCCTGTGGAATGTCATCTAAAACTCCTGAGAGCTCCTCTATCGTACTTGAAGTCTGGGAAATCTTGGTTGGCCTGGAGTATACATTAATTAGCAGAAGGCTGTTTGCGTTCGGCCAGTCAAGCCGAACCATAAGAATGTTCGGCGAATTTTGTGGATATGCAATAGCCTTACAACCCAGATCGGTGGCTACCCAGGTAGCCAGACCACCTGAGGGGCGTCCAATGCCGGCCCATGTTGCCTGCACAGAAAATGCAGCGAAGCCTGTTTGGGTGAGATGTTCTCTCGCCCAGGTTTCCTGAAAGAGGCAAATGTCTTGGGCCTGGATACATTCTCTCCATTCTGGGCAGTTGGCTTTATTTACCAAACCTGCCACATTCCAGGACAGGATCTTGAGGGAGGGACGGTTAGATATTTCCGGAGCAATAATTGCAGAGACATCGTTCTCCCCCCTATCCTGGCCTGGAAATTCCAAAGCCCGTGATTTCGCCACTTGGGGTGCAGATACCTCATGTGGGCAACACGTTGGGAGAAAAGAACCCATGTTTTTATCCCTAACTTGATGTACTCCAAGTATTTTTATATTTTCAGAAGGAGTAGTTGGCCTAAACGGTTTGTTAATAATGTCATTGGGCCCTGTTATTACCGCCCCTTTCGACTTTATTGGTCAATCGACCATATCAAGACTGCTAAATCTATTTTGAGTTAATAAGCAGTCAAAGCGTGGAGGCTTGGAGTGTGGAATTGCTCTAAAACCTGAGGGGGCCTGATTTCTAGACCTTCTGGACACAAGTTCCCAACAATCTTCTCCCCGTTCAGGATCAACGGTTGGATAAAAAAAGGATAGAGGGAGGGAATGAATCTGTGATCCTTGGGGCTGTATTTGAAGCTTTGGAACACATGAGTCTCCTAGAAATACCGATGTCACCGTTGCTTGCACTATTGGGGTATACAGAGGTGATACCAGCTGCCCAGTGAAGATTTGTCGCCTTTAGCATGGTACTGGCCAGGCGTAGGGTGGCTTGCAGGTGGGGTAGAGGCAGAGCGCCAAAATTTAAGGAATGGCTTACAGACCTGATGCTATGGCAGGAGCAGCTAAATACATATGCCGAATAATTGCCAGCGCCTTCCAGACCACGGGACATATGGGCCCCCCTCACTATGTACCTCATTGAACATCCACTGGTGCCCGCTTCTGACACAAGTTAGTGCCTAAATACGATGTTTGCTCTGAAGTGTACACTATTGGGGGAGAGTGCTTTGAACATTGCTGACATTTGTACTGAATGTATAGAATGTTTGTTTCTATTTATTGTGAGAGTTCCTTTCTAGGTCTCTGCATTATACTCATTTACAGGAGATCCCTCTTGGGAGCCACCTAGCTCCAGATGACCAGCATATGTCACATTTAAATGACTTTCATGCTAATCTCATTAATGCATACATTGATGTATTATGGCTGGACATGCCCAAGTGAATATTTATGTAATGGAACAACAGGTTCGACATGTTATTTTTTGCAGAATAAAATTTCATAAATCTTTTTTTTTTTTTAATATTGAAAAAAAACTATATTATATGCATAAAACAATGATATTCTTACCTTCTATATTCTGTTCCTCGATATTTTGGTGGTGACAATATTTTCTGAAACAATATTTATGAAAGACAGTATTTTTGAATCAATGTTCTTTTATTCACCGATGTACACCATGAAATATGTAGTTATAATAACGAACTTGTATCTCCGTTGTTGAATTCACCCAATGTGACCTCGCCCTCAACTGTGAGTCAGAAATACGTAGTTAGGCAGGCCCTGCGACCTAGGCCTGAAGCAACTGATTGACAGATCACAGGTGGGGGGACAAGTAACGCTTAGACAAAGCACACCAACAGGAAAACCCGGATCGATCCCACAGACAGCCAGCAACACCACAATAGGCTCAGGAAATTGGCCCCAATAAAACACTTTTAGCCAGAGGGGCGCACATTCTCAAAAACACCATAAAGTTAGATGCCACACTAAGGGGTCTATTAGGATGGCGGTTGGAAAATCACCCCAACCGCCATGGTCGCCATAATCGCCGGTCCAATTAGTATGCTCCGCAGTCGAAATCCGACCGCGGCGGTACGATCGTGGCCTTTGCTTTGCGGTTGCTGCTGCCAGCAGCACCACTGCGATGTCAAAAGGAGCATGTCCTGCATATCCCTACACTGCGTGGCAGGCATTGCGAGGTGCATGGACATGTAGTGGGGTACCATGAGTACCCCCCAGTGCACCCACACCCCCCACACATTGGGGGCCCGCAATGGGCCCCCCCCGAGACATTCTCCTTATGCCTTTACATGGCGGTTCCACCGCAGCGGAAAGGCTGGCTTCCGCCAGCATCATAATCATGCCGGCGGAGCCTGGCCCTGCACCGGCCCCATTTTAGCGGTCCAGCTCTTCCTGCCAGGCAAGCATGCCCACTGCTACTGGCGGAAAAGTGGCAGGTGGGATTTCACACTGCTGCGGTCAACACCGCCATGCTAGAGTGATCGGCGGTTTCCAGATTTCGATGGCGGACGGATGGTCGCCGCCGGCCCGGCCGTTATCACCGCCGTTCGGGGCGGCCATCCGTCCGCCATCCTAATAGACCCCTAAGTTAGGCACACACTCAATCAGAACACAGCATGCATACTACACGCAGTGATGACATGTTCCTAATGTCGGACATCCAGACACGTACCCACTGGCCCTGCATTTTGTTCACACAAGGACGAGGCCCAAGCACACCAATAAAGGGTTCGACACCCTCTGCCTGCTATTTCATCTCCCTTCTTTTCGACGGAAGTTCACTCCAACGGGGTGTAGACCCTTAATACCCTTCTTATGTTTCTATTCAAGACAGTGTAGGAGTATTCTTCCCATTTTAATAATCACTCTTGGTCACTTCCATTTTCATGTGCATCCATGTATTCTTAGCAAGACAGTTGTTTCAGTGGCAAATGAATCTGGAGAACAGCTAGGAGTACAGGACTTTGCGTCCGCCGGGGTCCCCCCCGCCATAGTAACATGGCGGGGGGGGGGGAATGGGTGGCAGGCGGTGTATAATGGTATAATTATAATAGACCCCATAGAGTGTATTTTTATCTAATTTAGACACCAAATCTAACAGAATAGCATACATACTAGTAGGAGAGTGCAAATGTTTTTTTAATAGATTGTAACTGGGGATCGCAGGAACTTTGCAAATAAATGTCTTCGTTTTATTATGTATTTATCTTTTTAATCAGTGATTGACTGTGATTTGGATTTGTTTTAAGAATCTTTTGTATACTATTGTGCTTATATGGCTGTGTCTCACTGCCGAAATAAAGATTTTCAAATGAAATGAGTGCAGAAAAATATATAGACAAAATAACATTGTCGTCAATGGCAAAATCCACTAGTGACAGTCGGTCACTTGCAAGTCGAGTTAATTAGAACCCTTATAGGGTTACAGTCATGTGGGTGCCTGAACCAGGCCACAACAGTCAAACCAATTTTACCTATCCCATGGAGTCTGGGTGCAGAGTTGTTCTGGCTGTCCTTGCTGCTGAATGGGAGCAATAGATTGTGCAGTTTGTACCGGTGCTGCAAGAAACAAAATGCAAAAACACAGCTGGTACACAGCTGCTGATGGTGAATGATGGTTGCACTGTGACCAAGAAGAAGACATGGCAGCAGTAACTACAACGAAAAGCTTCTGAAACGTCACTGGGTCCAAGGGAGTAACGTAGCTGCCTGCAACTTTGGAGCAGGCGAAACTACAGCTCCCACAATGCACTGGACCACCTGTATTTGGGTGATCTCTCGGAGGGCCCAAAGGCCAGTGATTCTTTGGATCCTGCGAATGTTTTTACCTGCAGTTTGCTTCCACAAGGGTGCCTCTCTTCGCGAGCGTCGAGTTTTAGCCAAGGACTAGGGTTGTTCACTCAGTTCCAAGTTGCCTCAGGGACAAAGTATCCCGCTTTTGCTTTGTGCTGGTGGGCAAAGTCCTGTTGTCGGCAAAACGGGTATCCTCTTGGTCCTTCTTTGAAGTAAGTTGTTCAGATCTGAGGTTTTGGTGTCAAGGGAGTTCCTTAAATCCTAGATTTAGGGGACTTAGGGGTATGGGAGCTGGTAGCTAATGGGTAGCTAGTCCCTGCAGCTACTCCACCCCTGATGTGACCACATCCGGTTGTGAGGGTCACCTTTTCTACCCAGAACCCACTATTTCTGCCCTCCTAAAGATGGCAGAGTTCAGCTTTAGGTGTACAGCCCAGGCTACCCACCCTAGAGGTGTGGCCAACCTTCCTAGGGGTGTACACCTCCTGCATAGCTAATTTCTTGTCTTGTCTGGTTCCAAGCATGCTGGGGGCAAGGGCAGGGCTGTTACCTCCTCGGAGGGACAGCCCAGATGCATTTCAGAGGTGGTGCATCCTTTGATGCTCGCCACTCTTTTACCTCCTCAGGGGACAGCCCAGATGCATTTCAGAGGTGGTGCATCCTTTGATGCTCGCCACTCTTTTACCTCCTCAGGGGGACAGCCCAGATGCATTTCAGAGGAGGTGCATCCTTCGAAGCTCACCACTCTGATGTGCCAATTCCCTAGCCAGCTGGGGAGGAGAGAGGTGTGACCTCCTTCCTACTCAGCTGGTATTTCTGACTCCTGGGAGTGATCACACTGCCTGGCAGAAGGTCAGAATCCTGTCTTGGCGGCAGAAGACACGGGAAAGCATGGGCTGGTCAGCCAGAGCATAGTAAAGACGGGGGCAACCAGGGAGCAAACTCTAAGATGCCATCTGGGTTCATGCCACGTCACCCAGGGCACGAGAATCGTGTCGGGTGAGAAGGCACGTTGTTCGATACCAAACATGACTTATTTTAGTAGTACCATAATGGAGCTGCCAATCTCAAGAGTGCCCGGCTGGCAGCCCATGTTATCCTATGGACAGCAGATGCATACAGTATTTTCCAATTGGGAATGCTACTAAAAGGACATATAGGCTTGCACTTATTTTTCCACACCTGTAATTCCTCCTAGGCCCGGGAGGCCTACCTTAGGGTTGCCTCAGATACATCAAAGGCAGTGTAGTCAAGTTCGAACACTGCTTCTGTTGTCTTCAAGGACAGTCCTGCTGTCAGTAGTTCGCATGGGTCGCCCAGGGTGTCACAAAACCATGCTGCAGCCCTGGGGACCCCTTTACCACCAATGCCCTGGGTATCCCTGGTACCTTTTTCTAGGAACTTATAAGGGGGTAAAGCTTTTGCCAATTTGAGATTACCAAGTTGAGCATAACTGTTTTTAGGGCTGAGCACAGGCACTGGAGTCTCAACCATCATCATTTGGAGCAAAACGTGGGATGGTGACCATAGAAAAAGAGGCACTTTCCTACAATTTGTACAATGGTAATAAATTATGTATTACTCTCTGCTCGTCTGTGTATATGGTTCAAGCAGTGCTGTTTTTCTTGTACAAACGGATGTCTAAGTAGAACCACTGCTAGATCCCATTGCATAGGTCCATAATGTGATCAGGGAAGATAAAGCAGATGATGGCCTAGAGTACATCCCCACTCTACTAAAGTGAAAACATGGGTTTTGAAATTTGCACCGTAGTCACCAATGACTGAATCTGTGTTTCTATTGTCACTGTCTTGACATGTATAATAGACATGCTGATGTGAATAGTATAATATGTTATTTAATTCAACTTTGGAGAGTGAGGAATGGGCAGGACTGACATGTGCGAAGCTTCAGGTTGGCTATGATGCTCCTGTTCTTTCTTAGAGAATTTTATAAATATACATCTTGATATATATTTTATGGACCACTGATACAGATTTTTAGTTATGGTTACCTCTAACTTGCCATTTTTCTATTTTTAGATCTTACTTTCCATTTTCCATTGAAAAGAAACCTTGCTTTGCTTATAAATTTGGCACCATTTCACAATTCCTCATGAAAATCAAAAGGTGAGGAGGGCAACAGATATGAGTTTACAATTTTAACTCTCAGGAAAATTTGCTTTATGCTTCAGTAAAAATCGCTGAATGGAATTATAGCAGACTTTGCATAAAACTAGAACTTCACACACTGGTGGGCCTTTGGTTGAGTAGTTTCTAAAAAATAATAGCCTTGCAAATAGGTACCAGGCGGGTTTTTAACTTAGAGATATTGGAACCTTGATTTGCAGACCCTTACTTGACCCAATCTTCAAATCCTCTGAAAATATTGAATTGGATAAATAGGTGAATCCCATAGACAAAGAGGATATTTCTCTTCACCCAGTTCGGAATTCCCTGAGTCGTTTGTGGATCCAAACAATCTGTTTGGCTGGCAGCCGCTAAAAATGTTTATTGCAGTGTCCTTTAGATGATGCTAGCCACCAACGACGTGTACTGACAAAATTAACAGACAAGACAAAGAGGACTAGACGAGCATCCCCTGACCTCAGGGAGGGGGTTGACGAGTGTCAGAGGGGCAGATACTGCCATCAAAAGTAAAATAAATACACCTCAGGTTTACTTGCAGGTTTTTGGATACAGCTTCAGGTCTGCAAATGTACAGGTAGATCTAGGAGTGGGTCTGGGTTTTTCGACATTCTTTTTTTGACCAAAAATCACAGTGCATATATGTATGACAAATATCAGGTACAAACACACAGGGACCCTGGGGGGGAGTTGAAGGCCTGCCCATATCCAAGGAGTGTTGGACACCAGTGATAGGTTGGCCACTTGTAGAGGGCTTGGCGCAAGCCAACCGCTACTCCAGTGTGGAGTGACTACCCGCAGAGGATTGGACACATGGCCTGGCGAAAGGCCAGACTCAGCTTTGTACCCCGGGGATAAGCCACCCATGAAGGATTGAGTACAGTCCTTTTCTGTGGTAGATTTGCTGTGGCTCTGCTGGAAAAAAAGGGTACCAGACCCACCAGCTTAGTTTGGATGGCTGGTCTGATGCCATTTCCAGGGGCGTCTCGCCTGTCTGCAGTGGCTGTGCCCTCAGGAACCCGCCTTCCACGACCATCCTTAAAAAGGCAGATGGTTGGACAGAACCCCGATGCCTTGGTGACTATAGACCGTGGGCAGACAGGAGTTTGCAGCATTTTTGAAAGATGTTTAATTATTACCCATTCTAAATCAGGGCATTTATTTTTTCTTTAATTGATTACTGGTTTAGGGCAAACACAAACATATTAACTAATACATATCAGATAGTACTGTTCCATTCATATGTACTTTTCTGAATGTCTTTCCTTTTATTTCTTGCATGATAAATAAGTATATAACTATTCTTTGTTTTACTTGCTTTTCCTCCACACGCTCACACAACAGCTTTACATTCCTTCAACAGTTTAAACATCAGGCCTTACGCCGCCGGAAGGTCACTTTTTGTGGCGTCCCCTGGCGCAGGAGCCTGCTCCATATTTACGAGGCAGCACTAAGCCACTTTTTTTGGCTTAATGCTGTCTCGTAAATATCGTTCCCTTAAGGGTCATCATGCAATGGGTGTTGCTGAGGGTGTTCCCAGCAACATCCATGGCTTTTTGACACTGCCCCAGATTTACGAGAAATCATAAATCTGAGGCAGCGCCAAAAACGTACGCCTGCTCAGGGGAGGCGCAAGGAAGGCACAACGAGGAGAAATATCTTTATTTCTCCTCGTTTTTCCTTTTCTATGTATGCTGCATTCTGCCAGTGTTGGCGCCAGGTGCCAGTGTTGGCGCACGGCAGCCGATTGTACATCGGTGCAGGGGAAAAAGACAGGAATGTGCCATATCTGATAGATACAGCTCATTCCTGTCCTTTTCTTTTGCCGTAGGGTAGTGCCACTGGAAGGCCTGCGGCGCTGCCCTATGGCAAAACCTCATAAATGAGGCCCATGATTCTACTGGCTACTTCAAATTATTTCAGAAATTTGAGGTCCTACTGGCACTTTCGCGCTGCCTGAACCTCATTTTATTGACGTTCCAGTGGCGCAATGGGCATATTTATAAGACAATGTAAAGCCACTTTACTTGGCTTTTCATGGCCTTATAAATATGTGGGTGTTCCCATGCAAAACCCATGGAACCTGACACATTCCCAGATTTACAAGAAATCATAACCCTGGGAATAAGAAAGAACCTAAGGCCAGCCAGGGGTGGCGTTTTAGAGGGGTAACGAGGAGAAATTATTTTATTTCTCCCATTCTGCAGCACACATGGAAAAAGGAAATCGCCTCTTCTAATTAATTTTGTGTAGGAAGCTGTCCCTTATTGCACAAAATATATCATCCTCGCAATGCAGGCACCCTTGCACCATGTTGCAAGCATGGGTGTAACACAGGCCCCCGCATCCCCCGCGGTGCGGGGGAGCCTCCCAGCTGCAGGGGGCCCCCTCAGCACAGCGCTCGGGTCTGAGCGCTCCGGATAAAATCCGGAGCAGGGGCCCCTCTGTGTACATTGCAGGGGGGCCCCTTAAACTTTCGTTACGCCACTGGTTGCAAGGGTGCTTGCGTTGGCGCACGGCAGCAAAATGTGCGCTGGCGCAGGGGAAAAGGACAGGAATGCGCCGTATCACATAGATACAGCGCATTCCTGCCCTTTTGCTTTGAGGAAGGCGGAGCAGCAAGATTCCTTGCGGCGCTGCCCTACGTCTGCCCGTGATTTGTAACTCTGTTTTTTATGTTGCAACCCTAGAACAGTCCGACCCCGTGCCCCTCCCTTCATTTGGCATTTTAAGAATTCTGTTTTTTATGAAGGAATGTTTTTCTTATTCTGCAGGTGATTTTTTTTTGCCTTTTTTATTTTTTACATCTGAACCCTCATTAATCCTAATACTGTTTGGCAAACAGTGCACATTATTTATTAATCAGACTGATGAAGCTACATTTACGCTGGTATATCTCCTTTCTTTTAATCCCGTTTATCCAGGAGGGTTGAAAATTGTTTTGTTGCTATGACAGTGTGATCTGAGACCTGAAATTTTGTCAGGAACATGGTTCTCCGAGTACATTTATTTTTATATATCCTTACATCTGCAAGATTAAAATCACATCCATTAGACTCTCGCTTTGATGTGTTGTAGCCTTGCATCCGTGAATGTTTTTACTTCATATGCATTTATCAGAATAAATGATCTTAGTCATGCTGTGCCCTTTGGTGGACTTTACTTCTTTGGACCTTGTTGGTATCCGTGAGAGGCTCTACTGTTCAAAATCACATTGTTTTTTTTTCATTGGTGCCTGCCTTTGGCAAGATGGAAAGTATCTCACAATTACCACTACCGTATAGTCAATGGTCTTGTCTAAGTGCTGCGCCCATTCTCCCCAGAGGCAATAGACCAGGCCTTGTGCGTGGTACCTTCAGAATTGCCATCGAACATACCCTGTTGGTAGTGTGGGCAAGAGTAATGGGCAAAGGACTACTCCAAAACGATAGCCCAGTGCCCATTACCCACCCACCCCTATGGGACTTGCTACCATTAGTGCTGCACCGAAAGTATGTACTAAGGACATACCCTATGTTGAGTAGAATGTAACTTAAGATGTCATGTCCCTTATCTGAGGTCATGAGCCGTGCACTGGGGAAACTGATAGCATCAATGCCATCAGGGATGACATTAAATAGCATGTCACTGATGTACATAGTCTGTGACATCACCGACCCATTAAGGGTTTCTCTTTTCCACATTGTTTATTGATAGTAATATGAGGCCTTTTGCCCAAAATCCACAGGGCATGGTTCAAACTCCTGCCTTGCAGTCTTTGAGTGCAACACGATTTGGTACGTCATGGGTTCTCTTCCCTGTATATTAATGTCTAATTGCAGATAAAAGCACCTCGCTCTTGCAAATGCATTTAATGTAGTGATGTCGTCGACGTAGCCAATGGTGTGATAATATCTGATTTACCGGTCTTCTGTGATGTCTTGTCCAAAACAGACCTTTTTGCATAAAATATAGATAAAAAGGCGATCAGAAATGGGTGCCCATGCACACTTAAAAAGGCCATGAAATTACATCAACATCATTATGTAGTGATGAAATGGGTGACAGTACACTGATCATTACTAAAAATCCTTACAATTAATTTATATAGGAAAACAAGCCTGCAACTCTAGTGCCTGTCCACACTGTCATGGTGTATTGAAAACATGACCAGTTTACCTTAATTGTCCCTGAAGACATGAATAGTTATTTAAAGGCCATTGCATGACCTAAATAGCATCACATCTACTAAAGGCACTAACCTATTCACCTAAGACACCTGCTATTCTAACCTGGTCTATCAGGCACACAACTTGTGCTGTTATGTCCTTAGGACTTGGCAATGAAGAACAGAAAGAAAATAATGACCCCTACACCCTGAGAGACACCACATTAGCTTTTGTTTTCTCCCACCTTGGAAGTTTTTTTGGGAAAAACAAAAATAGTGTTAAAAGTTTGGTGGAAGATAATTTAAAACGATGGCGGCTGTCCACCAAATTTTTTGTACCGTGAAGGGAAGCACCAATATCTTGAAGTAACAGAGAGTATCACTGGACCATTGGTCCTCTCTAAATTTGACAGATGGTAGTCAATCAGGATGGACGAGATAATGTACCTGACAGATGGAGTTTCTCCAACAGAATATAACCCTCAGATTACTTTTAAAGAAATAATGGAATGTATGACATTACAACGCAAGCAATTGCAACGCATGCCTTTACAACGCGGTTTTCACATCGCAACTACCATTAAAACACATGATTTTACAACGCATGGCATTGCAACTCATTTTTAGAAACTACCATTACAATGCATACCATTACAATGCATACCATTACAACGCATAATACTTTTGGGGCAAAAGTGGGGTAAGTGTTGGATAATGTAGGGCTAAAAATTACTATTCCCAATCCAGTGAGTGCAACAGTAGGGTAGGTGTTGGATAGTGTAGGGGTAAAAATACTATCCCCATGTACCTGTGGAAATATGGATTTTCCTGGTCAGTTATGTCCCCTATCTTGGACCCCAACGGTCCCATGTGCATGTCACAAGTACATGTATGTTTCCCTCCAGTTCCAGTTATGAAGACGCAAACACATGTGCGTCCACCGTCCACATGTCCTTTGACAGATCCGCCATGAATAGGCCGGATATTCCATTCCTAAATATGAAAGGCCACCGGCTTTATATGGTTCACTTATGCCACTTTACAGTCCAGGCAAGTAGGCCCTGATTCTGTCATCAAAACTCCTCTTGCCTTCTCCCTCTGAAAGCTCCAGTCCGAGCCTGCATCTGTGACCATGAACTTTGTCTCATTCTCTGCGCGGCTCACGAAGCCTGACATCAGCCTACTCTCTGCCAAGAACTGTATTTCACCTTCGAATTATCTGCCTCTCCCCCAGCCGATGCATTCCTGCCTAGTAGTTTAAGTAAACATTCTTCCAGTTATCAAGCAAAAAGGCCTATCTTCTCTGTCCTCATGCAAGTAATTCATAGCCCTGTTACTAGGAAATATTCTGCCTCTCGCATTTCAGTGTAGACACTTAGACGCTTGTGCACGTACACACAGTCAGTATAGAATAGATTCTGTCCGAGAGTCCTTCCTTGTGGATAACATAGTTCTTTAAACATAGGATGTTAGATATGATTTGGGATTAGGTTGACTTGACCCCCCAGACTTTTTGTCTCCACATGTAGAGCTAAATGTCAAGTCCCCGTCACCCCCTAGTTGCACGTCAATTACACGTCATACTGCTGCGCGCGCATTTAGGCCAAGTATATCTTATAGATCCACCTATGTATGACATCATAACCAATCATGTTCCTTTTCACTCATTATTACACCCATTTTCTAGTTATGCAGACCAAACGTCAATGTCCTTATCAATTGTTACGCCTACTGTATTCATTTCATTGTAATGTATGTTCTATAAAAGCAATTTCCTGTCAATAAAGTATGTACTTCACTTCCTGAACCCCCGTGGTGACGGAACCTGAAGGCCGCGACTCGAGTCGGCCATTTTGGAATAAAGCCCATTCAGAAACCTCTTATACCACGGATTCTGCCTCTTATTATTCTGAGCTATTTTATTTAAGACTCCGTATGAAATTCAGTCCAGGTAATAGAATATTTACCACATAATGGCGCCCGAACAGGGACACTTTCTCATCTCACGCGCCGGCGGTGCGTTGCAGGCCCGGTCTCCTGCCACAGCTGGACGGACCATAACGCGTACCAGCAGGATTTCCTGTAGCTCCCTCCGGTCAAGCGGGGGCGACTGAGGCTGCGATCAACCCAGACGAGGCGGTGAGAAGTGCGAAGTATCCCGACCAGAGCCTAGCTGAGAGAGCAAGATCCGAGGTATACAGAGGCCCACCAGGTTTTCGAAGTCCCGATGTCCAGAGGGTCCGATGTCCGCAGTCATCGAGTCCAGTCCATTCTCCGAGGCCTTCCGTTTCAAGGAGCTACCCGGTGAGTACCATCGCCGGGGAGGCGTGTTGACGCGCACATAGGTTGTGCCGGTCAAGACGGATTTGGGTACACAAATCCGGTCTGCACTGTTTAGCAGTGTATATGTACTGTTTAGCAGTATATCAAGTATTCCGAAGTATCTAGTTATTGTCGAGAATTAAGCTTGGTGATTAGTTATGCAGACGATCATCATTGTTGTTTCAGTTAAAGGTTTAATGTTTAATGTTTAAAGTGTTTAAATATGTTCTGTATATCGTGGTATGAATGACTGTTCATTATCGTGTTTACTGTATTAAGTCTGTTCAAATTCAAGTATCAGGTCAAAATCAAGTATAAGGTCAGTTCTCAATATGCCGCTCTTTTCGAAATTAAGACAGATCACTACTAGGAAAGGGGTACTCGAAGAAGCCGTCCCTATTCCTCCTAGGGATACTCCAGGGCACTTCATGTATCACAAACATGGCTTAGACGCTATATTATTTCTTGATTTATGGGTAGATTACACCAAGGGATTGCCAGAAAGTCAAAGGTGGCCCGCAGCGGGAACCTGGGATGCAGAGTGCATCATGAAAGTCGAGGAAGAATTATGGAAAAGAAAGGTCAGACAGTCACAGAAAGACGCTGTTGAGTTATGGCGTAAAGAATCTCATAGACGTACAGAAAAAGCACGTAGACAGGAAGAGAAGAGTAAAGAAAGTTCAAATAAAGTTCAAGAAAATCTATTAATTGAGGAAGGTATCAGAGTGAAATCAGAACAAGTGGATAGACAGAGAAATGCCCTTATGAATGGTATGTATCCCCTTCTAGCCGAAGGATTACCTAAGGCTGTTCCAGAGATACCAAAAGACTTGCCACCCCCATTGTTTCCAATCAAGGCACATCCTAAGGGGCACCCTAGAACAGCGGAAGATGTTTTTCTTTCCTCATATTTAGATGACGCAGCTCCCGAGTATGCTAATTCCGCCCCACATAGACCGCATACCAGGGAGGTCCAACGCCAAGATCCAGCACCCGTATCCCTACAGCAACAAGTCGAGTCACAAATTCCGGCAAGCACATCTGTCTCCGCATCTGTCCCTACAGGTACTTCCATGGCTGTGTCCACACCTATAGTTGCTGTGTCACGTTCGACGAATCCATTCACACCCGACGCCCCAGATGGGGCCACGGGAGGTGCTAGCAATACTTTTACGCCACCTAGAATAAATAAACTTGTTTTTCAAGAGTCAGCGCATTCACGTACACCCAAATTCGTAAGTGAACGTGCGCTTAAGGAACTTCTTATAGATTGTAGATATGACCCAGTGGTCGGTAAAGAGGACGAAATGGTCCTGGCATCATTACGCATCAGACGAGCCGCAGGATATTTAGCGAAGTTACCAGGAATGACTGCGCATCTAGAGAAAATATATCATTTTGTTCAAACAGGGCGAGATCCAGAATGTATTAATAGAGCTATGGAATTCCAGAAAGTAGAGATACAGGGGGAACTGTTACGTTTCCTCATAAACTGTGTGATCAGAAATCAAGACCGACCGGGGGTAGACCCGAATGCAATGCTTATTCTTACAAGATGGAGCCAGAATATATCAGAAGGGAGACACGATAAGCAAAATTGTATAATAGCCATGTGCCGAAAGATCCGTAAAGAAATAGAACGTATTCATGAAGAAAGATTGGAAACAGACGAGTTCGAGCAAGATGAAATGTCCGAATCAGGGGATTCCGTAAGACAATCGGACACCATAGCCTATGTAGGTAGAGGAAGATCCTGTAATAATACTAGATGTTTTTCTGATCCAATACACTCTGTATGTCCAAATAATAGCAGAACGTATCCGACGCCAATAATAAATCTGAAGTCTCCTGAACATTCGTTTCAAGCCGCAGATAAAATACTCCGAGAACGAAGGGGTTACCACCTCCTCGATTCCATGGATGAGCAAGAATTAGCCAGATCAGCCGTCCACTGGATTGACAGTCCTGGAAAATACGGTGATGAGACCGTAGCACACACGTTTTTTAACCTCAGTCCAGATGAACAACGTTTAGCTGGGATCTATATGATTCAGCAACTCCTTATATTATATAAGAACCAACATGCTGATCCTGGTCCTTTACCTGATATATTAACTGAACTACTCACGAATAGATGGAGAGGTTCTAGTAACAAGTTAATTAAAGAAATATTAGTGTCACGTAAACAGTACGTCCTTTTTGTAAGCCCAGATCCTTTCTCGCTGCCCAGCAAGGAAAGAATGCCGGATTACATGGATAGACAAAATCCCTTACGAGAAGTGCACCCAATAAAAGGCGAAGACAATCAGTTTCACCGTGTATTTGTATACACACCCATAACAAAAATTGAATTGCTAGAAATGAAGAAAGTAGTACCCAGTCATGACAAAGACCCAGCGGGTTTTCACCGAGAAATTAAAGACATGTTACTGATGGGAGAGTATACCTATCCTGATATTATGACGATATTAAAGGTGCTAATGCCTGCTGGCATTTATGAAAAACTGAAAGAAAAAGAGTGGGAAGTGGGAGACCAAAAAAATAGATTGGACAGCATTAGAAGCAGAGGAAAGGGCCCGAACTGCAGGTTCAGGGCTCGGGGATAAAGTTAAAGCATTACCAGGTTTACTAGTACAAGTACTGCCACGTTTATTAACTACGAAAAAGGAAGATTGGGGTGCAATCTCAGCCTGTAAACAAAAGCATGATGAAGACACAAGTGATTATTATGCCCGATTTGAAAAATGTTTTGGTGTAAATAGTGGTATAAAAGCAAGTAGTGAGTCGTATCCACATTTATTTGTGACAAAATTAGTGGAAAATGCATTGCCTCCAGTGAAGAATAGGATATTGAAATTTGAGAGTACCTGGCAAAGTAACACTCCGTCACAAATGCTACAAATGTTACAGTATCATCACAATAGAATTAGAGATGAACAAGAACACGAACAAAGACGTATGAAGGATACAAAAATGAAAATGCTAGTTTCCCAGACAGTACCAGCTGAAGGACATAAAAAGGGTATGACACATTCCGATTCAGCAGGACCTGTAAAAGGGACATGCAATTATTGTAAAAAGCCAGGTCATTACGTACACGATTGTCCAGTGCTAAAACATAATATCGCCATAGGTAAAACACAAGAAAGATCACGGCCACTAAGACAAGATCAGAATGAACAAGGAGCTACGCAGCATGCCCAGGCCATGCCAGCCGCACAACAGCCAATACAGTTTGTGCCAGCTGCACCACCGTTGCCTGCTACTGCCACACAAACCACAACACGACAAATGTATCAGACTGCACAGTATGAATATCCCGAGTATCAGCGTTACGCATGAACTAGCCTAGAGAGGGAAGTTGACTTACCCCTTATTGAGATTCCTGTAGACCAAGAAGGACCTTATGTACATAGTGAATTATTAGGCCAAGATAGAAAATTTCTACTCGATACAGGGGCAAGTCGAACAACAATAAAGCGTAGTGAAGTTCCAGGGGCACCCCTCTCAGGCTCTCAAAATGTTTCCCTTGGTTTCTCAGGAAAACCTATTGTTAATGAGGTATCACAGCCACTTCCACTTACGATTGGTCCCTTGACACGAACTACTGATTTATTGCTTACCAAATCTTGTCCAGAAAACCTGTTAGGTATAAAGACATTGAAAGCCCTAGGGGCTATTATCTGTTGTTCTCCGGAAGGAGTAAGATTGTTTTTACGTGATTTTAAAGGTCATTATGTATCCAGAGACATGGATCGCCGATTACAGACTTTACCAGCACATCTATGGGCACAAGGCCCTACTGATGTTGGTTGTATGAACATTACACCATACCGAGTCACATTAAAGGCAGGAGTGGTACTACCACGAATGCGACAATACAAGTTACCGCAAGATGCTGTAGTGGCTTTACTACAAATCATTGACGAGCTAATTGCCCAAGGAGTAGTTGTAGAAACAGACTCCAATGTATGTAATTCACCGATAATTCCGATTCTTAAACGAACAGATCCTACAGCCCCGCCAGTATATCGATTGGTTATTGATTTACGCGAATTAAACAAATGCATTGTGCCACAATTCCCTGTGGTCCCCGATATCTCATCATTATTGACAGCCATTGATTCCGAAGCAACATTCTTTACTGTAATTGATCTCAAGAATGCTTTTTTCAGCGTCCCCATAGATCCGGAAAGTCAATATTTGTTCGGATTCAGTTTAAATGGGCGCAGTTTTAAATTCTCACGCGCTCCTCAAGGATTTACAGAAAGCCCCAGCATCTATAGCCAAGCACTGAAACGAGAACTTGACAGTATCCACATGCCAGTTAACACTGCACTGCTTCAATATGTCGATGATCTGCTGATCACCGCGAGAAGCGAGCCCGAATGTGAAAAGGCTTCCCTGACAGTTTTACATTTTCTAGCCGACAAGGGGCACAAGGTGTCTCCTTCTAAGCTGCAATTCTGTGTCCAGCGAGTTATTTATCTTGGTCACTCGCTGTCCAAGGAGGGAAGGCAGCTTACACCAGATCGCATTCAGTTAATTGCTAACATGTCAATACCCAAGACACAAAAGGAGGTGCGGGCTTTCATAGGCCTCACTTCATATTGTAGGCAGTGGATCCCTCAGTATGCATTCCTAGCAAAACCACTCATTCAGTTGACAACACAGGAGGCAGCCACATCGACTGTCCTCCCTTGGACTCAGGATCACACACAAGCTTTTGAAAGCTTAAAGAAAGCTCTATGTCAAGCACCTGTTTTAGCGACACCATGTTACAGCAAATATTTTACACTCTTTGTTACAGAACGCGAAGGTACTGCCTTGTCAGTACTCACTCAGGAACAAGCAGGATCACACAAGCCATGTGCTTATTTCTCTAGTACATTAGATCCCGTAGCTCAGGCTTTGCCTGCGTGCCTGAAATCAGTGGCAGCAACAGCTTTAGCAATCAGACAAAGCGATGCCATAGTGTTAGGACATCCATTGACAGTACAAGTACCACATGCAGTAGAAGTTCTTGTGAACCGAACGCAAACACAACACCTGACCATAGCAAGACTTACCGGTTATGAACTGACATTGTTTCAGCCACACATAGAGATCCGACGTTGTAATACATTGAATCCTGCTACACTTTTACCTGTAATTGGAACAGACCCACTAGCTCATGATTGTGTTGAAGTTATTGAAATAAAGACGAAACCCAGACAAGACTTAACAGACGTTCCATTGTTAGATCCAGACCTGACGTTATATGTAGATGGATCGTGCATGAGAACAAGTACAGGAGATTTAGTGGCCGCGTATGCAGTCACAACAGACACTGAGGTTATTGAAACAAACTGTATAGATACTTTGTCAGCCCAAGCAGCAGAACTTATTGCTCTAACACAAGCCTGTATTCAAGCCACAAGTAAGAAAGTTAACATATACACTGATTCACGTTATGCATTCGGAGTTGTACATGACTTCGGGGTGCTTTGGCGAGAGAGGGGTTATTTAACTTCTCATGGGACCCATATTCAGCATGGGTCTCTCATTCATGCTTTGTTAGACGCAATCCATCTACCCACTGCAATATCAATTATGAAATGTAAAGCCCATACAAAGGTTACTGATACCATTTCCCAAGGCAATGATCTAGCCGACAGAACAGCTAAACTGACTGCTCAGACTCGCACATCCGACATGACAAAGACAATAGTTCGGACACCAATACAGTGTATGACGATTAAGGATCCCGCACTTGATATAATTGACATACAGTCACATGCCACAACAGAAGAAATAAAGAAATGGACTGAACTAGGAGGGATCCAGACAGATCAGGGATGGGTGACAAAGGAGAAATCTGTATGGTTTCTTCCTGACTCAATGGTCCAAGTCATAATTAACACTATACATAGTCCGGCACATCTAGGAGAAAAAGCTATGCTAGACAGCATTCAACACATTTGGTTTAATAAACATTTACGAGCAGCAGCCAAACAAAAGGTCCGTACCTGTATGATCTGTTGCCAGTTCAACCCAGGAAAAAGTGTTCCCGTAGAACAGGGTGGATTTCATCCTCCTGATCACGCTTTTGAAGTCCTCCAGATGGATTATATCCAGATGGAACGATGTCGAGGATTCAAATATGTCCTTGTAGTTGTCTGCGCTCTGTCCCGTTGGACAGAGGCGTACCCGGTTTCAGATTACACTGCACCGACTACTGCCAAACAGTTGGTTCGAGAATTCTTCCCACGATACGGTTTACCACGTGTTGTCTACTCAGATAACGGCCAGCCGTTCTCATCCGAATTAATGAAACACGTTTCACTTCTGCTAGGCTATCAGTGGAAATTCCACTGTGTCCGACACCCTGAGGCAGCAGGTCTCGTAGAAAGACATAACCAGATACTGAAAATCAGACTGTCCAAAATATGCAGAGAGAAAGGGGTCGACTGGATAGTAGCATTACCAGTTGCACTTTTTTACATGAGAATGGTAGCACACTCTAGAACAGGGCTATCCCCGTATGAGGTGATCTTCGGTAGACCACCGAATATGTGGGGGACGCCTATACCACGCAAAATAACTGATATTGACTGTAATATGCTGACAGATTACTTGGCTTCCTTGATGTCTGCACTACAATCTTGTCGTTCACAGGTAGCTGCAGCCTTTCCCGACAACACTGAGGTGAAACCCCATGACGTAATTCCGGGGGACCTCGTCCTTGTGAGGAATTTCGACCGAAAGACTCAGCTGGAGCCCAGGTGGAAGACACCCAAGTTGGTCCTGTTGACCACAAGAACAGCCGTGAAGATCGAGGGCCGCAAGGGCTAGATTCATTCAAGCCACATCAAGAAATTTCATGGACTATCTTCGGATATAGACATTGTGCCCTGCACTCCCTCACAGACTGATACAAAACTCCCTTTTGTTGAACCTAACAAATCTGAAAATTACAAACTAAAGCTTAGGCCCAACCAGTCGAGCAATTTGATTGTTTAAGTCCTCTCCAAGGTGAAGCGGTTGAATTGTCTCTGACATGTATCCCTTGGACCTGAGTAGAGAAAATACCCGAAAAATGTTGAAACGACAGGCGTATTGTAAATCACTGCGTAGCCACTGCATAGTGACATTATTAATTTTGTTTTTATTGAGTCTTTTAATAATTATTACAAGTATGTTGTTGCACATATATTACCCTATTTCTAGACATGTTTATAATGTTGCTGCTGAACATTCTTTTAGTGACCTACCCCCACATGAATTATCCTATAGACTTGCGCTGCGCAATAACACTTTCATTAGTATGTTACATCATTCCCATCAGACTAGTAATGCCACCAATTGTTGGGTGTGTGGCCGACTCCCTCCCTATCAGAATTATGAAGGAGTCCTGCCTTTCTTTCCACATCCATTTACACATAATGGCTCCTGTGGAGCATGGTTTAGCTTAATTAATTCCATAGACTCAGACACAGCAGTTTACCAAGATCATTGGGTATGGGGAAATCTGAACCTAGCTTTACTCAAGGTCTGTTACCCTGACAAGGAGGGTCGCCCCAAAAGAACAGGAACTGATCTAGAAAATGAAGTGTATGGATTAGGTAATTTTACACCTAATCTTATGATTCTGAATGTCGAATCCGAAGTTGAACTAATTCTGCCCACTATGTCAGTACTTCCAGTTAAGGGTGAATTATGTGTAAGAAAAGTTGGTTCCATACATATGGGCCATAGCAAATGCGTTACTACAGTAGAATATAGTGATCAAGGTAAATCTTCATTTAGAGCTTCTCGCCACTCCTACTTTATATGTGGTCAGACTGCATATATGCGTCTACCTCTAGATTGGGATGGTACCTGCTACATTGCATTCCTTTTGCCACCTGTTTTCCTAGCTCCTCCCGATTATTATAGAAATATTCATTTAGTACACAACAGAGAACGGAGAGATCTCCCCATTGTCGATTACACTGAGACGGCATGGGACAAGTATGTAGATTTTAATAAAGGCATCTTTCCCTATATAGGTACTGTTACCAACAGTAAGCTGATACGTAGATTAACTAGAACCCTTGAAGCAGTAGTGAACGAGACTATTTCCGCCTTAGGCAATTTAACGGAAGAGCAGTCTGCTATGCGGATTGTTGTGCTTCAAAATCGTCTTGTCCTTGACGTCATCCTGGCTGATAGGGGCGGAGCTTGTAGGGTCATCGGATCAAGCTGCTGCGTATTCATACCAGAAAATTCGCCATCTGTATATAAAGCCATCACTCGCCTTCATAAGATTGTAAGCCAGATACACCAGAACCCAGGCACTTGGACTTGGTCCAGTTGGTTTTGGAATGCGGTATCAGCCTGGGGATGGAGAGTTTTATCCTTCCTAGGTATTGGCCTTCTTATACTATTCAGTTGCTGTCTATGTCTACAATGTGGACCAGCGATTTGTGGTCTGTGTGCCACATCGTGCATTCCACATCAAGATTTTCATTCAAGATCCCGGAAGAAGAAAGAAGAACAAATGATGCTATATGAACAGATCAATGGATTGATGAAGATTGATATCTCTTGAAGGGCAAGTAGGGGACAAGGAGGGAATGTGGAAATATGGATTTTCCTGGTCAGTTATGTCCCCTATCTTGGACCCCAACGGTCCCATGTGCATGTCACAAGTACATGTATGTTTCCCTCCAGTTCCAGTTATGAAGACGCAAACACATGTGCGTCCACCGTCCACATGTCCTTTGACAGATCCGCCATGAATAGGCCGGATATTCCATTCCTAAATATGAAAGGCCACCGGCTTTATATGGTTCACTTATGCCACTTTACAGTCCAGGCAAGTAGGCCCTGATTCTGTCATCAAAACTCCTCTTGCCTTCTCCCTCTGAAAGCTCCAGTCCGAGCCTGCATCTGTGACCATGAACTTTGTCTCATTCTCTGCGCGGCTCACGAAGCCTGACATCAGCCTACTCTCTGCCAAGAACTGTATTTCACCTTCGAATTATCTGCCTCTCCCCCAGCCGATGCATTCCTGCCTAGTAGTTTAAGTAAACATTCTTCCAGTTATCAAGCAAAAAGGCCCATCTTCTCTGTCCTCATGCAAGTAATTCATAGCCCTGTTACTAGGAAATATTCTGCCTCTCGCATTTCAGTGTAGACACTTAGACGCTTGTGCACGTACACACAGTCAGTATAGAATAGATTCTGTCCGAGAGTCCTTCCTTGTGGATAACATAGTTCTTTAAACATAGGATGTTAGATATGATTTGGGATTAGGTTGACTTGACCCCCCAGACTTTTTGTCTCCACATGTAGAGCTAAATGTCAAGTCCCCGTCACCCCCTAGTTGCACGTCAATTACACGTCATACTGCTGCGCGCGCATTTAGGCCAAGTATTATCTTATAGATCCACCTATGTATGACATCATAACCAATCATGTTCCTTTTCACTCATTATTACACCCATTTTCTAGTTATGCAGACCAAACGTCAATGTCCTTATCAATTGTTACGCCTACTGTATTCATTTCATTGTAATGTATGTTCTATAAAAGCAATTTCCTGTCAATAAAGTATGTACTTCACTTCCTGAACCCCCGTGGTGACGGAACCTGAAGGCCGCGACTCGAGTCGGCCATTTTGGAATAAAGCCCATTCAGAAACCTCTTATACCACGGATTCTGCCTCTTATTATTCTGAGCTATTTTATTTAAGACTCCGTATGAAATTCAGTCCAGGTAATAGAATATTTACCACATACCCCCAAACCCATACCCACCCTAAAACAAAAAAATCCCCATTACTTACCTTATAATGCGTTGTAATGGCATGCGTTATAATGGTATGCGTTGTAATGGCATGCGTTGTAGTGACATGCCTTGTAATGGCATGCGATTTAAAGGCAGTTGCGTTGTAACAGCTGTGTTGTAAAGGTAGTCGTTGTAATGACTGTGTTGTAATGGTTGTTTCCCGAATTAATGTGTATACTGTTCTGTGAATTAAGTATAGTATAATTAATAACGCTTTTTGTCTCTTGCAAAATGTATTGACCACCCACTAGTGATTGCCTTCCCCCCTTCAAGCAGGGGGGGGAGGGAGAGGTGTATCCAGGCTGCTCCCCATAGCCTCAGAAAAACGTTGTGTAGAACCAGCTCATGACTCTGCTGAGACTGTTTACGAACTTTGTAAAGCTTATTGGAGCATACATACCCTGCTTGCTAAGCCAGTCATATTTATTCAGTTTATGAACTATCTTAGCTGGTTTGCAAACTTTGAGATGGTCAACTGGAAACAGTCAAGTTATCGCCCTTTTTTTGATCTATAGCAAACTAAACATCCATTAGCAAAGCAAAAAGCCTGAGTGAAATCAAGCTGATGCAATATTTATTTATTTTCATTGAACGCATAGGTCACAAAAATAAAAATATTGAAACCATGCAACCACCTGCAAATGGTGGCCGTTTTGTTTAAAAATAAAAACATTTAAATAAAAAAAAAAATCAGAGCTCAGTCTATCATGTGGGTCAACTAAGATTTTATTCACCCTAGTATGTATTTTAGATACCATATGGACTCTCTCTTTAGCTCCTGTTCGATGTTTATGGGATGCTCATTTTGATCAAGTAGATTGGAAGTCATCAAGTCACACTGAGTCATTGAAACCGCACCATGCTGCCTGTTTTGTTATAACTGTTATTTGGGTTTAATTTCCAGCCTTTCTGAAATAATGTCCTCAGAAGGTGGATTTAGAAATCCTTTAGAGTCATGACTTGATCTCATAGGGGTTGTATCTTTAAGCCTCCAGCAGCAAGCGCACCAAAATCACTTCACCCCACTAGACACACACCACTTTGGTTTGCACCCAGGTCTGTAGGGACTGCTCTACCCAGCAAATTCGCTCCCCCAGCCACATTAGTTCCCCAACACCAAGCAGGGTGCTGGGTGTGCGTTAGGGATGCCCCCAATGAGCCTCGAGCGATATGATCTTCATGTTTGGACAACATAGACTGTAGGATTGGTGTCCAGACTGATTCTATACACCCCTACTGGGTATGTTTGCCTGTATACCAGCTAGCTCACAGTGCCACTAGAAACCCCTCTTACTGAGGAGAGAATAGTTCCTGGCAACTATCGAACATAACAACTCTGTCCCATCAGGATCGTGGAAACAGTGCATTACTTTTCGCTCAGTCACTCAGGTAGCCAATGAGGAGGAAGAAAATAGTGCAGAGAACTCACCAGCCAGGCCAACTGCGTTTGGAATGCTAACCCCTCCCAAGAGGAAAGCCCACACCTTGGGCAGTGATTAGTGCCAAGCGCACAGGTACCTGGCGCCACACTTCATGCCTCCTTCTGGGAAACAGGCAGTGCAGCCGACAGCTGGAAGAGTTGCACCCACCTCGAGGATCAGGTACCTGGCGCCACACACTTCATGCCTCCTTCTGGGCAACAGACAGTGCAGCCGACAGCTGGAAGAGTTGCACCCACCTCGAGGATCAGGGAGCAGGTGTCAGAGGGCTCTCAGACATCCTGTGCATCATAGGGCTTGTGCAGTATTAAAAGTAACCCAGCAAAAACCAAAGGAAATGATGGACGGAGTGTTGAACATTGCAAGCAATCACCCCCAGTCAACTGATCTGGGTTAAATACATCACCGTTCTTTAGCCCACTCTGCCACCCCAGTTCAGACATGACCATATGCAAATCAGTCTGACCCTGTGCCTCATGGGAACAGTCCAGCCGGAACTGCCAAGCCATGTCTTCCCTGGACCGGAAACAAGCTTCCTAGGACCGGTTTCTGGCATTTCAGCCGTCTTCAGCCAGGCTTGCTTGAATCCAGTGGCAAAGTGTGCAAGGGACTCACGTCTGAGCATACCCTGCCAACTTATGGCGAACAAAGCAAAAACCAAAGGAAATGATGGACGGAGTGTTGAACATTGCAAGCACTCACCCCCAGTCAACTGATCTGGGTTAAATACATCACCGTTCTTTAGCCCACTCTGCCACCCCAGTTCAGACATGACCATATGCAAATCAGTCTGACCCTGTGCCTCATGGGAACAGTCCAGCCCGAACTGCCAAGCCATGTCTTCCCTGGACCGGAAACAAGCTTCCTAGGACCGGTTTCTGGCATTTCAGCCGTCTTCAGCCAGGCTTGCTTGAATCCAGGGGCAAAGTGCACAAGGGACTCACGTCTGAGCATACCCTGCCAACTTATGGCGAACAAAGCAAAAACCAAAGGAAATGATGGACGGAGTGTTGAACATTGCAAGCACTCACCCCCAGTCAACTGATCTGGGTTAAATACATCACCGTTCTTTAGCCCACTCTACCACCCCAGTTCAGACATGACCAAAAGTAACAACAAGCAGAGTGACTTGCACGTCCTCAGAAAATTCGTCAGGGGAAACATGGCCGCTGCAGTATGTCCCACAGAGCAACAAGCATTGGCATAGCCAATAGGTCTTGCCTGTGGGATCTTATAAGTGTTTAGCTAGAGCTATTGGTTTTGCCAATGTTTGTAATGGCAGCGGGGCATATTAGTTTGAAATTAGTATAATATAACATATATATAGAAGCATTGATATCAGCGATACAGAACGAAAGTTTGAAGTAAGATGTTGTGAGTATAGGGGGTTAGAAATAAACATGTGAGAAAGGGAGATGGAGTTAGTATGAGGGGAGAGTAATTGAATATAAAGAATTATACCCAGAGGAAGGATAAAGAGTTATAGAGAAAGAGTAGTAAGAGAGAGAGAATGAGTTTGAAATTGTGTATATGTATGTGCTTGAAC
This sequence comes from Triturus cristatus, assembly GCF_964204655.1. Lineage (NCBI taxonomy): Eukaryota > Metazoa > Chordata > Amphibia > Caudata > Salamandridae > Triturus > Triturus cristatus. Next base: position 789,128,730 of record NC_140580.1, read on the forward strand.
GAGAGATAGAGGAAGTGAGAGAGAGAATGACAGAATCAGAGGGGGAAAAGATAGTTGGTGTTATGATAATAGCGACTTTATGATGATATAGTAAAATAATGATAGTATTAGTGCTTGTAACAGAGAGAGGAGGCACAAAGAGGTAGAGACAGTAAACAGATTTAAGAGCACAAAAAGACAGATGCATAAAGACACACGTAGATGTACAGGGGCATGAAGACATAGGGCCGTAGAGCAAGGGGCCATAAATATGTAGGCAAAAGGGACAGCAGCTATAGAGAATTAGATAAGGAATACAGAAAAAGATGCTTGGAGCATAGACAAGTGAACAGAAACATAAAGGGAACAGAGGGATGTGCAGCATAGAGAGAGGATACATTGAGTGAGATGGGATACAGAGAGCGTTAGAGAAACATGGAGAGATAATTGTGCTTTGAGAGACAGAGTGAAGAGAGAGATAAAGTATGAAGATAGCAAAAGAGTTAGAGATTAGTAACAAACAGGTAGAGATATATGGAGAGAGAACTGAAAGGCAAAGTGAATGGAGAGAGACAAGACAGAGAGAGATGAGTAATAGAAATTGGATAGAGACACATGGAGAGACAATTGTGCTTTGAGAGGCAGAGCGAAAAGTGAGAGACAAGGTATCAAAATAGAGAAAGAGAGAGATTAGTAATAGAAACAGGTAGAGACACATGGTGAGAGAACTTAGAGGCATAGTGAAGAGAGAGATAAGATACAGAGGGAGAGAGATGAGTTATAGAAACAGGGAAAGACATAGCTAAATGGATTAACTAACACAATGGTTTTGTGTTTGTATGAGTTGGGGGTGAAGCTGAGAACGGGAGGGCGGTACAAAAGAGTTCAGGAGAGTGAGGGAGTTGCAGAAAAATGTCTGGATAGATAGTTTTTCTTGCAATCCGTTGTTTTGGTAAAAGTACCACTGAAGGTCAAAATGAAGGAGCAGTGGTCAAGCGGGCAGGTACGGGTTAGTAAACGGGGCTGTGATGGAGACAGAGACACCTTCAGATTCATGGTTTATTCAAAACAAAGTACCGGAATGTAAAAAGGTTTAATGTCTTTCTCACTTAGGGTGAAAGAGCATGTCACACTTTAGAACACACATGAAAGGGGGAACAGAACGAGGCTGTGCATTGACCCCAGTGATATCCGCTTGACTGGGGCGGTTTTGTGTTTTAACTTCCGTGTGTAAGCAATGCATGCCTGCCATGAAGGCAGACTCTGTGGGATGTTTCCATGGTATGTGTGCTCGCGTCAGTACTGGGGCACCTTGCTTTCCCTGTTTACACTGCATGTGAGTGGGGTGGGGGCAGGGCACAAAAAAGCATAGCGGCGAGAAATGTCGGGCAGTGTGTTTTAAACTTCCTGGAGGCCTGCTATGCTTGCTGCTTCACTGTTCTTGTTTGAACCGTTTTTTTAAAGTATAAAAGTACTTATTACAAAACTTGCTGTGCAGGGGCACAGACGCAGGCGAGAGATGGCATCACATGTGTGTGAGGGCTAAAATCACAGAGGCGAGAGCGCGCGACGTGGAGGCACTTCTGGAACCCACCACCAACTACTAACGTGTAGAAATGGAAGGACATGCGCGTTGAAAGGCTCTGCACCTGCTGTTATTATGTGCTCATCCCTGCGTGTGCTGGAATTTGCTACATCTGAGTGTCACTCGCTGTGTTTTGCAGAAGAGAGACCAATCTGCATGTAGATCAACTACTGGATGGCCCAACTTCCTACATATCCCCTGAAAAGTTTGTGTTGAAATCAATGAGAGACTCATGTACTAAAAGGGTAAAAGTGGTTGCAATGTGCACTTCAATGTTTACCGAATGCGCTCCTATTTTGTGAACCGGGCTACAGAGAACGGGAGGAGGTGGGAGCATTGTGAAGATGGACAGCAGGATGGTCCCTGCGCGCTGAAATCTTTTCTAGCACTCATGCTTGTGCTGGCATCCACCTTGCGGGAGTGAGCAGCGGCGCACAGGCCATCTGTTTTCAATTAGCACGCGCGCTGCTGCACGCTCCCGCAAGGTGGATGCCAGCACAAGCACGAGTTCTTGAAAAGAGCTGACCAATTTCTAAAGGTCATCTCCTAGGGCAGCGCATGCGCACCGCCTAGGCGAGACCTAAAAAGCAGGCATTGCAAACTCTGCCGGCGGAAAAAAAGGAATGCTAGCCACACCCCCTTAAATACCAAATACACGGTCGAGCAGCCCCCTCCCCTCCTCCAAAAGGAAGAGCAGCTGCACGACTGCGTCTGAATGGCGGACGGAGGAGTGTCCAGGATGACCTGATGCACCCCTTGATGAGACGGAGGCCCTGCCAAACAGCCTGCCACACTTGGCACGAGCAGCTGTCCAACCTTGGAAGCCGTGGACACCAGGAGCAGTGGTGAAACACTCCCTGGCGACCAGCAAGTAGGCAGGTGACACCACTGTCAGCCCCAACAGGGCTTCTCTACAGGTGGGCAGTGAGGCTGAAGCAGGGTGCACGGGCAGAGAAGACAAAAATCAGCTCACTGCCAACCTGTTATGTCAGAACGTGCAGCCTGATCAGCAAACGCCACACGTATAGCAACTGACACAGACGACAAGTACTTCATTTAACTGACCACGAGGTCCAGACCTTTTAGTTTTTTTCCCACACACGTCATTGCCAATATCAGTGGGCTCATGCATGACAGGGTTGTCCCACAACACCCCCCTCACTTTCTTTACCACGTGGGGTGTTCCACATCCCCAACAGAGCGGTCATCAATGCTATTTGTTTACATCTTTGAATACGGTCTATGTTTATTATTAGAGGTTGTTATGCACTATATGACTATATACCTTTGTATTTGGCAAACAACACTTAAAACAGTGAGCACAGTGTTGTTTTAAGGTTTTTGGGGCCCCTGTTAAAAAAAAGGATGAATTTTTATATCCCTTTTTCTGCTAATTCACGCCCCATAATGGCAAGCAAAACTGAATTTTATGTTAAAGGTTGAGCTAGAGACATACATAGAAGTAAAATAAAGAAAAGCTTCACTTTTCCCGGGACCCCTTGGTGGTTGGGGGCCCTGGGCAATTGCCCACTTTGCCCATGCCTTAAAACTTCTCTGATCAGCACAACATTAAGTACTAAGGACCCGATTCACAAAGGTAAATTCGGGTGTAAGTGTAAGTTTACAACCAAATTTGGTTTTTTACAGTTGCCTTGCGTGAGAAGTTGGCCTGGTATATGCTGTCCACTAGTTAAAGTAGGCCCCTTGCACCAGTCCAAACGATCCTTATGATAATTAGGTTAAAGACAACCTTTATTGAAAGCTATCCTAGTGGTAGCTATGGAGAGCAGCATCCAGGCTAAGTCTTGAAGGAATGTAAAGCAGCTTGTTTTACCAGAACAGAACCTCCTGAGTAATCAAATGAAAGGAGAACCACACAAGTGTTATATAAAAAATATGTATTTATTACTAAACACTCTATACTAATCTCTATACGAGATTAGAGCACAAAGCACACAATACTTAATCAATAGAACAACAGTAAATAGCACAATACACAGCGGGCTCCAGGGGGAGACCGACCATGCACTAAAAAAATGGTATAACAACAACCACTTCAATAGACACAGTGCCTAGAGCACGTAGAATCGCTGGGACCCCAAGGAACCTCCCAAAGGAGTGACACAGGGAGCCCATGTAGACGGGTGCAGTGTGGGTACACAGACGTGTGCTCCGTACAACTCTATGGGAAAGTCGCGGTTGGAAAATTACAGTTTAAGGACACTTCGGAGAGGACTTCAAGCAAACCCTTTGGAACATAGAAGGTTCTAAGGCCAGCACTCTTGTGAGTACTGAGGTACCCGTAATACCTATCCCAGAGGAGCTGGGTGCATAGGGGTCAAGTGGTGTCGGAAACCCTCGTCGTTTTCAATGGCGTGATGCGAAGAAGTGCTGCTGCTGGGAAGATGAAGAGTGTCCGGTGGAATCCAAGCCTGGATCCGAGGTGAGAAGAACCTGAAAGCCGAGGGGACAGAGTCTGGGTCACTTCAGGGTGACCAGGGGCTCGATAGACGAATGTCCACCGATGTCGGTGCTTCAGGTGTGAAGATAGGATGCTTGACTCTGCAGCCACGGGGACCAGGAGACGTTGATGATGACCAAAGTCCGGAGGTGAGCTGTCCCACGAAGGATGTCGAATGCTGAGGGGTAAGTGTCCGGATTGAACACCAACAAGCCTTGGCCAAGGCAACCCATGCGGGCAGAGGAAACCGGTTACGGTGTGGGCCAGCAAGGTCCAGGAGACTCTCCAAGCTATGGGGAGTCAGGGCACGTGTGGAGCAACCAGGGAAGCCCAAGGAAAATTAAAGTGACCCTTGCCTGGACCCACAGGTCAACGGACCAGGGATTGCGAGGGGACCTCGAGCAGAATCACAAAGCACCAGCCCACAAAGCACTCGTGGAGTGGAGGCCGGAGATCTTCGGTGGAAATGCTGCTCGGGGTCTGGACTACACGTAGTCCAAAGCACAGCCTCAAGGATCACCAAAAAGCATATTCTGCTGCAAAAGTACACAGTGCACAGGGGTTCGGGTTGCACGGTCCCCACGAGGGATACTGGTCTCAGGATTGCTGAGAGAGCAGATCGACCTCAGGGACGCTCGGGAACCCATCTCCTGTGTTGCAGAAATCTTTGGAGTCCTCAGGAGCTCGGAAGATGCAAACCGGTCAGATGCGTTTAGGTGCCTGCTGCTGCAGGGGAGTAACTCCTTTACTCCAAGGGTGATTCTTCTGTCGTCCAGCGAAGTGTAGACAGTCGAAGTATTTGGTTTCTGTTGCAGATTAGTCCAGGTAAAATCCAAAGTCCTGTAATCAGGTTTCACTCTTTATACCCAGGGAAGGGATTGGAATGACTCTGGGGACCCTCCTAGGGGAGGGGCAGGACAGAGGGGTGGCTACACCCATGTCATTTGTCCAGTTTTGCGCCAGAGCAGGAGCAAATGGCTCCTTGGAATGGTTTGAGCTGGACTATGCATGGGGACACCAAATGTGACCCAAGTGCAGACTTTCTGGCTCTCTCAGAGTGCACCTACCCAGCCCCAATACACTAAAGCCTGTCTGGGAGGTGGTCACACCTCCCTGTGACTGGAATCCTATTGTCAGGCCTTCCTCTGCTCGAGCTTGGCTCAGCAGCAGGACGGCAGACTCGTGTCTGTGGCTGGCAGCATCCATTTTGTGATGCCCAGGTCGAGAAAGCTGGTACCGGGTGTACTGGTGTTTCACATAAATCCCTCTAGGAGGGTGGAATCATACTTCCCCCGCCAGTTACTGGCGTGGAGGTATGATTCCAAAGTGTTTGACAAAAAACACAACATGTTTCTAAGCAGCCATTTTAAAGTTAGTATTTACCGCAAGCTTATAATGCACTTAAGTATATACGGTTGGCTGCATCGCAGGCAACCCCGGAAAATAGGTTCTGAAGGCTGCAGAGGGGCCCTACTCATGCAGGGGCATCCTCTCACACAAAACCCAGTACCCTGCCTTCAGGATTGTTAAGGCCGGTCATAGGGGTGACTGATAGGTTTATGTGTGTAGTGATTTAGAATAGATATAGGGAACCTCCTTACACAGGCTGCGGTAGCAGACCTGTGGTGTCATTTTGAATGGCGTCTCAGTGGTGGCACAATACATGCTTCAGCCCCTGGGAGGCCTCTGGGGTACCTATGCCCTGGGTACATGGTGTACCATATACTAGGGACTGATAAGGGTACCCCAGAACCCAATCTGGAGTGTACCTAAAGTACATGCAATCAATTTACAGGAGAAAGCAGATAGACTGGGGTCCTGAATAGCAGGATCCGAGTCAGTCCAAGTCAAAAACAGTGACACATCAGCAAAAAGTGGGGGTAACCACAAGAGGCAGATCCTACTCTCCTACACCCTGAATCCATGAAAGAACCCCTGGCAGGCTTAAATTATTAATCGTAACGGGTGAGAGTCTTTTTAACACCATAGGGTGATGCCCTTGGGCAAGTACTGAGAGATAGGCTAAACACAGTAGGGGTTTCATCCAATGAAACACCATCAGGCGCCAATGTAGCTCTATCATAAATTGTGTTGCCCTCTTTATTTTAATAGTCTTAGTTTTATTCTTCGAGCTATCAACTGTAAAATTTTACAAGAACACTTAGAGACTATGAACATTTCAAATGTAAAAGGCCATGATAAACAAGCAATAAGTGGAAAGCCACACATTGTATAATAAAAACGTCAGGTGGGTAGTAATATCAAAATGTCGTGTCTGCCTCCACCAATAAATAGTCAGTATTAACTCTGGACATTTAAAAATGGAAGAACATCCATGAGTCATTCTCCATTTAAATCTAAATTCTGAGCAATTGCACAAATACTGGATGCACACTTACAGAACTGGAATATCACCAGTCAGACTGTCAATGTGTAAATGTGGGCCTTGGCATTCTGCACGGCAATTGGGGAGTGAGTGGCACTGTAAAAATGTCTTCTCTCAAAGTTTTTCTTAGTGAAATTTTTTATTCTTCTTTAACCTTTGGGGATTCATTCTTACAGGTGGCAACAAGGCCTTTGTCATTTCTTGACATTCATCTCCCGCCAACTCTGGGGCAGATTTACCAGAATTGGCGCATCTCTGCATATTAGCAGAGATGCATCAGTTCATTTGCATCACGGAAAAAAAAACTTGCGTCACCATGGATGTGTCGCATTTACAATGCATTGCACCGTGGCGCAAAGATAGACAGAAGCGTGGCGCATCTTTCGGCGTAAAGGCAGCGCATTGCTGGAGTCGTGTCGCAAGCATGACGCAACTCCAGCAATGGTGAAGAATGCCTATTTCTATTATGGTGCGTCACTCCTATGCCTGCTTCAAGCAGGCGTAAGGTTTTGACGCAGTGGCGTCATAAAAGTGACTCAGTGAAATCTTGTAGATTTCACTGCATCACTTTTATGAGGCTTTCTCACGTCGGAACACCCACCCTGCATACATTATACCTGACGCAGGTATAATGTAGAGCAGGGTTTTACAACATGACGCATCACCCTAGATGGGTCACGTTGTAAATATGTCGCAACATGGCACATTGTTAACGACAACGCTGCGTCACAGAAGTGACGCAACGGCAGCATAAAGTCGTAGCGAGGGGTTTGTAAATCTGCCCCTTTGTCTTTAACATGAATCATTGTATTGTACTGCAGTTCTATTTATACATAGTTTACTACCTCTGATGAGGCATTGACACGTTTTACATCTAGCAGCGTGCTGCTCCAGAACCCAAGGTTAGTGAATAGGCTGGTGCTAACGGTTATTGTTGGTTATTGGGATTAGTCTTAAGCACTCAAATAAACCATTCTGTGCATCCACTCCAGTCTCTTCTTGGTAGATTGAAGTAATAGAAAGTAGGTGTGACCATTAGTGGACATTTTTGGTGGGGTTAATAAATAAGCTAGGAGATAAAACAGAGTTACGTTTTCGGAGTATTACTTTCCAGAAAAGGAGAGGTTGTGATCTTGAATGAGTTGTGGGCAATTTGCTAAAATATATTAATAGAGATTTAGAGAAGATTTTGGTCAGAGAAAAGAGGTATGCAGAGGATGTGAAGGAAGAAGAAGAGACAAAAAGGAGAGGTGACCATCAAAGGTTATAAATAAAGATCAGTTATTCATGCTCGGTTTTAGAACTAGGACTGTTTTTTGAGATAGCATGCAATTTGAGGATGCAAGACGAGTGAGGATAGTGCTATATTCTGTACTTTGATGGGTGCTAGAGTTAGGCAAACAATCTGTCCACTGCTAAGTTACCACTAGATCACCGCTTTGTCAAGGAGAGCTGATCAGCTCAGGGGGCGGAAGGATAAATGAATGTCTGGACGCAAACCTTGAAGTGAGATTCTGAAAATACTGGAGTGGATGTCTTCTGATGTTGTTTGATATGGCACAAGATGGAGGGTGAGGATAGCTTTCCCAAACAACCACCTCTTGAGTCCTCTGCCTATTAGGCAGCTAGTGATTTCCAGTTCCATCTTAACTTGAAGTGCACAAGTATGGCAATTGTAATACCTGAAAGGTATTTTAACAGGGTAGGCTAGCAAAACTGCAATAGTTTGTAAGATAGCCATAAAGAAAATGAGTGACCTTTAGGAAAAGTGCACAAGGGCATGATGTGGGACTGTGGATGATGTCATTAGAGGAGACGTAAGGTCAGTGGTGGAGTCTTTATTAAGTTAGAGAAGGATGCTCATTGAACTGGATATTCCTTCTCTGTGCCAGTCTCTATTGTTTGTTTTTTATAGTATGATATTGTACAACAGTATAGTGAGCGGTTGAGACTTGGCAGTAATGCATCACTTGTATGGAATTGCAAAAGAGCTGTGGTTTATGATGTATCAGGGATACTGACACTCCCCAAGCAGGGAAACACCATTGAATGAATGAACACCTGGTCAGTCTCAGATTAGTGTATATGAAAAGCTTGTCCGCCTTTTCTCTGCCGAAGAGGTTTGGCTGCAACCATCTGCAGATTGGTTTAGTTAAAGAGAGATTACCAAGGATTGATTTGTAGAAGTGGCAGTGAAGCTATGGAGTTTCTCTTTCTGATGCCCCTCTGTGGGTGGTAAACAGTAGGTGGACTGTCCTTTATGGAATAAGGATGGCTTCTTGACAGGGTGACGGCTGGGAATGACTGGTGAGATCAGTGAGTCAGGTAAGGTTGCGCCTAACATGACTGGCTCCATGTAAGCGCTACCGGCCCTCCAGAGGCAATCTAGGAAACATCTATATGTTTTTTAACCGGCCAATCCAACATTTAAAAGGACATTACTGAATGCAATCCCATATTTTTCCTGTGCAGACTCTGTAAGTGCAATCTGACCCATTGCCAGTGCCGACTGGAAGAATGCAGCCCCAGGACGCGGCTGGCGTGCAGTACAGCAGGTGGAACGACAGCAGCCAGGATGAAGTCAGCGTAACCACAACGCCTGTCGAAGCATCCAAGTGGAACAGGTAAGTTTAAGGAAAACTCAATTGTGATTTGACTATTGATTCCATGCTGGGGCCTGTCGCAACCATCTATACTGAACTTCCTGCTAGGCACTGTCCTTGACTTTGGCAAGTCCAAATCCCTAAAGAAGGAGTTGTGGCCTAGAGCCTAAAGGTATACCAGGAACTGTGTGACCATATAACACAATTTGCCATAGAAGCCTAATTTGCATTTTCACCCACTCTTGAAATCTTGGGGCAATCTGGTGTCTAAGCAGAGCTCCTTCAGTGGAACCCAGCGGGTGGACACAATAATAGGAATAGCGACTCGTTTACCTAAGGTTTGGTCTCATGTAAAGGAGCTAATGTCTTTATTAATCAGGAAGTTCCATATTACCGAAGCATTTACTCTCTACAAACCAGGTTGCGCCCCAGTGGCACCCTTTGGAAATTGTGCATGGGGACAGCCTCCAGGATCCTCTTCCCACATGGGAAGTGTATTCATAGACAGCATTCTATTGGGTGCTCTCTGCATACAAACAATGAGTAGTGCTTAAACTACTAATCCATATAAATTATGTATGAAAGTGGAATAATATGTGGTATGGCTGGGTGGCCTTACCATGTAATATTATCACAATACCCCAAAGATGCTCCTTGGATTCACACCAATAAATAGTTAGCTCAGACTTGGTAAAGTGCAAAGAGCCGTACAGCTTTAATAGATGAACATGTTAAGCATTTTAGAGTACCAACGTGGACGATAACTAATTGACACGACTCGAGAAAAATCCAACACCAAATTATAAAACTAAAGTGTATTTTCATCTTAATTTAGACACCAAAACAAACAGATTAGCATACATATAACCGGAGTTATGGATCTTTGAATCAATACGAAATCAATGCAGTAAAATACATGGAAACGATAACATTCCAGTCAATGGCAAAAACCACTAGTGACAGTCGGTCGCTTGCAGGACGAATTATGTGAAACCCTTACAGGGTTAAGGTCATGAGGGTCCCAGGACCTGGCCACAACAGTTAGATCAATTTTATCTAGCCCGTGAAGTCAGGGTTCAAAATAGTCCTGGCTGACCTTTGTGCTGAACGGGACTCACGCTGGTACTGATTTTACCGCTACATGGTGTTGCAAGAAACAGAATGCAAAAACAAAACAGATACACAGTTGCTGACATAAGATTATGTATGCACGATGTTCCCTGTAGACACAACATCGAGTGTGGGGGTTGTTTACCCAATTGGCGACCAACAAGCCTGGGCAGCTGTAAGCACAGCGAAAAGGTACTGGAACGTCACTGGGTTTGGGGGAGGGACGTAGTGGCCTGAAACTTCAGGACAGGAGAGACTACAACTCCCACAATACACTGGACTGCCTGGATGTGGGCAATCCCACTGAGGTCCCGATGGACAGCAATTCTTTGGATCGGGCGAGTGATTTTGCCTGCAGTTTCCAGGGGACTAGTGCCACTAGTCCAGAGGAGTCTGAGGGTGCTTCTGCCTTCCACACGGGTCCCTCACATGGGAGTGCAGAGTTTTAACCAAGGACAAGGGTTGTTCGCTCAGTCCCAAGTCTGTTGCCACAGGGACAGCGTATCCCTCTTTTGCTTTGTGCTCTGGGTGGCGACCTGGGTGGTCCTTCCTTGTTGCAAGTTTTTCAGATCTGAGGTTCTGGTGTCAGGGGATCCCTTAAATACTAGATTTAAGGGAGTTAATCAATCAATCAGGTTTCTCTTATAGCACGACTACTTATCCAGGAGGGTCTCAAGGCATGGAGGGGTGGGTGGGTGTTGGGGATCTGAGGTTCAGTCAAAGAGCCAGGGGCCATATGTGATAACACATTTTCCCATAGGCACTCAATGGGTAAAAACCTTTGATACATCTGGCCCAAGGTTTTGAAGCTCTTCCTGAATTGCGGCAGCGATGGTGATTGCCTGAGATGCAGAGGACAGGAGTTCCTGGTCTTCACAGCGAGGTAGGAGAAGGATCTTACTCCAGCCGTGGTTTTGCAGATCTGTGGGATGAGAGCTAGGGTCAATTGGGCAGAGTGGAGATGTCTGGTGGGAGTGTAGCAGGAGAGGCGATGGTTGAGGTATGCATGTCTGATGTTTTGGAGAGCTTTGTGGGTGTGTGTGAGGAGCTTGATGGAAATTCTTTTGTTGATAGGTAGCCAGTAGAGGTCTCCCAGGTGGCCGGTGATGTGGCTACGATGTGCGATGTTCAGGATGAGTCTGGCAGAGGTGTTCTGGATGTTCTGTAGCTTCTTTTGGAGTTTATGGGTGGTGCCAGCATAGAGTGCATTGCCGTAGTTGAGTCTGCTGCTGGTGAGCGAATGGGTGACCATTTTCCTAGACTCAGTAGGGATCCACTTGAAGATCTTACAAAGCAGGCGGAGTGTGTGGAAGTAGGAGGGCGAAACAGCATTGATTTGGCAGTTCATTGAGAGCTAGGAGTCCAGGATGTTGCAGCGGTTTCATGCATAGTCTTTGGGTGTGGGGGAGTTCAGAGAGCTGCAGGTCACCAGGGGTCATCCCAGGCGGACGGGGTGGAGTCCAGAATGAGGACTCTGGTCTTGTCAGAGTCAAGCTTGAGGCAGCTATTTTTCATCCAGCAGGCCACTGTCTTCATCCTATTGTGGAAGTTGCTCTTGACAACTGTGGGCTCGTCTGTGAGTGAGAGAATCAGCTGGGTGTCGTCCACGTAGGAAACTATGTTGAGTCGTGACTTCTGACGATGGCTGCAAGCTGGGCAATTTAGATGTTGAAGAGGATAGGGCTCAGGGAGGATCCCTGAGGCACTCCACAGCTGATCTTTGTGGGTTCTGAGTCGAACGGTGGAAGTCTAACTCTCTGTGATTGGCCGGTGAGGAAGGAGCAGATCCATTCTAGGGCTTTGTCGCGGATGCCAGCGTCATGAAGTCTTGCGCAGAGGGTGTGGTGGGAGAAAGTGTCGAAGGTGGCTTAGAGGTCCAGGAGGATGAGGGCAGCAGTTTTGCCTCAATCGAGGAGGGTGCGGATGTCATCTGTAGTGGCCAGGAGAGTTGTTTCAGTTCTGTGGTTGCTTCTGAATCCCAGTTAGAAGAGGTCCAGTATGTGGTTTGTTTCCATGAACTCAGAGAGTTGGGAGTTGATAGCTTTCTCGAAGGGCTTTGGCTCATAAAGGGGAGCAGAGAGATGGGTCTGTAGTTCTGGAGGTCCATCGGGTTGGCAGAGGGTTTCTTCAGCATGGGGTTGATCTCTGCGTGCTTCAAGTCTTCGGGGAAGGTGGCGGACTTAATGGAGCAGTTGCTTCTGCGGCAGAGTTCGGGTGCGATGGGTGAAGATATGGTGACGGCAGGGATCCAAAGGCTCCCGAGTGGATGCTCTTAATGATCCTGAGGGTGTTGTCCTGGGTGAGGGTGGTCCAATTGGTTACGTTCTGCTAGGGTCTGGAGCCATTGGGTGCGGTGGTTGCGGGAAGAGTGGATGGGTCTTGGGTAGCGAAGCTTTCGTAGATCTCCTTGATCTTGTGGTGGAAGATGGTGGCAAGGTTGTTGCAGAGGTCTTGAGAGGAGCGAATGTCTGCTGTCTCTGTGCTGGGTTTGGCAAATTCTTTGACCACGGCAAATAGTTATTTGCTGTTGTGTGCATTGGCGTTAATGCATTCCTGGATGGCTGCTTTCTTTGTTGTTCTGATGAGGTGGTGGTATACGGTGATGGCAGTTTTGATGGCTGCGTGGTTTGCCATGATCTTGTTGCTCCTCCATCTTTTCTCAAGCCATCTGCAGATGTGCCTGGACTCTTGAAGGGCGGGGGAGAATCAGCTGGCTTTCTTGGAGGGTTGCTTGTCAGAGGGTTTCCTTTGGGTGACCCATTGTGTTGGTGAAGTTGGGGATCCAGCGGTGGAGGTTACGTGCTGAGGTGTTGGCATCCATGGATGCCGGTGGTGGGGTTTTGCTGAGGGAGGTGGTGAGTTGCTCTTCAGTGACTTTGTTCCAGCTTCTGCGAGGATCACGGTGGGCGTGGTGGTGTACGGTGGGTTTGGGGAAGGAGAAGTGGACGCACTTGTGGTTGGTCCAGTGTGGCTCGGAGGTGTGGCTGACGGAGATGGTTTTGCTTGCGGAGACGATGCGGTTGAGCGTGTGTCCTGCTGAGTGGATTGCCGTTGTGACCAGTTGTTTCATTCCAATGGTGGAGAGGTTCCCCAATAGGGAAGAGGTGTTGTGGTTGTCGAGGTTGTTCAGGTGGAAATAAATGTCGCAGAGGAGGATTTTGTCCATTGAGGCAAGAGCATGCTAAGTGATGAAGTCGGCTATGGTTTCTCTGAAGAGGGGCGGGGTATGCGCGGTCTGTAGATGAGGGTGCCGCAGAGGGTGGCGTTTGGGTTGGTCTGGATTTGTAAGTGGAGGTGTTCCATGTTGGGTGAGTGGTCATCAGAGCTGGTTTTGAGGTGGAGAGTGTTTATGTATATGATGGCGATGCCTCCTCCTGGTTGGTTGACACGATCCCTGTTGTTGATTTTGTAGCTGTCGGGGATGACAGTTGCGATGTCCAGCGCGGAGGGGGGGATTCATCCAGGGTACCGTTAAGAAGGCAACGTCAGGGGAGATGGAGTCGAGCAGGTCCCATGATCTCTACGGCTTGTCTTTTGTGGGAGCAGGTGTTGAGTAGGATGCATAGGAGGTGGTCGGGTCGGGTCCGGTTCTTGAGGGTCGTTTGATTGATCTTTCTGGTGTGCAGATGCAGGCGAAGCTGCAGTTGCAGTTGTGGCAGGTGAACCGGCCTTGGGTTCTTAGTTGATGCGAGGTGGCAGGTGGAGGAATGTCCGGAGTTTATAATGTGGAGGTTGCTGGAGGTTGCTGGAGTTGTATCGGTGGATGGGCCGAGGACCAAGGTCTGTGGCACTGGGTGAGGTCCAGGCACGGATGGCGCAGACTGGCTTACCTTTGGAACGCCAGCTGCATGCCAGCTGTGCAGCCACCATTAAGTATTGTTGGTGAGGGCTGGACAGGTGGGAAGCGGGAAAACGGCACGGAAGGGTGACAGGGCCACGGGGGCCGAGCAGTGACAAGGGCACAGAAGGGAAAAAGGCACAAAAAGAGGAGAAATAAGAAAAAGTGAAAAAAGCTAAAACAGAGAGAAAAGCAACAGATAGATCAAAAGGAAGGTGAAAAAAAGAGCAGAGGAGTAATAGGCAGAAAGCAGAAAATAGCACTAGAGGGGGCGGGCCCATAGGGGCACACAGCGGCAAGGGCACGGAAGGGAAAAAGCCGCCAAAAGAGGAGAAATAAGAAAAAGTGAAAAAAGCTAAAACAGAAAGAAAAGCAACAGATAGATCAAATTAAAGGTAAAAAAAGCAGAAGAGCAATAGGCAGAAAGCAGAAAGAGAGATGGCAGAGAGCAGCAGCAGAGGAGAGATGCTTCCCACTGGACCACCAGGGATACGGGCCTCGAACTCCAGACCTGGAAGGGTCAGGAGGCAATAGCTACCAGTCAAAGTTGTGGGCCAGGGAAGCAATTTACTGACAAGGTCAGTAAGATCACCCCTTCACCGCACTGTGGCTGCCATTCAGTAGTGTTGGGGAGGGCTGGACAGCTAAGAGGCGAGAAGTGGGAAAATGGCGCTGGAGGGTGATGGGGCCGTGGGCCACGGAGGGGAGCAGCGCAAGAGCATGGAAGGGAAAAAGGCACAAAAAGAGGAGAAATGAGAAAAAGTGAAAAAAACAAAAACAGAATGAAAAGAAACAGATAGATCAAAAGGAAGTTGAAAAAAAGAGCAGAGGATCAATAGGCAGAACACAGAAAGACAGAGAGCAGCAGCAAAGCAGAGATGCTCCCCACTGGACAACCAGGGATATGGGACTCGAACTCCAGACCTGGATGGGTCAGCGGGCAATAGCTATCAGGCGGAGCTGTGCAGCGGGGGAAGCAATTTACTGACAAGGCCAAGGGTGTGGGAGCTAGGAGCCAATGGACAGCTAGTCCCTGCAGCTAGTACGTCCCTGAGATGGCCACATCCAGGGGTGTAGTTCACCGTTTCTACTCAGAACCCTCTATTGTGCCACTCCTAAAGATGGCAGGAATCAAATTGTGGTGACCATACCAGGCTGCTCACACTGGAGGTGTGGCCAGCCTTCGGGGGTGTACACCTTCCTGCATAGCCACTTTCCCACCTGTCCGGGTGCAAATTGTGCCTGAGGCAGGGGGCTGTTTTCTCTACTGGTAGGCAGCCCTGATGCATATCAGAGGCGGTGCAGCCTTTGAAACTCACTGCCTTGATTTGCCAATTCACTAGCTTGCTTGGGAGGAGGGAAGTGTGACCTCCTTCCTGCCCAATTCTTTGTTTCTGTCTCCTAGAAGTGATCACACTCCCTGGCAGGAGGTCAGAATCTTGTCTTCATGGCAACAGGTTTGAGAAAACGTGGGCTGGTCAGCTACAACACAGTGAAGCTGGAGAACCAGGTGGTCAACCTCTAAGGTTGCATGCCATGTCACCCAGGACAGGAGATTCCTGTCAGGGATGAGAAGGTATGTTGTTTGATACCAAACATGACTTATTTTAGTGGTACCATAATGAAGCTGCCAATATTGAGAGTTTCTGGTTGGTAGCTTGTTTTGTCCTATTGACCTATAACATTTATGGTAGTTTCCAATGGGGAAAGCCACTATAGGGACATATAGGCTTTCACTTATATGTCTTCCCCTTAAATAGACTGTGCCCTGCCTCCTGGGCTGAGGAGGCCTACCTTATGGGTGTCTGACATATAATATAGGCAGTGCATTTGACTGTGCCACACATGGTGAGGGCGCAGTTGACTTTTGCAGTTTGTACTTCTCCTGCAGTCTGCAATGGCAGGCCTGCTGCCAGTAGTTTGCTTGGATCACCTAGGGTGGCACAAAACCATGCTGCAGCCCCGGGTACCCCTGGTACCATATACTAGGAATTTATAAGGGGGTAAAGTCTTTGCAAATTTCGGATTACCTAGTCAAACATAACAGTTTTGTGAGAGAGCTCAGGCACTGTGGTCTGGGCAGCAGACTCCAGTACACTATCAGAGCCAAGACCATTAGCATTTGGAGCAAAAAGTGAGGGGTGACCATACAAAAAGGGGCAATTTCCTACAATATACAACCCAAGAAGGCATCAGGTAAACCAAGTATTAGTGTATGTAACGCTAATCAGGACTGTGTGCGTATTTGTAATCCAGTCACTAACTTCTAACTCTGGTTTCCTCTAATTTCCTTATTTATCTAAATTGTGAGATCCAGAGCAGACCACTTTATCTTTCTTTGTCGTAGTTCTTAGTTTGGACCCTGTTCACAATGGTAAATTCAGTCGCAAACAGAAGTTTATGACCTAATTTAACTATTTTATTGCCTGCCAATAATTCACAAAGCAATTTTTGGCAAGTGTAAGCCCATTTAGGTGCGTGGGGAGCTCTACCATTAGCGCAGAACTCTCCTCACCCATTAATCTTACTCAGAAAATAGGCATTTGAAGGCTTGGTTTGCCTTGGAAGTTTGTGAATGCCCACAATCAATGTTGTTTTCTCTGCTTTCACAAATTCCTCCCACACCCTTTCCACTGTGATAACAGTAGGATTTTATCCAGGCAAGGTTGGACAGGGAAAGGGTCAAGCCTATATTTGGTGGGATGATGGGGAATCGCTTTCTCAATGGGGTAGTAGTCTTTCCCCAAGGACAAAAAAGTGTGCTTTTCCTCAGGAAATTCAATGACCCCTTCCATCCATGTAGAGTTATCTGTTTTGCAAAACCCCTTCCATGGAGACTAGGAGGCATATGTACAAGTCCCTATCGCCACCACTACGTCACCTTTTACGATGTTGTGGTGCGGATAAGGACATTGCCTTATTCACAAGGCAGTGTTAAGCCTTGTAAATAAGGCACCCTTTCACGCTATGCTTAGCTTGAAAGGGGTGGCCAGTGGGTATTGCGGTGCACGTTCGCCCAGTGACACCCATTGATTTTTACGCTGCCCCCTATTTACAAGGGCAGCGTAAACAGGAGGCAGTGCCAAAATTAAGACCGGGTGGCGAAACGAGAAGAAATGCATTATTTCCCCTCGCTTTTGCTTGTGCAGCACACATGGAAAAAGCAAAATGCCTTGGATTGTTTATGTATTTCTTAAGTGGCGGAGTTAGGCGTTAAGCCATGGCGGCTAATGCCTCACTCTGCCACTTCCTCAAACATATGCCCCTAGGTCTCTGATTTACAAGTTACTTGATCTTCCCAAGATTGTGCCAAGAAACCTGCACGTGGGCAATGGAATGTGTGTGAATAGTGTTAAGTTGGAGATCTCTGCCCACACTTTTCTGACTTTATTTGCGAATAGGGCCAAGAGTAGTTAGCTTTGTTTGGCAAAAAGGGCACTTTACTTTGCTAGGCACTAGATGAAGATTGAGGTGCCTGATATCTATATGTACACCTGCTGCACAAACAGATCTAAAATGTAGTCAGAATCTATACTTTTAATGCTTACATGGATATTTTAAGCTTCTCAGTTAAACACCTGTTTTTGGGCGCTGTTGCTTCTCATCATATGCTACATCCGGCCACAGAATAGAATTAATGCTCCCATTCTGAGGCAGTGCCAGACAGGTGGATTTTGAATTATGGTGAAAGAATTTCCATTCACACGTGTAATCCAATTAGGTTCTTCAACATACTTGCTGTGGAAAATGTTGCTGTTTTGAGTTCTTCAGCATGGTTGCAGATGGTAGAAGACCTAGGGAGCATTTCCTGCTTATAAGGGATGTTACATTTACCTTTTAGTAAAAGTCTGCTCCGTTTACATGTGGGTCAGAGTTAACTCTGTCAAAAGTGGTGACCGATCAGTCCCCCTAAAGTGAGTGGCCATCCACCACTATTTTTGGGGCATTTCTCTTTGCATTTGACAGACCCAGGGGTGGACTAATATGTAGGGGCATTGACTCACTACACATTCTGCAGGGTTTAGATTGGTGGCAAAGATTCCAGTGGCATGAATGAGCTATCTCCCATTCTTTGTCACAATCCTGTTAGCGCCTCTAAATCAGACTGTTGACTTGTTTCACGGGCATCTGATTAATCACGTTGTTTTAACAATGCTAGTGGGTCAAGCTTAAGTTTTATAAATAGCCAAATCAAAACCTGATTCACAGCACTCAATTTGAAAATATTTCTTTCATCCCCATCAACCACCAAATATTCAAGAACAAACAGCTGACTCTTACCCATCACTTCAGACGCCAATTGCAATCAGTCTCCATCTGGATGGCAGTGACTTCAGTGGCGGCTGGTGATACTTATAAGCGCTGAGCATAAAAGGTTGCTTTGACTTTTATGTAGTGAGCGACGTGGGCAAGCTTAATGGACAAACGTGGGGTCCAACTGGATCCTCCTCCAGAAGAAAAATTGGAAAAAGATCTGCACATCTTCAACTACCGCTCTTTCCTCTTCAGGACCCTCTTTTTACTCTTCCCTGAATTCACTTTTTTGCATCTCCCTCACTTCACCCCGTTCAAACATACACTGCACTCACTCACATTTAAGCAATTTATTTTACTTTTGCTTTTGCCCTGTAAATATTTTGCCATCTGTGCACCCCCTTCACACATATTTTCACAAGATTGAAATTACAGCTGGAATACATGACCATTGTTCTGTGTGCTCTGCAGAGAGGCAATCCACTGACAGGTACTATTGCTTTTGCATTTGGGTCAGTGTCAGAGCTCTCAATCAAAGCCCCTCATAAACACCTGCACGGCTCAAAGTATGCACGAAAAAAATACAGAAAGTAAAACAACGTGATAAAATAGTTAACTCTCGAGGGAGGCAAGCTTAAGTAAAACTTGAAATAAGACAGGAACTAAATCACTGACCTGCATTGCCTTAATGTTTTTAATGGTCATTGCTTATAAATCAAATCTTGTTTTTGGCATTTATATTGTTAAGTGCACGAAGATCAGGCCAGTTTTAATGTCATACAGCAGATAACTGTCCATTGTAAGCACATATCTGTTCTTTGCCCTTGACTCGGATATATGTATCAACTGCACAATGGAACAAGAACACTGGCCTGCTCATCTTTTGCATCCATTTCACGGGGGAACAAAAGCTGCAGCTCTACTTCTCACAGAGCAAGCGACGTGCAGCCAGGGCCTGGGGTGTCTCAGTGAGGGAGGTTAGCATGGCGAGGGTTCTCAGAACAACTTACATCATCGAAGATTAGCATTCAAACACTACATCACATTGGACAAGGCACCAAAACACATGTATATCAGTGCTTGCATCCAATCTATGCCTGTGAATGATGGACGGCTGCTCTCATGTTGGGAGGGAGACTCCAACGCCCCAAACCATGATGCTGACAGTGTCATTTGCCTATAGAATACTGCCATAGACTACAATGGCAATGATTCAAAAGGAAAAACTTCAGAACAGTAAGCCCTGCATCGTGCATCCCAGTTCAGAAAGTTGATTTTCTGTCTGGCTTTGTCTCCTGATTCAGAGCGAGGCAGGGCAGGAAGCCTGGGACACACAGCCTAGACTTAATTACATCGATTTGTTTAGAGATATGATCATATCTCTAAATAAATTGATCTCTTTAATATTTGTACAGTAATGTGAAGGAAATAATTTCAGGGGGGTGCAGCCCCAGAGCCCTAATGGAGAATGCATCCCCTGAGTGACTTCATTCTGCCCACAGCTTCAAAACTGCTGACCTTCCAAAGGCAGTGAGTACAGATGTTTGGTAGGGTGAGCTCATTAAGCCCAACAGAGAGAGGTCATTTTTGAGAGGGCATGTTTTGTTGTTGGGGGTCATGCTGAAAGGTAAGAAAGCTTTTCGATGAAGATATTTCCGGTCCTGGTTACACCTTCAGCTTATGCCAGGAATGTTTTAAGAGCTGCTGTATTCAGGGATGCAGCTGGTTACAGAGTCTAACTGCTCTCTTTTGGAGGACTTCCTCCTAGGCTGCTTTTTTTGAATTGTTGGTTGGTTGCAGGGCTGGTCCTAGGATTTTTGGGGCACCAGGCCGAATAGGAACATGAGGGGCTACTATAGTTTGCATAATATTTAACCTCACAGGAAGTGACAGCAGAGGCAGTGACATTACAGGAAGTGACATCAATTAACAATTATCTGGCATCACTGAAGCCTCTTTGCAGGAAGCTACTTACCTACTGTGGATAACAATTAAAGGCTAAAAATATAAAGAATCCTAATCAAACAAGTACAAATAATGTCAAGCTCTATTAAGTGAAATACATTGCATTGATCGAACTAGGTGGAAAAGCTGGTTCTGTGTCTCTCCAGAACTGATATCATTATTGCAATGTTCACAGATAGTTTACAGATTAGTGCATGATTAACATTCCAAGATAGATTGTCACAGAGCTATACAGCAGATCTTCAAGCGACACCTCAAACTTCCCTTTATGCCAATGAGATCGATGAATAAGTCATTTTGGTTTCCAGCAGCCATGGGGGATCAACACAAAGAGATGCATGCTAGATGAGGTGAGTGAACTGCAAATGCTGCAGTACAGAACAGAAAGCACAGATTGCCAGAGATAAGAGGAGGAGACAGCCCAGATGTCTTACACAGGTAGGGTGGTTGATATATTGGTAGGCAAAAGCACCAACTGCTAGACCACAACAACACTGAGTATCTAAACACCAATTGCCCTCAAACTCCATGTTTAAGAGATAAAAAGAGCTGAGCTAACTTTAATATATAAAGATGAAATGGCTGAAAAGAGATACAAATTTGCCTTCAGCAGAAAAAAAACTCCCAAAAGTTATAACGAACCAGTCACTAAGCAGGCAAGTAGTAAATTAAAGCAATAAAACAAAAGGGACTTGCTATAGTAAACTCTTTGGGGCAGATTTACAATAACTGGCGCATCCCTGCATATCAGCAGGGATGCGCCAGTTATTTTGCGTCACGGCAGACACCTCTAGCACCACCATGGAGGCGCATCTGATGTCGTAAATGTGGCCCAAGCGCGACGCAACTCCAGCACTGCTTGGGGGCGCCCTATACTAGCTGTGCTGCATCACTCCTTACGTCTGCTACAAGCAGACGCAAGGTTTTGACGCAGCGGGGTCGGAAAAGTCACTGAGTGAAATCTTGTAGATGTCACTCAGCCACTTTCCTGAGGCATTCCTGCGCCGGAACACCCCCCCCTTGCGCCGGAACGCCCACATGAAACCTGGCGCAGGTTTCATGTGGCGCGGGCTTTACAACGTGACGCATCTCCCTAGATGCGTCACGTTGTAAATACCCTGCAGCATGGTGCTGGCTTTGCGCCGCCGCTGCTTCACAAAAGTGACGCAACGGCAGCGCAAAAGTGGCGTGCGGGGCTTGTAAATCTGCCCCTGTGTTGTTTACATCTATAAGTACAAGAGATCCAGCAAGATGGAATAGCTATAGGTTTGGGGAGGTGGTGGGTGACTTGCAAAATAAAGCCAACACAATTCCAAAGATTTACAATTTTAAAAAGGGAAGACACTTGCCAAAATGCAAAGGGTAAGTAACCAAGCAGCACAACTCACATTTAGCCTACGATGTAATAATCAAATTGCACCTGGCTGTTGCTTAAAGAGATACAAGACTCTTGCAAGACCCCTTCGATCATCCACAAGTCACTCTAGCCATGCACCAAGCTTCCTAACCAAACACTTTTGGTCCTTCCACCCTCCAATGCAAGATCTGCCTCCTTGAACATTCTGGATACCTACCTACTCATATATATCAACGATTGGCAAATCACTCAGTGTGCTTTATTGTACGATCTGGAATTATCCCTACTCCTCAGCAGCCCCCCTCTCTTTGTACACTCACCCTTCTTTACCTCACCACCCACAAGGCGCCAATTCTAACTGTGCTGCTGAAAAGCAGCAATTTCCCCAGGCTTTGGTTTCACGCCTTGTGTTTTGTGACTTTTTGTTGTGGGAGAAAGTGCACCCATTCCGTGCCTATCCAGGCCGGCCCATTGTCATGCTGCACATGACAATGAGCTGGCTGACTTTGTGAACACCGTCAAACTTACCCTGTGCACACCAACCCTAAGTCGGCAGTGGTCTTTTGAGTTGAGCCCCACTCACCAAGACAGTCCAAGCCAGGGGTCAGTTTACCAAGCCATAGGCCCATCGGTCCACTTTGGATTTTCCGACTACATGCCTATCCGAGCCTGGCCCCTTTCCCTGGGCCACACAACACTTAAGTGTTGCAGATTGGCTTATATTCCTTATCACTTCAAAGGACAGTTGGAGCACACTGAGACATAGATGTTTGTTGAGGATTGGGGTACTATTAGTCACACAGAAAGATTTTGGGTATTTCATTCCATTAACACGTTCTCGAAGTTCCATCATTTTAAAAAACGGAAACAGAATGACTGAATAAGGTGCTTATGTCTCTCATCCAGCCTCTTACTTTCTCTCTCTTGTTCTGCCACATTTACATCTATCTTTTCTCTCCATACTTAACTCTTTACCTCTCAATTTTCCATTCAGCCTCTCAACTTGTTCTGCTGTTCCTGCCCCCTCTTATATCCACATCTCCATTTCTTGCTCAACTCTTCACATTTCAATTCTCCACCCAGCATTTCATCTTTTCTGCCGGTCCAACCCTCCTAAATCCACATAGCAATTTTCCTTTTCTGTGTCCCATTCACACCCAGCTCTCTCCCTTCATCCTCCAGCCTCATACTTTCTCCCACTGTTTCTTTCTCCCTTACATCCACCTCTCACTTCCATGATTTACACTTCACCTCATCCCTCCTCCTGCCTCGTACCTTAATTTGTAAAATAATGACTGCTGGTGCCCAAAGCGCTGCTCAGAAACTCGTGGTCAGATTCATTATATATCAGTGCGCCAAATTCCGAGGCTGCATGGTCCTGCATCTTCCTCAAGCTTCTTTATTCCACTGCCAACTATTTTATCTCACTCTTAGAGGATCTTGCTTTCTCCCCTGGTGACTGTTTTTCTCTCTTTCTCCTTCTTTCTGGCTTGTGTGTTTTTCCCCCTCTTGGTCTCGTTAAATGCCTGACGCAGACAAATAAGGGCTGGCGGCCCCCATCAGCAATCGCCGTCTCAAATTAAGCACTGCTTTGACATTTCTTTCTGATTCTGTTCCTCTTACATCCACCTCTCTCTCCTGTCTGCTATACACATCACCTCCTATCTCTCTCCAGCATCTTACCTTTTCTTGTTGGTTCTGCCCCTCTTACATCCATTTCTTCTCTGCATCTCTCCCATAGCCTCTTAACCTGTTCTTGGTGGTCGTGTCCTCTTACATCGTGATCTGCCTCTCACCAGTCCCTCTGCCACGACTTAAGTTGTTATGATCCTGCCTCTCCAATCCATACTCCCCTTCAGTTTTTATCTTTCCCTCCAGCCTCAACATTTTTCTCTGGTTCTGCCCCCTTTACATCACCTCTTCCCACCATGGGTTAGTCTTCATGTTTCATCTCCCTCCTGCCTCTACCCTCCTCTTGCATGCTCTGTCCCTCTAACATACACCTCTCCCCTCCATGCTCTTCTCTTCATATTTCATCTCTCCTCACTATATTATCCTCTTGCTGGTTCTGACCTTATAACATCCTCTGTATGCTGATCTTTACTTGGCTTGTCTCCCTCAGTCTCTTACCTCACTTCACTTGTTCTCCTCTTTTATGTCCTCCTCTCCACTTCTGGACTCCCTACTCCTCATACCTTTTTGAGCAGATTCTGCCCGTCTTATATCCCTCTCTTTTGCATGGCATGCCCTTCCTCTCATCTCTCTTCCAGGGCCATAGCTACCATTTGGTGCAGCAGATGCAGTGGCACAGGATCTAGAGCTCTGATAATTGCTGTATTTTACAACCCCAACAGAAGTCAAAGGGGCCATTTTCCTTCCTTGCACCAGGGCCTATGGTATTCTTGCCACGCTACTGCTCTCTCCCAGCCTCTTCCCTTCTGTCACTGATTCATGCCTGTTTCATCCACCTCTTTCTCTTCTGCGCCTCCCTTTCCTCCACCCACTTACTCTTCCCTGCTAATTCTGCCTATCTCTCTTTCCTACTTTACTATCCCCTATCAGCTCTTCTCCCTCCTCACACCTTCCCCCATTTGTCTTACCCAGTTTATAAGCAACTCACCTGGCTATGCTCTGCTCTACTCCCTTTCCCTTCTTCCTTGGTGAGAAGTGGCCATTGTGATGCAACGTCATTTTTAGGTCTCGCTGAGCCCCAGCGCTTGCGCTGGCTCGGAGAGACATTTTGTATCTGGGAATTTTCAAGTGCTGCCTGTGGCCTAAAGCTTGAGTGCACGCGAGCGTGCACGCGCGCAGCCGGCAATCACTGATGCGCGCGCATCACTCGCATGCCGTCCCGTCCTAGCGATCGCGATCACTTTCGCTTTGATCGCGATCGTATTACTTTCGCTTTCACGGCCGCGCGGCCGTTACTTTCACGGCCGCGCAGCCAATGCTTGTTTCTTTAGACAGAGCAACTCCGAGAGGCTTGACTATCACAGCCATTTCCCTTTTATTTGAAAAATGTGTGCCACTTCATTTATTTGCGTGTGATTTTGAATGTAACGCCTGCAGCTGATGTTATTGCCTGAACTGCAGGAATGTGGATATTTTGTAATTTGCAGTAAATAAAATATTGTTCCCGATAGCAATGTTCTAGAATTTTTTGTGTTGTTTAACCCGTAGTAGGGAATAAGCATTGTGCTAGATAAGAAATTGGTGCGTTTTTCAGTCATGTATTATATTTGTCTTCAGGCATATTTAGGTAAGCATATTTCTGCCACTGGTTTGGTCTCGTAGAGCCATCGAAGTGCGGGTGTTCTTTCTGTATAGTTCTGGGCTGTTCACCCATTGGGGTCCAGCTGGTCAATGACACGCCGTGGCTATGGACAGGGAAGAAAGATCTTGTAGATATTTGGGGTTTTAAATTATTGGACCATGTTTGCAAAGCGTGTTTGACATTTACGCTGCCTCGTGGCTCTGGTTTGGTGATGTGTATTTCATGTGATATAAATTTACCATGAAATAAATAATACACTATAGTTATGAATCAGCTGGGGAGATTGTTTTGATTTACAAGGAGTTGCAACACGGCGAGCTGATTTAGGCATTCATCCATCCCTGATAAAATGCTTACAGGAACTGTTATCTATTATATATATATTTTTCACGAAATCAATAATCTGGAATGCATACCATGCTGGACTCCAGTACAGACATCCGCCTCCCTGCTGAGGTAGCGATCTTCTCTCGTTTCAATGTTTGTCTTCCGGTACGAATGAAGAAAGAAAAAATCTAACTTAAAAAATTAATTGCCATATTTTGACTTGCAAAACGACACCTTTTTTAGTACTTTAAGTATGTTGGCTAGCTTCCGTCTGCAGCCACATCTGCTTCTGTCTACAGGAGACTTTTAATAGCTCCTTTACAAAGGACTTTTATTGCCTCATTAATCAAACCGGTGTCCCAACCAGTCTTACCTAAAAGGAATGCAAACATTCCCCTGCTCTGTTCAGAGGAAGAAGGCACAGAAACACTTTTATAACGGCAAGTGATTTCAAGCTATGCCAAAGCAGAAACTCGGGTGCAGTTCAGTGGGTTTATTTGAAAAGGATTGTGTGGAGTCTGGGTATTTAAACAGTTGCCTGTTCATCTGACCTCCTTAGAATGCGCTGTATGTTCTATAATGCTGATGTTTGCTCCTGTATGACCACACAGCCTTGAAATATCAATAGCTTTAAAGTGCACTGAAGACAGGGGAATATATTCATAATTATATTTTCATTGTGTTTTTTCTCATGGTAATGAAAGATATTACTTTGGCCGGCCAAGATTATTCTTTAGTTACGATACTGCAAGGAGTATGACGGATATTTTCCTAAAACATGTTTATTTATTTCAAAGGACACCTCATTGTCATAAAATAGCATGGAGAGGGGGGATAGTGGTGCATGCTCTGTTTTTATAACATTTATTAAGGAGACAGCTTCACGATGGCCGCATACAGAATGTTATAGCTCTGTTGACTTGCATCAAGGCACTTGTCTTTGTGCTTTAAAGTGCCTTAGAATGTGTCCATAACTGTTCACTAACGCGAGCATATATTTCTAAACTTCAGACTACATGAACCAGTGTGTAGCATTTGTATATCTCTTCAATTCCTGGCTTGCACAACACCCAGGATAATGTGCTGCCTGGCTAAACACTTATAAGGTCCCAAAGGCGAGACCTATTGGCTATGCCAATGCTTGTTTGTTTTGAGTTTGAGCCCTGTAGGATACCCCTGCATTTCATTCGTACAGCGAGCACTTAACACTTAAGGGAACTTTAAGAATCCGTCTAAGAACCGCTGTGGTTATGCAGATACAGTGATGAGGCTCAGAGACATGGGCCAAGAAGGGAAGGTGATAAAAAAACACACATTTAAAATTGTTGAGCTGAAATGTTTTGAGGGAGGTGACGGAGAATTGCTCAATGGAATTGGAATTGCAGCCAGCAGCCCAGCACAAGCACCTGCCAATGGGTTGAAGGCTGAAGCCCTTTCTTTCAAAGGCTGTGGGGCTCAGAGAGGGGGCCCCTTCTTTTGCGCTTCGCATGGTTGGGAAGTTATATAGGGAGGGCGGTACGCCTGTGCTCCGGCCTCTTTGAAAATGGGGCACAGTGGTGCGAGGCCCCAATGAATGTGATCAGGCGCGGGGCTCTGGGCAGCTGCTGACACTGCCCATGCCTAGCGCCGGTCCTATTGGTCTGGGTCAGGGCAAATGACAGCTCCTACCCTCTTTTCACTGGTGGAACGCAAAATGATGGGGGCCGCCTGCAGAATGTGCTGAGTGGCCTCTGAGACTCTCCCATATGTCACCGGTATTCATGGTCCTAAGTTTGATTGGGGGCCCCTTGGAGGGTGGGGGCCCTCTACACCGTAGGGGCTTTCGCTACACCCCTGCCTATTAGCTATGTAGAGGGACTAGCTTGTTATTTAGTCTCCCTTTTTAGGTCTCGCCTGAGCCAGCGCTTTAGCGCTGCTCTGGCGAGAGTTTTAGTAAGTGGGTTTTGGAAGTGCAAACTAGTGGCTTTTCAGGCCTCCAGCTACAGTGCATGTGCGCCGGGCGCGCGCACCATTTGTCAGCCTGCGTGATCACTTTCGCGGCCGCTTTGATGTTCTCAGTGAGCCGTGCGGCCACTGACAACATCAAAGCTGCCGCGAAAGTGCACACCATTTGCCAGCCTGCGTGTCTCTCTTCGCCTTAGTGCGCGCAACGTGCCCTACACCCCCCCTTATCCCACTTCCTGCTTGTTATTTTCTTCCTGCTAGGGGCTCAAGGTTAGGGTTAAATCTGAACCTCGCCGCTGTGGCTTTCTTACAAAGTCCCTTTAAGTTAAAAAAAATAGAAGAGCGTGCCGATGTTGCCCCGAGTCTAAAATAAATATCCTCGCGTTTTTGTTGACTGCCCGCTGCGAGCTCTAGTGGTCCGCATTCTTTCCACACACCTGAAAAGCCTTTTGTCTCGACTCCAACGGTTGCTTCTGCCCCAAGATAATCGTGACCATGTTTTCCTGACGCTTAAATATGAAGGTGAAGCACCGTTCACTTGGTGTTGCTCACGTGGTATCCCAATTGAATATCAAAAACTTTATTCCTCCATTCTTGTTGACAGTGTTTACATGCACTTTGGTCAACCGACCGGACAAGGGTTTTTCAATTTGAGATGTTTGTATTTGAAACAGGTTGAAGAACTTGTAGCAGAAAAATTAATTCTGAAATAAAAGGTTGACTTTGAGAAAGTCGTTTTTACATTCAGTTTGCTCATGAAAGATGTATGATGCCATTTTGAAAGCAAAGGAAACAAGCATTGGCATAGCCAATAGGTCTCGCCTTTGGGACCTTACAAGTGTTTAGTTATCCAGCACAAAATCCTTGGTGCAACAACATCAAGTGTTGCATGGCTAAACACTTAAAATGTCCCAATGGCGAGACCTATTGGCTATGCCAATGCTTGTTACCATTGGCCAGCTGTGTGGTATTTGCTTATTGCATATTTACTGCAGCATACTAATTCCCTATTTATGCCACCGTCCATTATTGCGTTTTGTAGCGTTTATAAAGATGGGTGCAGATGATTTGAAGCAAATGTCCGCGGAGCCACTAAAACATAAAATTTAAAATACTCACATATTTTTTATTTCTTTTTTTTCTCAGACTCTACAGCCTGCTGTGCACCGGGAAGTGTGGCATTGCTGTGAAGGTGATCGGTGGCATGGCATTGTTTTGGATCATTTTCATCATCGGCTACCTTACAGGTTACTACGTTCACAAGTGCAAGTAGGATGAGGGGAGTGATAGATGCCAGAAGACAGTACCAATGTGCCAAGCGAAACGTCATCGGTTTTGCAGCAGAGTCGTCGCTCACTGGTCAACAGAGACATTACACAAACAGTAATGATTGTACTTAAGGCCTATAATGCACTCAAACGGGTTTGCCACTAAAAGGACCAACCTGATCTGCACATTTGTTATTTTTTCACCTTATTAAAAGAATATGATTTTTGAACGATTTTGAGAGATTTATAACATAGGCTGAAAATGTCACCAACCTCAGGTAGATTATTCAGAGTTTTTACTTGGAATGACTGTGGCTAAAAAGTGAGCATTCCTCAGGGGCAATGTTCATATCTACATCTTCTTGTGCTGCTTTTCTTGGAAATGCCATGAACATGAGTTAAGGAACTGGTAGCATGTAGATGACCAAGGGGAATCTATAACAGACCGGATAGTGTTCCACATTTTATTTTACTGTTGGTATCAGTTGCCCAATGATAAGAAACTCTTTCGGTTTGGTAATAAAAATGTCCCTTTTCTCTTCCTGTCCCCAGACTTGCGGCCATTTTGTGAGGGAGGGCCTAGTAAATAGGATAGGTCATGAGTTAAGCTTCCTTTTCTTGCATAAAACGTGATTTCCGGCATCTAAATACAAGTGCTTGCATGACCTAGGAAAATCCATTCAGGAACAGAGGAGACAGAAACAGGCAGGCAGGATTGAATTGACTAATTTCCAACAAATGTATCCTGCAGGTGTGGCCTGTTCGTGAGCCATGGTGAGTGTAAGTGGAATAAACACAGTTTTACTCGGCGAGGAGACATACACAATTCGGGGAGGGGACATGTTTAGGGAGATACAATGCGTGCATGTGTTACTTGAAATGTAGTATAATGTATGAAGGATTAATTAAACAAAGAATCTGTAGCATGTCTCGGTAATCTTATGTGAACCCTTACAAGACCTGGTCACTGCTGCAGGAGAAAGGTCGCACGTTGTTTCTAACGAGGTGTGAGCTTGTTAGGTGATTCAGTAAAAAATGGCAGAAGGTAATAGAAAGAGCCAGCCTATCTTAATTGCAGTGTAAAATGTACCCTTTTCCAGCTTTGTTGTTGATGTCAGAACTGTGGAAGATGACCCCTGCCTTCTGATATTGCTGGAACGCTCAGCTGCCATCGACACAGTCATCCATGCCAGCCTTATACACACCCATAAGGTTTGAATGGGGTACATCAGGAATATTGTTCACAGGTTCTCCTCCTACCTTTCCAACTGACACCAGTGTGTTCATATGGGCACCTCCAGGTTACAAAAGATCTCTATCACCTGCAGAGCCCCCAAGGGCTCCATACCGTCTCTTGTGATCTTCAAGCTATATGTGGAGCTTCATGGTGCTCTGCTCCTAGATAACAGCGTCAAGGTTTACCAATACATCAATGACACACAATTCTACTTGAAAGTCTCCGCGGCTTCAGACATCGAACGCCTCAAACACTATTTGCACATCATCCATACCGGGATGTCCACCACCTACCTGAAGCCCAACCTAACCTATTCCTGTTATTTGCCAAGAACAATCATAATGATACAGTGCAAATCTGGCTCAGTGACATGAACTTCTTTTTTTTAATCTTTTTATTAAACGAGCTCATTAGACACAACAAGATTGAAAGCATTCACATGTACATCACCAGTTATGTACAAAACATCATGCTCCACCATGGTGGAGTAACCTAACAACAGTCACTGTGATCCATATAAGAGGTTCCTTCATAGTTCGATCTTGCACGGGGAATTACATGAACGTTGACAGTTTTGAATCCTAACTTTGACCGAATGCCAAGTTATTTGGATTCACGTTGGACACCAACCTCACCCACAAAGAACAAAGTGCAAAAGAAAAATGGCCTGGTACCAACTTTCTCTTCTAAAGAAAGGCAAACCATTTATTCCTAAAAGCGACTACAGAAATGCTGTTCAAGACTTCATACTCTTGCACCTGGATGATGGTAATGCCCTACTCCAGGGCCTCCCAGACTCCACACTTGCACCTCCTATGGACAACCTACATACTTCAGCACATCTCATTCAGGGCCTGAAGAAATAGGATCACATCACCCCATCATGATGGAACTCCGCGGGCTCCCTTTGGTGGCCTGCACTATCTTCAAAACCAGCTGTATCATTTACAAAGCTATAACATCCACTTATCTTGCAGACTAGCTAACCATCTCTTTGTATCTCGGCACACCAGCAGCCAGGACACCATCAGACCACAGACTTAAGTGTATAAAAGAAAAAACAAGACAGCTAGCTATTTCCAACTATGCACCCAGGATATATAACAAAATCCCTGTATCCATCAGGACTGCCCCAACAGTGCTCCAATTTAGGAAAGAATTGGTCTCACCTCTTTAAAGAACATTACATTATAATGCATTAACCATCCTCAACCCAGCCCCAACTCCACTTACTCTGTGACAATATTCCTGTCTTTGACCATGTTCAGTTCTTCTCTAACGTTGGCCTTGGTGTAGTTAGCACTTTACATATACAGTTACTACTCTTTGTCACTCTTCCTCTTTAATGCTAGTATTTTACTGCAAACCAGTTTTACCTACTTGTTTGCTCTCTCGTTTTAGATTTCAATAACTTTTACCTTTGTTTTTTATATTTAAACTTCCACAAACTCAAAGAAAACATGGCCTGGCTTTCCCAGATTCTGGCATTAATGCACAGTCATTTCTCTCTGTATTTCTGTATGCAACATTTTGAAATCATTGGTGATGGGTAAGATCTGCCCCACAAAGCGAGTGAGAGTGAACAAGCAGGTAGATGTGTAATTGAGTGAATGGTAAGTTAAATGTGAAATCTTCAGTCTGGGTTATTAAACTCACATGACTTGAACATTTGGTACTGGTAGTCCTGTATTTATAAGGGTTAGAAAACCTCAAAGTACAAAACTACAAAGTAGCGTACACTAAAAACCAGAACTAGTAAGAAATTTTACACCAAATATAGAACAGCTTGAAATCTTGTTAAGGAGAGCGAGTACTCGCAGTTCAAAATGAATTCCTTATATATTGTTACTTTAGAACATGCAAGCTGGTCAGGGTCCCCTTACATTGTCCCCCTTGTATCTAATATCTTTTGTAAACCCAAGACACAGAGGCCGAGTCCTGTAATAGTGGCCTCAACATTTTTCAGTATGTTACAGCCAGCCAATCAGATTGCTTGATCCTGCGGGACCGTTACCATTCAAGCTGGACCAAATGACCGAAGGGAAAAAACCCTCTCGGCCAATCAGATCACTCTGTTTTACTGTAACATGGTACTCTTGCGAGACCAACTGTCCAGATATCATTACATAGCTGCCAAGTTTTCATTGTGATCAGGTGTGATATTTCAATGTTTTCACGGTGATCATGTGTGACATTTCAATATCTTAGGTGTGACACTTTGACCCAAGACTGGAGCTGTCAATCATGGCACTGTAATAGTTACATTTAAAAAACTGCTCTTGGGGGCGTGGCCAAGATGGCGGCGAGGTGAGACGCATCTCTCTGTCTCTCCCTCGAGCGCCCGAGAATAGCGCCGGTGCGGGACCGATTTCCATTCCCGTTTCCGGCACACAGCACCGCCGGCGGAGCCCGAGAGCGGGGCGCACCTGTGGGGGCCCAGCCGATGTCCCGGGGAGCGGTGGGGCTCGCTCGCCAGCAGAGGACGTCGAGGCCGCGTGCGGCCTAGCTGCGAGTGGCACGGCCCCGGCCTCAGGTACGGAGGGCCCAGCGTGGGAGACGGCGACCAAGGCAGTGCGGTAGCGGCCCGGGGGCTACAATCCAGCAGACGTGGCACTGCGCCGGTTGTTGTGGCGGCGCGGACCCAAAGGTCGAGGAGGTGACTGGCGCCCAGGAGGGTCCGCGGCCTAGCGAGACACGGCGCGGGCTCGGCCCGACGCGGAGCCTTTGGAGGCCTACAAGGGGCTTGACGGACTGGGGATCTCCGCCCGAACTGGACAGCGCGGTAAGATCTGGACCCGGCGCTGCAGAGTGCATAGAGGATGGCGGTGTCGCCAGGGGGCCCCCGGACTCCCGGAGAAGGGACGACCCACGACCCCGGGAGTGCGGAACGCGGCGCGGAGCCCAGCGGGCGGGGATCGGTGTGGACCGGCCCTCCTGAAGCAGTGGC
Organism: Triturus cristatus; assembly: GCF_964204655.1. Classification (NCBI taxonomy): domain Eukaryota; kingdom Metazoa; phylum Chordata; class Amphibia; order Caudata; family Salamandridae; genus Triturus; species Triturus cristatus. The sequence goes on from NC_140580.1 coordinate 789,161,265, forward strand.
GAGAGTGGAGGAGGTGGGGACTGCGGACAATCGACCCACGATCGGTGGGAAAGAGCCCTGAGACGCGGAGAGCGGTCACGGACGCTGCCCACCCCCCGTCGGCAGCGGCGTAGGGACGAAGCGAGGTCACCCGCGGAGGCGCGGGGGGCGAGCCTCGGAGTCCTGCCCGGCCCACGAAGGGCGAGTTTCCTGCGACCCCCTCCGGAGGGCCTTGGCTGAGGCGGGCCTACCAGCAAGATGGCGACACAGAGGGGTAAGGGCAAGGATAAGGCCCAGGGCAAGTCGCTGCAAGAGCTGTTTGCCAAGCCCCAGGGGGGGGCGCTGACGGTGGCCCCGGACACGCGGTCGTCTACGGCTGGGGCGACGCCGCCGAAGGGCTCCGGAGATGCCGGATCGGAACCGATCACCAAGGCCCTTCTGCTGTCGCTATTCGCGGAACAAAAGGAGGAACTTAAAAGCATGCGGCAGGAACTGGCGGCGGAGCTACGGGAGGTCCGTAGGGACCTGGATGGCCTGGGGGAGAGGGTGCAGGCGGTGGAGGATAGGGCGGACGCACAGGACACGGAACTCTCCCTAGTCCATCAGGACCTTCTCCGGCTACACGACCAGCAAGTGGACATTCAAACCCACCTGGAGGACCTGGAGAATCGGTCAAGGAGGCATAACATCCGCATCCGGGGGGTGAAACGGGACGCTGAGGCGGGCGACATCTTCGCATTCGCCCGCGAGCTCTTCAATCAGATCCTGGGTAAGCCGGCGGACACGGCGCTCATTCTGGACAGGGCCCACCGGGTGGGTCCTCCACGTCCGGACAATGCCCTTCCTGCTGACATCCTGGTTTGTGTCCAGGACTACACCACTAAGGAGGAGATCCTCCGTGCGGCTTGCACACAGCATCCCATCACCTTTCGGGGTCAGCACCCGGTGCTATATCAGGACCTGTCCGCCCTGACACTGCAGAAGCGCAGAACCTTCCGCACTGTCACGGAGGCCCTCCGCCAACGGGACATTAAATACTCTTGGGGCCATCCATTTCGTCTTATTTTCCGTCACGAGGATCGGCTGTACCAGCTTCGCTCTCTGGCGGAGGCGTGCCAGCTGCTGGGCATTGATTGCCCGAAGGAGGAGGGGGACGGCCAGGCATCGAGCTCTCAGAGAACCAGCGGCCCCGGCGTGGGCTGGAGCGTCTTGAAGCAGCGACGCAGGGGCTCTCGACGGCGGAGGCCGCCCCCCGAGGAGATCGCCCAAGGCCGCCAGGATGCCATATCCTCAGTGGCTGAAACGCTGGCACCGAAGGGCGAGGTCCCCTGAGGGTAACTAATAGGGGTCTGCTGCGGGGTTGGGTCCCTTTCCTCTGATGGCCTGTGCCCTCGCTCTTGCTGGGACTTGGGCTGGCGGACACGAGGGCGGCCGGGCGGGGGGGGGGGGGACACTTTGGTACGCCACGTTCCCCTTTGACTTTGGACTTCCTGATCTTCCTTGGAAGATGGACTTTTGGTACGCTTCAGGGTCTTGGGGTTGGGGAGGGGGGCGGTATGGGGTCAGTTGGCGTTCTTTGTTTCTTTATTTCCTTTCCTTCCTTTTCTTCTCTTTCCTGTGTCGGGTCGGGGGGGGTGGTGGGGGGCTGCCAGGGACGCCTTTGGGAGGGTACGGGGATGTGCATAGCAAGTGGTGGCTCGTTGATTGTTAGGAATGCCTCCAGGGTCACTTAAGGTCCTTACGCTCAATGTCCGGGGCCTGAATAACCCAATTAAGCGCCGCTCCATCATTTCCCTTCTCACACAGTCCGGGGCGGAGATATGCCTCCTCCAGGAAACACATTTGCTCATGCGAGACACACACAGGATGCAATCCAGGTCTTTCCCGGTGCAGTTTTTCTCCTGTGACTCCTCGAAGCGGGCGGGGGTGGCGATCCCCCTCGCACCAAGATTTAGGGGGCTCCCAGTGTGTAAGGTGGCGGAGATTAAGGGCAGGCTGCTGGTCTACCAATTCCACATGGGTGATTACACATTTACGGCGGGTACGATTTATGCGCCCAACGATGGCCCGGAGCGGTTCCTCCAGACAGCACTGACGCACCTGTCAGCCTCCTCGGACCGGAGGTTGTTGCTGGGAGGCGACCTCAACCTGGTCTTCGACAATATGATGGACCGGTCGGCACATCGCACGGGACAGGTGGGGGCCTTGTCCCAGGCGGGGCACTCGGCGCTGCAGGACCTAGACATGGTGGACCTCTGGCGGCTACACAACCCCACGGCCCGGGAATACACACACACGTCGGGTGCGCACGGTACGTATGCACGCCTAGATTACTTTTTGACCACCCGGGCACTCGTCCGGGAGGCCTCAGAGGTGGAGATACTGGCGGCGTCCCTCTCCGACCATGCGGCGGTGGTCATGACGTTGACGCTCCCGCCCATGGGCAGGAGGATGCGCCAGTGGCGGTTGCGAGACTCGCTCCTGCTTCGCCCCGCGGTGGTCACACAGCTACAGGGGGTCATGGAGGATTACCTTCGGCTCAACGACAACGGGGCCACAACCCTTGCCACGTGCTGGCTGGCCCTGAAGGCTGTGGTCCGGGGTGCAATTATTGCCCTCTCTGCGGCGGAAAACAAAGAACGCCAGGAGAAGCGTGCGGAGCTTTCGCAGAAAGTCAGGGAACTGGAACAGATGCACAGCCGGACGGGTGCCCCGAGAATCTGGCGGTTGTTAAAAGCGCAGAGAGCGCAGCTGGAAGCGCTAGATCGCGATAAGGCGGAATATGCAGCACTGCGCCTCCGGCACAGCTACTACGTGGGAGGGGATAAATGTGGTGGCCTTCTGGCCCGCTGCCTGCGGGAGCGTCGACAGCGAGACGGCGTCCGGGAAATAGAGGACTCCCATGGGGCCCTGCATACGGACGACGGGGAGATTGCCGCGACGTTTCGGGATTTTTACGCCCGGCTCTATGACGCGCAGCCCCTCGACGGTGGCGGGATAGACGCTTATCTGGACCAGGCACGAGTTGAAGGCCTGCTCTCACTCCAGGCCGAGCTGTTGGAATCGCCGATCCGGCCGGAGGAGGTGATTTCAGCCATCGCGAGGCTCAAGGTGGGCAAGTCCCCGGGCCCGGATGGCTTTTCGGCCATGTTTTATAAACAATTCTGCTCACTGGTCACTCCACTCCTCACGCGCCTTTTCAACTCGTTTGACACGCTCGGGGAGTTGCCCCCATCCCTACTGGATGCGGCGATCGTGGTGATCCCCAAGCCCGGGAAGGACAGCAAGCAATGCAACTCCTCCCTCCTTAACGTGGATCTCAAGCTGTACACGGGGATTTTGGCGGCTCGTATTGCGCCCCACCTGCCGAACTTCATAGACCCGGATCAGGCGGGCTTTATCCCAGGCCGCCAAACAAGCGACCACACGAAACGGGTCCTGCATCTTATAGAGAAGGCCTCCCGCTTCCCGGCCGACTACGCCCTGCTAGCGGTAGATGCCGAGAAGGCATTCGACCGGGTGCACTGGCCTTATCTCGAGGCGGTCTTGTGCCGGTTCGGCTTCCGGGACAAAATGCGGGCGCGGATACTCAACTGCTATCGCGACCCCCACGCAGCGGTCCGGGTTAACGGCCATACGTCGTCGCCCTTTCGGATTTCCCGTGGCACGAGGCAGGGCTGTCCCCTTTCTCCGTTGCTCTTCGCCATGTACATGGAGCCCCTGGCGCAGCGCATACGCCTAAACGGCCAAATTGCGGGGGTCCGGTTCGGAGGGGACACCCATAAGATCTGCCTCTATGCAGACGATGTCTTACTGACCTTCAGGGAGCCCTTGACGTCTCTGGGAGCGATCCTGCAGGAGCTGTCGGTGTTCGGGGATGTATCAGGCTTTAAGGTTAACATCACTAAATCAGTGGCGCTCTCACTCTCTCTCGCGCCGGGCACGGTGGCGGAGCTCCGCACGAAATATCCGGTCCCCTGGGCGTCGGGCCCTGTCCCCTACCTCGGGGTGCTGCTAACACCCACGATCCCGGGCATTAGGACCGCGAACTACGATCGTCTTTCCTCCGCCGTTAAAGCCGATCTCCATCGCTGGCGCCGCCTGCCGATCTCGTGGCTAGGGCGGATCGCGGCCATTAAGATGACGATACTGCCGAAAATCCTGTACTTGTTCCACACGCTCCCCATATATCCACCGAAAGGGTGGATCAAGCGGGTCCAATCGGATCTGGCGCACTTCATCTGGCAGGGCAGGAAGCCGCGACTCAAACGCCAGATTAGCGTGCTCCCGCCGGAGTACGGGGGCGTTGGCGTCCCGGATCTTCTGCTCTACTTCCAGGCCGCTCAGCTACGGTACCTGGCGGAATGGATGAAGCCCATGTCCGAAAAGCATTGGCTGTTCCAGGACCGGGCGGTGGCTGGGAGGGCCCTGGCCGCGGTCCCGTTTCTTCGGCGGGACCAGCGGCCGCCCAATCTGTATGCCTAGTGGGTGACCCAGGCAACGGTGCGGATTTGGGATCAGACGGGCGAGAGTCAGGACCTGACATTCTTCCCCTCACCTCTCACCCCCTTGTTTGGAAATTCCGACTTCCCGCCGGGGCTTCCGGAATCTACCTTCCCGGGTTGGCGCTACTCCGGCTGCAGAGCGCTGGGGGTCCTTTACGACGCCCGGGGGTTTATCCCCCTAGCACAGTTGGCAGCCGAATATGGCATTCCGGCCACGGACCGGATCGGGTACCTGCAGGTTAAACACTGGGCCACTCGGCCGAGGGAGAAACTTGCGGCGCAGCGTCGGCTCACCCCGTTCGAGCGCTGGCTGATCACTCGCCAGACTGACAAGAAACTGACATCGGATCTCTACAAAATGCTCCTGTCGACACACCACCATTCATACCATGCGGGGAGGGCGCGCTGGGAGAGGGACTTGGGAAGGGACCTGCTGGCAAAGGAGTGGGAGGGCTGTTGCTACAGGGCTCGCCACACAGCCACGCACGCAGGGCTCACCGAGACATTCACTAAACTGGTGACATACTGGTACTACACACCGGAGCGTCTACACCGCATGGATAACTCACATAGCGGGGTTTGCTGGAGAGGGTGCGGTCAGCAGGGCACTCTCGCACACATCCTTTGGGACTGCCCCTTGCTAGCGCCCTACTGGCGTCAAATTCTAGATGAGGTGGACAAATACTTTGACACGGAACTGCCCAGATTCCCTGCATACATCATCCTGGGGGTCCCCAACGCCCTTACTTACCCTCTCAAATCCCGCCGGGGGAAGCAGATGGCCTTGGCTCTGGGGGCGGCCACGCAGTGCCTCCTGGCTTGTTGGAGGACGTCCCGCGTACCCACGCATCTAGAATGGCTGCATCGCCTCTGGCACATCTTGGGGATGGAACGCATCTCTTTGACACTGGCGGGGAAGGGCGACGCTTTCGCAGAACTGTGGCAGCCGTTCCGGTCCTTGCTAGTGCAGGACTTCAGGGAGCTGACGTGCCCCCGATACCTGCGCCTCCTGCGGCTTAGCGACGACCTGGAGGAGGGGGAGGCCACATAGCCGCCCTGCTTGATCATCGGGCTCGGGGCAGAGCGGTGCATACGCCTTCTTGGCCTCTTCGTTCCCGGGGCAGGGTCTCTACTCTTTCATTTCTTCCTCTTTCTTTTCTTTCTTTGTCTTTCTTGATGGTGGGTTTGGGGGGGACTGGGGGTGCCGTGGGGGGGGGGTCCAGGGGGGGGGGCGTAACGGATAGCGATTGTAAGGGCCTGAAAGTGCTTCTTCGGTTTCGCATCCACCTGTGGTGGGGGGAGACCTCAGCTGCGGCTGCTCTTGCATGGGCCCGGAAAGTGTGTTGGCTTGTCGCTATTGGTTCTTTGTTGAAAACCTTTAATAAAAGATTTAAACCTAAAAAACTGCTCTTTTTTATGCATTGTCATGGTATATGAATAGTCTTAGGACAGCTGCAACACAGTAGAAGTGGTTATGCTAGGTCTGCAACCTACATCTCTTTTATAACAGGAATATAGTGCAGATATTTGTGGTACCTCATAAACAATAGAAATGTGATTTGGAATGAGAAAAGTGAGGTGCGGCCTCACTGTCTGAGAAGAAACCTATAGCTCCTAGAAGTGGAAGGCGTACAGTACAACTCACTCAACAAAAATGTTATTAGTGTGAGAGCTTTTTCCACAATGCAAGGTACAACAGTCTACAGTGCATGAAATAAACCACATGGTCTCATGCAACATCGTGTTCTGAGACGTCTCAAGTTTTGTTACCCCACTGGAATCAAGTTTAGAGAACAAGGTCAGGAGTGACTCGCCTTTATGCTGCAGTTGGGGGACTGGGAGAATGAGGGACCTACGTCAAAATCAATTTTAATCACCAGAAAGTTTATATTGAGAAAAAAATAACAAAAGTAAGGTTCATGGCCTAATTTTATGGGGCTTATTTACAGGCCCCTTGCGACACTTTTGCGCCCCCATTGTGTCACTTTTTGTGACACTGGCGGCGTAAACAATGTGCCATGTTGCGCCATATTTACAAAGTTATGTGTCTAAGCAGATGCATCACTTTGTAAATGTCTGCACTACATTATACCTGTGTCGGGTATGATGTATGCAGGGTGAGCATTCCCACATGAAAAAGCCTTGTAGAAGTGGCGTAGCGAAATTCTTCAGATTTCACTTCACCACTTCTAGGATGCTACTGCGTCACAACCTTACGCCTGCCTCACAGCAGGCATAAAGGTGACGCAGTGCAAAAGGAATAGGCCTCCCCCATGCATTGCTGGAATTGCGTCTTGCTTACGACACAACTAAAGCAATGCGTGGGTTTTTGCATCCAGAGATACGTCAGGATTCCTGACATATCTGTCATTCCTTATGTCAAGGTGCCCCGTACAATAAATACAGCGCATCCATCGTGTCGTAAGGAGGACACACTTAAAAGTGTTGCATCGCTGCTTTCAAACAGCGATGCAACACTTTTCATAAATGAGGCCCTATGTATTTAAATCTCAGTCAACCTGTTCATATTGTACAAAGACTAAGCAGTCTGTTTGGAAAAATAGGTGCATTAACTAACACTGTTCATGTTGTGATGAGACAATCTCTTAGACACATCTAAAATTTTAAAAGGAGATAATAGAAAATGTGAATTAGAGTCATTTGTTTTTACCAGGGGCTGAGTAGGACACAAGTTGCAGCAGAAATGGGATGTCTTTATATATTGGATGAGATTGACCTTTTATCTAGGTTTCACCCTTGAGAGCTCGTCCCACGCGCTTAGGTCTGCCCTTTTTAGTGTGGCTCATTTGCACAGCTGTTAATTCTGAGAAACCAGCCTGAAAATGATCCAGCTGTTCATCATGTTCTCCTGACCACTCATTGCTGCCTTTCTGGTCTGCCCAGAGAGCCTGTGAGGCTGGACAGCAGGCTGGACTGATCTGAAGAAGCTGAGTCCCCGCTTTAATTATTATGAATAAACTAACACACACACCCACACAGGCAGCGCTCACCTCTTAATTGAAAACAATTTATGAGAGGCTTTGGGCAGCAGCATCCCCACAGGCACTTCTGTCAGAGCAAGGCAATTTAAAAAGCAGTGCACAGGTCACTTTTGTGAAATGCAGCCTTGGTGTACCTTGTGTTCGGGTGGTCCCAGGAGGAGCGGTTGTGCTCGACTAAAGCATGTTAGTGCAGGGATGCAGATACCAGCACTAAGATGCAATAGTCTAACTCCTGATGTGTGGACTTGGCAGGGCTGTCACTATAAGTTTAAACCCATTATGATCACCCGGAGATCCTCTATAAATGGAAGTTTCTCGAAAATGGCTGAACGGATTTATATCAAATAATAAAAAGCACACTTTCTAGGAAAATATCTACCTTTCTGCCATATTTGATGCAATTCTGTCCCACCATTTTTTCTGTATTATTATCTAATTTTCCATATGGAAATTGCATGGGAAAAAAGCATTTTGTGGCCCACTCCTTTTTCTCAGCCACCGCTTGACAGATCAGCACAAAACCTTCCAGCAAGGAGCTGAGGTGAATACACTTTTGTTTTTTGGAATGGTTTGTGAAGATTTGTCAAACAGTGCCCAAGTTATTAGCAAAACAAAAAGCTTTCTTCCTACGGAAATTCTGACCTCACTATAACTACACAGTGTTATATACAAATATATATTAGTTATAGTTATGAAAATTTAATGTTCGTGGCATATGTAGCACTAGATACACATGCTGTTCATACTTCTGCCATCTAGTGCTAAGCTCGGACATGTGCAAGTTGTTTTTCTTAGAAGAAGTCTTTCGAGTCACTAGGTATAGTGACTCCACTCTTTACTGGTAGTGCGCATGGGCATCGACTCCATTATTAGATTGGTTTTACTCCGCCATTAGGTTCAACTGTGTTCTTTTGAGCTGCGGTTCGAGGCCACGTGGTGTTCTCACCATGCCCCTTCGGTTGACGGTATCTTGTCAGTTGAAGAAACAGTGCATCTATGTCGATTCCTTGCGTTTGAGTTTGAGTTGTCTCTCCTTCACTATTGCGATCGACCACTTCGACACCACGTATGGGGCCTGGCCCCTTCTGGCCTCCTTCCATTCCACAACACCAGAGAATGCACCCGTAATGGAAAGGACTCCATTCCGCTACTGCCCAAAGTGTCGAGCAAAGCATCCTAGCACAGACCTACATCAGGTTTGCAACCTGTGTCTGTCCTCAGACCGTCCATCAATTGTTTCTTTTGCATATGTCGCCCTAGGTGGGAAGGGTATGCCCAGACGTGGGTCCCGTGCTCCCTTCACCACTGGATTCAAGCTAGCCTGGCTGATGAAGAGTGATGCCCCGAAACTGGTCCCAGGATGCTTGTTTCTGGTCCAGGGAGGACCTGGCTTGGCAGTTCAGGCTGGATTGTTCACACAAGGAACAGGGTCAAGACTAATATGCTTATGGCTGGGTCCAAACTGGGGTGTTGTGGTGAGCAAAATAATGATGGATTTGGTCCAGATCCTGGTGACTGGGGGTGAATGTTTGCATTGTCCAGTATTATGTCAATCAATTGTTTCTTTTGCATATGTCGCCCTAGGTGGAAAGGGTATGCCTAGACGTGGGCCCCGTGCTCCTTACACCACTGGATTCAAGCTAGCCTGGCTCATGAATGGTTATGCCCTGAAACCGGTCCCAGGATGCTTGTTTCTGGTCCAGGGAGGACCTGGCTTGGCAGTTCTGGCGGGACTGTTCCCACAAGGAAAAGGGTCAAGGCTGATTTGCATACGGCTGGGTCCAAACTGGGGTGGTGAGGTGAGCAAAAGAATGATGGATTTGGCCCAGATCCTTGTGACTGGGGGCAAATGTTTGCATTGTCCAGCATTCCGTACATCAATTGTTTCTTTTGCCTATGTCCTCAGACTGCAGCACACATAGAAAGAAAAAATGTCTCTTAGGATTTTTTTGTGCAGGAAGGTGTCCTTTGCTGCACAAAAACAATCCTGCATGCAATGCAGGCACCTTTGCACCATGATGCAAGGGTGCCTGCATTGCCAGGAGGGAGCCCATTGTGCGCCAGTCCCGGGGGAAATGCCAGGAATGCGCCATATGCCTTAAATACAGCGCATTCCTGCCCTTTCCCAGGGATGCAGTACAGCGCAGCAAGGTGACTTGCTGCGCTGCACTACGCCACCATAAATATGCCCCAAAGTGTCTTGCAGTGGTAGCTCCTTACGTCAGACAGGGCAGCATCAATGTATTCCCTTACCTGGATGATGGGTTGATCAAGAGCACACTGCAACAGCAGTACCTAGAGCACACATAGGCTACCATTCATCTCCTGCACACCCTAGGCTTTACCATAAATAGCGTAAAGGCCCACCTCCAACCCCTGCAGGTACAACCTTTTCCTGGATCTATACTCGGCTCTTGTGTGGGGAAATCATTCCACAGGCCAGCAAGGGCTCAAGCACTCCAAGCTCTGATTCCTCTTTTTCAGCCAGATAGCCAGGTATCAGTCAGATAGGTCATGCACCTCCTAGGCATAATAGCCTCTTGCACTGCTAACGTCCCACATGCCAGCTTACCCATGCGCCCTTTGCAGTAGTGCCGAGCAGTAGAAAGGTTCCAAGCAGAGGGTCATTTTGACAATCTAGTGTTGACCTGGGACGGTACTCATCGCTCTCTCAAGTGATGGAATGCCAATGTCCTGTTCCAAGGCTGGCTCTTCTTGGACCCAGTACCACAGATGACCATTACAATGAATGCCTCTTTCACTGGCTGGGTATGGGGCATTTTTAGGAGTTGACCATTCGAGGATTATGGACACCCTGCCAACAGGGATTCCACATCAACCACCTGGAGTTGCTTGCCATCCAGCTGGCCCTAAATCATTCCTCCCCTACATTCAACTCAAGGTGATACTAGTTTGGACAGACTACACAACTGCCATGTTTTTCCTATACAAACAGGGTGGTACGCACTCCCTGTAGCTGTATGCTCTAGGCCAGAGCAATTAGCGGTGGGTAATATATCACAGAGTCCATCTCCTGATAGAGTACATACCAGGGCTGGACAATGATTTTGCACGGTGCATCAACAAGTCCACGAGTTGGAACTCCACTGCAAGTCATACTCCTGTACTGTCACCATTGGGGATTTCCACATGTAAACCTGTCCGCCACAGCAGAAAATGCAAAATGCCCACATTTTGCATCCAGACTCCCACAGCCCATCTGCAATGCACCATGGATGAACTACTCTGGGAAATATGCCTATGCTTTTCCGCCTCTTCCATTTGTAGTATGCAGGATTTGGCAAACATGCCTCACTAAAGAGGCCTGAGGAGATTTAGAGACCGGCAGGGGGCGACTCCCCTCATATCAATAAATTGTGGTGACAAACATCCTTCACTCTCATCTTAGTAGCCCCAACCTGGGCCAGGCAGTCCTGTCACGATTCGCTCCCTGTGCTTTTCTGCCCTCCACCAGGGGTCCGAATTGTGGGACTTACCAGTGTTCCAATAAGCTTCTGGACACTCCCCTGCATGCATATCCTGACTTCTAGCCTTTTAGACACTATTTGGAAATTTCCATCCATTCCCAATCCAAGCCGGGTTTTGTAGAAGCCAGTCCGCTCATGCATGAATCTCCATTACCTGTAACCCCCTGCTCACTGCTTCGCCCCCATCCCTGCAGGCCAAGGATGGCTGGAGGAATTCAGCACACCTGTGGTTGGCTGCTGCTAGCCTGCTCACACCTGATTCATAGGATTACGGTGAGCTGTTTTTAGGACCTGCTCCCTTCAATCCAGTGTTGGTTATTGTAGCTGTGTTCCAGTGAGACCGACCCTTGTTTTCTAAGCTTTTGCTAACATTGTTTCCAGAGTTTCTGAGCTGTAACTATTGCTAGTCCCTGTTCCTGAGCTGCAGCTATTCCTTGTTCCTGATTAGCACTACTTCCAGTGATCTCTTGACACCTTGATTTATGACCTGTAGCTATTCCCTGATTCCTAAATTAGCACTACCTGCCAGTGCTACCTTGATTCCTTAGCTTTAGCAATTTATTGATTCCTGAGCTGTAGCTATTTCCTGTTTCTAGAACTAGTACTGTCTGCCCATGCTACCTAGATTCCAGAGCTATTCCTTGTTCCTGAATTGGCATTCCTTGCAGTGCTACCTAGATTCCAGTGTTATTGCTATTCCTTGTTATTGAACTAGCACTGCCTTCAGTACTACCTTGAGTCCTGAGCTTAGCTAATTCTTAGTTTCTGAACCAGCACTGCCCGCAGTGCTACCTTGTCTTCTGGATTCCTGATCCAGTCTAGTGCTCCCTCCTTCTATGTTTAACTTTTCCCAAACTCTGCTTGTCTTCCTATTACCTTTGATCCAGTTCCTAGTTTGCTGTCTTCCTATTTCTGCTGTCTTGCTTCTAGTTTCCTTGTATGTCTGTCACTTGCTTTCTGCCAAGTGTGCCTGTTTTTCCCTCCTTACCTGTTAAACACAGCTCGTTGTCTATCGTGGCTGTGTATTTAGTTCTACACCTTTGCTCTTACAGCCTTAGCGTGTTCGTGTATAATCACCAGGATCCGTGGGCTCAGCTGACAACCTAGATGGTGTTTCTTGTCCACTTCCTTTGAGTTACTTTTATAATATCATCATAAGTATCATCTCCACAGGCCCCGCCTTTGCATGTATATCCAATACATAGGTTTTCACAGTCAGTATTTGTAACAGCAATTGTGGGTCAAGAACGTTCGAGGCATGTGGGCTGCTGAATTCATATCTGTGCATAGATCGCCGCCTAGTGTTGGGTCCGGATGATTGCACATTGTTGTCCTGGAAGAGTCTTCGAAGTATCACGAGATAGGTGGCTCCTCCCCTGGACTACAGTGCGCATGGGCATCCTCTCCATCCTTAGATTGTTTTTTTCCGCCATTGGGTTCGGATGTGCTATCTTAGCTCAACTTAGGAATATTCAGTTTTAGGCCAAAAGGCCTTTAGTTTTCGTCGGTACAGTTACCGTTCGGTGTCGACTACTAGCTTTAGTGCTCCGCACCTTCTTCCAACTTTCAGACCGGTTTGGTCCAAACATCGAAGTTCGATCGACGATGGAATCGAGGACTCCATTCAAGAGGTGTCCGTTATGCCACGCGAAGTACCCTCATATCGACGTCCACCCAGTCTGCAATAAATGTCTCTCGCCGGATCACGACGAATCGAAATGCATGGCCTGTGCACGATTCCGATCTAAGAAGACTCTGCGGAATCGACGGGCAGCGAAGCTGGAGGCGCAGCAAGCAGCGCCTGCTCCCACCAACATATTCAGCACCGAGGACGAGGACGCCGAGAGCGTGGAAGAAGTAGTCTCTAGCCCCGCTTCAGAACATGATTCCCGATCGGACGACGACGATGAAGTGATCTTTCGACGTGAAGAAACCGTCGATGAGGTAGGAGACTTCAACGAGGCCTACGGGGCCGAAGAAGACAGCTCTCCTGAGGAGCTAGGCCAATCCGTCGAAACGGAGGCCGAAACAGTACGTCGTCATCAGGCTCCGGTCGAGGGATCGCCTTCGGGCCTTACCCAAGATCAAACACATGGTTCTTCGGCCCCGCCTTCCGGTCCGGCCTCGAACACTTTGCAAGAGCCAATATTACCGAAGACGACCGGGTTCTTAAACCCAAAACCATCCATCGCTCCAGTCCCTTTGAAAACGAAAGTGAAACTGGTGGTGGTCGGATCGAAGGCGTCGAAACCATCCTCTGCTCCGACGCCGAAAAAAGTCGTCGGCTCCGACCACGTACAAAGGGACTTCGGTGCCGAGCTCACCGCAGCGGATGCGGTTGACACCCAGAAAAGGCAAGCCCTCGGGCACCGCAAGGCACCGAGACCTTCGGCGCCGACATCGAAGGCCATAACCTTCGCAGTTAAAATGGCCGCCCCAGCTACGTCAACGTCTAGCGCAACGGCGCCAACTAAGTCCTCGACTACGTCGAATGTCGATATATCCATTCAGACCAGTGACCCCCTTCCTACAAAAAAGTCGTGGCTGGCCTCGACGCCTACTACTAAGGTGCCCATCAAACCACCATCTGCGTTCACTGTGCAGCAGGTCTCCGCATCTTTGCAACGCATCCATGACCGGGCAACCATCCACTCTATCTCGGGTCCCGACACAACCAAACCCTGTAAAGTGCACTCGGAGCCAACCAACATTACGTTTGGGTTGCCACCGGCATCGGCACCGAAACTATTTCAAATTCGGACACGTGTCCTCCACACACAGTCCACCACCTCTGGCCTTCCAGAACAAGACTCTTCGGGGCCACAATTTATCGACGCCGACACTGGCAGGTTAATGCTCCACAAGCGCAAAATAACGCCAGTTAGGGAAGAAGAGCCCTACAAAATTCCTCTTAAACGCAAACTGCCAGCGGAGCAAGAACCAGTGCTCCAGGAACACTTCCAACCCTTCCATCCAGATCCGCAGTCCTTTTCTCCTACCCCTTCCGAATCGGACGCCATACAGGACTATGGCGGGGAGGATACCATCTACCCTGGGGACGTAGATCCTGATGAGCACCTACAAGACCCGGATCAGGCATGGGATGACCCCACAGACCAAAGTGTCGCGCCACATACCCAAGATGCGCAACTCTATAACGTAAAAACGTCTCCTACAGAGGACACAGCTGCCTTCAATGCCCTCATCGAACGGGCTGCTGCTCATCATGGGGTGGAACTCCATTCTGATGCCATTGAGGAAGACTTCCTGCTAGACACTTTCGCATCTTCAGAAAGAACTGTCAAAACTCTGCCCATGTTAAAAGGGGTTCTCAAACCTGCCAAAGACATTTTCAAGGACACCACAAGAGCACGGGTGTTAAATCCCAGGATTGAAAAAAAGTACAAACCTGCACCCGGTGACCCTAAATACATTAGGGGTCAGTTGCCATTAGACTCCATGGTGGTTGCCAATGCTCGCAAGAGAGCCCACTCACAAACGACTGGTGATGCTCCTCCCCCAGACAAGGAGTCAAAAGTACTAGAAACATCGGGCAAACGCATTGCAGCGCAAGCAGCGAACATCCTGCGCATTGCCAATACACAGGCACTCCTGGCACGTTATGACAGGTCACATTACGACACGCTAGAGTCACTGCTCCAACATCTACCAGATGAGTATAAAGAGTCAGCGGAGCTACTCATCAGAGAAGGACAACTCACTAATGCATCCATTAAATGCGCCCTTGACGCAGCTGACACAGCAGCTAGGGCAATAAACACAAGCGTCATGCTACGACGCCATGCCTGGTTACGAATCTCAGGTTTCAAACCCGAGATCCAAAACAATATCCTGAACTTACCAGTTAACACAGAATTCTTATTTGGCCCAGACGTTGACACTACCCTAGAAAAAATAAAGAAAGACACTGACACTGCGAAATCAATGGGGGCTCTGCAGACGCAGCAATTTCGTAGTGGTTCCTTTCGTCGCACCGGAAATAGGGGAGCAACAAGGGGTCAGGGGTCACAACAGCAGTATGCTAAAAGTGGCACACAAAGCACCTATGACAAAAACAACAGGGGTGGATATCGTGGATCCAGCACCAAAGGCAGGGGACGTGGCTATGGCAACACCAGGTCCTCTCCAAAAAACAAACAGTGATGCCCTCTCCTTACCCCCCGACCACATAACACCTGTCGGGGGACGACTCCAGCTGTTCCTGTCCGCGTGGAAGAACATCACCACGGACAGGTGGGTCAGGGACATCATCCAGCACGGGTACTGTCTAGAACTAACTTCCACTCCACCCAACACACCACCAAAGCACCGTCCTATGTCAGCCGAGCACTTAGATTTACTCCAGCAAGAAGTGCTTGCTATGCTCGCAAAGGGAGCAATAGAAGTAGTGCCCATCAACCAGCAGGGAACAGGGGTGTACTCTCTGTACTTCTTAATCCCAAAAAAGGACGGCTCGCTCAGACCTATTCTAGATCCTGCGACCCCTAAACCTATATATTCTGTCAGAGCATTTCCATATGCTCACCCTCCAGCAGGTTCTCCCACTACTCAGTCAGGGGGATTTCCTAGCCACGCTAGACCTAAAGGATGCATACTTCCACATACCCATACACCCTTCACACAGGAAATACCTCCGGTTCACTATTCAAGGGAATCACTATCAGTTCAAAGTTCTCCCCTTCGGAGTAACAACAGCACCCAGGGTCTTTACCAAGTGCCTGGCGACAGTGGCCGCACATCTGCGAAGACAAAACATTCATGTCTTCCCTTATCTCGACGACTGGCTAGTTCAAGCCAAGTCAGCACAACAATGTGCCGCCCACATGTCCCAAACCATTCACCTTCTTCACGATCTGGGATTCTCACTAAATTACTCAAAATCACATCTCCAACCTGCCCACGTGCAACAATACTTAGGCGCCACAATCAACACTCTGGCTGCCACAGCTCAGCCTACTCTAGTGAGAATCAACAGCATGCAACTGCTGATCTCAAAATTCAAACCTCAACACTCCCTTCCTGCGCGAGTGTTCATGCAGTTGATAGGCATGATGGCCTCCTGCATTTTCATAGTCCCGCACGCGAGACTACATATGCGCCCGCTTCAAGAGTGCTTGGCACGTCAATGGAATCAGGCTCACGGGCAACTAAAAGACCTAGTGTTGGTGAGCGGTCGGGCATACAACTCTCTGCATTGGTGGAATACACAAAACCTTTGCAAGGGCCGACCGTTCCAAGAGCCTGTTCCACAAATCATACTGACAGCGGACGCGTCTCTCCAGGGATGGGGAGCGCATGTGCTCAATTACACAGTGCAGGCACTATGGACAACACAACAAAAGAAGATGCACATCAACCTTCTGGAACTGATGGCAATCTTCCTAGCCATGAAGGCATTCAAAGTACACTTGTGCAACAAGGTTGTGTTGATCCGGACGGACAACATGACTGCCATGTACTACATACAAAAGCAGGGAGGAACACACTCTCCACAGTTGTCTCATCTGGCTCAGAGCATGTGGAAGTGGGCCATTCAGAGGAACATGTTCCTCATGGCGGAACACCTCCCGGGCAAGGACAACCAGATGGCGGATCTGCTCAGCAGACACAGCCACCAGATGCACGAGTGGGAGCTACACCCATCAGTTCTCCAACCGTACTTCTAACACTGGGGTCATCCAGAAATAGACCTATTCGCAACAAAAGAAAACACAAAATGCCAAAGCTTTGCCACCAGGTTCCCACACCCACAGTCGCAGGGCAATGCGATATGGATGAACTGGTCCGGCAAATTTGCGTACGCTTTTCCCCCAGCACCATTAATACTGCTGGTGGCGCGCAAACTGAGGCAACACTCGCTCACCCTTATCCTAGTTGCTCCAACGTGGGCACGCCAGCCATGGTACACCACCTTTCTGGAACTCTCCGTGGTGCCTCATCAAAGACTGCGGATAAAACCAGCGCTTTTAACGCAGAACCATGGCGAGATTCAGCACCCAGATCCCCAACAGCTGAACCTGGCGATCTGGCTCCTGAAGTCTTAGAGTTTGGCTACCTAAACTTACCACCTGACTGTATGACTATCATCAAAGAAGCCAGGAGGCCCACTACTAGAGCCTGCTATGCGGCCAAATGGAAAAGGTTTGTCATTTACTGCAACAACAATGACATTAACCCACTGGACGCGTCTATTCAAAACATCATATGCTACCTCTTACACCTGTACCGCTGTAATCTAGCATACAACTCAATACGCATCCATTTAACCGCGATAGCAGCCTACCTCCAAAACAGGCAGCACCTCTCCTTATTCAAAGTACCTGCCGTTAAAGCGTTCTTAGAGGGACTCAAACGAGTAATTCCCCCAAGACACCCACCAGCACCGGTGTGGAACCTCAACTTGGTCCTCACCAGACTGATGGGTCCGCCCTTTGAACCTCTCCATTCATGTGAGATTCAATTCCTCACCTGGAAAGTGGCTTTCCTAGTGGCCATCACTTCCTTAAGGAGAGTTAGTGAACTCCAGGCACTAACCATTCAGGAGCCATTCATTCAGGTCCACGCAAACAGGGTTGTCCTACGCACCAACCCCAAGTTCATGCCCAAAGTCATATCACAGTTCCACATTAACCAAACTATCGAACTGCCCGTTTTCTTCCAAAATCCGCAAAATGTCGCGGAAAGAATGCTCCATACACTAGATGTAAAGCGGGCTCTCATGTACTATATTGACAGGACAAAGGATTTTAGAAAAACTAAACAACTCTTCGTTGCCTTCTCTCCACAACACAAGGGCAACGCCATTTCCAAAGCAGGAATAGCCAGATGGATCGTTAAATGCATTCAGATTTGCTATCACAAAGCTAAACGCACATTAACGGTTCCCCCACGAGCCCACTCAATACGAAAGTTAGGGGCATCCATGGCTTTCCTAGGAAACATCCCTTTACACGAAAATTTGTAGAGCAGCCACATGGTCCACTATACATACATTTACCAAACACTACTGCGTAGATGTACACTCAAGACAGCAGGCAGCTGTAGGACAGGCTGTTCTCAAAACTCTTTTCCAGACTGCTGCAGCTGGCACAGGTAGCCGCCGCTAGGGGAGGTACTGCTATATATTCTATGCACAGATATTAATTCAGCAGCCCACATGCCTCGAACTGATTATGCTACTTACCAGTATGCATCTGTTCTTGGCATGTAGGGCTGCTGACATTCATATCGCCCACCCTCCTCCCCGGCGCCTGTCGCGGCTGCAGCACTCAGAATTTCTGTATAGCATGGTCATCACTTCCTATATCTACTCCATCACTGCCACAATGGCGAAAAACAATCTAAGGATGGAGAGGATGCCCATGCGCACTGTAGTCCAGGGGAGGAGCCACCTATCTCGTGATACTTCGAAGACTCTTCCAGGACAACAATGTGCAATCATCCGGACCCAACACTAGGCAGCGATCTATGCACAGATATGAATGTCAGCAGCCCTACATGCCAAGAACAGATGCATACTGGTAAGTAGCATAATCATTACTGATCTTCAGTCCTACCGATTGGAGCTACCAAGTGCTTTACCCCACATTCCCTCCATTGTTAATGATGTTAATATATACATATATGTCTTGCACTTCCGTCCCACGCATAGTTAGTCTGAATGCCACATTACCTCTTGAGTGCCTGTCCTTGTTTAGCCTTAACTCTCTTATTACCTTGTACAGTGCTTCCCCTTTGGATTGCCTTTCTCCTCTGACTCTCTGTGTGATCTTGGGCAGCTTTCTACCTAATATTGTGCCTACTTTGTCTTCCTTGCCACCAGCTTGCCAGAGTCCCTGACACATGCTTGTGTCCCGGACTGAGTCCAGTCACAACCCTGGTTCACCACCCTCCTCAAGTTGTCCCTAGTACCTCACAAGAAGCTGTCCAACCAGCTGGATGTACGCCTCACCCCAAAACTTACTATAACTCACACACTTCCATACAGTGTGTTGTCTACTTGCTACCCAGACTTAATTAACTATAACCCGTGCCTTCCTCGTGCACTGCTTATATACCCTTTCATATTACATAACTTATACCATGTAAAAGATCATTTTTGAGAAGGGTGTGCATGACAGAGGGCCGATTTATAGTGAGTATAGTCTGGCTAGTGAGTTGACAACACTCTGTACAGAGGTTTGCGAGTTATAGCAAGTTTTGGGCAGACATAAATTATAACTTTGAGTTATAACTATAAAGTTATAATTATATTGATGTTTGTATAGTTTAAGTTGTTATTGTAAAGAAATAACTTAACTCTCTGTCCTAACTATAATTAATATTAAAGCTTTGCTTTTTTCATTGAATTTGTATGTTTTTCTTTTTTTAATTTGTTTCTACGAAGTGTTGGCACGGAGGAAGAAATTGAAGGTCTCCATTGCATGATATCTTTTTTTCTTTGCCACCTGCCGTAGAAAAAAGTTAATTCCTAACTTATTACATGCAATCTAAGTCACAAAGTTATTTCCCGTTGGAACATTAAACAATACTCCTGTGGTTCCACAAGAATGAAAAAACACCTGACCTGAAGGCAATTTTTTAAACCTGATTGGTACATGTGGAAAGAAGGCATCAGAAGGAAATAGAAGAGGCCACATCAGGAAGATCGACAGTGGCCACTTCTTCGGTTAATGCAACACTTTCGACTTCTGGCAAGTCAGCACCTTCACCACCACCCGATGCATCTGTACCACCAGGAGCACCTTGTATTTCTTCTGCTCCATCAGCACCTCCATCAACACCTGGTTCATCTGTCCCTCCCCAAGTACCTACTCCAGGAACCGCAGTGCCACTACATCAAAATTGGGGGCCAGTTTTATGGAAGGATTGCGTTGCCCTTGAGCAACACAAGATGACGCAGGGGGAGAGGAAGCCTTAAGTAATATCCAGGGCCTTATTTACAAGGAAGTAATGCAGTGTGGTACCGCAGGTCATTTGACTGTGGCTTGCTGCGTTACTTTCAAAGGACAGGGATGTGTCATATTTACAACAATATGGTGGATCCCTGTGCTCTCCCCTGGAGCACAATTGGCTGCCATGCGCCAACGCAGGCACCCTTGCACCATGGTGCAAGTGCGCCTGTGCTGCGGGTATGATTGTTTTTGTGCAGGATGGGACACCTTTCTGTACAAAAACCATCATGAGAGATATTTTCCTTTTTTTATGTGTGCTGCAGAATGCAGCATGCATAGAAAGGAAAAAACAAGGAGAGATAACAGTATTTCTCCTTGTTGTGCCTCCTTACGCCTCCCCCTGGGAAGGTGTAGGATTCTGACACATTCCCAGGTTTACAAAACATTGTAAATCTGAGAGTGCGGCAGAATCCATGGATGTTGCGCGGGAACACACACACAGCAACACCCATGCAAAGTGCTGCATGAACAGGGACCGTATTTACAAGGTCATGAAAAGCCACTCAGGTTGGCTTTATGTGGCCTAGTAAATATGGAGCACCAAACTGCGCAGCTGGTGCGTCATAATAAGTGATGCACCGGCGGCGCCAGGGGCTTGAAAATTTGTCCCCCACTATGCAATGCAGAGCTACCTTGCGTGGCCCTGCATGGCATAATAAATCTGGAGTAGAACAATGCAACGCAAGTGGCTGCCGTGCATTACGCTGCCCTAGGAAAGCGTTCCATTAGTGTAGCATGGGTGCTCCCACACATCCAACCATGGATTTTTGCGCATTCCTAGATTTACTACCAATAGTAAACCTGAGAATGCGTCAAAAAGGTACGCCTTTGCAGTGGAGGCACAACGAGGAGAAATACCTATTTTTTTGCCTCATTTTTTTCCTCTTTCTACGTGTGCCACATTCTGCAGCACACGTACAAGAGGATAAAGCCTCTAAGGAAACAATCCTGCAACAAAGGCACCCTTGCACCATGCTGTAAGGGCCCGTGTGTTGTCGCTAGGCTGCACTGTGTGCTCCAGCAGAGGGAGAGAACAGTAATGCGCCATATTTTTGTAGATATGACACATTTATGCCCTCTCCTTGGGACACAAGTGAAGGTGTTTTGCTGCTTTGCACTGCGTCACATCTTCTTATATCTGGGCCCTGGTGTCTGACATACAGCAGCCCCATTTTCCTCCCCTGCACTTGTGATAGTTTGCTGCAGGGACTGCCTGCGTGAGCTTATTGGTGACAGGTCCCCCCTAAACCTCCCCTCAAAACCTTTTGCAGAAGGTTGGTCATCTCCTTGTCTCCATCATTGCCCCTTGTCCCCAGATCCTTTCCATTCTGCAACCAGACCTGCTTCCTAATCTAAAACCTCGGATGAGGTCTTTCCAGCAATGCTGAAATGATTATCTGATCTGCAGTGTTAGGGCCTGATTCACAAATATAAACCTGTACATTTGTACAAATGTATAATTGTTTGCTATTCACAAAAGGATTTACGAGTAATCTCTTTATGAGTACGGACTAAACGCACATAAAAAGATTGGCCAATCCTATCTTCTTATGTGCAGAGACTGCACGTGTAAAGATAGTACTTATAAATCTCTTTGTGAATAACAAACTATTGTAAACTTACAAAAAAGTGTAAGTTTACCTTTGTAAATTAGGACCTTAGGGGCAGATTTACAAGCCCCTTGCGCCTCCATTGCGTCACTTTTTTTGACACAATGGCGGTGCAAACAATGCGGCCAATATACAATGTGACACATCTAGGGAGATGCGTCACGTTGTAAAGCCATGCATCACATTATACCTGCGCCAGGTATAATGTATGCAGGGAGGGCGTTCCCACGCAAAAAGCCATGTAGAACTGATGCAGTGAAATTTACATTTCACTGCGTCACTCTACGCCTTCGCTGCGTCAAAATCCCTACGCCTGCTCAGACCAGGTGTAAGGAATGACGCAGGGCTTTTTGTATGGGACTCACCTATCTGCTGTGGCACATTGCTAGAGTTGCGTCACTTTCATGAGCAACTCCAGCAATGCGTTATTTTTGTGCCAACAGTTGCGTCAGTATTTATCACGCATCTGTTAATCCTTGCGCCATGGAGCATTGTATTGTAAATACAGCGCATTCATGGGGGCGCAAGGACATTTGGCACTAGCGTAAGGAAACTGACACATCTATGCATATGCGTCAGTTCCTTGTAAATCTGCCCCTTGGTGTATTCCGCCAACATAGCTGTCAAGCAGTGCATTGTCGTGTGACACCTTAAACCGGTCTTATCTTTTTAGCGAACAGCACTTTGCAAAATGGTATTTTTTATCTCAAACGTGCAATGATAAAAGTAAAACTACAAGTGCCAGAATGTGTTGTACTCTGGCTGACGTTGTCACATATCACAGGGGTCACTGAACAGCTATGCACCAAACGGTTTCGGACAAAAAGAGAACTCATGTCAAAAGCTTGGGGACAGTCATCAGGACAGTGTAGATTAGAGGAATCAGTGGAGACAGTGTAGATGAGAGGAATCAGTGGAGTCCACTCAGTGGAGTAAGCAGAAGAGAGTAAGGAGCAGATCCAAGACACTGAAGAGTAGAGTCACGATGGTAGAGACATGGAACACGAAAATCAGAAATTGTGGAGTTGGGAGAGAATTGAGCGACAAGAGTGGACGAGAATGGAGTTAAGATTATGAAGACAAGCTGGGGAGTGGAGTCATAAGAGCAAAATCAGGGGAGTGTGGTCAAGAGATATGAGCGAGCAGTCAGATTGCTAGAGTCACTCTGGAGTCAGAAAACTGTGGATTCTGGGCTCAGGAGAACACATTTACTTATCAACGAAGTCAAGAGAAAAGATTCATAAGAGAAGAGTCATGAGTCAGTGGAGGCAAAGCATAGGAACTGGATTCACTGAAGACAGGGGGCCTTATTTTTGAGGTCTTACGCTGCCATTGCATCACTTTTTTGTGACGTTGCGGCGGTGTAAACAATGCGTCACATTGCGCCATATTTACAAAGTGATGCAGCATCTAGGCAGATGAGTCACTTTGTAAACCCCTGAGCTACAATATACCTGCGCCAGGTATAATGTATGCAGGGTGGGAGTTCCCACGTAAAAAAGGCTCGTAGGAATGGAGCAGTGAAATCTATTAGATTCTACTGTGTCACTTCTACAAGTTCACTGCGTCAAATCCAGTGGCGTAACAAAAGTTGAGGGGGTCCCCTGTAAGGTACATGGAGGGGCTCTCGCTACGGATTTAATCCGGATCTCTCAGGCCATAGTACTATGCTGATGAGGCTCCCTGCAGCTCGGGGCCCCCCATGCCACATAGGGTGCAGGACCTTTGTTATGCCAATGGTCAAATCCTTACGCCTGCTTCACAGCAGGCGTAAGGACTGATGCAGACCCTTTTACATGGGTCTTGTCTATGTGTAATTACACATAGTTGGAGTTGCGTCTGTATTGCGACAGACTCCAGCAATGTTTCATTACGGCACCATCAGATACGTCAGGGTTCCTGACATATCAGGTCAATCCTTGTGACAATCCTGTACTGTAAACATGGTGCATCCACGGTGTCGTAAGGAGGGAGCACTGAAAATTGTTGCGTCACTGTTTTCAAACAGCAGTGCAACTCTTTCAACAAATGAGGCTCAGGGGGTTTCATTGGCTCGCGAACTCAATGGAGTTAAAAGAGTCAGTTGAGTAAAGCTAGCAGGCAGGATAGTCATGACAGTACAGTCACTGGAGTGTAGTCAGTAGGGAAGAGGGAGAGAAGTGGTGTAAAAGTAGGGTTGGCACCTTTTATTTGCTGGCCTCCATAGAAAAATACTGGTCAGGATGGTAAAAACTGGCCCAGGTGGCATCTCCAACGGAGTGAACAGTAATAAGTGGAATTAGAAGTAAATAGAGTCTGGAATTACAGAATTTAAAAGACAATGAAGTGGGTGCAAAAGAGTCAAATGTCAGTGGAGACGAAAGTGGAATTAGGAATCTGTCGAGTCAATCAAGTGAGATTTCAATAAATAAAAATAAATAAATACGTATTTGTAAAGTGCAAACTACTCACCCTTACAGGTCTCAAGGCGCTGGGGGCCGTCGTGGAAATTAAGTGAGCTATTGCCCAGAGTCACATGGTGCTGAGCTGAGCTACCACCGGAGCCGGTGATGAACCCTGTGCTCCGAAGTCAGCTGCCCTCGCCGCTGCACCACACCTCTCCACAGGAATGAGGAGGGAGAAGCCAAGAATCAGTGGGGTCAATGGAGCCATGAACCAAGGCTGTCAGGACGCAGGAGTCAGACATTAACTGAATCAACGAAGTCAGGACTCAGTGGAATCAGAAGCAGGAACAAGTGGAGCCAGTAGATTCAGGTGTCAGAGGATTTAGTGCACATAATTTGGAATTTGGTGAAGTCTAGAATCAGGGGGCAGAGTCCAAGCAGATCCTTTGGGTTTTATCATCATCACCTTGTGTTATCGAAGGGTCTGTCTTGCTCCACTTTACCCTGATATTTGTAACCAGCTTACATCTCCAAAGGAACCGTTGAGACATGGCTCCTGAGGTCACACAACTGAGGAGTGAAGTGCAAGCAGGCTTTGACCTAAAATAAAATCACAATGCATGCAACGTATGGATTAGAAATCTCCTCAGATCCTACTTTTGACCCAGATGATAGCGGCAGCAAATGACTAGCCTTAAAATAATATGATCCTCCACCATTCTTTTCCATCAACGACAGACACTTGCACGGACCCGGTGACTTCCATGAGCACCAAATGCCTGCTCACAGAAAGGCCTCCACAATGTAGATACAGGTAAGAAAAATGATAAGAAGCCTTGTCATAATAAGATGCAATACTGTTCTACAGGGAACACTTTAAACTTGAGATAGTCCTGCTGATGCCCTGCACATGTGTCATAATCTGCATGTAATACACTTGGCACTGCTCTAGACATGCTCAACTCACAGATCTATCAAATGCTTTTCTGAAGTCCTTTGTATACAACATACAGTGAACGTAAAGCTAGGATAACTTTGAAGTGATTCAAGAGGTTTGTTAGAAATGGGATTTCTGATTGGCTAAGGCTTGTGCCAAAGTCAGGCAGAAACCACCACTCTACTCAGGGCAAGGGGGATACACACTGTTGATAACCTCTGCTCACACCCTTGGTAGCTTGGCACAAGCAGACAGGCTTATCCCGAAGGCAATGTGTAAAGTATTTGTACTCACACTCACAGTAGTATAATGAAACACCACAAAAGGACACTACACAAGTTATTTATAAAAATATAAATCACTTTACATAGATTAGGCAGAGTCAAAATGGCATAAAACACACATACAAAGAAAATAGATTCTCCCCCTATAAGGGGTTGTCAATAAAGTGGTTCACTGTAGCAATGTTGTTTTATTGGGGAAAGTTCTTGTAAAGATAAAAACACTGGTGGGCTCAATATGGTAGTGAGCCCTGGTTGCTAGTGTGGGATAAGTTATCTCAGCAAATGCAAATGAGGCGCTCCTTAACATTGACGCTCCTTGGCGTAGTGAGAAACTGAAAGCAAGTGGGGCCCTTGACAACCAAATGCCCCCGCCGTAGCATGGAATGTGCTACACTTATCTGCTCCGTTTCAGAGTCAGGACCTCACCCCTAGCCAATGTGTGGTCGCGAGCCAGTCACTGAAAGGTCGCTGTCTTTGCAAAATGCCCTCGTTGCTCTTTAAATACCATCTGGCGTCGTTCTCTTAACAGCCCCTGCTGCATCTTAATCACCGCAAGGACGTTGTCTTTAAGTATTGCCCTTTCAATCAATAAAAGGTTGCTGGCGCGGCACGGAATAGGCTACCCTCGCTGGTTTTAAAAGCACAAGCGCGTGCCAATTTCAACAAAGGACATGATATTTGAATATTGCCCCTCTCTCTCACCAGGAAGCGGGAGGCCGAGAGCGCTCTCCCGGAGAATCGCACTCCCCACTCCCAACGGTAACACAAATCTGCTCTGTCAGCCGATCGGAGCCGTTACCTGTGTCTGCGGTCTCCTCTTCCTGCAACAGCTGATCACTGGGGCACTCCGCTTCCTGGCTCTCGGCACGGCACCCGCACCGGACGAGCCCCTCGCTGCCAGGCAACCCGCGACGCTGGGGCCAATCCCAGTGCGGTTTGCCGTGACGTAGGCAGACACAGGGGATCAATGCCGATGAAGCTCCCGGCCCGGCGGCGGCGATTCTTTTGTAGCACAGCACTTCCGATTAAGCTCCCGGGCCGGTGGCGGTGATTCTTTTGTTGCACAGCGCTTCCAATGAAGCTCCCGGGCCGGCGGGGGTGATCTCGGCCCCTTAGGTGATGGCCTCGGGCAGTGTACGGCATGCACTCTCGAGCACCGAGTCAGTTTCACATGGAGCTCCAATGTGTGCTGATTGCACACCGAGTCAGTTACAGATATCACATGGAGCCCCACTGTGTGCTGATTGCACACCGAGTCAGTTACATGCAGGCAGGCCGGCAGAGGTCACAAGGCCACAGGGAGTGTCCAGTAACACGCACTTAGAGCCAAGATGATGGTTCCTTCTGCAAACTTTTGTGTCCCTGAGTTTGCTAACAGGAGTCCAGCTCTTCCCAGGCCCTTGGAGACAGGTGGTCTTCAGAGGGGGCAAAGCACTCAGCACAGCTCCTCTTCAAGCGGGGGGACACAGCACACAGCAGACAGTCCCTTAGTCCTTCTCCTCAGTAGTAATAGCAACTGTAGGTCAGCTTCCATACACTTAGCAATGGCAGCACTTTTACTCAGTCTTCCTGGCTGTTCTTCTTCGGCAGGGATTACTTCTTGATCACGAATTTTGCTAATCTAATTTTACAGGGGTCTTAGTTCTACTTTTATACCCCAAAAGTATTTATTCTGACTTTGTGAAGGGTCCTGGACCCAGTCCAAACCAGTTCTGGGTGCACTCTGCCAGGGCACATCACCTTCCTTTGTGAGTGTGGGCCAGGGCCATCAGATGCACCGTAGGAGGTGGATCCAGCATTGTGGAAGGCAGGCACAGCCCTATTCAGACCCAGGTGCTACTCCTCCCCACCACTGTACATGCAGATGGGTCTATTCAGCCTATTGCTGACTCACCCAGTCTCCTGGAGCCACCCCAGCCCCAGTCACTCACAAACCAGACAGTCAATCCACAGACTGGCAGAGGCACACAGAAAGGCTGAACAAGAAAATAGCCACTTTCTAAAAGTGCCATTTGCAAACTTAAAATTTAAACACCATCTTCACTAAAAGATGTGTTATTAAATTCTGAGTTCAGGTATACCAGGTTCCATATGTCTATCTTGCCGCTATGGGAAGATATGCAGGTAACCATGTTACACAGCATTCCCCATTCTATCCTATGGGCAAGATAGCCTTTCAATAGTGAAAAACGAAATTGGCAGTATTTCACTATCAGGACATGTTACCCACACTAGAACATGTCCTACCTTTCACCTACACTGCACCATGCCCAGGGGGATACCTTGGGCCTACCATTGGGGTGTCCAATGTGTAAGAAAAGGGAAGGAACAAGCCTGGCAAGTGTGTACACTGGCCAGGACAACATGGCAGTTCACAGACTGCGCACAGGCGCTGTGGTGGCAGGCCTGAGGCACCATTTTAGGGCTACTCATGTCGGTAGCACAATCAGTGCTGCAGGTCCTCTAGTAGCATTTGAATCCCCAGCCCTGGCACAATCAGTGCACTTTACTACGGACCTACTGTTAAGACAAATAAGCAAATCATGGATAACCAATCATAATATCAATTTACAGAGAGAGCATATGCACTTTAGCACTGATCAGCAGTGGTAAAGTGCCCATAGTCCTATAGCCAACAACCACAGGTCAGGAAAAATAAAGGAGGAAGGAGCAAAAAGTTTGGGGATAACCCATTTCGAACAAGGTTTATTTTTCAGAATATCATATACAGCTGCACTGGCAACCTTATGATCCCCCACTCTCCTCAAACCCCTTTTGCTACCAAACCCCCTTTCTCAACCCTGCTTCTCTCCTGACACCTCCTGTTGCACTGTCTCTTTCAGTTGAGTTAATATCGCTCACTAACATACACCCCCATGTCTTTATGTGTATGTAAAGATTTTAGTTTTTAGTTTTAGTTTAATGTTTAAGGCATGTAAAATATCATTGATGGGCCCTTATTCACTAAAGTTTAGCCTGGGCTCTTTTGCAATACAATGTAATGCAAAACACAGGGGTAAATTTACAAATATATACCATAACGCGGTATCAAAGTTCTGTGTAGCATTGCGTAAGAGTAAGAGAGCAGGACAGCACTATCTACTAAGATATGGGACTGCTGGTCTCTTCCCTAGTGCTGGTGCACAAACAGACTGCCAAGAGCCACGCACCCAACTTTGCACCATAGTGGAAAGAAGTCTGCATTAGTTTAGTATAGGTTTTGTACCCTCCAGTACAAGATACTATGCCTAGACAAACTTTGGATGTATTCTGTTCAGTGCAGCACACATGGAAAGTTGGAAATGTTTGGAGAACTAAAAAACATTTTTCCATTGTAACGCCTGCCTCAATGAGGCATTTTGTTTGGCTCAAAGCCCTCTCTACTATCGTTAGTTGATAGGGCTTTGCGTCAGATAGCGTCCTAGTATTTTGCTTGAATATCGACAGTTACACTGGAAATATGGGTGGGAATGGCACTCAAAGGCCATCACAATTGTTAATTGGCATTTGTATAGCTCTAACTCTGTCAATAAGATGGTATTGCAGCACCATCCGGTTGTGCTGGTATGAATTTCCTAAACAACAATATCACCAATGTGTGTCAGAATAGGCACGCAAGGATTACTACGGCACGACTGCAAAACAGGAATTTGCTTCTAGGCTCGTGTGATGATTGTCTGTCACAGGTAAATATATCATAGGGTTTTGGCTGCATTGCAGGACGTGGATAAGTTAAAAAAAATCCTTTTCACCAGCCTCGCTGGTGGTTAGTTACCCAGCCAGGTAAGGGTAACCTGAGTCAGAAGTAGGTAGTAACAGGGACTGATGACAAGTGCCTCCAGGGGATTTTGTAAAGGATCCCCTAGATCCAGATGTGTATGAGTTGAGTGTAGCTCACCTCGAGGTTCAGACCATCTAGGGAATAAGGATAGAATATGGACCTCAAGTGGCCCCTGCAATAGGAGAAATGGCACAGTCTTAACAATATCCATATCCAGTCCTTTTCCACATAAACTTGCAGAACTATGAAATGCAACCAAACATTTCTTTATTCACCAGCCTTATGAGAAAAGCAAAGGTTGGTGTGAAGATGCAATAAGTATACACCTAATGACACACAGTCCAATGAACTGGCTCCTTCCCTGGAGCTCACACGTCCTGGTGGGGCGCATTTGGATTCCTTGTAGAAGGAGATGAATTTGTGCGAGGTTGAGGAAAGGGTTTAGGGCTTGAAGCCCCTGCAGTGACAGTCAAATGGACAAAGACCTCACAGTATTTGCTAGGAAAGGCATAGTAGTTTGGCCACTGCCTGGTGATTGGTCTATGTATATTGTTGACATAGAACTACGCTGATCTCTAACAACGACAGCAAGTAGTTAATCAGCTGTGACCAATACGGACAACACAGTTAAATCCACATTCTGGGATTAGAACAGACCATCTACTCACTGACTCGAGGATCAGCTTGAACGCCTACACCAAGAGAACCAGCCACATGCACCCAGCCCAGACACTCACACAGTACCTCCACCAACACCTAGGAAGGTGCAGTAACACCCTTTATTATACGAGGCCTGGAAAAAACCCTAGCAATAGACTACAAACCACAGAGAACATAGGTTAGGAGGAGGGTCAGAAGAATGTCACCCACACTGTGAGTCACCCTGCTTACGCAACCCTAAGACGCAATAACCACATATGGCTAGGCCATTAGGATGCAATAACTAGTTGCATGAGTTACACACCAAGCATCTAATACAACAACCCTCTGAGCAAGATCTTACCACAGGCAGTCCTTCAAAGGATTTTCATGGGGCAACGTTGCAATTGCAGGCATACTGATTTTCACAGACGAAAACAAGGGAAAATCATTTATTTACTAATTTTCCCTCGTGGTCGTCTGTTGATCCTCCTAATCAAGAACCCAGTCAGTGTGCTTCCTCCCTAAATTGGCTATGGTGAGTACCTTGGTACATTCCTAATTTGCTGCTGGTGTACCCGAGTCAGTCCCTAGTATATGATACTAAGGTACCTAGGGCCTAGGTACACCAGGGTTCCCGCATGGGCTGCAGCATGTATTATGCCACCCATAAGGGACCCTCCAAAATCTGACTACAAGACTGCCATTGCAGCCTGTGTGAGTTGGGGCTTGCACTTCTCACAAAAGATATGTGTCCTTATATCTAACATCACTGCACTTAAAACCTCTAAGTCACCCCTCTAGTAGGGCTTTCAGTCCTAAACAGTGGTATTAGGGAGAACACAGCTTTCAAAAGTCTGAGCAGGAATGTTCCGGTGTTGGGATTAGGGCTTGAGGAGCGGTTCTGGGAGTTTTGGCTGAATGGGATAGCTTTGCAGCAGCACATGATTTCCTACAACGTAGTTACATTGAGTATATCGCAAGTTGTCCTTTAATGGTGCTGGAAGTGCCCGTGATTGAAGAACATATCTGTTCATTCACTTTACTTAATTGGATGGCAACGCTTTTTTCAGCCGAGAACAATGACTTCCTCTTAGAGGCTATTGCAACATACTGTTCGTACACCCTACCCTGCTGGATAGAATCAGCCACTGTATCCATGTTGGATTTATTTTTTTATTTTTTTGTGTGCCTTTTTGGACACAAACTATTTTTTTCTTTTCACTCTTCACTATCTTTCTCTCTCCGAATATTCCCCGCAAATCAGAGGTATCACTGATAAAAATGCTCTTGATTCTTGCTCAGACTTTTGAAAGCTGTGTTCTCCCTAAGACCACTGTCCCATGGACTGACCAAGGGGAGGGTGTAGTGAGGATATAGACACACCAGCGGACATTGCTAAGTTAACATAAGTTAGTGTATGCTTGGCCGCCATTTTGCCGCTTTTGCTTACGTTACTACATGGCACATTTCTTGTAAACACTTTCCTTGCTCGCTTTCACATGAGAAATGTCTGCATCTCATATATTTAGTTGAACACTCTGCTCCTCGTCTGCACAGCGTGTTCAAGGTCAAAAGACAATGAGCTCTGTTGAATTGCTTTGGTCAGTCTCACGTCCCTAGCCATAACATAGAACACAGCTGCAACCCTGGAAATCTGGTGTTTTTAATATTGCTGTGCATGCATGTTAACACACTTTGAGAAAACGCTTTCCAGGATAGAAGAGCTGTACTTGTCCGGAGATGTAAATTCCTGCATCTGAACTCGGAGGTATGGGGTCCCCCTGAGAAAGCCTGGAGATCTTCTATAATTATAACAAACTAGCTTCTAGCACGGGGAGGGTGACAAGGCGCTATAGTCCTGTTTCCACTATCATTGTAATATGATTTCCCCTTTTGTTCTATATGGAATTGTAACTATGCTGATTTGTTTGATCTTATGCATTTTGCTGCTAGTAATGGCTCGTGTACTGCATCATAGAGCATGTTAGTTAAAATAAACATTTTAAACTATACTTCGACTCTATTCACTCATGTTGTGGAAAAGTACAAGAGTTTGAACAAAAGAGTGTCCTTGTTCCCACATATCCTGAGAGGAACAGAGTAGCATGTTCTAGGATGTCTAATCATTGGTAGCTTTGCTGTAGCACGGAGAACGAATGAGACACTATAGCTAGTCGGATAGGGGATCTGGGCACCGAGGTGGGTATTTTGGTACACCACTACACACTGAGGTCCTGGTTTCCTGCGCATAGTTCTGTATATGTGCAGAATCCCTGCAACAGCAGGGTGCTCGGTTCTAAGTAGGAGGGTACACCTGCATGAGCAGACACCCCTACAACCTTCAGAGTCCATTCTCCTGGGGTGTGAGTGCATCAGCCATTACGATATATAGAGTGGCCATGCGTTATTACGCGATGAACATCTCTAAACTGGCTGTAACAAACCCTGTCATGTTTGGTACCAAACATGTTGGATTCATAACCCCATGGGAGTTATGATTCCATGTACTGTAAATCTCCTTCAGGAGGCCATCAGTGCTCCCGGTACCAGTCTTCCAGAACTGGACACCAAGCTAGGTCCTGTCCCAGGGAGGTGCGACCACCTCCCAGACAGGGTTAAGTGTATTGGGACAGGGCGAGGGTGCTTGCCAGCACCACTCAGAATGCTTGAGGGGCACATTTGGTGCCCTCCTTGCATACTCCACCTCACACCAGTTTGGGGAGCCATTGGCTCTGGCACGAAACTGGACAAAGGACATGGGAGTATCCTCCCCACTGTCCAGCCCCTCCTCTAGGAGGGACCCCTGAATCATCCCAACCTTTTCCTAGGGTACTTAAGGGGTTACCTGAGGGTGGGTCCCTAGATTTGTCGTGGGATTCGATTCAAATCTAGCTCAGCAACCTCTTTAACCGTCTGGACATTCTGATCGAGTCGTACTGACATGCGTTGGACTGACCGTATCTGAATTCGCTTTGGAAACCGAGACTGCAACCGGGAAGACTCCGTCTACTACTGACCTCTTCGTTCTGCAAGCCCGCTGCACCGTCAGTGTCCGTGCTCCATACAGGTTCCATCCAGGGCCTGTGGACATCCAAAGACACCCGAAGGAATCTCCCTTGGAGTGAAGGAGTCACTCCCCTGCATCAACAGGCATTGCAACGTAGCTGACCGATTTGCTCATCCTGTGCTCCGATGGACTCCATCAGGTTCAGTAACACAGGAGGCAGTTCCGCAACTTCTTTGAGGTCTGCACTGTCTTTAAACCGAGTCTGAGGCCAGGATCCCTCGTCGACACCACCAGAACCGAGTGCTTGTGCACTGCGTCGGCTGGCAGTTGCTAAGGTTGGGCGACTCTCGTCTCCAGAGATCTTCGGGCTCTGTTCAGGGTCTTCTTTGATTCCAATATGCTCCCCTGCTTGCTTGGGGCCTACTCTGACCCACTTGAACGTGGTGAATCTCTGTGACCTTGCTGGTCCCAACATAGTACCTTTTCATCTTCATCCATGTGTTGCCAAGGTGTGTGGATGCTACAGCTGGACACTGACCCCCTGGATATCGACATCCGATGTGGGACAGCTCGTACACCGTTCCTGGTCGTCTTCAGCATCACCTGGTCCACGTTGCTGCAGAGAAAAGGTCACCATCAACTCTCCTGCAACAGCCGACGTTGGTGGGCACTCAACTCCCATGCCTCCTGGTCACTCCTGAATGACATAGACTCTGTCCCCTCTGCTTGCAGGTACTCCTCTTCTTGAATCCACCCTTGGATTCCACAGGACTCTTCCAGCGTCTTCGCCAGCAGCATCTTGCTTGAAGTCCTCCATTGGGGTCTACGGCGGTTCCAGACGCCACTTAGTACCTATGCACCCGGCTTCCTTGGGGCAGGTAGCCTGGCCTCCTGGGTATCCACAGGTGGGGGGACTACCGAACCATCCATCTTCCACAGGGTGTCTTCCAAGTCCTCTGGGTAGGGTCCTTTTTCCTAAGAATTGCAATAGCGACCTCCCTATTGACTTAACCTTGAGCAAGCGGCAGTGTATTCACTTAGAACACAGCCTCCATGGGATTCCTGGGTCCTTACCTCGGGTGGTTCCTTGGTTCCCCAGCACTTCTAGGTCTTCTGGGTCCACTTTCAACTTTGGTCGTTAGTCGCATTCCACTATTTTGGTATATGGTTCGGTCTCCCCTGGGAGCCCACTGTATTTTCGTGCTACTTACTTATCAAAGTATTGTGTGTATTGTAATTATATCTCCGGGTAGGAGATATTGCATTGGGTTAGTGAGTGTCTGTAATAAATAACTATTTTTATAACTACTCTGTGTGGTTCTTTTTCACTTAATCTACAATATAAGGTTAGATACTGGTGAAACAAGCTGCTTTACACTCCTCCTAGACAAAGCCTAAAGGCTGCTCTCCACAGCTTACACTTAGAGAGATTTCTAAGGTTGTCTAAACCACTAGCAACACCATAAGGGTTGTCTTAATTTGTGTAGGGTGCTCCACGTGAATAAGTGTGCACCATATACCAAGCCAGCCTCCTACATCCCTAACTATGTACCGCTAATGTGCTGAAGAAACAACGATAAAAAACACACTAGCCTTAATAATTATGCCACATGATATATTCCTGTCTATGTTTTCTACCTATTTCCAGTGGAATTAATCTACTAATTGCACATACAGCCCCACATCTGTTTAATTAATTACGTTTATTGGACATGGAGCTACAACCATTGCTTAGTGAGAAAATAAATAAGTGCCAGGGCCTTCGTCAGGAGCCACTGAAGCGTGCACAGCCTGTGTGCCCTGCCAGCACTGCCAATGATAGTACCAACACAACTACTAATGATCATTCCATTCAATTGTGACAATTCAGACTATTCCAGACCCGCAAAGCTTTAAGAATAGTTTGGGTGGCAGGTATTAGTCACTTTTAATGTACATTGATTTGATAAACAACTGTTATTGTGCTATCTCGAAAGTAGAAAAACAGCACCACCATGTCTCAGGCTGTCATAAGTGACGTTGTTCACAGTTAAGTGCCGGTGCTGAGCATCTGAAACCACTGGCTCAAATTAAGCACTGGCTACAACTCATGCAATGCCAGATCTGGGACTCAACAGATTTATAAACAATCTATGTATAATTAGCAGTGAAGCACAATTGATAAACTTGGTGAATGGGGCAGCCTAGGGAGCTGTGACAGCTAAGGAACTTTAAAAAGTCAGTTGTAAATGCCCTCTGTGATTGGCCTTAGTGAAAGTAAAGTGATCAGGCCTGACATTATTTAGGGAAATTTTGGGGGTGGCATATTTGACAATTACCCCCCCCAAATGTGAAAACAGCAGGGTCAAGTGGTTAATTTTACAACACAAATCCAACGGTGTTGCAGGGGCACTAATGTATATAACACCCAGTCCCTAATTCATAAAGAATAACTGTGAGGGCCCTCAGAAGCTCACAGCCAACCTAGGGTCCTGAATATCAAGGCTGCGTAGTCTTGAGTCCACCCGGTGCCTCTTTAATCCACCACCCCACACTCTCTGTCGGTTTTCATACTATTTGAGGTTGTGTTTTTTCTTTTGTAACTGTTTTTTCCATACTTGTCTTACTCCTTCTTTTGTGTTTTTCTATCCCATGCTCTGGATCACAGTCTGTTGAAGAACAATTAGTGCTGTTGCCCAATCAGCTCAAACGAACCTCTGATAGCATCTTTGTTTCCATCATTTTTTATCTTTTAACTTCCAAAGAGAATCTCAGTAACATGATATGACTGAGAATCTACTAAGAAGGAGCAGGGTGAAACAATTAGTGATTCTAGAAAGTCATAGGCTGTTGGCACCAAAACTAGACAACTCCTTTAGGCTTATACTGCAATGCTACTGCTTCGTTATCGTGGATCATAGGCATAGACAGAGGACAGGTTGGATTACATTCTCAGTTGTCAGGCAGCAGTAGTGATAATGTCACAAAAGGCTTTATCAAAGAAGATGTTGAAAGGTTCCCCCAAGAAACCCTCAGAGAATGGTTCAGTCACAGATTGCTCCTCACTTAGGGAGGTGCGGGCTGGGGAAAAGTCCCTACCCTCTACCTCCAAGTTCGCCTGGTTCCACCTGTAGGCGGGAGAAAGTATAACCACTACTCTATCCTGGGAATGTGCCGGGATCTAACGCCACCCTGGGGTGGCGTTAGGGAGGTGCAACGAGGAGACATTTTTTCATTTATCCTAATTGTTTTCCTTTTTAGGTCGAGCTTTCAAGACCTATTGTATCTTCTTTTGGAGGTAAAATCCACCCACTGCTTCTCATTTGTTTGTTTCAGTGTCCTTTAAAAATGCTCTGTTGCTAGTGGTCAGTCATTCCTCTTGTCCCTCCCTTTTGTCATTTGTTTCCTTCCACACAGCACTGCCTAACTACTGTATCTTTACCCCTTGCTGCTTCATCTGTGTTTTGTGGGACTATTTTTATCTTCTTTTCCTGCCCGTTTTTGCTGGTGCCTGTTTTTTTGGTCACTCTGTTAATTATTTTGTCGCAGTTGCTGCTAATGGACGGACTGCCCCTTTAACAACCCTCATCAATTTGTCACGTTCTTTTAATTTCCTTCGGCCATTGCGGAAATGACCATCTGTTGTGCTCCGATCGGAGCTGCTGCGAAGGTGGTGCTCCCACTCGCTGCGCTGGTAGATCCTCCTGATTTCCTATTTACGTTCAATATCTTTTTTTTACCCCTTAGACTTCTTTGCCAACCTTGCTTAACTACTCACTTCATCATAGTGGATGAAAAATATTCGCAGACTAACGTGGTTTATTTTGGAATTAAACGTATTCCAACATGGCTGTCTCATCATCATCTGTTCAGTTAGACCACGCCCAATGCTGCAGCGACAGCTTACGGTGTCACACATCCGTGTCTTGCCTGATCACTTTCGAGTCGAGATAAACATGCAGACTCTCTCCTTCCTCAGTGTGCGCAGTGCAGAACCCTCTGCATTCCCCGACGATCCTTCTACCTGCCTTGGAAATGCACTGCCTAGTAACATCTAGATTGTACTTTTCACAGGGGCCTAAATAAAGCTTACGCAGGGACTCTCCGCAGAGCGAGGCTTCTCCTCATGCTGCAAGAAAATGAGGAAACTAATGAAGTAAGGGTGTGTTCTGCAGCCAATCAGCGCACGCTTGTAATTAGCCTGCATCCATGTGCGTAGCTGGTTCTTTTTTGGACAGTGTGGTGTTCTCCAGGTGAAGAAGAGGCAGGAACACCAGATGAAGATTGGTAAGTAGATTTATTCACCTCATCCACCAACAGCCAGGTTCAACTGTCTCCCACTAGAATCCCAACAATAGTCACATCAAGTCATTCTAAAGCAGAATACTATATACAGTTCTAACTTCTAGTTCTATGTTACATGCAAGTGGGAGACAGAGATCAAACAATATCACACATCTTCCCCCTCAACAGTAATAAATAACAAAAGATTTAAAAAATAAACAAAATAGAAATAAAGTAAAAACATACCTAAGAATAACTAAGAGTATGCATAAGACAACATTAGAAAATGACCAAGGTATATTATACATAGTCCTTCATGTACACAGGAAGTCTCCGCAACCTTTGACTTCTTTCTCTAACACAACTAGGAACACCGGATGAGCCAGAGAAAGAAGGTGAAAAACTAGATAATTTCGAATAAGAGTCCAGCTTATTATCATGAGTCTGATTTGACGGAACATCAGAATTTACAACAACTATGCGACTCTTATTCCAAATCCTCCCATCACTGGTCTTGACAGCATTCTTAAAAATTTTACCCACCGGTCTGACATTAGTATACTTAGACCAAGGTTGACAACCAACAGGAGCTTTAATTTTTACATGGTCGCCAACTTTTACCACCTGAAATTGGGCACATTTCTATTCATCAACATAAGACTTTCTCAAAGACTGTTTAACCAGTTCTCTTTTCCTCCAATGCCCTATCTGATTATCAACGAAGCCTTTGTTTAACTTCATCCAACCAGGACATAATAAAGTACTGGGGATTCTCCCTTTAAAGAGTTCAAAGGGAGACCTTCCAGTGGTAGAATGGGGAGATATGCGATAAGCTGTGATTCTGTCTTGAAGGGACTCTTTCCAATTCTGGCCATTGGCTCTTGCCAGTTGTATGCTTTCTTTAAGAGTTTTGTTAACCCTTTCTATTGCTCCATTCGTTTCAGGGTGATAAATAGCACACCTTTTATGAAGAATACCACAGTTGTCAAGGAAGCGTTTAAAATCATTAGAACAGAATTGTTGCCCATTATCTGAGAGAATGCTGTTGGGAAAACTCTCTCTCTTGAAAATATCTTGTAAGAATTTAATTACACATTCAGTGGAAGTTTCTCTAACCGCACCCACCTCTATCCACCTGGAGTAGAGATCTAAAACAACTATCAAATAGGGAGTGTCACTCACACCATGTAACGGACCTACAATGTCAATGGAAATTTCATCCCAAGGATGGTGGGGTAATTTCCTGCAAACCATGGGAGTTTGTTTTGCCTTCAAGATTTTATCGCTAGCGCAACATTCTGCACACTCCCGAACCACCCTCTCAATATCAAGGTCCATACCAGGCCACCAAAACTGTAATCTTAGCAATTCCTTTGTTCTAAGAATCCCAAGATGGCCAACGTGGGCAAAACTGAGTAATTTCTTCCTTATGCCTTGAGGTGGAACTAATTTCATCCCCCTAGCAAGCATTCAACCCACAACTGAAAGCTCATCCGAAACAAGGCCACACGGCTTCTCCAAACACTTATTATTCCTCAACATCTCCATCACTTTCTTCATCTCATCATCCTTGTTAATCTCAACCTTCCAATCAACCTCAGTGACAGTACCATCCGTGATCTCACATACGTTAATTACATCATCCACTAGAAAGACTTCATCCTCAACACTATCATTGATGGCAACCAATCTAGAAAGGCAATCAGCAGATTTATTAATGACACCAGGAATATAATCCACATCAAAATTAAATTCTTGAAGAGAAATAATCCATTTCTTGATTCTAGATGAAATGGAGTCAAGACCTTTCTTCGAAAACACCTCTTTTAAGGGCTTATGGTCAGATAAGACATTAACCTTTGTTCCTCAAATCAAGTTTCTAAATTTTCCTAATGCCAAAAATATGGCCAATGACTCCTTCTCTATGACAGAGTAGTTGATCTCGGACCCCCTGAGACATCTTGAGGCACAGGCAATAAAACAATCT
Source organism: Triturus cristatus (assembly GCF_964204655.1). Lineage (NCBI taxonomy): Eukaryota > Metazoa > Chordata > Amphibia > Caudata > Salamandridae > Triturus > Triturus cristatus. The sequence continues at coordinate 789,200,109 of NC_140580.1, forward strand.
AGACCTCCTGTTTTTAAACCAAAACTGCACCTAATCCATTTTCACTAGCATCGGTCATGATGAAAGTAGGGTCACAAGGAATGAAGGCATGAAGAGCAGGAGCTTTACTCCGTTCCTCCTTGATTGAAACAAACTCTTTCTCACACTCACCTGACCACTGAAACACAAAACATTTTAAAGTGAGTCCCTCAAATTATAAGTTTTACTAGCATAGTCAGGAATGAATTTACTGTAAAACTCCACCATGCCAAGAAAAGATAAAAGTTCTTCCTTGTTAACTGGTTCTGCAATCTTCATAATGGAATCCACCAACTCTTTCTTAGAAAAGACCCCATGACCAGTTATGCGATGGCCAAGATAATTTACTTCCTCCAAACCAAATTTGCATTTGTCTTTTCTAAGAGAAAGACCAGCTTTTCTAAGACATTCCAATACAGCAAATACACGAACATTGTGCTCCTGAACAGAGTTACCAAAGATCAAAAGGTCATCCTGATAACATTTCACGCCAAGTAAGGCCTCTGAGAATGTTGGACATAACTCGCTGAAAAACTGAAGCAGCTGAAATGAGACCAAACGGCATTCTACGAAATTTGAACGTTCCCATCACAAAAGCAGTTAAATCTTGAGAGGATTCATCTAATTCAACCTGATGATAGGCTGATGCCAAGTCTAGAGTCGTGAAGTATTTTGCGCCAACTAAGGTACTAACCATTTCATCAATGTTGGGTAAAGGGAACTTATCAACAATAACTTCTTTATTCAAAGCGCGTAAGTCGATGCATAAACACAGTTCCCCACTGGCCTTCTTAGCTACGACTATGGGAGCCAACCATTCAGTAGCCTCTAACGGTACAATGATTGCCGCATTTACTAATTTTTCGATTTCCCTCTGAACGCCAGCCTTTTCATTTAACGGAATTCTCCTTACTTTGGCAACAACTGGTACAGCCCCATCTCTTACCTTAACGTGATGTTTGTACCCTTTGAGACAACCAAGACTGTCTTTAAATATGTCAGAGAATTGTTCTACAAAAGTGGAAGAAATATCCTCAACTGTTTGTACCTGAACTTGCGGAGAGGCATTAGGATTCAAACGTACTCCAAGCGAACGTTGGCGGGGCCAGCCCATAAGAGAATCACCACGTTTAGCCATGTATACCTTCCCTGCAATCATTCTTCCACAGAGCTCAATAGTGGCAAAAAAATATCCCGACATTTTTATAGGTATGTCCCCATAACCCAAAGGAGAAAGATCATTCCTTGATAGTTTGACTTTGTTAACAAAGTGTTGACAAAAGACATCTTCACCTATCATTGTCAAATGTGAACAAGAGTCAAACTTAAAATTGAGAGATACACCTTCAATATTCACAATATGAGAAGGATGATCAGCTCTTTTTACATCAATCTGAATGGTGACCACCTTCACTTCTGGTTGATTTTTTGTAGATGAACGATCACCTCTACTAATTTTGCTTTTGCAACATTTTGCGAAATGACCCTTCCGACCACAGGTGTTGCATACAACACGCAACCCGGGGCAAAAAGGCTAATTTGCAAGATGTCCAAATCGACCACACCTTAAACAAGTAGGCTTCTCTCCAACAACAGAGTTAGCAACATTGTTAGTTTCAGAGATATTTTTATCCTTATCCGTCGAATCTTTCTTTTGTACTTAACACACCACCTCTTCAACTTTGGTTTCAGTTGTGGTAAGTTTATTCTTCTCACCACTAAGTTCATCCACGCACTTCATCATGTGTTCAACTTGTTTTGCAATAGTTATAACTTCTTCCAACGGAGGTTCATCTTTCAGCCAATGTTCTTTTCTGATATTATCATGTGCACACTTTAGAACAAACTGGTCTCTGATCCTCTCCTCTACAGCAGGACCAAATTTGCAAGAAGATGCAAGTTTTCTAAGAGCTGAAACAAACTCTTCAACAGATTCATCTTTCTTTTGTTCTCGAAGTTCAAAATGATACCTTTCCATTATTGTACTCAACCTTGGAAGGTAATGACGATTCAATTGTAAAATACATATCTCATATTCATTTAGATTTCTTTATTCTGCAGCACTTAGTTCTGGTAAATGTTCCAACACTTCTTGCCCCTCACCTCCAAGACAATGTAATAATAATGAATGTTTACGTTCAGCAATTAAATTTGTACCACACACCCTTGCGTAATTTACAAAGATTTTCTTCCATTTCTGCCATTTCACATTAGGTTCACCTGGACTCGTTAAGAAAAATGGAGGCTGCGTTACATTCTGCATATTTTGAATTTCAGAGTGAAATTGCCAGGTAACAATACACTAATTACACTTAAAAAAAAGCCAAAAAACAAAATTGAATTCAATAGAGCTTGACTTATTTTCACTTAAGCACTCACTAATATTGTGGTGGCAAATAAAGAAGAGAATTTTTCCCTCTTTTTTTTTTTAAATAAAATCACTAATAATTAACAGAAACGCTCTTCAATCTCCAACTGGAGAAGTCACTGATATTCTGTCACAGCTTAGAGATTGCCCTACCTCTAATTACTTTTCAAGTTTGACTAAATTATAAGAAAAAAGGTAGGAAATAAATATTTAAAAGAGAAGGAAATATTACGAAAGATTTGCGCAATTTCATTTTGAAACAAGGCTTTGACGGGCTTAGGGGGCGTGTGCCGTGTTTGTATGCCCTCCCATTGCACAAAAGCATCTCTCTCGCCCCAAACATAATCCCTACCTCCCTAGGCGTGACAACATTTCTATCAACTAGGGCATTCACCCGACTTCACTGGACGCCAGGCATCTTTATGAGGTAAAGCAGTCTTCTGATTTCACTGAACACAAGAACATTTCTTCAACTCTGACTCAGACCTCCTCTTTTCTGGCCCTGACAGCATCTCTACCAGCTAGAGCCCTCACTCACTTCACTGGAACCAATAGCATCTCTATCAATCTGGTTTATGGGAGCCAAGGGGCATATTATCAAGCACGGCGTTAAACTTATCCCCGCTTTAGTGGCATAAAACTGCCACTAAAGCGGCGATAATGGGCTTGATAATATGCCGCAGAGAATTCCAATAGAAGCCCATGTTGACACCAGAACATGGGCTTCTATGGGAATTCTCAAGGGCATATTATCAAGCCCATTATCGCCGCTTAAGCGGCAGTTTTCTGCCGCTAAAGCAGCGATAATTTTAATGCCGTTTCTTGATAATATGCCCCCAAGTGCTTTAAATATAACATGCTTCACATGGCAGTGAGGGAACTTTTCAAACGTGCAATTAATGGCAGCTGTGCTGGAGTTAGCGTTCAACCTAAGTTCCTTTCTCGGTTCCTAAATGTGCCCCACCCAGATTTTTATTATAAACCCAACAAAATATAACTGTTCGATTGAAATATGCCTGTATAATTCATGTTACAGGACGCCACCCCTCCGTCGTTTTGACCTTCCTCTTTTGAAGGAGAATGGCTTCCCCCGGTCCTACATAAATACCTCACATGCTCCCTGCCAAAGTGGTTTCATGATTGCCCAGGTTGTCAACTGCTTTTGTTGTATATGTTATATAGTGACTCTAACACATTTACTTCAGTGTATCGTGCGAGTGTTACAGAGGCTGACAGTAGTGTTTCAGGTACTGACGACAGAGAGTGCTAATATGCAGCTCAGGTATGCACAATTGGGGTTGTAGCAAAATCTGAAATGACCAGGTGTCTGAGATCAAAACCAGAAAAATGTAGATTTACTGAGATTTTTTAACACTAATTCTTTTTGTAATGAACTCATTAAAGTCCACCTATTGCTGGCTCATTCAGAAGCCGGGTGAAAATACTCTGTGGGCTTCACTCTCTTTCATCAAGTCCCAAGTTGTACGTTTGAGTGCACATTTGTGCAGTGGTGGGCATAATCTTTTTTTTCTGGCATTCTCATTGACTGAAGTTACAGTGGGCTGTTAAGATTAGGGTTGGTTGCGTTTTGTACTGGTATTGGTAAATTATAGTGGACAGTAGTTGGCAAGACTAGGATAGATTAATGTATTCTTTCCTTATGAATTATACTGAAAGTGTACACCTTGATCCTGTTGTGGCCCTGTGTGGAGCACTATGTCAATTTATGCATTTGCAGAATAACATTACCTTTTATTTCGTACTGCTTTGGTGAACAGTGGTCCATTGCTTAGCTCAAGTGTTTATGTTTAAATTGTGGGTTTGTGTGTGTGTGTGTGTGTGTGTGTGTGTCTGTGTGTGTACGTGCAGTGCACTGGTCCACCTCTTGCCTCTCCCTCCCAACACCCTGGGTGCCCTTTCCACTCGTACCTCCTCTCTCTCTCTCGTACTCTCTCTCAACCCTCTCTCTCGCTCTCTCACGCACTCTTCCCGCTTCTCTCATGTGGTTCACTTCAAGTCTTCCACAACATACTGCCACATATTTCCACTACACAACTTCACAGCACACAACACAATTCCACACCGCACAATTTCACAACAAACAATTCTAATTCAACACATCTCTCCATTGCACTTGTACCAACCTTGTCAACTCTCCCCCATACACCCACTGCCATTCTCATCTATACCTCACACTGCTACTACCCCCTCACCTCTAAATACCACTGCCCCCTCTCATCCCTCCCTCACACTTCGTCTTCTCTCTATACTGCCTGCTCACACATGCTACCTTCCTGTACCTCCTCACGCTGTGCACTGGTCCACCTCTTGCATCTCCCTCCCAACACCTCGGGTGCCCTTTCCACTCGTGCCTCTATCTCTCTCTCTCGTACTCTCTCTCAACCCTCTCTCTCGCTCTCACACTCTTCACGCCTCTCTCATGTGGTTCACTTCAGGTCTCCAAGCACAGTTTCTATCCTGTGCCTTTTCAAAGTTTCCGTCCCTCATTCTCTCCCCTTCTTTCTCTCATTCACACACATTCTTTCTGTTCCTTTATCTAGAGTTCATTCGCCACTTCCTGTACAATCTACCTATCCCTCTCTATCTATTCCATGCAGCTTTCACTCCATCTAGTCACCATACCACATAATTCAACTCCACACAGTTCCACAACTAAGAATTCCAATACAACCCACATAATTCCACTTCACACCCTATACATCCACTACCCTCCAAACCAAAACACGTAAGTAAAAAGCATTGTCATTTACAATGCCAATAGCTCTAACTCGCACAAATGCGAGACCTGTTGCATTGATAAGGCTTGTTCTATGTGTGCTGCAGGGCACACATGGAGAGAGGTAACCGTCTGAATTGATTAATTTTGTGCAGGAAGTGTTGGACAGGCCACACGAAGGGCTGGCTCCCTCCCCGCATGACAGGGCCCCAGCCCAGGCCCACCAGGCGTGACCCACGAGAATCACCCGCACCCCGTCTCCCGACGGAATTCCTGCCCTCGGACCTCCATGTATCACGGACCCAAGCCACCACCGGCTCCCCCGGCCGGGTCAAGCCGCCATCTTGGGCCCTGCGCCACGAGGCCGCGTGGCCTCCATCCGACCCTAACCCTGGGCCTGGCCGGCCCCGACATCCCGGCACCACCATCCACCCAGGAGGTGAGCGGACCACTTGGCAGGTCAATGGGAGAACGAAGCGCCAAGGACTCTCCCCCGCCAGGTGCCGATCGCCTCCAGCTCCCCCAGGCGCTGGCTCCACCCCCTGCTGGGTGTCTGGACACCTTCATCCCGGACCCTCCGACCTCCAAGTGCGAGGGTCCGGACATCAAAGGGCGCCTGCCCTATAACTGGGGCAGCTCCGGAGCAGGGGGGCAGTTGTATCCTGGAGTCGAGAGACACCGAGAGAACTCAGCCTTGACGGACTACTGGCGCTGCCGTAGCCCTACCTTGCGAACTATCGTCCTGCCTGCTGGCGCTGCCGCGGCCTTCTGCAACATCCATCCTCGTCGGGACCTGCTGGCGCTGCCGCGGACCGTTGTACCCACCACCTTCACCGGGACCTGCTGGCGCTGCCGCGGACCGTACCTCGACCATCTTCACCGGGACCTGCTGGCGCTGCCGCGGACCGTGTATCGACCATCTCCACCGGGACCTGCTGGCGCTGCCGCGGCCCGTACCAGCTAAACCACCAAGCTCGAGGATTGTGAGCTAACCACCAGATCATCCGAACTACCAGACTGGTAAACAGACTGTCCCGCTACCCCTTTTTCCTATCTTGAGAGACTTAATCGAGGGGACCCCTGAGTCCAGACCTCCTTGTACCATTTCATCGTACCTTAAGAAGTGCATATAAAGAACGCTAAATCTTATCCTTGTGTGGTATCTGTCTGTGGGGGGGAAGTTATTTGTCTGTACGATCGCTGGAGACGGCTCTCCCCGGAGACCTCTCCCCTTGTCCTCGGCCGACCCTCCCGGTCCGTCTAACATTGGTGGCCAGCGGCGCGATCCGAATCAACGCGTAATCGTACAGAGAGTAGCTCACCCCACGACAAAACCACGATGTCAGCCAAAGATAGCGGTTCCACTGAAAAGTTCCAAATGGATAAGTTGGAAGAATATAGCCACCGCGAACTTAAACAATTCTGCATGGAACTAGGCATTGCTACCACCGGCCTGAGTACCAAAGATGATTTGAAGCACGCCCTTGAGTCGTGGACAGAAACTGGGATCGCCGGACCCTCCGACCAAAACAGTGTCGCACCAGAGGGGAACGCCACGGCTCCCGAGGAGCGGGGAACGGGCCTCTCGCAGGAGGAGATCCAGGAAAGAGAAAGAACCAGACTACACGAATTGGAAATGGCACGACTCAAGATGGACGGTGAACTCAAGTTAGCCGAGCAGAAAATAAATCTAGAGCATCTGCGGCTCCGAGAAGAGCGAGAAGAAAAGCAAAGACAGAGAGAGCTTGAGGAAAAAAGAATAACACTCGAACACGAGCGCAAACTGGTGGAAATAGAACTTCGGAAACAGAATAAAGAACCGGGGATGCCTGAGCGACCGCACACCCCGGGGGCAACCGAGAAAAAAGTCCACATCCCCAAGGATGTTGTCCGAGAGTATGTTCGAGAAGACGACATACAACAGTGGTTCAAAGCCTACGAGATCGCCATGACCTCCCACCGGATCGACCGGAGTGATTGGGGAGCCGGACTATGGGGGAGGTTCGTCAACGAAGGCCGCGATGCCCTGCTGCAGCTCCCAGATCACCAAATGTCGTCCTACGACCACATGAAGGCTGCCCTCCTCACCCGCTACGGCCTCACACCTGAGATGTACCGCCAGAGGTTCAGAGATTGCACCCGGATCCCGGGTACAACTTGGGTGGAGTACGTCAACTATTTCAGCCGAGCCTTCGAAGGTTGGATCAAGGGGAGCCAGGTAACAACCTACGAACAACTCTTTAACCTTATGGTATGGGAACACCTGTCGAACAACTGCTTCGTCGAGCTCAGGCAGCACCTCCTCGACAGTAAACTGACTGACCCCCGGCAGCTCGCCGCTGAGGCTGATCGACGGGAAAGCACCCGAGTGGGCCGAAGAGGACCACACGAGCAAAACCGAAGCAACCAAGGCCAGCACCGTCCCCGGGGAGGAGGAGGAGGCCAGGGGCGAGGGAGAGACAGCCCCCCGGCCACAACCGTGACCAGCACCCCGCCCCCGACCGGCCGGGGCAACCCCCCGATGCGTCCTGGGTTCCGAGCCAACGTCACGTGCCACCGATGCCAGCGAGTCGGCCACTACGCCAATGACCCGAGCTGCCCGCAGAACCAAACACCAAGGCCCCGCCAGGTAGCTGCCGCCGCCCTGGGGGAAGAACGACTATCAGAGGAACAGGACGAGTATGAGCCGGCCCAGCAAGAGTGGGAACCGGCCGCCATGGTTCTAGCGTGTCTAGGGGGAAAAGACATGGTCCCGCGGGCTCCCCTACCCGCCAACACCAGGAAATACGGTCAGTGGGTGACCATTAATGGGCATCGAGCCGAGGCCTTACGTGACACAGGCGCCAGTGTAACGGCCGTCCGCTGTCACCTGGTGAAACCCGAGCAGATCCTGCCGAACATTCTCTGCCCCGTCCGCTCAGCCGACAACTCCGAAAGTCTGTGTCAAATGGCCTGCGTCCCCTTCGAATGGGGAGGGGTCTCCGGCCTGTTGAAGGTGACGGTCCGGGATGATGCCCCCGTGGACTGCCTCCTGGGGAATGACCTTGAGAGTTCCCCGTGGGCCACCGTCGAGAGAAGAGAGCACCTGGGGATGCTGGGCCTCCCGGACTGGGCCTGCGTAACCACCCGGTCCATGGCCGCCCGTGCCGTCCCCCGATCCGAAGAACCGGAATGGCCAGCACCTCCGCCCCCGGTCGCCCCAGTAGAAGACAACGACGAGGCCAACCCCCCGGAACCAACGATCGAAGGGGACACGCAACCCCAGGACTTACCCGGCCTGGCTCAATGGCGTCAAGAAGGGGGGCCCACCCAGGAACAGTTCCGCCAGGAGCAAAAGACCTGCCCCTCCCTTGAGGGACTCCGCCAACAAGCCCGCGCCCAGAGCGCAGGGGACTCCACCGGAACTCACTGGGTCTACTGGGATAACGACCTGCTATACAGCGAACAAAGAATCGCGGAGCTAGGGGCCGGTCGAGTACTAGTGGTACCTCTCCGCTTCAGAGACTTTCTGCTCAACCTGGCCCACGATGAACCCCTGGCTGGACACCTGGGCCAGGACAAAACTTACAGTCGCCTAGTAACCCACTTTTTCTGGCCGAAGATGAGGAACGACGTCCTGAACCACTGCCGGTCCTGCCCCACGTGCCAAGCCAGCGGGAAGAGTGGCCGTAAGCTGAAAGCCCCTCTACAACCCTTCCCAGTGGTCACTACCCCGTTCGAGAGGGTAGGGATAGACATCGTGGGGCCCCTGGACCCCCGCACGGCGCAAGGACACAGGTTCATCCTAGTACTGGTGGACCACGCCACCCGCTACCCCGAGGCGGTGCCCCTACGAACTGTGACCGCTCCGGTGGTTGGCCGGGCCCTAATGGGGATCTTCTCCCGGGTGGGCTTCCCCCGAGAAGTCGTCAGCGACCGAGGGACGAACTTCATCTCCAAATACATGAAGTCCCTCTGGCAACAGTGCGGGGTCACCTACAGATTCACGACCCCCTATCACCCCCAAGGGAATGGACTAGTGGAGCGATTCAACCGCACTCTCAAGGGGATGATTGGGGGATTGGAAGAGCCCCTCCGTCGCCAGTGGGATGTACTACTCCCGTGCCTCCTCTTCGCCTACCGAGAAGTTCCCCAGAAATCCCTCGGTTTTAGCCCTTTCGAACTCCTGTACGGGCACCCTGTGCGAGGGCCCCTCAGCCTAGTCAAAGAAGGTTGGGAGATGGCCCCCCTAAAGACCCCTCCAGACGTCTTCAAGTACCTCCTGGCCCTACGCAACCAGACTCGGCGCTTCAGGGAGATGGCCAAGGCGAACCTCGAGGCCAGCCAGGAAGACATGAAGAGGTGGTATGATCACAATGCCTCCTCCGTCGAGTTCGAACCTGGTCAACAAGTGTGGGTGATGTCCCCCACCGAACCATGTGCCTTGCAAGATAAGTGGACGGGACCCTTCAAAGTGGTCGAGCGCAAAAGCCCCGTCACTTACCTCATCGACATGGGGACCCCCCGGGACCCCCTTCGGGTCCTCCACACCAACAGACTCAAACCACACTTTGTGCGCTCAGAACTTAGCCTCCTGATGGCTACGGACAGTGGGGCAGAGGAAGACTCCGAACCCCTCCCGGATCTACTGAAGGCCCAGGAGAACGACGGTTCCGTGGACGGGGTCCGGCTCTCCGATGCCCTCACCCCAGAGCAACGCCAGGGCTGCCGGGACCTCCTGCTGCGGTTCGCTACACTGTTCTCCCTCACCCCCGGGGTCACCCCTTGGTGCTTGCACGACGTGGACACCGGGGACAGTCCCCCTATCCGACACCGGGCCTATCGCGTACCAGATCGGGTACGGGCTTGCATACAAGAAGAAGTAGCCAGAATGCTCACGATCGGGGTCATCGAGCCCTCGGACAGTCCCTGGGCCAGCCCGGTTGTATTGGTACCCAAAGCCGCTGCCCCCGGCACCACACCTGAACTGAGATTCTGCGTCGACTACCGGGGCTTGAACGCTGTCACCCGGACCGACGCTCATCCTATCCCCCGGGCGGACGAACTGATCGACCGGCTGGGGGCCGCCCGCTACCTCAGTATCTTCGACCTAACAGCGGGCTACTGGCAGATCGGCCTCACACCCCGGGCTCAGGAACGATCTGCCTTCTCTACCCCCGATGGCCACTACCACTTCAAGGTCATGCCCTTCGGCATGAAGAACGCCCCCGCCACGTTTCAACATCTTGTGAACCAGGTCTTGGCGGGGCTCGAAGAGTTCAGCGCGGCCTACCTGGACGATATCGCTGTATACAGCCGCCACTGGTCCGACCACCTCCTCCACCTCCAAGAGGTCCTACAGGCCCTCCAGCGGGCCGGCCTCACGATTAAGGCCGGCAAATGCCAAATTGGTCAAGGGTCCGTGACCTACCTTGGGCACCAGGTGGGAAGCGGGCTGGTGGCCCCGCTGCAACTTAAAATTGCTGCCATCCAGTCCTGGCAGCCCCCCGTCACCCAGACCGAGGTCCGAGCCTTCTTGGGGCTCACCGGCTACTACCGGCGGTTCGTGAGGGACTACGGCAGCATTGTGGGGCCCCTCACGGGTCTCACGTCCAAAAACCAACCGAAGCGGATTAACTGGACCCCCGATTGTCAAGCGGCCTTCGAAAAGCTGAAGGTCGCCCTGTGCACCGCCCCTGTACTCCAGGCCCCCGATTACAGTCGGGAATTCGTGGTACAGACAGACGCCTCCGACCACGGCATCGGGGCGGTTCTTTCCCAAGTGAACCCCGAAGGTCATGACCAGCCGGTGGCCTTCATCAGCCGACGTCTCCTGGCCCGAGAACAGCGCTGGAGCACAATCGAGAGGGAGGCCTTCGCAGTGGTGTGGGCCCTCAAAAAGCTCCGGCTCTATCTCTTCGGTACCCACTTCCGGGTACAAACCGACCATCGACCCCTGCAGTGGCTGATGCAGATGCGGGGGGAGAACCCAAAACTATTGCGCTGGTCCATCTCCCTGCAGGGAATGGACTTCACCGTGGAGCACCGACCGGGCCAAGACCACGCCAACACGGATGGCCTGTCACGCTTTTTCCGCCTCGACGAGGAGAGTCCCCAAGGAGATGGGTGACTCTCCCCGCCTTCAGCTGGGGGGGACGCATGTTGGACAGGCCACACGAAGGGCTGGCTCCCTCCCCGCATGACAGGGCCCCAGCCCAGGCCCACCAGGCGTGACCCACGAGAATCACCCGCACCCCGTCTCCCGACGGAATTCCTGCCCTCGGACCTCCATGTATCACGGACCCAAGCCACCACCGGCTCCCCCGGCCGGGTCAAGCCGCCATCTTGGGCCCTGCGCCACGAGGCCGCGTGGCCTCCATCCGACCCTAACCCTGGGCCTGGCCGGCCCCGACATCCCGGCACCACCATCCACCCAGGAGGTGAGCGGACCACTTGGCAGGTCAATGGGAGAACGAAGCGCCAAGGACTCTCCCCCGCCAGGTGCCGATCGCCTCCAGCTCCCCCAGGCGCTGGCTCCACCCCCTGCTGGGTGTCTGGACACCTTCATCCCGGACCCTCCGACCTCCAAGTGCGAGGGTCCGGACATCAAAGGGCGCCTGCCCTATAACTGGGGCAGCTCCGGAGCAGGGGGGCAGTTGTATCCTGGAGTCGAGAGACACCGAGAGAACTCAGCCTTGACGGACTACTGGCGCTGCCGTAGCCCTACCTTGCGAACTATCGTCCTGCCTGCTGGCGCTGCCGCGGCCTTCTGCAACATCCATCCTCGTCGGGACCTGCTGGCGCTGCCGCGGACCGTTGTACCCACCACCTTCACCGGGACCTGCTGGCGCTGCCGCGGACCGTACCTCGACCATCTTCACCGGGACCTGCTGGCGCTGCCGCGGACCGTGTATCGACCATCTCCACCGGGACCTGCTGGCGCTGCCGCGGCCCGTACCAGCTAAACCACCAAGCTCGAGGATTGTGAGCTAACCACCAGATCATCCGAACTACCAGACTGGTAAACAGACTGTCCCGCTACCCCTTTTTCCTATCTTGAGAGACTTAATCGAGGGGACCCCTGAGTCCAGACCTCCTTGTACCATTTCATCGTACCTTAAGAAGTGCATATAAAGAACGCTAAATCTTATCCTTGTGTGGTATCTGTCTGTGGGGGGGAAGTTATTTGTCTGTACGATCGCTGGAGACGGCTCTCCCCGGAGACCTCTCCCCTTGTCCTCGGCCGACCCTCCCAGTCCGTCTAACAGGAAGGTATATTTTCCTGCGCAATATCAAACAGCCCCACAACTCAGGCCCCCTTGCACCATGGGCTCAAGGGTGCCTGTACTGGCGCATGCAGCTCATTATGCGCCACTGCAGAGGAAAAGGGCAGGAATGTGCTGTATTTTATAGATACGTTATTGACAACAAGAGCACCCATATAAGGTCGGCCAGGGACCATGGGAATTAAGTAATTATAAACAACGAAGGTCCCTAGGCATCAATGAGATAGAGAACGAAGTAAATAAGGACCCAATCAGCGCTTATTTTCCAGAGACTTGTCCAGCCGGACAGTGGTCATACGTATTTACTGATATAGTAATATAGACAACAATTTACAGAAAAATCCTCAAAGTAGGACACAAGCCTGTGTACCGTACAATTAATAGGGAAGAAATTATTTACAAAAGAAATAGTTCAGGCAAAAAATGTTTGTAGCAATTGACAAGAAATGGAGAATGAAATTAACAAACATTCCATAAAGAACCCTTATGTGTATAACAAAATGTCGTTAGGAACATATAGGGTGTGCGCAAATGTCGACGACGTTTCGATCCTCACACACAATATTGGGATCATCATCAGGACAACATAAATAAAAGCCTGTACAATTGACCTGAATAACTAAGTATGAGAAAGGGAGAAGAAAGGGGAAAATGAGAAAAAATATTATTAATGTATAATTTAGAAAAAGAAAAATCAATGAACAGAAAGTCTGACTAAACACACTGTGACTGCGCTTACGTGAAGAATTCAAGTCATAAACTATCGCCGTTGTGAAACCGGAGTGGAGGTGAAAAGGGAAGTGAGACGGAGTGACCTTTACTATGAAGTCAGTAGAGCCTTGGGCATAGTACAAGACAGTATTTGTTTCAGTATTACAAGTGAAGTAAAATGAGGGAAATAGCGAGAATGAGCAAGCCCGATATTGTAGCATGCACCTGGCAAGTGTTAAATTGAATAAGCACCGGCTTCAAAAAGTGAGGGCGATCCCTTGGTACGAGGTGAAGCATGATGAAGAACTGTGGGTGAATACGGCTGTAAGGAACCAGTGCCACTATACATCGTGACGATGCGTGAAAATAACGCAGTGAACCGATGAAAGCGAATGAATTATAACCGTCGTAAGCTGAGAATACAGTGAGGACAGGGAACTAACCGGAATGGGAAGTGATGGGGTCCAGGGGCAGAGTGGCGCCAAGGCAACAGGGCAGGTTGAATGAATATAATGCGTTGGGAGGTCCGAATGACGAGCCAACGACGGAGTGCTGTGGACATAAATTGAAAAATGAATAAGGGGATGGGGCACCCAGGAAGCCAAAACGGGGCAAGGTAGCCAAGGGGCGGAAGCACTAACCTGGGTAGCGTGAAGGTCGCAAGAATTAAGGAGTCGGTAGAATTGCTCAAGTAATTTCAGCTCGGATGGCTCAGACGGGGCCCAGACGGGGACGCGGTAATGCGCTAAAGGGGGAGGCACGGTGGTTAGAAGGACCGGGGTGAGGCCCTAGGGAATTAAACGAACGGTTGGCAGAACTTACCAGGATTGGGTGATTTGAGTCGGCAGGGCAGTGCGTCTAGATGACAGTCCGGGGGACTTGCGACCTCCACGCTACCCAGGTTAGTGCTTCCGCCCCTTGGCTACCTTGCCCCGTTTTGGCTTCCTGGGTGCCCCATCCCCTTATTCATTTTTCAATTTATGTCCACAGCACCCCGTCGTTGGCTCGTCATTCGGACCTCCCAACGCATTATATTCATTCAACCTGCCCTGTTGCCTTGGCGCCACTCTGCCCCTGGACCCCATCACTTCCCATTCCGGTTAGTTCCCTGTCCTCACTGTATTCTCAGCTTACGACGGTTATAATTCATTCGGTTTCATCAGTTCACTGCGTTATTTTCACGCATCGTCACGATGTTTAGTGGCACTGGTTCCTTACAGCCGTATTCACCCACAGTTCTTCATCATGCTTCACCTCGTACCAAGGGATCTCCCTCACTTTTTGAAGCCGGTGCTTATTCAATTTAACACTTGCCAGGTGCATGCTACAATATCGGGCTTGCTCATTCTCGCTATTTCCCTCATTTTACTTCACTTGTAATACTGAAACAAATACTGTCTTGTACTATGCCCAAGGCTCTACTGACTTCATAGTAAAGGTCACTCCGTCTCACTTCCCTTTTCACCTCCACTCCGGTTTCACAACGGCGATAGTTTATGACTTGAATTCTTCACGTAAGCGCAGTCACAGTGTGTTTAGTCAGACTTTCTGTTCATTGATTTTTCTTTTTCTAAATTATACATTAATAATATTTTTTCTCATTTTCCCCTTTCTTCTCCCTTTCTCATACTTAGTTATTCAGGTCAATTGTACAGGCTTTTATTTATGTTTTCCTGATGATGATCCCAATATTGTGTGTGAGGATCGAAACGTCGTCGACATTTGCGCACACCCTATATGTTCCTAACGACATTTTGTTATACACATAAGGGTTCTTTATGGAATGTTTGTTAATTTCATTCTCCATTTCTTGTCAATTGCTACAAACATTTTTTGCCTGAACTATTTCTTTTGTAAATAATTTCTTCCCTATTAATTGTACGGTACACAGGCTTGTGTCCTACTTTGAGGATTTTTCTGTAAATTGTTGTCTATATTACTATATCAGTAAATACGTATGACCACTGTCCGGCTGGACAAGTCTCTGGAAAATAAGCGCTGATTGGGTCCTTATTTACTTCGTTCTCTATCTCATTGATGCCTAGGGACCTTTGTTGTTTATAAGTATTTTATAGATACAGCGTATTCCTGCCCTTTTCCTTTGATGCAGGGCAGCGCAGCAAGATTCTTTGTGGCTCTGCCATGGGCCAAAATATCATAAATGAGGCCCTAAGAGTAGCATGAAAGGGAACTTATTTACAAGGCGCTGTTAAGCCACACTAAGTGGCTTAACGCAG
Organism: Triturus cristatus; assembly: GCF_964204655.1. Lineage (NCBI taxonomy): Eukaryota > Metazoa > Chordata > Amphibia > Caudata > Salamandridae > Triturus > Triturus cristatus. Next base: position 789,215,445 of record NC_140580.1, read on the forward strand.
CCTTGTAAATAAGGCAATAGGGGCTTGTAAATATGCCCAGAAGAGCGGCCAGGCCCATGATGCAACAGGTGTTGTTTAGTTTCGGTGTCTGGGTGCACTTTTTGAAATACAAAGCAAGATGATACATGTAACTTATATTTCAAAATGTTAAAAACAGAAGCTGGAGAGGAGTGGCCATTTAAAGATTTATATTGGTCAGGGGATTTCCAACGGGCCTCTGGGGCACAGAGAGACGTGTAAGGTTTTCCCGAAAGACCACCCCCCACCTGTCCCCCGCTTTCGAAACACCATGCAGATCTGTTCCTGCTGCTTCAGAAGCCTGCCATATTGCTGCAGCAATGTGTAAACCAGTTTACCATGGATGACGGCTATCCTTTTCGCTGTTGCGTTAACCTCTGACCTGAAGCTGGTTTGAGAAGTCATGTCACATGGCTTATCCTGCCTGCGCTACAATGCTTTCTTGTATGTAGACTAGAGCTGTTCATTTATGTTTAGGGTATCATGTGTTGTGTCATAAGACTGGGTTGCTGACTTATGAACAAACACGGCTTTTAATTTAATATGTGTGCCATGCTACACTTTCAGAAATGCATGCATTAGTACCAGGGTTGTTGTTCGTTCTACTAGAAGATGAAATGGCAAGACCTCAATATCTTCATTTAAGGTCTGGCTTGGAAACGCAGCTGTCTAATAAACCTATTGTTGCCATTTCTTTAAAATATACATAGAGTGAGCTTTGGCTCCTCCCAAAGAAGGATTTCGACTGAGTGAGTAAATGGCAAGATATCATGGACTCCTTTGCATTTCAAAAGTACTCGGAATCATCCCACACTAAATGATGAATCTCAAAGATTCTGTTTAACTAAAAAATCGTTTTTGTTTTATCAGTGCAGCAGCTTTTGAAAAGTTTTAGTCAAAACTCAAAATGCCGATCAGACCTATTAACTTTGCCAGTGCTTGTTTATGTTATGTCATGGTTGAGCTTCAGAAGGACCAGATGAAAACGACAGGAGTGGTAGTAGAGTCCATGAAATGGACTACGTAGAAGAAAGTAAATAGATTTTCTTTGCCAAGGGAGTAGGTGCGTTGCTCTGAACGGATGCTGAAACGTCCGCGTGCTGCTGTGGTGGTGCACGAACCGTCTTTATGCAATGGCTGCTTCGCCATTTTGGAATGTTAGCGGGTCATCGCTTAAAATGGAAGGGTTGATGTACTTGTTGGTATAGAAGCTGTTTTGGCTAATACTTTGTTTAGTGTACTACCAAAACCAATTGTTTAGGTGTCAGGTCAGCCTGAGAAATCATTGACTTGTGGGTACAGAGTAGACAGGTAACCAAGGAAGATTAATGTCTGTCTGGAATATGTTCTGGCGCTATTTGTCCTGTTCCATATTTTGCTCCTCCGCCCCACTGCTCTTGACCTCAGTGACTATCTTTCCATACACTAGTGGCCAATTCCATGAGAAAGGAGCTCTATGTCTGGTCTGTGCGGAGGTCCCAATTTCACACAGTAAAGGAGTGAAGGGACTAGGTTGCCCTGTATGGAGTTTCTCATTTCCACAGCATCCTTTGAGCCAGAGACAAAAGTGAAAGAGGCGTTACATCTAACTATATGGCTATTCTCCCTTCCTCTTTTCCTCTATCCACTGCTTTCTGCTTCTGCTAGGCCCAGAGAAATGATTTGTGCATTTGGTCCACGGGGTCTTTCGTCATTTCCTCCCCTCTTGCTATCTCCAATCTGCACTTACTCCTTCAAGGCAGGTCATAGTAGAACATATGTGAGATGGCATCAGCTCAGGTAAGAAAGGACCCTTTTTCACAGCTTTAATGGAGGCTGATTTTCTCTGTATGTCAGATAGGGACCAAACTGCTCCTGGGATAATGGGAATTCTTCGCAAGAGACTTGATGCCTGTTGATGTTGAGCGGAAAGACGCCACTAGACTCAGGACTTCGAGTAATGTACTTCTTTTTTCTGCCGGCTCGGTAGAGAAACACAAACACACTGATGGGGAGCCTTCCAACACTTCTGCACATAATGACCTGTTTGCATGTGAGGATGTTTGCATTACTAATGTCTGGCTTATAATTGTTTTATATAGGTGAGGGAAACTTGCACTGTTCCAGAGACCATACATGTTCTGTGTGTTTGAGAAAGCATGATCTGCTGCTATATGTGTGAGTAGTGTTCTTTGTTTGTGAGGGAAGCTTGCACTGCTCTGGAAACAATACCTGCTGTGTGTTTTACAAAGCACGAACTGCTGCTACCTGTGTGAGTTGTTCTTTGTATGTTCTTTGTATGTGAGGGAAGCTTGCACTGCTCCAGAGATAAGACCTGTTCTGTGTGTTTGAAAAAACATGAACTGGTGCAACCTGTACAGTTGTTCTTTGTATGGAAGGGAAGCTTTCACTGTTATGGAGATAATATCTGCTCTGTGTGTTTGAGAAAGCGCAAATTGCTGCTACCTGTGCTAGTAGTGTTATTTGTATGTGAGGGAAGCTTGCTCTGCTCCAGAGACAATACCTGCTCCATGTGTTTGCGAAAGCATGAACTGTTGCTACCTGTGCGAGAGTTGTTCTTTATTTGTGAGGGAAACTTGCACTGCTCCGGAGTCAATACCTGCTCTGTCTGTTTGAGAAAGCGCAAACTGCTGCTACCTTTACGAGCACTGTTCTTTGCAGGTGAAGGACGTTTGCACTGCTTCAGAGACAATATCTGCTCTGTGTGTTTGTGAAGCACGAACTGCTGCTACCTGTGCAAGTACTGTACCTTTATGTGAGGGAAGCTTGCACTGGTCCAGAGATAATACCTGCTCTTTGTGTTTGAGAAGGCACAAACTGCTGCTACCTGTGCGAGTACTGTTCTTTGCAGGTGAAGGATGCTTGCACTGCTCCAGAGACAATATGTGCTCTGTGTGTTTGAAAATGCACAAACTGCTGCTACCTGTGCGAGTACTGTTCTTTGTGTGTGAGGGAAGCTTGCACTGTACCAGAGAAAATACCGGCTCTGTGTGTTTGAGAAAGCATGTCCTGCTGCTACCAGTGTGAGAGTTGTTCTTTGTATGTGAGGGAAGCTTGCACTGCTCTGGAGACAATATCTGCTCTGCTTTGTTTGAGAAAGCACAAACTACTGCTACCTGTGCGAGTAGTGTTCTTTGTATGTGATGGAAGCTTGCCCTGCTCCAGAAACTATATCTGCAATGTGAGTTTGAGAAAGCACGAACTGCTACTACCTGTTCGAGTACTGTTCTTTGTAGGGGAGGGAAGCTTGCACTGTTTCGGAGATAATACCTGCTCTGTGTGTTTGAGAAGGCACAAATTGCTGCTACCTATGCTAGTAGTGTTTTTTGTATGTGACGGAATCTTGCACTGCTCCGGAGACAATACCTGCTCTGTGTGTTTGAGAAAGCATGAACTGCTGCTACCTGTGCAAGATTTGTTATTATATGTGAGGGGAGCTTGCACTGCTCTGGAAACAATACCTGCTCTGTCTGTTTGAGAAAGCGCAAACTGCTGCTACCTATGCGAGTACTGTTCTTTGCAGATGAAGGAAGTTTGCACTGCTCCAGAGACAATATCTGCTCTGTGTGTTTCGCAGCACAAACTGCTGCTACCTGTGCAAGTACTGTTGTTTGCAGGTGAAGAAAGTTTGGGGCATATCATCAAGGCCATGCGATAATTATCGCTCAGCGCTCTCAGCGCGAGGATAATTATCGCTGGCTAACTCTGAATTTTATCGCGGAGATAGCGTGCTATCAGCAACACTTCTCTCCAAAGCGATAAATTTCAGAGCGCAAGCTGCCAATTGTGCGATTATCGCTGGAAATACAGCGATAATCGCACAAGGTTTGGCGATAGCTTGCTGATAGGGCAAGGCATACTTAGCCATGATATCCACCTTACATAGGATATCATGGCTAAGTCAGTTTTGAAGCAAGCGTAAGGAAAATAGCGATAACAGAGGTTATCGCTACTTCGCTTGTGGCTCTGCAGGTTAGCGTGCCCATTGATTATTGGAGAAATGTCGCTTAGCGACATTTCTCCAGTTATGTCAGGGCAGGAATGCCCACTTTGCTTCTCATTAGAGATGCAAAGATGGGCGTTGGGGGAAAGGACGATAATGCAAGGATTCATGCGATAGCGTGACCTCGCTGATTAGGCGATAAAATTATCGCCGCTTTCCGTCTGAAAACGGACGCTAAAGGGGCGATAATTGTATCTCCGGGGCTTGATGATATGCCCCTTAGGACTTTTCCAGAGACAATATCTGCTCTGTGTGTTTGCGCAGCATGAACCTGTGCAAGTAATGTACTTTATATGTGAGGGACGCTTACACTGGTCCGGAGATAATACCTGCTCTGTGTGTTTGAGAAGGCACAAACTGCTGCTACCTGTGCGAGTACTGTTCATTGTAGGTGAAGGAAGCGTGCACTACTCCAGAGACAATAGCTGCTCTGTGTGTTTGAGATAACACAAACTGCTGCTACCTGTGCGAGCACTGTTCTTTGTGTGTGAGGTAAGAATGTACTGCTCCAGAGAAAATACCGGCTTTGGGGCATATTAACAAGGGCTTTATCTCAGCTTTTTTGGCTTTAAAAGTCGTAAAAGCGGAGAAAAAGCGTTCGCCCTATTTACAAGAGGGTGCTAACATGCATAATCACATGTTAGCACCCTTTTTCCCGACGCCTCCCTTTGCATCTCTAATGAGTTGCGAAGTGGGCGTCACTGGGCAGTACAGCTTTGCAAATATCGCTGATGTGCACATCGCGATATTTGCAAGGCTGCCCTAGCATTTTAGCAGACGTTAGTTTTTGGAGATAACCGCTGTTTTCTCCAAAAACTAACGTCTGCTAAAATCCTGACTTATACATCCCTAACATAGGGGGTGGATTATGCTGCTACGACCACAGGGTCATATCAGCAAGGTTATCGCCCTTTCTCAGGGAACATCGCTGGAAAACCAGCAATGTTCCCTGCAAAACGGCGATTTTCCCCGCTATCTCTGGAATTTGTATCGCCCTGGAGCAACGCGTTGTTGATAACGCGCTACCAGGGCGATAAATTCCAGAGATAGACGGCGATGAATAACAAAAAGCGCTAAGCGCGCTTTGCGTTATTCATCGCCGTTCCATGCTGATATGCCCCTTTGTGTGTTTGAGAAAGCATGAACTACTGCTACCAGTGCAAGAGTTGTTCTTTGTATGTGAGGGAAGCTTGACCTGCTCCGGAGACAATATCTGCTCTGCAGTGTTTAAGAAAACACAAACTGCTGCTACCTGTGCGAGTAGTGTTCTTTGTATGTGATGGAAGCTTGTCCTGCTCCAGAAACTATATCTGCAATGTGAGTTTGAGAAAGTACGAACTGCTGCTACCTGTTCACGAACTGCTGCTACCTATTCGAGTACTGTTCTTTGTATGGAAGAGACGCTTCCACTGTTCCGGAGATTATACCTGCACTGTGTGTTTAAGAAAGCACAAACTGCTGCTACCTGTGCGAGTAGTGTTCTTTGTATGTAAGGGAAGCTTGCACTGCTCCTGCATATGCTATACCTGAGATTAGAATGTTTTCTGAGGGCATAAGAGTGTGTATGCCATTTGAGTCTTGCACTACAGTAGCTGTACCCACCTTCCCTGCACTGAACCTTGACCAGGCGTGATTAGTGTGGCATGCTAAGACTCTTTCTGCTAATAATGAGCATTTGAGCTTCTGTTTAGCTGTTGGTTGTTGGAGCACAGGGCCCTTTGCCTAGGTAATTTAGATCCAGGAGTCCCCTTCTTTCCCATGTGACAGCCTGCTCCCACCGGCCGTGCTCAGACAGTGCTGAAGGACACCAGCAAAGTGACTCTCTCCTTGCAGTTTCAGGCATTTCAGGTCTCAAAGAGCACTGATGCAATCTCCCTGACCGCTTAATAAATTCACAAGAATAACTATAAATGGTCCTGGGATGCATCAGCCATGTTTCTTTCCTTTTCTTCGTTTTGAGGCACACTCCTGCTGAAGAACATACAATGATGCCTTTATAGAGTTCGAAGGTTATAGGCTGTTCAACAGGTTAAAAACTGCCTAGTGAAATTTGAAGGGCGTTTCTGAAACTGGCATCGTTTTAGTTTACGAGAAGAATAAAATGTAAACAATATAAATGATGATAAAAAAGATATTTATGATACAATACTTGAATTACCATTAATTTGGATGCTACTGAGTCAGAAGTGTTCAGCGCTTAATTTGTGCCAGCACTTATTCCTAAACACCAGCAGTATTTATGATAGCGCACCACAACGTGGCGCTGTCTGTCTATTTTTGAGCAATGTACGTAAGTAGAGTGGTTACAAAATCAGTACACTACAAAAAACATATAAAAAAACTTGCACTTGTGGGCCTTCCTTTTAGATTGGGGTGAGCTGGCAAAGACCAACATTTCACACCTGCTTTAGTGTGATGATTAGTAAGTATTTAATTGCTGGCACTGGCATTTACAGCAGCGTTAAGAGATCTGAGTGATGACAGCAGCACTGGCAAACCTTGGCCCCTGGCACTTTTATTTTTACAAAATAAGCACTGATCAGAACGAGCTTTCTCGCGCACCCCTGTACAGCGCAATAACATATCACGGATAATCGACAGACCCGAGAGGCCAACGTATCTTTACCCGGTGACAACGTGGTTTTGTCTACTAATTCACTTATTTTTCAATCTCTTTAGTGTGAAGTTTTTTAACATGGTGGAGTGGGCCACCTGGTGACCATCTCTGGCATGACATGCACATACTCTGGTATGGAATTTGAAGTTGTCACACAGGCTCTTAAATACAACTTTATTCAGTGGTTTAGGACTACACATGTGTGTAGACTTACTCATTTCAGGTATTCACAAACAAATTGCAGGCTACTTCTGAAAACTTTTAGCAGTTGCAGCTTTCAATGCATATTCTTGGGAAAAGTTATGTGTGTTTCTTTTTTACATAAGTAAGAATTTACACGCCTATAAAAGGCAAAAAAAATATCAAAACGTGCAGATGCACCTGCTAACTTTTTACTTTCTTTTCCATTCATTTTCCTTTTATTGAACCATTACCAAATCATTACAAAGAAAGAAAGAATAATAAAATACAATGCTTATAGTTTAGGGCTCAACTGAAGCGGATCTAAATTACAGAAATGTAACAGGGAATTAATCACAATGGAGGTCAGAAAAAAGAAATACATCCCATGATGGACGTTAATTAAATAATGATAAAATATTTGAGAGAACCAAACATTATATAAACATACATTGGTGACCTGGAAAACTCCAACTCTCAACAAGCACTGGCAAAGCCAATAGGTCTCGCCTATGCAAGAACTATTGGCTTTGGCAATGAGTTTTAGCCATGTTGTACACCAGGTGCCTGCTGTTCAGCATAGCTTATACTTAGTGGCATAGAGGCGAGCAGCATGGAGTGTCGTAGAGTGGAATGTCGAAGAGTGATGTAGAGTGTCATAGAGTGGAGTGGCATAGAGTGTTGTGTATTGGAGTTGCATAGAGTGTAGTCGCATAGAGTGGCATAGAGAGGAGTCGCATAGATTTGCATAAAGTAGTGTGGTGTAGAGTAGAGTGGACTAGTGTAGAGTACATTGGTATAGAGTGTTGCAGAGTATAGTTGCATAGAGTCAGCGACACAGAATTCAGTGATGTACAATTCAGCACCATTGAAAGCAGTGGCATAGATTAGAGTGTTGCATAGTTGAATGCAGTGTCGTAGAGTGCAGTGGTCCAGAGTAGAGTAGAGTGGCATACAGTGCAGAGGCATAGAGTGGTGCAGATTAGAGTGGCATAGAGAAGTGCAGAGTAGAGCACAGTGCCTTAGTGTGCAGTGGCATAGAGTAGAGTGCTGGAGAGTGCCGTGGCATAGTGGAGTGATGGAGAGTAGAGAGTCATTGAGGGCAGTGACGTAGAGCGCATCAACATAAAGCATAGAGTGCAGTGACGTTTAGTACAGTGGTACAGGGCAGAGTGCAGTGGCATAGAGTGCACTAGCATAGAGCAGAGTCGTGCAGAGTAGAGTAGAGTGAAGTCACGTAGAGTGGACTGGTGTAGACTGCTTTGGCACACAGTGTTGCAGAGTAAAGTGATATAGAGTGCCGCGGCATACAATACAGTGACGCAGATTAGAGTGCATAGTAGAGTGCAGTGGCAGATTGGAGTGGTGCATAGTAGAGTGGCATAGAGTTGAGTGGCATAGAGTACAGTTAGATAGAGTGCAGTGGTGTAGAGTAGAGTGGTATAGAGTAAAGTGGCCGAGATGCAGTGGCGTAGAGTGGTGCAGAGTTCAGTGGTATAGAGTGCAGTGGCATAGACGGATCACTGCTGAATATCAGAAACAAAAACATTGTGTGGACAGAATATTGTGTCAAAATATCAAGGAGCAAAATATCGAGAAGGTAAGTGAAAATAGGTAAGTATAGATAAGCTATTTTTAATTCCACATCTACATACCCTGAATATATAGATTGTCAAGGCATATATGTGGAGTTATATATATTAAAACTTTGCTTACCTATAGAAACTTACCGTCACAATATTTTTGCCCTCAATATTCTTGACACGATATTTTGTCACACGATATTTCTGTTTCCGATATTCTGCCTAAACAATGGCATAGAGTGGAGTGATGCAGAGTGCAACATCACAGAGTGATACAGAGTAGGGAAGACATAGAGTGCAGTTGTGCAGAGTAGAGTGGCGAAGAGTTCAGTGGCAGAGAGTACAGTATTACAGAGTAGTGTGTTGTGCAGTGGTGTAGAGTGCAGTGTTGTAGAGTGGCCTAGAGAGCAAAGGCTTACAGTTCAAAAGTGCAGAGTAGAGTGCAGTGGCTTAGAGTGCAGTGACGTTCATTACTGTGGTACAGACTAGAGTGCAGTGGTGTGTTGTTCAGTGGCGTAGAGTGTAGTGGCAAGGAGTGCAGTGTCATAGAGTAGAGTGGCGCAGAGTGGAGTGACATAGAGTGGAGTGGCATAGAGTGGAGTAGCGTGGCGTAAAGTGCAGTGGAGTAGATTAGATTATTTCAGAGTAGAGTGAAGTGGCGTAGAGTGGAGTGGTGCAGGGTATTCTGATATTCTGCCTAAACAATGGCATAGAGTGGAGTGATGCAGAGTGCAACATCATAGAGTGATACAGAGTAGGGAAGGCATAGAATGCAGTCATGCAGAGTAGAGTGGCGAAGAGTTCAGTGGTGGAGAGTACAGTATTACAGAGTAGAGTGTCCTAGAGTGCAGTGGGGTAGAGTGCATTGGTGTAGAGTGGCCTAGAGAGCACTGGCTTAGAGTTCAAAAGTGAAGAGTAGAGTGCAGTGGCATAGAGTGCAGTGACATTCACTACAGTGGTGCAGAGTAGAGTGCAGTGGTGTGCTGTTAAGTGGTGTAGAGTGAAGTGACAAGGAGTGTAGTGTCATAGAGTAGAGTGGCACAGAGTGGAATGGCATAGAGTGGAGTGACACAGAGTGGAGTAGAGTGGTGTAAAGTGCAGTGGCGTAGATTAGATTATTTCAGAGTAGAGTGAAGTGGTGTAGAGTGGAGTGGTGCAGGGTGGAGTGCAATGACCTAAAGTAGAGTGGCATAGAGTGTAATTGCATTGAGTAAAGTGGTGCAGAGTTCAGTGGTGCAGAGTAGATTAGAGTGGCAAACAGTGGAATGGCATAGAGGGGTGTAGAGTGGAGTGGTACAGAGTAGAGTGCAGTGACAGAGAGTGCAGTGTTGCAGACTGGCATAGAGTGGAGTTGTGCAGAGTAGAGTGGAGTAGCCTAGACTGAAATGGTGTAGAGTGCATTGACATAGAGTAGAGTGGTGCAGAGTAGATTAGAGAGGCATAGAGTGAGGTGGCATAGAGTGGAGTGGTGTAAATTTGAGTGGTGCAGAACAGAGTGGAGTGGCATAGAGTGGAGTATGCATGGTATGGTACCACACTATCATTACCGACCAGACATTTTTAACTGAGATGACCCTTACATTTGTACAGGCATAGTTTTTCTAATAAAAATATACAGTGATAATGTGTGGAAATAGCATCACCCAGTGTTTTGATCATATTAACGGATTTGTGTCCAACACACTTCAAAATTAACAAAAAATGTGCTTCATTTATTCTTTCGTAATTCTGATATATTCTGAAATACCCACACAGTTCATTTAAATGTTGTAGTGTGCTAGAAAAAAACCTTTCCTACCCCTAATATCCAGGAAGATTGTCACATAAATCCTCTCACTTTGAAGTCAGAGAAATAAAAGTAAACTCCAAGCTCCCTCGAAAGACAGAGCCTGACATTTGTCCCCTGTCTTTGAATGCACAGCAGTTGAGACAAGATAAGAACAATGGGCCTCATTTACAACAAAAAAATGCGGCGCTGCACCGGAGGCCATTTTGCTGCGTCGAGCTGCATTATTTTAAAAGTACAGGGATGTATCATATGTTTCACAATATGATGCATCCCAGTGCTGGCCCACAATTGGCTACTATGCTCCAATGCAGGCACCCTTGCACCATCGTGCAAGAGTGCCTGCGTAGCGGCAATGAGATTGTTTTTGTGCAGGAAGGAACACCTTCCTGCACAAAAACAATCATTGATGGTGTTTCCTATTTCTATGTATGCTGCAGAATGCAGCACGCAAAGAAAGAGGAAACAACGAGGAGAAATAAAAGTATTTCTCCTTGTTGCGTCTTCTTCTGACGCATTCCCATGTTTACGAGTGTAAATCTGGGAATGTGGCAGAATCCATGGGTGTTGCGTGGGGACACCCACAGCAACACCCATGGCACGTCTCTTTCACGCAAAGTGATGCGTGAAAAGGGGCCATATTTACAAGGCCATGAAAAGCCACGCAGGGTGGCTTTGCGTGGCCTTGACCATATATGGGTCATCACACTGCACAGGCAGTGTGTCAAAAAAAGTGACGCACTGGCAGCACAAGGGGCTTGTAAATAAGCCTCAAGATTTATAGGCCTGTTTACAAAAAGAAACCCTCGTGAAAGAAAACAAGGTAGGTAGTGTGAATAGGCTTTACTCCTTGGGAGGGACAAACCTCCACCGGACAGCCTAAAACATATAAAGCCAGTAAATAGAAAGCGAGAAAATGTGAGTTGCAAACCACAAAGTCACTGGTAAGCAATGGGCAGAATACATTCCCAGACAAGCTTTCTGAATGTCCCCAAGATATCTTTAGCAAACCAAACAGCCGCGCTGTCTGGTAGGCTTCAACCTAAAAAAGGAATTTACTAGTCACAACTAATCACCATCAAGCCGGAAGTGCTCCAGTTGGGGAGGTGAGTGCTGTGCCAGAGTCAAACATTTCAAAAGCCCCCAGACAGTTGGGGTTCCAAGCATCTTAAACATGCAATTACAGCATCTGTAGAATTTCTGATACCCAAATGTAGCCACGTGATTCAATGCCTCCGAGCATTAATAAAACACTAACAGATATATAATATATGCACTAAAGATTTCTCTTGAGCTGAACATAGGCAACAAAGCGCCTGACCAACTACACCTTTCCATTCGGATCTAAAGCACTGGACAGTAAACAAACATATGCTTAACAAATCTACGCTTTTGTTCTAGACATTGGAAATGTGAGTGTTTCTCTTTTGCTATTGGCTGTTAGACGCTATAGTGACCCACAAATATTTCTCCTCTCAAGTCCGAGGTAATCCTCATTGTAAAAGATTGATTTGGCTTGTTTCATTATCAGTAATTGCCTGTTGCATCTGAGCATCCCAGAGATGATCAAGCAGCCAGCTGCAGATTAACATCTCAAAGTATCCCCTCCACTGTGCAATATCTTGCATGTCACGTTTAATCAGCTCTTGTCGGATTAGATGTTGTTAATGCTCCCACTGAGACACTCCTGAGCTTTAAGCAGGCAGGGATAGAGGTCTCCTCATTAAATAGATTAAACTCAATTTGAATTTGGGGGTGTTGTATTATCTGGTAGCCCAAACAGTATTCTTTAAGCGCAGCCCTGTACGATGTCCACCCAGATTGTTAGCTTACTGTGAAATAGATGAGTCGACGAATGAATGAATGAATTATTTACTTATAAAGTAATTTTAAAGGGCAAAGGCTAGGGCTTCTTGGCACTAGAACGGGTAAGGAATAGTTAGTGACTTTAATAAACCCTATCAGGAAAGATACTTTTTAAAAGCTTTTCTGAATAAGTGGAACTCATTCTGTAAACTCAGAGGGCGACAGAGAGACTGAGTTAGAGCATTGCACAGAGTGGGAACACCTAAGGGGCATATTAGCAAGGGCGGTATCGCCGCTTTGGCGGCACTTTTTGCCGCTAAAGCGGCGATATTTCTATTGCCCTATTAGCAAGCTGTCGCTAGCAGCTGTTAGCGACAGCCTTATGGCGAAACAACCGTGTTGGTGCCGCTTTGCATGTCAGCGATGTTTATCGCTAATGACATGCAAGGTAGGCGTTCCTCCACACAACTCCTTGGCAAACACTCGCCAGCCCAGCTTCGGGATATTAGCAAGGCTGCACAAGACCCGCGAAGCGAGCTTGTAAACCGCGCTAGGCCCCCGTTACCGCAGGTTTTTAACACCTGCTAAAAATACAATTGAGCCATCTTCAACATGGGAGGTGGATTGCATGGCTGAGTCCATGCCTGCCTATCAGCAAGGTTCGCAGTGTCGCCGGGAAATCATCACTTGTTTTCCCGCGATACAGCATGTTATCACGGCTATCACTGGATTTAATATCGCCTTGGAGATACGCGTTGCTAATAACGCGCTATCTCGGCGACTAAATCCAGCGATATCCGGCGATAAAAAAATGAGCGCTAAGCGCGCTTTGCGATATTTATCGCAAAGCGTTGCTAACATGTCCCTAAGCTTTCTATGGCAAAACTGTGGTATAGTCACAGTGGTAGCTTGCTCAAAGTAGGGGAGGAGTGTCTCGGTAATAGCTTCTGAAAGAAAAGGGCTGTGTCCGTATAGCGCTTTGTGATATAGCATAGCAATTTAAATTGGATTTGCCTTCTAACCGGAGCCAGTGAAGAGTTTGCCAGGCTTCTGAGACTCTGTCATATTGTTGTAAGTGTAATCTTAGCCTAAATTCCATATTTTGAACACTTTGTAGCCTACACAGAGATCTGGCAGTAAGGTCACTACAGAAGGCTTTCTCGTGGTCCAACATGCGCTCTTTAAGTGCCTACAACTCCTCCTGTCTCCGCTGCTAATGCGACATGGCTCCAAACTTGACGGATTGTAAGTCAAAAATGAAATAGTTTTGTCATTTTATTTTTCATGCTGCCGACTGCATTTTAGCAGTGGAGGACGCTCCTCCGCCATTGCGGAGGAGCCTCCCCTGGCCACTGAATAGCAGTGGTTAGATTGTTGCAATGAGGAGAAACACTTTTATTTCTCCATGTTTTTGCTCTTTCCATGTGTGAGGCATTCTGCAGCACTGATAGAAAGAGTAAATTGCCTTTAAAGAGTGTTTACCTTCAGGAAAGTGTCCCTTCTTGCACATAAACAATCCACCCTTCAACACAGACACCCTTGCACCATGGTGCAAGAGTGCCTGCGTTGCAGGGAACCATCCCTGCAACATCGGCACCCATGCACTATAGCACAAGGGTGTCTGCCAGTGGCGTCACTAGGGTTGGTGTCACCTGGTGCGGGTAACTCATGGTGTCACCCCCTCACGACTTACCGCATGGACCTCCTCCGCCCGAGTCCGCCAGTGGACACAGTTGGCAAATAACGGGACCATACACAATCCTTAGTAACGTTTGTAAATGTAGGTCCTATATTTACAAAATGTGCCTGTTAACAATAGTGTGATAATGATTAATTAATCAGGTTGTACAGTGGGCTACCTGCTAGTCAACAGTTTATTGGAATTTATAATATCATAGGTATGGTACTTTTTACTGGTGTGGTGTTCCCACTATCCAGCAACACGATATATCAGTGGTCGAAGTGGGGGAAAACAAGCAGGGGAACTGTGGGCGGAGAATCAGAGGGCGGGAATAACCCAAGGATTGGATCAGTGGGCAGAGCCAGAGGCGTGGCCAGAATGCGCAAACTACCCAATCTTTTGAATTTGTTTGGTTTCACTGCCCAGTTTTATCAACCAATTGATACACATGATTTTTTAAGGTTATAATGAGTTATTGACAGTAAAATGTGTTCACAAAGTGGGATATGCTTCTAATCACAGAATGTCCCCAAATACGATAAAATGTGGAAGCACAAGCCATTTGTTTCCGAGCCATGGAGTTTCTGTCATCAGCACTTCTCCCTTTTCCAAAACAGCAGTTCAAACATGAATGGCTAAAAATCCTAGTTTGCAAATGTTTTCTAAATAATAATGGCTCTGCCATATTTGCCTCATAATGTAAGATCTGCAGCGTGATCTGACCATTTAAACTAATAAATTGTTTGTTGCTCAAACGTATCAAAAGTTAATAAAAAATGTGACTTGTGTTGCTGCGGAGTAGATGACAGTTAATAGCTCACTGTTCTATGTTAGGATTTTAACTTATAAACTGCAAGTAACAAAAGGATCTCTCTGACAAAAGCAGTAGCCCACTGGCCTATTTACATTATGTGCACTTTGTGATCTACATGGTACATGTTCTGTGCAGCAGGTACATTAACCCTCTGAGCTACCTTTCCACGAGTCAAAGCTTCCTGTAGACAAAATTCCGATCTCTCTCTAGGAAGAACATTAATCACCAGAGTCATCATGACATTTTTATTGTTACCGAAAATTACTGGAGGCCAAGAAGGAGGCAGCAAGCGCTTTTAAAACCATAATATACTTGCAAAAATGATGCCTCCACCTAAAGTGAGCACCTGGTGCGGTCACACCGGTTGCACCGCCCTAGAGCTGGCCCTTCTCAAGGGTCCTGTGATCTCAGTGACAGGGTCACTGTTCTAGGGTGTACTGCTTCATAGGCCTGCCCGCAAGACTGGAGGTGAACTTCAGTATGAATAGTGGTGGACAAGCCTTGAAGGTTAACCTACACTTGTCATGCTAGGGTCCACCTGCTGGTGCTACGACACCGGGGCTTCTAATGTCTTGCGAAGCCTTCTAAGGCCTAGCATGAGATAGTGCTCTCTCAGGAGAGTGGTCTGGCGGACTGGTTATTAAGGCTGAACCTGGTTCCCCAGTTCCAAATTCAGCAGCTCTGGCCATAGTGCCACATCCTCTCCCCCACTGAACACCATACTGCCCCACTGAGAAAAACTCAGACTGCCTTCAACTACAATCCAATTGTTGCCAGCTATAAACACCTGGATGCGGCTCAATTTAAATCACGCACTGGGCAAGAGCAATATGTGGCCCACAAAAAAAAGTGACAGCATCCTGGAAAAAGCAAACAATCATAGGGAATGCAAAATTTTGCAAACCATGTGAAATGTAAGCAGGAACAAAATGGTTACCTTAACGCTTTTACACTCACTGTTCAGAAATCAGTGAGTGCTTTTGCCTGAAAACTTAAGGACATGACAACAGGGCCCTGAATGGACCCATTTCAATGGCCATTGCTTATATCCTTACAAAATGTACGCAGTATGGTATAAAAAGACAACATCCCTAGATACAGAGCAGCAGTACAAATTTTGTTTTTCAATCCTCACATTGCAGTACCTCCAGGATTGGTGCACTAGTTCCAAGCCCAGGGAAAACAAAGCCAAGACAACAAAAATAGCGCTTCACTGGCAAACTCTGTAAAAGTGGCGCTAATGTGTTTGGGTGTGAATAAAATAAATCTGGACAGTTTGCTACCACTCTGTCTTACTTTATTTAGGTATTTATTTTTCATATTTTTTAACTTTTATTCCAGATGCTGCACTTTGGAATTAAATGTCAGAAAAATACGACATTGATTTCCAACAAAAGTGATTTTCTTTTTTGAATCCATTTCACAGGGGAGCAAATAAAAGAAAGGAGAGGAGACAGTGCGCACTGCGCGCAGGCACCTCCTCCTCCTGAAAGGTTAGGTTGCTCTGCGCACACCGGGTGTCACCTCATGTGAGGGTGTCACCCGGTGCGGTCCGCACCCCCCGCACCCCCATAGTGACGCCGCTGGTGTCTGTGTTGGCGCTAGGTAACTTTTTAGCACCAGTGGAAGAGAAATCAGAGGTGCACCGTATTCTTGTAAATATCCCTCAGTATCTTTCCAACTGTGGAGTCTCCGCACATGAAATGATAGGACAGTCCTATAATTTCATGTGCGGAGACTAAGCAGTCGGAAACATACAGATTGCAAAATACTTTTGTGAATAGCAAACAATTGTAAACGTACACACAATTGTAAGTTTCCCTTTGTAAATCTTGCCCTCCATGTTGATTTGAGGTACAAGGATGAGGTCCTTATAGAGCCAGGAACGTTAACATATTGCCAACATTTCTTCAAATTGCTCTCCTTACATACTTCAAATAGCTAAAGCAAACAACACTACACTCTGGTGAATGTCTGGCTTACCAGATCACTCCCTTATAGGCTGCCCTCATTTGCTTTACACCGCACCCCCTTTTTATATCAGGTGAGATTCTCCGGGATTTGCTGTCCTAAGGTTTTATTTAACAATCTTTTTCTTTCGTCTGTTCCTGCAAATGTCAGTTCACCTGGTTCACATCCTTTTGCTTGTATAATTTATGCAATTTCTGCCCTATAAGCAGGTGCACAGATCTGCCACTGTAATGGACCAAGAGATTTCGCATTTTATAGTGTTGTTTTCTGATCAGCCCAAATGGCTCATGACATTATTTGCTTCCTTTTTTCCTGGTAGATGGACCAACAGTCATTCCTCTTCAATGACCACTTCACTGGCTTTTATTTCTGGCCACCCATGGGATTTCCTGCTCGATGAGCGTGCTTCTAAAATTGTCAATAACTCAGAAAAGTGTTCGCTCTCTTCTCTCGCTAAAATTACAAAAACCTTTTATAAATATAAAAATCTGTACGGACGCAAAAGTAGAAACTAGCATTGGTTGTCTATCCAGCCTGCAAATACGCCTGCTGGTTAGAATTTGCAGACTGTTTATTCAAAATGGAGGGTGTTGCTTGGGTGTTAGGAATGATTTATTTTATTTTTTATTTATTGATAGTATTTAGAGCGCACTGTGACCAGACTGGTGTCCTGGCGCTAAAAGCAGCAATTGTCTACAGGGGAGAACAAGCATTTACAATGCAATGGTCTCGGCATTGTTAAAGTTAGAGCTATTGGCATTGCTCATGACATTATTTTTGTTTATGTTGTACTGAACTGTAATCAGTAGGGTGTGCCCGGTAGAACTCTGGCTTAGGGTGGGGGCACTCTGCATGCAGGACTGCCTGGAGGGGGCTCCTTGAACTTGGGAGGGAGGAGCTCTATGAAGGAGCATTTCCTAAACTTCGGTGCGGGACCTAAGTGACGTTGAATGTCTGTACAACTGGGTTAGGACAAGGAACCCATCCCAACAGGGAAAAAGTCAAACTAAAGTAAAGAAGGGGCTTTCTGAAAGGGGCCTTCGTTTTGAGCCTGGGGTGGGACCAGCGGGAGGGGGGGCAGGACAGGTGACGTGAAAAAAAGCTGTGCCTTCTCGACACTCCTATTGTGCAGCTTCCGAGATTACAGCTCGTGCATGTGGCATATTTCACATTATGAACGGAACCGCTCTGTTTTACTGTTGTTTGATCTGTTCCCCCGAGCAGTGCTCAATCTGCATACATTAAAGGGCCGGCCCAGCGAGAGACTGGGAATTGGTAAAAAGGGTAATAGAGGTCCATCAACCTCTGGAGAGGCCGCTCTGGCCCCCACTGGGCTGATGGCAACAATAATACAGCACTGACACCGCCCAAATCGGCCACCACGCTGGACAAAAAAGCGGCCCTCAGCTACAACTGTGATACCGGCCCATTGCCCGCCTTATCTATTCTATCCTGCTAACAAGCAGGCGCTGATGCACCGCTCATGCTCACTGCAGCCTAAAGTGATCACAGTCCACCTGCGGTCTATCGGCGACTCCCTAAAGCCGTAAGTGGATGCCTAAAATCCAAAGTCGTTCAAACAGTAGTCCACTATCTAAGATGCATTTCAAAGCAAAGTTACTTTGAGCAAGACGAAGGTTTCGATATTTAGAGCTGTCTATTAAGATTAGCTTTGCTCAAATACGTCATCTTGTCACCACTTACACTGAAAGTATGCTTTCACCCTCCCTGGCTGGAATTCAAGTAGCTGCACGCAGGGCCCAAGCTCTTAATGCTTCCACCGCTTCTAAAGACACGAGGGTGGTTTGGCACGACTCACAGTAAGCGAGTATCACTCAAAAGCTGCCGCAACGCATAGGAAACACAAGACGAGCTCAATGCTGATGACATGCACTACACACACAGCATTTAAAGAGTTCAATTTTTACATACTAATGGGTTGGTTTGTTTACATTCCATTCTCCAGGCGTGGCTTGCGTGCGACAGCAATGCAGGTGAAAAGCAAAATGCCCAAGGACAGCAAAAGTATGATGTGAAACGGGAAATAACAGCAGCTCTTACACACAAATTTGTAAATTGAACATTCGGAGCTCTCGCTTAAAAAATACGTAACCTGCAAGCGCCTCGACTCTAGCTGTGATCCTTGAAACGTGTCCACCGTGTGCATTTTTTTTTTTTACACATTGAATAAAAGCCTAGCCACTGTACTTTGTCAGCAGTCAGTACTGTGCAATATTCTTAGGACATCTGCAGTCAGAAAAGAGGTGCAGCCTGAGCATCTAACCCGCCCTCCCCCCCCCCAATACCTGGAAAGCAGAGGATGGGTGAGATATGAGCAGCGAGGGCAGCACACATCTACTTTCAGGCCGATTCGTTCGTTGTCGAGTCACAAGATATTGGCATAGGATTAGGAAGTAGTAACACAGGCAAGTGGGGTCACAAGATACTGTACGCGAAGTCTTTTAGGTGTCGGTATCAGGCAGTAAACAATTCAGCAAAGAGCGTGTTAAGTTAACCAAATCAGCAAACCTCACTCGCTCAACGCACCATCCTCGAATACAACACCTAGCAACCCACCCAATGTCACCTGGTTGGAGCTTGCATGCAGAAAACTTCGGACCCTGCACAATAGAAATCATGCACAAGTTCGCATGCGACGCCATTTAACAGCACCAAATGGCGATGCAACCGTCAAAGTTTTACTATACAAAAACAGCATTTCCCAAGACAAAATACCGGCAATCAAGCATGTCCGAACGTGTCAACTTAACGGACGAGAGTGCGCGAAGTGGTACCTCTTCTCATCACTCCCTGCTGACTGCCAAACGCAACAAGTTGGAAGACAACCGATTTTGAGGGTAAAATACGAGAGAGACATCTGCCTTTCTCCGAGGCGAAGCAGAAATGCCTCGGAGAAAGGCAGCGGCGTTTCCGGGTTCGGGGGCGTGTTTTGCTTTTCTCTCCTCTTGCCATTGGCTGGAGGAGATAATTAGAAAAGTTGCAAAAAACACGCCCCCGAATCCGAAAAGGACGGGGCCTGTTCGGAGTGACAAACCTCTTCTCCAATGGCTGTCCAGCATTCAAGAGGCCAGCCAATGGAGAAGAGGGGCGGGTTCAAGCCCCTCTTCTCCAAGTCATTATATCTCACGAGCGAGACTGCGCAAGCGCAGCCTTCGCTAGCCGAGACCTAAAAAAGACCGAGAACAGTACATCTTCACGGGCATCCATTGTTTAGGGAACAACCAGGTCTTCAAGACTTTACCGAATTTCAGCAAGTCTGTCAGAGCTCTCAGATCAAACAGCAACCTGTTCCAAAGCTGGGCAGCTTTCACTGTAAAGGCGCGTCCCGCTTGTTGAACTTTTCGAAACATATGTTCCTGAATAAGGTTAGCAATTGCTGACCGAAGAGACCTCCCCCAGAGTGCATCTTTTCAGTCTGCGCTGCAGCAGTACAGGACCCTTGTTCTGAAGGCCCTTAAACACAATGCACATTGACTTAAAGAAGATCCTCTGCTCCACAGGGATGGGTCGGGATTGGTAATGGGGTGAGTGGAGAATGGTGCTACTTAAAGTGGAAATTGTCATTCTGTTTGTGATATTAGTTGCAAACGTTGGGGAAAATTTCTCAATCCGTTCCCCGCAGGTTAGAGTAATTAAATCATGAATTGAATCGACAAAATTGTTCTCCTATACAGTGCAATGCATAGTACCCTAGAGTTCCTCTCTCTCCCCTTTGCTCTTTAAAATCTACCTGTTCTCATATAACAAACAATTCATTAGCATCAGGTGCGACCATCCCCCCACCTTCAAATCTGTCTGGAGAGCAATTCTGAAATGCAAGTGCATGTCACTGAGTGCCTTGAACACACCAACAGCTGCCCAAACTGAGTCGTAATTATTATAAGATTATATGTGCTTCCCCCAAATCCCCCGCCCCTCTTAACTAGACAACGAGCCTTGGTCCTCTCAGATCTGATCTTTATTTGTAGATGACAAGAGAACAAACCTTCAACTAACACTGCTCCATAAGCTCCCAAACTTCTCCAAACTAATGACACAAGCCCTGGTGACGGGGCGCCCCAACTACTGCAACATGGCCTATTCCAACCTCCCACAAACACCACCAGTCTACAAAGGGTACAAAATCAGACAGCAGGAAAGTGTTTGCTTCTGCACATATCTATGTCAAGTTATCTCATTGGCGTCCACTACAGTCTAGGTTAATTTTAAAATTCTCTGCATTGTTCAAAAAGCACATTAGGGCAAAGGATCAGGAAGTTAACTATACATCAAGCAGGACCTTGTGGTTGGCATCTTGACTCTTGATCTTGCAGGAGACCAAAGCATAGAGTTTTAAAAAGATAACACAAGACAACAACTTTTTCTATCAGTCTACCTTGGATCTGGAACAACATACCCATATCCATCAGGACTGCCCCAACACTGCTCCAATTTAGGAAAGACTTCAAGACCCGCCTCTTTAAAGAACACTAGATCACAATGCATTAACAATCCACACTCAGCTTCCTCTCCTATAACTCCCTGACTTTAAGCTTGCCTTTGATTTCATACAGCGCTCCACTGCCTTTTGCTATGTGTGCACCTTAGAAATACCATACACATACATACATACATACTTCGGTAGATTTGTAGTAGTTCAGGGCCATGCCTATGTCCTAGGCCCTCGGTTCTAGTTCAAACTAAGTAAACTTTAATTAAAGAAGAGTTACTCAGATCAGTATTTGACTTAACACCACTCTTGCAAAGGGAAGAAAACAGCAACGCTGGATCCAGGAGTGGTTCTCACGTCCAGCTGGACTCTAATTCTCTATTACCATTGACATTTTATCACCCTATGTGTTTCCTAACTAGTGCTCAGAAGTTGTTCACGTTGACCTGGTGCAGTATACAAAACTCCTTAGTAAATACATACTGCCCACTCAATAACACATTTCCTAAATTGTGGAAAAAAGCACTCTGATGGGCTCAGCCTATCACAATCATCTCCAGTGACATGAACCATCTGCCATTTTCAGCATCTCAACCCACCTGACGCGACTGGCCTCCCATATATGATGGGTGTTCTGTAGATGTACCTGCACCCTGTTCAGCCGACATCATGAGCGAGAGTTGTGGCACAGCAGCTAGAGCTGCTGACTCCGGGGCCCGTGGTTCGATCCCTGGTGCAGGCGGCAGCTCAGCTCAGCATCATGTGACTCTGGGCAATAGCTCACTTGATCTCCCTGATAGCTCCCAGGGCCTCGAAGGGCTATATGTTTGCGCTTTACAAATGATTACATTATATATCATGGTGGAAAATCTTTAGGAGCTCCTAGTGCATCCCTTACATCCTCTCTCTTCCTTGTTTACTGCCTGCTTTCCAGTCTCTGGCAATAATCCTCACTAAAGCTCATCTAATGGACACAAGCACACAATACGCGACTCAATGATAATGCTTCAGCCAAACACAACCTGTAACTTACTATCTAATGTGGCCTGGGAAAGAATGACAGCCTTTTCTTTCTCTGAGGGATTTTGGTGGGATGTGTGAGGGATGAAGCAGGCCATTATGGCGAGTTTGTGGAAGTTTGTAGGTCCAGACAGAAGGAAGCTAAATGGCTGCAACTTGCTTTCAATGTTGTTGCCTGTGTGCCACACTCCATCCAGTCTATTACCTGCGTTTCACGTTGGTGCACATTTGTTACTAGGATTTCTTCCTAAAAGGCCAATCCAGGAACATGTATGATCATATGGAACCATGGAGATGCAACACATGTTAGGTCCTGCTGGTATGATGGGTCCTCTTAGCTAGGAAGGTGTTTTAGACGTTGCATGCTTGCAGTATATTGATTATGAAATAGAAAGGAAGCAGAAGGTAGTCACCGGTGTAAAGGCTAAGCCACTGAGCTCTTAGGATCTGTAGAAGTAGTTAACCCAGAATGGCAATGGAGGATTAGTAGTTAGAAGCCAATAAATCATGGACAATCAACTCTTGGGTAAAAACAGGGCTGTAAATTGGGATGTAGGGCCAGCAGATCCTTGCTAGAATTACGTATATGCCAAAAGAAGAGTGGGTGGGAGGTTCATATTGTTGGTGAGTTAGGGAGTGTATTAGATTGCTGCTTAGAGACGAGCAGGTGTAGCAATGTTTGTAGGTTCAGCCCCGTCACAATAAAGCAGTATTTTGCATACTGTTGCTGTGATTCTGGTTGACTGTTCTGTGTCATCCAAAGAACAAAAAAAGCAATTGGTTGGGGGGTACTTCTGGCATTAAGAGGGCAGAACAAATGTCTCTATTTCTGGATGGCTTAATAGTGGTGCACATGACAGAGTTGAAGGGACATGTATTCTGGGATTTTTGCCATCTTTTTGGGGGTAAATATATGTGAGCGGGCATTCTTATATTTCTTAATGGATTATAGGTGGTGGGCATGCCTTAGTAGGGTATCTTGGAAAGCTGAGTTCACTACTAGGTTGGAGGATCTTTCTTGATGGCCCAATGCTTACCACATATTTATGGCACAGCGCTGCAAAATGGCAGGCCTTAGGGGGACTCCACCAGAGCGGGAGTCCGTAGACATGTTATGACTTCTCCTGATAGCTCCAAAGCACAGTGTGGGGTAGGTGATTCTCCCCATAATACTGACATATTACTGGAACAGGGGCCAGACGTCAGCCCTAAGATGTGTGCTCCATGATCCTGTAACTCTGAGCAGCCATGGCCCGTGCAGGTAAGAGCGGGTAGGCCAGGTTGGGGGGGGGGGGGGGTGGATTCGAAGGACAACCACGAAGGAAAATTAAAGAAATACATTAATTTTCCCTTGTCGCTGTCTGTCAAACTCTCCCGCCCACCCACCCAGCCCCACCGCCCCACCGCCCCACCGCCCCACCGCTCCACTGCCATGACCTGCACAGGCTGTGGCTGGCTCTGAGTTACAGGGCATAACTGGAGTGATCTCCATGTTGTTTTGTGGAATCATGCCCTGGAAAGACACTACTGGGTGGACTTGATGATTTAGGTTGGAGAGCCTGAAACATGATCAGATGGAATACAAAATGACCCCCGGGGCATTGTTTTATTGAAGCAATCCTTGAGACTCACTTGTACAAATATCAAAATGGCGGTATAGAAAGTGCTTTAGCAGAAGTCAATAGTGTAGGTGAAGAGTGCCCACTTTTGTGAAATGCAGTCTGTTGCCAGGCTTTAATATGCACCTCTAAAACATGCAACCTTTTCATTTGGAGGGGGGGGGGGGGAGGGGTGCAGGGTTTGATTGCAAACATGACTGCATAGACACTGGTTTAGATTTCCACTGCAAGAATGAGGCTGGCATGTGAAAATAACCGAGCTCTAAACCCACATGGTGGTCTAAGCACTCCGACAGCCCGGGAGTGATGGTTCTCTCACACAATCATATCCTTCTGAAAACATCTTTGGTGAATTTTGAGGCCCATATTTATGACCCCGTTTGCATTGCTCTTGCACCATGCAACGTGGTGCAAGAGCCACGCAAACCTTAAGTCATATTTTCAAGGCAACGCAATTGCGTGGCTTTGAGTGGCTCCAATAACCGGGAGTAATGCAATGTAGCATAAATCGCTGTGTTGGGTTACTCTACCTTGAGAAGGTGTTCCATGGACGTTGTGGGAGTGTTCCCACGCAACTCCCATGGTTTTTGACGCATTCCCAGATTTACAAGACCTTGTAAATCTGGGAATGTGCCAAAAAAATACGCCACCCCAGGAGAGGCTCAACAAGGATAAATATCTTTATTATTCCTCGTTACTTCCTCTTTCTATGTGTGCTGCATTCTGCAGCACACATACATAGAAGAATAGGCCTCCCAGGATTATTGTGCAGGAAGGTGTTCTTTCCACCACAAAAACAATCCTGCATCAAACGCAGGCACCCTTGCACCATGGTACAAGGGTGCCTGTGTTGGCACTAGGCAGCCCATTATGTGCCAGCGCAGAGGGAAAAGTCAGAAATATGGCATTTGCTTTAAAATAGGTGCATTCCTGTCCTTTCTGAGTGACGAAGTGTAGCCCAGCAAGGCGACTTGCAGCACTGTGCCACTATTTCATAAATATTCCCCTGAGTCTCTATGCCAAGGAAGACACAAACCAAAATACTAAGGGGCATATCATCAACGAGGCGATAAAGAATTATCGCCGCTTTTGTGTCCGTTTTTGGACGAAAAGCGGCGATTATTTTATCGCCTAATCAGCAAGGTCACGCTATCGCGTGAAACCTTGCCTTAGCGCCAGTATTCTGAACGCCCAGCTTTGCATCTCTAATAAGATGCAAAGTGGGCGTTCCTGCCCTGAAATAACTGGAGAAATGTCGCTAAGCGACATTTCTCCAATCATCAATGGGCACGCTAACCTGCAGAGCGACACGCAAAGTAGCGACAACCTCTGTTATTGCTACTTTCCTTACGCCAGCTTCAAGACTGACTTAGCCATGATATCCTATGTAAGGTGGATATCATGGCTAAGTATGCCTTGCCCTATCATCAAGCTATCGCCAAACTTTGTGAGATTATCGCTGGATTTCCAGCGATAATCTCACATTTGGCAGTTAGCGCTTGGAATCTTATCGCTTTTGAGATAAGCGTTGCTAATAGCACGCTATCTCAGTGATAAAATTCCACGGTACCCAGCGATAATTATCCTAGCGCTAAGTGCGCTTAGCGATAATTATCGCCGGTCCTTGATGATATGCCCCCAAGTCAGTAGCAGCATAGCAAAGGTGCCATGGGTTCTAATGCATGGAAACATGCCCCACCACGTAGTTTGGTAGTAAAAGCTCCTACAATTGGGATGCAGTGGACCACTACACGCCTGGGCCCCAATGCCACTGCGCTTGCTGGAATGCACAGTGAGTGGATAGTTACACCTCTGGAGCCAACAACTTAATATGCTGTGAAATATCAGTTGTTCTGTTTAAGCCAGACCTACTGACGTTGCCAAT
The DNA here is from genome assembly GCF_964204655.1 of Triturus cristatus. Taxonomy (NCBI): domain Eukaryota; kingdom Metazoa; phylum Chordata; class Amphibia; order Caudata; family Salamandridae; genus Triturus; species Triturus cristatus. Next base: position 789,240,878 of record NC_140580.1, read on the forward strand.
GTGTGGCATTTGTTAAAGTTTGCCACTTAAACCATACTGCTGTCACCGCTTGGCTGCATCACCTTCCTCCCTTGACTCCTCCGTTGCTTCTGCATCCCTCCACATTGTGTTATTAAAAATATATATATCTTTTATGGTGGTGGGGTGCTGCCGCTGTAATTTTGTACCTGGTTAAGTCTTTTTTTTCATGCGTATTCACACAATTTTTTTAATTTACCAGTCCAAGATTGGGGTTTGCCATAAATAAATTTCAAAAACAAAATGGTCGCCACAGAATGACAAATATGTGCACATGCATGGTGACGCATGCATGTGTACACGTCATCACATGACAGCCAGCAGCATCATGTCATTCATGAGGATACATCACCACCTTTGCACTTGGAAACATCACAGTGCCCAGTTGTTGTGTTTTTTCTTTTGCCTGGTGTTGTTTGGCATAGGCAATAACCATGGTTCTCTAATTTTTACTGATGCTGAACAGCATCAGCAAAATCCTCTGCAAAGTCAATCAGTATGCAATGGAACAGCCAAAGGGCGAGCATGGACACCTTTGCCAATACTTCTCTTCGTCAGCTTCGTACACGTCATGACCTCATTTGTCCTTGTATCTTGTGCCCTTTACCTGCGGATTGTGCGCCTGTTTCTTCACGTGCTCTCTGCGGCGAGCGCTTTGCTTGGTGCCTTTATGGAGATGCAGAACCTTTTGAGCCCAATGTTTACTGTAGTGCTGCCGTTTCTGGCACTCTTCTAGGGCGTGTGTTAGGGAGCTGTTTGTGCCCTTTATTTTATAACAAAGTAAATGAACAACCAACACATTTCATTCGAACTCTAGACACACACATACATACTTTGAGGGACTGGCATGAAAAGAACTTCGTGCTTCGCTGCTCTCATTCAGCTTGGTCACAGGCTCATGCCCTAGGGATGGCTACACAACAAGCACTTGCAATGCAAATTGGTCTAGCATTTGTGAGAGTTAGAGCCACTTGCGTTGTAAATTATATTGTTTTTAATTTATGTTTTTTTCTTTGGAGTGGATGTATGTTGTTTGTAGTGGAATTGTGTGGTTCGAATTGGTATTGTTAGTTGTGAAATTGTGTGGTGTGTAGAGTATTTGTGTATTGGAAATATGTGGCATGGTGAATAGATGGGGGTGACAGCTGTATAATATGGATAGAAACTAAGATTGAGAGTGATAGGTAATTTGTGTATAAAGTGGTGAATGAACTCGAGATAGACTAGTAGAAAGAGTGTGTGAGAAAGAGAGAATGAAGGGGAGAGAAGGTTATAGATGTATAAAGAGGCTGCGTTTGTGTACGCACGTTTGTGTACGCAAAAGACATCGAAAGAAGAGGAGGAGGGGGTGTGGTTGCGGTTTGGATTTTTTGAAAAGCTATGGTAAAGAAACTGTGCTGAAAGACCTCTAGTAAACCAATATAAGAAATGCTGGATGAGTGCGTGCACGTGCAATGGAATTATGTGGGTAGTAATGATGTGGTATTAAAGTGTAGCGGATTTGTGTGAAGTGGTATTTGTGTGTCGTGGAGTGGCATGTAGTATGTGGAATTATGTGGTGTGGTGTTGAATTATGTGGCATGATGTGGAATTGTGTGGTGGGCATGGGATGTATGTGGTGTCCATCGCTCAACCCACCCAGGACTGAGCTGTGATGTCACTGGATCCAAGCTATCGTTACAGCCCTAGCCCCGCCTTCCCAGCCATGGCTCCACATACACGCCTCCTTTAAACAGCTAGTTACAACTTCATCCCCCCTGCAGACCGGAGATCTGCAGCTACCAGTCCTGGCATGCCACCACTAACCCCTCTGTGCCACTCAGAACAAAGTTAAGTACACAATTAGTGAAATACTGTTTGGCTGATAGAGGCTTTCCAGAGGACCTGAACTCTGGCCATTGGTTAATATTTTCCCTAGGCTACAAAATCATTTTGATTATAGCGCCTTGTGCATAAGCGCTGGAACACATGCTTCGGAGTGTAGCTTAGGGCCCGTTATTTCAGATGGATGGCAGCATGGCTTTGCTGCATACACATGAAGACTGGAGTTCGCTCTGGGAGTCCTCTGAGGCAGAGGGTTGGCCCTCTTGGTCAGCAGTGGGAATTCTAGGGGCATGATGCTACCTTGTTAGAATCACTTTCTAACCAAACTCCTGTGCACAAATGTTCCTGAAAACGCACCATGAGGCTTAATGTTTAATAATGGATGAGGCTCTTTTTTGCACGAGGCTGTTCTCTTTATCAATAGTACCTGAACGCTTACATAGCATCTGTGCACGGCTCAAGGCACTTTAAAAAGCAATGTTCCTATTAATCCTTTCCAGGATAACATATTGTCAACATTGGAAGGATAAAAGGCTGAGTTTCTATGCGGAGGTCCCTTAATCCAACTATGAGTCGCACACACCTCACTACCGCAGATGCATTAACCCTCAGAGCTATCTTATCACACTGCCCTTGCAGAGACATCTTGTTGGGAATGCACAGATTCCTCTGAAGGTAACTCAGGGGCAGCACAAGTCAGACGAGACACTCGATAAACGAGGTGGCTTAGCTGCGTGCACTGCCTGCTGCCTGCTGCAGGTTTGACCCCTGGCGTGTACTGCACCCGCAGAGGGCCAGAAGGCGTGGGAGGGCTGGGCGTCTGTGTTGTCACTTGTGTATTGCAGCAACAGGGTGGAGGAGTCATTGTACCGTGCCCGGAATGTGGGGCGCTAGCTCCTCTCAGGGAGGGGGACTTGTGTAATGGAGCAGCGGGAGTGGTGGGGTTCGGTCCCTGTCCCACACACAGCTGTGCACCCACAGAACGTTGACAGGGCAGACTAGGCCCCTGGCCCAGAAAAGGACAAGGAGGGGGCACATTAGGGAGATGAGTGACATTTGTTTTGGTACTAAAAACAAAGGAGGCAGCTTCCCAGCCCTCAAGTGTTTGTCGTCACAGGCTGGCTGGAGCTCCCTGTGGTCAACCTGCCCCCCCCCCCCGAACAGAAACATGGTTTAATTCAACACGTGCTATCTTTGCAAATGTGTGTTGCATTATTTGTACAAAACATGAGCTGTCCAAAAGATTATTAAACCACCGAAAAACAAAATTATACTGTAGGCAAGGAACCTGTATCACTCAGAGAGAAGGACGTGGCAGGAGCAGAGTGAGGGAAAGATATTGTATTGTGGCCGGCTAAAGCCAGATAAGAGCAGCTCCTCTTAAATGCGCCGTCGTGGTGCAGAAAGTGAAACACTGATTGGCTGATTTAAACGAGGTGAAACAAGAAAACCTGGCTAAATCGCGGCTTCCCTACTCAAATTGATTGAGCTTAGGCAAGTATTTTTATTTCACAAATACTCCTTTTTCATCATTAAAGCATATGGAAGCACTTTTTAGGTCGAGGGACCGTCCGGTCTGCCAAAGGCAGAACCGGATGTCCGGAGATCTTATGATTCTTAGAGTGGCTATTTAGCCCGCCTCTCTTTTTGCCTCTCCTCCATTGGCTGGCTTCCTAAACGGAGGCCAGCCATTGGAGGAGAGAGCCGTCCCTCCAAATAGGCTCCGTCTTTTTTAGATTCGGGGGCGTGTTCCGTGCTGTTCTTTCCACTTTTTAGCCACGCCCTTTTTAAGGCGTGTCTTTCTCTCCTCCAGCCAATGGCAAGAGGAGAGAAAAAGAAACACGCCCTCGAATCCGAAAACGCCACTGCGTTTCTCCGAGGCATTTCTTCTTGACCTCGGAGAAAGGCAGTGGTGTCTGCGCAGAGCGGGTGCTAGTCAGAAGCTTCTGCCATGTACAGCTGCGAGCGGCATCGACGTTGCTAAGAGGTGTCCCAAGTGTTGTAAAGAAGTAGACCGCAAACGTATCATTTGAGGAAAAAACATGAAGCAGTCAGGTACGCCATATTACTAGAACGGAAGTTTAAGAAGTCATCCTGGGTGTACTTAGATCGAAAAAATTCACGAGCTAAGTGATTTGAAATGTCTGGGACTATTGAGGAAGACACCCGTGTTGGGTGGTTGTCAGATCGTGTAAGCTTTAGTAACAGCTCTATTTCCTTAAAATTTGAGTTGCCCGTTCCTCCTGCACACCTCTCAAAAGCCCATAGTTATCCCTTCGTGCAATGCGGCTTTTGAGCATCCGCGTTTGGAAGCAGGGGCGCTCTGTCCCGTTCGTGAACTCTATAGTTTCTCCTTCCAGCCTGCTCCTTCGCACCAACCCAAGAAAATTAAATCAAAGAGACAGCTGAAACTGCTAACCAATCGGAAACTGCTGTCATTGGATAGGCGTGGTTAGGAGCGGGAATCCACGGAGTTCTGCTTATCACGTGGCTCCGGCACCGGGGAATTGGTCGCTTCCTGCTCCCGAAATTAACCGCCACCTAGAATTCCTCCCCTGCTCCCCGATGTATCCCATGTCAGCCTTCACCGTGGAGCCCTTGGGTAAGTAGTCCACGGCTTTTGGAAGAGCTAGGCCCACTCTAGTGCGTCTTTTACAGAGGTTGTGTGTGTCTACAGCAGCTCATTAGAGAAGCAGTCTAGTTGACACGCATGTTGAGTGTGTCACTGTCAAGGAGCACTCTCCGCAGCATAGTTTCCTGACCGTCACCCCAGTGCCGCTTGGTTGGCAAACGCAGCCAGTCATCAGCACATAGCCGCCAAGATTTCAGTCTGCTTATGTGTAATGTTTTCTTTTTTGATAACACTTATGTGTGATAGTTCAGATCTTTATGTGTCACTTGATTAGGGTGACCAGATGTTGAGAAGCAAGTACTGGGACAGGTCAGTCATAAAAGCAGGACTAAAGCCTCTAGTCTCACTGTTACATCTTGTTTCTGGGAAGTGCCAGTACTTTCCAATTAACAGTGTTCTGTTTTTCGTGAGAAGTGCAGATACTCTCCCTCTCAAAATAAAAAAGTGCTGGAACTCAGTACCGGCCCGTTGAAATCATTGTATATTTATGTGTATATACGCACAGAAATTTACAAGGCTACTTTTACATAACATTAGCTATGGCAGAACATCCACATTGCGTTTTGTTATAGGTCTGCATGTTAGGGTAAGAATGGACTGAACTTCACCCTACCACTCCCTTTTGTCCACCGTATGGATGTATCTACGGCTTAAAGGGATTGTGGCTGTACAAAGGCGAGGTAAATACTAACTCTGTGAATGTACACTGGAACGGTGTGGCTCTACATTTTCTAAGACCGCGTCAGTGAAGAGTTTTTTTTTTAGTGCTCACAGATTGGAGTATTTTCACAGTTGTGCACACTACATGGTGTCTGCCCTGGACCTATGGAGTCTATTTAATCTGCTAGGAGTGGCTGCACAGATGTGATTTATGGTTTGACTCAGAGGATAGACTTTGCATATATGATGCAGTCTGATGGAATGAGTTGAAGATTATTCAAGCTTTTTCCATGTTTCACAGATATTTGCTCTGTAGTCATTATGGCTATTCTCAGCCTTTGGACATTTGACAGTTACAGCGTGTACTTACTCGATGAATTTACAGGTCTGGCATACTTCTACGTGTTTTGATACTCTGCCATTACAAGGTCCTTATCACACGGTTTCGGCATGAGGGGACTATCAAGGTGAGATCTATGTTTTTCTATTTGATTTTTCATCAAATACTATGGCTTAATTACACAATAGCGTGTGTAACTGCTTTCCTAAGTTTTAAATTTAAATTAGTCCTCACGCACCTTACCGTCCTGTTGGTATCACGCACAGCTGCTGTGTAATCTTCTGTGACGTCCTGGGGCCTTCGGAGCTGCAGGCTGCCTCTGGACGCTTCATTGCAGCAACGTGCAGTGAGCCACCTGGCATGACGCCAATAGCATGCCACCATCTTGGGGCTGGCACGCTCCACCTTGTTATTGCATTTTCTCCCTGCTGCCAATCACACAATTGTGCTAGTTAATAAAGTTTCCACATGACGGCATGCAGTCTGGGGACAACGCGATTTATACGTTATGGATGCATCGATTTTTGAAGGAGGACTGTCAGACTCACGTCGACTTTTGAAGGAGGTCTGACAGTCTCACAAAACTTTTTCTTTGCCGGTAAGCTTCCAAAGCAGAAGAGACATTTCAATGGCATATATCTTTGACAGAGTGGAAACGTGATTACATTTAGTTTAAAGATGCGCGTCATAAGGGGGCCCAGCAGCTATTGTATTGCACTGGCCGGATTGACATTGGATTCATGTTTTGTACATCTTTAGTATTAGTGAGGTCAGTCTAAATTTCTATGAGAGTCAAAATAGCAACGTTACTTTCTCTATTTGTCAGCAGCATATTTTTGCCTCATTTGGATCTTGAACATGTTATTTTAAAAGTTCAAGTTGCAGCTGTTTTACATATGTGAAGATCTCATAGCTGTGAAATTAAAACATTATTAGTGTGTGTCTAGATTAGTACTCGGGTGAGAGGTCGCTCACCGGCATAGGGCACAATTTTCTGGTGTTCTACAGTGTTTCATTTTCTTGTATTGTTGCAATGTTCTACGACAGAGCCTATTTACACTGTATCAACAATATAGGTCGCATTCTTTAAAGTTTGTTAGAAATGTAACATTTACAGCAATTTTATGTCGTGATGCCACAGTTTTACGCTGTTTATGGTTGGGACGTCATAGTTTCCTGGTGGGTGGACATCACATGTTACTCCTTACTTGAGGGTGGTTCTGGTCTTGGTGGGTGGTTTCCCACTTCTTTGTGTTGTGTTGGTAAGTGGTCTTGCGCTGCATGTCTTGTCCGTTTGTATGTGTGTAAGTCGCTCTGCGCTTCACGTGTTGTCCTCTGTAAGTCGCCCTGCGCTTCAGATGTTGTTGTGTGTAAGTCGCCCTGCGCCTCATATGTTGTCCTGTGTAAGTCACCATGCGCTTCAGTTGTTGTTGTGTGTAAGTCACCCTGCGACTCACGTGTTGTCCTGTAAAAGTCGCCCTGCGCTTCAGTTGTTGTGTGTAAGTCACCCTGCGCATCACGTGTTGTCCTGTGTAAGTCGCCCCGCGCTTCAGATGTGGTTGTGTGTAAGTCGCCCTGCGCCTCACTGTGTGTACCCTCTATGTGGTCCATATTGTGGTACACGTGTATCTGTAGTGTTGGTTCACCTTTGTTGTCTGTTTCTGGCCTCGAGTGTTTGTCGTGGGGTGTGTGCACCCTTCACTACTTTATTTTCAAATGTTCGTGGGGAAGGATGGGGTTATTGCTAGTTTGTAATTTAAATTGCTTGACAATTTGTATTCCTTCCCAAATGTACGCAGTGTTAGTCTGTTTCTCTGCGTTTTAACATCGTTTGTGATTTGATAATTTATTTCACACTTTGATATGACTTAATCTTCATGAGAGAGGATGGGGAATTTTGATGCATGTTTTTATATGTCGTATTTTGCCCATCTTTTCTTTATTTGCATTGTTTTCTCTTTTGTGATATTTTACTTTTAGTTGCATCCTTGAGTTGCGAACATTACTGCTTCTCTTGTGTATAGTTCTCGGCTTTAGTATTGTAATCTTTGTTTTCATTTAAAAAGGAAAGGGATAATGTTATACCCTGAGTATTACATTTAATTGTAATCTGCCTAGGCCTTCCTAGCTGCTCAGCCAGAGTAACAGATGGCGACGGAATATTGGTGTGACAGTGATGCGTGGAATGCCTGGGTGCCTGAGTGGATGTGTGGATAACAGTTGGAGATGGGCTGAGCAGCTAGGCAGGCTGCTCCTGGTGGGGCTGGTGTAGGAGCTGGTACATGGCTGATCCTTGATTGATAGCACTTGACTTGGAACTAATAAGGAAGACTTAGAAACTTACAACATGGCTACCAGTGTCTTCATGTAAAGAGCACAACACGTTTCCCCTGCTGATCTTTTTATTCTGTCTCTGACTTAATTACATTATTTGGGCCCCATGGATTTACGTGTGTACAATCACCTAATATTGGTGTTTCGTGGGATGTTCACTCATTTAGTATCGCTAGTGCCCATTTGACTTGAGACTTACTGACTATGTGTCTAAATTACAGAAGTTGGTTGATCGATTGCAAGGTTTTTTGGGGGGGTTTGCAAAAAGAGCTGATTAGGGATCACGTGGTAATACATGCCTGCTATCCAAAAGAGTCTTTGGGTTAGTTAGGGTGTCGCACTAGATGACGTTTTTAGGTCTCGGCTAGCGAAGGCTGCGAGTAAAAAAAGATCCCCTGCGGCCTTATTTGTTCGAGGCTGCAATCTCACGAGGTTATGTGAATCCTTTGTTCCCACAGGACTACAAAATATTTTATAGAAAGGAGTAATTTGTCACTCCGAATCACTAAACAGTGTCTAAACTTTTTTAAAATAACAAATATCAGTCCCGTCTCGTGTAATTCTAGGGCTTGGCCGTTCCCCCTCCCCCGACCCCCCCCCCCTCCCCTCCCCTCCAAAATAAAGCATTTGTGATTGGTTTATGGAAAGGTAACTAACCTGGGCAACAGTGCTCTGCGCGAGCCACAAAATGGGACAAACGCAAGCAGCTAGCTCTGTATGTGTAAGTCAGTGGCTCTGTATGTGGATGTCTGTAGCTCTGAATATTTGTGTGGATAGCTCTCTATCTGTGTCTGGCTGACTCTGTAGGTGAGGCTCTGTATGTATGTCTGGGGGATACACTTTGTATGTGTGTGGCTCTGTGTGGGTGGTTCTGTATGTGTGTGGGGTTGGCTCTCTCACTACGTCACTCTCTCTCCCTAGCTCTCTCTCTCACTACCTCACAATCTCTCACTACCTCACTATCTCTCACTATACTACACTCTCTCTCACTAACTCTCTACCTCACTCTCTATCTCACTACTCAACTCTCTCTTTCTCACAGCAACACAATATCACTACCACAGTAACTATCTCTCACTCTAACACACTACTTAAAAACTTCACTCTCTCTCTATCTCACTACCTCACTCTCTTTCACTACATCACTATCTATTTCTATCTCACTCTCACTACCTCACTATATCACAACACACTCTCTCAAAACTTCACTACATCACTCTCTCACTACCTCACAACTTCACTCTCTCTTTCTAACTCACTTATTCACTCTCTCTATCTCACTACCTCACTCTCTCTCTCAAATACACTAAGTCACTTACACTCACTCTTTCACTACCTCACTCTATCTCACTACTTCACTACATCACTCTCTGTTTCTATCTTAATACCTCACAACATCCCTCACTACCTCACTCTCTCTTTCACTACCTCAATCTTTCTCTATCTCACAACATCACTCACTGTTTCTATCTCACTACGTCAGAAAATACCTCACTCACTAACTCACTCTTTCACTACCTCACTCTCTATCTACCTCACTCTCTCTCACTACATAACTCTCTATACATCACTACTCCCCTCTATATCACTACCTCACTATCTCACTACTTCTCTCTCTAAAAATATCACTACCTCACTTTCTCACTACCTCACTCTCTATATCACAACTTCACTCTCTCTCTAACTCACTACATCACTCACTATCTCTCTACCTCACTCTTTCTATCTCACTAACTCACTTTCACTGTCTCTTTCACTACCTCTCTCTATCTCACTACATCACAACACCACTCTGCTTACATCTCACTACCTCACAACATCCCTCTCCCTCACTACATCACTGTTTCACTACCTCACTCTCTCTCACTACATAACTCTCTCTACCTCACTACTCCACTCTATCTCACTACCTCACCATCTCACAACTTCTCTCTCTCAAAACATCACTACCTCACTCTCTAGCTCACAACCTCACAACTTCACTCTCTCTCACTCACTACCTCAATCACTCTCTATCTCACTACCTCACTCTTTCTATCTCACTAACTCACTTTCACTCTCTCTTTCACTACCTCTCTCTCTATCTCACTACATCACAACATCACTCTATGCTTATATATCACTACCTCACAACATCCCTCTCCCTCACTACCTCACTCTTTCACTACCTCACTCTCTCTATCTCACTACCTCACTCTCTATCTACCTCACTCTCTATCTCACTACCTTAGTCTCTATCTACCTCACTCTCTCTCACTACCTCACTCTCTATTTCAATACCTCACTCTCACTCTCTATCTCACTACCTCACTCTCTCTCTGCTAACGCAATAGGTATCACATATGCAAAAATAAAAGCTAATGCCAATAGAAATGACAATGCCATTTATTTAGGGATACAAAAATGATAAAAAAAATAATGAGCAATACCAATAGCTCTACCTATAATATTGCCGAGACCATTGCATTGTAAATGCTTGTTTCAATATGTGAGCACAGAATACCAGTCTCCCTTACACTCTCCCTTTCACTTACCTTTGAACTAACTGGGGGGCTGGCGTAGAGCTCACATGACAGGCAAGGGTGCAATGCCTAAACAGGAGGAGGGGCCATCACACATTGTAGCAGTGTGATGGCCAATAAAAATGTTCTCTTATTGAAATCGCCGGGTAGGGAACTAAACAAAAAAGAGGGACATTTACAAAAATGCACCAATAACAAACCAGCCTTTCTGAACAGATAACAACCAATGGCAATTGGTGGGTGTGCCAAAAGCCCAGAGAAGAGATACAACAGGTCGAGGATCGACCTAAGAAGAAGCTCTCAACTGCCAAAGCACCTTTACCTACCACAATTAACAAATTGGACTCTCTTAGATACCTTGAGAATCAAAGGTACGATAATCCTGGGAGAATGAAAGGGGAACCCACTTATCAAAAAGAATGGGCGGGGTTACTCTGGGCCCACAGAGCACCTCAGAGATGTTGCCCTATAAAACAAGCATTGGCAAAGCCAATAGGTCTCACCAAAGCAAGAGCTAGTGGTTTTGCCAATGTGTTTTAGCCATGATGTACACCAGTGTGACTGCTGTTCAGCATTGCTAAAATTTACCAGCATAGAGGAGAGGGGCATAGAAGGGGGTGGAGTGGCATAGAGTGGAGTAGAGTGATGTAGAGTGGTGTAGAGTGGCACAGAGTTGGGTGGAGTGTCCTGGAGTGTTGTAGAGTGGCATGGAGTGTCATGGAGCACCATTTTGTAGATTGTCATAAAGTGGAGTGTCATGGAGTAGAATAGAGTGAAGTGGCTTAGAGTGGGAGGCATCAAGTGGAGAGGCATAGGGCAGTGATCACACAGTGTGGGGCAGTGTGTTGTAGAGTGTCATGGCATAGAGTGGAATAGAATGGAGTAGTGTTGTCGAGTGGAGCAGAGAGTCGTAGAGTGGGAGGCGTAGAGTGCAGAGGCATAGGGCAGAGAGACACAGAGTGGAGTAGTGTGTTGCAGAGTGTTATGGCATACACTGGAGTAGAATGGAGTAGAGTATTGTAGAGCGGTGGGGCTTAGAGTGGAGTGGCATTGAGTGGAGTAGAGTGGAGTTGCATTGAGAGGAGTGGAGTGTTGTAGGGTAGAGTGGGGTGGCACAGAGTGGAGTAGAGTGGAGTGGAGTGGAATGGAGTAGAGTGGAGTAGAGTGGCGAAGAGTGGAGTGTCGAAGTGTAAAGTGTTGTAGAATAAAGTGTCATAAAATATTGAAGGGTTGAGGGTCATAGAGTGTCATGCAGTGGAGTAGAGTGTTTTAGAGTGGAGTGGCAAAGAGTGGAGTAGAGTGGCATAGAGGGGAGATGTGTAGAGCTGAGTAGAGTGTTGTAGAGTGGAATGGTTTAGAGTGTCACATCATACAGTTGAGTGTCATGGAGTAAAGTGTCATAAGTGGAGTGTCATAAAGTGTCGCAGAGTGAAGTAGAGTGGACTGGCATAGATTGGCGGGGAATAGAGTGCAGTGGAGTGCTGTAGAGTACAGTACAGAACAGTAGAGTACAGTAGAGTGGAGTGGAGTGTCATAGAATGGAGTGCCGTAGAATGAGTGGTGTAGAGTGACATAGAGTGGAGTTGAGTGTCATAGTGTATCATAGAGTGGATTGGCATTAAGTGGAGTAGAGTGTCACAGAGTGGAGTGATGTAGAGTGAAGGGGCCTTCAGTGGAGTGGTGTAGCGGCGTGTAGCGTAGAGTGGAGTAAAGTGTTGTAAAGTGGAGTAAAGTGTTATAGAGTGGAGTAAAGTGTTATATAATGGAGAAGAGTGGGGTGCCATAGAGTGAAGTGCCACTGAGTGGAGTGCAGTGGAGTGGAAAAGAGTGGAGTAAAGTGGCATAGAGTGTCATTGAGTGAAGTATCTTAGAGTGGCATACAGTGTCATAGATTGGAGTGGCATAGAGTGGAGTGGCACAGAGTGTTATAAAGTGTCAGAGTGGAGTAGAGTGAAGTAGAGTGGAGTGGCACAGATTGGAGGTGCATAGAGTGGAGTGGTGTGTAGTGGAGTGTTAAAGTGGAGTGCCGTAGAGTGAGTAGCGTAGAGTGGTATAGAGTGGAGTAAAGTGTCATAGAGTGGAGTAGCATAAAGTGGAGTAGAGTGTCCCAGAGTTGAGTGATGTAGAGTGGAGGGGCCTAGAGTGGAGTGGTGTAGTGGGGTGTAGTGTAAGGTGGAGAAAAGTGTTTTACAGTAGAGTAAAATGTTATAGAGTAGAGTAAAGTGTTGTAAAGTGGGGTAGAGTGGGGTGCCATAGAATGGAGTGCCACAGAGTGGAGTACAGTGGAGTGTCATAGGTAGGAGTGATGTAGAGTTGAGTGGCCTAGAGTAAAGTGGCCTAGTGTGTCATAGACTGGAGTGGCATAGAGTGGCACAGAATAGAGTGGCATAGACTGGAGTAGAGTAGAGTGTTGTAGAGTGGAGTAGAGTGGAATGGAATAAGAATGTCAATGAGTGGGGTCTACTGGAGTGTCAATGAGTGGGGTCTAGTGGAGTGTCGTGGAGTGGAGTAGAGAGGCCAAAAGAAAAGTGCCATAAAGTGGCATGGAGTGTCATAGAGTGGAGTGGCATAGAGCGTCGTAGAGTGGAGTCTAGGAGTCTGTGTTTGTGCATTGTAAGAGCTGAAGAGGCAGTAAGACAGTGGACATTAGGCTGCTCACCGATTTCCCCTGCTAGCGGCTGCCACTAGTTGAGAAGAGTGGAGTAGAGTGTCGTTGAGGAAGTAGAGTGTTCTGTAGAATGGTGTATAGAGGAGTGGCATTGTATAGAGGGAAGGGGAGTTTCATAGAGTGCCCTGCAATAGAGGGTGTGGTAGCCTACTGCCATTACAGAAAACACATTTTCAATAGAAATGACCATTACATTGGCAAAGACATGCTGTTTTACTGAAAAAAATATATATAGCACATACTATAACGTGTGGAAATGACATCACCTAGGGTACTGATTTGTTTTGATCGCATTAAAATATTTGTTTCCACCACACCTCAGAATTACAAAAAAATGTGCTTCATTGGTACTTTTCTAATTCTAATATATATACTAATATTGTGAATAAAACTTGCATTTAATTCACTATAGTGCCACATTGACAAGCATTTAATTCACTATAATGCCATATTGTCTGACCTTCCTATGATGGTCAGCGCTGTCAATTAGGTCTTTCTGTGCACCTCAATCAATGCAAAATCAGAGTGCTACTTCTATTTTTGTGGACTGTCCCGGTTTTTGTTGACAAAATCTGTCCAGTAGGATGTTATTGACTGCCACTGCCCAGCTATGATGTGCCACTGGTCGAACATAAGGCTGGCTTGAAAACCACACATATGCAACACACCTGATAACAACGGACTGGAAAAGGAAAGTCAAGGACTCGATATATGAAGTCTGCCTGGCGCACAGCAGGCCTGGCAGCTCTTTGTAAATAAATAAACTAAAAGCATCAATATTTCATGGTGCAATCTAAACCAGGTAACACAATGTAGGTAGGTTTCTCTCACCTTTCAATTCGTCTGACTTGAGATCCATTCCAATGCACTCAGATAGATTGCACCTCAATAATCAATGAGATGGCATGCTCCCTACTCACATGGGCACTCAGAAGAAAACGTGCAGCACTCAACCACCCCCAGGCCCATAAATACCAAAGTGACCTTTGTGCCCTCATAGAGGCCTGGAGGTCAGATGGCCGAATCTTGGTGGAGGTGAATCAAACTTTCATCCATCCATGGTTAATAAAATGAGCAGCACCGAACTGGGTACTAAAAACAATTGAACACATGGCACTTGCTACATAATAGTAGTTCTACATAGTTATTATTATTATTAGTAGTAGTAGTAGTAATAGTAGTAGTAGTAGTAGTATTGGTATTATTTTAAAAGTAGCTGTTTTGAAATTATGATATGAACTTGAGTGAATTAGGTGGTTGGTGCAGCTCCCGTAGCAGGGCACAGTTCCTTCACAGCTTGGCGAGTGCATTTCTACTGAGTCTCTACAGGTGAGCATGGCAGCGGCATTGCAGCGACATGTCAATGCCTCAGGAAGTTTGTTTTTTCCAACATGCTGTGAAGGGCAGTTTCGCATCATGCATCAATTATGTGTTGAGGGTGCCCAGGAACTTCTGCTTGTGGTAGACACAGCGGCACCTGTGTGACTTCTCGGTTGTTAGGTTGCTCACAGGTGTCCTCACTAGTGAGACGTAAAGCCACAAATGTAAAAGTCCATTCCAACCACTCAAGGCTCAGCATGTCCCCCATTAGGTGACAAGCGGCAACTCTTAATGCTTGAAGGGTTCTGTCCACAACTCATCCATCAGAGACCAGAGGAAGTAAAAAGGGGCATGCGCAGTTGAGCAAGCCAGCCACTGCGGCGCACCCACACAGATGCATCTAAATTGTAAGGGAATCTGCCAGACTGGTTTACCCACTAAAGCAAAGGGTCCTAATGGAGGTCGGCCTCGTGCGCCACAACTTGGTTGACCAGAGAATGCACTGATTATCCAATGAAGCAGAGCTCTTTGTGGGTTGAAAAAACTGGGCTTTCTCTTAAAGTGGCGTAACCTATGCAATAAAGGGCGTGGCTTAAACATATAAGATAAAAATCTGTGCTGACTGACTGGTATTTTGCTGCCTCTTTCTGTTATTGCATGCAGAGGTTGGAGGTGTGGGATCAGAGGAGCACGACGTGCCCATACTTTTTCGATTTACGAAAAAAGGTTCCCCTACTTTTTTTGTAAAAAGACATCCATTTAAATGCTTCAGCTGAAGTGTCATACAATGAGTCTACTGTGCTGTGAAACCGAACAGACAGCTGAACAAGCCTTCTGTCAGGGTGCCTGCTTGACTGAAAGAAATGCAAATGTGTGCTAGGTTAATCTGCAAATGTAAAGAGTAATCGGCAAATGTAAAGGATGCTTGGTAGCTGGTACTGGCTTTAATTGATGGAATCACTTGAAGCCTTGCGATGACAAAGATTTATTCTTTTTGAGTGGCTGTGAAAAGAGGTAACAACTGAGCTGTGAAGTGCGTGCTTTTAATTGTAATTATAATTATATAGCTCTTCCTAGCCCAATGAAGTGTTGAAGGGCCAGTTCTGTGAAAAAAATAAAAAATCGCTTTTAGATGTAGTCTGGGTATTACTAAAATCTATTTTTCGGAAGTATTATTTTATCTTAAACCTTTTTGCGAATTTTGCTGTAATCTAACTTGTACTGTGTGTAATGCAACTTTTAAATAATGACATACATATTCACTGGGCTTTCTGTCACAGGCTGTGACCTTGTACCATTAAAAATACACAAGTCACCATTCCCCACTGCACCAACCAAGATTTAATACTGCTGCTCTCTGGTTACACACAGACCTCTGCAGTGCATAGACTAATAGAGGTTTCATAATGTACTATAGTGAATTTCTGAATGAATAACATATTTTTTAAATGTATTTTTCATTTAAGCTGCGCATATTTTATATGTACCTACCTGACGGTTAAGACCCAAAATATTTTACAGAATATTTAGTTTTTGTAGACACACCTCTTACCTTGCTACCATTGCATGTGGCATCACAGATCCCATAATTTTTTTTAATGCACTTCAACTGCTGATATATATCAGAACAACTGGCATGCACTTAAAAGAAGCCCAGACTATTGGCTCTATCAATGATTGTTTGTGGCAGAAGATGAATCATTAACAACAATGACTTTGTGGTAAATAATAGTGATATTGCTTCAAATTATGAAACTTTGAAATAACTATACCACTTCATTAGAAACGTTAAATAAAATTTAACCCTGGGCGCAGTGGGTGTAGTGGGGCTACGCGGAGCATCATGGAGTGGGGGCAAATCTACGCACCCCCACACACTCCGCGCAGCCCCACTACGCGCCACCCGGATCGCGAAGTAGGCAAAGCTACGCACACTCCGCGGCCGGAGCATAGCACTGCGCCCAGGTTTAATCAAATTCTTTGTAAATTACGTACTTTTTAGGTCTCGCCTGGCGTTAGCAGCGCGCATGTGTTGCGTCGCCATGCGAGGGCTTCTTTGAATCAATACAATTCCAGAAGCTCGCTTTCTGCTCTGCCCGTGTTTTTCATTGGTGCGCGTCATTTTGCGTCACCAATTATGCAAAACCGGGTGTTATGATTGTCCAGGAAGCTTTTTAGTCCCTCCTGGTTACCACCCTGTCCACTTTTGGCCCCGCCCACTGGGATCGGATAATTTACTTGCGTCGGGAGACAGTGTCTCTTAATCAGCCGCTAATGCGCTGCTCTCTCCATGCGAGGGGATCTTGGAATCAATACGATTCCAGAAGCTCGCTTTCTGCTCCGTCCGTGTTTTCCATTGGTACGCGTCATTTTGCGTCACCAATTATGCAAAACCGGGTGTTATGATTGTCCAGGAGGCTTTTTAGTCCCTCTTGGTTACCACCCTGTCCACTTTTGGTCCCACCCACCGGGATTGGATCTTTTATTTGCGGCGGGAGACAGTGCCTCTTAATTAGCTGCTAAGCATTTTATTTGGTATTACCGCGCATTTCTCTGGCGTGGCTTGTTCCAAGCGCAAGCGAAATGCTTTCACTTTCGCGCTTATTGAAACTTCCCCAGCCTATGCCACAGGCACATTTAAGGCACACAGTGCTATATTTATTGAAGCTGGCTGTCCTGAATGCGCACTGCACTTCTTTAGTGACTACAGGAAACTTGCTAAGCAAGAAGTAAAGACTCTTTCCCACGCAGGACATTTGATATAAAGAATAGACGAGTCGAGAGGAGAGTACGGTAGCTGTAAGATGAGATATTTATGCTAAGACCAGCTGCCTCTCACAGGAAGGTTAACTCTGATCGTGTCTATTGGTTGTTAGTATAACTCATTTGGGTGAAATCACCGAGTCTCACCAAAGTATTCTTTCCGTACCTAGTGACGGGTTCCAGCTCAGTCCAGTATCTAATGTATTTCTTGCCCCGACAGTACTACAAAACTGTCCATAAACAGAGTACAGCTTAACTGTAGGTTTAAATGGCCCATTCTCAGTAGCCCTGTGCAGGACTTTAAGTGGGATGAAAAAAAAGGGGGGTCTCTCAAAGGGGCGTGGCCAATGTGATTAAGGGCGTGGCTTAAACACGCACGCTAAAAGAAATTGAATTTAGCAAAGACCACTGCAGTTGTTCTACATCATTTTTGATCATCAGGAACACATGATGTCATTACTCAGTCACTCGTTCTCTGGCGTGGCTTGTTCTAAGAGCAAGCGAAATGCTTTCACTTTCGCGCTTATTGAAGCTTCCCCAACGTCTGCAACAGGCACATTTAAGGCACACAGCGCTATATTTATTGAAGCTGGCTGTCCTGAATGCACACTGCACTTCTTTAGTGACTACAGGAAACTTGCTAAGCAAGAAATAAAGACTCTTTCCCGCGCAGGATGTTTGATATAAAGAATACATGAGTCGAGAGGCGAGTAGGGAAACTGTAAGATGAGATATTTATGCTAAGACCAGCCGCTTCTCACAGGAAGGTTAACTCTGATCGTGTCCATTGGTTGTTAGTATAACTCATTAGGGTGAAAGCACCGAGTCTCACCAAAGTTTTCCTTCCGTAGCTAGTGACGGGTTCCAGCTCAGTCCAGTATCTATTGTATTTCTTGCCCCGACAGTACTACAAAACTGTCCATAAACAGAGCACAGCTCAACTGTAGGTTTAAATGGCCCATTCTCAGTAGCCCTGTGCAGGACTTTAAGTGGGATGAAAAAACGGGGGGTCTCTCAAAGGTGCGTTAAAAACAAGCATTAAAAATGCAATAGGTCTAGCCTTTCATTAAGTTAAAGCTATTTGCTTTGCTATACAATACCATTAGCAACGTAAATGGCTTTAACTTAATCAAAGGCGAGACCTATTGCTTTTTCAATGCTTGTTTTGATTGTGGGCTTGAAACAATGTCTAGAAACTGGTAATACTTGGAAACAGCGGCCCATGCAGCAGCTTTATCACAGCCGACCCGTTAAATTTAGAGCCTGCGCTCTGCCCTTCAACCCTTGTGCTCGCTGTGGATCTCCATGGCGTCCACTTTCAGATCGCTAGCAGGTGATCGTATCTTCTGATTAGCTCCCTCGTGGCAGCATGCATAACACAGGAGTCTCTCCAGGGTTACATCAAAGGCTGGTGATGGCTGGTAGTGCACCAAGTGAAGTTTTTTTCCCCTCCCAGGGTGAGGGCAAAAATAAGAACCTTATAGAGACCCGTCTGAGTACCTGTTTTTTAAAACTACTGGGGGTAGATTTACAAGCCCCTTGCGTCATTTTTACGCCGCCGTTGCTTCACCTTTTGTGACGCAGCAGTGGTGTAAAAATGCGGCCCATTATACAACGTGACGCATCAAGGGAGGTGCGTCATGTTCTAAAGCCCTGTGTCACATTATACCTGCATTATGGTATAATATATGCAGGGTGGGAGTTCCCATGCAAAAAGCCTCGTAGAAGTGACGCAGTGAAATCTACAAGATTTCACTGCGCTACTTCGAGGATACCACTGCGTCAAAACCTTACACCTACTTGGAGCAGGCGTAACGGGTGACGCAGCACAATGAGGATAGGCCTCCCCATGCATTGCTGGATTTGCGTTGGGCTTGTGGTACGACTCCAGCAATGTGTGACTTTTGGGCCAACAGATGCGTCAGAATTTCTGACACATCTGTCAATCCTTGCGCAATGGTGCGCCGTATTGTAAATACGACACATCCATGGTGACGCAAGGGTTTTTCAGGGTGGTGCAGGGAAAGTGACGCATCTCTACTGATGCGTCACTTT
Organism: Triturus cristatus; assembly: GCF_964204655.1. NCBI lineage: Eukaryota > Metazoa > Chordata > Amphibia > Caudata > Salamandridae > Triturus > Triturus cristatus. Next base: position 789,260,014 of record NC_140580.1, read on the forward strand.
CCTGTAAATCTGCCCCCTTTTGCCTAGCACCGGCAGGACCTAGCCGACTTAAAGCCCTCCACAGAAATAATCCAGCATAGGATGGTCAGACTGCTAAACCTACCACAAATTTCTCGGAGTGCTGCTGTCGGAGTAGTGCAAATCTACAACTTTGACACAAGCAAAAAGTTAGCAGTACACCGAGATCTCGAATTTCTATGTTACACTGGGACTAGTTTAAAAATTTTCATCGCACCCGCAGTTTTTTTCTGAGAACTCTGCATTAACATTGGGCAGGCTGCCAAATAAAATGGCGCTCAACATCATATGCGATCACTCAGTTTGCAATAGGTATTTCTCCTAGTAATGTTACCCGGACTATTCCTCATAATTACTCAAACCGAAAAAAGTGGTCTTAGCGAACCCAGCAGGAAATGATTGAACTTGTAATTAAAGGTGCTTACATCTCGTGTACAATAAATGACAGAGCATTAAGTAAGAGGGAGAGGAGGGAAATGTTTGCGAGCTCATATAAAATGAATACATAATATACTATGGGGCAGATTTACAAGAAAGTGCCACAGGGTGGCACTGCGAGCACTTTGGCTGCGCCACGCTGCGACACTTTCCGAGCACAGGAATGCGACATATTTACAATGATGTGTCGCATTCCTGTGCTCTCCCCTGCGCTAGTGCACAAACAGCTGCCATGCACCGGCGCAGGCATCCTTGCACCATGGTGCAAGAATGCCTGGGTTACGGGGAAATTGTTTTTGTGCAGGAAGGGGCACCTTCCTGCACGAAAACAATCATTACATTTTCCTCTTTCAATACGTGCTGTAAAATGCAGCACGCATTGAAAGAGCAAAACAACGAGGAGAAATGAAAACATTTCTCCTCGTTGCGCCTAGCTACGCCACCCCTAGGGTAAACCTGAAATGTGTCAGTATGCTATGCCACCACTAGGGTGGCGTAGCATACTGACGCATATGCAGGTTTACGATTCCTCCTACATCTAGAAATGTGTCTGGTTCCATGGAACGCCCCTTTCAAGCAAAGTGCTGTGTGTAAAGGGGCCGCATTTACAAGGACAGGAAAAGCCACGCAGGGTGGCTTTTCCTGTCCTTGTAAATATGGGGCAGAGAAATGCGCTGACAGTGCGGCACAAAAAGTGACGTACTGGCAGCGCAAGGGGTTTGTAAATCTACCCCTACATTGGAATTATGTTTGATATACCTAATGCATTTAAAATGGACAAATATGCATGGACTTACCTTTACACACCCGAAATCGAATATATGTCGCCAATGTTTACATGATTATCATAAATTTTATATGAAGCTACTGATACTAAATGTAATGTGAATATTACAAAATTAATAAAGTTTGCTAAAAACCAAATGCGACCTCTCAGTTTACCATTGTCTGGCTGCACCCGCTATTTTTCTGGCACACCGACCCCCCATCACTCTTTCTTTCTCAGGGGTTTTGCTCAGCGCTGGCCTGTGCCTGCTCGTCTTCTCTCTTCCAGAGCTCAACAGTAACCACCATAGATAAGCTGGGGTTGTCAGTGTCCTGGTCATCCCAAACACATCCCCAGACCCTAAAGCCTGGACTGGAAATATGAATCCACCCTATTGGCCCCACTGCCAGTGTTGACCTACTGTGTGACATCAAACTTGTCTCGTCTGCGGCAAATACTCTCCCAACTCCCTCATGCTGGGACTCAGCCTGAGCAGTGCTCCATTCCATCACAATGACCATTCCTCTAGCATTGTTTTGGATGTAAGGCTGCGCTCAGAATTTGCCTTAAGATACATGTTGCTGGTGTGATGATGCAATCAGACTATCTAGATGCACATATGAGTCACAAACTGTACGACAAAGCCACTGCACATCATATATGTCATGGTAGCAAGTGTCCATGAATGGCTGAGGGAATCTTGTAGGGGCAGCAGACTACTGATGTCTGTAATGATTGGTACTGATCTGTGGATCTCACAGGGCCGGTGGTAGTTTGGAAGAGTTAACTGTGCCTGAGCATGTCTTCATGATGCCCAGATGTTCTCAAGAGGATGTGTCTACAAGCTGAGGACCAGATTGTCAGTGTTGTGAACACATCCATCACCTACCAGATATATTACCATCTTTAACTAAGAGTGCCTGGTGTCAGAATCCATCATCATGGACTGATACCCAGATAGTCCCCCTCTACACACCTCATGGGATGACCCTCCCTCCCCCACTACCACAGACCTCACGGTCTCCTTCCTAGAGAGTGGTTAGTATGAGATGGATGGTAGCGCTCACACCCTCACCACTCACTTCTATCCTACACCCTTAAGCATGCACTGAGAGGCTTGTGTTGAACCGTAAAACCAAATTCTTTATGTGACGATTATGATGATGATTGCATTTGTAAAGGATTACAATACAGTAGGAGAGTGTCCTGGAGCTGTCAAGATTGGCTGGAGAGTGTATTAATTGGAGCCTGGGTGAAACAGGTGGAAGATAAAAAGCCCCTACCGGCACTTTTGCGCAGCCGGAACGTCACTTTTTTTATGTTCCGTTGGCGCAATGTGCCACTGGCATAGTTATAAGGCCATGTAAAGCCATGTTATGTGGCTTTTCATGGCCTTATAATTATGTGCCCCTTTCATGCAGAAAAATGCGTGAATGGGGCATTCTATGGGTGTTGCTGGGGTCGTTCCCAGCAACATTCATGGCTTTTTGATACTGCCCCAGATTTAGGAGAAATCATAAGTCTGAGGCAAAACCAAAAACGTAAGCCGCCACAGAGGAGGCATAAGGGAGGCACAAAGAGGAGAAATATCTTTATTTCTCCTTGTTTTTCCTCTTTCTAGAGAAAAAGCCTCTTGTGATTGTTTTTGTGCAGTAAGGTTTTCCTTCCTGCACAAAAATAATTATCCCCGCAATGCAGGCACCCTTGCCCCATGGTGCAAAGGTGCCTGCGTTGGCGCACGGTAGCGCATTTTGCACCGGTGCAGGCGAAAAGGACAGGAATGCGCCGTATCTAATAGATACAAAAATAACAGTTGATGGACAGAGTGCAGAACAATGTCATACGTACAGAGATCTGGGCCTAAATCCATCGGTTTTTTGCTCACCATGCCATTCCAGTTTGAACCCAGCCATATGCTAATCAGTCTTGACCCTGTGCCTCATGGGAACAGTCCAGCCCGAACTGCCAAGCCAGGTCCTCCCTGGACTGGAAACAAGCATCCTAGGACCGGTTTCGGGGTTTCACCCCTCTTCAGCCAGAATTGCTTGATTCCAGTGGCATGGAGAGCATGGGACCCACGTCTGGGCATACCCGTCCCACTCGGGGTGACAAATGCAAAAATAGCAGTTGATGGACAGAATGCAAAACAATGTCATACATTCACCCCAGTATAGAGATCTGGGCCTAAATCCATCGTTTTTTTGCTAACCATGCCATTCCAGTTTGAACACAGCCATGTGCAAATCAGTCTTGACCCTGTGCCTCATGGGAACAGTCCAGCCCGAACTGCCAAGCCAGGTCCTCCCTGGACTGGAAACAAGCAGCCTAGGACCGGTTTCGGGGTTTCACCCCTCTTCAGCCAGGATAGCTTGATTCCAGTGGCATGGAGAGGACGGGACCGACGTCTGGGCATACCCGTCCCACTCGGGGTGACAAATGCAAAGGTGCCTGCGGTGGCGCACAGCAGCGCATTTAGCGCCGGTGCTATACAATACCATTAGCAAAGCAAATGGCTTTAACTTAATCAAAGGCGAGACCTATTGCATTTTTAATGCTTGTTCTCTCAGGCTTTTGGTCCCACACATGTAGCCTTTACAGTGACATGAGGACTCAAGGTGCACAGACTGCACAGCCATCATAGCAGCCCGCGGATGGCAGCAGCATCTAGTTCGATTCACATGCATAGGGCATACATTACCTCTTCCTTCCTGTATGTGGGTATGCATGGGGTCCTTCCTGTATGTGGGTATGCATGGGGTCCTTACTGTATGTGGGTATGCATGGGGTCCTTACTGTATGTGGATATACACGTGGTAAGCATGGCAACCGCAACAGCGAGTGGCAGCAAACCCTAGGATTCATCCTCATGATTAGTTGGGACCAACTTACAGGATTAGTTGTCAGGCACATTGTTAGGCCCAAACATTAAAAGAGTTGCCTGTCTCCGTAGGGTTCCGCGCCTGACCCTGCTCACGCAGGCATTTCTTTTGATTACAGCACAGACTGGAAGTCGGGAAGTGAAAGACACATTGATGGGCAGAAAGGGGAGATAAAGTGTCTGCATTCAGAAAGACCATCCTCCCTGTGGAGTTATGATCTGGCTGACCCTGTTCTTATTTTTCAAAAAGAAAGAAAGAAAGAAAGAAAGAAAGAAAGAAAGAAAGAAAGAAAGAAAGAAAGAAAGAAAGAAAGAAAGAAAGAGAGAAAGAAAGAAAGAAAGAAAGAAAGGGAGAAAGAAAGAAAGAAAGAAAGAAAGAAAGAAAGAAAGAAAGAAAGAAAGAAAGAAAGAAAGAAAGAAAGAAAGAAAGCAGTACCTTACAGTACCAACCTTTTGAAATACACATATGTATATATATGGTATTTTTATAACGTGAACCTAGCCAATAGTAGAGGAACGCTATACAGGGTCAAAGACAAGAATAAAGCGAATGAGTGATAGGACAGGTGGTAGCCTGTAGGGTTGTGGACAGTTGATGTACCATGATGCAGTGTTATTTGCTCACCAGAGATGGTGAGCTTGTCTGCAAAATATGCAGGGCTGCTGGCCGTGATGGCTTTGTAAATGATGCAGCTGGTTTCGAAGATGGTGCGGGCTGGCAAGCAGAGCCAGAGGAGTTCCATCAGGGTGGAGCTGATGTGATCATATTTCTTCAGGCCCTGGATGAGACGTGCAGTCAAAATTACAGACATGGATGTGAAGTAGGGAGAAGGCAGGTCCACTGTGACAGTAGGCTGGGAATAAGCAGGGAAGAGAGAAGGACACAGATGTGGAGAGGGAAAGGTACAGGGAGTGACGGAGACTGGACATTTGGCGGGTGGGAAATAGAATAAAGGTAGTAAACGGAGCTCTGCTCAAGCCTTTTAAACACAGCATCTTTCTAAAAGCCGAGCAATGTGGCCGGTTTAAGAGCACTTTGATTGACACAGAACACTTACAATAAGGATATTCACAGACTTCATCAGCAAGATATCTCCTTGTAGTAACATAAAGACAAGCTACTGTACCGCACAGTGTCACTGGGCAACAATTGGTTCAGAACCTGTCTGGCCACCATATTTGTGAGGCCCAACCCAATTTGTGTTCATCAGCAGCATCAGGTTCTACCTGGATCTCCAGCAGTGCTTAATTTGAGCCTGTGGTTTCCGGTGCTGGGCACCGATACTTAATTCTTGGCACCGGCGCTTGGATAGTCTGCCACATGGTGGTGCTGTCTGCTAAACGTGGTATGAGCAGAAATACAGCTGTTTATTACTTTAATATGCATAAACAATCAATAATACCTGCCACCCAAGCCATTCTTACTGCTTTGCAGGCCTTGATTAGTATGAATTGTCACACTTGTAGGAGTGTGCTGGTTAGTAGTTGTGTTGGTACTGTGATTAGCAGCACTGGTACGGGCAATGGATGGTGCAAGCTACCGTGTCCGCCTAACGAGTGCCCTGGCACTTCTTGTTCTACAAATTAACTACTGCTCTCCAGTGTGAACCTCAACTGCTTTTCTGGAAAACCACCCCGTGCACCAAATCTCCTGGCTTCAGATGAAATACAATATTTCTTTCAAGGACCATATAAAATGAAGACCTCTCAGCAGTGCTGAGCCTCCCCCCCCAGAACCAATGCATTCCTGCCACTGGATGACTTCCCTCCACCGCCCAAGCTTTTACTCCATCCCACAGTGACAACCATCTCTTTTACACAAAGCACACTCTCCTCTGAAAGCCCTTTCTTCAGTCCCCTGAATGATCAATCAAAGGAAATTTATGTTCATTATCCTCCTTTAAAGAATGTTTATTTCTTTCTTCCTACCGTCTCACTTCACGCTCACAACTACGTAACTAGTAGATTACATCACAGGTTACATCATAGGTAAGCCTCATCTGATCTACGGTGGTCTCCACACCACGTGTTGCACATCCCAACAGTGAGATAAGTTTTCATTGAACAAGCCAACTATTGGGGGTGTTTAAAGAGGTCCTGTGTGAACCTCAATGAGCAGTGAAAATGAAATGTTTGCGCACCCCATTTTGACCAGGAGATCCTACCAGATGACTTCCTGTACTACAGAAAGCCCCCCATTGCTTTCTGGAACCATGTTAACGCTACTTAAATATCACCAAGAAATGTAAAAAATTAGATAAGCCGGCCATGTTTTTTCATTTCTCTGCATTAGTTTAAGAAAACCGTCTGGGTCATTAATTGCATCATTTTCTTTTTTAACCCATCTTTCCGGTGTGAGACTTTCTGATACTGGCATCCAAAGCTGTATCGAGTCCAAGTAGACGATGCCGTCATGGTGTGTACTTACGGTTATAAGTACAGTGAGTTATAAGAGAAAAGACAGCTGTAAAAGAGGGAACTGGTGTGTCAATAATTCAGCTAAGGCATGTAAAGGTCAGGAGGTCAACATTTTAAAGAGGCCATTTTCAGGCTCAAGGAGGTTTACGATCAACTTTGACATCTGATGTGAACTGGAAGGTCAAAAGTGTGAATACCAGCTAGTAAACTCAGCCTCCCATAGTTCAGTTCGATAAATGGAGTTTCACCTAATTTAACTATTTACAGCACTTGAAAATGGCATAGGAGGGAAAGATAACTGCTTTATACATTTCTTATATATATTATTTTTGGAAATCTTTCTGGAAACAATAATTACAAACTAGCAGTTTCCACCTGTTGACCATGATTGGCCTATTTCCTTTTTTTGTGTGTAGTAAGAGGTCAGGCAGCTGCCGTTTGCAGCCAATGGCCGGAGTCAGAGGCTAGTGAAAGCCCCACACTGGCCACAGCAGGAAGGCTAGTCGGGACTGGTGGCATAGGTAAAGAGCAGGTCCAGTGCTATTTAATGGCAGAGCCCACCACATGGCCGTCTGTAGGAAGGACGTCTACTTCCATAATGTTCAAGCAATAAGTAAAATGTGCCATGATGCCAGTGAAGAGAAATGTGCTCCAATAACACTTTATTTAGAAATAATAAATTCACATGTATTACTGGAGAGCAAGCGTTAAACAGCATGGTGAGAGCGAAATTGACAAAGGCCTGGTTACTGCCTCCCAGACTTCATGTCTTCATGTTCCAATAATTTTACACAGGAAGCACACTTCTGCTATAGTCAAGACGCCTCATAGCTATACAGATGTATAGGATGTGCGTGCTGGGGTGAGACTGGGTGGGCACTGCAGGTTGCACAGATGCAGGCATGAGGCTGACACCTTTAGGGGTGCAACTGACCCCTGCAGGAACCAAGTGCACACAGAAAAACTTACATGAAAGAAAGAACTGCTCCAGAACTCACACGCAAATACCACATTAAGGTAAGGAGGAGTATGGACCATGAAAGCTCCCTATTGGTGGGCAAACCAAGGTATGCTGAACCTGGCTCGTGCCAACGCTGTGGACCTTGCTCGGCTGTGGCCCAGCTGGAAGGTGCCTCACAGACGAGTCAGGGCGCTGCCCTCTCTCCTGCTTCGTTATGCAGCTTGATAAAAGCAAGAACACCAGCAGGGCCCTACACAACGAAGGAGAGATGTTTCACCTCTGTGGGAGCAGGAGTAAATGTGAAACGTGTGTCTTTTCTGCTCAAAGTAAAGCGCTTCAACGCCTCGTCAGAGTTGGTAAGCGCTGTATAAATGCAATTACAGTACTTCGGAATCCTCAATCTTCATTAAAAATATAGGGGGAAGGTGAACTGACATCGACGGGCTTCCAATGGTCCATCTAAGGCTTTAGCCTTTAGGGTCAAGGGAGACCCTGGGTGGGCTTCCCCGTAGGACTGATGGCTTGCACACACACCTCAATTCCCCCTCATCGGAGCTAAGTGGGCTGATCACAAAAGGAAACTTTCAACTTTCTTTTCAAGTTTTAAGTCAAGTCTCACTCCAACCACGGTCACTTGGGTCTGGAGAGGTCACGAGGCGCGACACACCCCACTGTACCACAGGCTGTCATGGTAACCATCAAGAAATGCATATGAAGTGTTTATTAGATTTGTACGCGGTGTGGCGTGTTACCACCATTCAAAGCACACAAGGAGGGATTTTAACCAACACCGACCACAGGCCACACAGTGTCATCGCCGCACCTCAGAATCGGTGCTAAAGACCTCTTCCTAAGATAGGCGTTACCCTGATGTGACTTCCACAAACCTCGAAGTCAAAATGGGTGAACCAGTTGACTATACCACTGCAACACTGGCACCGTTTCCAGTACAGGTCTTTCAATAAACAGTGCATTCTGGGAATTGTAGTCTTGGTTCATCTCCAACTAACACACATGAAAACATGCACGAAACCTCAGACTGGGAAATATGGGTCTTATTAACCTGGAATCCTCTGATAATGACTGGCAATCTCAACAATTTTCTTCATGCATAACGTACTGATCCTTTGCGAATTTGTCGTTTTGCTAGAGCCAACATAAATGCAAGCTGCCATTAACTGACTGCAATGGGACAACTACAAAGGGATGAGCTACATGGAGCAACAAGTGGACCTGTGAATCTGAAGAGGTGCCCGTCTCTGTGCACGTATGCAGAAGATTGTCCAGAATGGCTTGCAATGTGCTATTATTGGTTCTCACCATTAAAAATGCACGAAAAACTCATGATTACCGTTATCAGAAAGAAAAATTCTAGTTGCATTTTGCACCAAAGATCTCTCTGCACACTTAAGTTTCGGTAATAGCAACGTCCATTTACAGCACTTAGAAACAGCTGCATAAAACAAGCTCTTGTTGCAGGCCGCTGTGGTTGACTGACCATTCCCCAGTGTTGCTCACCTACAGTTCACATACCATGGGGCGACGTCGCGTATTCCCTCTATACGCTGGTTTCCTTAAGAACCCTCCGGTCTGTGGGCCATCCACAACTCCAGAGGGGCCAGCTGACGGGGCCGAGTGGTCTTTACTGAATGTACATTTATCCAGCTTATTGGTCTGAACTGTCCTTGGACCGCGACCTCCCATAGTGCCATTGTCACTGGGGTCTCAAAGAATGGGGGGGGTTGCCCCGCAGTAGTCGCCGTTGCCTGACCACGAGAGTTGCGTCCACGTGCGGCCTTCCGTTTTTTCTGCGTGCCGCCTTCCCCTCCTGAGGTGATGCCTCTGCGACTTTACCCCATCTCCGAGTCCTTCCACAGTGTGCCGGCTCTCGTAGTGTGAAGCGCCGAATGCAGTTTGGCAGATTGGGGTAGTGGGGTCCAGGCACTCCGCCCCCAGAGACTACCTCACCGCAGTGGTTGGGCCCGTGCAGCGCTGGGATCAGTGGCTCCTGCAGTGTAGGCACGGGAGCACCTTTGTCCACCCTTCAGGTATACGGCGCCGCCATGAGCACCAGGGCCCGAGGGGGCATGTGGCCCCTGGCGCCGATCGTGTGCTGTAAGAAGGCAGCGCGATGCTGGGGGAGTCCGCCTGGGGGAGAGACGTGGTGCTGTGTACCTCAGTGTGCAGGCCCTTTCGCGGAGGCGGCACGATGATTGTCAGCCCCCAGCCTCTGTATATGTTCCGGTGCCAAACGTGCTTTGCAGGAGGACAGGCAGCGCGACACTGGAGAGTCCACCCGGAAGAAGGATGAGACGGCGTGCACCCAGGTGCATCAGTCCGACTGTGGAGGTGGCGCAGTGAGCGGCAACCCGTGGCCTCTGTGAGCGCTCCGGCCCCAATGCTGGGATTGCGGGTGCCAGCCGCCGATACTTTCCTCCGTGGGCCCTGAGGGTGCAGACTCTGCTTTCCGCCCCAGGCACTGGGTTCAGCGGCTGATGCAGCGCCCCGGAAGGGGACACAGCCGGTACAATCCCGGGCAGCGACACCCGGAGGATCGCCGTCCGGAGTCGCAGGGCCCGCTCGCTCTCGCCGGTGGTAGCGCTCACCTCAGTCCCCGGCTTTTGCCATGCAGCTGGGCCGCCGTCCCTCCACTCGGCGCTGCACCACAACGGCCGCACCAGTCAGCCCGCAACTCAGGACCGGCATGCGGCAGGCATTGGTGTACCCTCGTCTTCATTTGTAGAGCTTCAGTTGCCGGATTCGGTGCAGGATTTATAGAAAGAAGGATCGCCGACCGCAGAGCTCTTTCAGGCTGCAGCCATCTTCATTGGCTGCTAGCCACGCCCCCCTGCATCTGATATTTTTAACACTTTCTGTCAAACTGTTCAGTTATGGTTTTGGAATACATCAAGGGGAACTGATGAAAATGCCTTTTTTAATATTTATAAATAAACACTGCATGAAAAAATACTTGTTATCATACCTGCACTTTTAATACCCTGGCTGCCTCTCCCAGGAGCGGTTGGCAAGGAGTAACAAGAAGGGCGCTGGTGGGCTGGTCCCAGTTGTACAGGTGCAACTATGTCAAAGATATACCCAGTGCTTAATTTGTAAAACTATAAATAAAGTGCCAGTTCCCAAAATCTTTCTCAGGACGCCCACCTCAAACTACCACGTTTCCCAAAATTTTTTTAGGTCTTATTTAGTTTTTTGTATCACCAGTAGGTGATGGACTAAAGCAGCGTGCTCACCTCTTTTTATCAAGGCACTTGCGCTCCCAAAAAAGGGTTGAGCACTATATTGCAGCACCCGCTCCATTATAACATTGCAGTTGTCTCTTTTAGTGCCTCAATGTCGAGTGTTTTCTATCATGGTGAATGCTGTCGATTGAGTAATTTTGTGTCTCACTGTCGCTGCAAAATCACAGTACTAATTCTATGTTAGTTACATGTCCTGGTTTTTGGTTTTTAAAAAGCTGGCCCCATGTATATTAGCATTTGGTCAAATACCTTTCCAAAGTCAAACTCTAACACACCCCTACCTTTAATACCACATTGAGCATTTAATTGGACTGGCCACCAGTGCTTAATTTGAGCCAGTTTTTTCAGGTGCTTGGCACCGTTACTTAATTGTCAACACGGCACTTAGTGGCGCTGTTTGTCTAATTTAGAGATGATTCCAGCAACAGTTGTTTATTAATATAATATACATTACAAATGACTAATACCTGCTGCCCCAGCCATTCCTACAGCTTCGGTTGCCTGGAATAGTCTGAATTGTCACAATTTCAGACCTGCCAAATCACACGTTGCCACTGTGTGTCATATGTTGCCACCGTGTGTCACACGATTTAGGCTCCCTTCACACGGTCACACAGTGAGGAGCCGAAATCACACTGTGGAAGAGAAAACAAGCTGAAACCCACTGTAAACTGTGGATTTCCAGCTCTTTAGGTCTCGCCTGGCGTAGGCTGCGCACAAGTGCAGTCTCACTAGCGAGATTTAATGATATAGGGTATTTCTGTAAAGGGCATTAAGCCTCGCCCCTCTTTTTCATTGGCTGGCGTCACCGTTTATGCTAAACGGTGGCCAGCCATTGGAAAAGAGCTGTTGGTGACATTTTTGCCCGGCTTTTTGAGCCATCCTATTTGGACGGGCTCGTCTGCCTTCTGTGCGTCGTGAAAGCTTTCTTATCTTTATGGGGCCATGTGTTTCAAACACATGGCCCCATAAAGACAAGAAAGCTTTCACAAGGAACGAAAGTGAAAGCGGACCGTGCTTGTTGGGGATCTGACATGTTGTTACGCGCTGAGCTGAGCGCAGCACTTCTGCTTTTCAAGCTCTCTCTCTCTGAGGGTCTGTGGAGCCCCAGTCACGAGGTGAGCAAGGTGAACGAGGTGAGCGAGAGACACACACATTGGGCAGCTGCAGCAGCGCTGACCCTGTGAGTCTGACTGGCTTGGAACTGCTTGTTTATTGCATTCCTGAGGCAGTCAGCGGGGAGAGAGAGCGCCTTTCGTTGCACGGACAGAGGGAAGCTGATAATACTTGCGAGTGGACAAACGTGGCTGCTTCGTGGATGATACCGGCGTTGGACTTCGCGGCTGTGTTTGCCGCGGTACTGGCGGACCCCGAACGAAAACCGAGGCCACTTGGGGCTTCTGAGTCTGTGAGCTTCGATGAGAGCGGTGTGCAGAAGGCGCTGAGTTTCGCCATGAAAGAGTACAACAAAGCCAGCAATGGCAAGTTTGCCTTCAAAGTCTCCGAAGTAGTCGAGGTCAAGAGGCAGGTCAGTGAGAGCGACAATTCGGGGAGAGGCTGTAGCCTTAGGGCAAGAGCTGCCGACTATGGAGCTGGGGCACAGGGTTCCAGTCACGGCCTTCGTTCAGCATCCTGTGATTCATTAATCTTCGCGTCTCTATCAAAAATGGATGTGTCTTTGTGTAACGTAACTTACATGTAAAGCGCCCCAATACCTTCGGGTCGAGTTTGCGCTACATAAATCTGCAATACAATTACAAAACATACAAAACAACACGCAAGGTTGAAGTGATATTTGCTTTTAACAGAGGGTCCTTCACTCTATAAGACGACACAGTAGCCCCTTTCTTACAAGCTGCAACACGCAGGCTAACATTAGTTGAGGTCTATATGTTTCTTGTGAAATGTTGCTACTAAGCTTCGGTCTAATGCCAGTCTGTGAAGTGTTTATTTACTGTGAAGATTTTATTTACTGTGGAGATTGGAGGCGTAGTTGCAGTCCAGGCAGTCACCCAGACGCTCTCTGGACTCCGGGGCCACGTAAGATAGGGAACGTGTGTCTGTCTGTCTATGGGATGGAACAGGGCAAAGGGGTGTTTCCCTCTGAAGACGGCGATGTGTACCTCCAGTTCAGCCCTCTTTGGCTAACGAGAAAAGCGCATCTCGCTTGGACGCACAGCCACAAGAGGACTACCCAGCTCTGGGGGATGGGGGGGGGACGTAGGGAGAGGCATGGAGAGAGCACCCTGAAACTTTGAAAGTGGAGAACAGGGTTTAGTTGTTAGCTATAGATATTATGCTACATGTTTTGCTGCTGTTATAATATGCAGCTACTTTCAAAACATTAACATATAAAACAAATACCGAATTTAATCCTAAACCTACTAATCCTTCAAAGGACATTCAGGATTTTTATTTTGGATATTGCATGTTTCTGTAACTTTTTGCACATCACTTTAACAAAGTTTAGTGAGAGACGTTGAAGCGCAAATTCTTGTATACTCCCTCCCCATTGTATTGAAATGTACATTGAGAATTCGTTTGTGCTACATAACTAAACACTTATAAGGTCCCAAAGGCGAGACCTATTGGCTATGCCAATGCTTGTTGGAGGCTGTAAGCAGCCAAGTCCATAAAAGGTATGAAAACACCCCAGGACATCGGCGACAGCTTTGATGACCCTTTGTTTTCTGGAAAGGGGTAGCTTGGCGAGGAGCCTCTTCGTTAGCGCTCAGCACCGGGCCCCGCCCCCTCAAATGCCTGGCCCCTCCTCACACTGTGAAAATATTTTGTAGGTTGGCAGGTAGCGTGCGGTGGTTAGTAGTCGTGTTGGTACTGACACTTGCAGTGCGATAGGGGCAATGGGTAGTGCAAGCTGCAGTGGCCTCCTGACAATTCCCTGATATTAATATCTTTCTTTACGAATTAAGCACTGCTGACAGCAGGTTTTTTTCATGGCTCATTGAGACTGCACTCCGAATGCATTAAAGCTTGGCAGTGGCCGCCCGCGTCAGTCTTCCGCTCAGGCTGTGACATGGCGGCAGGCACTTAACGGAAGGTGTGCTCCCAGCACCAAGGTCTAAACTGTACAAGGTGGCTAGCGAAGGCTCTTTGAAATGACGCAGTCTGGTTACACAGGAGAAAATTTCCCTTGGCAGCCTGCGCGATGGATGGTTCCAGGCCAAGAACCCGGTGTTCGGGGTGGCTTGCTGTCTGGGACAGCAAGTGAAGCATATTGTTAGCAGCTCGATTGCGCAGTACTTACCCATTTGGCTCCCAGCGAAAATTCAAGAGTTTTAATGCCTGGAACAAAGTGCCAGCTCGCCTGAGACCACAGTCGGAGGCCAGGCAGACAGCCAACCTGAATTCCGATATCTCACCGAGTCTCCAAGCAATAATGTCTACACTCAAAAGCTTGGGTCTGTGTGTGGGCTCGGCTTGTCTCTGAAGCGCCGGGTGGAAGCACTTGGTTACAGGCGCAAACCTGCATGCTGCTGCAGCAGACACGATGAACACGTTACATAACAAGATAAACATTCGTCATGTATTTTAAAAACATTTATCTATTTCTTAAGAGAGGCAGACGATCCGCAGTGGGATTGGAATATTTCCCATCGGGGCGGTGCCCCCAAAAATGTGCAGGAATAGACCTGGCAACAAAGACATCTTAAGCATTTCGGGGGCCCGGGGCCAAATTTATTTTTGGGGGCCATGTTCTGAACAGCTTTGAATTTATGATCTAGTTTCAGCTCTTTCAAGCCCTCTTTTGTAAGGTCACCCTGTGCACAGGGACACTGGTCCAAATTCTAAATGTATTTACATCTCATTTTATAATAGTGACATGTATTTTTAATATTGAAACTCATCAGCAGCTCACTAATATTACTGCAAATAATCTCTGTGACACCCTCCCATTTCTCATATTTGAGTGCACAGTGTTGAAACACAAATATTTCTATGCCAAATGTCTGTAATAGACTTCCATACATCACCAAGATTAGAAATAAATGAAAGGAAAATTATATTTAAAACGTTCTGTTTTTAGAATTATTCAAGGTCACCAGGGCAAGAAACCAGGCAGAACAGAGCGGGTTCTGTCGGGTCTCCCCTGAGAAGCTGGGGCTCTGGGCTAGGGCCCACTTTGCCCATGCCATAAAACGTCTCTGCCTAGCACGTGTCTGCCACAGCTAGCATTGTAGTCATTTACTGGAAGGCTCTTTGTGGGCAATGGAGCAGCTTGATGTCACGAGGGTGGCTGTGAGCAGGGGCGTAACACTTACCCCTGCGGCGCAGGAGGACCCCTAACCCTTGGGAGGGTGGGCGGAATTCAGCCCAAGACCAATTAATGTCTTTGAGATATGAGGGACTCGGGCGGGGGGACTTGGGGGAGGGGGACCTCTTCACATTCTGCAAGGGTGCCAGTCGTTTTGCATTACGCCACTGGCTGTGAGGAGAGGATGACAGAGACAAGACATTTATAACCTCTCCATCAGGGAAGCTGAACCCTAAAATAGCCGATTGTAAGACCACAATTTTATAGCAATAGATTTTGTAGAACCATTAGTTGAACTACTATAAAAACATGGGGTCTTATTTACAAGGCTCTTGCGCTGCCAGTTCATCACTTTTTTGACAGACTAGCAGCGCAGTGTGCTGGCCCATATTTACAAGACAAGCAAAGAAACCCAGCATGGCTTTTCAAGGCCTTGTAAATACGGCCCATTTTGACGCATCTCTTTGCCTGAAAGGGGTGTGCCATGGGTGTTGCAATGAGTGTTCCCACGCAACACCCATAGATTCTGCAGCTTTCCCAGATTTCCAACATTTTGTAAACCTGGGAATGTGTCAGAATCCTACGTCTCCCCATGGGAGGTGTAAGAAGTCGCAACGAGGGGAAATATTTTTATTTCTCCTTGTTTTTTCCTCTTTCTATGTGTGCTGCATTCTGCATAGAAAGAGGATAATAACATCAAGGATTGTTTTTGTGCAGGTAAGTGTCCCTTACTGCTCAAAAACAATCATCCCACGCAACGCAGGTACCCTTGCACCATGGTGCAAGGTAGAATGCGTTAGCGCATGGCAGCCAATTGTGCACCAGCGCAGGGGAAATCACAGGGATGAGTCATATTGTGGTAAAGATGACCCATCTCTGTGCTCTTAAAATGATGTAGCAAAATGAGTGAGTGCAGAAAACACCAATATAAAGAAGGTCAATGGCTCTCAGAGCCTCCTGTCCTTGACAAAGTGCATATGAGATATTCAGAACCAGGTGAGTGACAGGAAACAGAAACTTAATGCCCAGAAAAGAGATTTCTTTGTCCTCGTCTCAAACCCTGCAGCACACTATCTCCGGACTATTAAGAAGCAAACAGCGTCTCAAAAAGACTCTTCTGCTAAAACTTTCAGCATTACAATTGACTCTTTGCTGTAACAATCTCCTTTGGTGCTCAACACTTACCTCGAGGGAGCTTCTCGGAGGGCAGGAGACGGGCTGTGTTGTTGGACGCTCCTCGCTGTTGGTGCTTTTCGTTGCTGCCGTGAGGTGAACGGCCCACACGCACTACAAATCCCAGCACTACCCGGTTATCGGCGCTTGCGGTGACGTCACCAGGCTGCGCCGGAACACTACATAGGCCGCCTGGTGACACCGCAGCGCGGGACGCTTTGCTGTAACAATCTCGTTTGGTGCTCAACACTTACCTCGAGGGAGCTTCTCGGAGGGCAGGAGACGGGCTGTGTTGTTGGACGCTCCTCGCTGTTGGTGCTTTTCGTTGCTGCCGTGAGGTGAACGGCCCACACGCACTACAAATCCCAGCACTACCCGGTTATCGGCGCTTGCAGTGACGTCACCAGGCTGCGCCGGAACACTACATAGGCCGCCTGGTGACACCGCAGCGCGGGACGCGCGCGGGCAGCGCCCGGGCCAAGGACGGGCCCGTCACTGCCCGGACCTGACTGGACTGGGCCACCTCCCTAACATTGTGATACGTGCCCCATCAGGAAAGGTATATTGGTTTGTCGTGTTGGTTCTGGCTATAAGAGCAGTGTATAACGAATATGTTAGTTGAGGCTTGTGACCTGTTCTATAGATTATTGGAGGGCAGTTTTTGGGCCTAGATATTCGGATCACTTCTTTGAGGCTTTACCATATTGACAATACTTCTCTGACTGCATTGTTGTAGGGGCGAACTCTGTATAGAATGACAATCAAGGGGAAGCGCTTGGGAGGAGGGGGGTCCGTGTCTGGCACACTTGACCAGTTTATCACCAGAGCAGTTTCTGTCCTAGAACAGGAACTGGCAATTACAGAGCGGAGGCTATCCTCTGAGTTAACACAAGCTAGGCGCTCATCGTTGGGACTACTCGCTTTGGCCAAATCCCCTAGGGACTTAGTTTTGCAGGCTGTAGGTGATGTTGGGCAGGAGCGGGATAGGGGAGTCAGTACTATCATATCACTCGGTCGCAATGACATAATTGACCCTCCGAGTGAGGCTGCCCTCTTAGTTACTAACACTATAAATCACTCTAAACCTGCTTCGCCTCACCCACAGACGAGAGCTAACAAAAAGGGGGTTAAAAGTGTTGTCTCAAAGAGGAAGAGAGAGGGGCCAACCCAGGGGGGGAGACAGGCTAAGCACGCTAACACCATGACACATCCACCATTAGAGACTAGCGAGGTTCAGGCTGTTGATAATTCCCCTGTGGATGAAACCCCTAATAGGCCTCGGGACCAGTTCCAACTTAGCGATTTGACTTCTCAGATTGAACAAATAGTCCGTTCCCTAGTATTGCCACTTCTAGAAAGAGTAAAGGTGGTTTTTGATAAAGTGGATCGTCTTGAGCAAACTATTTTAGATAATTTTTGCTCATTAAAAAATGTCATTAAATTAGCTAATAAGGAAAGTGCGGTCCACATCAAAGCGAACCCTATTCTTCCTACCCCGTCATCTTCTTTTCCTAGCATGGACACACCATCTATAGCTAATTCTAAGGTCATTCCCCCTAGAACCTTGTCTCCAGATAATACCACCTCTCGAGGGGATACTCAGGTCAGGACTGGCTTAAGGGATTCACCAGGAACTAACTCTGTTAGTAGGAATACACACTTAGGATCAAAGACAGATACCAGGGATAGAACAATTAAATCCAATACTCATATCAACCTACCCCCTGATTCTATTCCTTATGTCGTTGTCTTGACTGGCGTCCCGGAACTGAAAATTGGTACAGAGGAATCCTACGAACAACTCAAAAATAAAGTCATTTTCTGGCTTAAACAAAAGAGACCAATCCTGAACTTTCTGGACGGGAAGATTCTCTTTGCCAGAAGAGTTAGTTGGGTGGTTCCCAGACCAAAAAATGTCCCAGGGGATTGTATCATTATTAATTTCAAGGATACTCGAGTGGTGCGTTTTATTTGTGACTATTCATTTAGTGGGGTCAGGTCAGAAATAAGGGCTTATGATCTAAGGCATTTTTATAATTTTCACCCAAATACCCTGGGAAGCCTTGGTCAAACCCAGAAAGGTAGGGAATTCAACCCAAACCTTGCTACACTCTCCCTTGAGCCTAGTGAGATTAGATTCCACCCGGACACTTTAGCCTGACCGGGTCAGGAGGGGTCATCTATTAGCATGTCTCCCCCACTAAAAACTCTGACAAGTAGAATTGAGGAAAAGGGACCTGCAGCATTAGAGCCGCATGATTCCACCCAAAAAAATATTTGCAAAATTTTAAGCTGGAACATTGCTGGCAGTAGACTAAAAAGTAAGGATGAGTTATGGGTGGGTTATGTTGTGTCACATGACATCATTGCATTACAAGAAACCTGGGACACAACAAATAGCCTTTTCCTGGACGGTTATGTCCGTTTTTATATTCCAGCCACACCGAGTGTGGTGGGGAGGGCAAAGGGGGGTCTTGCATTATTGGTTTCATTGAACCTGAAAGGATCTGTTAAACAGGTAGACTGTGGTTCCAAACACTGCTTGGCTGTTGAAATAGTGGCGGCAAACTCCTCATCTTTGCTTTTGATTAATTTTTATAATTCTAAAGATTCTGTCAGTCCAAATCAGCATCTAGAATCTCTGGGGGAGGTTCTGGATAAATATAGAGAGTCACACAACAGTTTTGAAGTCATCCTAATGGGTGACCTAAATATCCATCCCTGTAGTCTGGGTTGTATTCTGAATGAGGAGGATGGATCTCCCTATTCTTCATCCACTCATTTTGAACACACCAAACAAGGTGAGGCTTTGGAGAGCCTACTGGCTTCTGCAGACCTCTCTGAACCTGCTTGCTGCACGGAAGGGCAGAGAATGTCCACTTTTAAAGGTTCTGACTCAGGGTCTGTCATCGATTATATTTTTGTTTCTTCTTCGATTTTTTCTTTGATTTTAAATTACAGGGTGGAGGACTCCGCATTTAGTGACCTCAATCCAGTGATAGCTGAGGTTGCCTCGGAAGGGTTTTTGGTCTTTAAAGACTCAAGTATTTCGGGTACCAGAGCCCTCGTAGCTAAAGATCAGGGCAGGAGGTTAAAATGGGCCCAGGTGACTCCGATCACCTTTTTACAAGAAGTTCTGTCTAAGGTTGAACCGGAGATGGGTACTTGCTTAGACCATGATAATACCAACTCTAGCATAGTCGAAGCCTTTACTACTATTTGCCTACATATAAATTCGGCCCTCTTGGTTAATTCCAAGCCAGGATCTTTTAAAGGCAAAAAATGGTTTGACATCAAATGTACCAAGGCCCATTCTGCCCTTTTGAAGGCAACCAAGGGCAAACCAAGAAATAGACATTTGATTGCTTCTCTGAGAAAACAGTATAAATTAGCAATGAAAGCTCGGAAAAAAGAGATTCAGGAAGAAGCATGGAATGATCTATTGTCACCAGATACTATGCGGGATAGCTCCAAATTCTGGGGAGTGATAAATCACTCTTTTTTTACCGGTAGCGAGAACCAGGCCATGGAATGTTGTATTCCTGATGAGCAGTGGTTAGCCCATTTTGGAAAAATCTATAGTTCAGTCTCGCCTGGGCAATCAGAGGGGCTGTTACCCTTGAACCAAGTTGGTCCAGTCGCGGCCTTTAAGGAGGAGGATGTTGAAAAAGCTATCCTAGAGACATCTAAGAGTAAGGCCCCAGGTCCAGACGGTGTTCCTGCAGATCTATATAAGTCTGCACCTAAATTGTGGGCCAAAATATTAGCAAATGTTTTTAATGCTGCTAGAAACAAGCATATTCCCGATTCCTGGGCAAAATCTATAATCATCCCAATTTTCAAAAAAGGCCAGAGGGATGATCCGGCCTGTTATAGGCCTATCTCCCTAATTGACTCCTCCGTTAAAATTCTAGGTAGAGTCATTTTAGGCAGATTGAATACCTGGCTCGAGGGTAGCGGCATACTATCAGACGCCCAATATGGCTTCAGGGCAAATAGGAGCTCGCAGGATCAATGCTTAAATCTCCACTTACTTATTTCCAAATACACGATTGCTAAGGAGGGGTCTCTGTATATGGCCTTCATGGACCTCTCCTCAGCTTTTGACCTGGTCAACAGGTCAAAATTGTGGAGTATTCTCTTGGAGATAGGGGTTGACCCACCTCTAGTTGGATTTCTGGCAGATCTCCATCGTGGCTTATTATCCACGGTGAGAGTTACCCAGGGGGGAAGGTGCACCAGCTGTTTTAATTCAGAGAGGGGCGTAAGGCAGGGGTGCATATTGGCACCTCTCCTTTTTACATTATATATAAACGCCTTGGGCCCAGTCTTGGCCAATGCAGTGGTGGATGTACCTCGTGCAGGAGATACTAAGATCCCAGTTCTCCTATACGCGGATGACGCCGTGCTTTTGGCACGCTCTGGGGGGGCTCTTGACAGACTACTGGCATCTTTCGGTGATTTCATGACATCATTAGACCTGAAAATTAACACTCAAAAATCACAGGTCATGGTCACCGGCCAGGCCAGCAGGAAAAAGAAATCTAAAATCTTTCTGTGCCTAGGTCACGAGGTTAAAAGGGTACCAATTTTCACTTACCTGGGTGTCGTCTTCGATGAGAAAGGTACATGGGGCCCGCAACAAAAACTAAAAGGCAACTCTCTGGCCAGATCGGCTACAGCTATACTTGGTTTTGCCAAAAGGCTGGGAGCTCACCCCCTGGAGGCCATTCTGAAAGTCTATAAAGCGAAATCGTTGGCAATAGCCACCTATGGCTCTGCAATATGGGGCTATACTAATACCAACAACATACAGAGGGCGGAAAATAAGTTCTTAAGATCTTTGCTGTTTGTCCCCCAGTCTACACCAACTTTTACAATACACTCAGAACTGGGTATGGGGTTTGTCGCAGATTTAATTAAAGTGGCCCCTGTGATATGCTGGCTAAAATCTTGGCTTAACCAGGAGATTTCTCTAACCCATCGGATACTCAGGGATTGCCTTGCTCTGGATAGAGCCCTGAGAATTTCATGGTTAGCATATGTTAAAAAGATGTTGGCAACAGCAGGCAGACCTGAGCTATTTCATTCCCCGCATCGTATCAATAAAAAGGACATTATGGGGATTAAGACTGCACTACTAACACGTTTCATGGCTGACAGGGAGGACACAGAATTAAATAAACCGTTAGCGAGAAGGAACTACGGGTTAATAACTGTCCCCGGTCTTGAACCTTACCTGATTTTTGTAACCATGCCACTTCATAGGTCCCTTCTTACCAAGTTCCGCCTAAATTTGATACATTTTGTGCTAGGTTCTTATTCCACATGGGCTACTCCTGACAATGCTACACCATGTGATTGTGACAATTTTTCTTGTCAAGATACATTACATTTTATTATGTTTTGTGAACATTATGCGCAGATTAGGTCAAAATACTTGTTACCTATACTTAAAGGGGCTGGTTTTGTTCAGGTTCGGCCTGCGCTTCTGTTCCTACAGCTGATGCCTAATATTACTGTTGCTTTTCACGTAGCAAATTTCCTAGTGGCTGCCGTTCGTATTAGCAAGAAGCGCCTTAGTGTACGGCCTAGCTTTAACGTAATTGATGTGGTCATGACGGAGGGTGGCTTTTAGGTGTGGAGTTTTTCTATCCCTGTTAGATTTTTTAACATGGAAATTTTATCTTTATATTATATTTATCTTCTTTTAAACTTAGAATCGAACCCATGAAATAAGTTCTTTTCAAAAACTTTTAAACATTGGTAATGTTCTTATATCGGCAATTGATGACTATGCACCTTGTATTTTATGTAATGTGACTTTCTGTTTGTATTGTCTCTTTTTATGATCTTTTATTTATCGAATAAAAGTAATTGACTGACTGACTGACTCAAACTTAGAAAGAAATTACACATAAAAGCCATGGTCATAAAAATAGTAGGTTGTCGAGTGCTCCCTTTCCCTTCTCCTGTTTTTATAATTTTGTCTCTCTCCTCCTGTCATCTCTATTCTCACTCTTATATGAGTTCTTATTCTCCACCGGCCTATGGATGTAGGTGGTTGCTGTAGTGCTCTGTTTCAAAAACCAATAAAAAAGATGTAAACAATAAAAATAGTAGGTTATAGTAATAATGCCCTGTACACTGCTCTCCACAAGAAAGTGTATTTCACTCTTCTGCCCAACTCATCTCTGGGAAAAGGAAATTCGACCACATCTCAACACTTCTGAAAACGTATAAATGGTACTCCAGTGAAGTACGTACAAGAATATCTTTATTAGCAACAAGGTCCTACAAGCACCCATCCCTACCTACCTAAATACTAAACTAAATTGAGAAATTAAGAACCTGAGAGTCAAAGTCTCTCTATGCTTCAATCTACCCAGGCTTAAAAAAACCTTCACCATGAGGAAATTCTTCTACAGAAAACCTTTAAAATATATAGCTTGATAGATACTCCCAAACATCCAAGACCCTCTTTCTCAATCTTCAAATTTGGCTCAAGCATGTAGAAATTTGATGATTTTTAAGGACATTTCACAAATCTGTCTTAGCAGCTTATTTATTATGATTGCATTCACTCTATGTATAAAGCCAATAGATCCTGGCACATTATAGTTTCCTTTCATGCAAAGTACTCTGGCACCAGAGCATGGGCTGGGTAATGCTATAAGAACCAAGTAAATAAATAATCATGCTTAGAGAATTAAAAAAGGCATGACCTGTCTTCCAGTAAAGTGGATTTCAACCATGAGATAAGAGTGCAGTTTTGTTTATACTTTTCCACCTGATGCGCAATGCGCCAGGAGGTATGCACCTCAGAAAGAAAGAGCCCAAAGTGGGCCTCTGATTAACAACAGGGCCAGAGGAATATCCTTCAAAAAATGCAGTTCTAGGAAGGGGAACTAAACAACCCAGCTTTATTGAATCAGAGCAAGTGGGAAAGGGTTAAGGTGTGGCATTTGTTACACCCCTATATAAATGTGAGGTACCCCAAGACCAGCAGCAGTGCAGAGTAAAAATAAAATGATAAAACATTATCATTTTATTTTACCGTCCCTAGGTGCGGGCGGGGCTGGCCAGAGCAGGAGCCAGGGGAGGAGTGGTGAGCGCTCTAAAAGTGCCCAAGACTGTTTAGCTGGCCGACTTGGGCTGGCCAAATAGTCATGCGCACTTTGCATGTTACCCATGGACTGCACTATACAGCCTGGTGGGGAACATGCACAGGCTCCCTGTCCCCATCTGAGCACTGAACCACTGCGCTCAGCTCAATCACAATGCTGCATTCCAGCGTTCTGATTGGCTTAGAGGAACCAATCACAACGCTGCGTTGTCATTGGGTTAGGGATCCTGGGTGCTTCCTGCGATGGAGGAGAGGTGGCGGCTGGTGACGCGACCAGCAGGTAAGTGTTCTTTATTTTTTTATTTTCTACTCCCCCGCCACAATTTCCTACCAGTCGCCACTGTCCAAAACATCCTTAAACTGGTTAGCAATCTGACCATTAGACAAGAACTTCCAGTCTTATGCCACCTATCCACTCTGACATAATTTACATAGAGTTTATGGACAAAGAGAGTGGAGTTTTTAAAGAGCCTACCAAGGTATCTTGAGTCTCACGAGTGATCAACAATTTAAAAAGATCCTATGAGAATGCATTCATTTTGTGCAGCGTGATGGTAGACAATCAGAGGAAACAACAATATCCCACAACTCTTATCTAAGCGGGTTAGATCCTCAGGTCCACCAGGTTTTAGAAAGGGAGTAGTACAGAGAAAGTCTCAGGACTCAGAAAGCATAGCTTTAAATGAGATGATCAACCAACAAATTCAAAGACAAGGTAAGGGTAGCATATAGATTCTATCACAGACCCAAATACATAATCAAAGATAAATCAGACAGAAAGGACAGGGCCTGTGGTCTAGCCACTCTAGCCTAAGGTTCCATATTCGATCTACAGTAAACACTAAAACTCCCCAAAATGGAGGAGTATGGGAAGAGAAACAGAAAGGACTGGTGTGTGAGTTAAGGATTGTCCAAATCAAACTTGGGGGACCTAAAAAAAAAAAGCCACAAAGAAAGTGGGGCTCCATACGATAATGCCCTGACTTTAGTTACTATTTAACCTGGTATTTACTTTGACTATAAAAGATGTCAGACATTTCTTAACATGGTGGGAGTAAAGGTAACATGAAAAATATTTAGTTCACAGCTGCCATGAGAGAGCAGAGAATGCTTGTCTGCCAAGGAAAGAGTATTGAATGGCTAGATGGTCTGACAATCAAAGCTATTTTGCCTACAAATGGACCAAAATGTTTGAAATAATAAACAGAGAGGTTTATGTGTAATTCTGGAAAGCAGTAAATAACATAATCACAGTAATTTTCAATAAAAAGGCAGTGGAATTAGCTTTAATGTACATTCACAAACACTGTTGTGGTTCTTTCGGCATACCTAGAGGAATTAGTCCTGCTTTTCCTAAAGGATAAAAATGTGATTATATTTCAGACTGAGTGTTAAGATCTTGCAGGTAGATGCTCCTGTTAGTCTTGACAACACCTTCCAAGGGGCCTCCAGGAAAGTGATCTTTCTCTCTATTTCATATCTATGGGCCGGATTATGAGTTTGGTGGTGTTGGAGCAGGCCGCCATGCCACCATCCTGCTCCCAAACCCTCAAACCTCACCACTGGCCGCCCAACAGATTACAAGTTACCTCGTGGTCTGGTGGGCGGTGCCTATTCAAAAGGCTCCACAATGGGGCGCTAAACCCTGTTGCTGCACAGCATGGACTGTACATTCCATACCGTGCAGAAAAGGGGGTGCAAGCAGACAAGGGGGCACACCATCAAGCATATTGCAGCCTCAGACTGCCGCACCACTACCACAGATTGTGGATCCCTGGGGCTTGCAGCCAGTCCTATAGCGGTCCAACTGCTGTAGATGTATTATGGTGGTCGGACCGCCAGTGCGTCAGTCACCGACCTCCACCGCGGGTTTGGTGGTCCTATGGACCGCCAAATTCAAAACCGTGCTCTATGGCTTTATCTAATCCCCTTTCCCTCGCTCTACCTACTTCTACCTCTCACTCTTTATCTCTCTCTGCAGCGTCATTCTGAGAATTATTTGCACCCTGGGCAAGAAATATTTCAGCTGCTTTCTTATGACCCAATTTCTGAAAGCTTAAGCATAAGTCAATGCTGTTTGGCATCATATGAGCTTGAAGTAGTAGAAAATGTGTAATAAAATGCAAAGGTGCTCTGAAAAGCAAGCCCAAAAATGTATTTTTCCCAGGGCCATAAAAATCCTCAAGATGATATTGAATTTGTTGACCATCAAGGAATAACTCAAAACCATGTTGAATGGGCTTCAACAACATCAAACTGATGGACGGCAGGCTTAAATCAATCTCAATTATTGACAATTGCTCTCAGCTGCATTCTAGTTCATCATTTTATGCCAACCGTGCCACCCTAGACTAAGGCCCATCTTGCTTTTATGGACAATACGCATCTTGTTGATCGTATAATCATGTTCCTAGGACAATTAAGTGTTAAAACTGGGAGATCCTAAATTGAAAGGAATAATGCAGAAAACACTCTATCATTGTATTGTTCCAACCCTAACACATAGATGCAGCAGAGAGCCTCTGTGTAAAATCTACTCTCTAGAATGACTTCTGCGTAGGATTGGATCAGCACTAGAAAAGTCGTTCATATTGGAAAAAGATCAACAGGAAGTAAAGTTGATGGTCTAGTACTCTTCTAATCTGCAGGAATAGTAACGTTATACCAAATGCTTCCTAATTATTTGTTTTGAAGTTCATCATCATAGGAGTCCATGCCTGGAAAGCAATCTTCTTTTAGTTCTTTGTTTTTTTCAAGATGCGAGAGACCTTCACGTTCAAACCACTACCAAATTTTGAATTTCTTTAGAGCGGACACCCATAGGGTCCAGCGCGCTTCACAATAAGAGACTTGCTTAAGTTCAGTGCACTGCTAAATACCCACTTGCCACATGTGGGACTCAGAGTGTTTCCTTCTGCCATGCAGAGTGGAGAAATAGTCGCCATATATCAGTAAATCAAACTATGATTGAACTTTAATTTGTAATATCAGACGCTCATCTCCAGTGGTGAATGAAACTCTCTTTTGTGATTTGAATTGAGCAGTACGGATATTGATCTGTCTTCCAAGAAACTCATTAAAACTTTGTCTTTTAAATAATACATTTGTATTCCTGAGATGATGTGACTTGAGAAACTGATTGCCCATTGTAGTTCATGGATTTGTAATACCAAGACAGGTAAAGTTTTGGTTATGATTATTATATTTCAAGGTACATTTATATAGGCTGTAATGCAAATTTATATCTTGGTTATGAACTACCTTATTATTAACAATTATATATGTGAATTTTAGGAAATAAATAGGTAGCATCCGACAGAGAAACAGTGTCAAGCACAGAAAGTCATAAAGAAACCTATGTAGCATAGTTGAAGAATGAATATATTTATATATGTATATAGGTACACATGTATTATATATAAATTCAAGTACACATGATAACCAGTGTTCTTTTTAGAAATCTTTACAAAGAAAAAACAAGGCTGTCCATCAACTGGTGTTAAATCTTTTCCTTTCCGTTTTCCCTTATGGTCTCTCGGTCTTCACATTTTTAAGAGCAGACAGATGATGTTTGAATATTTCTAGACATTAAGATTTCTATACATTTATTTAGCTGCTAGGATGGCTAAAATAAATAAAAATCAGTGACACAAAGGTGCAGTGTCTTCTTTGAAGCTACCAAATAACTCCATGCAATGTTGAGGTCAGCTTCCGGCCTGAACATTACTAATGGAATCTATTATAATGTCATACTTTAGTCAAATTGGTTCAGGGCATAAATGGTGACAGGTATGCATGGATAAAGTCTCTTTACCCTTTACAGGGACAGAATGCTGCCTTCTTACACCAGGGGAGGAGAGTGCATATGCCTTTTTAGGTCTAGCTTGACACAGGGGCAGCTCCTCCATTAGGGAGGATGAGCATCGTCCCACTGCTTTCTCGCAGTGCGATCAGCAGAAACATAAAAGGGTAAAAATACCATTTTATGTTTCTGCTTCTCGCACTGCGAGAAAGCAGAAGTGTTTGGTTGCGGGCAGGTGGGCGGGGCAGCTCTATGAGCAGGGATGGGCAGGGGAGGAGTGGTGTGGCCACTCCTGAGTGACCATGACTGGTTTGGTCGGCCCTCTGGGGCTGCCCAAACCAGTCATGTGCACTGTGAACTTTCTCCATGCAGGCTGCAATGCAGCCTACATTGAGAAAATGGCCTCCCCATAGGCGCCTGGCTGGGCGGCGTCCCCACTAATCACAACGCTGCCATTGCAGCATTGTGATTGGCTTAGGGGAGGGAGGCTGCCTGCTCCCTGTTCCTGCCGGAGGCAGGAGAGGAGAGCAGGAGAAGGAGCCAGAGCTGTGAAAACGCGGGACCCGGCCCTGCCGGAGGACAGGTAAGATATTATTTTTTTATTAATTATTAAATTTCCCCCCTCCCCACACTACCCCCCACCCGCGATTAATGCCGGCCGCGACTGCCTTGACAGCTCATTTACCTCCAGACCTTTTGTGATTGACCTAAAATACAGAGATTTTAGGATAACTACAGAGAGGGTATTTGCCTCTGCCCACATGTTGGACAGATGCAAAAACAACAGTTGATGGGCAGAATTTTGGACAGAAGCACATGTGATTGGGAAGAAGTGGTTTGCTTCCAAATAAAGTGCTTTCCCTCCTTGCAGCAGTGATCATTTTGTTTCTCCTGCTACCTGATCCAGCAGAAGTACGGCTGCTAGTGAAGAAGGTTCAATAGCAGGCATAAAGTATCAAGTTTACCATGGCGTGAAGCTTGACCTTTCAGGGGCACACACACATGGCAAGGTAATGCTGTTAAAAGTGTCTTAGTTAAGTAGATCATTTACAGTGCTGGGAGGAGGGCAGCAATGAGGAATGAATTGCTGTTTTCCAGACCCAACACCCTCCCTTCCCAACATTACTTTCAGACTTCATAGTGCAGTTGTGTGTTTGACAGCAGTATGGGATGTCCAGGGTTAGACTAATCTACATGGATTTTTAGGTCTGGACTGACAGTGCAGCTGTCGGCAGACATTTTGTGGTCAACAAAAAAGAGCTTTCAGAGTACTACTGAGGGAGATACATGGTGTCCACCCACATGTTGGTTCCCCTGAGAACATGCTTGATCTGACTTATATTGCACTTTGGGATTTGTGGCAAAGCTTATTCTCAATTTAGCAGGATGGAGTTGGTATGGTGGCAAGTCAATAATCATGGCTATAGATATGATCTGTTTATATGAAATTGTATGATAAAGGTAGTAAGCGTTATCTATTTGTTTTGAAAAGTACATGTTTGCATTAATCCATTTAAGTGGTGATTATTACTCCGTATGAAACTCTGTAGGGACGAACTGTGTTACATGGAATCTCACTGATTACTATAGTAGGCAAAGGAGTTGGTGTTGGTTACCCCTGTGACAAACCGTGGATATAGTTTTGCTCAGTGAGAATCCTTGTTAGGCCATCTCTAGAGAGAGAGGTTTTTATGCTTAAAGTAGAAATCAGCATTTGCCAGCACTCAAAACAGGACTGGCACTCACCAACAGCCATCAGCTGTCGGGTTCAAGTGAAACACAACTCAGTAGCCCTTCCAGTGTATTCTGGTCAACGTGGGCCATCTTTACCAAAGTTTCAGTACATCCAGTGAAGCAAAGCTTGCTAACTATTCATTTCTTCATTTCTTCCAATATTTCATTTACTTAGCTTAATAACTATGTATTTCTGACAATCTTTCATTTTCTTAGTCCCCGACACGTTTCACTCTTCATGAGCTCTTTGATGGCGCATATCAGGTACTGAGTGCCAAATATGTTTGCAGCATAACATTTAAAGAGCAGTACCTTCTTAACTGTTCATCAAAGAGCAGGTTACTGCAAGGGTAATCCTCCTCTGGTGCATAGCCATTGGCCATGGGAACAATTTTATGCAAACACCAGAAATCTCCACCATAGCTGCCAAGATTCACAGGTCCATGCGTGACGTGCTACTCCAGTCCAGGTTTTTTCTTTCAATTTTGGGGCTTGTGGTCCTGTTTTTTTAAAATGGTATAAACAAGACTACAAGTCTGAGAACTCAAAGAAAAGATCTGGACTGATGTAATGCATCACGCACGGATCAGGGATACTTGGCAGAGCTGCTCCATTTGACAGCACTAGAAACAGGACTGGCACTCACCAATAGCCTTCTGCTATGGGTTTCAAGCGAAACAGAACTCAGTGGCCCTCCCAGTGCATTCTGGCCAGTGTGGTCTATATTTAGCAAGTTCATCCAGTGAAGCAAAGCTGGATAACCATTTAATTCTTCCAATCTTTCATTTTCTTAGCATCAGACATGTGTTTCACTCTTCATGAGCTCTTTGATGGGGCACAGCAGGTTCTAAGTGCCAAACCTGTTTGCAGCATAACATTTAAAGACCAGTGCCTTCTTAACTATTCATCAAACAACATGTGACTGCAAGGGTCATCTCCCTCTAGTACATAGCCATTGGCCTCAGGAACCATTTTATGCAAAAATCAGAAACCTCCATCACAGCTGCCAAGTTTCCCAGGCCCATGCATGATGTGCTACTCCAGTCAAGTTTTTTTTCCTTTGAACTCTGGGGCTTGTAGTCCTGTTTTATGATGGTAAAAGAAGGCTACAAGTCCCAGAATTCAAAGAAAAAACCTGGAATGGAGCAACACATCACACATGAACCCGGGAAACTTCGAATGGCTGCTCCATTTGACAGCACTCAAATCAGGAATGGCACTAACCAATAGCCTTCAGCTGTGAGTTTCACGTGAAACATGACTTAGAAGTCCTTCCAATGCATTCTGGACAATGTGGTCCATCTTACCAAAGCTGCAGCTCATCCAATGAATCAAAGCTTGAGAAATATTCATTTCTTTTAGTATTTCATTTATTTAGATTGATAACTGTAAATTTCTTCCAGTCTTTAATTTCCTTAGCCCCCAACATGTTTCGCTCTTCATGAAGTCTTTGGTGGCATAACATTTAAAGACCAGTGCCTTCTTAACTGTTCATCAAACAGCATGTTACTGGAAGGGTCATCTCCTTCTGGTGCATAGCCATCGGCCCCAGAAACTATTTAATGCAAAAAAACAGAAACCTCCACTCCGCAGCACTCAAAACAGGACTGGCAATAGTATTTTGCTTAGCCTGTGGAAATATGGATTTTTCTGGTCAGTTATGTCCCCTATCTTGGACCCCAACGGTTCTATGTACATGTTACAAGTACATGTATGTTCCCTCCAGTTCCAGTTATGAAGACGCAAATACATGTGCGTCCACCGTTAACATGTCCTCTTTCAGATCCGCCATGAATGGGCCGGATATTCCATTCCTAAGTACAAAAGGCCACCGCCTTTATATGATTCACTTATGCCATTTTACAGTTCAGACGAGTAGGCCCTGATTCTGTCATCAAGCTTTTCT
Source organism: Triturus cristatus (assembly GCF_964204655.1). Taxonomy (NCBI): domain Eukaryota; kingdom Metazoa; phylum Chordata; class Amphibia; order Caudata; family Salamandridae; genus Triturus; species Triturus cristatus. Next base: position 789,290,767 of record NC_140580.1, read on the forward strand.
TGCTTTCTGTCTCTGAAGCTCCAGTCCGAGCCTGCATCTGTGACCATGAACTTTGTCTCATTCCCTGCGCGGCTCACGAAGCCTGACATCAGCTTGCTGCCTGCCAAGAACTGTATTTCACCTTCGAAATTATCTGCTCCGATTCCTGCCCAATGCATTCCTGTCTAGTAGTTTAAGTAAACATTCTGCCAGCTACCGAGCAAAGGCCCGGCTTCTCTGTCTTCGTGCAAGTAATTCATAGCCCTGTTACTATGGAAGATTCCTGCCCTCGCATCTAGTGTAGACACTTAGACGCTTGTACACGCACTAACAGTCAGTATAGTCAGTATAGAATAAGATTCTACTCTAAGAGACCTCTCTTCTGGATAACATAGTTCTTTAAACATAGGATGTTAGATATGATTTGGGATTAGGTTGACTTGACCCTCCAGACTTCTGTCGCCACATGTAGAGCTAAATGTCAAGTCCCCTTCACCCCCTAGTTGCACGTCAATCACACGTCATGCTGCTGTGTGCGCATCTCTGCCAAGTATTTCTGCTGACATTGCGAAATTATTTCATAGGTCCACCCATATGTGACATCACAACCAATGACGTTTTTTTGTTACTCCCAGTTCCACCTACTTTTGCTACGTATGTATGTCTTATCTACACTATCAATTGTTACGCCTCTCGCATTTACTTCACTGTAATGCCTATTGTATAAAAGTGAATAATTATCAATAATGTATGTACTTCACTTCCTGAGCCTCCGTGGTGATGGAACTTGGAGTCCACGATTTCGAAATCGTCCATTGGAATAAAGCCCGTTCTTAACCTCTAATACCACGGATTCTGCCTCTTACTTATTGAGCTATTTTTATTATGTTCTGTATCAAATTAAGTCCCGGTAATTAAATTATTTACCACATAAATGGCGCCCGAACAGGGACACTTTCTCATCTCACGCGCCGGTGGTGCGTTGCAGGCCCGGTCTCCTGCCACAGCTGGACGGACAACAACGCGTACCAGCAGGATTTCCTGTATCTCCCTCCGGTCAAGCGGGGGCGACTGAGGCTGCGATCAACACCCAGACGAGGCGGTGAGAAGTGCGAAGTATCTCGACCAGAGCCTAGCTGAGAGAGCAAGATCCGAGGTATACAGAGGCCCACCAGTTTCCGAAGTCCCGAGTCGAGTCCAGTTTCCGAAGTGTTCGAGTCGAGTCCAGTCCGGTTCAAGTTCAGTTCAGTTTCCGAGGCCTTCCGTTCCGAGCTACCCGGTGAGTACCATTACTGGGGAGGCGTTCTGGCGTGCACATAAGTTGTGCCGGTCCAGACGGGTTTGGGTACACAAATCCGGTCTGCACTGTTTCAGCAGTATATCTGTACTGTTTAGCAGTATATCTAGTATATCAAGTATATAAATTCAGAATAATTCAGTTAAATGCCGAGTATTATGTTTAGTGATTAAGTTTTCTTAGATCGTCGTCATCATCATCGTTGCTCATGTAAATGTTAAATGTTAAATGTATTGATATGTCCTGCATGTGGTATGAATGACTGTTCATTATTGTGTTTTATTGTATTAAGTTTGTTCAAAACCAAGTATCAGATCAGTTTTCAATATGCCGCTCTTTTCAAAACTAAGACAGATCACAACTAGAAAAGGGGTACTCGAAGAAGCTGTTCCTATTCCTCCTAGGGACACTCCAGGGTACTTCATGTATCATAAACACGGCCTAGACGCTATATTATTTCTTGATCTATGGGTAGACTACACTAAGGAATTACCAGAAAGTCAGAGGTGGCCCGCAGCTGGGACCTGGGATGCAGAGTGCATCGTGAAAGTAGAGGAAGAATTATGGAAAAAGAAAGCTAGACAATCACAGAAGGACGCCATTGAATTATGGCGTAAAGAATCGTATAGACGCATAGAAAAAGCACGTAGACAGGAAGAGAAGAGTAAAGAGAATTCAAATAAAGTTCAAGAAAATCTATTAATTGAAGAAGGTACACGAGTAAAATCAGAACAAGTAGACAGACAAAGACATGCCCTTATGAAGGGTATGTATCCCCTTCTGGCCGAGGGATTACCTAAGGCTACTGCGGGGATACCAAAAGACTTGCCAACCCCATTATTTCCAATAAAAGTACATCCTAAGGGGCATCCTAGAACCGCAGAAGATGTTTTTCTTTCCTCATATTTAGATGACGCAGCTCCCGAGTATGCTAACCCAGCCCCACACAGACCGTCGGCCGGGGAGGTTCAACGCCAAGATCCTGTATCAATACCTTTACAACAACAAAACCTGACACAAGTTCCGGCAAGCACGTCCGTTTCTACATCTGTTCCTACAGCTACTTCTATGGCTGTGTCCACACCTATAGTCGCTGTATCGCGTTCGACGAATCCTTTCACGCCCGATACTCCAGACGGGGCTACGGGAGGTGCTACCAATATTTTTTCTACGCCACCCAGAATAAATAAACTTACCTTTCAAGAGTCAGCACATCCACGTACCCCCAAACTCATAAATTCCCGCACGCTTAAGGAACTTCTTGTAGATTGTAGATATGACCCTGTGCCCGGCAAAGAGGACGAAATGATCCTGGCATCATTACGTATCAGACGAGCCGCGGTGTATTTAGGGAAGTTACCAGGAATGACGATGCATCTAGATAATATATATCATTTTGTCCAGACAGGGCGAGATTCTGAATGTATTAACAGAGCTATGGAATACCAGAAAGTGGAGATACAAGGGGAACTGTTACGTTTCCTCATAAATTGCGTAATCAGAAATCAAGACCGACCGGGGGTAGACCCGGAAACAATGGAAACTATTACCAGATGGAGCCAGAATATATCAGAAGGGAGACATGACAGGCAAAAATGTATAATAGCCATGTGCAGAAAGATCCGTAAAGAAATAGAACGCCTACACGAAGAGAGATTAGCGGTAGACCAGTTTGAACAAAACGAGGAGGAGGAAGGATCAGGACTGCCCACAGGACAGTCAGACACCATAGCCTATGTAGGTAGAGGAAGATCTTGTAATAGTACCAGATGTTTTACTGATCCGATACGTCCGATATGTCCAGATAATAACAGGAATTTCCAAACACCTATAATAAATATAAGGTCCCCCGAGCATTCGTTCCAAGCCGCTGACAAATTACTGCGAGAACGAAGGGGTTATCATTTACTCGATTCTATGGATGAACAAGAATTAGCCAGGTCAGCCGTTCATTGGGTTGACAGTCCCGGAAAATATGGTGATGATACAATAGCACACACATTTTTGAACCTCACCCCAGATGAACAGCGTTTAGCTGGGATTTATATGATTCAACAACTTCTTATACTATATAAAAGCCAACATTCAGATCCTGGTCCCTTACCTGATATATTGACTGAATTACTCACGAATAGATGGAAAGGTTCAGGTACTAAGTTAATTAAGGAAATACTAGAATCCAGAAGGCAGTACATTCTTTTTGTATGTCCAGAACATGTTTCATTGCCCATCAAGGAAAGACCGATGTATTACATGGACAGACAGAATCCCTTACGAGAAGTACACCCAATAAAGGGCGAGGACAATCAGTTTAAACGTGTATATGTATATACGCCCATATCGAAAATAGAATTGTTAGAAATGAAGAAAGTGGTACCCAGTCATGACAAAGACCCAGCGGGTTTCCACCGAGAAATTAAAGACATGTTACTCATGGGAGAGTATACCTATCCCGACATTATGACAATATTGAAGGTATTAATGCCTGCTGGCATTTATGAAAAACTCAAGGAAAAAGAGTGGGAGGTAGGAGACCAAAAGATAGATTGGACAGCATTAGAAAATGAAGAAAGGGCCCGAGGTCCAGGTTCGGGGCTTGGGGACAAAACTAAAGCATTACCAGGTTTATTAGTACAGGTGCTGCCACGTTTATTAACTACGAAAAAGGAAGACTGGGGTGCAATCTCAGCCTGTAAACAAAAGCAAGATGAAGACACTAGTGATTTCTATGCCCGATTCGAAAAATGTTTTGGTATAAATAGTGGTATAAAAGCAAGTAGCGAGTCATACCCACATCTGTTTGTGACAAAATTAGTTGAAAATTCTTTGCCCCAAGTAAAGAATAGAGTATTAAAATTCGAGAGTACATGGCAAGGTAATACCCCATCACAAATGTTACAAATGTTACAGTACCATTACAATAGAATTAGAGAGGAACAAGAACATGAACAAAGACGCATGAAAGACACGAAAATGAAAATGCTAGTCTCTCAGACAGTTCCAGCTGAAGGACATAAAAAGGGTACGACACATTCCGGTGATTCAGCAGGACCTATAAAAGGGACATGCAACTATTGTAAACAGCCAGGACATTACATACACGATTGCCCAGTCCTGAAGCGTAATATCGCCACAGGTATTACAAAAGAAAGACCACGGCCACTTAGACAGGATCAGAATGAACAAGGAGCACCGCAGCATGCACAAGCCATGCCAGCTCCACAACAGTCTATACAGTTTGTGCCAGCCGCACCAGCGCTGCCGGCTGCTGCCACACAAACCACGACACGACAGCTGTACCAGACCGCACAGTATGACTATCCTGATTATCAACGATATGCATGAACTAGCCTAGAGAGGGAAGTTGACTTACCCCTTATCGAGGTCCCTGTAGACCAAGAAGGACCTTATGTACATAGTGAATTATTAGGCCAAGATAGAAAATTTTTACTTGATACAGGGGCAAGTCGAACAACTATAAAACGTAGTGAAGTTCCAGGGGCACCCCTCTCAGGCTCACAGAATATATCCCTTGGTTTTTCAGGAAAACCTATTGTTAATGAAGTATCACAGCCTCTTCCACTTACGATAGGACCCTTGACCAGAACTACAGATTTATTGCTTACTAAATCATGTCCAGAAAACTTGTTAGGTATAAAAACACTGAAAGCTCTAGGAGCTATAATATGTTGTTCTCCGGAAGGAGTAAGATTGTTTTTACGTGATTTCAAAGGTCATTATGTGTCTCGAGACATGGATTCCCGACTGCAGACTTTACCCACACATTTATGGGCACAAGGCCCTACAGATGTTGGTTGCATGAACATTACACCATATCGAGTCACACTAAAGGCAGGAGTGGTACTACCACGAATGCGACAATACAAGTTACCCCCAGATGCTGTAATGGCTTTACTGCAAATCATTGACGAGCTTATTGGCCAAGGAGTGGTTGTGGAGACCGACTCCAATATATGTAATTCACCGATAATTCCGATTCTTAAACGAACTGATCCAAAGGCTTCCCCAGTATATCGATTGGTTATTGATCTGCGCGAATTAAATAAATGTATTGTACCACAATACCCCGTAGTTCCAGACATCTCTTCATTACTGACAGCTATTGATTCCGAAGCAACATTCTTTACTGTAATTGATCTCAAGAATGCCTTTTTCAGCGTCCCAATAGATCCGGAAAGCCAATATTTGTTCGGATTTAGTTTAAATGGACGTAGCTTTAAATTCACACGCGCACCTCAAGGATTTACAGAAAGCCCCAGCATCTATAGCCAAGCACTGAAACGAGAACTCGACAGTATTCACATGCCAGTTAACACTGCTTTGCTTCAATATGTCGATGATCTGCTGATCACCGCGAGAAGCGAACCCGAATGTGAGAAAGCATCACTGACAGTTTTACAATTTCTAGCCGAAAAGGGGCACAAGGTGTCCCCTTCTAAGCTGCAATTCTGTGTCCAGCGAGTTATTTACCTTGGTCACTCGCTGTCCAAGGAGGGAAGGCAGCTTACACCAGATCGTATCCAGCTAATTGCAAATATGCCAATACCCAAGACACAAAAGGAGGTGCGGGCTTTCATAGGCCTCACTTCATATTGTAGACAGTGGATCCCTCAGTATGCATTTCTAGCAAAACCACTCATTCAGTTGACAACACAGGAGGCAGCCACATCGACTGTTCTCCCTTGGACTCAGGAACATACACAAGCTTTTGAAAGCTTAAAGACAGCCTTATGTCAAGCACCGGTTTTAGCAACACCATGTTACAGAAAACATTTTACACTCTTTGTTACAGAACGAGAAGGTACTGCCTTGTCAGTACTCACACAGGAACAAGCAGGATCACACAAACCGTGTGCTTATTTTTCTAGTACATTAGATCCCGTAGCTCAGGCTCTGCCTGCGTGCCTGAAATCAGTGGCAGCGACAGCTTTAGCAATCAGACAAAGCGATGCCATAGTGTTAGGACATCCATTGACAGTTCAAGTACCACACGCAGTAGAGGTTCTTGTGAATCGAACGCAAACACAACACTTGACTATAGCACGACTTACAGGGTATGAACTAACATTGTTTCAGCCACATATAGAAATCAGACGTTGTAACACATTGAATCCTGCCACACTTTTACCTGTAAATGGAACAGACCCACTTGCACATGATTGTATTGAAGTTATCACTATCACGACGAAACCCAGACAAGACTTGACAGATGTCCCATTGTCAGATCCAGACCTAACGTTGTATGTAGATGGTTCATGTATGAGAACAGGTACAGGAGAGTTAGTGGCCGCTTACGCAGTCACAACAGACACTGAAATTATTGAAACCAAGTGTATAAATACCTTGTCCGCTCAAGCAGCAGAGCTCGTCGCTCTGACACAAGCCTGTATTCAAGCCACAAATAAAAAAGTCAACATATACACTGATTCACGTTATGCATTCGGAGTTGTACATGACTTCGGCGTGCTGTGGCGAGAGAGAGGTTATTTAACTTCTCACGGTGCCCACATTCAGCACGGACCCCTCATTCATGCCTTATTAGATGCAATACATTTACCCATTGCAATATCGATTATGAAATGCAAAGCACATACGAAAGTTACTGATATCATTTCTCAAGGCAATGATTTAGCTGACAGAACAGCTAAACAGACTGCTCAAACTCAAACATCCGACATGACAAAGACAATAGTCCCGACGCCAACACATTGTATGACGGTTAAAGATCCTACTCTCGACGTAATTGATATACAGACACATGCTACACCAGACGAAATAAAGAAATGGATTGAATTAGGAGGGATCCAAACGGATCAAGGATGGTTGATGAAGGAAAAGTCTGTGTGGTTCCTTCCTGATTCAATGGTCCAAGTCATTATTAACACTGTCCATAGTCCAGCACATCTAGGAGAGAAAGCTATGCTAGACAGCATTCAACATATTTGGTTTAATAAACATTTACGAGCAGCAGCGAAACAAAAAGTTTGTACCTGTATGATCTGTTGTCAGTTCAACCCAGGAAAAAGCATTCCCGTAGAGCAGGGTGGATTTCAGCCTCCTGATCACCCTTTTGAAGTCCTCCAGATGGATTATATCCAGATGGAACGATGTCGAGGATTCAAATATGTTCTCGTAGTTGTTTGTGCTCTTTCCCGTTGGACCGAAGCGTACCCAGTATCAGATTACACTGCCCCGACCACTGCCAAGCAGCTAGTTCGAGAATTCTTCCCACGGTACGGTTTACCACGTGCTGTCTACTCAGATAACGGCCAGCCGTTCTCATCCGAACTAATGAAACACGTTTCACTTTTGTTAGGTTATCAGTGGAAATTCCACTGTGTCCGACACCCCGAGGCAGCAGGTCTCGTGGAAAGACATAATCAGACCCTGAAAATTAGATTGTCTAAAATATGCAGGGAGAAAGGTGTCGACTGGGTAGTAGCATTACCAGTTGCACTCTTTTACATGAGAATGGTAGCACACTCTCGAACAGGGCTATCCCCGTATGAGGTGATCTTTGGCAGACCACCAAATATGTGGGGGACGCCTATACCACGTAAAATAACTGATATTGACTGTAATATGCTGACAGATTATTTGGCTTCCTTGATGTCTGCACTACAATCTTGTCGTTCACAGGTAGCTGCAGCTTTTCCTGACAACACTGAAGTGAAACCCCATGACGTAATTCCGGGGGATCTCGTTTTAGTGAGGAACTTTGATCGAAAGACTCAGCTGGATCCTAGGTGGAGGTCGCCTCAGCTCGTGTTATTAACGACGAGGACAGCCGTGAAGATCGAAGGCAGAAAAGGCTGGGTACATTCAAGTCATATCAAGAAATTTTATGGACTACCATCGGATATAAAAACTACACCTCGTGTGTCTTCACCCATTGACTCAAAACTTCCTTTGGTTGACTCAAGTAGTCACGAACATTATAAACTAAAATTCAGATCTAATCAGTCGGGAAATTTGATTGTTTAAGTCCTCTCCAAGGTGAAGCGGTTGAATTTGTCTCCGACATGTATCCCTTAGATCTGAATAGAGGAAAAACCCGAAAAATGTTGAAACGACATGCGTACTGTAAATCACTGCGTAGTCATTGCACAGTGACGTTATTAATTTTGTTTTTCTTAAGTTTTTTTATAATTATTTCAAGTATATTGTTGCACATATATTATCCTATTTCTAGACATGTTTATAATATTACTGCTGAACATTCTTTTAGTGAATTACCCCCGCATGAATTGCCATACAGATTTGCGCTGCGCAATAACACTTTTATTAGTATGTTACATCATTCCCACCAGGTTAGCAATGCTACAAATTGTTGGATATGTGGCCGACTCCCTCCCTATCAGAACTATAAAGGAATTCTACCTCTTTTTCCATACCCGTTCACACACAACGGCTCCTGTGGAGCATGGTTTAGTTTAATTAATTCCTTAGATTCAAATTCTGCAGTTTATCAAGACAACTGGGTATGGGGAAATCTGAACTTAGTTTTACTTAAAGTCTGCCACCCCAACAAGGAGGGACTTCCCAAAAGAACAGGAACTGATCTAGAAAATGAAGTATATGGATTAGGTAATTTTACGCTTAATCTCCTGATCTTGAATGTCGAATCCGAAGCTAATCCAAGTTTGCCCGCCATGTCAGTATTTCCAGTAAAAGGTGAATTATGTGTGAGAAAGAATGGTTCCATACATATGGGCCATAGTAGATGCACCACTGTAATAGAATTTAGTGATCAAGGCAAGTCTACATTTAGAGCTTCCCGCCATTCCTATTTCATATGTGGTCAGACGGCATATGTACGTTTGCCTCTAGATTGGGATGGTACCTGCTACATTGGATTTCTTTTGCCACCTGTTTTCTTAGCTCCTCCTGATTATCACAGAAATACTCATTTAGTACACAATAGAGAAAGGAGAGATCTCCCAATAGTCGACTACACTGAAACAGCATGGGAAAAATACACAGATTTCAATAAAGGTCTCTTTCCCTATATAGGTACCGTTACTAATAGTAAGCTGATATGTAGATTGACTAGAACCCTTGAAGCAGTAGTGAACGAAACTATTTCCACCTTAGGCAATTTAACAGAAGAGCAGTCTGCTATGCGGATTGTTGTGCTTCAAAATCGTCTTGTCCTTGACGTCATCCTGGCCGATAGGGGCGGAGCTTGTAGGGTCATCGGATCAAGCTGCTGCGTATTCATACCAGAAAATTCGCCATCTGTATATAAAGCTATAACACGCCTTCATAAGATTGTAAGCCAGATACACCAGAATCCAGGCACCTGGACTTGGTCCGGTTGGTTTTGGAGCATGTTATCAGCCTGGGGATGGAGAGTTCTATCCTTCCTAGGTATTGGCCTTCTCATACTATTCAGTTGCTGCTTATGCCTGCAATGTGGACCAGCGATTTGTGGTCTGTGTGCCACATCGTGCATTCCACATCAAGATTTTCATTCAAGATCCCGGAAGAAGAAAGAAGAACAAATGATGCTATATGAACAGATCAATGGATTAATGAAGATTGATATCTCTTGACGGGCAAGTAGGGGACAAGGAGGGAATGTGGAAATATGGATTTTTCTGGTCAGTTATGTCCCCTATCTTGGACCCCAACGGTTCTATGTACATGTTACAAGTACATGTATGTTCCCTCCAGTTCCAGTTATGAAGACGCAAATACATGTGCGTCCACCGTTAACATGTCCTCTTTCAGATCCGCCATGAATGGGCCGGATATTCCATTCCTAAGTACAAAAGGCCACCGCCTTTATATGATTCACTTATGCCATTTTACAGTTCAGACGAGTAGGCCCTGATTCTGTCATCAAGCTTTTCTTGCTTTCTGTCTCTGAAGCTCCAGTCCGAGCCTGCATCTGTGACCATGAACTTTGTCTCATTCCCTGCGCGGCTCACGAAGCCTGACATCAGCTTGCTGCCTGCCAAGAACTGTATTTCACCTTCGAAATTATCTGCTCCGATTCCTGCCCAATGCATTCCTGTCTAGTAGTTTAAGTAAACATTCTGCCAGCTACCGAGCAAAGGCCCGGCTTCTCTGTCTTCGTGCAAGTAATTCATAGCCCTGTTACTATGGAAGATTCCTGCCCTCGCATCTAGTGTAGACACTTAGACGCTTGTACACGCACTAACAGTCAGTATAGTCAGTATAGAATAAGATTCTACTCTAAGAGACCTCTCTTCTGGATAACATAGTTCTTTAAACATAGGATGTTAGATATGATTTGGGATTAGGTTGACTTGACCCTCCAGACTTCTGTCGCCACATGTAGAGCTAAATGTCAAGTCCCCTTCACCCCCTAGTTGCACGTCAATCACACGTCATGCTGCTGTGTGCGCATCTCTGCCAAGTATTTCTGCTGACATTGCGAAATTATTTCATAGGTCCACCCATATGTGACATCACAACCAATGACGTTTTTTTGTTACTCCCAGTTCCACCTACTTTTGCTACGTATGTATGTCTTATCTACACTATCAATTGTTACGCCTCTCGCATTTACTTCACTGTAATGCCTATTGTATAAAAGTGAATAATTATCAATAATGTATGTACTTCACTTCCTGAGCCTCCGTGGTGATGGAACTTGGAGTCCACGATTTCGAAATCGTCCATTGGAATAAAGCCCGTTCTTAACCTCTAATACCACGGATTCTGCCTCTTACTTATTGAGCTATTTTTATTATGTTCTGTATCAAATTAAGTCCCGGTAATTAAATTATTTACCACAAGCCAACTGTAATTTTTGCATACATGTGTACTTTGATGACTATGTGTCTGATGGTTGCCTGTGGGAAAGTTTACTCTCAAAAAAGTAGGTCATAGTTGGATATAGTGACAAGCTACAGGCGTGGCTGGTACACCAGGAAACGTTATGTCAGACGCAACTGGTCTGCTCAACTTATTTTGAAACGTTATGACAAAGTTATCAGGCCTAGCTTGTTTGGTGTGTAAAGCATTTGTTAAAGCATACAAGTTTTTATCAGTGAGTTATCACATTGTATTATATATATAGCTATAGACATGTACTTTGTTACATGTAATCTCAGAATATTGTAGTCAGCAATACATTTGGTGTTAACCACCCTCTCTGACAAACCCAGGGATGCTTTCACTGTTTTGATTCTAGTTAGGCCCTGTTCAGAGGGTTTTTATATTGCCTTGCAAACTGTATTTTTCTACAAATTTGTCATTGTATGACTTTATGCATGATGGTCGCTTAGTGGTCTGCCAGGGAGCTTGTAATAACAAAATAATAAATAATACTTACATCCATTGATTTAAATACATATCCCTATAGTTCTACGGCCTCTGTGTCAGGCCTCTTCTGTCATTGGTCTCCCGGAGTGTCATTTACACTCTGCTTCCATAACAGCGTATACAGTGTGGTGTAACGGTTCCGCCCAGATTAGTCACTGGCCCTCTCGACCTGTGAATGACGCCATCTTCTGATCACAGGCGCACATCCACTTCACAATTAGTGCACTTCAGTGTCAGGGACGCCCATTGAGAACTTTCTTTTAATCTTTCTTCTTTTATAGTTCCAGTTTCATGTCTTTCATTCTCTTTTTTTATTTAAAGATTTCTTACCAGGCCGCTTGCTTGCCACTCATTTAATCTCTAGTGTGCCACATCCCACATGGTCACGTCCTCCAAACCAGGCGACCATTATGGAATGCTGTTGTCCATACCGTATGGTTGGTTTACCATTGAAGAATGGTAAACAGGTTGGTTCGAAATGTCTCAGCCATTCTGGCGATTAAAAACACCAACTGACTATGTACAATATCACTGAAAGAGGACCAACCGCTGCTATGACCAGGTTCATTATTGCAAAAATATGCCCTCCCCATTTAGATTACAACATATTTTATTTTTCTACTTGTATCGTTTTAATTTACCTTGCATATTTTGTTGAATTTGTGTGTTTGATTATGGTTGTGACAGAGGCTGAATACAAGCATAAGTACATGAATGAATGGATGGATGCATGACTGCAAAGATGAGCGACCAAGTGCATCTGGGATGACTTATTGAGTGCCTAAACTGATCACTGACACAAACTGCACTTTTCATGGATAAGTCAAACTTATTGGTATTGCCAATGCTTGTAAGGACTACAAGCATGCCTAGGCACCATGCTGTTGACATGGGTAGTCGTATGCCATCATATATACTTCCAATATGATGACAAAGAAAGCTTTTTTGTGAAAGTCACTTGAGATTAACTTTAGAGACAGCCACTGTCCACATAGAGAGCTGCATTTTCACAGCTTTTTTAGAGGCTTAGGGGCATATTTATGAGATCCTTGCGTCACTTTTTGTGATGCAATGGTGGCGCAAACCTTCAAATCATATTTATGAGGCCAGGCAAATCTACTTTGCATGGCTTTGAATGGCCTGGAACTCAGAAAAGAATGAATATATATATTTAGAAACAAGGATACGTTTATGCACTATTAATAATATGTTAAATAAGAATTACACCTGTGGATCTTTGGGCAACATTTCCCAATCTTATGGGTCAGTGGATGTAATGTCATATTAGCCCCACCAAGACTTGAACATTTACTTAGCAGGAATCCTATAGATATGTGCAGTGAGCACTTAACCCACTGAGCTATTCTACCAGCATGTACCAGACCGAGTCAGAGAATAAATAGCTTCACTGCAGAAATCCGTAATTTACCTCATGGTCATAGGTTCATAACCTAGTGGGTCTACTCAGTCTTTCATCCTTCTGAGGTCAAAACATTGAGTCAGGTAACAATACATATCAGGTATACAGCGCCAGGCGTGCTTTGCAAGTTCACATATTATGTTGTCTGTGAGCCGGAATCTGCTGGCCTTTGAACTTCCATTCAAGTATATTTTCCATTTATTGTTTTGAAAAAACTTGTGTAAGTACGCTTTCACCTTAGAAAATGCCCTATTGTTGCTATATTTTTGTCTGTTTTATATTATCCACTATAGAACACTGAGGGACTCATTTATGAAGAAATCACACAGTGCAGTGCAGCAAATCACTTTGCTGCGCTGCGTGACAGGGAAAAGGCAGGAATGCACTGTATTTAAGACAATATGGTGCATTCCTGTCCTTTCCCTTGCACTGAAGACCTTTTGGCAGCCTAGCGCCAACACAGACACCCTTGCACCATGGTGCAAGGGTGCCTGTGTTACATGCAGGATTATTTTTGTGCATGAAGGGGCACCTTTTCATTTACAATGCTAATAGCTTAAACTTTCACACATGCGAGAACTACTGCATTGCAAATGCTTGTTAAAAATGAGTCCCTGAGATTAAAAACGTTGTTTATTCCACAAAGATGCCAACGGGTTGCATTTGAAGTGTGTCCTCAGCAGTTCAGCCTTTCTACATAGCCAAAACTAAAGGAGGAACTCGGACTCTTGGCGCTGAGGACAGATTTTACTATTTCTCTATTGTACTCATGCTATCGCCTCGGAAGGATGAATGCTCAAATGACCCTCCTGTGACTCAATTCTGTAGCCTTCGGGGGTGAAACAGATTCTTGCAGCAGGTACATTACCTACTGGGATACATATGAACAATGACCGTTTGCCCACAGATAAGCACAGTGATGTTACAGTACTTTGCACCATAAGCTTCAATGTTCTGTTGAAATCTAAATGATCATGAAAGAGACATGTATGAACTTCAGGTCTAATAAGAGGAACATGGCTCAGCAAATCAATGCCGCTGCTGCTTAGGTCTGCGTCCAAAACACAGATCACAAGTTCCAATGATCCATCTGTTGCATCGCTCGTTTTGTAACATAAGGGCTTCTGGAAGCAAGATGTGCATATTCGTGCACCAGCCGCATAGATCTGTCCACAGCTAGTAAGCCACATGCTTTACAACCAACACAACATTGTTTAATTATTGAACGGACAAAAAGTGTCTTTGAGTAACTTGCATGCCACAGATTAAGTAATCCAGGGCAGAAGTTTAATCCACTTGCTGCATAGAAGTGTAAATTTCTGCTCAAAGGTTTAAAAAACCATAGGTTTAACTAAGACCTTCATATTTCAGAGGCGCTAAACAAGGTATCATTAAGATGGATCATAATAACACTTATGTATTATAATAACATTTATATAGCATCTACTACCCCTGACGAGGAGTGGTAAAATGCTGTGCAGCATGGCCAAAAGCAAAAAACACACAATGACCAGGCTGTCTCATTTGGAGGCATGTGCATGAGTAATTGCGCATGCACGCCTACAAAATTAGGCAGGTGCCACATGTTTAACGATCTGAAATGGATGCATACATTTTAATAAACAAATAAATAAGTAGCTAAAACTACAAACTTGAAGAAAAAAAAGACCATGGGTGTGTGAGGCAATGGTGGAGATGGTAGAAGGGAAGAAATGGGGAGGGGTTGGGAGGAATGGAAAAAAACAGCACATGAGGGAGAGCAACACTAGGGCACGGGGAAGAAGCCTATAAGCTAGAAAGCGACAGAGTGGGGCGGAAGCAGGAAGTTTGGCGTGAGGAGAAAGCCTGCAACAAGTGGGATCCAGCAACGTAAAGTCCAGGTGAAGTGGGTATTTGGCAAGGCTGAAGCACACGAAGGCGAGAGCTGGGAGACTGATGCACTCTCATGGAGTACTTAAAGCAAAAAAGAAAAAAAGTAGTTTCCTCAGAGAGCGCAGTGGAGCGAAAGAAGCCTGCCAATCAGAGAGATGAAAAGAGGCTATGCTCTAGGGAGAGACAAACATAAAATGGAAAGCTGTTGAGTAAGAACTCAAGCAAACAACAGTGACAATAAAGCCAATCAAAGGCGAGCAATGGGTTGGCTGTTAGCCCATGTAAGCTCTTGGCAGCTTGAGATGTCGGATAGGCTGGACCCAACAAAAAGAACCCTTAAAGTCTGCTCTTCAGTCATACCTTGGAAGAAGATATACATGTTGCTGTGCTTTTACAGCCAGCTGGCAGCTGTGGGGAGCCACACAGAGCGTGGGGGCACAGATTTGAAAAGGGTAAGTATCGTATGAGGGAGATAGCAAGGCAATACATGAACTCTCAGTGCATGTAGTGCTGAATGAAAATTAAGGAAGTAGTTCACAAAATGTGAGCACATTATCTACTGCTAGTGGGTGGCAGTCACTTTGAAATTCTCTTTCTGTGTTGAACAATATGTTTGTGTTCCCAAATGCACCATCTGCTTTTCACATGTTGTCGCTTGACAGGGGAGGACACTTCTGGGAAGGTGGTGACCGTCCTCGTCTGAGCCTCCTCCTTGCTTCCCGGATGTTCCCAGAGCAGTGTAAAAAGTCTGAAGTCCCATGTTCCCCATGGGTTGGACAATGGGGGTGGGATAGAGGGAATATGGGCAATCAGGCAGACAACGGACAGTGGTAAGGAGGGGCTATGGGCTAGCACATAGACAATGGAGGTTGGACAGGAGGGGCTGAGGGCAAGCACACGGGCAATGGAGGGTGGAAGTGAGGGAATGGGGGAGGAACACAGAAGGGGGAGAAGTATAGGAGAGAGACAGCTGAAAAACATGCACTCATGTAGAGTGTTTAAACAAAACAAAAATTGTAAAGCCCAAACAAATGAGCAGTGGAAGGACATGAGTAATGCCTCCATGCTCTATTAGAGAGACAGGCACACAAAGAAGGAAGCCTACAGAAGGTGACCAAAAAGAAGCTAGAAAATGAGAGTGACATTGAAGCCAACCAATGGTAAGCAATGGGCAGCATTTAAGGCCTCTGTAAGCTAACATGAGTTCTCGCAGGAGGCAATGCATGCACAGTCTTAGGCTAGACCTAAAAAGCACAGCCCTAGACATATGTTCACATTTTACTGACATTACAGCATTCAGGGGTATTTCAAAATAGCCCCTTTGCTAAATGTCGCCAAGACACCACTGCTCACATTTACTGACGCTTTAGTGGGTGGTCAAATGATGCAATGCAATTTAGTGCGGAGCAAATGTAAATACATTGATGCTATATATTGTGTCGCACGAGCACCAACACAAAATGTATTAGTAAATGTGGGCCCAAGTTTTCAGTCCTTGACTTTTATGTTAAAACTCACTACTATCAGCCATGTCATTCCAATTGATTCTGTTAAAGCCAACCAAGACCTACAACTCCCAGAACACAACGTGTAGTAACTTGAAAACTAAGGACTGGAAACATGATGTCCTGAAAACATGGATCCAGGTGACCACCCGAGTGCAAAACACTATCATCATCATATATAATAATTGCATGAAGTCATGGCGTTTCACTGCTAATCTGAGCTAGGCCTGGGTAGCTGGCTTTGGAATGTAAAACTATACAATTCTGCTCCAAGACACTGGTACTCCCTTTCCCCACACCTACTTTATTTGTATAAAAGTGCATCTCTGATTGTACCATATATTACAGGCAGGTAATAAAACAAGACACAGAAGTCAGTTTCTAGGCTCCACTTACACAGAGAGGCAGTGCTGTATTGTATTTCCACACGTGTTGCACTCCTTGAAATCAGACAACACAATACCAAACATAAAACAATAGCCTTCTATTTGGGATACATCCATTACAACGTCGTCATTACATCGCACTGCATTTGCAGCACAACTGTTACAACGGAACTGCCTTTACATTGCATGCCATTACAACGCATGCCATTAGAACGCATGTCACTACAACTCATACCATTACAACGCATGCCATTACAACGCATTATAAGGTAAGTAATGGAGATTTTTTTGTTTTAGGGTGGGTATGGGTTTGGGGGAAGATGGGAATAATAATTTTTACCCCTACGCTATCCAACACTTTCCCTACTGTTGCACTCACTGGAGTTGGAATAGTAATTGTTACCCCTACACTATCCAACACTTACCCTATTGTTGCACTCACTGGAGCTGGAATAGTCATTTTTACCCCTACACAATCCAACACTTACCCTATTGTTGCACTCACTGGAGTGGGAATAGTCATTTTTACCCCTACACTATCCAACACTTACCCCAAAAGTAATATGTGTTGTAATTGTATGCGTTGCAATGTATGCGTTTTAATGGTAGTTTTTAAAAATGCGTTTCAATGGCATGCCTTGTAAAATCATGCGATGTAATGGTAGTTGCCATGTAAAAACTGCATTGTAAAAGCATGCGTTGTAAATGTTTGCGTTGTAACATCATATATGCCTTCTATATACTATGCAGCTAAGTGATAAAGAATTTATGTGATGATTTAATGTACATTTAAGATATACATGGTATAAAGTACCCCCTGCTGTACAGTTTAAGGATATTGCAAGTCACAGAGGAGTTACTTTACTATATAGAGGATCAAAGCTAAAGGCTGAGGTTCTTTATAAGGTCATAGAACTCAAAGGCGTCTTAAAATATCCTAATAATGTATGGCAGCGTTTATTTTATTTCTTGTAATAGATAGTCTGAAGTTCACCCTTGCCACAAACCATTTACATCTTTGGTGGCTTGCTCTTTATGAAATGGATAGTATGATTGCAGACATGAAGAATAAACGCACAATCTAGCAGAAAGTAATAACGTCAAAAAACTTATTTGGTGCAGAAAGATATCAGTTTAATATTAAATCAGTTATTCAACATGCGCTGCAACTCAGAATGTATAGAAAAATGATGGGGATTTCTGTTTTTCCTGTAAACATCTTTAGTGTGCAAAAAATAAATATACTGCTGCACATCTCGTTTTTGTTCATCACTATTTGTTTTAGAAAAACATTAAAGGAAGAAAAATAAAATTCCCCTTTTTTTCTTGTTTAAACAGCAGCTGTAATTATGCTCTGTTATGTTCCTTTCACCAAGGCTTCTGGGTCTGGCAGCAGGCTTTATGACATCAGAACTCAACTGTAATAACTTATTACAGATAAACACCTATGCCACTTCTTTATTACAGGCCACTAGAGATGTCACAAGTAGCCTGCAATGAGGGAATTAGAGACCCACTTTTATACAGGGATTGCAAGCTCCCAAAGTATTATAAATACATACACTTGCAATGTAAGCACTCCACAGGAGCAGGAATGATCACCAGACAGCCAACGGCATGGGGTGGGAGAAAAACACTCCTATGAGCAGAAGCAAGCCCAATGCACGCATATTTTAAAGAATTGATAAAAATACGTTTTAAGACAGCTACAATGTCAAACTAGACTTAAAGAAGATACTGGCTTATCCCGCATATGAATTACCAAGCTAGCCTTTTTTCATATTCATTTTAAATAACATGCATGTTTGTAAGGTGCAAATTCACGCCCAGGTTTTGGTTGCTGAATGAGGTTCGTTTATTATTACCAGACGGAATGGTAGACATTTTACCGACCTTGGGAGGATGAAAAGCTGAATGGGTATAAAAGGACTTAAACCAGTGACCATAAGGGTGAAACATGAATCACTACAGTAAATGCATTAGTCTACCGAGCCATCACAACATTTTTAACACACAACATTGCAATAAAATGTGTACTTATAAACAAAGTATGCCATCGCAAATTATTTCTCCTAAAGTGCTACTATATATTAGTTTACCTCATAACATTTCTACGACATTGTTTCTTTCTTGTGTTTGGACTTCATTTCAAATTCTCTTTCTAATGAAAGTTCTTATTTGCTCTTTGACATCTGACCTCATAGAAAAAGATCATATGTTGGTTACAAAGGAGTGTTAAGTTTCTCTTTCGGCCAGCAAGGTTAACAATGTTTCCTCTTTGTGAAAGTTATGCTTTCTGACTAACAGCTGCCTGGCTAAAGCTTTGTTTTTTCTACGTTAATTGATACATTTCACTATATGCTTCCAGCTAAACTGGAACACAAACAGAATTTTTTTTTTTTTTGCAAGTTTACTCAAAAGTTTTTATGAAAAATGCCAAAATCTTCATAAAGGTTTAACCTGTGGAGAGTTTTTATCATACAACTGAATTGTCAAAGCAATAACATTTCGTAAACTTTACACAAAAATGTTTGCAACTTTGACAAACCACACGGTCTCCTAGTGCCTAATCAACAGAACAGCCACATGGACTTTTCGCATGACAATGCAAATCCTGCTTTATGCCATGCATTGTCTGACATAGGGATTTTAGTGATTGTTTTATCTGCCTAAGGATTATAAAGCTATTTGGTTGTGATGAGTACATTCCAAAACTGAGTTTTCACACTACCACGCCATTCTTAATTAGAGGAAACGCATCATGGACATTATAACCTATAGGAGAAAAAGGTAAATTATTTTAAATGGATGGACGGTGGGAATTAAATCAATTGAACTATATACAATTCAGTATAAAAAGCTTACAAAAAAACAACCAATATGATAACATGTCAATTGCTCGGCAAGATTCCTTTAAAACAGTAAGTTGAGATTTGAATACATATTTCTTTAGGGACACCCCGACCAAGTCCTCTATCAGAAGTTGGCGGTTCTGTTTAGGAAAAGTTACAAGATCAAGTTTCCTATCACATTGTCCTGTTCTCCGGGGAAAGTCGCCCCAGCTTAGGATCAAAGAAAACTGGACCCAAAGTAATTAATCCTCTAACAAATACAATGAGAGTAGTCCAGGTGGGGCTAGAATGCCCTCTCCCATTCTAATTAATCTAAATATCTATTTCAAATGATTGTCATGGCAAAATGATAAGTCAAAATGGGAGAGAGTCTGGAACTCATCTTGATAGCTCTGAGGTTGCTATATATTTATACCTATAGAAAATAAGAAGAGGTGCATGCCCCTCTGTATAATAAATAATCCTCCGGCTGGTCTTCAGATAGTGCTTAGAAGTAGTTCTTCTGCCTTGATAATCAAGTTACCTGCATAGCTCTACACAATAAGTTCAAAAGTCATTGTATTGATCTTTGGGACTCCAACCAAGACGGTGGCCCAAGAGGGTCTATAATCCAATACTGTAAACTATCTTCCGTCAGGTGCCTAAACATGAGATCAACAGGTCCCCACATCATTTGAACGCATGGGCAGGCTGAGGCCAATGCACCCAACTGGACACCTTGCATCCATTACATTGGACGGCCTGGTGGGGGATGCTTCCCTCGGCAATCCTTCAACAGCCCCAACAGATTCATAGGGGGAGTGCACCACCAAGCAGAAGAGGAATAACACTCCCAGGTGTACAGAAAAAGTACTACAAAAGTCCGATTTCAATCACCATCGTACACAATTTTGATGGACGTGTCCTGTTCGGTCAGGGGGTTTTCATGAAACTCAGCAGGACAGGAGGGGGAGAAGAGGATGCGGTTGACCTGTGTGACCCATTCGATGATTCGCCTTGTAGAGTAATACTCCAGTTCTAATGTGCACAACCCTTCCTGGTCACTTCCTAGCTCCCTCTGGTCAGCTTCCCCATCCCTTTGGGGTGTCCCAAGGTCTGTCTGGTCAGTTTTCTCTTCCTGTGGAAGTTCTCCACAGCTGGAGTCACTCTCAATGGCAGAATCCCATAAGGAGGACTTCTCTCCCAGACATCTGGCAGTAGCCTGCCTTGTCCTTCCCAGACCCCCTTTGCTTTTCGCTGCAGTCAGGCTGCGAGTTGCCCGGGCATGGGTTGCCTCTGCAGGTGGCACAAGCGATTGCTGGGGTAGGCCTCCTCTCCTTAGCCTCTCGCTCATGGTAGTGGCAACCTCAACGCAGGTCCTGTTGAGTTCCAGGCTGACAGGTAGAGTAATCACTTCTACCTCCGCATCTCCGGCTTGTCTTGGGCTCTCGGATTTCTGCTGCGAAGGCACAAGGCTAGGGGAAGGCGGCTGCAGGCTCTCCTCAGCTCTTACTCGCCTTGTGCCAGGAGGGTGAGGGCTGACTGGTCTCGGGGACAGGCCAGGCCCAGAATCAGTTCCCTGTATGGGCGGCAGGAAGAGACTCTGTGACAAGGCGCTATTCCTGTTTTCTGGAGTCATCTTCAGGATGAAGCATGTGGTTGGGAGGCTCAGGTCTGGGCAAGACAGCTTGTTGGCAGCCTGGTTGTACCTGTGGGCGCCCTGCCTGTGGAAGAAGCGGGGTGCCGGGTACACCTGGAAGCACTTAGCCGTGATCCCGCCACATTTGTTGTCCGGTTTGGGTAGCTTCTTCCTCTCCATCCATGCTTGCCGCCTCTGCTGCACGTGCAGGGCACCGTGCACGGGCATGTTATTGCCAGGTGGCTGCTCTCTCCGAAAGGGCTGTCTGACGCTTCTACACAGCTACAGCGAGGGGCTCCACCACAGTCCGACACCGCGCAGATCCATTCAGCTTCTGCGAGCCTCGCTCAAGCAGCTCGCGCTTTATATGTGCTCGGTGACGTCGGAGGGGAAACCCTAGAGGCTGCGGCCCAGTCTCATAGTGAACACAAGAATGCAGCGCGGCGTGTCACGTGCGCCCGAGTACAAAAAGTGCAAGCAGATTAGCAATGCGCGCGGTGAGATCACTTTTGCAGAAGTCCAAAACAAAACAAACAAATCTGCATTCTGTGCTGCCGACAATATTTCTTTTTCCATTCAACTGTTCAGCCGTGTTGGCACTTGGCTTGGCAATGCCATGCTTAAAGAAAGTATGCTGCTTCTCCAGCACTGGATTTGTTCCCGGGACTGACATCTCAATGAAAAGGCGCAGAACGAGAAATGTTTTACAAAACTTGGAGTCCGGGGTGAAATATTGTATTGGAATCATTAAAAGTTGACTCACTCGGAGGATTGCTTGTCAAGTGGCTAAACAGCCGCCCAGCTAGCAGTTTTTGGGAATGCTGGGCGGTTTCTCTTGTTTTAAAAGCTAGAGAAGTTTTGTGGCAAAGAAAGGAGGACAAAGGGACGTTGCCACCACTGATCAAAACGGAACATAAAGCTATTGAGTAATTAATTGTCACTCATTACATTACATATCAGGCAGTGGCAGTCGCTACTGAGTAGTTATAGTTAGGTCCGGGTAGCGGTCTTCAAACTTTTCAATGCCACGCCCACCCCAGTTGGAAAAAGCATCAGAACCCCTTCAGAATTTTTCATACTTTTTCTATTGAATTGCCAATGTTTAAATATGTCTAGACTTGTTTAAACATTGCAGTTAAGGTCTGTTACAGTTTTATAAATGCAATCAAATAAATACATGATTGCCAAACATACTACTTTGGTCCGGCAGGCCTTCCTAAGTCGTAGAAGTATCCACAGTGTGATAATTAGAAGTGGGGGTGGAGGTTTTTAAGAATATTTGCAGTCCCTTCCCTTTTGAAACATACTCCCGATAGGATATGAATAACAAAACATGTTAGTGACGGCCCATTACTGAGCGGCTTACGGCTGCTTATTTTTTTCATCTGTAAACAAAGCACTGTTATCAGCATAGTGCTTCTTTTAGCCAGACCCTGCCCCCTCTCCCACACGCCCCTCCCCCCGGGAGCACTTGATATCCCTGTAGGGAGACGCAACCCCAGTTTGAAGACCCTTGGAACTGGATTTCCATAGGAAATTGATTTTTGGGTTAAATAACATTGATGCTGTTTGATGAATCTTCACAAAACTTTCCACAAGCAAGGTTAAGTCAACAGAACTCCACCATGGAAAGTTTTTAGGGTGACCCAGCAAGCAAGGGCCGAAATGTGTTTTGTCTATGCAATTTATCATAGGGTTTTTGAAGAGTGCTACAGTCAAAACGGCTTAAAGGAATTACACTACATCTGTCGGAAAGCTAGGTCTTGATTCAGAAAGCTTGCTTTATGTGATTTGGTGATCATCAATTAAGTAGTTTTTCAGAAATTAAGGTTCAAAATGTATGTATCTATAGTGATGCGGCACCTTCACAGTACTCCTGCAAGCTCAAAATAGTAGAGCTGATTGGCAGGACAAAACTTGAAGAATATGTTGCGGTTGCCATTTAATAACTCGGGGACTCAGTCCCTGTGTTGTAGGAAATAATAAAAAATAAGATATAAATGGGGGCTGTGGGTAGCTTGACCCATGGGCCTGGTCAAAATATGTGTTTTTTCACGATGCTACAGTACTTGCGCAACACCCAGCAGGGCCTGTGAAAATTCACAGAAGTCCTGCAACGCCCCCCTCCCCAAAAACCTGCCTATGTTCGACCAAGTGGGGTTTGCCAGCAACAGGGGGGGTGCATGGCCTGAGCTTCTGCTGTGTACAGGAGAGGATTGGCCACCCGGGGGATGCATGCACTGCTTATGACCTCCCATATCACTTGTGAAACGTTCTATATGACATCATTGATAACATCCATGATGACAACGCTGTTCATGGGGGGGGGGAGGGCGCGAGCTATAGTTTCTTCAGTTAACTATACCTCACGAGTTTCAGTAGTTACTACAGTTTAAAACGTTCAGTTTCAACTGAAATTTTCATCTAACTATAATTCCCTTTAGCATATATATATATATTTTTATCAACCACAGCAATGTCACGCTCACCCGTGGTAGTTTCAAAGTGTGGTTATATTTGTAAATGACAACTAAAACCACACTTTGAAACTACCCTGGGTGAACATTATTTTGCTTTGAGTGATAGCTAGTTGAAAAGGTAATAGTGGGACTCCAAACCAG
Source organism: Triturus cristatus (assembly GCF_964204655.1). NCBI lineage: Eukaryota > Metazoa > Chordata > Amphibia > Caudata > Salamandridae > Triturus > Triturus cristatus. Next base: position 789,314,634 of record NC_140580.1, read on the forward strand.
TGCCGCACACTTCACCTCGTTAGGGCTTGAGGCATATGAACAAGACTGATTATCAAAATAGGCAGAAGGCTAGATCTTGGTCCAAAAAGAGTGACTTTGAGATTTGGTGTAAATCCATTTAGTAGTTTTTGAGCAATTAATGCTAAAAAAAAAGTTGTATATTTCATGCTGAGGAGGATCCGCAGGCCGATAGATTTCATGCGACAGCTGATTGGCTGCCACCACTTCAAGAACAAAGTGACGTCAGCCATCTCAGGACTCAGTACCGAGTCCTAAGAAATAAGGTAAAAATAAGATAAAAACATGAGGGCCCGGTAGGGATACCATGCAGGGGCAGCTGCTCCAATTATGGGGTCGTGGGGCAATGCAAGCACAAACACGGGGGGTCGGGAGTGAGGAAAAACAAAATTACACTTAACTGCTCCTGCGCCTGCCGCCTTGGATCTCCTCTCACACCGCTGGTCACTCTGCACAGGCTCCGAGGGGGCAATCACTGCACTGCTCTCATGCTGGCAATACTAGCATGAGAGCAGTGCTGAGGTGGGATGAGCGGGCTGACTACGCTCGCTCAGGCCTAGGAAGCCTGGGACTTTCCTCCAACCTAGCAGTTGCAACAGATGGGTTGGAGAAACATGAGTGCGCATGTATGTTTGCCCAGCCCAGCCTAAGACGGCCAGCAAAACGTACATGCGCACTTACCAGTGCCAACACTCTGCCCTAAAGCGTGACGCTCGGCAGGATGGCCTCGCCCCGCCATAACCTTGGCTGGTAGTATTGAAAAATCAAATGATAATAAAATGCTTTTATTTTCATTTTATTTTTCAGTTGTGCAACACTTCTCTGCCATTACGGAAGAGCCACCCCATATACTTTGACCCCCAAGGCTTAGTGGTGAGTTCCCAGAGCGACACTGCCTGGGGCAAAAAACGTTTCTTTTAAAATTAAAATAATTGTCATGAATTTGCAGAGGGTTCACAAATCCGCAGCAAATTAATAATAGTTATTACAAAACTAAGCAAGGCGGAAGAGAAAACTTTTTTGGGGGGGGCTAAAGGCGCTCCTCCCACACTCCAGAGTCTCTGTGAGGACTCCAGGACCTCTTCCCCCGGTTTAGGTTTAACATGAAAGGAGGGGAGAGCGCTAATGGGAAAAAGAGGAAAACACCGGGCACAGTGTATATAACCTATAGATCACTTGTCAACTCCAAATTCAGCAAAATTACTAGTGGCTATACACTGGGAATACATACATTTGTAAAAAAGAGATTTAGAAAAAACTGATTGAAAAATTCTTTAATTTATTTTTATGTTTTTGTGTTAATATATCAGTATTTTTGTTTTGCTTTCTTATTTTTGAGTAAATTAATATGTCTATGAACATATCCAATAATAGCAATCAATAAGTAGTCATAATATTAGTATACACATAAATTATATTCCTAGAGGTTCATGATATAGGTTGTATACTATATGCAAGGAATAATTAAAAATAAAAACCAATGTTAAAATTAGGAGTCAACATGTCGATCTATACTTATTTACAAATTTTACTGTCAACATACAAATGATTAATACAAAAAGATCTAGTTTAAGGTTTCCACACTTAATCAAGGCAACCACTTATGTATTAAAAAAAACATTTCTAAAGGGGAATAAAGTTCTTAGAATTTCGCATGGCTACATAAAGCCACAGCTGTCTATCACTTAGTGTTTGTTCTAGAATTGAGTATAGTTAAACATGATTAGACTCTCAGTCTCTGCGCCTACCTCTTATATCTTTTGCTGTAAACTTTATCAATTCAAATCAGGTGCATCGATCTCAGTCATATTTCCGAATTGTCTATATAAGATAAAGACAGGAATATAAGCGAATAACCGATTGAGGCCTTATAGATATTAGAAAATCAACACAAGCAACCATGTCGATAGATAAATTCAATATACCTGTTAAAGTTCTAATCTCTGTTCAGTAGCATAGGCCAGTTTAAATAATGGTCAATGATTCTCTCTGTATGTATTTTAAAATACTGTTCAGAGATGCAGCCAACTGTTGGAAACAGAAATAGAGAAGCGGGGGAGAAAAAGATAAGAAACCACAGGTATATCTTCGAGCGATGTTTAGTACTGAATTAATGAGTATTTGATGTAATTCTCGATACTTGTTTATTGATAGGGTTTCTTATAACTCTCTATCTCAGATACTCACTTCCTAAAACGGCTAACTTTCAACTTGGTGTGTGACTATTCAAATATTGGCAAGTCGTATTTTCCTCCTATTCTTCGCATGGTATAAGACATCAATAGCCCTAAAATAAGGGATATAGAAATGATATATATAGTATAAGGGTAAACGATAGAACTATGGTTTAGTCACACAATTTATATTTCAACCAAAGTATACTAACCCTGTTGTTTGGTATGGATTATCCAAAAATGCTTGGCCAATAGCTGTATCGTGATATTCTTAAGTTTCGTGTCCCACGGGGTCTATGCACTGTAGATAAAGGGTAATAGATAGTCTGATGTCAATGATCTAATCGTAATTATAATGATTTACACCAATGTTTTATTTTTTCTTTTATCAAAGCTAATATGCTGAAGCAGCTGCACCACCCTAATAATACTTAGTATATGGTGGGTCAAAAATAAACTAATCAATCTAAACCAGTTTTTTCTATAAGAGCTGTGTTAATGCTTCATATCTATTAGACATTCATTGCATATAATCATTATGAACACTATGATTAAATGAAGCTAAGTTTGCTTAATGGTAAATCTAATGATTTTAATTATTAACAGCTTGACTCAAGGTCATATCCCTTCAGTATGATCAAAACGGTACGTTATGAGCCTACGTGCACATATCTTCTATCTATTTTGTACTGGGGTTCTATATTGTATGGCCGTATCTCAGTACACGAAAAGGCTAATCTACTTAGTCAAATGTTTATTTCCTTTTTTACAGTCCTCATAAAACAACCAAACCTTCAATGCCTATAAAAAAGTGTATACGCTAGATATAAACCATATCTGAAGCTCCCGAACATCACGCAGAGGACTGAACCGAAATGGGTCTAAACGTGTACGCGCTAAATATCAACCGTATCCAAAGCTCACAGGCATCACGTAAGTCACTGCTCGTCCATCACAAATATTACCCTCATCTTTGCCCGCAGGTTTATACTATTTACTCCTAGTACCTAGCCCTAAATAATGCTCGCATCCATGGCTGAATTATTATACAACCAACACACCAAAGATTGCATACCTGTATTTACGTTGATTGCACGCTCTCACTGAAATCGACAACTATCCTAATATCGGCCATCTTGGTCCTTTTATGTACATCAACTTGACGCAAGCTAGACTAGTCAATAACATGAAAATAGGACTAGTTGTTGAACAGTGTATGTTTTCAATATGGGCGCCATCTTGACCTTACCAAATTGTGAAAAACGAGCTGGTATATTGATCTTTACTCTATATTAACAAATTGGAGGTTACCCCAAAACATCACGCAGAGAATTGAACTGCAATGGTTTTGGACGTATACGTGCTGAATATAGACCGTGTCTAAGACTCACAAGCATAACGTAAGTCAATGCTCGTCCATCACAAATATTATCCTTATCTTTGCCCGCAGGTTTATTTAATTTACTCCTAGTATCTTACCCTAAATAATGCTCTCACCCGTGGCTAAATTATGATATAACCAACAAACCAAAGATTGCATACCTGCACTTGTGTTGATTGCACGTTCTTGCTGGAATCGACAACTATCCATATATCGGCCATCTTGGTCCTTTTATGTACGTCAATTTGACGCAAGCTAACCCGGTCAATAATATGGAAATAGGTCTATTTGTTGAACACTGTATGTTATCTACATGGGCGCCATCTTTAACTTCCCAAATTATGAATTGAAACGAGCTGGTATCGGTATTTGTTGAACACTGTATGTTATCTACATGGGCGCCATCTTGAACTTCCCGAATTATGAATTGAAACGAGCTGGTATATTGGTTTTTCCTCGATATTAACAAATTAGGGGTTACCCTAAAAAACGGATTATATTTATTGTATAACCTACATCAATATAAAGATTGATAATGATACTAAGTCTAGTATTAACGATTAACACAAATCGAGCCATGACCGAAGTGTGTTAAACAGATAATTAAGATAAACCCTAGTTTACCATCTGAGATGGCACTGCTACTGAGATATGCAATTACAGTAATCACCATAAGTCAATAAGTTGGAAGCCATTATCCATTATTCTTTATGGCTTGGTCCCAGGGTGTCATGATCGCAGCCCGGGAATGCGCTGAGCAACAAAGAAACTGACTCCAGAGCAGCAGCTCGAAATCCGCTCAAAAACTTCAATTCCCATAATGCCCGAGTGGAGCACGCTCCACGTGATGGACGCAACACTCGGAGGAGCGGATATAGGCCGACGCGCCTAGGGGGGCGTCGCCGAATATTCCCAGATGTTTTCCTGCTTTCGGCGTGCAGCGTTCTAGCTGGTTCTCTTCGGCGGTTTCTTCGTCCATCGGCTTCCCATGTTGCCCCCGGATTTCCGGGCCCCCAGACCACCGCGTAAGCGCTCCTCTGCTCCCAACCTCCCAGGAGCATAGAGTGGTAGCGCGACGCCCACCTTTGTTGCCCAGGGATTTCCGGGCCCCCAGACCACCGCGTAAGCGCTCCTCTGCTCCCAACCTCCCAGGAGCATAGAGTGGTAGCGCGACGCCCACCTTTGTTGCCCGGGGATTTCCGGGCCCCCAGACCACCGCGTAAGCGCTCCTCTGCTCCCAACCTCCCAGGAGCATAGAGTGGTAGCGCGACGCCCACCTTTGTTGCCCGGGGATTTCCGGGCCCCCAGACCACCGCGTAAGCGCTCCTCTGCTCCCAACCTCCCAGGAGCATAGAGTGGTAGCGCGACGCCCACCTTCGTTGCCCAGGGATTTCCGGGCCCCCAGACCACCGCGTAAGCGCTCCTCTGCTCACCACCCCCACCGGAGCATAGAGTGGCAGCGCGAACGCCAACCTTCGTTGCCCAAGGATTTCCGGGCCTCCCTGACCACAGAGTGCGCGCTCCTCTGCTCTCCGGCCCCTTGAGCATCGAGTAGCAGCGCAAGCACCATCACCGCCTGAGGTCTTCCAAACAAAGGTCTCCCAAAACTGCCGAGACACTCTTGCGGCGCGGCGTTACCGTGAGTATTAACGGGGCTGTACGCGCTTTTCAGACTAGAGGGAAGAAAAGGGGGTGCGTTACTCACACCACGAAGCAGAGACGTCGGGGCATGAAGCTCAAGCAGGATTGAGCTGCTCTTTGCTCCGAGAAACTCGCTCCTTGTGTGTTCACATGTTCCTCTCTCAACTACACTCTCCGCCCAAGGCCACCCACCAGTGTTGTGTAACTGGATAGGAGCAACAGGCGGCATCGTCCAGAGAGGGAATAGGTTGCGGGAGGAGACAACAGGTAAAGTGGGAGAAAACCAGGAGTGGGTGTTAAGCGGGGAGGTGGTGGGAGAGTCATTTGCCTCATAGTTTGCTTGTCTCGTTACAGGTCTCTCTCCCTGCCGTTCCTACCCTTCCTTCCCTCGCTCACCTGTCTCCTTAGTCCGAGTGTGTTATACCTTCTCCGGACTAGGGGCAGATGGGAGGTGGACCCCTATAGAGCATCAGCGCCATCCTGAGGAGAGGAAACCCGAGGCAAACACGACACAGGGTATCTCTTGATCTAAGGAGGGGAGAGCGCTACACCTTCCCAAAGCCTTATAAGGCTCTAGGGACCCCATCGCCTGGGGCTGAAATACATATTAAGATGAGGAGTCAACGATGCCCACCTCCACAAGCCTAAAATGGACTTGGGCACCTCATTCCCTGGGGCCGGATTCAACAAAAAAATGAGAGCGGGATACGTGGCCCCCCTACCCAAACATTGAAAGGCTCCGGGACCCCATCCCCTGGCACTGAACATAACTTAAAAGGAAGAGGGAATATGTGCCCCCCTCCCTGAGCCTCTAAATACCCTGGGGTTGGCTCATTTACTGCGCCCAGGGACCGAAACCCTGAGACACAGTTTCTCTGCACTAGCACAGGTAGGGAAACATAAGTTTGCCCACGACTGGTGGTAGCATTTTTAAATCTCCCACCAGTTGGGAGCAAACATGCCTTCCCTGCACCAACCTGGACTGGAAAGGCATGTCCACTCCCTGCTGGCGGGAGATATAAACCTGCTCCCGCATGGTGGGAGACTACTTCTGCTTCCTTGTCCACACTCCTGCAGGCAGGGAAATCAATATTGCTCCCGCCTGAAGGGAGCAAGCACAAATAGCTGCTCCCTCTGGGTGGGAACAATTTTGGCTCCCACAGAATGCAGGGAGACGACTGGGGCCCTGGTGCTCCCCACGCAACCCCAATGAGCTGCATGGCGAGTGCCCAGGGCACTCACCTATAATTAAGAGAGGCCCCGGGAATGGGGTCCCTGGGCCTAATAGTACTCAGGGAGTAGGGGCTGCATGGCCCTCCTCCCTTTTTTGATGTCATGCGGCTCCATGGGATGGCCTCCCTATGGTCTAACAGGGCTTGTGGAGGGAGTTTTCCACCCTCTTCTCCTTAAGGCCCTGATTGTTGGGGTCCCCAGGCCCCCTTGTGGCTTGGTGGAAGGATGGCATGCCACCCTTCCCTTTTACAAATAACTTCTGGCTGTGGGGGATGGGTACCCTGGAGCTCGACGTGGCTCAGGGAAGGGGGTGCGGTAACTTTCTCCCTCCTTTAAAATCCCGGCAAAAGGCAGTACGTGGCATGGGTTTGGCACCCTGGGGGAGTTGGTTGCAGACTTTACGTATGGTAACAAAATATTACTTTACGTTAAAAAAAACTTTGAAAATCACTAAAAAAAACACAAAGGTAAAGGTAACGTTATATTTAGACGACAAATACAATGACAATGTAACATTTTAAATGTACAAAACCCACTAACATTCCCCAGTAAGTCATCTCTGGTAATTATAACTCGCTCTTTCGCCATGCACTGCTAATCACCCCACATATTACATCACTCATGACATCTTCTATGACACCATGGATAATATTACTGCAACATTTGCAATTAAATTATTGATGTGAAATTGTGCATAGTAGGGGCAAGAGTTATAGTTACCAAGTTACCAGAGATACCATAACTGGTGAATTTCAGTGGTTTTGTAGGTCTAAAATGTTATGTTGTCATCGAACTATAAAGTTACTTTAACCTCTGTTGTTTTTTAAAGTGAATTAGATATCATAAAAATATCCCTTAACGTGAACATCTATATAAATTATTACATGGTAAATGGAATCGTATCCCTTAAACAGTATTCCTGCCTACTCCATCAACACATCTTTATGTGGAACCCCACACAAACAGGTATAGAATGTCTGGTGGTTACAGACCCATACCACATTACACCCTGAAAATTTGCACAGGCTATTTTCCTCGATCCTGGGCCACACCAAGTCCTCCCACTCATCAACATCTGAAATGCTACCTTTTCCATGGCCATGTGCAGCAATACAAATGCAAATCCTTCTTTCCACTGGAAACTTGTCTGACACAAGAATGTGGCCGTCCTTTCTCTTATGTGGTCCTGCCAGATCTCTCACACAAACTACAAACTCAGTGCAAATGATGCAGGCTACTTCTATACAAAACGCAGAACCACACAACAATTCTGTTTAAAATGCAGTATCTCTGCCCTGCCCACGCACACATGCCACTAACCCCTACTACAACACCAAACTCGAAAATTAACCTGCCTGGAAATTCACAAATCATGCTCTTGATACACTCCCTCCTCGATCAAAAGTAACAGATCTTATCCAGATACTCAACTATAAAAGGAATGGTCCAAACCAAAGGTGGCACACAACTGTATTTGATTAAGTACAACCTTGGGGCACTAAATGCTGCCCTCCAAATCCTTATAGCCTTTAGACGTTGGTCAGCAAGCAATGGATAGCTCTAGTCAAGAAAAACAGAAAAAAAACAATCGGAAGCATTATAAGGTAAACACTTCCTGTGATCCACAGAAAAGAAGCTGTTACAGCACACCCAATACTATATATAACAATCCAAATATAGTGTTGGACAAATACTAAACACAGTCTAAATTCCAATATATTCCTAAGTAAATGAGGACAATCTAATGGGACAGATAATATACAGAGCATTTAAATAGTCCAAAGATGTCATCAAGTGATAATTCTTTGTCTTTTTATTAATTTCTTAAAGATTCCCAGGACACGATTTTGCCGACACGTTTATCTGTACTCAGACTTTTTCAAGGCTGGAAAGAGTAAATATTGTACAATCAATGCGCAATATACATACAAATCTTTTTTTTTTTTAAACCTAATACAAAAAGATAAGATCCCTCACAACATTCAGATTGAAAGAACCATTCTAATTTGGTAAAGGAAGATAAAACCTTACAATACATCTAAAGTTATTTCAAATCACGTTCAAAATATATTAGAATTCAACTGATTTGATTGAAAAGATGGGAAGAAGAGATCAAGAGAAAGCCAGAGTTTGAATCATCAGGAAAAAAGGAAAATGCAACTAGAACCATAGTGTCCCCATTCATGCAATAGATGAAAAGTTGTATAGGGTTATTTCCCTCATAGGGAACACTACTACCTATTAGACTTCCTGTGATCCAATCAACTATCCCCTCGAAATCCACAAAAGTCAATTTACTCATTGTGCAAACTCCTGGGCCCTCATTCAGGAGTGGGTTGGGCTGTGGGTCAGATTTATTATGCTTTGCGTCAATCAGACAATCTATTTGCTTCATGATCCCTGTGCTCTACCAGTATCAGTTGCAATCTATTATCTCTCTTAACTTGTCTCCCCCTTTGGAGATATATACAATACATTTCAAAATAATCAAGAAACTTTACATTTGAAATTTGAAGTCACAGACGGCTGCATGATGATGGCACCAAAATAGAAAACCATGGTCAAGTACAGGGTTCAGACTTTTTACATTACCATTCACAAATTAACATGCTATGGTAAACAAAATATACTTGGTGGCAAATAAAACGGAGTGTTTGGAATTGGATCATTAATTGGGATTGTGACTACCCATGCAAGGAATAATTGCAACCCATGTCACAGTGAACCCCCAAAGTCACTAAATTAACCTGAGCTCAATCCAGTGATAGCTATAGTACAGAACAGGCAAGCTTAACTTAAGACAATGTGTAAAGTATATATGCAATAGCAAAACAGTAATAAAGTCAAAATGTAATGCAATACAAATTTCAAAACGAAGCAGAGTACTATTGAATAACCAAATGATACCAAAATGGAAAAAAAATCCAATAAGGGGAACAGAAGGTATCAATTTTTTAAGTTTAAGCCGGAATACAGCCAAGAAGCAAAAAGTGCCAAAGATAGTCAGTGGTTGTGGTAGATTGGGCCCTAGACACAATTTGAGGCCAACTACGATGGCGCACAGGTTGGATACACCAACTATGTTGTCTTAGTCTAAGCATTTATCGTCTGACTTAGTCCTTTAAGTCCTAAACCAACACTGGAACACTTCTATAGCTACACAGGACCTATGGGGAGTTACTGACAGACTCACAGTTAAGCAGAGGCCAACGGCAGGGTCCTGCTGCCACCAGTCAACTGGGCAGTTGCAGGAAAAGGCAACCTGAAGCTTGTTGTTTCCCTATAGCTTAAACAAGAAGGAACTTTTACACCATAGGATAGGGTGTGCCCAGAAGTCATTCCCACCCACCAGCTCATGTCAGGCATAAATAGGTCATCTCCAGGTATCCAATTCAGAACACTCCTGGACCTGAGGGAAGAATAGAAGAGGACTAGATCCGTTTTCTCTGACCCGAGAGAAGCCCTAAAGGACTAAACCTGCTCCCTCTTGTCCCCAGGACAAAGACGAAAACTCCAAGAGTCATAAGGCTTACCTCTTGTTAAAGCTGTAGGGAAACAACAAGCTTCAGGTTGAATGAATGAATGAATGAACGAACAAACACTTATAAAGCGCGTGGTTACCCAGAGGCATTCCAGCGCTATGACGCCCTGTAAAACTGTGATGAGACTAATGAAAGAGAACGGTTTTTAGAAGTGTTCTGAACTTGAGATAGTCAGGTTCAGTGCGTATGTAGAGAGGGAGACTGTTCCAAAGTTTGGATACATTGTATGTAAACAGTCGGCCTCCACTACATGCCCGTTTAATCTTGGGAACTAAGATTAAACCTTTATTCTCAGACCTGAGTGCTCTGTTAGGTACATAAGGTTGGATCCAGGGACGGGTCAGAGGCGGGCCCTTTCCAGAAAATGATTTATGGGCGATAACACAGAGCCTTAAAACGAATTCTTTCCTGGACAGGGAGCTAATGCAGGGTGGCGAAGGCAAGCTTTACAGAGGATCATTTGGAAATATTCAGCAGCATACGGGCCACACAATTCTGTACTATTTGAAGTCTTTTAATAGTGACCTGGGGGGCTACCAGGTATATGGCATTGGCATAATCAAGTAGTGATAGGACGAGAGCCTGTACCAGCAGTCGTCTAGCATCAAAAGGAAGCAGGGGGTGTAGCTTTCTAAACATTCTTAGTAAGCCATAACAACTCGCTGCCACTATGCGTGATGGTTCTCTAAAATCGAGATTGCAATCTAGCTAGACCCCTAGACTCTTTATTCGTTTTTTTGGGGCAGGAGGGGGGCCTAGGCAACTGGGCCACAGATGATCTATATTTGGGGGAGCAGACTTGCCCAAAAGCAGGAGTTCGGTCTTAGATCCATTGAGTTTCAAAAAGCAACCACTCATCCAGTTAAAGACTTTCTCAAGGCAGGTGGCTAGATCAGGATCCAGGTGGTTAGATTGCTTCAAGGAGATAATTAATTGTGTATCGTCAGCGTATGTGACGATCTGTACCCCAAATGGGCATACCGTTTGAGCTAGCGAGCTCATATACACATTGAACATAGTGGGGCTTAGGGAGGATCCCTGTGGGACCCCACAAGTCAAATGAATTTGTTTCGAGGAGCATTCCTCTTCAAAAACTTTATAAACCCTATTTTGGAGAAAAGACTGTAGCCATTTTAGTGCCAGACCGGTCACTCCGACCTCCCTCAGTCTTTGTATCATTAGCTGGTGATTTACGGTGTTGAAGGCCGCGCTAAGGTTAAAAAAAATAAGGGCAGTGCAGATTCCATTATCAAGGGTGCCTTTTGCAAAAGAAGCGACTAGCCCCAGGAAGAGAAGAAACCCGATTGACCGATTAATAACAAAAACCTCAACAGGATCCTCTGTGGCAAAATATGTACCTATGATGCAGTACGTGACTTCAAGGAACTGAGATGTATGAAATATTTATTACGAGCCTTGAGAAAGCCCCATGCAATACGGCCTACAGTGGGTGAAACACGTGTTGGATGTTACAAACTTACACCTTCATGTTGATATAAAGAAAATGTTTGAAGATAATGATGCTGCAAATTAAAAAGCAATCTCCTAAAAAAACATGTAACAATGTGCCTTATTAATATTACAGCGATGAGCTAACGAATTAAGGAAGCCGATGATAAATACAGTAGCAGGATGTACTCCATATTCTACATAATCAACAATAACAGGGGAAAGGAAGGTTGCACCCCTGAGTTACGTCATACTGTGCCTGCCAAAATAAGAGGCATTAACTAACCAACGTGAGAGAGTTCTTGGACCTTCACAACCTTAACTCTGGTAATTAATGTACCTGCCAGAGAGAGATTGGAGTTTTGTCTAGTAGCAGTTTTGACTCATCTAAGGTAGCGCAAAGGGTTAAAATGCCTGCTGCAAAGGACGTGTACCATGCAGATCAGAGAACAGTATTTTATGTGCATAGCTTAGTGGGTTACTGCTTTTGTCACAGATACCCTTTCATTACTGTGCAGTTCATAAGTTACAACCAGAATCTAGCACAGTGAGATATGAAGTGTCATCAAAGAACTACATGCAAACGAAATTGTACAAGTTAGAAAGTTTAATTGTTTTCAAGTCTTTCATTTTCCTAATGTTGCTAAAAAGGGTTTGTTTGTGCAGAAATGCATTCTTATTAGTAAAGCCAATCCTAAGCACTGTGTTACGTTCTAAATCCTGGGTTTGTGTTTCTCCACACCAAGCACTCTTAAAAAATGCCTACCAGTACGCATGACGTGAATCCTACATCTTATATTTCCCTTTGTCTTTGTAACATTTTCTATACACTGATTTACCTATGTATTATTAATTGTCTCTGTATTTGTGTGAGAGAGGGGCTATGGAGAGCTGAGAGGCACTGTAGGAGGGTGATTGTGGGTAATCATTGAAAAGCCCCAACAAAGATTGTTGAATCCTGGTGCACGCTCATCATTTACTACGCTTTAAAAGCTGATACAATTGAATAGCTAATGAAGAATGTGTTGTAATATGTGCCATTTTACCCCAAATCTTCTTGGGGGGAGAACCTCCTCCCCCCAATCCCTCCTTGTAGTGGTCAAGCTCACTAGCTTCATTCACTATGCACCATACAGGGGCTGGTCTGACATTTGCCAGGGCTGCTTTGGGTTCCCAGTCCGGCCCTGAACCCTACAGACTTTGAGCCAAAGGTTAGTGTGGTCAAAGACTTTTACCATCTTGAAAATGCACAGAGGGCTGTGAATGTGTGTGGGGAGTGCATTATGGTAATCGTAGAACCCTCACTCATCTAACAAGAAAATCCAGAGGCAGCCACTGTCCCTCCACCCCTCCCCCCAAATAAACCCAGAGACAGAAGTATCGCAAAACAAAAGTATGGTTGTCCAGCAACCAGACAGTGGAACACAAGCATTGCTTTGGCATCCTGTTTCGCTCTCTTTAAAGTGCACCCCAAGTGTCAAATCCAGAGACCGTAGTCTGGTAGAATGAAACAGGGCTCATCAGCAACCAAACAGTGGATTTGAAAAAAATGTCTTGCTATCCCGTTTTCTGCTTTTCAAGTGCTGCCCAACCAGGCCTGTGAAGCCGGATTTGACACTGATGTGAAAAATAATGTTTACAGCCATCACCCTGCATGTTCAGTGAGTTTTAGAGGAGTCATCTCTGCCCATTTACATCAGCCTATTGTTGGCTCCTGGGAAGCATTTCACACCTTTTTCACACCTATGCAAATGCTAATACCTGGCTGTGAGAAGTTTGACATCAAATGCAAATTAATCTCCAGGAATTTAAGGCAGAGAATGGGTAACTTTATCAAAGTAATTTATCCTTAATATTGGTTAAAAATCCACATAACCACGGATGTGGATTTTTAATAACTTAAAATAGTTGTTGAATTATTTTTCTACCTAGTCCCGGTTCAGTGACATAGTACTAGAATTTTATTCCGTACTCTGATTTTCAACATACGACAGATGTTCCACAGTGAAAAATAGATTGTGGGTGCTAGTCACTGTAAGGACATGCCATTTTGACAGGTCGAATTGAAGATTTAATACTGCTACAGTCAGCTGCAATGATAAGCCTGAAGCCATGTTTGTACTGTCACTGTAGTGGATAGCACAATAGGGGCTGCAGTTCAGTAGTGGCATTTGACTGCCAGGCCCAGGGTGCATCTTGTACAATATACTAGGGACTTATAAGTTAAATATACTAATTAGGAATATTCCTATTCGACCATGTCTAAAGGGAGAGCAAAGGCACTTTACCAGTAGTTAGCAGGGTTAAAATGTAAAGAGTTCTAAGGCCAGAATAAAATATAGGGTCAGCATTAATTGAAAAATATGGGGTGACGACGCAAAAAAGGAGGATTTCCTACACTAAGCATATACAAATAACTTCTGTAGCAATGTGCCACAGCTCTGGCATATCGTGCCAGTGCAGCTGAATGTATTATAGGTACCCATGATTGTTCACATTAGAGATAGAGCAACTAAAAGAATGAGGTGCTCTACCCTCGTTGTAAACCAAACCCAAATTTAACAGCATCCAAGCAGTGTGCCATTAATGATGTGACACAGATCTTTATATGCCAGATGCTATGTACGGTTAAGGCAGATCACTTCTTGATGAAAGAGTCAGTTTGCCAAGTCTTTCTCGGGGTCTCCGCAATGGTGTTTCCAGTTCGATTAGTAACAAGATCCTCTGTCTCTCATTTGTAAACTGGTTAAATTGAACTACTTCATTCAAACACCATGTTTCTGAGGAGAAGACGCAAGAACTGACAAAGCTAGGAGGTTTCAAAGAAGAGACATATTGGCTTTGCCAACGCTTTTATAAAGTTGATAATAATTAAGGCTAACATTCATATATGTACTCTAACATGTTGCACTCAGATATCAGCTGTAAGCGCTTGACTAAGAGTTCTCTCAGGAGCCATATTCTTTATAATGGACCAGTCTATTCCAAAACCTTTTTTTTGTTACAATATCATGTGCACGGGTAAATATACATGTGTTAGCTTGACAAGTATAAATAAAGAAAGATGATTCGGTGAAAGGCAACTGTCAGGGTTGCAAATACGTATTTGTCATCAATATGAAAGTTTGATTACTAGAAAGTTGATTCGAAAGGGTATTACCGGAAAGAGAAACATGCATCAGTTGCACATTTTACATTTAAATTGCTAACAATTCTCTGGTACTCTTTTTTTTATCAACCTCATAAGGATGAAAGGTTGAGTGAACACTGCGGCACTCGAACCAGTGACCTCTAGTTTATACACTGATATCTTAAATTAATGGATGAGTCCACTGAGATCTTTCACCATGTCAGTTTTTCCCAACTTCGTGACTGATTTTAAGAATAAAGAACAAAACCTAAGTAACAAACAGTTGCACATTCATATCAAAAAGCATAACTGTGGCAGTCTCAAGGTGGTGCCTTCTGAAATAGTAGCCCATACACAACGAGAAGGAGTCTGGAAGTTCTATTGCCTTGAACACATTTACATTTGATTTTTTTCATGAACATTTATGAAAGTTCACGCAGCAATCCAGCATGCTGGCACCCAACACCTAACACTAGGGATTGTCGGGAAGAGTTCAGAGCAAGCATACATCTTCCGAAGAGCTGTCATTTGCTTTGACTTCCCTCAGTTGTTGTTTAAAAGCGATTCACAGGATTCGTGCAACAACAAGACTTTAAGCGTGGCTATCCAATTCATAAAATGTAAAGGAACCCTATGGTGTTACCAGAGGTGTCTTAAATTGTAAGAAACCCCATTCAAGGATGGGCACAATATATGAGCGAGCATCGACTGCAGCCATCTTGAAATTGGAGGTCTTTAAAATGTAACAATATCATGCAAATATGCCTACTGGGTGATAGGCACAAGCGGGCGAGCATATTGGAATGGTTAAAAGATATTTTAATATGATTGATAGCACAACGTACAGTGCTCTTAGCGTGAAGAGATTGAAGGGGCTAGGGCAGGGGTCTCCAACCGGTCGATAGCGAGCTACCGGTAGCTCGCCGAACCCCCATCAGTAGCTCGCGCATTGCATCTCAATTTTGTAGCCTATTCTTGTCATTTATGGTTCTTAGGCCTATTTTCAAAGCTGTTGCCTGCCATCACTAAAACCAGCTGCTCAGATTAGTCTAACAGCTTAGCTGGGGCGGGGCAGTGCAAAAGATGAAGACGCTGTTGCTGAACTGGAGTCCGCGCCACCTGCCTTTCACAGCTTGGCACCGCAGTCTTGATTGTGCCAGACATGTGCCGGAGCAAGCAACAGGTGGGTCAGAGTGGAGAAGCAGGTTCCGGAAAGTCAGCTACCATGCAGGCGGCGCAAGCAGTATTGACCTGCTACGAACCCCACCACCTGCCTTTTTCTGCCTGGAACATATTGCAGCAGCAGATCAAACCCGGTAAGCGCTGGCCTGGCGAGGAAACACCATATACATTGTTCTGTAGACTGGAGCTGCGATGTGCGCCTTAGCCGCTGGTATGCCACAGGCTTTTGAAAGACTGGGAATATAATATTGTCGTGGTTTTATTTTTTGGTTAAAAGTGCTGAGCCACCCCCACAGAAGAAAATTCACAAGCCCAGATGTGGCATGATTCCAGCTGTTGTGTGTAGTGCACCCCGAACAGCAATTCATCATCACGGTTTAAAAAGCAAAAATGTCTGCAATATTTCTGCCAATTGTTCCTGACACTGGCATAGTGGGTCCAAGTTCTGTAGTGTATCGGTGACTTCAAATGTTGCTAGCCAAAGGGCTAGTGGATTTGTATACACAGGGCTGTTTGTGAGCCAGGGGACACAATGTCTTATCACTAGAGCACAGGCCCCCTGCTGACAGGGCAAGGAATCCACGGGAAGGCAGCACTGCCCCAGAGCAGGTCGGTAGCACATAGGTGCGAAAGTCACTCGAAACCGTAAATTGCAGCGACTTTAGACGCGGAGTCCCCTCTCGGCACTTTACGCTGGCCCGATTTCGAGGGGTGCAGGAGGGAGGCCCCATTGTCCCAGCAGACTGGAAGGTGCCGCTCATCCATCGCTGCTGACTTGAAAGGATCCCCGTCATATTTAATTGTCTGGTCCCCTAATGAATGGAGGGGTAACTGTGGAAAAGCAATTACCTGTCGTTTGTGCGTGTCAGACATTAGGGTGTGAATTGCACATGCTGTAAAATGTTGTTAGCTCTCTGCTCTAAAAGATGCAAAACAGGAGCCTTTTCTCATGCGTGTGGGCTTTCTGGGGCTGCCCCCTGTGTTCACACTTGAATCATGCAATGAAACAAACATGTGCACGCGAGTTTCCGTTTTAAGACTTTTTAATACTAGTTCGAGTCAAGTGAAACTATCAAGGGTGGGACGTGGGTGCAGCGTTCACACGGTCCAAGGCGTACGCAGATGCATAAAAAACGCCGTCCCAAAATCTTCTGAGTACTTTCTATGCTTAAAATATGACACTGCTCCGATCCTACGACAACCTACCCTCACTAGAACACAAGCACTGGCAAAGCCAACAGGCCTGGCTTGGCATGCTGGCGCAACGGTTCATTAAAATATTGCAAGCACGTGCCATAGGTCTGCGATAAAAATGTAATATTAAATGATAAATTAGTAATGTAGATGTTATACAAGTTATGTTTCAGCCCCTTTAGTCCTGCCTCTCATTTTCCTATTTTTTTGTGTGAAGGTACGAAGTAGAAATCATCACCCAACCAAGCGCTCAAATTGCAGGCAGCTACATTGTTTTTTTCTTTACTTTTTCTCCCACTTTCCAGCTCTGGGCTATAAATCAGGACAGCAGTGTTTTGCCAAGTTTCAGTTTTCTTTACCAAAGGCACATGATAAAGAAAAGCTCTTCCGACGAGCTATGAATTTATGATCCCATTTGAACTCTTTCATACCCTCTGTTGCCAGGTCATTGACAGAGCACAGGCACGCTCATGTAAATTATGCATGTGTTGATATCCAATATTCAAGGATAGGAATGTGCGTTTTCAATAGTATTTCAGAATGCAGACGCTTTGGAGAAGTGATGACCCTGGAATTTCAGCGCAAAGAGGCTGCCAGAAGAGTGTCACTGGGCGGCCCCTCACTGAACTTTCAGGACAGTGGCAGAACAACCACTGTGTGGAGGCCGCGGGCCAGGCGGCAAATGGTCCCGGAATCACGGCCTCGCCTGTGCTCAGCCTGCAGTGCTACAGCCAGCCCTAGCAGGCCGGAGTGAGGTGCTGCCTAGAAGTGCCACCCATCTGCCGCTTCCCGGACACACAAACATTAGGACTCCTCTGTGACCGGGCAGCAGCCAAGTGAAGTAGGTATCATGCCGATATTTCTGGTCCTGGTGCTCCATTTCCCTGATGCTGCATTATTGCCCTCTATGATGCCCAGTACCTGTTTATTGCCCTCGCTGGTGCCATATTATTGTCGTGTCTGGTTACCCTCACAAACTCCTCGCCATTGTTCTCTTTTAGGCCTTATCAGCCCCTTTGATGACAACGATGCTAGTATTGCCCTCTCTATTGTCTCTAATTAATGCCTCCTATTATGTCTCGTTATTGTCCCCTCTGATGCGTTGTTATTGCCAGCTCTACTCGCTATTAATGCTTCCTTTGATGCCTTCTTATTGCCCCCTCCGATGTTGTTATTTCCCTGTCTTAGGTTGTATTATTTCCTCCTCTGACGCCCTGTTATTGCCCCTCCCCTGCTCCGGTTCTCTGCCCTGTCCCTGGTATGTTTATTTTGAGGCCTCTGGGCAGGCATTTCAATGATGGGGGATGGGAGGGGGGGCAAGAGAGCAGCAAGGAGTTTTTAAGGTTGTTAATGATGGTGGGGCAGTTAGTTGTTGCAATGAATGAAATAGATTTTGAATGAAATTAAAAAAATTAGAGGAACCACAGTACTATGGAACCTGATGCACAACAGCTTTAGAAATCCAAAACTCTCCTATGGTGGAATTGGTGGTCTAATCTAGGTGTTTCAATACATGGATGATGATTTGATATTTTGTCCCATACACGCTTTCTTTCTAACAACTCTTGTAAAATGTTATTAAAAGTGTCACACATGAGAAACGTAAATACCACTAATAAGTAGTAGACTAAACTTTACAAAAAAAGAGTATGTGGTGAATTGGAAATAATTGAGGTTCTTCTAAAATGGGTCTCTTTTTCGAAAACTAGTGAGTGCACATCTAAGCTAGACTTCAATAAATCACATTTGGTAAGGAATATATGTTGAGGTTTAACTTTTGCAGTGTGTGAACAAGTTGATTGAGGTTCACAAAAGGAGGCCTTAGGCTTGTACCCCACATAGCTCGTTATACTTTCCAGGAATGCATCCAAGCAAGACAAGCTTTCGCTTCAGGTAGCACAACCTGCGGCTGTCTGTCACTTCAAAAGAGGGAGTGTGGCCCCTGTTGTTTAAACGACAGTAAGGACTCCGTAGAAATTAGGCTTAAAGTCAATTAAACTTGGCGTGGGGCGTCTCTCGAAAAAATGCGCGAATTGTTGTGCCTTTAGTAGCTCACGACAACTTTCACTGACCAGAAGTAGCTCCTACTACAGAAAAGGTTGGAGACCCCTGGGGTAGGGGGAGCAAGCAGCTGTTGGGTGGTGGCCAGATTCAACATTATTAAAGAGAGGCTAATGTGGGAAGTGAAGGAGCAGGAAGAGCAGGAGAGAGAAAGGAAATAGTGCCTTATAAACAATACTAGGTCTGAGGTAAGTAGTGAAAGAATACATGCTATCCAAAAAAAACACCGTGATTGGATACCATGAACACTCTTGGGAGGGACAAACACAAGAATACGGAGGAAAGCCATCAAATCAGGTGCAGGAAAGGGAAACAGACAAGAAAGCCAACCAATCCCGGGTAAGGGGCCAAACCAAAGCCCTCTCTATTTATTGTATTGTTCACAACGGGTCTTCAACAATGGAAAGCTAAATATTTCTGCGGGCAAGACCAAAAATGGAAGTAGTTTGGTGTCTGTAAGAATCCTTCTTAGTTCCTATACTTGGTAACAAACAACATATATTACGTTGACTGCTGAATAGTAGACTGCTGAAAAGAACTTTGAGATACTATACAGCTTTTAATTCTCCCCCCCCCCCCCCCCAAAACGTCATCCATCCCTTCACCTCACAGTTCTATTCCTTCTTCTCTTCTGAACAGCTTATGATTAAGGCTCCCAGTTTTCCGTTTTTACTGATTTTTACAAATAAATACAGGCAGAAAACAATGTGTTTCCTCTCTGTGTTTATTTTTTAAAAAAACTGGAAAAATACAGAAAATTGGGCTTCTTGTGCGTGACTCTCCATGTTGTCTTTCTGCTTTCCAGGACAACTGCTGAGCAGATACACAGAATGGGAAGTTACGAAACGTGTCCAGATTTCCCTGAATGCAAGCATATGTTAATATATATTAATATTATAATGCTGATATTTGCCTGTGGGTGTAATGTTTCACTATATTTGGCTGCCTAATTTGCCAAAACGCAAAAAGTAGCAAAGTATGAGTGCATGTTTATCAGTTAAATAAATGTGGAAATATAGCGTTTTACGGCTCTATTTTTTCCCAAACACAAAATAAATATGGATAAATACCAATAAGATGGTCAAAAAATAAATATGGATAAATACAGACGGAAATGCTAAAACAATAAATACCATAAAACCGGGAGCCTTACTTATGAATAACTGACAATATAGATCACATTTATTTGTTGTTAATATTTGTCAAACACACCTAACTACTTGGAAGGACACATAACTATCTTTGCGTACACACGATTCATGATTCGTACATCAGTATCTCCCAGCTGTTACATAATTAAGATTCACCCCTACCCTTACTATAGATGTTCTGCAGTAGTCAGTATTCTACAGTAGATGTAAAGTTCCATAGCTACCATGTGCGGCTCAATATAATGTATTCAAAAACTTTAAAAGGAGACCCCTATTTGCCCGGAAGAGTGAAATCAAAACCTTTCTCTGGGTTCTGATCTCCCCATTACGTTTCTCCAACTCCTGGCAGTCTTTGACACAGACACACACACTCACTTTCATACACTTTTTCTGAAACCAACAGTGATGGGTATTGAATATGCTACTTACCAGTATGCATCTGTTCTTGGCATGTAGGGCTGCTGACATTCATATCTGTGCATAGATCGCCGCCTAGTGTTGGGTCCGGATGATTGCACATTGTTGTCCTGGAAGAGTCTTCGAAGTATCACGAGATAGGTGGCTCCTCCCCTGGACTACAGTGCGCATGGGCATCCTCTCCATCCTCAGATTGTTTTTCGCCATTGTGGCAGTGATGGAGTAGATACAGTAAGTGATGACCATGCTACACAGCAATTCTGAGTGCTGCAGCCGCTACAGGCGCCAGGGAGGAGGGTGGGCGATATGAATGTCAGCAGCCCTACATGCCAAGAACAGATGCATACTGGTAAGTAGCATATTCAGTTCGAGGCATGTGGGCTGCTGAATTCATATCTGTGCATAGATTATATAGCAGTCCCTCTATTAGCGGTGGCTGCCCGTGCCAGCTGCAGCAGTCTGAAAAAGGGTCTTGAGAACAGCCTGTCCTACAGCTGCCTGCTGTTTGGAATGTACATCTACACAGTAGTGTTTTGTAAATGTATGTATAGTGGACCATGTGGCTGCTCTACATATTTCCTCTAAAGGAATATTCCCTAGGAAAGCCATGGACGCCCCTAACTTTCGTGTTGAGTGGGCTCTGGGAGGAATCATTAATGTGCGTTTAGCTTTTTCATAACAAATTTGAATACATTTAACGATCCATCTAGCTATTCCTGCTTTGGAAATGGCGTTGCCCTTGTGTTGTGGAGAAAAGGCAACAAACAGTTGTTTTGTTTTCCTAAAATCCTTTGTTCTGTCTATATAGTACATGAGGGCCCTCTTTACATCTAGTGTATGGAGCATTCTCTCCGCGACATTTTGTGGATTTGGAAAGAAAACAGGCAGTTCAATAGTTTGATTCATGTGGAACTGCGATACCACTTTAGGCATGAAAGTGGGGTTAGTACGTAGTACAACTCTGTTGGCGTGAACCTGTATGAATGGCTCATGAATGGTTAGTGCCTGGAGTTCACTAACTCTTCTCAACGAAGTGATTGCCACTAAGAAAGCTACTTTCCAGGTGAGGAATTGAATCTCACATGAATGTAGAGGTTCAAAAGGTGGGCCCATTAATCTGGTGAGGACCACATTCAGGTTCCACACCGGTGCCGGTGGGTGAGTTGGAGGAATCACTCTTTTGAGTCCCTCTAAGAAGGCTTTGAAGGCAGGCACTTTGAATAAAGAGAGGTGCTGCCTGTTCTGAAGATAGGCCGCTATTGCGGTTAGATGTATACGGATGGAGTTGTATGCCAGATTGCATCGGTAGAAGTGTAACAGGTAACAGATGATGTTCTGAATGGATGCATCCAGCGGATTAATGTCATTGTTTTTACAGTAAATGACAAATCTTTTCCATTTAGCCGCATAGCAAGCTCTGGTCGTGGGTCTCCTGGCCTCCTTGATGATATTCATACATTCTGGAGGAAGGTTTAGGTAGCCAAACTCCAAGACTTCAGGAGCCAGATCGCCAGGTTCAGCTGTTGCGGATCTGGGTGCTGAATTTCGCCATGGTTCTGTGTTAAAAGTTTGGGTGTTAGCCGCAGTCTTTGAGGCGGCACCACGGACAGTTCTAGTAACGTCGTGTACCATGGCTGGCGTGCCCACATTGGAGCAACCAGGATGAGTGTCATTGAGTGTTGCCGTAGTTTGCGTGCCACTAGCGGTATTAATGGCGCTGGGGGAAAAGCGTACGCAAATCTGCCTGACCAGTTCATCCATATCGCATTGCCCTGCGACTGTGGATGTGGAAACCTGGCGGCAAAGCTTTGGCATTTTGCGTTTTCCCTTGTGGCGAATAGGTCTATCTCTGGATGACCCCACTGCTGGAAGTACAGTTGGAGTACTGATGGATGTAGCTCCCACTCGTGCATTTGGTGGCTGTGTCTGCTGAGCAGATCCGCCATCTGGTTGTCCTTGCCCGGGAGGTTTTCCGCCATGAGGAACATGTTCCTCTGAATGGCCCACTTCCACATGCTCTGAGCCAGATGAGACAACTGTGGAGAGTGTGTTCCTCCCTGCTTCTGTATGTAGTACATGGCAGTCATGTTGTCCGTCCGGATCAACACAACTTTGTTGCACAAGTGTACTTTGAATGCCTTCATTGCCAGGAAGATAGCCATCCGTTCCAGAAGGTTGATGTGCATCTTCTGTTGCTGTGTCGTCCATAGTCCCTGCACTGTGTAATGGAGTACATGAGCTCCCCATCCCTGGAGAGACGCGTCCGCCGTCAGTATTATCTGTGGAACAGGCTCTTGGAACGGTCGGCCCTTGCAAAGGTTTTGTGGATTCCACCAATGCAGAGAGTTGTATGCTCGACCGCTCACCAACACTAGGTCTTTCAACTGTCCTTGAGTCTGATTTCATTAACGGGCCAAGCACTCCTGAAGCGGGCGCATATGTAGTCTCGCGTGCGGGACTATGAAGATGCAGGAGGCCATCATGCCTATCAACTGCATGAACACTCGCGCTGGAAGGGAGTGATGTGGTCTGAACTTTTTTATCAGCAGTTGCATGCTGTTGATTCTCACTAAATTTGGCTGAGCTTTGGCAGCCAGAGTGTCTATAGTCGCGCCCAGGTACTGCCGTACGTGGGCGGGTTGGAGATGTGACTTTGGATAATTTATTGAGAATCCCAGACTGTTAAGAAGGTGAATGGTGTGGGATATGTGGCTAGCACACTGCTGGGCCGACTTTGCCTGAACAAGCCAGTCGTCCAGGTAAGGGAAGACGTGACTGTGCTGTCTCAGTGTGCGGCCACTGTCGCCAGGCACTTGGTAAAGACTCTGGGCGCCGTTGTCACTCCGAAAGGGAGTACTTTGAACTGATAATGCTGG
Organism: Triturus cristatus; assembly: GCF_964204655.1. Taxonomy (NCBI): domain Eukaryota; kingdom Metazoa; phylum Chordata; class Amphibia; order Caudata; family Salamandridae; genus Triturus; species Triturus cristatus. The sequence goes on from NC_140580.1 coordinate 789,338,083, forward strand.
TCCTGAAGAGTAAACCTGAGATATTTTTTGTGTGATGGGTGTATGGGTATGTGGAAATACGCATCCTTTAAATCTAGTGTTGCTAGGAAGTCTCCCTGACTGAGTAACGGCAGAACCTGCTGGAGGGTGAGCATATGAAAATGCTCTGACAGAATGTATTGGTTAAGGGGGCGGAGGTCTAGTATAGGTCGTAAAGACCCGTCCTTTTTTGGGATTAAGAAGTACAGAGAGTACACCCCTGACCCCCGCTGTTCCATAGGCACGAGCTCTATGGCTCCTTTTTGCAGCATACTTAGCACTTCTTGCTGCAATAATGTCAAGTGCTCTGCGGACATAGGACGGTGTCTTGGTGGTATGTTGGGTGGATTGGATGTTAATTCTAGACAATAACCGTACTGGACAATTTCTCTGACCCACCTGTCTGTGGTGATGGATCTCCAGACTGGCAGGTACTGTTGGAGTCTCCCCCCGACCGGTGTTACGTGGGCGGGGGGCAGCGACAAGACGTCACTGTTTGGTATTGGCGGAGGACCTGGTGTTGTTGTGTCATCGTCCTCTGCCTTTGGTGCTGGATCCACGATATCCACCCCTATTGTTTTTTGGGACCCCTGACCTCTAGCTGCTGCTCTATTCCCGGGGCGACGAAAGGAGCCACTCCGAAACTGCTGCGACTGGAGAGCCCCCATAGATTTCGCAGTTTGTGTCCTTTTTAATTTTTTTCAGTGTAGTGTCAACCTCGGGGCCAAATAAAAAGTCTGGGTTGACTGGTTGATTCAAGATATTATTTTGAATCTGAGGTTTGAAGCCTGATATTCTCAGCCATGCATGCCTCCTCAACATTACACTAGTGTTGATTGCCCTTGCTGCAGTGTTAGCTGCATCTAGTGCGCATTTGATGGACGCATTTGTAATGAGTTGCCCCTCTCTGATGAGGAGCTCCGCTCCATCTTTGTATTCATCTGGTAGGTGTTCTAGCAGTGTTTCTAGTGTATCGTAGTGTGACCTGTCGTATCGGGCCAGGAGTGCCCGAGTGTTGGCAATGCGCCAGATGTTTGCTGCTTGTGCTGCTACCCTTTTGCCTGATGTTTCTAGCACTTTGGACTCCTTGTCCGGAGGAGGAGCATCACCTGTAGTCTGCGAGTTAGCTCTCTTGCGAGCATTAGAAACTACCATGGAGTCCAACGGCAGTTGACCCTTAATGTACATGGGGTCTCCGGGTGCAGGTTTGTATTTCCTCTCTATTCTTGGGTTTAATACCCAGGCCCTGGTGGTTTCCTTAAAGATGTCCTTAGCATGTTTAAGAACCCCTTTCAGCATTGGTAGAGTCTTGACCGTTCTTTCTGATGTGGAGAACGTGTCCACCAAGAAATCCTCCTCCACAGAGTCAGAATGGAGTTCCACTCCGTGATTGGCAGCTGCCCTTTCAATGAGGGCGTTAAAAGCAGCAGTATCTTCAGTGGGAGATGTTTTGACATTGTAAAGAGGAGTGTCAGGAGCATCTTGTGGGTCACCTTGGTCAGTAGGGTCTCCCCATGCTTGATCTGGGTCTTGCTGTTGGTCATCAGGGTCATTATCCACAGGATAAGTGGTATCATCCCCAATATAGCCCTCTCCTGCATCCTGTTCCGAGGGTGTAGGAGAAAAGGATGGTGGTTCCTGATGATAGGTGTGGAATGTTTCTACAAGCACTGGCGTGGAACCTGAAGCCAGTTTCCTTTTTAGTGGAATCTTGTAGGAGTCCAAGGCCTTCTCCGGAACAAGTCTCCGCTTACGGAACAACAGCCTACCAGTGTCGGCGTCGATAAACTGGTCCCGCGCGTCCTCGACATCGGTTCTTTCCGTGGACACTGTTCGTGTGTGTTCGACACTCCTCCGAAGTTCGAACATCTTCGGTGCCCCGGGTGGCGGCAATCCAAACTTGATCGGTGCCGGCGCCGAGTGAGCTTTAGCGACCTTGTGTGGTTCGGGACCCGTCTTTGGTTCGAGGGTTGCCCGTTCGCTGATGCGCTGTAGGGACTCCGACACCTGTTGCAGCGTGAATGCAGACGGTGCTTTGGAACCGATAGGCTCTTTAGAGACAGGCCTCGACGCGGTCTCCGGTGTCTTCCCGGCTTTGGGTGTTCGATCCGAAGTTTGGGATCGACGACTGGTTGATTCGATATCTTGGCAGCCGCCGCACTCTTCGGTGTCGACGTAGTCGAATCGACCCCCGTGACCTTGGTGGTCGGTGCTCCGACTTTCGGCGCCATAGGCCGTTGCGTTTTCTCGGGACCGAAGGCCTTCTTCTGTGTCTCGGTGCCGAAGCTCTTTTTTGTCTTCTCGGTACCGAGGTCCTTCTTTGTTTGGTCGGCTCCGACGTCCCTTTTCTGTGTCGACGGATTGGAGGGCTTCGATGCCTTCGATCCGACCTGAACCAGTTGCACTTTCGGTTTCGAATTTGACCGGTGCTGGTTTTGGTTTCGCTTTCACTGAATCGAATCCAGTCTTTTTTGATAGCGATGGCTCTTTTGAAATGTTCGAAGCCGGGCCTTCAGGCGGGGCTGTAGAACGATCCGACCGATCTTGGGTAAGGCCCGCAGGCGATCCCTCGACCCGAGCCTTGTCAAGACTGTGTCCGTCGGCCTCCGCATCGACGGATTGGCCTAGCTCCTCGCCCGAGCTATCTTCCTCGGCCCCAAGGGCCTCATCGTCGTCTCCTACCTCGTCGACGACGTCTTCGTCCTCGAAGATCACCTCATCATCGTCGTCAGATTGGGAATCATGCTCCGAAGCATGGCTCGGGTCTATCTCTTCGACACTCTCGACTACCTCATCCTCGGTGCTGAATATGTTAACCGGGTTAGGCGACGATTGTTTGGCCTCCAATCTAGCCGCCCGTCGATTCCGAAGTGTCTTCTTTGACCGGAACCGGGCGCAGGCCATACACTTTGACTCATCATGATCCGGTGATAAGCATTTGTTACACACCGGATGGACATCGATGTGTGGATATTTCGCGTGACATAAAGGACATCTCTTGAAGGGAGTCCTCGATTCCATCCTCGAACGTCGATCGATGTTCGGACCGAAACTAGGTCCGAGAAGTGTGAATAAGTCCGAGAACGAGTATAATAATTTGTCGATACCGAACGCAAACAATACCGACGATACCTAAAGGCTTTTGGCCTTAAATAAAGTTTTCCTAACTTGAGCTAAGATAAGCACATCCGAACCCAATGGCGACAGAAAACTAGTAAGTCTGTAATGCATACTAAAGTAGTATTTATGATTAACAGCACTGTTTTTAAGAGTGAACTTTGTACGCTTCCAGCTTTTTATTTTTATTTTGTCGTCATTCTGTGCAAGGATAAACACAGATGATGATGGAGATAAGCTGTTAAGTTTCGACACAAGACAAGGGACCACACAAAAGAACTTAGTTACCAACTGCAGCATTTATTAGAAGATGTCTTCAACTCTGACAAAAGGTACAGTTCACAAAACCACTTTTTTTGTTGTTGCAGGAATCAATACATTTTGCAGCTTCAGTGTTACTTCTCTTAGGATCTAGGCGAGAACAGGAGACACTGCAGATACTCTGCAGTACAAATATTTATTTTGAGGGAAAAATAAGTCGAGAGCTCAAGTTAAATCATCTCTTCAACCGATTTCTACTTAAGCATTTAAATATGATTTAATAAAAGTAACCTTCACAAGGAACAAGGCACAGTAGGCCAAAAGAAAATCTCGCTGTGGTTAAACCGCAACAGTGCTTTAGTATTGCGTATTGTAAAGGTAGTGTATCAAACACAGCAAGAGAAAGAAACAGCAGTATTAAGTCTTTACACACACATAACTAGAAGAAGAAAAAAGAAGAGAAGAGCAACAATCTGTAAATATGGTGCAGATGAAGGCGTTATCAAACTTTCTAATGGATTTTAATGTGATGAAAACACTGAAAGACCACCATCAAACATTGCACCAATATCCTATTTTGATAAAATGGCAGAAAATAATATAGACTATTGATAACGTTTGTACACTTTGAGCCACTGCTGGATACAAACAAGAATAGTTGCAGACAAAATGAATAGTTTGAGTGAAAAAATCTACAATTTCTTAAGTGTGTAGTTCTTCACGTACAATAGCCACAGAAATGAACATGAATCCTACAAAAGCACATGACAACAAAATATAATCAGGAGTTTATTTGAATGCGTAGATCCATCTCAAACAGTGGTATCAATTTATAAACAAAAAATAAAAAAGGCCAATTACGAACATTTTCAGCTACCTTTCAACTTCGCCAAGGTGACTTTTTTGCCAGTTCATACTTAACTTAAACTTTTGTTTAAAGAAAGGACATGCAAGTATCTTTTACGTTGGTTTCAGCATTTGTAGATATTTGAGGATTATAACTTAAGTGCCCATTTACTGCAAATTTGTGCTCCAGATGAAATAAAAGGGGTTCTAGAAAGCATGTCTTTCTATTCTGCTAATGTGTTAGAGACCTATGTTTGGCAGGACTATCTGAAAAAGGGGAACATTTATAAATGTGAATCAATTATTGTCCTGATAAATGCACGATAATTCTGAGTAAATTCAGTATGCCATTGATTTTAATTGGTTCTTTTCATAGGAAGCGTAAGAAATATTAATTGTTGTTTTTCTGTTTGTGGAGAATAGTTTACATGATCAACTTGGAGAGAGATTAAGAAAGGAAGATGAAAGGTAGAGACTGAGTTGGTGACTCAGTAAAGCGAGGAAAAAAAGAGGGGCAAAGAGATTGGACAAAATTGACCACAACCATTAATAGGAGAGCAATGCAAAAAAGAAGTGGTTATGGTAGGAGAATAGACAGATAGTTGGCGAAGAAGAAAAAAAGGAGATGGAAGAAAGGGGAAAATACGTGAGTGGGAGAGGGATAGAAGTGGAAAGAGATTCAAGAAAAAAATTAGGGGAACAGAAAATAGGGGAGTGGTGAGAGAGTCTAGCAACAGACAAAGAAAGATAATTACGAGGAAGAAAGAAGAGAAAGGCATAATAGACTTTATAAACAGGATGATGTGCAGGTACATTTCCAGTTTCCTATCGCCTGCTTCCAAAACAGATTTCGAATTATAAATTTTAAGAATTGTCAGACATTTTTGAAAACCAAAAATAAATTAACATTCCAACAATTACAGCCTGAAAAATGGGAAACGACATTAAAAAAATACTTTTCTAAATCTTTTGCCAGCAATTGCAGTTTGTCGTACAATATTGCAGATCCAACATTTTAGACAGTGTGCACTGCTTGCCGAGATCAGCGAACTACTGTTAAAACGTTCATGTTAAGGTCCGTCTTTGAAGGGTATAAGACCTTCAGTTTGCCCTCGTCGTCCACGATTCGAACTTGCTCGACTACAAGTTGTGTGCTGTTTAGCGTTTCTGCAGTTTTATAGAAAGAAGAGCCGATGGGTCCACAGAGAGCCTCTGTCTCGGGGTCAGACACTACTTCTTCCTCCTTGTTCTCCAAGGAAAATTTGTGGAGCTCTGCCATTTTCTGGAAACATAATATAGCATAATGTTTATATTCACAAAGAGCCGGCATATAATTTTGATAGATGATCAACAGATATAACGAAATAAATAACAAATTCCTCTCACTGGTATTCTAGTTGAAGAGCTTTATGCAAGTGAAAAAGGTAAACTCAGTTGGTTTGACAAATACAAGAGCAACCAACTGCAAAGAGACAGTGAGGCCAAAAACACTAACAGGTGGTTAATAAAGACAGGGTCTCTAGTACTTTATGAGAGACAGGATTTAGCAGAGCATCGGGACCCTTAAGGGAAAACTATTCAAACTAGGACTAGATCTGGAATGTCGATTACCAGTAGACTTACATAAAGCAAATATTTTTAACGTTGAGGCCTTGTAATTACAGGCTATAAATCCAAACATGTACGCAAATTCCACAAAGTAAATGAAGGCTGATCTCTTGCCAGACAACGTAGTAAATCAGTGCAAACTAATTCCATTTTAGGCACGAGTTCAACAGAAGATTCATTCACAAATTTGAGAGTCAATTGAGATCTGGTAAGAGTCAAGATGCCAGTAGCATGAAAAGCCAAAAGTGCCAACATTCTGGAGACTAACCCATCGAGGACTCTTCCAAAAATTCAGAGCAACTAGTGTGCATAATCAGAGGAGCAGTGCTTTAAATGGAAACAAAATAAGTGCAGGTACTCACCAAATTGAGATGTGTACTAGGGGGCAGGGCTTGGGGCGGGGCTATGGGCAGTGCAATGGGATCCAGCAAGGGGCACACATTTAATGTGATTGAGATTTAATTGGTGTGAAGATGTGCATAATTATACGAAAGCATTTCTGGTATATATATGATTATTGCATTTCCCTTATACGAACAAAAGGGTACATTTATTATTAAAGTGGGCTTGTCATGGTGCAACACCTAGATCACATATAACTTGCACAAGTTATTTTCCTTAACATTTTTGGGAAAGGTTTAACTATGGTTAACCCTCTTATTTCATTGGCACAGCTTGGCCTCTAAGCTCCTTACCTGCTGTAAAGTCTGATTCCCTCTTTCTGGAGTCAGGTAAGCTGCTGAAAGCTCGAGTCAGGATGCCTGGCTCTAACGCAGTTCCAGGTCTTCTTGCACGCTCAAGCCACAAATGAACTGAACTGTGATAGTGCAAGTGCCTGCTAACCAAACTAATCTCATGTGCAAAGAATAGGACAAAATAGTGACCTTACTTGCAATACAGAAGAGAAACAAAGATGAAGCCATCTAGAGGCAGAATTGCACAATGTGAAAGCAGAAATTCTGGGATCAATCCCAGCTTCCCCACACGACCAAATTGTGTGATCGCAGACAAATATTTTATCTTGCCAACCTCCTTTTTCTTCATTAGCACATATGAGGGTATATTCAAATGCTCAAGTTCAAGATGTGTGCAGTACAATCACATCTTGTCCAGTATAATGTTGCTTCATTCATGAAGAGAAAATAGCCCATAAATGATGATCACCTGAAAAGTGACTTGCTTCCCAGATCACTAATGGCATTGTCCTCATGGTGGGAGCACAAACTCCTCTCAGTGCTGTGATATAAGCTTATGCACCAAGGTGAAATGCTTTCACATGAAAAAAAATACACTTTTATTTCACTGGTAATGTTTTCAGGGCTCGACTTCTGTACGAGCTTTTAAGGCCAGGGCAGACCTCCTGGTTCGGCTCTGACTGGGCTCTCCTTGTTAACTGGTTGGTTCACCCACTTCTACCCTTCCCAGAGCCCCTCCACTAACCCAGGAGAAAATGGCCTGTACAATACAAAATACAATTGTGTTGAAACACTGCGGAGAGAGCAGATCTGCACTGAAGAGAGAGTGGCCTTGCACTTGCTACAAGCGCACCCTTTCACGTGCACTTCAAGTGCAGAGTGTGGTAATACAGGGCTTGTCGGGCTTGCATCTATAAATCTGCTATGGTGGACACTGCAGACAACATTCACTCATGAAAAAACACGCACAGGGTCACAGAAGCATTCATGCACGGAGACAGGGCATTCAGTACATGCGTTTTAGAAATGCTTATATTCGCTGCTGCCCACATTACTAAACCTTGACTTCCACTGGCTGTGCACAGCATCACTATCACCACTTTCCTCCACAGTTTGGATCCAAACATTTGCTGCCCTATTCTGCTATGCCAGCAGGAAGTCTTCTCTTCGATTTCCCGAGAGTCACGAGATATGCCTGTTAGCCGGCCCCGCTCTCACACCTACAGTGCTATGGGCTCCACAGCGCCTGAGTACACACTGCAGATAGCTGCCAAGGTTCAGATTGCTTATGTGTGAAATTGTCATAATTTCAGTGTAATTATGAGTGAAATTCAATGACTATGAGTAACACTTTCTCACAGGCAAAATCAAGCAGTGAAGGCGAGGGAAACCTATACTATTTTAGAAATTACACCCATTTGAACAACAAGAAACTCTAAGAAGATCTTAAAACTGCTACAGAGCACCAGAAATGAAAGGGCACTTTGGCACCAGACTGTACCAAACGGGATGTAAGCGACGCTACCTACACGCATGATCTCAGCTGCCTACTAATACAGTTTCATAATTATTCACACTTGCTTTCAATCTGCCGCTGCCTGGTGTTCTGGAGGGCACCAGAATTGTCTGCATATGGAAGCCTCTTGCACTAAACTCTCGAACAAAAGCTAAGGAGAGTCCTCATTAAATGCAGCCCCCAGCAGCCCTGGTTTAATGCACCCCCCAGCAGCCCCGATTAAATGCACCCCCAGCAGTGTCAGCATCCAGTGCTGTGCGGTCAATGAAGTGACGGCAGAGAGAGGGCGCTTATTAAATGCAACCCAGCAGTGTCAACATCCAGTGCTGTCAACATAGTGACGTCAGAGCGAGGGCTTTGATTAAATGCACCCCCAGCAGTGTCCGCATTCAGTGCTGTGCGGTCAACGTAGTGACGTCAGAGCGAAGGCTCTGATTAACTGCACCCCCAGGGAACTAGGCCGAAGGGCGGCGTCTGTCCCTTTAATAAGGCACATCTGTGACCCCGAACCACGAACAAACCCTCCTCCGAGGAAATGCCAAGATCATTTGTCTGACGTGAGCTGAACAAAAAACAGCAGCTTCATGTGTAGTGAACAAACAATATCTGCAATCACACTGTTCTCTGCTCAGTGCTCCAAGGCCCACGGTACATGAAATATACCACAGAGACAATTAATGTACGTTTAACCTTTTCTCCAAGAGGCCAAATGTGGCAATAATGAAGTTCGAAAATAGCAAATAAAGTAAAGGAGTTCAAATGTCTTTGAAGCATCTGGACGACTCCACGTGGAACATAAATGTGAATAAAATCAAAAGGACTGGAATAAAGGTCAGCACAGAAGGGGAAAACCGTGCCTTTATCTCAGGAGGCAGATGCTCTTAGTGGAAGAGATCTGCCTGGCGCGGGTTCCTCCCCCCCCCCACCACCACTGCACCCCGTTATGAGCCCGACGAGGTCTGGTGAAGGGCTGATGCCTGGGGGTCAGGTACACTGCATCCAGTTACAACAGGGAATAGAAAGCTAAGCAGTGAGCGCTATAACATGCTCACATTTACCACAATGGTGATTGCACTTTCCTGTTGGTGCCTGTGCCTAATTTCTGTCCCAGTCTGACTCTGGTCAGAGCAGACAGAGTCACAGGCTGTGTCAGTAATCACAGTGTGCGTCGGCTCCTCCCAAACTTCCTGCCAGCTCCCTGGCTCTGAATGAATGCCTACTGGTGGCCGCTCAATTAGCACATTGTAAGGGGAGATTAGCACTCGATCAGGGTGCTTCACGAAAACGGACCCACTCATTGTCAGCTGTGTTGCGCTTCTTTTTGCCAATTTCACGGAGCTTGGCTTACATTCCCATGAGTACCGGTACCTAACAAAAAAAAATATGAATGTGTGTCCTCATGTAACGTAACTGGTGCTATGTAAAGCGCTCTGATACCGGATTGGATTCGGGTCAAGTTCGTGCTATATAAAACTCTGCAAAAAAAAAAAGGTCCGGTACTCAAGCGCCGAAAATGTAGAAGTACCAGTACTCAGTACTGGTGAGTACCGGGCCATTTAAAGCACTGCAGGGGAGCATCAATAAACAGCTGTTGTAATTAAGGGGCATCAAAACTGGGGCTACGAAAAATACTTGCCGATTAAAAGTAACTGCATTTTCTAAATATTGTGAACCCGTAACCTGTTTGAGGAAAGGGCAAAAAGTTTGAGAGGAAATGAAGAAGGGAAATAAAAAAGGAATGGGATGCAAGTAGGTTGTCAGTCTTAAGGGCCTTATGAGAGTGCTCTTTATCAGAGAGATAATCCTACCTAGAGTATATGCTATAAGCATCGCCGAGTAAGGCCATGCTTTTTAAATTCAACAAACTACTCACCTTGTTTGATAACAATCAGCCCCGCTGTGGAAGGCTGAAGGGTCAACAGTAAAGAGTCTACAATGTAATACAGTACAAGGGCTGAAATAGCCCAGTTAGAAAAGACAGATGGTCTGATCTGAGCGGCTAACTCCAAAGGAGGGGTCTTGCCAGCAGAGTTCAACACTTCTTATTTGAGCACTTAAAAGCTGTCCAGCTACCATTACTTGTTCCAATATGAAAACGGTCGTCCTTACGGTCGCGCCTCACCTACCACTGAACGGCTTGTGCCACTACCCAAACCTCTGCCTCTAGTGAAGCTGAACTATGGATGGGGCAAAGCTATCAGTGGTGCAGCCAGTGAAGTGGCACCAGGGCCCCGTGGTGTGAGGGGCCCAGTTCTGTCTGCACTGGCTGCTACTGGAGTTCCTCTTAGGCCTAACACTGTGTTGAGCCTGCCTTATTGCAGGATTTTTAGCTACACTCGGAGTGTGACAGCTGGTTTGGATAATCTCATTTGCCTTGGTGCCATATAACTTGAGTGCCTAACCTGTGTGTTGGCTGAAATCAGTCATTTTGGTAAGTATAAAACCGCTCTCATGTCACACATGCTGTTCTGTCTGCCTCAGTATTTTAGTAGTTGTACGCCACCATCAGTCCGGGGCTGAGAAGCAGTGTGCTGCTCTGCCTTGGCACCTGGTATTAGTCCATTGGTAGCAGTGCATAACATGGATGGGAGAGGGAGCCTTGAACCATCTGATCCAGAGAGTGAACAACCTGAGCAGTGGGCACTCAGCCGGTGGCCGCAAGCAGGTACATCGTGACTGCAGATGGGGACTGCGCTGCACCGATATTTTTCCAGTAGTGTAATGTAAAACTGGCTTTAGGACCCCCTCTTGCAAACTTACCTGATATTTTATAGAGCAGAGCTTTTACTCTGATTGAAACTAATACCTGCTGTGCAATGTAAATTATCATTTCATAGAAAAACTGAAATCTTATTACACAAATAAATCATCCTGGAAACATAACAGGCGCCCATCAATTTACCTCTAGCTGGAGGGGCCAGTAAACCAACAGTTTGCTAGGTTTTGAACTGAAAAAGCTACACTCAAATGTTCTGGGCAGCTCGAGAGAGCAGCATGCACTGCTGCTGCCAGTGTGCGAGTAGGTTGCATTGATGTCACCACTATTGAAAGCGTTCAATGTATGGCTCACCTGGCCGATGCATACACTTTCACCCTCATGAGAGTGATAGGGAAACTCGCCCTGCAGCCAGACGTACAATATGGATTGGGGGGATGGGGGCTAGGGGTTTTCTGTCAGTACTGTTCTGCATAATTTGAACCGTTGTGAATGGGGAAGATAGCACTGCTGTTGACCGGAGTAAGTAAATGAAGTATTCAATCCTGCTGAATGGATGACTGCCAAGTAAACTCCATGACACGTGATAACTTTAGCAGCTCTACCTTGTTTACCCAACAGCATGTTGCGATCTGTGACTTGACGTTTCACTTTTAACATTATAAACATAGCGTTAGCAATCCAAGCATGTTAAGAAGCGATTTCATAAAAGCCTGGCCAGGCTGCAGGGGTTATTGATAACATATGTGTGTGCTGATGGGTCTTGTACACACAATAAAAGTGTACGAATATTAGACTGGAGTGATACCTTTTATCTATACAGACTGGAGGAAACCTTTGATATGCATGGCTGCACCTATAAACACCCCATGTAAAATTCAGTGTCAGGGAGTCCTTTACGTTTGACACCCTTGGGGATGGGGGTGAAATCAGAAGAGGTCTCAGGCTGTGCTCTGCCCAAGTACCGCTGATATCTTCTTTGCAGTCTGGTGCTTGTAGTTTTGTTTTCCCGTTATAAATGTATGACTACTGTTGCGACAAGAATGTCCCCAGCATGGTACGCTGGCTTGTTTCCCTGCCCGAGTGGCCGATTGTGTATCTGTTATCCTGACTCTTATTTTGGCCCTACGGTCACACTAAGTCAAAAGTGAGCACACAGGCCTGTCCGTGACTATGTGAGGTCCTGGACTTATCCTATGACCTAGAAGAGTGCATCAAACATGCGCTCATATTTGACAGAAGACTACTTACTATCCCTGGCTTGGGTATTGCACATACAAAAGTGGCAGCATAGAGTGTTTTGAGACTGGTAGATTTTTGTGAATGCCCAGTACCTTGCATAGACATCCTGTGTGTATGCTAAATGTGTGTGTTTGTAGCACATGTGCATTAGTAGACAGTGTGAGAAAGTCAGAGTACTGAAGCCGATAGGATCCATTTTCGGTGCATCTACTTTGGCACGGCACATACTGGAGGACAGCTTCCACAGACAGTGAAAGTATATTTCACGCATTCCTGGAATCTCAATCTCAAACCCCAGCATGCAGCCACCAGCTCTTTATGTGTAATATGCACGTCTGTGGTTGAAGGATGGAGATCCAGATCCAGAAGTGAGGAGGATGGAGACAGGGCTACATTTAGTAATTCCATGAAACATTTCTTAGGAAGTAGCTGCTGATTAGATTTTCCAGAGCACCGTCATTTGGTTGATCACAGGGGTCTGGGGTAGGACTGTAGTTTCTGATGTGCAAGGACGATTTTGTGGGAGGCCTGCCCTGTTGTTTATCGCTGATTACTGCTTCGGAGAGTCTGATGACAGCCAGGTGCAGAAACCTCACACTTCAACACACCCATGTTTTGGGCGTTCCAGTTTGGAGACAGCCCCAGTGTTGCCTGGGGTGAGAACCATCTCTCTACACAAAGGCTGTGTCTGAAGAGCATCAAACACAAGAAAGATGAAGGAACGAATGTTTGTAAACAACCCATATTACTATCACTCTGGGTAAAATTCTAACCCATCATTTTTGGGCCACCATGCCACTTTAGTCAGGGACCTGCCTTATTCAAATTAATACCTATCCGGTTTCTCATGCGAACAGTCCATCTAGAGCTGCTAGGCACTGTGCAGCCTATTTGTTTAAACCAGTGAACAAGCCCAATGAGCTTTACATTGGTTACCAGAACTATTCATTTAAAAAATATAAGAATTACTCAAACAAGTTCTCCACCATTCCTCAACCATACTGTTGGACTTGGCCCTATTTGCAGGGTCATTCCTGAACTTTTTGCCTTCCTCCTGTATTTTCTCTGACCTGTTTTTGTTGGTTTTAGGACTCTGGGCACTTTTCCACTGCTGATCAGTGCTAAAGTGCATATGCTCTCCCTATTGTAAATTGATGTATGGATTAGTGACTCCATGATTGCCTTATTTGGTTTACTCGTCAGAACCTAGTACAGTGCACTGAGTGTGCCCAGGGCTTGTAAACCAAATGCTGGTGGTGGGCTTGCAGCACTGGTTGTGCCACCCATAGAAGCAGCCTGTAAAAGTGTGTCTAAGGCCTGCTACTGCAGAGCTTGCGTGCTGTCTGGTACTGTCATGCTGACTGGGCAAGTGCACCCACTTGCCAGTCCCTAAAGCTTCCCTTTCTCTTCATATCAGACAGCCCTATGGTAGGCCCAAGGGCAGGGTGCATTGTAAGAATAAGGTAGGACATGACCTGGTGAGTGTGGCATGTTCTAATAGTGAATTACAGCCATTTTAGTTTTTCACTATTGCAAGGCTACCTGTTCTCCATAGGCCATAATGGGCAGTTTGATTATTACATCTTATAATCCTAACTGACTCAGGGAACATGGTAGAAATTCGAATTTAGTATGCCTGAACTCAGAATGATAAAATACATCTTTTAGTGGCGTTGGTTTTAACATTGTGTTTGAAAATACCACTTTTAGAAAGTAGGTATTTTCTTGTCTAACCATTCAAATGTGTATTCCTTGTCTGGAGTTAGAGTGACAGGGCTGGGGGATTTCAGGAGACAGGGTGAGTCAGCCCGGTGGTGAACAGAGAGATCTGCATCTAGATGGGAGGGAGGAGTTGCACCTGGGACCTGAATAGGGCTGTGCTTTCCCTCCACAATGCTGGTTCCACCTCCTGTGGTGCATCTGATGTCTCTGCCCTGCACTGTAAAGAAGGAGTCATGTCAACAAAGTGCTCCAGGGCTGACCGGAACTGTTTTGGACTAGGCAAAGGCCTCTCTGCCTTCAGAGAACAAAGAGAAACGGTGTATAAAAAGGGGACCAAGACCACAGGAATTTAGATCACTTTGGGAAACAAAAAGAAACCGTTGCTGAGGAGTGGAACCAGAAGAAATTGAGGAGAGACTATCCCGAAGCTGAAGTGCTGCTTGGGGGATTGGCCTGCAGTGGTTGACTGACTGCCAAAGAAAGGAGAAAGGACTTGTGTGCATTTTCATTCAACTTGTGAAGGATCTCCAAGGGCTTGGAAAAGAGCTTGCCTCCTTCTGAAGTCTCAAGGACAACAGACTTCAACCACCAGCTCCCCAGAGTTCTTTGGAAGTGCCTGCTGCTGTTTTGGGCCTTCTGAGGGACTGCGTGTCGCAAGGAGCTGGAAGCGCGACTCACGGAGAAGAAGCGTGTCGTCATCGCAGCCGCTGCCGTCGCATCACTGAACAAGGATGTCGCCGCTGTAGCATTGCACCGCATCACGAGAAGAGTCTCGCATCGAGGAAGAAGCATGTCGCCGTCGCAGCCGCTGCCGTCGCATTGTGGAGGTCGCCGCTGTAGCCGTCTCATTGCAACGCATCAAGAAAAGCGCCTCGCATCCACGGAGAAGCGCGCCGCCGTCGGAGCTGCTGCCATCGCATCACTGAACAAGGGTGTCGCAGCTGCAGCATCGAGCGGAAGCATCTCGCATCGTCAGAGAAGAGTGTCGCCACCAAAGCCGCTGTTGTCGCATCACTGGACAAGGGTGTCGCCGCTGTAGCTGACGCGTTGAGTCTTCTCACAACATCGGAGAAGCGTGCCGCATCAGGAAGATCTTCACGTCTTTATTTATTTGCACCAAACTTTCATCGCATAACCAACGTTGCAACACTTTCGTTGCCCTGCGTGTCGCATCTAAGGGTACATTGACTTAAAGTGTTGCATTTAAGAACTAAGCTAAAGTCAACCATTTTTAAAGTAACAGTATTGTGGATTTTTGTCGTTTATGGTCTTGTGTTAAATCTATATAAAGAATACTTATTTTTGATATAAAACCTGTGTGGTGTCCATCTGTCGTGTTGTCACTTGATTACTGTATGTGTTCACAAATGCTTTACACACTGCCTCTGAGATGAGCCTGTCTGCTCGTGCCAAGCTACCAAGGGGGTGAGCAGGGGTTATTTTAGGAGTGTACCCCCTTACCCTGACTAGACGCAAGGGTCCCTATTTGTCACAGGTACCTAACTATGCCAACTAGAGACCCCCAAATCTAACACATACATTTTACCTCAATGACAACTGCGAACAAAACAAGGCTAATGAGGTTTCCCCATCCATGGAATAACTCCTCCAATCTAGAACATTTAAATGGCCAAGTATCTCTGAACAAACGACTCAAAAAAGACTTCTATATCTACAGCTAATTCTCTGCATCCCTCAGTACATATCCAACTGTACACATAACTTCATTTTGATTGTAAAAGAAAGAATATAAAAATAAATTCACCATAACCGTTTTCACTCTACAAACAAAACAAAACAAAAATATAAAATAATAGATCATTAGACTCTCACTTTAGTTTACTTTGAAAGTGACGAAGACCTCATAAAGTTTACGTCTCTATATAGGTTATGTTAAAAAGAAAAGCGTTGACATAAAAAGTAGTGCCATCATGATAAATATAAAGGTATTCTAAGGGTCTGAGTACAACAAATTCTGGTGAACTATGTTGTGTTGTTCATCGTCTCCAGATATAGCTAGTATTCAGTCTTTTTGGATCGGGCCTAGAGCCAGCTTTATCTGTCTCGCCAACCTCATGTAATCCAAAATCTTCAGAAATTCAAAATATATACCTATATGAGGGGCTTCCCGTCAGCTCTATTTAATCATTTTTCTGTTCAACTTTCATTCACATTTTACTTCTGTCCACCACAACACATCAAGGAGAAATTAATCAGGACACTTCAGTCGCTGTTTCTAGCAGTATGAGTGAAAGCATTTTGCCTGATTATATGTGCACATCCACTTAAAAAAGAAGTGCATATCAGTGCCAGGAAGGCGGGCCAATACTTTACTTTGTCAATACTTTTTTCTTTCTTTATCCTTTGTTGGTTTATTTTATGGCTACATCTATTTATTAACAATTCAAAGTATCTACTGTGCCGAAAGAAAATACAACACACTGTACAACAAACACTGAGCAGTGGCCCGATAAAAATCATTAAGCCACACCCATTTCAACTAGTGACTTTCATCTCCAATTTCAACTAGGTGGGAGGGGGAAGGGGCAACCGCCTTTTGGAATTCCACTGGTCCCAAACTTCCAAATTCGACCCTTGGTGTCACCACCTCTCCCCAATATCAGATGGGTGTCCGGCAGGTCCAGACAACCCCAGAATAGCACATTCAGTGAGACAGTCACAGAAGCGCCCAAAGTTCGCCACTATCTATGGGCCCGTCACCCTCATTCCCATCTCATTTTTAGGTCTCGCCTAGACAGTGCATGCTCTGTCTCTTCGAGACATGTTGTATACTCTCTGTGGGCTTACAGCCCGACCATTGCTTTTTATTTGTTATTCCGAGCGTCATTTGTAAATCCTTGCTTGTACATGGTCATTCTCTTGCAAATGTCCCTTTTTTTTAATGTTGTTCCCCTCTCACAGAGCATGGCCAAATTAATTGTAGCCTATGTTATTATGTTCGTTTTTTGACTATTTTTCTCTCGGCTTTCCGAAAATGTTTCTGGAAGCCTAGCCTTTGTTAGTGTGTCATCTTTATACCTTTAAAACCTCTTGTTATTATTACTTTCTGTATGCAACTGCAAGCCAGCGTGCGTTGGCTTTTTATAACTATTTGAAAAATATTTCTTTCCTTTCTGTTTGCAGTGTTTGTAAGCTTTATTTGCTTTCTGTATGCAATTATTTAGTGGCTTTCTGTGTTTGTGTGTTGTCTGTAAAGCTTGTGTCACCATTTTAAAGCTATTATTTTTATTTCTGTATTGAAGCGTGTTTGGCTTTTTAAAGCTATTGTAATTATTTATTTGCTTAATGTGTTAGTGTTTCGTCTGTAAAGCTAGAAAACCTCTTGCTTTTTCTTGGAATAGCAGACTTCACCCTAACATGGCCATGAATTCCAAAGTGCTGTGTGAGTGAGAAGCTGAAGCTATCTGTTTTGTGTCATGCCCGGGGATGTGCTGGCCAGTGGGAGGCAAGCATGATCATGGTATGTTTTTATTGTGATTGTAATTACAGCAAACCAGTCTTTCTTTCTCCCTCTCTTCCTCCCCAGAGGACATCACAAGACATCAGAGCAGTTTGTCCAAGCCTTCAGGTTTTCTGCAGTGGACTAAAGACCCCATAAAAAAAAAACAGCCCCCCCTCCCCCCCATCACATTTATTTCCTCCATTTTCATTCCATAGCTAGGTAACATAGTTCGGTGGCCTCATTGCTCGCAGCCCGCACTAAATTCAGATGCTTATGACTTTCATGTGGTAGCTGTATTGATTCATAGAACTTAGAGCCAAGCTTGCACAAAAACACTGAAAAGCTTTTTTCTTTTGCTTTTTCGGTGTCATCCACTATTAATGTTGACTAAAATCCACACTCCTGTTATTCACTCCAACCCCCCGCATCTGTCTGACAAAGCCAAAAGCTCGCTCAAGGTCGAGACCTATTGGATTTGCCAATGCTCATTTAATTCTCCAAGGAACACGTCTCTCACTTGTCACTATACCACATACTGCACATATATGAAATAAGAGAGACTTGTTGTTTGTTGTGTTAGTTTAGCAGATACCCATTACATTTAACCTCACCAGCACCGTTGTGTCTGGAAATATTTCATCACTGCAGCAAGACTTGTGATGTGCAGAAAATGAGTTTGCTTGTTTGAATACACTATTTGTTTGAGTCGTTGCAGTGTTTTTGAACCAAGTCTTCAGGTTATAATAAAACAAAGCCAATAGTACCGTTCTTTGTGCCAAGAAGGATAATATTTTCCTGTGGTGTGCATTAAAACTAATACAGGTTTGTATACCTGTTCTAAGCACAACTGTCTGCTAGGAATCCTCCATACTGTTTCTTCAAAATGATATGACATTTTCAATTCTATTTTAAAAAAAATTGTCCTGCATGCATTCTGATACCAAGTTTAGGCTTTGTGGGCTGGCTTTCATTTTTTTTTATTTTTGTGCTATATGCTTAAACAATCTGGTAGAGTGCATTTAAGTAGTTGATGTGAGCATAGTACTCTTTAAATGCCTTGATCACGTCATAAACTAGGGCCAATTAGTTTAGGATTAGATCATCCCACTGCCCATACTGTCAATGACACATTGGGACACTTCAGTCTGAGTAACCATGTACATTTTTCCCTCCCTAACATTTAAGCAGCTTGGAAGGCGGTTAGCGAAACACTTGAAAGCCCATGCTCAGCTGATCATCTTCATCACCTAAAACAAATTCATCTTGTCCATCACTTTGAGGCTCAGGTTGGGAAAAACAGTAGAATTATCATTGAATAGTCCGCTAAAATAACAAACCTTTATGTATACCTATAACCAAGAAAGAGATAAATAGGAATAAAAAAAAAAATGAAACTCTGCCTAATACAAATTGTCTCTCATGTAAATGGCCAATCATTCAGCGGAGATCACCCAATGCTCAGAACAAATGACTTTCGAGACCCGTAATAATATCTGCTCACTTCTTACCTAATCAGAGGTCAGAAAGTACTGGACACAGCATAATGGCCAGGATTAACCAGCTATAGAAGCTTTAGAATTATTTCGGCAGTGGATAAATTGGGATTTATAGCCCTACACCGTCCACGAACAATCTATGGACTTTGCAACTAGGCCCCCTGGGATTTGCACTGGTGACATGTAGCTTATCACAGACTGCTACAGTAGGTGCTCAACTCACTGAGCTATCTTGCCTGGCGGTTAGGGGAATTTGATCCCATGTCTGGTTATTTAGGTTTACCATATGACTCGATGTCAAGTTGCATACTCCTTTTTTTTTACAAAAAAGTTGTGTGCAGGAATGATGGTCCAATGCTCCAATTGAAGTATGACGCAAAATAGAGTGGTGAGGTATTCAAACCCTATGAAGTGTCTTCATTACATGGAATCACATGCTACAATGAGGTTCCTGGTGGCAGTAAACAGAAATATATCATATTCATTACAGTAACAGAGGTTCGTTGGCAAAGGGAGGCCCTCTCAAAGGGGTCCCATTTACTCTAAAGCCTATGTCTATCTGTGAGATACAGCAACAAAGAACACACCGATGAGCACAAGAAACGAAAAGTCACAGCCTTGTCTGTAATGCGTGACAGAGAGCATATGCAAAGTAAAAACAATGTGAGTGCTCGTCGATATCCGGTTCCCCCATCATAATATTAATACCAGGCAGAAGTCACAGCCGGGCTCATACATACAAGTGCACATGAAAAGTGCAAACATGTCACATTTGTCCAAATAAAATGTGACCAGCTACAAAAGATCCCCATCCGATAAAGATAAACGTCCCATGCTAGGATCCATGCAGGCACATGGATGAGCAATAACTGCCTACAATGTAATTCCGCTAAAACTGAAGAGATATTTGGAAACAAAACCTCCTTCTGATCTCCAGGCTGGTAGCCAGATGAATTAAGATCCTTGCCTGCTTCGATTAAGAAAGCAAAAAACCTAGGTGTTGTAATGGACAATAACTTCACCTTTGGTGTCCATGTAAACTTAGTAACGACCTCTACCTTCTTCACACTGAGGATGATTAAAAAGATTCTACACTTCATCCCCTGCGAGTCTCAAAAAACAGTTGTGCTTTCCCTTGTTTTATCAAAGTTAGACTATGGCAACGGGCTGCATCTTAATATGCAGCAGCAACATCTTAAACTGAAATTGTTACAGAACTCTGCAGCCAGACTTTTTTCTGGCATACCCAAATTCAAGTCAGTAAAACATGAAATTGGGAAGCTCTACTGACTTCCGGTAAGGCATTGGATCAAATCAAAGCTCTCTGTACAGTATTTAAGGCGTTACACAACATTGGCCCCTTCAATCTTAGGCAGAGATTTGAATGGTATGTATCCAAAAGAACACTCCACTCCTTTGGATCCAAGACCCTGGTGGTTCCCAAATTTAAGAGAACCAACTGGGGTGGCATAAGCTTTATTATCTGAACAGCAAATTCCTGGAATCAGCTTCCCTATTGCATTCATCCTGCTCCCAACCTGCTCATCTACAGGAAAGACTTAAAAACGTGGCTGTATAACATCTAGGTCCAGCATTGTTTCTGACCTCTTTCTGTCCATACTGCGGAGCTAGCACCAGGACACCTTCGGGTAACTGTGCGCTCTACAAATTTAACATGAACAACAAGGACTCCGATTGGGTTAGCAGATCACTCAGAATGGCCAGAGTCATAATAGCAGTTTTGAACCAGGAAGGAGTTGGAAGAGGACTAAAAAAC
Organism: Triturus cristatus; assembly: GCF_964204655.1. NCBI lineage: Eukaryota > Metazoa > Chordata > Amphibia > Caudata > Salamandridae > Triturus > Triturus cristatus. The sequence goes on from NC_140580.1 coordinate 789,358,560, forward strand.
ATTGTAGAGAAAGTGAACCCCAAACGCGCCTCTAAAGAACCAAACATTGGAAAACCTAATATGCAGGCTTTCGCAAGTTGGAGTTTTTCTTGCAAGCAGATGCCACAAATCTAAAAAGAACAAAAAATATCATGCCACTTGAACGTTAAAAATAAAAACGTGCCGTGGGATGTGGGACTGGGCCTCATGGCTTCCACTAGCAGATGATGCCCTATTGTGAATACTTCTGCATGTATTTGATCCTTATATGTCAACTCTCAGTTTGTTGAAGAATAATTACAATAGGGATAAGTTACTTACTTGAAATCCTAGTTCTCTTCCAGGGGTATCCTCATCAAAGTCATAAGCACATGAATATTCCCGCCCATGCGCGGGGACCCCGGAAACATATGTATGGAATATTTATATATGAATATATATATATAAATATATATATATATATATATATATATATATATATATATATATATATATATATATATAACACAATAAAAACACAATGCAGCCTTCCATACACTAAAAAGCTGAGCAATGTAAGAATTTTCTTTGCACATATATACAATTCTAATAAAGCAGGGGGAAAGAAAACACATTTGAAAACTGCTTTAATGCACAATAGAAATCATAATCCTGCAAAGAGGAATGAAAAACATTGCCAGTCCATAGGCTGCATTGCAGAAAACAAGTGTAGGAAGCTGAAAAGCGAACCCATAGAAACACAAAGAATAAAACTGGCACCATGCCTTTAAGGCAGCCATGACCCCTAGCTTCCCATTGTGCCTCAGGGGTGACAGTTCGGTCAGTTGTTCTTTGCAGAGACCCGAAGGCCAGGGCACAAAGAGATGACATTTACCTTGATCATTTGCCGGGGGTGGGTTGCTTATGACTTTTATGAGCATACCCCTGGAAGAGAACTAAGATTACAGGTAAGTAACTTATCCTTCTCTTCCTGGGGAACCTCATCAATAGTCAAAAGCAAATGAATAGAGTAGCCAGCCCATCTCCTCTTCCTGAGGGCAAGTGACAAGCATAAAATAAAGTAAGGGTGGGCGGCAATTTCCGTTCCGCTTGCGGAAATTGCGAAAATTTTACATTTTTTACGTTCTGTGCGGAACGCGAAAATGTCGAAACTTCCGCGATCCGCGAGGGAACGGAAATTGCCGCCTAGGCAGGTGTGCTGCTGTCTCCCCATATCTACCGTCAACAATTTGCGGTCATCCTTGATGGAGCTCTGTGCATCCATGAGTTTCTCGAGCGCAATCCCTATGTAGTTCCTGACACCAGGAGGTTCTGTCTCCTCATCTGCTGCTCTGATCCGTCTCTGGCCCTTTATAAACAAGAGGCATGTGAACTGCATGGAAGCCCTGCCCGTTTGGCCCCGCCCCACACACCAGTGGTGTGCAACGTCTTCCCGCCCTTTCCCCCATTATGATGGACAGCTCACTCGAGGGACTCCGGCGCCCGTTGGCGCGGTGGCAATGTTACAGACACACATGATCGCTGTAGACAACTCTTCTGGCCCTTTACGCAGCTGTAGTGTAGGAAAAGCACAGGCATTTACCCAATGAGGTAGCACTTGCTGATTAGCCAGTAGAAAGTACTCCAGTTGAGTAGAGGTATTGCACAAAACGGTGGCATCATCTTGGGCGCCCCAGTTGGCGCGGTGGCAACGTTCCAGACACACATGGTCGCTGTAGACAACTCTTCTGGCCCTTAATGCAGCTGTAGTGTAGGAAAAGCACATGCATTTACCCAACGAGGTAGCACTCACTGATTAGCCAGTAGAAAGTACTCCAGTTGAGTAGAGGTATTGCACAAAACGGTGGCATCTTCTTGGGTAAATATGCAGGGCAGGATTTATTCTGGTACGATGCTCCTGTCACAAAAATTAAACCCCAACAGGAAGCACTTTTATTTGACCTTCAACTCGGGCACCTGCTTTATTTATATCTGTAAGTCTTACAGATATAATTATAAATAAAGCAGGTGCCCGAGTTGAAGGTCAAATTCGGCAACGCATTCATCAGCACACCAAAATCTCTGCGATCACGCGAAATTTCACGTGATTGCGGAGATTTTTTGCCATTTCGCGATATTTTGTTAAAGGCACTTTCGCTAATTCTGCCCACCCTTAAAATAAAGTAAACATTGTTAAAACACATTAATGACTCCAATCAAGCTAGCATTGGAACAGATTCCAAAGGAGACTTGGCCTACTTGGGTACCCGCTCTGGAGTCAGAATCAAGACAGTAATGCCTAGTAAACGTGTGTACCGACTTCCAAGTTGCAGCCTTGCAAATCTCGGCCATCGGTACATTGTGTAAGAAAGCTATAGTAGCCACCTTTCCCCTAGTAGAGTGAGCTTTAGGGGAGACCAACAGAGGCTTATTCGCTAATTGGTAAGCCAATTTAATACAGGACACTATCCATCTCGAAATTGATCGTTAGGAGGCTGGAAAGCCTGTTCTAACAGAGCCATAGTTTACAAACAATTGGTCAGTCTTTCTAATGGATTTTGTTCCCTCCAAATAGAATTTGAGAACCCTCTTGAGGTCTCGCGAGTGAAGAGGCCTTTCTGTTGGTGTAGCAGGATTGGGAAACAAGCATTTGCAATGCAATAGGTCTTGCATTTACACAAGTTTGAGCTATTAACATTGTAAATGACATTGCCTTTTATTTTTATTTTCATTTTTAAAACCTAAATAAAAGGCATTGTCATTTACAATGCCAGTAGCTTAAACTCGCCTAAATGCGAGAACTATTGCATTGCAAATGCTTGTTTTTATCAGGGTTAGTTCAGTGCTTAATTTGAGCTGGTAGTTGCCCTTATTTTTCCTCATCAGACATATGCCCAGAGCAGGAGAGAGAAAACACAAAAGAGGGGAAGAAGTAAGCTATGAATGACAGAAAAACAGTGACAAAGTAAGAAAGCAGAGATGAAAAAGAATCTGAAAGAGGGAGCTAATGGAGGGGGTGGATGGTGGCGGATGAAAGAGGCATACGGTGGTTTTAACACTACACAGCCTCTGTGTTTGGCACCCTTGACATTTGATAGCGCCTGCCACAGGCTTCTGAGGAAAACGCTGGGCCCTGGCACTTATTCTCATAAAAATTAAGGACGGGGGATTGTTGCACAGTTCCATTGCATGTCACTTCAAGCTTGGTGAACAAACAGCCAATCAGGTGTCGCACATTCATTCACTGGCTTGCTCTTTGGTGCCGGCGCCATTTCGACTCTGGTACATTGACTCATGGTGTTATTTTACCTTCTACTAATGCGTTTAATTTACCTTGCACAGACAAACACCCAGTAATAAAATCTTAAGTGGCAAAGATTGCGCCCCTATTAATTTATCATTTCCGTCACATCACCAAGGTGAAACCTAAAGCACAGTGCAGAGCGGGGAAGCGGCGGGATCAGAGATGTGCAGTCTGACACTATAGTGAGTGACGCCATCTCCACCCTAGGGGATACAACATTCCGTGCCAATCATGAGTTCAATAAATACTGTCACCAGATGACAGACTATGAATGTCTCCTCCGAGGGGAGAGAAGTTGGCCTAAAGTCAAGTCGGGGGAACCGGGCTCGAATCTCGGCAAGGACGTGCGACATCCTGTGATTCTGGGTAAATCGTTTAATCTCTCCGTGCCTAACAAAAACAAGATGCTGCTAGAGCGACCATAATAGGATCGAAAAAAGCTCAGGACAGACCAAATAGAATGAACCTTGATGGGCCACATGGTAACCCTGCTATTTGCTGACATGTTGGAACTTTGCGGAAGATGCAAAACTGAAAGTCTAATTGCAGAAAATTACCTTTTTTTAAGGAGACATCTTTAAATACCTCAGTAAAAATGATGCGTACACAACATTCCTCCCGTATATATACAAATGCTTCTTGTAAATTAATAAAATACAGATTCATTGTTAACAAATGACATCCTAATATTCCCTCCAGCCGGTGCAGTGGTGTGAAAAGGACTCCGTTTAAAGATGGCGGCTCCAGTAGCATATCATTGTGGCTCCCCCCCGTCCCCACCTCGGGTGAGTGGTGGTGCAGGGACAGCAGCCACGTGACCTCCGCGGGATAATGCGAGTCACGTGCCTGGTAGCTCAATCTCCGATCAGGCAAACGATAAGAGCTACATAGAGAAGAGGAAGATGTTTCGGAAATATACAGGCAGCAAGCAACGCAGGACTCGGAAGAAAACTTAAGTTCAAATATGGACTGCGGGGTGATCACTTCCAAAACCGGACTCATTCTGCTCAGCCTCATATTCTGGGTAAGCGTATTCTTTCTAAGCAGTGAAAAGTTTAAACAAGCTGTCTCCGTGGAGCCGACAGGATAATGGAAAGTGAAAGTGCGTGAGGCTGCTGAAGACGGAAGGGGGACAGGAGATGTGCACACCGCGTGGCTGTAAGCGGGTACACCAACTCAAATCCGCCAAAAGCCTTGCGCGTGCCCATCTCCTGTCCCACTTCCGAGGCAAGTCAGCAACAATAGATCTCGCTGCGTTCGCAGGAGAGACCTAAAAAAGAGGGGAGAGAAATCGTCTGGTTGACATGGAAGTCAGACACCACTTTTGGTAGGAAAGAAGGGTGAGTTCTCAAAACCACCCTATTGTGATGGAAAACCGTATATGGTTCCTTAGAGCAGAGTGCCTGGATTTCACTCACTCTGCGTGCTGATGTAATAGCAACCAGAAAAGCTACTTTCCATGTAAGGTGTTGTAACGTGGCATTATAAATGCGTTCGAAAGGAGGACCCATTAATTTGGATAAAACTAGATTCAACTCCCAAGGAGGAGAAGGAGGTCAGACAGGGGGATAAACCTTCAACCCCTGAAGGAAATCCTTGACCACCTGAAGCTGAAAGAAAGAAGGTTGGTTATGTGATTTTCTATAGGCTGTAATGGCTGCTAAATGAACTTTAATGGAAGTGTACTTCAAACCAGATTTGGCTAAGTAAAGCAGATACGGCATGATTACCTCTTCTTGCCCACTAGTCGGACTCCAACCATTACGTATACACAACAAGTAAAATATTTTGCATTTAAAGGAGTAAGAACTCCTTGTGGATGGTCTCTTTGACTCCCTTAAAATTTCCATACAGTCCTGAAGGAGATTCAAGTGTCCGTACTGTAGGACCTCAGGAGCCATGCTGCCAAGTTCAGTGAGGGAAGGCTGGGGTGTAGAATCTTCCCGCCCATTTTGGTCAGAAGGTCCGGCCTGCATGGAAGCTTCCTGTGAAGACAGATCCAGAGCTGCAATAGGTCCGGATACCACCATTGGCGAGGTCAGTCCGGTGCTATCAGGGTCATCTTCATCCTGGATCGGATGAGCTTGATCACCACCTTCAGGATGAGAGGAAGGGACGGAAAATCGTATGCAAACATCCCGGACCAGTCTATCAAAAGACCATTCCCTCTCCTTCCTGGTTGGTAAAATCTGGACGCGAAGGTGTGGCATTTTCTGTTTAGATCGTCTGCAAAGGGGTCGATGGATGGACGACCCCATTGATGAAAGATGTCTGCCACCACCTCGTCGTTGAACACCCAGTCTTTTTGCTCTTTGAAGTGCCGACTGAGAGCGTCCACTCGCACGTTCTGTTCTCCTGGCAGATGCACCGCCGTGATCGAGAGGTTCCTGGCCAACAGCCAGTGCCAGATCGCTTGTGATTCTAGTGACAGAGGGCGAGAGTGTGTTCCACCTGGTTTGTTCAAGTAATACATTGTGGTTGTATTATCGGTTTGAATCAGTATCGACTCGGACTGAATCGATGGATGGAATGCCTTGAGGGCTAGATGAACCGTACGCAGTTCTAACATGTTTATATGATAGGTCTGCTCCTTGCTCAACTATCTGCCCTGAGTCTGCAGTTGACCCAGGTGTGGCCCCAATCCCTGAAGAGATGCATCTGTGATCAAGGATGGTTTTGGGGGAGGTTGATGGAATGGGACTCCCACTAGAAGATTATTTGGCTGAGTCCACCAAACAATGGACTTCTTCGCTGATTGAGAGAGGAGAATTTTGTCTTCCCAATGCCCTGAGGCTTGGTCCCATTTGTCCTCCAGATCCTGCTGTAACGGTCTCATTCTCAATCTGGAGTTGGGTATGAGAAATATGCAAGAGGCCATCGAACCGAGTAGAGATGCCACTTGTCTTACTGATGGCTGATGTGCTTGAAGGATGACACTGCATTTGTTTCTCATTGATAACAGTCTCCCCTCAGAAGGAAACAATTTTCCTAGGCCGGAGTCCAGGGTGGAGCCCAGATAGTGGAGCTCAGATAGTGGAGCTTTTGAGTGGGCTGATGAAGTGGTTTTTCCATGTTCACATGAGGGCCCAAGCAGTGAAGAAGATCTAGGCAGGTGCGATAGTGGTTTTGCACCATGTGAGAAGATGACCCCTTCAACAGCCAGTCATCCAGGTAGGGATACAAAACAGGCCTTGGCAATGTAATGCTGCAGCCACCACTGCCATGCACTTTGTGAATACCCGTGGGGCAGATTTGAGGCCGAACAGCAAGACTCTGAACTGGTAATGCTTCGCGCCTACCATGAATTGCAGGAACTTGCGATGCCGTAGAACAATTGGAATGTGAAAGTACGCATCCACCAAACACATCCAATCCCCTTTCTGCAGATGTGGAAATATTTGATGAAGCGGCAACATACGAAACTTCTCCTTTCGAATGATCTTGTTCAGAGATCGGAGGTCTAGAATAGGTCTGTACTTGTTTGCTTGGTCTTTTTTCGGTACAAGGAAATATCTGGAGTAGACTTATTTTCCCCGTTGAGCAGGAGGGACCTCTTCTATGGCTAGTTTCTTCAGAAGTGTCAACACTTCCCGACGCAGCAAGTCCAGGTGTTGAGGACATGATCTTACAGGAGGAATGTCTCTAGGAGTCTCGCAGAAACGTAGCGCGTACCCATTGCGAAGTATATTTAGCACCCACTGATCTTTGGGGATGTTGCGCCACTCTTCTTTGCAATTTGAGATACTGCCTCCCACTGGAATGAGCAACGGTGCTAGAGGAAGCGGAAACCCATTGTTTGCATGGAGTTGTAGCTGTGGAGGAGGATTGCTGCTGATGCCCATCTCTGCCTCTAGAGTAACGACGGCCTTGGTATTGAGATTTGGATTGCTGCTTTAGCGACCATTGAGGGGTTTGAACCCTCTGATGGTAGTTCTTGCGGTTATAAGGCCTGTAGCGCCGCCTGAACTCCTTTTTCTTCTCTAGGCCAATGGCTTTCAGAGTATCCAACTCGGCCTTCATTCTGGCCATCTCCTCATCAGTGTGCGATCCAAAAAGGGAGTTACTAGAGAATGGAAGATTTAAAATACGCTGCTGAGCTTCCGGTTTCAAAGCTGTTAGGCGTAACCAGGAAGACCTGCGTGCGCATTTTCCATGCGTATACGAGTGTGCAGCCAAAGAAGCTCCATCTGCTGCTGTTCTGATCACTTGATTGGCTACCAGTGCTCCTTCCTGGAGAATCTCTGCTAAATCTTGTTGGTCCTCCTTTGGCAGTTTCTATTTAAAACGCTCCAAAGAATCCCATAAGGATCTGTCGTAACGGCCCAGCAGGGCAGCAGCGCTAGACACCTTCAGAGAAGTTGCTGCAGAGCCGCTTGCCTTCCTCCCCCAAGAATCCTGAGCTCTACTCTCCTTGTCTGGAGGAACTGAGGAAGAAGCAACCGCGTGCATCTTCTTTGCTGCTGCGGTGATAACCTAATCCTGTGTAGGATCTGATTTCAGAAATAAAGGATCCGATGCAGCAGGTTTGTACTTTTTCTGGATCTGAGCTGGAGCTGCCTTAATCGAGGATGGGGTGAGAAAGATGTCCATTACTGGTTGAAGGAGACCAGGGACCAGAGGGAGCAATGGTCTAGCCGCAGACCGCTGATGGAGTCTCAAAAATGACTGATTTGGAAGTCTGAGGAGCCAACATATCTATGCTCAGCTTCTGTGCTCCTCTAGCAAGGACATCGTGGAAGGTGTTAACATCGTCGATGGGTGACACTCTTGAGGGAGGGCTATCCGTAAGGGTAGGAGAGTAGTCCCTTTTGGAAGAGTGAGTCAAGGAAGACGACCAAGATGGCGTCAGTCTTCTTTTATGATGAGCATGAGTTGGTCTATGCTCTGGAGATTTGTCTTGGTGATCCCTGGTCCAAGTAGTAGGAGACCTGTCCACCTCCTGCACCAGTCGCTGTAGTGGAGACCTGTGCAGTGGACTGGAATAGACAGTAGGCCACTGAGTTTGGCCGGAAGGTTCTTTCTGCCAGTGATAAACCGAAGCCATCTTGGTGAAAGATGAACTGAAGGAGATTTTCGCCTCCGTGGAGAGCCTCTTGGAGATCTTCTTGTCTGCACTGGAGACTGAGCAGGAGAGCTTCCTGACGTTGAGAGCACCTCGGGAGAGCTCATAATCGAACGAGAGGACTCTCTGTGGTTTTTGGAGACTGATTGGCGTCTTGATGAACGATGTGACGTCGATGGGGAGTGTCTCGTTTCAACCGACTATGCGTCAACAGAACTAGTGAACCTTTAGAGAGGGATCTTCTCTTCAACCTCGACCCCTCCTTGTGTTTCGACGTTGAATGTTCTGATGTCGAACACATGGACCTTACCGACTTCGCCCTCGACGTTGAGCGTCTAGGAGAACCCAACGAAGTGGGAATCGACGGAGAAACCCTTCTCGACGTCGTGTCCTTAGGTCTCTCGGGTCTCTCTCTCTCAAAGCTGAGCATCTAAGGGAAGCCAGCGGCGTCGAGATCAGGGCACTTCTTGACATCGATGGAGACCGCCGTCCCGACGTCGAACGTCGTTTCGTATACTTGATACCAGGTCTCGACGACTAATCCTTCTTCGTCGTCGATGAAGATCTAGCCCTCGACGTTGTATGTCGCCTGGTTGACGTCAACGGAGGCGTTCGCTTGGACGTTGAATGTCTTGCCTCTGGTGACAACGAGGCACGTCTCGACGTTGACCGCCACCTGGTTGATGGCAACGGAGATGCCTGCTTCGACGCCGATCGACGATTGTTCGCCCTAAGTTGGCAGGATATGCCCAGACGTGGGTCCCTTGCTCACTTTGCCACTGGATTCAAGATAGCCTGGCTAATGAGGGTTATGAACCCGAAACCCGTTCCAGGATGCTTGTTTCCGGTCTAGGGAAGACATGGCTTGGCAGTTCGGGCTGGACTGTTCCCATGAGGCACAGGGTCAGACTGATTTGCATATGACCATGTCTAAACTGGGGTGGTGGAGCGAGCTAAAGAATGATGATGGATTAAACCCGGATCAGTTGACGGGGTGAGTGTTTGATTTGCTCAAACGCTCCGTCTATCATCCCCTTTGGTATCGCTTTGTTGCCCTAAGTTGGCAGGGTATGCCCAGACGTGGGTCCCTTGCTCACTTTGCCACTGGATTCAAGATAGCCTGGCTGATGAGGCTTATGAATCCGAAACCGGTCCCAGGATGCTTGTTTCCGGTCCAGGGAAGACATGGCTTTGTAGTTCGGGCTGGACTGTTCCCATGAGGCACAGGGTCAGACTGATTTGCATATGGCCATGTCTGAACTGGGGTGGGGGAGTGAGCTAAAGAATGATGATGGATTAAACCCAGATCAGTTGACTGGGGGTGAGTGTTTGATTTGCTAAAACGCTCCGTCCATCATCCCCTTTGGTATCGCTTTCTTTAGACAGGCGGCACTTGTCTACAATTCAATGGGGGACAGAGATCCAACATGCCTAAAAGCAGTATGGGGGGTCACTGGGACCCACAATCCCCCCTTCAAAAGGAAGCTCTAGGTATGGTCCCATTGTCTCTGTGCCACTACTTTGTGACACACAATCATTGCACCTCCTGGGGCTTTTTTGCTTCTGTTCCCGTGTCGATAATAGGGAGCATACGGAGAGGCAAAGTGTTGACCTCATTTACATGGAGCCGTGCCTCTATGCAAATTATGGAATACCCACTTGAGATAGCGCCGGTTGCCATCTGTTTTACAGAAGGAGATGCGCAAGCAATTGTGGTGTCTTCTGTAATCAACAGTGCCCTGGGAGCTCATATTGGTTGTGCCCACAGGTCACTGTATGCAATACAGCCCCATGTGTGCAACCCTAGAATACACTTTTGAATAGCCTGCTACCATGTAGTGTGAAAAAAGGGTCATCGTGCATTTAATACACTCCTATTTTCACGTACTTATTTTTGAAAATATGACATTATGCGAAATTGTTTTCTGTCTTAAAAATATTAATAGGCTCAATCGGTCTAAAAAATCATTTTGACTAAAAACAGCGCTTCAGAAGCAAATTTTAAGAACATATAAAGCATAGCATGGTGCTCATGGCTGCGGTTTAAGTTGGGTGATATAAGAACTTGGAGTATTAGTTGAGGTGGGGTGAGTTTTAAGTTGGGTGATGTAAGAAATTGGGGTATTAGCTTAGGTGGGGTGAAAACCCACCTCTAATAATAATCATAATCCTTGTCTGGGTGAACTACAAATGTTACCAAAAAATTCCAGTGCTTAACTCACTTGTAGTTTGACACAGAACTTAGAGGGAATTGGTTAAGTATTTATGCAGTGCTCAAACAGTTATACAGTGAAAACACAACACAAGAAAAATCCCAAACCAATTTAGAAAAATAGAGCAAACTTTAATAAATAAAATGACACCAAAAACGGCAAAAATCCAATATGCTTAAATGGAGATATGATTTTTAAAAATTGGAATATAAAATATCACCAAAATGCCTAGAGCACCAACTTGGGCTATCTGGTCACACTCGACTGGGTCAAAGTCAAAAGTTAAGGCCGACCACAATAGAGGAGGCGTCGGATACAGGGACTAGGTTCGTCCCGGTGGAAAGTTTACTTTCTGATTAAGAAAATGTTATAGAGAAAAACAAGTTACTTACATTTGGTAATGCCTTCGATGCAAGGGATTCTATCTAGCTACAAATTCTTTACCAAAGAATATTCCCCAGGTATCAGACTGGATCTGGAAAATCTTGAGCAGTACATCTGCGTGCCGATCGGCTCCACGTCTGCATCGTCCACGTCAGATAAAACATGTGGGGTGCCTATATAGGCGCCACCCCAGCGTGCTGACATCAGTTTTTTTATGCAACTGTTTCTGCACCAGAAACACAGACACATCAGAAGGCGGACTGACCAGTGTGCAGACACTAAGGGCCGAGAGCGATGATACTTGGAGTACTGCCTGGGGGCCGCTTGCGGCCCTCTTGATCTTTACATGCGGCCCCCCAGGTGAACAGCAGGACCAGCTGCTGAGGAATAATATTCAGAAACAAAGGTTACATAAATGGACAAGTATTTATTAACTTGCAAATGAATGCATGCCTGTTTATTTAAAATGCTTTTAGAGCTCCTTATGAAATCTCTGGCCCACCCAGTCCCCCTACCGCCACCCTGCTGGCATCAGTGCAGCCCTCGATCACACCACAGACTGTACTTTGTGGCCCCTGAGCAAATGTTTGTGAGGGACCTTTTAAGGTAAGAAGACCGGTTTGCAGAAACAGAAAGGTTGAGAGGGTCGGAAGGGATCTGCACCTAGGCAGTCTCTCTACCAGATAAGGTGTTAGCTGAGGTAAGTAACTTGCTCATCTGATAGAGACTTCTAGCAGCAAATTCCTTGCCTTAGAATAGCTACACAAGAAATACCATCTTGGGTTGGGTCTGCGAACTGGTTCAGTCCAAAAAGTCCTGCAAGGTCTCAGGAGGTTGCTTCTAGGGCAGTGTGTATCAGATCTTAATGCAGTGTAACATCCATCTACTTTCCCCCTCTGCGCTCCAGTGAACCCAACAAAGAGCTGATCGTCCACCCTGTGATGTTTGGTGGGATTGATGTGAAACAACACTCCTTTTGGGCTCAAGCTGTGGAGTCTCCTCCTCCTTGGAGGGGTGAAGTGGAGCAGAGAAGGTAGGCAACGTGATGCTTTGGCCAATGTGGAAAGGTTTCGCCACCTTTGGCAAAAAGAACCAGTTTGTCTGCGAAGAAGTTGGTGTTCGGAGGGATAACAGAAAGAGTCTGCAGCTTGCTGACCCCGAGACCACTAAAAATACTTTTTGAATCAGAAGTCTTAGTGGGCAACTATGCATTGGTTCAAAGTGTGAAGAAAGTTAAAACCAAATAAATATCCCATTGGGACATATTAAAAGGTTTGGGAGGAAACAGATGCTGAAGACCTTTCAAAAAATGCATCACAACAGGTGACTTAAACAGGAAGGATTGATCCAACAGAGATGGCGGAAAGATACTGAACTTTGCCCCGAGCAGGGCCTTACAGGGTTAACTATAACACAAACAGAAACACTTCGGACGAGGGTGCAGAAAGAGGGTCGACATGTTTTCAAGTGTACCAAGCAACAACGTGTCCTAATGGCAGGTGTATACGGTGTTTGTGGTGGGATGCCTGGCAGCCAACATGACCTTACAGACTTTACGAAGGTGTACGAATACTCTCAATCTCCACGCAAGAAGGAAGAGTGTGTGCAGGTTTGGGTGCAGAACTCTGTCCTGTTGCTGTGGCAGGAGATCCTTCCAAAGGGGCAACCTGATTGGAGGACCAATTCTCATGCTCAGGCATTCGGGATATCATACTTTCTGTGCCTAATCTGGAGTCATAAGGATGACTTGGGCTCGGCCATTCTTGATCTTCTTTAGAACTTGGGGCAGGAGAGGTATTGGTAAAAAAGTCACACAGGAGTCTCAGATCCACTCGAGAAGAAATGTGTCTCGGAGCGAGAGCCACCTTGCACAGAAGTGCTGAATTTGCACATTCTCAGTGGTGGCGAACAGATATAACCAAGGTGCTTCCCAGTCGCAGAAGAGACTTTGCATCGCCTCCAAATGTAGATGCCATTTGTGATCCTCGAGGCATCGAAGGCTGGTTCGTCCACCCTGCCAGATATTGCACAGCTAGGAAAATGTCCTGACATTCCAGCCATGTCCAGAGACGTAAAGACTCCAGGCATAGGGTCCACAACCATATTCCGCCAAGTTTTCTGCAGTACCTCATGGCGGTGGTGTTGTCCTTTACACCTGAACTAGCCTTTCTTTAATGGACAAGAGCAAGGCCTTCAATGCCAAGCAAATCGCTCTCAACTCTAACAAGTTGATGTGGATCTGAGACTACGCTGGAGACTAGAGTCCTCTGATCTCCACCTCTCCCAGATGGCCAAACCAATAAAGGAGTAACACATCTGTCACCACTGAGAGATCTGGGTAGGGGATGATAGAGGGGCCTGCCGCTGACCCAATCACAGTTAGCTAGCCACCACTGCAGTACCCTTCGGTATCTGGACTAGGTTGGAGAGATTCCCCTGATGCTACATCCACTGGGACTTCACGTCCCACTGCAGAGCCCGCATATGCCTTCGGACATGTGTACGCAAGAAGCCAGAAGACCCGGCAGGCTAAGAAAAGAAAACGAAGGAATGCGCTGCTTCATAGAAAACTTGTTTCTTTCCCTCCCCTCACTTTTGAGAATTCTATGAAGCAACACATTCCTACTGTTTCTTTTTGGGTAAGAAAGTCACAGATGATAAGTGGGTGAGCTAGTGAGTACCAACCAGCAAGCCCCCCTTGGTGTTACTACCGTGAGGTACTTTCTTCCCTTTCTCACATTTTTTCACAAACTTTGTGTGGACACAAAGAATCTTTCATATGAGGTATGGTGTATTGACATTCTTCTTTTGAAACTGAACAATTGGACACTAGGCGATTGGTAATGTGGCTTGCTTTGAGGAAGTCTTAAGATTTATTTTTTATAAACTCCTCAAGGGTCTGTAGAATATATTCAATTGTTCATAATTGGTCATGTCTATTTGTGTTTGTTGACCGTTGAGTGGGGGGCGACCTGACTACATTTACCCCCTTATGCTCCTTTTGTGTTTATTGCAAAAAAATATGACAGGGGCAAAACAGAATAAAAGGAACCGAGTTAATAGTGGGCACTAAAAATTGGCTTTGGCAGCAGTCAATGTTGTTGTCCTGGATACAAAGTCATAGTGGTGCTATTTAGATACTTCTCTGAAGCTGTGCATAGCTCTCTTGATCCAAGTTGCCCAGTAAGCCATTATAAAAGATGAGAACTCTGGTGGAACAAGGCATCCTCCTGAAATACCAGTAAGCAAACTGAAGTCAATCAATAAATTTGTCTCTGAAGAAAAGTGGCACAGAGTAATACCCCAGTCTTCTTTATCAAACACTATAAAAAGTGCAGAATGAAGAGGGCACTAAGAATCGTACCAATGAAACAGCTGTAAGAAGATATAAATTAATTCACTGCAAGTAAACCATGTTGAACTCGTAGAAATAAAAGAGCAGTCAGACGTTTGCAAAGCAAGGGCTGGTTGTCTGAAGTCAGACGTCACCACAAGTGTGCACAGAGACGTCATGGTATAGAAAGGATCATAGGGAGCTAAGTAATACTTGGCAAGGACCATTTAGTCTTGAAAGATACATTTAACCCTTACATCTAAGTCTTCATAAATACTTTGCAAACAGTAAAGTTGCACAGAAAATATCTATCAATATATCTACATATCTATATCTACATGTATATATATATATATATATATATATATATATATATATATATATATATATATATATATATATATATATATATATATATATATATATATATATATATATATATATATTCACACACAAAAAACGAAGGTTACTGGTACGTTATAGTTCAGCTCAGATTTTACACGCACAGCACCATAGAAATTCAGCCCCTATAGTTATCTGAGCTAAACTGCGGCGGTTTCTGGGAGAGGGTACAGGGGCTCTGCCCCCTTTACTTTCATTCCCTGGTCAGAATTGGAGATTAAAACATATTTGTCCATCCAAAAATGCTAAAGTGCTTTTTAGAAAAAAATAATTTAAAAAACGAACCCACACGCTCGATCTAGTATACGGACTATTGGCCAGGGGGATGCGCCACACTGCCACTCAACACCTGCCCGAGGCCCAAAGTCTAGAGCAGGGGTACTCTCAAACTTTCTGTCGGGGGCCAAAATTACAGTGTGGTTAGTGGCCGAGGGCCGCACTGGTAGGGGTGGAGTCAGTGGGGGCGGGATCAGTGGGGGGCGGAGCTACAGTAAAAAAAACCAACCTTACAATAAACTAAAGATAAGCAATCGCTGGGCCCATGTTTGTTTGCCTTTGGCCTTTCCAACCAACATGCTACCTTTCTGGACTGACTTTGCTCGGTGCAATCTAAGCGTCTATATGTGTAAATCCTTTGGGCAGTTTATGCTGTTCGCATTCCTTTGCACGTTTGTTTATAAATTAAAAATGAACAGCATAAATAGCAGGGCTCGTTTATGGCTGAAGGAATTCTTTGCGTAACACTACATTGCGTCAGTAATGAGCTTGAACCCAGACTGACCTCTCCTCCTTCGAAGCAGCACGCAAGCAAGCTAGGATTTATTGCAAGAGGCTGACTCGCGCCCCCTGGCCCGTCTTAGTACAATGATTGCATGTCAGCTTCACGTCAGTGTCCAGTTTGAAGAGCAGTTTTCAGTGCACGGCCTCTCCCGACACCACTGTAGTTCATGCAACTGTTGCACATACATGTTAAAGTCAAACTCCGTCTGCACACATGCATAAGCATCATTAAAATGGTGGTAAACTGAAAACCAGGACAGCACCGTCTTGTGAATTCATCACCGACAAACATACCTGTGCAGGCGAAGATTTTCCAGGCTGCTGTGAAGGTTCTCCAGGGCTGCAGGCTGGAAGGATGTCGTAAACAGGGACACAGGGACACAGGAAGCTCACCAAAAGGTCCTTTAAAAGTCAGCTGTAACTAGCGCTAGTTACAGCTGACTTTTAAAGGGCCTGAGCTTCACACCCGGGTCCGTGTCCATGTGTGACGTCAGAGGCAGGCAGGCCAATGAGAGGCAAGCAGTCTGCAGAGACGATGGCCGCAGGAGGAAACGTTGTGAATACGTATTCAAGCGTATTCGCAACGTTTGCTCCTGCGGCCATCTTCCCTGTTTAGGAACTGCGGGCGACAGAGTGTAATCCAGGGTTACTCATACACTACACTGAAATCGGTCCGCGGGCCGCCAATGAAGGCCGGGCGGGCCGCCAGCGGCCCGCGGGCCGTACTATGAGTAACCCTGGTCTAGAGTATATTGCCGGGCCGACGTTCTCACAGCCTTGAGGCCTGTGAGGTCATCTGCTCAGCAAAGACATAGCCTTAAGGACCAGTCTCCACCCCCTGACGACCTGGGGGTAAAGTTTGCCCCAGGTATTTCAGACTGAAGCCCTGTGGTGCTGGGGCTTCATGCCAATAAGGGAGTGGAGAGCACCGTCACCCAACCCATCCCCAATTTGTCACAGGGTGTGGAAGGGTTTATCTGTTTATCATCATGATGTTTGAAAACACAGCGCAGACTCGAGGTGTCTGCTTCCTGTGCTGTATTTAGTGTGAGACGCCATTCTGTTCCAGAGTTCAAGTTCCACTGCCTGGAGACTTGTGGAACAAAGTTGCACCCTGCAGGTTGCAAGTGTGTTGGTCTAAATAAACAAGCTAACTTCCCTCTGTACCGTGTGGTGCCCTGCATCCCCAAGTCCTTTAGAGGGCCTGGTCATTTAAAAAGAATGCAGCAGTTGTTGTTCAAGTATTAAGAGCGCCACTACTGATAACAGGTGCCTAGATGAACAGAGCAATAATTGCCTTACAGTTTTTTTTCTTTTCCATTTTCTTTTCGAAATTACTTTTGGAATCTCCTCTATTCGACTGATATGGATAGGACCCCGTCATCCAGCTTGCAAGCGCCTAATGCAACATTCTATATATACATGTAGACGTGTGTACCTTAAACCTAGGTTGTAAACAATGGATAACTGTAGTGTACACCGTAGAAGAGCGGGGTCACTCAGGATCATGTACAACGTGGAGGGAAGAGGAGGTGGTGTAGCTTTCATTCTTATTAAGACCGGGGAGGCGATGGGTGGTGGGGGGGGGGGGGAAGGCGGACTCATGCCCCTCATCTATTGTTAAAACTTTCAATGCACAACATTTTTAAGGCACCACATTGCAGCCGTAGTCCCTCTGGTCATTCATTAAAAAGTAGCTGCTCATTTTGGCACTGGGGATCCAGGTTCGAATCCCGGCATCTGCGTAGCATCCTGTGATTCTGGGCAAATCATTTAACTTCCCTGTGCTGGTAAAAAAATAATATGACATTGTGTAATGTAATTGGTGCTCATGTAAAGCCCTCCAAAACTATTCAGGTCAAGTGTGTGCCATATAAAACTGCAAGAAAAAATAATGGAGCTCAGCATCTGACATTTTATCGTAAACATGTTCCCGTACTGATGACTGACACAGGACTAAGTGGAGTCAGCTGCTGCCACTGCCGTTCAAGACACCTCGTATTAGCTGACCCCAGCACAGAGAATAAGTGCTTCAAAAATGTCCACGTGCAAAGAATCAAGAAATGTGAATGTGCCTGTCATTTCCAATTTCCTCTGTCCCCTCTGACCAGCAACCCACATTGTCAGAGCTTGTAAAACAGAAACTACTCTCAATAGGTGAGCAGAGCTTTATCAGAAGACTGCAAGGATTGGGGAGTGAGGGGGGTGACCTAAAGGCAATGACCTGTGGAGGGCACTTCGTGAAAGAAATGGTAGATTCGCCAGTGGAGTTAAAGATCCTAACGGGAAGGTGAGGGTTTCAGCACAGCCGTTGTACATATGGGAGCAGGAAGAGAGGACCAGTAGCCTGCGAATGAGAGGGGTACGCGAGTTCTGTTACTAGGCTGTAGGTGCTGTATTTTCAGAGCCTTCAACGCTATGTGTTCTTGCAGAAGTAGGGCCTGGTTTAATTCACTGCTTTCCGAGCACGGCTGAATGCCTCGTCAAACACCTGTTTTCAAGAGACAGGAGGCATCTCCAGACCACTTCCTACTCCTCTCTGGATGCTCCTGCTGCAGGCTCTGCTCTGTGAACTTCTGTATTGCTTAGCCCAAGTCACAGATGATGCACCACAATTATGGAGTGAAAGGCAGACCGGGCATGTATTTTGCATTCGTCTTCACTTGGCCGTGTCGATCTTCTTCGAGGAGTTGGCGTGAGCATATGGGGGTGACTTTGGACCACAGCTAGGCATCAGCAGTCTCTAGATATCTTTGCAATTCAGGTAGGCTAATAGTTTTGCACAGGTGTCTATGTAGAAGAATGCTAGCTACATCCAGGATGTTGATTCTCTACTTTTTCTTGTAGCACATTACTTTTATATAGTGCATAGTGTGAACTGAGTGGCATCACTTGTTTGCACGATTGAGAGCTATGGAGCTGTGGTTGAAGGCACTGCGAGGTTCTCAGTGTCTGTCAGTGGCTCAAAATGGTGTTCGGAATACATGGCCATCCAATCATTGGCCTCTCTGCAGAGCACTTAGGGCAGTGGTCACGTATTTGAGTTGTAATAATGATTCTGTGCAAATGGGTGTTATGGGGCCCCCATCAGTGCGGTACACAGTTTTCAAAATTATGACAAGATGGAAGTAAAAAAAAAAATGCAGTGGTTGTTCGCTACTGAAAACTCATCTCTAACTTTTACGCCCTACCACTTTCAAATGTCACCAGCCACCACTGGAGCCAACTATAACTTATACCCTGCAATGCACTGCTTTTGACCTCAAATATTACATCCCTCATGAAATGGTCAGTGCTATTACTGATTACATCACTGATGATACCTCAAATGACATTACTTATGACATCATCAAGTGAGTGTTTTGGAAACATTTGTGCATTTTTAAGATATATACTAAGCTACTACACAAGTTAAATTCGTATACTTTCTCTACTACTAAGGAGTGATACTATTTCTAACGTATGTTTTCTGAGTGACTGTGTGACTATCAGTGTGTGAGTGGGTGTGTAAGAGGTGGTAGGGGTGTGCGAGTGGTTGTATGGCTCGGTCAGTGGGTGTGTGAGTGGCTATATAGGTTTCTCAGTGGGTGTGAGTGGCTCTATAGGTCTGTGAATAGGTGGGTGAGTGGTTTTCTGGTTGTGTGAGTGGCTGTATGGTTGTGTGAGTAGTTATATCATTGTATGGGTGGGTGTGGTAGTAGCTGGATAAGTCTGAGTGGGTGTGTGAGTGGTTTTGTGGGTATGTGAGTGGTTTCTCTGTGTGTGATTGTATGGGGGTGAGAGTGGCTGTATGAGTCTGTGAGGGGTGTATGAGTGGTTTTGTGGGTGTGTGACTGGATATGTAACTGACTGTATGGGTGTGTGAGGTTGTATGTGTGTGTGAGTGGTTGTACGGGTCTGTAAATGGTTTGTGATTGACTGACTGTACAGGTCTGTCAGCGGGACACAGGTGGTTTTGTGGGTGTGTGACTGGATATGTAACTGGATGGATGGATGTGTGTGTGTGTGTGTGTGTGTGTGTGTGTGTGTGTGCGCGTGTGTGTGTGTGTGTCTGTAAATGGGTGTGTGAGTGGTTGTATGGGTGTGTGAGTGGTTCTGTGGATGATGTCATGAGTAATGTAATCAGCAATGTATTTGAGATTTTATCATGGACGTCACTGACCATGTCACGAGTGACACAATATGTGAGGTCAAAAGAAGTGTATTGTGGGAAAGTAAGTCATAGTTAACTCAGATAACTGTAACTGCTGAATTTCTATAACATCCCTCTAACCTTCGTTTTGTTTAGTGAATTCCTAAGGTTTTTTAAAATTGTATTTCCTAACTGTAACCTGCAACCTTTGAGAGTGGGTGTGTGCCTCTGTGCACCTCTCGTTTTCCTTCTACTCATCTGTCTCTCTAGTTGCCCCAGTGCACCCTTCCTACGCCCTCCGTGTGCACTGTTGCATTTTGCCCTTAAGCCACCAGACTGCCCTGTTGCTTATTTGAACATTCTCTGGTTTATTTACAGTTGTCCCCGAAATGTGGATGCAGGTGCCTGCAGTGTGCACGCTGCTATTATTCTGAGACCGCCCTGGAGCTGCCCTCGGTTAGCATCATGTTCTCGTTGGAGACAGGCAGACCGAAGCACTCTCTGCAGCCTGCTTCTAAAACTCATTTCTGTGGAGGTCACCTGGCCTGCAATCTGTCCTCTTCTGTCCCCGGGCATGGTGCACTTATCTGTACCCAGTTGTAGTGCACCCTTCTGCTGCAGTCAGCCTGTTCTATAATACATTTACAGTGGCAATTGGTGGAATATGTTCCACCAATTGCTACTATAAACCTCCCAAACTTTAACAAGTGGGTGCCGCCATCGCGCTAGTTGCCAGCACGCATGTGCACTGTGGGGCTAATGTCCATTTGAATTGACAAGATCTACTGGAGTTATATTGTAGCCAACGGCACAACAATTTCAAATAAATGGACTTACCAGTGAGCAAAAACCATGTAAAGATGGTGGTTTGTTGCTAAAGAGATCTACAGAATAAGATTAGTCTGCTTTTGATGGCTAGTGCACCAACGGGAGTGAATAATGGGATTTTTAAATCAGTCTATGGTCAAAGATGTGTAAACGAAGTAGCATTGAGAAAGGCAGTAGTTGAAAAGCATCTGTCTGGTTTATTAAAATGAACTCTGAAACCTCCTAAGTGCACCACTGTAGTTCCTTGTGGAGCATTTGGGAATATAAATATATTCCACTGGTTTTGTACCATTGAAATCTGCGTCTAACTATAACGTCCCTGCAACCTTTGAGATATATATATATATATATATATATATATATATAACACAAAGCTTACAGGGATATTCTAGTTAGACTCAGATTTCAATCGTGCAAAACCTGTGAAATTCTGCAGTTATAGTTACCTGAGCTAAATGTAACTTATTCCCCTGCAATGCGCTGCTTATGACCTCACACATCACTCATGACATGGTCAGTGACATCACTGATGACATCATCTACAGAACCACTCACACACCCACTCACACCATCATACAACCTCTCATACACCAACTCACATACCCACACAGCCACTCACATACTCATTCACAGTCCCATACAACCACTCACTCAGCCATTGAGCCACTCACTCACCTGTACATCCCTCACACAGCCACTTACACACCCATACAGCTACTAACACAGCCACTCACTCGTACAGCCAGTCACACACCTATTCACTCACCCATACAACCACTTACATACCCCTTCACACATCCATACCAGCACTCACACACCCACTCATTTACCTATACAGCCACTCATACAAACTGTGCAATGCAGCCACTCACACACCCACTCACTTACCCATATGCACACAGAAACACTCACTCGCACACACACACACCCAATCATCAATACAGCCACTTACACAGCCAGTCACCCATACAACCACACTCACACCCACTGACCCCACCCATAGAGCCACTCACACATACCCACTCACCCACCCAGTCACTCACACAGCTACTTACCTACCCATACAGCTACTCACACATCCACTCACTAATGCAGCCACCCATACAGCCACTAACTCACCCACACATCTACTCACATACCCACTTATTTGCCATACCAGCATTTGCACAACTCACAAACCCATACAGCCACTCGCACACAGATTCAGACAGTCACACAGCCACAAGGTAACATGTTAGAAATAGTATCACTCATTAGAAGTACAGAAAGTATATAAATGTATCTTATGTATTAGCTTAGTATATATGTGTAACCTGCATTACCATTTATAAAACAGTCACAATCACTGGATGAAGTCATCAGTGATGTTATTTGAGATGTCATCACTGATGTCAATGACCATGTCATGAGTGATGCACTATGTGAGGTCATAAGCAGTGCAATGCGGGGGCATAAATTATGGTCAGCTCAAGTAACTATAACTGCTGAATTTCACTGCTTCTGTACGAGCAAAATCTGAGCCTAACTATAACATCCTTGTGACCTTTGGTTTTTTTCAGTGAATTTCTACGGTGTTTTAATTCCATTTCCTAAACATAACATTCCTGTAACGACTGTTTATTTCAATTATTTTCTACTTTTTTTTAGTTTTATTTCCTACCTGTAACCTATAAGAGTGAGTGTGTGAGTGAATACATGAGTGTTTCAGTGGGAGTGGGAGTGTGAGTGAGTGGGTGAGTGTCTCGATGGGTGTGTGTGTCTGAGCGGACTTCGAAGTGGCTACATAAGTGTCTCACTGAGTGTGTGTGAGTGGGTGCTTAAGTGTCTGAGTAAGTCTGTGAGTGGGTGCATGAGTGGCTGAGTGGCTTTGTGAGTGCCTCCTTGTGTGTGTATCAGTCTGTAAGTGAGTGCATGAATGTCTGGGTGGGTCTGTGAGTGGGTGCATGAGAATGTCTAAGTGGGTGCCTGAGTGGGTGAAAGTGTGTCTTAGAGGGTCTGTGAGTAGCTGTGAATGTCTGAGTGGGTTTGTGAGTGCCTCCATGAGTGTGTGACTCAATCTGTGACTGGGTGCATGAGTCTCTGAGTGGGTATGTGAGTAAGCTCATGAGTTACACGGTGGGTCTGTGAGTGCACGAGTCTCTGAGTGGGTCTGTTAGTAGATGTGTGAGTGTCTAAGTGGGTCTATGAGTGGCTGCATGAGTGTCTGAGTAGGTCTATGAGTGGGAGTGTGAATGTCTGCGAGTGGGTCTGTGAGTGGGTACGTGAGTCTGGGAATGGGTGGTTCTTTATCCATAACTCTCAGATTAGCAAATCAAATTGTTTGGCAGCTGTTGAAAACAAGCATTTACAATGCAACGGTCTCGGCATTATTAAAGTTAGAGCTATTGGCATTGCTCATGACAATGCCGTTTCTTTAAATGTTTTAAAAACAAAAACATAAACCAAAAAAATGTCATGAGCAATGCCAATAGCTCTAACTTTACCAATGCCGAGACCATTGCATTGTAAATGCTTGTGTTCCAGTCTCTTGGCTGGGAGCAGTCAGGAGCCTCACACCTGATGCAAATGAAGTAGAGGGGAAACAAAGGCTCTCACCTTCTTGGCACTTCACACATACTTAAGAGAGGCAGCTTTTCACTTTGTTCAGTCCCTGTTTAGGAGATATGCATGCACTGTAAGAATATCAGATGTGTTGGTCTTTCCCAGTATTTACACAAAGCAAATTGCATTTATATAGAGTTTACTTCCCCTGAGGAGGCGTTGAAATAATTTACTATTACTATTTACTATTTTACTTGTATAGCCCTACTCATTCCAATGCAGGGTGTCAGAGCGCTTTACATCAACACGTGCATATTACACGTACATTTATTACATGTACAAAAATGATATGTTTGTAAAGGAATGTACAGGATGTGTTGCATAAAACTGGGGGGTTGCAAGGTGTGGAAGTCACATACCATCTTCCATAGCTCACTGTGGTATTATCCTCGCAATGCGCTCAAACGTACACTTGATAGACCTGCTAAACATATATGTGAGGGCTTTAGATCTGATGTCACTTCTTGGGGTGCCACTTCCTGTAAAGTCATGGCTTGTGATGCCACTTTCTATGAAGTCAATTCCTGTGATGGCTTGTGTGATGTCATGCGCCGAGATGTCACGCGCTGTGGCTTCGTGCGCCGTGATGTCACTTGCATGCTGCCAAACTAGGTCAGTCCCCCCACTTATTATTTGTATGACTTGTGCCCGGCGCAAAACAGTGTTCATCCCACGTAACGCACTCGCTGCAGTCATTGGACGTCATAACTAAACTGTAGCAAGTTGTTACTCTCGGTGGTATTTTACCTCTCATTACAGTAGAGGTAAGTGGTGCTGTTGAGAAGCCAAATCCTTGCGCGTCATTATTGTCCATGAACCCCACTGGTATAAAAAAAAAAAACTGTTAGTGACAACTACTGATTTAAAATGTACATTGCTCTCCCCCAGAGCTGCGCTCTCCTGTGTGGCGGTGGGGGAGCTGGGCCACGCTGACAGCTTCACTAACAACCCCTCGTCATTGACCAACACAGCTGGAGCAGCTGTGTTGGTCGATGACAAGCTGCAACCCAGGGGGTTACCCAGACCGGCTGCTGACAGGAGAGACAGGGGTCGGTCGGGGGTGCGGGAGCGACACTCGTCCTCCCTGCCTCCCTTGTGTCTGTGGGGTCCACGGTTAGTAGAGGACCCTTTGCCCCAGACCGTGACATCCGGGCCAGGAGTCATGCTGCTCTGACGTCGGAGAAGGGCCAGGAGTCATGCTGCTCTGACGTCAGAGAAGGAAAAAACGGGCCAGGCTCGGTGGTCAGGCGAATGGCTCTCACCCAATGAGGCAATTAGAGACAGTCTGTGATTACAGATGTCATGCATTCTAATATTGTGTTAATAGGGATTCCGGATTGTGGGCTCCTCTGCCCTCATGGCTGTTCCGCTGGTATGATAATGTGCAGCCGGCCGCCTGTTGAATTATGACCACGCCCCTCACCCCTCGGAAACCCCCTTACCCCTCCCCGCCGTTTTTTTCGCACACCCTGAGCCCTGCCACTGGGAGTCCTGTATATTCTGGTTTTATAAGTTGGGACCACATTCCCGAGCTGTAGCCCATGGTGACAAATTGTGGGGCCCCGCAGTATGTCCCCTGGCAGCCTGCCAATGCCAGCAGTGGGGGTAGAGTTCTGGGGGAAGGGGGGTGTTGGGGGAGATAGGGCTTGCACGTAAGCCCGCACACGCATTTTACCGCAAGCGCCTTTTCAAAGGCGGACACTGGACGATAAACGCGGCGTTGTTACTCATTATCTCTTAACGAGACCCGAGCCCCCCGTAAAAAACAAACAACATCTGGCTCTCATCCCCGCGTGTCCATTCTTATTTTCTGTGAATGTCTTATTTATTTATTTATTTCCATGTTCTGCCGACCACATGTCGTGGGCTGCGTGCCAGCCAGCGATCTCATGGTTTCCCACGCACTTATTACAGTACAGACACTTTCACTGGTACTAACCAGAGAAAAACTGGATTCTGCACCATTCTTTTGGCTTGCGAAATTACTCGAAGCGTTCTGCAGCAGCGCGGCAACGCAGCGTCCTTTTCGGATTCGGGGGCGTGTTTTGCTGTTGTCTCCTCCTTGAGACTTTTCGCAAAAAACACGTCCCCCGATCCGAAAAGGACGGGGCATGATTGGAGTGACGGGACCTCTTCTCCAATGGCTGGCCAGCATTTACGAGGCCAGCCAATGGAGAACAGGGCAGAAGAGGGGCGGGTTCAAGCCCCTCTTCTCCCAAGTCATTAAATCTCCAGACTTCCGGTCTGCCGACCGGATGGTCCCGAGACCTAAAGATGATATGGCAAAAATATTTACTTTTGTAAAATAAAATTACAAAAATGAGTTCATGAAGGGCCTGACAGGCAAGAATATATGTAAAACTGCATATGGACTCTGACATAAAAGGAAGGATAGTGATATTTTAATCCTTTATATTTTGACTATTTTTATTTAATTTTGCATGTGGCTAGTGGGAACTTGTATGGTATGATTTGATTTTCCTTTTATGAGGACAATTACATCTCCTCTGCTCCATAATACAAGACTGATCTTCTCAGGAAATCATGCAACATGTACAAAATGTAAACAAAAGCAGTGCCTCAGTCTGGCAGTATTATATTATTAGATAGTGCTCTGCCAAGCAAAAATTACCGGGTCTACCTAAAACAGTCTCCCGTTCAACTTTGGTTAGGTGCTGGATTAGTGCCTATGGGTTCGGTAATAAGGAACCTTGATTCTCATGTATAAAATAATATTTATTGCCATTATAACTTTGGTGTACAAAAAAAATGGGAGGGGGGATGCAAGGCCCCCCCCTCCCGAGCAGATTTCAGTCCCTTGGACTCCATCTCCTAGGGCCCGGCCACGTGTTTCTGGGTGCCCTGGTCCCAGCTAGGGCACCCAGTGAGCACGATGGAGATAGCTGGGGGAGCCTCAAGGCCCCTGTGGCCCCAGCGTGAGTCAGCATTGCTGCTGCACGCAGGAAGCTGCTGGAAATGCAGCTCCCTGCATGCAGGAGCAATAGTTTAATCTCTTTCCTTTCCAGCTAGTCTGGGGGCAGGGAAAGAAAATAAACCTCTGCATTCAGTGGGTTGGAGCTGTCAAAACTCCCGCCAAGTCAGAGCAAACAGCTATATCCCTGGGGTTGGTACCCAGGGTCATAGCATGGCCATATATGGCTTCAGGAGAGGGGCCACGTGGCTCCACTCCTTTGTCTTTCACGGGCCGGCCCAGGGGAGGTGGCAGGCATGGGAGAGGGGCAGCACTGTCCTCTGCCCACTTCAAAATCTGTTTTTGGCCCATGAAGGTGGTGGACCTCGGGGAGGTTCCAGGTGCCCCACCTATATTATTTAATATTTTTTGCCCTGGGGATGTGGTGATCCCAGAGGTGTGGGGGGTCCGTGCGTCCCCCCTGCACTATTATTGTATTAGCCCTTGGGAGGTGGTGGTCCCTGGGAATTGCAACAGCCCAGGAGGGGTTCCATGCAGCCCCCACTTCTTTAATTAAATAAAGCCACCCAGGTAGGTGGTGGCCCTCAGGCTCATTTGAGCTCAAGGAGGGGGTCCATGTGCGGTCTCCCACGTTTGTTTTGAAAAGGGCCTCAGGGTTGGCCAGGTCCCAGGGGCATTTTCTAAAAGAAAAAAAAAAAGGAGGGGTGCACACTGGACCCCCTTCTGTGGGTCTTTTGAGCCCTGGGACCACCACATATTCGGGGCTTTATTTAACGTATTGTTCGGGGCATGTTCAGACCCCCCCTCCAGGGGATCTTTTGAGCCCCGGGGACCACCACCTCCCTAGGTTTCGAAATGTAATATGGAGGGGGGCTTTGCAAACCCCCCTTCTTTAGAGCCCCGGGGAACATCACCTCCCTGGGGCTTATAAACTATAATTAGCAGGGGGCCACGTGGACGCCCCGGGGACCACCACCTCCCCAGAGTCAGCAATTAAAATAGATGTGGGAGGGGGGCCACACAGCCTCCCTCAAGGGCCATATACGGCCTCAGGTACCACTATCGCCACAGGACCGGACCATGAAAATGAAAGCAGGGGGGCCAAGCGGTCCCCCTCCTGGAGCCATTAAAGGCCCTGGGAACCGCCCCCCCCCCCCCCTCAAGGGCTGGCTTTTGCTATCTCCCGGGTGCCCACCCTCAAGAGATAGCACTTTGGTCTCGCTTGGCTGGAGATTCGAGAGATCCGCCAAGCAAGAGCAAACACTACCTCCACTCCCAGCAAGCAGGAGCTGTCAAACTGCTCCCGCTTGCTGTCTTTTGGGCAGGGAAACTGAAGAAAGATAGCTCTGCATGCAGGGTGCTGCATATTTAGCAGCTCCCTGCATGCAGGACCAATGCCGGCTCCTGTAAGTGGCATTGAGGCTCCCCCATGGTCCCCATCATAGCACACTGGGTACCCATGGTGGGCTCCAGGGCACCCAGGTAGATGTGGCTTGGCTCTGGGGGATCGGGTCCCCAATGTCAAAATTGGCTCGGGGAAGGGGACCATGCGGCCCCCTACCCCATTGAAATGTGTCCAGGCCCCAGGGGTATGGGGTACCTGGGGCCAAAATCAGGCCAGGGAGGGAGACCAAGTGGTCCTTCTCCCCAACTACCCAAAAGGCAAAAATGAGGACAGAAAAAACTGCAGAAAAGGCAGAACAGACAGCAGAGAAACACGAGCAGCAGAGGGCAAAACAGATGGCAGAGAAACACGCAAAAAAGCCAAAACGGAGGACAGAAAAAGGAGCAGAAAAGACAAAACAGAGGGAAGAAAAACAAGCAGGGATGGCGAAACGGAGGACAGAAAAAGGAGCAAAACAGGCAAAACACAGCAGAAGAAGGCAAAACTGAGGGTACTCAGACACATGCACCCACTCATGGACCCACTGAGACACTCATACACCCAATGACAGACCCACTCAGGCTCATGCATCCACTGGCAGACTCACTCACAGACATTCATGCACCCACTCACAGACCCACTCACACTCATGCATCCACTCCCAGATCCACTCACAGACCCACTCAGACACTTATGCACTTACACACTCAAAGGTTAGAGGTTACAGTTATGAGAATTACAATTTAAAAAACCTTAGGAATTCTCTTAAAAAACCAAAAGGTTACAGGGACATTATAGTTATAAAACAACATTAAAAAAGCTTTGAAACTCACTGATAAAACAAAAGGTTACAGGGATGTTATAGTTAGGCTCAGATTTCACTGGTACAAAACCAGTGAAATTCAGAAGTTATAGTTACCCGAGCGAAGTATAACTTACGCCCCCGCAATGCACTGCTAATTACCTCACATATTACATCACTTATGACATAATCAGTGACAAAATTGGGGCAAAATTGAAAAACAAAATGCGTTTTGGCCCTGGGGGCAAGGGTATTTTTATCCTGTCCCCTTCTTTTTTTTTTTTACTTTTTGTTTGGGACTCAAGTGAGTCGAGTCCCAAAATGGCTGTCAACACTTGTTGGTTGAAGTGTTGGCGGCCAATCAGATATCTGCACAAGATATGTTGGATTTGCGGAGGGTCCGTGCCTCTACATATACACATGTTTTTCCGTTAATAGCTAAAAAATAAAAAAAGACTGAACGGATTTATAGCAAAATGTAAAAAGGGCACTTTCTGGACCAAGCGCTACCCTTCTGCCAAATTTGGTGTAATTTCGTATAGCAGTTTGGGCTGAAGTCGTGTTCAAAATCCCTATTGGAAATTGCATGGGAAACACACTTCTGCCCTCCACCCCTTTTTTATCAGCCCCTGCTTGACGGATCACTTTCCAGGCATAACTAGACACAGGAGTGCACTTCTTTTAGAGAATTACGTGAGGATTCGTCAAATGGCACCAAAGTTATAAGCAAGTCAAAAAATGCTTTTCTTACGGATATTAGGTCCTAATTAGAATTACCTACTGTCAACCGCCAGTAGGTTATACAGCTAATACTGCCCAAGATACCCTTTGTGATTTTTTGTTTTTTAAACTGTACTTTCTAAATGTGCTACTTTACGGAGACTATTTTGCCATCTAGACTGCTATGAAACAGGAGGGAACCCAAGACTCTGGCAGGCTAAGGTACAGTTAGGTCTGCTTTTTGTGTAGACAGAGGATTTATTGGTTTGCTAATAACTTAGGCACGTTTGACCAATAATCACAATACTTCCCGAAAAAAAGTGTATCTACCTCAGTTCCTGGGGGCTGAGAAAAAAGGTTGGTCCCAAAACACAAAATCCCCATACATTTTTTCATAGACGTCTTTAAAACAGATTATAGCGAAACTGCTGATCAGAATTACACCAAATTTGGCAGGAAGCTCTTAGTTGTAAATCCATCCAGTAGTTTTCAAGATATTAAGGGTAAAAAATAATTGTATATTTTGGCAGTTGGGATTGAAAGAGTCCCTCAGGGGTCCCCAGAGAGCATGAAATCATAAATGAAGCCCTGGGATTGGTCAAGAGGCTCCATTTTTTCTGTGAACCTTCATGCTCATGCGGGAGCAAGTGGCTTCTGCAAGCCCAGTGATCTCTCCGATTGGCTGGATGTTGGAATTCTAGAAATGAAATGGCAGCCATTACTGTGGACTGTGAAAAATTGGAGGTGTTGTGGAAATGAAGTTAAGATTTAGAGAGGAGGTGACTTGGGGATAACTACTGTGAAGAAAATAAATGTATATTTAACAAATTTTTACTATCTTGCAGGACTCGTGGGATTGTAAAGAGGAGTAGATGAGTTCTCAATACACTGTATTAGGTGGAATGCATAATTGTGGTCCTTTGTTTTTGAGAGGAAGTTTGAAAGAGATAAGTAATGTGATGATTAGAATGATAATTTTTGTATACTTTTTTTTAGATGTTACGATATCGCGAGACTCCCGCGGGATCATGGAAGAAGTAGGTGATATTTAAATACACTCTAATATGCATACTTGTTACTGTAGGAAGGAGTCTTACTGGAGATGGTGTGTATCAGAGTCTACTGTTTAAGCACACTGGCTTGGTAGGAGTTATGAGTAGAGTTAAGGCTCTTCCCACACCCTAAGATGCACACCCATCATTAAAGAGAGGGGTGTTAGTGGGGAGGATAGTCCCGGACGCAGCATACTATGCACACCCATCATCCAAGAGAGAGGTCTCAGCAGAGAGGCCAGTCTCTTTACCCACACTCTAGTATGCACACACGTCATGATAGTAAGAGGTCTGGAAGTAGATACCATCCTATCCATACAGCTTACTATGGTCACTAGTCATCTGAGAAAGAAGTCTGACAGGTGAGGGCAGTCCCTCCCCACACACTAGTAAACACATCAATCATCTGAGATGTGTCAAAGGAAAGGTCAGTCCATACACACTTATTACTACGCTAACCTGTCATCTGAGAGAAGGGTCTGACAGGAGAGGCCAGTTAAAGTTCACACCCTAATATGCACACCTGTCACCTGAGGAGAGGCCAGTCCATACCCATCTTAATATGCTCACCCATCAGAAAGAGGTCTGACAAGAAATAGTAGTCCCTTTCCACCCACTACTACACACACCTGCCATCTGAGAGGTCTTAGCATAGAGGCCAGTCTCTCTGCACACACCCAACTACGCATGCCTATCATCTGAGAAAGGGGTCTGGAATGAGAGGCCTGTCACTCCCCCATGGTAACCCGTCAACTGAGAGGCAAATCTGAGAGGAGAGGTCATTCCATCTACACACCCAACTATGCACACCTGTTATCTGAGAAAGAGTTCTGGAAGGAGAGGGCAGCCCCTGCCCACACATTACTACGCACTCATTATCTGACACAGAGGCCAAAAAGTAGAGGCCAGTCTATCCACAAAGTCTACTATGCACACCCATTATCTGTTTGCGAGCATCTCACAAGACTCACATGGAAAATTACTGGGCCTGTCATAAGGTTTTGTAGGGTCCCATAAGATTCTCACAAGATCGTGTGGGGAGAAGAAAAAAAAAATGTCTAGGGCTCAACCATACTTATTACATGGTTGAAGAAATGCTGCGTTGTGATAGGGTGCAGAGCCAGAGATAGCTCTGTTTGTTCTTGGTGCTTTGGAGGAGAACGAAGTCGGTTTCAGTTCTGATCAGCAGAAGTGAATTTATTTAGATCTGAAAGACTGCTGCCGTCATCTGCATTTAAGAAAACTCCATGTTCAGGTAAATAACAATATATGTTATAAACTTTGTTGTGAAGTGTCAATAAGTGTACTGATGTTGGTAAACTTATTCTATAGCATATTTACAAAGAAAAAAGTTGTTTGGGGGAGGTATAGATCTCTTTATATAGCTTTTGAAAAGTAGACATTAGAATGCAGAGAGATATCAGCAAGTATTGCAGATTGTGTTTTGAAACATGAAGTGTTCCAACTGTATTTACTTTTAAATAAAGGATTCAGTGTTTCTCCAATTATAGAACAAAGTATATGGAATGTGTTAATACAAGCCCTAGTGTTTTATGGACCTCACTGTACATATACTTTAGCCCTATGAGATCTTTGAGTGGCGATACTGGTATTTCTAGAGAGAAACAACAAGCTCAGTGTTAGCAAAGGTGTGTCAAGAATGTGTTACTTTATAAACCTTTATGAAATCAGGATTTTTTTGGAATGTTATAATTAGTTTCTGAAAAAAATGCACTGGGTGAGTTTGGAGTTTTTCTGGAGAAAGGAATACTAAGTTAGTGTTACACTAGATATAAATATGTGATTGTGGCTGAAATATGTAGAAAACGTTACAGAATAAAGTAAATAATGACTTTTGGGATTTATTGACCAGTATGTTACTTTTAATTTTTTTATTCACTTCTCTTTTTGTAGGGGGAAAATGGAAAACAGGAGTTGTCAACAAGAAAATTAACATGTGAGAAGATACGTCAAGAGAAAAAGAGGTCTTTTCAAAATAATGACTGTGGACTGTCAGAAAAAAGTATTCGTGGGAGAGGTAAAAATGTTTGTATTGTATAGAGGCACATTTGTGATCTTAGACAAGCTTGTCCTCTGTAGGTCTTCTTGTCTCTGAGGAAATAATTATCTACTAATATAAGCAGCAAAAAAGAGCCCTGCTAACTCAAGAACTTCCCAGTTCTAGACGAGCTATCATTTGTGATTTTCTTTTTTTTAAAACTATACTTTCTAAATGTGCTACTTTGCTGAGACTATTTTGCTACCTAGCCTACTATGCAATCGGATACAACTCAAGACTGTGGCAGGCTGAGGTGGCTAAAAGACAAAAAAAGATGCTCAATTCACATCAAACTCCAATAGGCAAATGAAGCAAGAATGGGGGAGACATTAGAGCCTGCTGATGAGCATCAATCCTTTTTAATGTATTAGTAAAGTTGGTCAGTTTGTTTGTTTTATAGTTGTTGATATAGTTTGTTAATTCAGTTGTTGGAGTTACTACTGATTTGTTTGCTTAATAGCGGTTAGATATGTGAATATTATTACAAAATTGTGACATTGTGACATTGACTAAAGAACAAGTTACTTACCTTCAGTAACGATGTATCTGTAAGAAACATTAGTTAGTTAGATTCCTCACCTTAGAATATCCCCAGGCGTCAGACTGGATCCGGAAGATTTTTCGTCAGCAATACCCCTTGCGCGTCGCTAGGCGTCGTCTGCGGCTCCGCGTCCGTCGTCGTGCGCCGGAATGACATAGTCGGAGTACTTAGACGCCGCCCTCGCGCGCTGACGTCAGTTCTTGTACATAGCCTTCCGCGCCAGGAACGCAGAGCCATGCAAAGACCGACACTGGTGCCAAAAATAAAATCTAGGGGCCTGAAAAGGATAACCTTAACCCTAGATGTCAGTTCGCAGAACGGGGAGGATGGGTGGGTCGGTGAGGAATCTAACTAACTAATGTTTCTTACAGATACATCGTTACCGAAGGTAAGTAACTTGTTCATCTGAAAGAAACACGTTAGTTAGATTCCTCACCTTAGAATAGATACCCAAGCAATACCATCCCCGGTGGTGGGTCTGCGAACCAAGATCACACCAGAAAGTCCTGGAGGACAGAACGGCCAAAGAAGCCATCCCTCCGGACTTGGCTGTCAAGGCAGTAATGCCTGGCAAACGTGTGTAGCGAAGCCCACGTCGCCGCCTGACAGATATCCTGCAAAGGGACACCCCGTCCCAAAGCAGTAGTAGCCGCTGTGGCCCGAGTGGAATGGGCGCGCAGCCCAACAGGAGGGTCTTTTTTAGCCAAGGAGTAACAAATTTTGATGCACAAAACGACCCACCGAGAGATGGTCTGTATGTGCACAGCTTTCCCCTTCTTAGCACCCACGTATCCAACGAAAAGTTGGTTGTCCACTCGGAACTGCTTTGTGCGGTCCAAATAAAAGGAGAGCGCACGTTTTGGGTCCAGACGGTGGAGCCTCTCTTCCTCTTTGGAAGGATGCGGAGGCGGAAAGAAGGTGGGCAAGGTGACAGACTGCCCAAGATGAAATGGAGTCACCACTTTCGGAAGAAAGGAGGGACGAGGCCGTAGGACAACCTTGTCCGGATGAACAGAGAGAAAAGGAGGCTTTGAAGATAAAGCCTGGAGCTCACTCACCCGTCTAGCCGAGGTGATGGCTACCAGAAAAGCAGTCTTAAGCGTCAGCAGACGAAGAGGACAATTATGAAGAGGCTCAAAGGAAGCGCACATTAGAAATGTGAGAACAAGATTCAAGTCCCACTGCGGCATTACAAAAGGGACAGGAGGGAACGTGTGAGTAATGCCTTTCAGAAAGCGTGTAACTACAGGGGACTTGAAAAGAGAAGGCTGATCAGGAAGCCGCAAGAAGGCAGAGATGGCAGCAAGATAACCTTTCAGGGTGCCCAGGGCAGAGCCCTGCCGGGCCAAAGAAAGTAGAAAGAGGAGAACCTCAGAAAGAGGGGCGGAAAGGGGATCCACAGCCTTTGCTGTGCACCATGCCACAAACTTGTTCCACCGGCAGGCGTATACCGTCTTTGTGGAGGGACGCCTGGCTGCCAGAATGATATCACAGACTTCAGGAGGCAAGTCAAATGGCATCAACTGCCGCCGCTCAATCTCCACGCATGGAGGTGGAGGCTGGACAGGTTCGGGTGGAGGACCGTCCCCTGCTGCTGCGACAGAAGATCCTCCCGAAGGGGCAGACGTATCGGAGGATCGGTCAACATACTGAGTAGCTCGGGATACCAGTACCTTCGTGCCCAATCCGGAGCCACCAAGATGACTTGGGCCCGGTCGTGCCTGATCTTCTTCAGCACTCTGGGCAGAAGTGGTATAGGCGGAAAGGCGTACAACAGACCGCAACTCCACTCGTGACGAAAAGCGTCGCCGAGCGAGTGCCGCCTTGGAAATTCCAACGCGCAGAACTGCTGACATTGCACGTTCTCTTCGGTGGCGAATAGATCTAACCAAGGCTCTCCCCACTGCTGAAAGAGACCTTGCACCACTTCGGAGTTCAGACGCCATTCGTGATCCATCATGCACCGGCGGCTGAGTTCGTCTGCTCTGGCGTTCAGAGAGCCCGCCAGATGTTGAACCACTAGGGTGACGCCCTGGTGTTCCAGCCATGTCCAGAGGCGCAGAGCCTCCTGACAAAGGGTCCACGACCCCACCCCGCCCTGTTTGTTGCAATACCACATGGCGGTGGTGTTGTCCGTGAACACCTGCACGACACTTCCCCTGACAGAGGGAAGGAAGGCTTTCAGTGCAAGCCGGATCGCTCTCAACTCCAACAGGTTGATGTGGAGACGAGACTCCGCCGGAGACCAGAGGCCTCTGATCTCCGCCTCTCCCATATGGCCACCCCATCCCAGGAGGGACGCATCCGTCACTACGACATGCTCCGGTTGGGGAAGGGAGAGGCTCTTGCCCTTGACCCAATCGCGGTCCGTGAGCCACCACTGAAACTGCTGTGCAGTGCCCTCCGAGATCAAGACATGGTCGGACAGGTTGCCGTGATGCTGGGCCCACTGAAACTTCAGGTCCCACTGCAGAGCCCGCATGCGCCGCCTGGCGTGATGCACTAGTAGGATGCAGGAGGCCATCAGCCCCAGAAGCCGCAACACTAGCCTGACCGAAACCCAGGATAGAGGCCGAAAGATGGGAATCAGGGCCTGTATATCCCGGACCCGCTGTTTCGGTGGATGGACCCGGAACTGCGCCGAATCGAGAACCGCTCCGATGAAGAGGAGCTTTTGAGAGGGACTCAGGTGTGACTTCGGCACGTTGATGGAAAACCCCAGCAAATGCAGGAGATCCGCCGTAGTCTGGAGGTGGGAGACGACTGCCTGGGGCGAGCCCGCCTTCAACAACCAGTCGTCGAGATAGGGGGAGACTGGAACCCCTGATCTGCGCAGATGAGCTGCGACCACCGCCATCACTTTCGTGAACACCCGAGGGGCACTGGTGAGGCCGAAGGGGAGCACGGTAAACTGAAAGTGCTCTTGGCCCACCGCGAACCGCAGGTAACGCCGGTGGGCCAGCAGGACGGGGATGTGGAAATATGCGTCCTGCAAGTCCAACGCTACCATCCAGTCTCCGGGGTCTAGGGCAGCTAGAACCTGAGCCAAAGTCAACATCTTGAACCTTTCCTTCCGGAGGAAGGCATTGACGTTCCGGAGGTCCAAGATAGGGCGTAGGCCCCCTTTGCCCTTCTTGGGAACCAGAAAGTAGTGGGAATAACAACCACGACCTACTTCTGGACTCGGAACGCGCTCGACGGCCCCCTTGGCCAAGATGGCCGAAACTTCCTCGTGGAGAATATTCAAATGATCCCCCGAGATACGGTGGTGCTGCGGTGGCATGGCTGGAGGGGTCGTCTCGAAGGGGAGGGAGTAGCCCCTTCGGACGATTTGCAGCACCCACCTGTCCGATGTGATGGACCGCCAGTGGAGCAGGTGATGGCGAACTCTGCTGCCCACTGGCGTGGAATGGGCCTGAAAGCTCGGACTAGGAAGGCTTTGAGGCGGATGCTGCCGGGGTGGATGTGGGCTGACCTCGTCGTCCTCCAGAACCGCCTCGGCGGAAACCACGTCCGCGACCGCGCGCAGGTTGGTTCTGCGGCTGGTGGCTAGGCGCACGTGAGGAGGCACCCCTTCCTTGGCCACGAAAGGGGCGAAAGGCGGAAGATTGCGACCGCGGGGCCGAGAGGCCCAAGGACTTGGCCGTAGCCCGGGAGTCCTTAAAGCGGTTCAGCGCACTGTCCGCTTTCTCGCCAAACAGGCGAGTGCCATCAAACGGCATGTCCATGAGAGTGCTCTGGACATCGCCCGAAAATTACGTGGACCGCAGCCAGGCGTGACGTCTAAGCGCCACTGTGGTAGAAATGGCCCTACCCAGCGAGTCCGT
The DNA here is from genome assembly GCF_964204655.1 of Triturus cristatus. Classification (NCBI taxonomy): domain Eukaryota; kingdom Metazoa; phylum Chordata; class Amphibia; order Caudata; family Salamandridae; genus Triturus; species Triturus cristatus. The sequence continues at coordinate 789,394,875 of NC_140580.1, forward strand.
GGTGTCAAGCCCACATCGTATAGCATGTCGCGCGGCATCCCTCCCATCGGCCAGAGCCTGGGTAAGTCGTGTCCGGGCCTCCTCCGGACACAGGGGTAGCACGTCCTCCACCGTATCCCACAGAGAGTGGGAATAACGGTCCAAGAGACAAGTGGTGTTCAAAGACCGCAGGCCCAAACTAAGGGAAGAGAACAGCTTCTTGCCAAACTGTTCTAGCCTCTTGGAATCCCGGTCCGGAGGGGCGGTCGGGAAAGAGGATTGGGAGGTGGAGGCCTGGATAACCAGGCTCTCAGGGGTAGGGTGTTGGGACAGAAAACTGGGGTCGCCCGGAGCAGGGCGGTGGCGCCTGGCGACGTTCCTGTCCACAGGAGGAACTGTGGAGGGCTTGGACCAGGTGCCCTGCAGAACGTCAATGAGGGCCTCATTGAATTGCAGCAGAGGCTCAGTGGAGCTTGCTGCAGACTGAAGCACCTCAGTAAGGACGTTAGTCCTCACAGCCACGGCAGGCAGCTCGAGCCCAAGGGCTGCGGCCGCCTTGCGCAGCACCACAGAGAAAGCAGCGCCCCTCCTCCGAAGCCACAGTCGGAGGAGAGACAAATCCAGTGTCCGGAGAGGTATCCAGGCCACTGGCCTCCCCCAGTTCATCTGCCCAGTCCTGTGACAGTTGAGCCTGAGCGGCCATAGGATCCTCAGATCCCTCCCAGTTGTCCCCATCATCCGACTCCTGGTATAGAGGAGAAAGTAACGGAGCCGGGCGGTAGACCTAATGCGTCTCTAGCGGCGCCGATCTCGGCGTCCATCGACGCCGGACCGGCGCCGGGCCCGGAGTGGGACTGAACTGGGGCCCGACGTCGAGCGGAGTCGACGTCGGCGTCGGGGGTGGTACCGGTGTCGACGCCGGCGGAGGAGGCGTGACGAGGTCGACCGGCGTCAACGGGGACTCGAGAACGGGTCCCTCGGGCGCCTGCGGCGTCGAGGCCGGAGCCGTCAACGGCACCGGGGCCGGAGCCACCGGCAGGCAAGGCAGCCCAGTCGGGTCCGCGGGGCCCGAAGGCGCACCAGTGGGCGCCGACGGCGGAGCCAGGTTCCTCATGGCCGAGAGGAAGGCACTGACTTCCGCCGGCGTCGCGTTAGTCCCAGGGACCGGAGGGTATGGGGACGTGCGCGGCGCCTGCGGCTCCGCCGGAGCCGCGGGGGTGGAACCACCCTGACCCTCGGCCGAGTCGCGCGACCGGCGAGGGGAGTCCGAAGAGCGGTGTCGCCTCTTGGACTTCTTGGAATGCTTCGACTTACCCGAAGACTTGGATCCCGACGACCGATGGTGACGTCGGCTGCGGCTCCGCGACCGATCCTTGGACCTCCTCCTGGACCGGGATCGAGAAGCGCGCGGAGCCGAGTGGCGAATTTCGAGAAGCTTACGGGACCGCTCCCGTCTAGCCTTCGAGGTCAGGGCCTTGCAGTCCGAACACGACTCCGCGTCGTGATCGAGGCCCAAGCAGTAAAGGCACCGGCGGTGATGGTCCTGTTATGCTGCCCTGGGGTCCTCTCCTCGGGATGACGATGATGCTAGTTATGGGTCCACCTCCCATCCGTCCCCAGTCCGGCGTATGTATAACACCCTCGGACTTGGGAGACAGGTGGGCGAGGGAACGAAGGGTAGGGACCGCGGGGATGGAGACCTGAAAAGAGAGAAGATGACAGATTACTCCAAGGCGGTTCTTCAGGGCTCACCTCCCACCCTGTGCCTGTGATTACTGCTCACCTGGGATTCTGTCCTCTTTGCGAGGTATGTCCGCGCAACACCAGAACTGCAAAAGTCCCGTGTGAGGGCTAGGACAGGTGGCTACCGCGTTGCTTCACGGGTAGCTGGGACGTAGAGCCAAGTGTCTCGAAGGGGTGGATTGTTATCTGGGGTAGGCGCTACCACTCAACGCCTCTCGGAGTTTGCAATGGCGGAGGAGCGCTCGGAGGGTTCTAAACTTCTTCCGTTCCTTTACGGAGAAGTCCAGGGTCAAGCGATGACTGTTCCTGGCGCTGCTATGTCACGCCCTCAATCCTTGGGCGGAGGAGCGCTAGGAGCCGGATCGGGTTTCTCCCGTGCCGGAGACGACGGAACCTGAAGGGAAGGCGTGCGGAAACCCGGCGCTTCAACGTCACGCCCGGAATCCTGGGGCGGAGGAGCGCGGAGGGGTTTCGCACCAGCAAGAAGAAGGCGATCTCTGGAAGTCTTGCTCGCTGCCCGGAAACTGAGCAGAGAACCTAGCGGAGAATGCTTTCGGCGTTGTTGGCGGCGCCAGCGGAGGAGGAGTGCCACGTGGCGTAGCACACCCCGGTAGAACTAGGAAAGTTACCTGGATCTCCTAGCAAGCAGGAAACGGAGGCACCCTGGAAACGAAGACAAGCGGGAAGCCAAGATAGCGTCCGAGTCCGAACGCTCAGCCTCGATGAAAGGAATCATTGGCCCCGCCTCCTGGGAGGAGCCGCGTTAAGTGTGCTTCCGGAGATCACGTGATGCCGGCCGGCGCCTGGGATTCTGGATGTTGGTGTTCCAGCGCCGCTATCGTGCGGGGCGGTGTTTCGAATCATGACAGGTCCGTAACCGACATCAATCGGTTACAATCCGTACAGGCTTTAAACCCAGGCATCCTACCGGCACCGGTGTCGAGACACGATCAAAAAGGGATCAAAAAGTTAGTCAAAAATTGACTAAAGGGGTAGCTCTCCCGGATCTGCGCTTACTGGCGCGGAAAAAAGAAGAACTAACGTCAGCGCGCGAGGGCGGCGTCTAAGTACTCCGACGACGTCATTCCGGCGCACGACGCCGACGACGGACACGAAGCCGCAGACGACGCCTAGCGACGCGCAAGGGGTATTGCTGACGAAAAATCTTCCGGATCCAGTCTGACGCCTGGGGATATTCTAAGGTGAGGAATCTAACTAACGTGTTTCTTTCAGATACTGGCAGTTCTATCTTCAGGGGGTACAGAAGTGCTCTTGTAGGTATCTATATCTATATGGTACTATGCACATATTTTAAGCTACGGAGAATGGTTAATGAAGAAGTCAATTATTTGATACCCAACTATAGTGACTTCTCTTCCAACAGTGAGGTCTCACTAGAAAGATCAGTAATTGTGCTTACTGTGGTATACACACCTCACATTCAAGAGAGGTTTTGGCACAGAGGCCAGTACATCCTCGTATTCTAATTTGCACTGCTATCAACTGGTGGAGATGTGATAGTTGAGAGAGCAGTTCTTTTGCACGTTGCTATACATGCTTGTGACTCTGGAAAGATGTTTCAGTGGAGAGGTCTGTTCCTGTGCACCCCCTATTATGCCTCATTGTCCCCATGGGGAGAGGTCTGAGAGAGAGGAGAGTGTGTAATTCAACTATCCATACCAATCAATCATAACCCAGTTCTTAGCAGAAAGCATACTCCATTTCTTTACCCTACTACCAACAGCCTACTTTACACATATATTACTCTGGAGAGATGTCTCAGCTGACAGCGTGGTGTGTTTACACATCATAGTCTCTATAGTTGTTATGCAAGACAGACCTCTCAGCATAGAGGTAATTTCATCCTGGACCCTACTTGTACATCTGTCATGCTGGATAGAGCGGTGTCCAGAGAGGTAAGCACATTTTCTCAGCCTAATTCACACAACCATCATCCAAGACACAGGTCACAGGAGCAGGGCCAATCTCTCCCTACACTGTACTGCAAAGACTTATCATGCAAATGAGATGTGTTAGCAAACAGGGTACTTCCTCCCCACAGTCTACTATGCATACCTGTCAGCATGTGAAGAGGTATCACTTTAAAAAAAGAACATCTTTCATTCACTGGTTTATTCTAGATTAGCATTAAATAATAGCTAAAAACATAACTGAATACAATAGATTACAATGAGGTTTACAACACTACGATCCCCCCAAGTGTCCTGAAAGAGTCATGACATCTGCAAAATATATTGCTGATGACATGTCTTGATATAAGAGTTACAAGAACTGAGCAATTACACAATCTAAATGAGATATTAAATATTTAATTCTCACGCACGTTTTAGGAACATTTTGCAAACTGAACCACATCCTGTTATATGACAATCAAAAAAACATTATTTTTTAAAATAATGTCTGCACACAACATATATTATAAAGGCATTCTACCATACACCCACTCACAAATCCAACTAATCCGGCTAACTTTCGGCCCATCTCCCTCCTCCCCTTCCCAATCAAGATCTTGGAAAGGGTTGTGAGTAGATCTCTTTCGGAATTTCTGGAAGAGTATCACTTACTAGACAGGGACCAGTTTGGTTTTCGCCCTGGTCACGGGACGGAGTCGGCCCTGGTCACGATGCTGGACAACATGCGAATGCGGGCTGACACCGGGAGTACTGCGGTTTTAGTGCTCCTGGATATGTCAGCCGCATTCGACACGGTGAGTCACCCCATCTTGTTGGCAAGATTGGAGGATCTGGGGGTAAAGGGTCGAGCATTACAGTGGCTTCGCTCCTATCTGACAGGGAGACAGCAGGTGGTGACACTGGGGTCGTTTACCTCTGAGAAATCCCACGTAGCCTACGGAGTACCACAGGGTTCCAGCATCAGCCCCATTCTCTTTAATATTTACCTGCAACCATTATTTGCAATTATCAAGGCGTTTGGGGTTGAGCTGGTAAACTACGCAGATGACACACAACTGGTATTTTCGATGGAAGGAAAACAGGAGGTGTCTCTGGAGCAATTTCAAAACTGCATGAGCCTGACAACAGATTGGCTGCGGTGCAACTCCCTGCAGTTTAACGGAGAGAAGACCGAGGTGTTGTTTTACTCACCGCTAAATCAGACTCACCGTCTGCAGTTGGAGTTTAGGCTTGCTCCAGATGAGGCTCCACTGGTTCCAGCAAATACCATTTGTAATCTTGGCGTCTTGTTCGACAATAATTTGCAATTGAATTCACAGGCGAACAAAACAGCCAGTGTGTGTTTCGGACTATTACGAGTACTCCGCAGGATTCTCCCGTTCTAGCCAGAGGATATGCGTGCTTTTTTAATTGTAAGGAGCACAGTACTCAGCAGAATGGATTACTGTAACTCTCTGTATCTGGGTGCCCCCCAGTATATTTTGCTGGGATTACAGAGAGTTCAGTCGGCTGCAGCAAAGTTGGCGCTAAACCGCGGACGCGACGCCTCCTCCACTCAGGCGCTGCGTGAGCTCCACTGGCTGCCAGTCAGAGAAAGGATCCTTTTTAAATCTCTTTGCCTGATCCACAAAGCAGCTCACGGGAGAGCCCGGTTCCCCTGCAGGAGAGATTTTCACGCTATCTCCCCCCCGAGACAGCTGCGTTCCTCCAACGCCAATTTGCTGTCACAACCCAGATTCAAACGTGTCAGGTTGGGGGGGGAGGGCATTTAGTGTGGCAGGTGCTCGGCTGTGGAACGAGCTCCCTCCGAGGATCAGACAGCTTGAGTCCCTGATGGAATTTAGAAGGAGTCTCAAGACCTTGCTCTTTCCAGCAGCCTGATTGCCTCCGCCGCTGCCTATTTCCTCTCAGCTTAATTTCATCAATTGTTTTGTCAAAGCGCCAGGATACCCGTAGGGTGATAGTGCGCTATATAAGACCATATACAATACAATACAATACAAAATAAATTATTATTTTTTTAAAGTAGAAATTCACAAAAAAGCGAAGGTTAAAGTAGCATCATAGTTGGGTATAATAAAAATATCTTTAGTTTTTCTTTTAGGTCTCGGCTGGCTGCACTCGGCATCCGAGAGCTTCTTGAAATCAATACGGTCGGGGAAGGGGACTTGAAGCCCCGCTCCCTCTTCCCATTTGCTCGCGTCATAGCTTAGGCTAAACGCAGGCTTCACATTGTAAAGGAGGCTTCTTAGTCCCTCCTTGTTGCCGCCCTGTCTACTTTTGGCCCCGCCCACCGGGACTGGATCGTTTACTGGCGGCGTTATACGAGATGCTTTAATTAGTGTGTGAGCACTATTTTCTTTACTAAACACTGTGGGAGAATGGCGGCGCTGGTTTCACTTCTGTACCAGATTCAGTTGAAAATGTCTCCACTCCCACCTCCTCGCCGGCCGTGTCCATTCACATGTCAGCGAGTCCGGCTCCCTCTTTCTTCCAGACTATCTCTTTCTGTAAACTCGTGGGTTTCGGTGTTCAACAGCAAGTGTGTAGATCATACCTTCACGTCTTTGCGTGCAACCAAACCGTAACCACCTCACACGGGGGGTGGAGTCTCGCTGTTTGTTCCTTATGGTTTTTACTCCAAAGGCGCGGAAGCAACACAACGAGGACAAAAGCAGCTGGAGGCTTTTTCTAGTATATTTGTTTTAGGCCGCCGTGGAGCAATAATTCACATTTGATCTGAATGGGAAATGATGACGCAGCTTTGGCCGGCTCGCTAAAAGTAGTAATTGACATCTTTAGGTGTATTTTTGTTGGTTTCCGAAATTACTGCATGTTCGCCAGATGAATGAATGTGCATGTCTGTGCAAGTACTTTACTACAGACTGCGGTTCTTTGATGTTTGTGCAGCCCACGCGCCATCGTATGCTTCAGAGCGGGCCTCGAACTCGCTCAGAGCGACTAAGGATTCAGGAATAATTTTTTATTTTTTATTTGGTGTATTTTTAAGCATATGTTAATCATTTTATTTGAACTTCTTTTCATAATTTTAGTAGAAGAAATGTTCGTTTTTTACTATTAAAACAGCTTTACTGCTGTTATGCGGTCCGGTCTAAGGATTTTGCAATGGGATTCAGGATTAACAGCTCAGACTGTCGTTGTCTTGCTATTACCATATTGGTGTTTTTGAACCAGACTAAAACGTATTTATGAAATAAAGCATTTCTGTCTGTAGAACTGTACACTGTCCCGAGAGTCCACTCCCACCTCCTCCCTCAAGCCGTTGCCGGCCGTCTCCATTCACACGTCAGCGAGTCCGGCTCCCTCTTCCTTTCCGACTCCCTTCAGCTTCTTTGCTCATACACCCCTTGTGTCCTTGAATGTCTCTCGTTGATCATTTCTCTCCCTCCTCCACTGCATTGTGTTGTACTTGTATTCATCTAGCACTTCATTTCTCTCCTTGATGTTTTTCCTTGAGGTGTTTGAATACTTTCCCGAGACCACCCCTCCTTCCTCAATTACATCTACACCCACCCTTTATAAACAGTTGCTCTAGACTCCCTCCCATACTGTTTATACCCATGATGTGTGTAAATGTCTCTCTCACATTATCCCTTTCCTCTTCTATTGCAATTGATTGGTAATTAATTGCAACTGAATCTAAAAGCCCCTCTCATATCACCTCTGTTCCAGCTGTACTCCATTTATACCTCTTTTGTATTCTCGCCCATCATACCTGTCCCTCGTATATTGCTTGTATACCCTTGATGTATTAAATGTCTCTCGCATACTACCTCCCACCGCATTTATACCGCAGATTTATTTTAATGCCCCTCTCATATCACTGCAGTCCTCCATTTATACCTCTCATGTATGTGAAAATCTTTAACCAGTTACACCTCGCTGTCCTCTATCGCTTTTATACCCCAGTGTCCCTCTAATCTCACTTGAGTACTCCATGTATACCTTTGATTTATTTAAATATCTCTCTCACCACCCCTCTCCCTCCTCGAATGCTTCTATACCCCTGATGTATTTAAATGTCTCTTTCATACCATCCCCACCTCCTCCATTGCTATTATACCGCAGATGTATTTACACTTTCATGTATATGCTCTAATACGATCGGGTCGAGTCAGCGCTATATAAAACTGCAACAATAAACAAATAAACAAGCGTTGAAAATGTAATAGGTCTCGCCTTTGATTAAGTTAAAGCAATTTGCTTTGCTAATGGAATTGTATAGCAAAGCAAATGGATTTAACGTAATGAAAGGCAAGACCTATTGCATTTTTAATGCTTGTTTAACTTTAGAAATTCACAGAAAAAAACAAAGGTTAAAGTAACTTCATAGGTGAATTTCCCAGTGACAACATTAACATTTTAAACTAAATAAAAAACACAGAAATTAGGCAGTTATATTTAGCAGCACTAACTTTAACTTGCAGCCATGCACAACTTACGACCTCACATATGACATCACTCATGACATGCTCCATGACATCATTGATGACATCACTGACCTCATCTCAAATGATAGTTAATGTGGTCACTGAGAAATTCACCACATTAAATTGTTACTTTAACCCTTGTTTTTTTCAGAGAATACATTTATAAAAGACCTAAGGACAAAAACCTGAAATGTAAATATTCTTTGCGCACCTATACATTGCATGCGAAACCGGTATCCAGCCATCCTCGGTTATAAACCTACTTGTAGTATCTGGTTTAATCAGCACTAGACATTACGACACTCAGATTGCAACATTTTTAACAAATATTGAGGTGGAGGGCAAATGATTTATTTTCCCCCACATTATATTTAAATCTGTTTCGTCATCTTAATATGAAAAGGCTGTTTTTTTCAATACGTTTACAAGAATTTTGTTATACAACAGGGTTTCTCGAACTTTTCCCGGACAGGGCACAATTTTTATGTCGAAGCCTACCAGATAGCACAGCGATCTGGTTTGCTAAAGATATCTTGGGGGCATTCTGAAAGCTTCCCTGGCGAATAATTCAACTTATTGCTTACCATTGGCTTTGCGCTTCACATCTCACATTTGCTTGCTTTTCATTTGCTGGCTTTGTTTTGGGCTGTCCAGCATGTCTTTGTTACTCCTATGGACCATTTCCTATTTACTGTATTCTTCCACAAGTGATCACTTTCTGTTAACAGGCCTTTAAATTTTGTTCTTATCTTGTCGCATTTGATGTGCATTCGAAGGCAGAGGTCAAATGTGAGGCTCTGTCTTCCGAGGGAGCCTGGTGTTAACTTTTCTTTCTCTGACTTCAAAGTGAGGAGCTTTATCTGACAATCTAGGTGAGTGAAAGGGGGCTGCTTTTTAGGTCTCAAGCCTAGCGTTGGTGCGCAGCCCTGCTCGCGCTGCAAGAGTCCTCTTGTAGGGTGTTTCAAAACTGACCTAGGAGTCGCACCCGCTCGTGCGTGTTCTTTTCCTTTTCGGACACGCTATTGGGCTTTGCGTGCGTCTTTTTAACAAAGACAGCATGTAATTGGCCAAAGGCGGGCGCATTGCTCCGCTCATGGCCTATTGGTGTCGGTTACCCGCACCGCCGCCGTGTGGTTTCAACTATTGTGCCCAGACCCGGGAGCGATAATTGAAACCACATGTCTCGCTGTGGCGCGCGCGCGCACCACTCGCGGGCTTGTTTGTTTTACAATAGCGATCGCTTTCACTTTCGCGATCGCTTTCACTGCTGCTTGTTATTATTGCGGCTCCAAGTTCTTAGAGTGTCTCGTTGTTTCACACTGCCTTTGCTGCGTGACTACATCAAGAAATGGAACATTATAAGGCGGATTCAAGTGTTAGTCCGACGTATCGTCTTCTGGGAAATTCGTTACTTATCAAGCCCAACAGTGGAGGTAAAATGTGTGTTACTGTCTGGCATCATCACTGTGCCTCTTTTACAGTGACCGAAAACGATTGTAAAAATGTAGGCTTGTGCGCTACATGCATGCCTAATGTTATGGTATGTTGTTTGGAAGGACATTGATCCCTTTCTGTCTCTTTTGCTGGCTGCACTGGCCATGACCGTTTAATCAACGTAAAAGTTTGAAGTGCATCTCACCGGCACGTTTTCTTAAAGACACTTATGCCACCTGCTAGTGTATTAGATGTGGTGGGTGCAGTACTCACATCACACAAGGATGCCTGTAAAAAAGCTGATTGATGTACAGACTAGTTTTGGAGACCAAGACATTAATATATGTATAGTCTTTAAATGATTGTTACGTCAAAGCGCATGAAAACATCTGCCTGTTTAATATCTCTGCATTTTCAATTAATAAAACGTAAAACATCAGGACTGTGAACGCCTAATGAAAAGTATATCCTTATTCGAAAGTAGATTCTCTTTCACATTATATTTACCTTGTTCAAAGTAGTAAAACATACTAACGTTTTCAAAAACATCCTATTTTTGAAGTGTTATTGTGGCTTCACGAGACGGGAAAACATTGCGAAGAATGGCTAAATAGTATTTGTATGGAACAGATTCAAGTGTAATTTTGTTGTGTAAAATGGAGAGTAATTAACGACTTGAAGAAAAGCCCCCTTGCTTGTGGGTGTCTTCTTGTTTGTTCTTCGGTAGTTATGCCCTTGGTGCTGTGTGATAATCAGCTCTCGATCAGCTGTTGTGGAGTAGAGCTAGATTTCGCCTGTGGTTAAGGTATGGATTGGCAAATTCAACATTAAACGTTTTTTCTGGACTAGTCTGAAGGCTAATAAAGAAAACAAGCATTTGCAATGCATTAGGTCTCACATTTACGCGGGTTTAAGCTATTGGCATTGTAAATAACAATGCCTTTTATTTATGTTTTGAAAACGAAAAAAAATAAAAGGCATTGTCATTTGCAATGTCAATAGCTCAAACTCGCGTACATGCGAGACCTATTGCATTGCAAATGCTTGTTCTGTGTAGTGTTTTCTCATCTTTTTCTTTTGCTCTACCTGCCTCTGTTGCACCTTCTGGGTGGGTACTGTGCGCTTCACAAATGTATTTTACTTACTTAATGAGGACTATTTTTAGCACACAACATTTATAAGTGTGTAAATTAACTGTGAATATATTACAGAATATATTAAAATTAGGAAAGCACAAATTAAGCACTTTTTGTTATTTTGAAGTGTGCTGGAAACAAACATTTTAATTTGATCAAAACAAATCATAAATTGTCTTTATTTTGGTTAAGAAAACCCATAAAAGTACATATAGCAGCATAGGTTTAAAAACATAATAAATTGTAAACATCTCAATTCATTAAAAGGACATTTCTGCTTCCACCTAAGAGAAAACGTAGTAGGGCCATTTTGTCAAACCCTATAATCTATCAACTGTTCATGTGCTGAGATAAAAAATTACTTGAAATCACATAAAAGGAGCCATAATCCAAATTTTACTTAAAGTGCATGGTGGGTTAGGGAAGTGATACCTCTTATCCTGAGATACCATATGGAGTTTAGGTAGCTGGCAACCGAACAAACACAGCTACTAGTGTCTGCCCTACATATTTTCAAGGCATGATGCTTGTCGCCAAGCCCAAGGAGGCGGCACAGCGGGATAACCAATTGAGTATACTGTTAAGTGTATGCACTAAAGAAAAACAGTTGGTGCTTGTCATCCTCAATAGACAGACAACTCATGGGGCAAATATTGGAGGTGTTACCATTGTTCCTCCAAGAGGAGGTAAAAGAAGCAGTTGGTAAAATCTCCAGTCTAAATTTGATATAAAGGGACCTAGAAAATGGTGTATTCACATAGTCCATAAAATCTTCACAGTAAAGCCACATTTAAAAGACCGGTCAAAACAAATCAATACAATGGGTGATGCCAATTCTCACACATTATGTACGCCTGAGCATATGTAATTATAATTTCAATTGAAAATGTGTTGTGTTTAATGGCAGTGCCCTACCACATCATGCATACTCCACTCTACACTACTCCAGTCTACTCCACTGTATGACCTGCCACTCTAGTCCACAACATACGACTCTATTCCACTCTACGACACCCTACTCCACTCTTGCCCCACTACTGTACTCCACGACATAATACTCTACCCCACTCTACTCCACTATACTCTAGTCCATTCTACTAAACTATACGACATTCCCCTTTAGGAAACTCCACTCTATCTCACTCCTCTCGAGGCCACTCTACTGCTCTTATGACGCTCTATGCCACTCCACTCTCCTACACTCCACGCCACTTTACTCCACTCTCCGACACTCAAGTCTATGGCACTTTACTCCACAATAGACCACTCTACGACACAGTACACCCCTCAACTCTAGGCCACTCTACTCCATGCTGTGTGGCTCTACGTACCTTCACTCTACTCTACTTTATGCCCTTTACCTCTACTACACTCCATGACACTCTACTCCACAGTACATCACTCTACTTACTGCACTCTTCACCAATCCACTCTACACACTCTGCGACACCCTACGCCACTCTACTACATACCACCCCACTCTATGACACTCCACACCCCTCTAACCCACTCGGACATTCCACTCAATGACACTCTATGACCCTCCACACTCTGACCCTCCATGACTCTCTATGACACTCCACGCCACTACACAACCCTCTACTCCACAATATTTCACTCTACAACACTCTACGCCCCTCTACTCTATGACACTCTACTTCACTCTATGCCATTCCACTCTACAAAGCACTCTACTCAAATCTATGCTACTCCACTCTACAACACTCTACTACTCAACACCACTCCAATCTACGACACTGCACTCTACTCCACTATATGACCCCCAACACCACTCCACTCTACAGCACTTCACGACACTAAATTCTACTCCACCATACTCCACTCTACTCCAGGACACTGCATGACACTCCTTCCACTCTACAGCTCTACAATACTCCACTCCACTCTCCTCTACGCCACGCCACTAACATTTAGCCATGCAGAACAGCCGCAATGCTAGAGTTCAACATGGCTAAAACACATTGGTAGAGTCAATAGTTCCAGCTTAGGCAAGATATATTGGCTTTGCCAGGCCTTGCTCCTCTTGCAATCAATGTTTCACAACATTGTCAGCATGCCAAGGTAAATCTTTCAGCAGCTCTCCTGCTCCATATCTTGATCTTAACAGATTAGTGCAAGTTAAGTTTTGCACTGACCATGGAGGCCTCCGGTCTACCGCAATCCTGAACTGTTAGAGATGTGGAAAAAAAATTCCACTATCTCCCTTCAGAAGTCTATAATAATTGTTGTGCAAAAAAGGACAAGCATATATTATGATTTATTCTCAGAATCTTAGTTTGCGGTCATGTATTAAGCAAACATTTCCCATCACTAGTCAGAGTTTACAGAGACACAAAGGGAAACAAAGACAAGACTCATACACAATAGAGTCAAATACTCACAAGGATGAGGGTATCCATTACATCTTTACAAATCTGCAAGCTGGTGGGACTCGTCACCTCCACAAATAGGTCAGTGGTTGATTTCCGGATCTAGAAAAAGCATTTCACATATAAGAACAAGCGTTGGCAATGCCATTAGCTTTGGCTTTAAAAGAATGTTGTATAGTAATGTGAGGCATTACAAGTAATTAGCATGGGAATTAGTATGTATTTGAGAAGAAGCTGTAAAATATTGATGCAGGTTAAAAGTTCTGGTGAAACTTGCACTGTCAAGCCTGACCTAAAAATCCATGTAAGTTAATGACTGCCCCCTCCCATCTGTGCTGCTGCCAAAGGAAAAAAAGATCATTTAGTTATCTAAGACACCTCAATAGCATTAAAATGTCATATGTGTGCCCATTCAAGTCCAACTCGGGCATCTAGATAAACTAAAATAATCACAGCGGTGTGGAGGGCAAGCCCTTTTTTGGGGGGGGAAGCACAAAACTTCTGCCCAACCCAAAACATGTACTTTTGGCTCCCAGCATGTTGGTGGAGCAAAACCCCCTTTCTATTATTGCTCACATAATTGTCTGGTGACAGCTGCACTGTCAACAAAAGTTCTGCTTCACTTCAACCACTTTTATTTGCTACAAATGTAACTGTAAGTGAAGTTCATTGAAATTATTTTCTTACAACTCTACTAATTACCTCATAAAATAATGATTGATCAAAGGAATTTGATGTGCTATTGCGCTCAAATTAAAAGAAGCTAAAGAATGCCAATGAGAATTCCACAGAAAAGAATATGCAAACTGCCTTTTGGTCTTTAGCAAACCAGTATTTTGAACAAAATCACAAAAGCAGGAAGAGATGGTGTCAGTGGAAGAAAATTTACTTTACAGCTCCCTCCTCTCCTCACCGGGTAAAAGTAAGCCACTCTCTTAAGCAATTTCTCAAAACATTCCTTATAATATAAATGTTCCCAATAAAGGCTTTTTTAAATCAATTTATGAGTCGCCAAAATTAAGTTTTTATGGCGAGAAGTCATCAGAAAAGAACCATCTCATACAATCATTTAAATTCATGAAATTGTAGCAACTCATTGAGCACAGTTTATGATTCACTCCCAGGATTTCAGGTACGATATGAAATGCTCCCTAGAAAGCATAATTGGGGTGTACGGAGGCATAGAATCAAAAACACAGAGAAAAACACATTGGCGAAGGCTAGGATCATAAAAGGGTCACTAGAGATTCCTTTTTTTTTTTTATTGACCTCTTTGGAAATTTCTCTTTGCCACCAACAAGCATCACGCGTACGAAGTATCAAGAGACAAACGTGAGCTCAAAAGGAAAATGGATCTGGGACATGAAGGGACTTGCATAGAACTTGTGAAGAAGCTGGCAGAATTTGTTTTTCACACTCCCCCATGCAAAGTGCTGGAAGGGGATAACAAGGAGTGCATTTGTAGTAAAAAAGCATTTCGAGAAGAACCCCTGAAGAACAGAATTCAAGGCAGTGCTCAAAGGCTGCATGGTTAAAATGTACCTAAGTGGTGAGGGGCACTTTTGTAGTCAGTAACACCAATGTGATCAAACCCAAACAACTGCCTTCGAGTAAGAGCCCTGGGTAGCACTGTTGATAACTTTCAAACTGTTATGATTATCTAGTCAATACAATTCGATGGGATTGAAACATTGTCGACGAACAATACCATGACCCCTAACATTGATATATAATTTAATATGTGGGCATTGGTACTTTCTACAATATGTGACATAATTTGTTTATCTTTACTGTAGTCACATGTAACATTTCTAAGTCCTAAAGGTTGCTGGCCTTTTTTCTGTTGTATTTTCCCCTTTATTGATGTGCTATATGTCTTTATAAAGGCATTTCTTACTTCATTTCAATCAATCAGTCAATCAGGGCTTGTTAAGCGCACTACTCACCCAAGAGGGTCTCAAGGTGCAGGGGAGCACGGGGAGGGGTGGAGGTTGCATGCGTGTCCATTTGGACAAATTATGAACACCCTTGGGTTTCTCTTGTTCGATGGTACATGGTGTAAATAACACATGGTCATTACAGAGCCAGTGTTGCAGTGGTTAGGTGAATTATATAAAGATAATAATGCCTCGTATAAATAACCACAATATACAATAGGATGAAGAGATAGTTCAATTATCCCTTCCTATGAGTTTAATTCTCTTTGAAAAATCTATATTGTGTTTCATTCAATTCCACAAAAAGTATGTTAATTTTTAAAGCAGGCTTTTCTGTATTTATTATACACTTTTCAGGATCTGTATAATTATGTATTCATCTTTTTTTTATATGTACAAACATTTATATCACAAAAACCTATATATAATATTTAAATTTACACAAACAAACATGTATATTTACACCTTTCTCGTTGCCCTACTAATCAATAAGGATGCTATTAAAAATATTTCACATAAGCATTCCTTTGGACAGAAGATCACTCTTCAAGAGACACTTCGAGGTCTATTACTCCAACCTCAACCTTATTGTAGTACTCCTTACTTATTTTACAATATTTTAAATTCACACAAGTGTCTTCAATTTAACTGTCGTTAAGTGGTTAAGTGAGCCATTTTGACAGCGCGTTATCAATCGATTATCTATCTTTCAGGTCCATCCTTTTCCAACCAAGTTAACTGCGGCACGCCTCAGGGCTCCAATCTATTTCCACTTTTGTTTAATATCTATGTGGCTCTCTTGCTGGAAAAAATAGAAGTCTAATTTTATATGCACACCGATGACACACAAATCCTACTCCACTTATTCTCCTAAATCAGCAATGATTCTGGTGTCTTCTGCGGCATGCAGGAAGGTTTACAAATGGTCTCAGATTAGATGACAAAATAAATCTTAAAACTAAATCCTGCAAAGACAAAGGTTCTAATTACCAAGAATGTCACTAAAAAATTAAATTCTTCTCTCTGGCCTAGTACTATGAGTATTTAACTCTCTCCTTTAAAATGACCAAAAACCTGAAATTCATTTTAGATACAAAGTTATCACTGGAACCCCCGATTCACAAAGGTACTTCCACCTGTTATTGCTATTTGAAACTTTAATTAAAAAAAAGTTCTTCCTTTCATTCCTTTTGAGGTTCATAAACACAGTGGTCCATCTCTAATTCATTCTGGGCTGGCTTATGCAAATGCTTGTTATTTAGCTATGCCAAAGAGACAGTTAGGAGATGGACAATTGACTGAAAATTCAGCAGCAGGTTTTCTCACCAAACTTTCACTCAAAGACCACATTATTCCTGTTGTCTTTCAGCTTCAATGGCTTCCAGTACCTCGGAAAAGTCAATTAAAAACCTTGTCGATTATTTATAATGTGGTACACTGTCAGGCCCATCACGAAACCTCACTCACACTTTAGTATCAGCTGGAAAGTTCTTTCCGAGGTTCCTAAAATAAGTTTGTCATCTTATGGTGCAAGAGCCTTTTTTTACACTGCTTCCAGGGAGTGGAACTCTTTCCCTTTCAAACTGTTCCCTCAAACCACTTTAATCAAGTTTAAGAGAGATCTTAAAACATTTCTCTTTAGATATGCTTATGACTTTATACAATTATGCTTACTGTTATGTTGGTTCAACTCTGTTTAGCGCCAAGAAGCTTCAATGGTAGTGCGCTCTAGAAATTAATTTAACATAAGTGCCATCTGTACCTCAGAGATGTAAATGTGATGTGCTATAGGGAAGGTGTAGGTGGGCAATGCAAGTCCATTGTCAAAATCTAAAACCTAAATCTCCCGATGGTAACACCTGATACAAAAAGTCAATTTGCAGGATTCTCTCAGATTATCGACAGGTTCAAACGGATAGAAAACATCTAATTTTCTTTTACAGAGCAGCTTTGCAATACAACGGATTGACCTGTTCAAACTGGTTACACCCTTGAGGTGCACGGATAATACCACCACTGAAGCAGACTGTAAATCCATAGTTTTGTTTTCTGGGGTGCTAGGTTCAGAATGACATAATGTTGTCACAGATAGCGATCATCTCCTAATATAAGAGAGCCAGAAGCAGGTGTGTATTTGGATATATAATCCCTACTTCTCATTGGGTGAAGTACAATTGGAAACAGCAAATGAGAACAGATAATCTAGATTTCAATGAATATCCACAAGAAATGAAGCTAATATTTTCACATGTTCAGAATTTACCATCAATTCTCTATCATGTTGTAAGGATTTTGAGATTGAAACGCAAGAAAGCAACTGCCATCAACGGCTTCTTGTTGAGTAGACTACATCATCAGTTAAGATGATACAGTAGCCAGAGATTAGACTGTACTAGTAGTTAAGATGATGCATAGCCAGACAGCAGACTGGACCAGTAGTTAAGATGATGCAGTAGCTAGTGAGGGAGATACCAGGATTAGCATATTATGCAAATTACACCGTTATTCAAATAATTTCACTCTTATGCTGTCCGTCCATTTAAGACACATCAAGACCATATAGTGGAGTACAGACTTATGACAGAGGAGAAATAAAGGTATTTGGAATTCTCTGTAAAAGATGGCAATTACACCGTGGCGACTATTCTTAGCAGATGAATGAGGAAATAGCGTCACTTCTATCAGATGAGAATATGTAGACTTTAGACCACTCTCACCCAGGGACACTGTGCTATGAAACTGTGACACTTCTATACTGTGATGTGTGATACTGTGATACAGAGATGGCACTGGCTTTTGGTCTCAAATGGGATCTGACATGGGCGTAGCTTGGTCTGTAAAATTGGCAGTTGGGCTTCAGATTTCCCAACAATCACAGTGGTTAAAATACATTATAGGAGAAGCAGGGCAGGAGGAGGGCCTTAAGGATCAGTAGGAAGGGAGAGGAGTGTGTATTAAGAGGGGCACTTCTAACGCAATATTTGATAAAATAACAATTTTTAAGACCTTGAAAACAGAGACAAGTGTGTGTTTTGTCTGCACGCTTATGTAAACCTCGCAGGTAAAATCCGACAAACAGCTTACCATGCCAGACTTAAAGCACCTGTACCCAACTATTTACTGTAGAATACACTTATAAGGGGGGTGTAACACCCCAAACCCCCCCCCCCGAAGCTACACCCTTGTCTATGACTGCACTACACAAGTGACTTGCCATTTCCATGCATATGCTGGGAGAGTAATTTGGTCTTCTCTGTTAATCTTCTGCCATTGGCAATTTCCGGATAAATGCTTTCTAGTATTTTTTCTAAAGACATCCATTTGTCCTTTCCATTGATGTCCTTTTGATTCCATAGTGCCCGTGTAATGCCATCACTAGCAAGCTAAACTTGCCTGAAATATCTTCAGCCAGACAATTTGGGATATGAGTAGACACTAGTGGAAGGGCAGCAGATGGTCTGGAAAAGAAAAATCCCAGGAAAAAGTTGTCATTATTCGCTCCCAATTTGAAAGCTAAATGCTTCTTTTTGGGAATCCCAATATCAAGTCTAAATGTGAAAAAGCGATTCACGAAAAACATAAACTAAAGAGTATTCCAATGTGCATCTTCTTTGATGAATTAAAGTCTGCTAAATCACTAATTTATGCAAAGAAATATCCATAGTAATTGTAAGTGCCAGATACCATAAAAGATTATGTCACATTTGAGTTTGGGCAAGCAAAAGATGCAGCACAGGCTGGCAATAAGGAGCTGTCCAATTTACCTTTCAAAAACCATTTTTGCATAGTCTGGAGTACAGATTGGGCACCGAAAAAAGGGAAGTGTAAATATCTGCAGTGACTTTCAAAGTTTTTTCATACAGACTTCCCTCCATGTGATACTGGTATTTTTTTCAGAGTAGGAATATAAAGAGACTGCAATACCTTTGTCTTCTCGCTGTTGGTAATAGGTGGAAAAGATATAACCTCGTTTTCTGCATCCACTAGACAAGGATAATTTTCCTTCCCATCGAGTAGTTGAAGGTACCTGAAGTAGAGAAAAAATAAATAATAGGTTTCAAATTAAAAATGTTGAAACAAACATACAAACACCAAACTCATAACTCAATAAATAACCAAGAAGATTAATTCTACTTTGAGAATTTGTCAGGCGGAATTTCTCGATAAAGAAGGATGTACTTGGGAAAATCCTACTATGCACAAGTAAAAAAGAAATGTGTACAGAGTGGTATGAGGGCAAGTGCAAACATGAAGTAGAACATACTAAGAGTGCAAAAGAATGGGCTTCTTTTTTTTAGAGACTTTCAAAAAAGCCTCGAGCAGACCTGCATTAAAACATAAAAGTAGTCCTTATGGACTCAACAGACCCATTGCTCTGAAGTTAGCAAGGTAAGGCGAAGGCAAGAAAATAAAAATACATTATGTCACCATTGCAGCGTGTCTTTGTAGGAATAATGAAGCTAGGGCTTTAAAAGTTGGAGAAAAACCGAACAAGGAGTACTCAAAAAAACAGACAACGTATTTGTGCATCACAAGTGGCATTACATGCATTCTTAATCATGTTGTGCTTACTACTGCAATCTTGCCATTTAACAGCACTGTAAGGAACAGATGTTACATTTACCTGATTTTTTTTTTGAAAAACGTTTTTATTGGCATTTATAGGTAATATACATAAGCACAATTGGTATCGCCATTGATTCAGAGACTTACATAGCAAGAGCGCCCAATCGCAGCCCTTCCGATTTCACAGTCTCGTGGGCGCTCAGGCCATCCGCCCCTATCCTAAAGGAGGGCTGCATATGCATGGCCGGGATCAGCCGCTGGGTAAGACCCACCAAAGCGCGCCCTGATCGCCGCGCCGCGGGGTCGCTGTGCAATGTGAGTGAACCCCTGTGAATGGTGTCTCAGGGGCTGGAGAAGTGCCGCCAATGGGTAACTATGAACGAACTGGGGGCAGGGAACCAGGGGATGGGGGTGCACTATGTCGTCTATCAGGAATGCCTGTGGCTATGCGCTCGAGAGCTGAATCAACGCGGTGGGGGGGGGGGGGGGGGGGGGGTCGGGCTGGTCCCGGATGCAGAGAGGGGGAGGCCGGATGGGCTGGGATATCGGTCGTAGCCTATGAGGGGTCTGGCGGTGGGGCCTGTGACACCCGCCTCTGCGAGGCACCAGGTACTTGGATTGCTCGTGTCGCTCCCAGGGTGAGCTCCGGGGTCGCCGGCGCCCCCAGGGGATCGATCGGTTGTGTATGCGCCGCAGCCGCTGTTTCCTGCGTGAAGGCGTGCAAGAGCATGGCCCAGGGCATGGAGATCGGGTGTTTGCGCATCCCTCGGGCCTCCTCCGTTCTAAGTATAGTCTCCTCCGCCTTGCCCCATTTCCTGACTGCACCCTCCCATGCCGCCACCGGGGCCCCCCCCGGCGTCTTCCAATGCATCGCGATGCAGCGTTTGGCAAGGAGCAGCGTTAAAAAGGCGAACCTCCGTTCCACTTTCTGTGACTTGTGTCGTGCATGAATACCCAGCGCACACGCCTCCCATGTGTCTAGGTCCCGGAACCCTGTGACCGCTTGTAGGGCAGCGTGAACAGCGTGCCAGTAACTGTAGAGCGTCGGGCAGTCCCAGAACATGTGCTTAAACGAGGCAGCGGGCTCTAAGCACCTAGGGCAACCAAACACCCCGCCGGGGAAATATTTCTGCAGCTTTTCGGGGGTCAAATACGCCCTGTGCAGGATATGCAGCTGTATGCTTTTGAACCGATAATTGCGGGACACTTTCTTGGTGTATTCCAGGGCCCTGGCCCACTCCCTGTCGTGCAGAGGCCGTTGGAAGTCATCCTCCCAGTGTTCCCGGAGGGTCGCAAGGGTAGGGCTCTGCAGGGATCTCACCGCTTTGTAGATCCACGTGACGAGATGACGACCCGGCCCCATCTGCAGTATCGCATGAATGACCGGGTGTGTGGGGGGCTCCGTTTCGATCCCACCCCATTGCCTGCGACAGTCCGTGAGGAGCTGCCTGTGCCGGAGGAATTGTCCCCCGGGTAGCTCGAAGTCCCCGACTAGTGCCTCGAAGGGCTGCAAACTCTCACCGGAGAACAGCATCCCCACTTCCGTTACCGTGTGCTCCGTCCATACCCGCATCATTTGCTCCGTGTAGTATGCCCGGCCCCTGGGAAGCCCCGCCAACGGTAGCAGTGGAGAGTACAGGGGAGTACCCCGACTAAGTCGATGAAGGCGCGCCAGGCAGGCGCGCGCCGTCATGACCTGAAGGGGCCGGGATAACGGCGGTGCCGCACCCGGCAGCAGCATGCGGTGGACAGCTGGGACCGGGATCCGCCCCGCCTCCACGATCAGCTCCTCTTGCGCCCGGCCTGCCGTTCAACGCGACACCCACTGCAGTTGGGCGGCAAGGAAATACGCCTCGAATGAGGGAGCCGCCATCCCACCCTGATCGAGGGGCAGTTGCAGTTTCGCCAGGGCTATCCGCCAGCGGCCGTTGCCCCAAATAAGGGTCCCAAGCAGGGTATCCAACTCCCGGAACAGGGATCGCGGAGGGACCACCGGAAGATTGGAGAAGAGGTACAGCAGGCGCGGGACCAGGATCATCTTTGCAACGGCGATCCTTCCCGGAACAGCCAAGTGGAGGCCCCTCCAAAAATGGACCTGGGAACGGATGTTACCCATCAGTACGCGGTAATTCCCCTCGTAAATATCTTGCGGCGTATGGTATAGTTTAATGCCGAGATAGCGGACCGCCTGGGGGCTCCACGATACTTCAACGTCGCCTATTCGTATCGGACCCTGGGGCACAACCTGCGTCAAGGGATAGACAGTGGACTTGGCCCAGTTCACCCTCAGGCCCGTCACCTCAGCAAAATCATGCAGAATACGTGATATAGGGGTCAAATCGGCCGTGACGTCCCGGATATATATGAGGACGTCGTCGGCGTACATTGATACTGCATGGATATGATCGCCGATCGGAATGCCCCACTCCCCACTCGCCCCGCGCAACACGGCCGCCAGCGGCTCCATCGCCAACGCGAATAGCAAGGGGGAGAGGGGACATCCCTGCCTGGTCCCGCACCTGATCGGAAAGGCATCCGAGATGAGAGGGCCTATGCGCACTCTTGAGCTGGGCGAGGAGTAGCTGAGCCGAGTATAGGCTAACAGTTTGGGCCCGACGCCCATGCGTAACAGGACCTGAAACAGGAAGGCCCAGGAGAGCGTGTCGAACGCTTTTTCGAGGTCTAGCACCAGACACGCCGCCCGAGGGAACCGCTCCTGTACGTGGAACAGCTGCCGAATGTTAGAGGAGGTGTGCCTACCGGGCACGAATCCGCTCTGATCGGGGTGGACAAGCCGTGGGAGGACCGTGGCGTACCTATCTGCCAGGGCTTTGCCATAAATTTTGTAATCCGCCGACAGCAGAGTTATGGGTCGGTAGGAGCCTAGCTGATGCGGGTCTCTATCCGGTTTAAGGAGGGACACGATAACGGACTCGCGCATGGATCGAGGCAGGACTCCCGCGTCCAACGCCGCTTGGAGCTGCAACTCCAGTTGAGGGACCAGCTGGGGCGTGAATGTCTGGTAAAAGTCAAGGGGAAAGCCATCGAGGCCAGGGGCCTTGTGGGTGGCCAACGCTTTCATGGCGCGCCGAAGTTCGGCCGCCTTGAGAGGGCGATCGAGGTCCTGGCGCGTATCGCGGTCTATGCGGGGAAGCTGAGTGCGGTCCAGGAAGTCCACCGGGGCGGCAGCCGACACCGAGGAGCAGGGGCTCGTGTATAAGCGCATGTAGTGCTCGTGGAAGGCCTGGAGAATCCGCCCCTGTGAATACACCAGGGTGCCCCGGACGTCCTGGATGGCCGTAATGGCCGGGAGACTCGAGTCCTGTCTTATGAGCCACGCCAGCAGGGCACCCGCGCGATCGCCCTCAGTGTGGGCCCTAGCAGCGTACGCCGCGAAATTAAACCGACGCATGCTTGCTACGGCGTACGCAGTCTCGGCACTAGCTAGCGCAGCCGGCGCGGCTTTAGTGGGATCCGTCTCCTTGGTGAGCTCGGCCAGTGCCTCTTCCGTCCGCTGAATGTCCCCTTCGAGAACCCGCCGGACCCCCTTAATATGACGAATGCAAGTGCCACGCATCACAACTTTGAAGGCATCCCACTCCGAAGCTCGGGTACTAGCCGTGCCGGCGTTCTCCCTGAAATAATGGCCAATGTGGTCCGCCAAGGTTTGGCGGAAGACCGGGTCCTCAAGGCTATCCCGAGGGAGGCGCCACGCGGGGACGGGGGCGATGCGGCGGGCTCCACTGTAGCGTGATCGTATGGGCGTCATGGTCTGATATAGTTCTACCCAGGTAATCAGCGTCCAGAACAGTAGGAAGAACGGTGGGGGAGCAAAGGAAACAGTCCAGGCGCACTCGAAGGTTGTGCGGTCTGGAGTGGAAGGAGTATAGTTTAGTGGTGGGATTCCGAGCCCGCCAAGCGTCCGCCAGAGACCAATGTTGCAGCCAGGTTGCGAACCGTTTTGCTTGTGTGACGATGGGGGAAGTGGGGAGGGGCGGATGGGATCTATCCAAGATTATATCTTGTACGCAATTGTAATCGCCCCCCAGGATCCACAGCACCTGCGCATATGCGCTTAAGGGGTTGGAGAGCGTGTCCCAAAATTTGGATTGGTCGACGTTCGGTCCATAGATGCTACCCAGTAATATCGTCTGGCCGTCTAACCGACCAAGTAATAGAACGTAGCGACCCTCAGGGTCTATTACGTGCGATAATTCCTGAAAGGGAACCCCCGGGCGCACCCATATGAGGGCGCCGCGGGCGAATGCAGAGTAAGTTGTGGCATAAAGGGCCCCCCGCCAGCGTTTGCGCAGTTTCGTCACCTCCCCCGCCGCAAGGTGTGTCTCTTGCAGGAGCGCGATGTGGGCCTGGTGACGCTTGATGTATGCATATACGGAGTAGCGCTTGCGTGCCGTATGCATGCCTCGCACGTTCAGTGTAAGAAGTGTGAGTTTACCGGCTTGTGCCATCAGGGCATGTGTCTAGTGCTCCTCGCAAGGCGGGACAGTCGGGACTCCCAGAGGCCCCCCGGTGTCTATCTCCGTGCCCCCACCCCCATGTGGATGCTTCTGAAAAGTGAAGTGTCCTGGGCAAGGGGGAGAGCCCTAGGAGCGCTAGGTCAGCATAGGCATGTGGCGGGAGCCACTCATATCAAATCGTCAGCTGTTCGCGGGGTGACTGAAGGCAGGGCCCCCGAATCCACCCCGGACTGCGTCGCCTCACTGTCCTCCTCCTCTGATGTGAAGACATGGGGGGCCCGTTCCAGGTCCGTTGCCGGGGAGGCCGGGCAAAGGCCCGCCGCCGCTTTGAGGGCCTGGTGCCTTTCCTGGACGATCTGCTCCAAGTCCGGTGACCCCAAGGTGTGTGACGGCCCCCCGGGGGTACCTGGGCGGTTTCGTCGCCGCGAGCGCTGCCTCCTGCGGCCCCCCGCAGTCGCTCGCTGATCGTTGGGACGCCCGTTCCGCCGGGCCCCCGTGCAGTTCTGGTCCGCCCAGTCGTGTGCCTCCTCCGGCGCTGTGAAGAAATGGGTGACACCGCCATGGATGATCTTCAGGCGGGCCGGGAAAAGTAGAGAGTACTGTATGTTTTCCGCTCGAAGGCGCCGTTTCACCTCCAGGAAGGACGCCCATTGGCGTTGGAATGCGCGTGAGTAGTCGGGAAAGATCATGACAGTGTTATTTTCGACGCGTAATGGGCCCGCCTGTCGGGCCGCTC
Source organism: Triturus cristatus (assembly GCF_964204655.1). Taxonomy (NCBI): domain Eukaryota; kingdom Metazoa; phylum Chordata; class Amphibia; order Caudata; family Salamandridae; genus Triturus; species Triturus cristatus. The sequence goes on from NC_140580.1 coordinate 789,419,659, forward strand.
GCAGCACCGCATCCCGGTCCCTGAAGTGGAGGAATTTAGCCAGCAGCGGGCGAGGTGGGGCTCCAGGCTGCGGCCGACGAGCTGGCACGCGGTGCGCCCGTTCCACCGAGAAGTAGGCCGTACGGTCTTCGCCAGGGGTGAACGACTTAGTCCAGGCTTCAACGTACTCCACCGCATCAGCTCGTTCAATTCCCTCTGGCAGCCCAAGGACGCGAATGTTGCAGCGTCGAGACCGCCCCTCCAGGTCGTCAACGCGTTCTTCCATGGTGGACATGCGACTCATCAAGGCACGCATCGAGTCCCGGTGTGTGTCCACCAGAGGTTGGAGGTCGGCGACTGCTTTGGCGTTGTCCGTAACTCTGTCTGTCAGTTTGCGGTGGTCGTCGCGGAGGAGATTGACGTCCGTAGTGAGGGTGCCCAGCTGCTGTTCCAAAGAGAGTCGCGACTGTTCGATCGCCGCCAGGACCTGATCCAGCTTGGTCGACAAGGAGGGGTCCGACCCTGCGGCCACCGTGGCCCCCCCAAGTGTGCCGGCCGGGCCCCCCCCGACGCTGCTCCGGAGGCCGGTACCCCTGCCCTGGACTTGCCCATGGTGACTGCTGGTAGGGCTGGCGCAGGCACGGCACGGGCGCGGTATTCGGGCCAGGTGTGGTCAGCCCCGGACCCTCCGGTGCTCCGCCGCCACCCGTCCCCGGCCGACGCCGCCGCTGGGCCGCACCGCTGGTGGGGTTGATGGGACCTCGGAGGGCGAGGCAGCCGCCCGAGTGGCAAGGGTCTCCCACGGCGCCGTCACCAGTCTCTCCCGCGGTCAGCGTCAGGCTCCGCCGCTAGATCAGTGATGCTCAGCCCAGGAGATTAGGTCGACATTGGCGCCTCACAAATCCCTCGCCGTCCTTCCTGCGCTCCGGACAGATCCCAGGGGATCGCTGCCGGTAGAACGGGATCCGGGCAGCACCTCCGGGACCCAGGGGCCGCTGCACAGCACTCCACAGTCACGCCGCTCCACCTCTCGCTTCACGCTGCCGGACTGCCACTCACCGCCATCTTCGGATCAGGCAGACGCTCTCGCAGGCAGCAGCGGAGGCCCTCCCCGCAGGAGTTAACCCCCCCCCCCCCTCCCCCGGGGGCGCCGTCTCCAGTTCCGTGCACCTCCTCGTGGGCCCACCTGCACCACTGCTCCCAGGGTCGTTCCGCAGGGCCGCTCCTCGGTCTCCCCCGGGTCCGCTCCCAGTCGCGATGAGCTGTAATGGCGGCAGTTCTCAGCGGCCGGCACCACAGACCACAGCACTCCTCGCCGTGCCGCTCCTCCCCGCAATGCCCAGCTCCGTCACCTCCGTCCCGGGTCTGCAGGTCCTCAACGGCTTCGGCGGAGCCGAGTGGGCGCCATCTTGCTTACCGCTCCTCCGCGTCTGGGCGGCTCCCGCAGCGAGGAATGGACATCCGAGAGCCGCTCCGGTACCGGAGCACCAGCGCTGGACTCCCCGCGCCTCAGGGCAGCTGCAGGATGGTGTAGGTCGCCCCCAGGCTCACCGGGAACAGGCGAGGTGAAAGCCCGGTCCCGGAGCCTCAGCTAGACGCGTCCGTCTCGGCGGCCATCTTGGCCACGCCCCCCTGTTACATTTACCCGATATAATGGCACTCAAAGGGGTTTTAGGCCTTGGATTCAAACTTGTGCCTTGTATCCATCACAAACATAATTTTGCAATGAGCACTTAAATGGCTGAGCCACCTTTAAAGTTATACTATTGACTATCGCCAATACTACTGGCTCTGGAACCGGACTGGCATTAGTGGCCACCGTAATCAGGGGCTGCCCCCTTCTTCTCCATCACACCACTATGCTCACATTCTGCCTATGTGAACCCGCCTGTCCCTGCAAAGGTTACTCCCCAGGTGTCCTTTTCGGTGATTGTTCCCGATACCCACCCCATGGCTGGCTTGGCTGTGTGATAGTCTCCACTATGCTAGAGGGCCTTCTTTTCTGTAATGCTCTAGCATACCTCTCACAGAATGTGATACAGTCGGAAATGTGTTATTTACCTGTGCTCGCCCAAATAATGAAATTGGTTACCTTACTTGTTATGCCAAAGGTCAACATGTGTATGTTGTCCTGCTCACTATGGTCGGATATGTGTCTTGTTTTTGTCAATGCAAATACTTCAATACAGAGCAATTTAAAAAATAGTATTGACTATGCCTACAAGGAAAAGAAAGAAGGGTTTAAATGATAATATCTACCGACTTGCACTTGACAGAAGTCAGTAAATCCATTTGCAGACTGGACGATTGAGATGGCAAGTCAGAACCTCCATTTTCTCTAGTAAACATGCATGATCCATTTATCAATTCAAATTTTGGAATTAGCTCTCCCTTTCCACCTCTAAAAGCAAATTTGCATAGCACATACTACCCTTGTCTGTCTCTAGGCACTAGTCTTACTGCTGTATTTAATTAAAACAGGATTGGCTGCAACACTTTCTAAAGCACACAATAATATTGGCCTCAGCTCTACTGGAACAGAGTAGATAGTAGACAGATTCAACTCAGAAACTCTTCCACTTTAGGTCAAGTCTGAAAGGAGGCACTGTAATAACATGTTCACCTATACTGTGGAGATGGATTTCTTTTCCTAGCATATGGAAAGCAACATCTCCAAAACTGGATGGGCCATTTTGACTGAATGAGAACGTATGGCCAGCAACATGGCTAAATAAGAATTTTGAAAGAGTACTTGAATCAGACAGACTTGAAACGTGCCTTCTAATAGCCATCTATGGTTGGGGGGAGGAAAGAGGGTCACCAATTAGTTGGATGAAAAAAAAGGTAGGTTTTCCTTTTCCACTTTTCCATTTGAAAGACTAGGAAGGAGTTGCAAAATCTACAATTTGCAATAATGTTTCAGGTCTTTTTGTAATCTGTCAAGGCTGGGAGACACTTTATTGATGAACATCAAAAAACATAAAATGCAACAAGGCATTAGTCTCCAGAATTAACAACCACTTTACTTTTCTGCTGCCGGATGACGAGTAACATGCGGGTGGCCCTTGTTTCCCAATACTGCTTATTCCACCTCTCTCCAATAATATTTTAGGAAGAAATGCGCAGACACAACTGTAGCACATTTTGCAATTGAGGCCAACACCTTAATTTCCTCCACTTGTAAAGAACTCTGAGCCTGTTAACATATTTAGAATATTGCACTGATTTTGATTCTGAAAAGTTATTCTTTCAATGTCAGTCCCAGATCACCAAGAAATGCTAGAGTTTAGGCCCACTAAGTATAGCTTTCAAATGAGATGGAGGTAGTGTAAAAAAAAGAGGATGCTTCCAACTGCACAAATTAAGACTTGTCAATGGAGGATGGTGATGCTGAACACTGGCCATGTCAGGTTTGCAACAGTCTGCAAAAGTTGAGGACAAATGAATGCTGAATCCACATAGAGCCTGACTGGCTTTGGCACAAGTCTGTGTGTGGGAAACTCAAATATGCACATATCTTATGTCTTATCAGTTTCTGTGCCAGGCTATGTTATGTCATTCACCGAATGTAAACCTAAAACCAGTCTCCTGATTGAGGTCAAAAGAAATTCAAAATTCTCCACTGTAGAATATGGACAGAAGGAGAAGCTCTTTTTTCCACATGCTTGATAATATCACAGAGGTCGGAAGGCAGGAAGCCACTTTGCCATCCAGCTCAAAAACCAACCAGGGCAAGGGTCCTTGACCAACTATATCATTCTTAGCCCCCAGTGTGTTGAAGACCCAACCACTGTATTGTGTCTGAAGCGTAAAGAGTCCTGAGTCACTTTGTCTTAAGAACCAAGTTATATCAGGGCTGCAAATACAGATCTCAGCCGTAAAGAGCAGACATAAGAATCATTAAATCCAGAAATAACCTGGAACAGATAGTGCATCAGATGCCCTATCATTTAAGGTATTTTGTGAGTTTTTCAGAGTTGGCTTTCTTCTAATGCTCAATTATCTGAGTGCACTTAGAGGATTGTTGTTCTTTTTCAGCTCTGACTTTGTAAATAAATCTTTGCAGTTCACAGTAAATTGATTATCACTGGGATTTGACACCAATTTGATATGAAATTGTAATGATAACCAATATTAGTAACAAAGAAGTAACTTGTGGATTGGAGCATCCATGAACAGGTAACACCAGATACAACTCAGACATAGTATCCATGAGTGAACTTGAAATGTAGAATAAGAATATACAATAAATGATCAATGGAAGCAAAGATACCTATCATGTTAGGAGGTCGGGAAAAATAAGTACATGTAAACGTACTTATAGAATATTTACTATGAACTTATCCCATATCTTATATAAAAACACAAAATGACTATATTAAATAAAAACACAAAAACAAAAACTAATGTATATATTATCAGTACATAACAAAATCCTCAATTTTTGTTTCGCTGATTTGGTGTTTCTCTATCAGTTTTTAGTATTACCTGAGGAAACAGTCATCTTAGGAGTGACTACTCCACTGCTATTTGTATTATCCTTCCTAACTCTGAATTTGTATGAGTCACTTGCAAAAAATCAGGTTCATTACTCATACTTAAATCCTCCTTGAATGTTTTATTTATTCTGGCTAATCTAGAACTACTCTACCAAGTGCCCGTTGTTAAGCAAAGCTTAAGCTTTTTCTACTTTTACAATTCTCCACACATTTGAAAATTTGAAACTCCTTTTTTAACATGTCCAGGCAGACTGATTTTGACATCTTCTCCAACACATAGTGGACTTTGTTTTGAGTATAAAGATTTTTGATCTATTGTTTCCTTAACTTTAAAATTCCCTTTGACAATATCATACATTTCCTTTAAATTACAATTCTTCCTGCTGGAAAACAGCCAACTTGGATTTAACTGCTGTCTAGGTTTCCCCCCTTTGTATAACCAAATTTCCTCCTTTTTCTGTTACTCAATGTGGTGTCCAATGAAATGACCACAACAAATTGGCCACATGTTTAACATCAATACATGCTCTGAGGTGTAATTGGATGCATTCCACTAATGTCTTGTTAAACCTCTTTACCAAACCATTCATGTTCTGTGAGTATAATGCAGTTCTAATATGTTGAATACCAGCGTACTTTAAACAATTAACTAATTTACTGGAAGTAAACTGCGTCCTGTTGTCTGAAACAACAGAATCAGGAAATCCTTCTCTCCTAAAAGTGTCTTGAAGGAAATCAATGACCTCCACTGTATTGGCCTGCAAAATCCAACTAATTTCCTACCATTTAGAAAAATAGTAAATATTAACCAATAAGTATATTTTTCCAACTTCAATTCCTTTATCCTGCCCCAACAGATCATGGCAAGTTATTCCAGGGCTTCTCTGATAATCTAGTTGTAATATGATCAGTTTGTTGGATTTTCAATACCTTGTCTGAATTAAGACATAAAGGACAGTTTTCTACAAACGTAAAGATATCAGAATCCATATATGGACACCAAAACAACTCCCTAACTTTCTTAATGGTGCTTGATTTTCCCATATGACCTAAATAAGCAATCAAAATAGGTTTCTTCCTGATGCCTTTCACAATCACTTAATGTTCCAAAAATGTATCTTCCCTGACTGACCTTGTTGAAACACCATTCAACCAATCTTCTTTTGGTAAAACCTCCCCAACTGAAAGCACCACATCCTCCAAATGTGCCACCACACATCTTCCTGAGAATGTAAATAATTAGAAAAACGTACCTCACCCGATAGCCTAGACTAACAGTCTGCTCTCGCATTTTATATTCCTGGTTTATACATCATTGTAAAATTGTACTCATACAACTTAAGTTAGCTAGTTACCGCATAAATCAGGAAGAAGCTTTACCCAGGACATGTTTTGATAACAAAAATCAATGATTTATGGTCAGTTTTCAAATAAAAAGGTTTACCCCAAAGATGCATCTTAAAATGTTCTACCGACCAAGTGCAACCTAATGCTTCCCGTTCTATAGTGGAATACGTGGTTTCAGCAACTGACAATAGTCTAGCGGTAAAAGCAATGGTGTGTTGCACACCATCTTTGATTTAACTTAAAACAGTAGCTAAACCTAAATCAGCGCATGGTGAGCAAATGAAGATAGGGTTTATTTTTAATTGCCTCTTAACATGTTAAAAGCACATATATGTTCTTCAAACCACTCAAGTTTTACCCCTTTCTTAAGTAAGGACTGCAAAGGAAGCACTAGGTCAGCAAACATTTGTACAAATCTAGAGTAATATTCATATAAACCCAAAAATAACTTGAGTTGTTCTATACTTTCAGGTTTTTGCACATATCAAATTGATTGATATAAATCTTTCTTAGGGGAAATGCCTGTTTCTGCAATAGTGTGCCCTGAATACTCTACCTCATGAGCATTGGTCCAGACGAAATTGTCATGCCTTATTCTTCCAATATTGTTAAGACTTTACTCAAAGGTTTGAGATGTTGATTTGCCATTCAGAATACACCAAAATGTCGTCCTGAAATGCAATCACCCCATTGATATCCCCGAATAGACAAAACAACAACTTGTGGAATATTGATGCAGCAAACACGAGTCCTAATATACACGAATGCCCCAGCAAGTGTTCTGAATGTAGAAATATATCTATAATCACTTGTCAAATCAACCTGATGATAGGCAGCTTTAGGCTCAATGGCTGCAAAATATTTTGCCCCACCCAATTTTGCAAACAATTTGTATAGTTTAGGCAACGGATGGCAATTCCACAGCAATTTGTTTGTTCACCCATCTAAGGTCCACACACATCCCGAGTTTCCCAGTATGTTTTTTTTTTACTAAAACCACTGAAGAAACCCATTCTGACACATTCACAGGTTCAATTACCCCTTCGTCACACACGCTTTACAGCATTTTGGATAATTGACACCGAACTGATATTGGAACATGTCTCAGTTTGTGTTTAGTGGGTACAGCATCCTTCTTCAGTTGTATATGGTGAGAACAGGCCTTCACTTTCCCAAGTTCCTTTCAAAATAGACTCTTGTGTTTGTTAAGGAGACTTTCCAAAGTATTTTCTTCACTGAACACACTTTGAATCATTATTATCCCTTCTGCCATACACACTTGTACTTTGGCATTCAGATTAAGTGTAATGTCAAACCTCCCGTGGTGTCTACGCCCCAACACTTGCAACCCAATCAATCGCTACATAAACCTTACCAATAATGGTCTCATGTTTGAAACCTATATCTGACACAAAATAACCCATGATGTTGATTTAGTTTTCCCTAAACCCATAAACTCTAAAATCAGTAGATTCTAAACCCTTATATTGCCAATTCTTATTGGACAAATAGTCAGATATGATAGTATATGGGGATCCTGAGCAAGCCATGACTTCTAGTGTTCTCCCATCAATGCCGATTTCACACATCATTTGAGCGCCGGAGAATATATAATCAATGACAGATGGAAGCAAAGTTAAATACCTATAATGTAGGCAAACCTAGTTATAGAATGTTTACTATGAAATTACCACAGACCCAAGTGGAGGAACACTGATGGCGAATTATATACTGACAGAAAAAGTCTGAGTTTATGTTCTCAAACTAAGCGCAGGAATGGAGCAGGTCACAATTGGGGATGCCAGAAAGGTGCCAAAAAAGCAGCAGTACCTGAATGAATTGAACTCCAATTTTCCTGAAGGAAATTAAATCGAATAGGGTCAATTTGCTGATTCATGAAAAATAAGAATGTAGTAAGTTCCACTCATTATTGAACTAGCAACATCTTTCAACACTTGCCCTTGCCTCAGAGTAGAATACCAAAAGTATGTACCAATATCATTGACAAAACCAGTAGGTTTTACAGTTTACAACTGTAACCTGATGATTCTTAAATTGTGTTTAGTGTTCAGTTACTTTTCTTTTTTGTTCCGGAATGATAAGTGTGCACACACTTTCACAAACAATCAGCTCAAAACGACCTGCCTTTGGGACAAACACAAAACTCACCTAAAGAACTAGGATGCCTACCTGCCATGTGTTTGGAGCATATGTGCAGTATTTTCACTCCCTAACTTAACAGCCGCTATGAAATGCAGGCTTTCAACAACACATGCAATGTCTTGCTATGGATACAACACTCTATAAATGCCGCCTGTGATATATCACCACCTATTCCATTCCACACTATAAGAACAGAGAGAAATGTTAAATGTTGGCACAATTGAATTCTCTATTCAAGGACAACAAAGGAGGTCTTCTGGAACAGAACATTCACAACTACTTCCAACCTCTAACCAAATCTCGTAGAATTTCCAGACCAGATAAATAAACACTTGTTAAAACTGAACTGCAGGAATACTTTGATGGGGAAGCCAAGGAGAAGGAGGGAAAACTTTGATAAAGAACCATTTTTAAAACTGGTCCTGAAATCATCTGCAAAAGTCTGCGTCAGTTGCTGCAAATGCAGAGTTGTTATAATGGAAACGAAAGAGCAGGTGGGTGGCCACCAATGACCACTAATCAGACCCGCCTAGGACAATTTGATGACCTGCTCATCTTTCTACACTTTGAATAAACATTAGGAAAAGTTTCTATTATGTTTATTGAAAGTAAATGATCAGCAAAAATCGGGGAACCATTACACATTTGGATAGACTGATCCTGAAGAAAGCATTCAAAAACATTTTCCTTATCTACAACTGAGAAAATAAAATTGCAAACCCATAAAGAACAGCCACAGGCCTGCACATAAACCATTTATTAGGCCACAGCCTTTTTCTGGAAAATCAGGTTAGGGATAAAACACTAACTTGTGCAATCCGGAGACATTTTGTCGTTTTTTCTGTTTTCGCTGCTCTTCTGCCTCAAACTGCAATTGTCGGACAAGGTCATCTGCCTTGATCTCTTTCCGACCGAGGGGAACAACCTGCAAGAAAGAGAGGAGAAAAAACGATTACATTGACGTCACCAAGTACACATTTCATTGTACTATTCAGGCAAACAGTATGAATAAGAATGTACTTAAACATTTAACACGTACAGTTAAAAATTAACTTCCATTCATTTGTGACAGCTATTAATTGTCAACCAAACCACAGCTGCCTCTTTTGCAACATTTAGAGCACATTTCCTTCTCTAATTGGAGTGTCATGCACGTAGACAGGCGTAGTCCCGTACCATACCAACATTGCTCCATAATACATTACAAATCGTTCAAGCCGTGCCCTCCACTTAATGCTTTATCAGTTTTCAATGATCAAATGCTGCATAGATAAGGGGAAATTACTAAACGCAAGCAGTACACAATGTAGGATTCAAGCGGAGGGGTAATAGGCTCACAAATGCTATCACTGCAACCGGGAAACAAAACTCTAATTCTAGCCAGTTTCGTGGACTGTTCAAAACCTAAGTGGGTAAGAAATGAGACGACAAAACATTGAATACATAGCAACAGATTGGACTGGGGGAAGTTCTGGCACTGCAAGTGCTAGCAAGGAAGGTCTTATGTCAGATCATGCAGGTTCTGCAGCATGAGTATATTTTAAAGGACACAGATATTCTTGTATTAAAACAGTACTGAAAGGTACTATTGTACATATAAAGACCTAGTAGTCCTAGAAGAGTTAGTGAAAACTACAGGTCACGCAAAGGAATGTAAATACGGCAGCAATGAAAAGAATGGGAACATCATGGCATGTATCCGGCATACACCATTAAATTAATGTAGGCGATGTATGCATTTCACAAGTCTGGGGAAAAAGCAACATTTTGGAACCCAGTCAATTTTAACAGCTCGCCATGGGCACATAAATCCTATGCAATCCTGGTGAGGGGCTTCTCAGTTTCTTCCGCTATTCCTAGGTTGTAGAATTGTGTCAAATAGACCAAACCCAAACTTTCTTTTTTACCTCCTTTACATATTGCCAGGTTCACTTCATACTTACTATCACATCAATCTTAGACCAACAGCTTTAAGAATGTTCTTTATTCTTAATCAAAAAGAGGACCTGAGGGAGTTGTACAAATTCAAGTCCAGGTTTCTCACCAAACTCAACCCCAGGTTAATGACACAACAGTGTGACCAATGGCCTCATGTCACCAATGTTTCACAAGATAGTAGCAATCTGAGCACAAGGCTTCCACTTCCGTGAGATAAGGCTCATACAAAGAACACTGCTGGAGATAACGTGGGCAAAGGATGATTGTTTACATTTTCAGCTTCAGTGGGCTCACAGTATGACCTCTGCCATGCTGGGAGAGGGTTCAGGGGCAGGAAAGGGATGATCAAGTTAGTTATCTTTGTTAACCCTCTTCCTAGTGGATACTGCATCTAACTTCAAAGTCCTCACTTCGCGCACATACCTTCGGTGTCAGACTAGATCCAGAAACGTTAAAGCTGTACCTCTACCATGCTGGTAGGTGGGGCTGTGCGGCTCTACGCCAACGTTATTCTTCTCTGGAAGTGACGAGCAGAAATGCATACAAGTGACCCTGAGCCCAGACATCAGTTGCTTTCTTAGGCTTGTCCGCACCCTCAGACGCACAGCCCATTAGTAAATTGGCATTAACAGTAGGCTGATCTCTAGATTGGCACCTTTTTAGATGGAAAAGAGTCCAGCATCACACTATGGCCTTAGTGTAAATAATTATGTGAATTTGGGGTTAGCCAATTGTGTCATATTTTGTGGGTCAGATCACATACGGGGCACTGCTGCTCAGGCCAGTGTATATGCAGTGTTAAAAAATCAGCAGTGTCAGCCCATGGAAAATGAGAGAGTGACAGTGGAAAAAAGGTACGTTCTCACACCGATGATCATCTTCCTCAAATATCCGATTGATCTCCTTCCAGACAGCCCCATATGCAAGAATTTCTTTTGAGAAAGGGTGGTCTGAAAGGCAGGTTAAACTCTCATCAAAACGGATTGGATCTCCATCTACATGTGACCTTAGAAAGAATATTATTAGCTACAGTTATACAGACGAGACAATGTGTTAATGAATTAATTGGTTATTGGGCTACTTACTGAGAGAAAATCTTAAATCATGACACCAATGGAAGACCGTTACAAGTGCTAACAGCAGCTGGGTCGATTCAGACCTTTTTCGAGGTGCCCTGCAATTATCCACCGAGTTAAAAGCTACAGAGACACACTTTTGCCAAAAGATAAATTAAAGCGACGTGTCCAAATCGCTAAGAAAAACTCTTAAGGAAATAATGGTGTTAAAAAGGGCAGAATAATAAAAGATATTGGGCTGAAATGTTCAAAACAGTAAATAACAATGATAAGAGTGCGATTTGGAGTATGGTGTCTGAAGGTGCGTCTCAAATGAGTAAATAGAAATTGGGGGCAAAGATCATTAACAAACCTGGGAATCTGGTGGAGGCAGTGAAAAGTATTAAGCCTTGAATGCCAACTCGTCCAGACTACTGATCGGGGACAGCCTATAATATTTTTAAAAATAATGGGAACCAATTTGCCTGTGTTTCCTAAATCCATTTGGCATGTGAGATCCACACGTGTTGGGGTAGGGGGTAACACTAATATTCAAGTTAGTTTATAGCATTGCCACATGATTTACCTGAACCTTCTACATTGCATCTTTACTTTGTGGAAATACCAAATGGTTTATCATAGTTTGACTCCATTTAGTTTTTTATTTTTTTTTAACTTTAGTTTTATTTAGTATTGTCTCATCACTCCAAAATCATACGAAAATCCACCAGGTATGCCAGTATCAATGAAACAATATTTGCTAAATCAGCATATTCAGGGGTGTAGTAAAGGATGAAGTTGTTCGTATGGCGAGTCCCAAGGAATAGACATGCATTTAATTAGGAACATTGCTGTAGCTTTCAACAAGTTTGATAATTCCTCATTAAACTTGTTTGCATAAATTCTTCATCGGATATCATTGTCTATATTCTTTCAAGAGTGATCCAAGTTTCCTTGTGACTGTTGGCAGTTTACTCACCTGTCTGCTGGATGCCAGTATGTGGCTTCTTAATAAAGTACTTTGCCTAATCATTTATCATAGTAGAATCAATACATATTTTACTGATGAGTTACTGTTCTTAAAGCCCTCAGACAAGTTGTTCTATTCATACTTTTCAGTGTTGTGGTTTGTCTCACTACACGCCACCAACAGCCTTTGCCATTTGGCCTTGTAAGAAGACTGAACAAAACCATCGTAAGTCATTGAAGTAGACAAGCTGGCACTAAAACAACACTCATCATTCAGATCGCATATGGTAGCTCGCCTGGACAACCTCAAAAACTCTTGTTATGGCTGTGCAGCCTCAAAATTACTAATGCTGGTAAATATTGCATTACAGTGTAGCGCAGCTGAGAAACACATAGCACTTGCATATTGCATCTTGCTAGCAGAAATAGCCAAGGACATGGTTTTTCTCACATCTCTGCACCAATGAACAGCAGCGAAATTCAGGTAAAGGCCACATTTTGAGGTTTAAATCTGTATCCTTAAGCATTGTGCAGTCACAGAACGAGTCTTCTCCTCTTGCCTCGTTACATCTCATATTGAAGTAAGTTTTGAGAAGAAAAAAAATGAAGTGTCTAATTTACAACATGGCTCTGCAGGTGTGGAACATTTCAGAACCAAGTTTGCCTACCAAATTTGCTGGGTCATTCAAAGTATTGAAGCCTTACTTCAACTACCAACATTATAATTCAGCAACACAATAATAAACTGCCACTTTTTTTTTTTTTTAAGGTGAGCCTGGTAGGTCTTCATTGCAGTTGGAAAAACGTCTTCGACTTTTCAAAAACTACAATAATGGAATAAAAATGCAAAAGTATTTGACTCCAATAGAAATAAATCATACTTTGTTAATTGTGATTGCATGACGAGGTATTCCCACATCTACCCCCAGTTCCCCAATAATACTAACTCATTAACGGGAACATTATACTCAAACTTCATTTCACTGAATATCCACACAGTCATGGAATGATTTAACCTTTACATACATCATCAGTTTGTAGGCAAGCCTGCTGATGTATGTGTGGCTGCACTAAGAATTTTAGCTGCACTAAGAGTTTTGGCTGCTAATTGCAGCTTTGGGAGAACACTAGGTGTATATTGGTGATCACACTGTGTTAAAACAAATTCAATTCAAGAACAGTTATACCGTATCATGATCCCACTTCGGTTAAAACCATATACATATGCAAGTGAAGTGTAGACGTCTTGAATGTTGAAGTAGCAACAGTGACTGTAATAAACATGACTATCAATGATCAAATTAAAAAAAGGAGAAATATACAAACAAATTAATCAACAATGGGATAAAGCAAGGAAGTTTTCGGAAACATTTACACGGTGTGGGTAGTCCACTCAAACAGGTGACTAGCAAATCATGTCCCATTGTAGGTGAAGACAGTTAGAAATGTGGTACAAATGGACACATTTCCAATGTGTGTCTTGGGAAGATTTATAGGGAGTTTTCATTGACACAAGACAAATCTACTTTACTACATGACACAGAGTACAATGTGATAGTTTCGATATGTTAAGCAGAACAAAAAGTAGCCAGGCAAAAACGTGAATCCAGTGTCAAAGTGAAAGATTTCAAGTTTAAAGAGAATAATGTAATGGAACAGAATATCATCTATGCGAGAATGAAATTAGATGGGGAAATCAATGTCTTTAAGAGTGAGGGGATTATTCTAGGGATTGATAAGGCGCAGTACCCACCATCAACTTGTCAGATAATCGTTGATGGAATAAAAGTAGAGCTTAAGGCAGATTCTTGGTCATTTTCCATCAGCATTTCACTATTTTTTTTATTTTACAAAAAAGTGAGCAACAATAAGTTAAAACCAAATGATATAATATTATATGGTTGCGGGAAATAGGAAAATTATATGTTAGGTTGTTACAGTTTATTTCCAAGAAGGGAAAATAACTGGTAAATTTTATGTTGCAGTTGAAGGTGAATATGCACATGTGTGGTAACATCAAGGCAACATGTGCATCACACTCAATCCTGATGCAAAAATTCAATATGTTGTAGATCAGATGTTCAGTTTCGACAATATTGCATGATGATTGATGATGAAAGGCTGAAGGTATAATCGATGAGATTAAAACTGTGTTCCTGAGTGAGCTTGGAATTGTAAGAGGGCTCTCACACACTATTCAAATAATGAAGGAGCAATACCTATTAGACACAAGTTGAAATATGCGCTCATAAGTGCTAGAAAAGAATCGCATAAAATAATGAAAGACTTATGTGTTAAGGCTATGATAAAATCAGTTGATATCTTGATAAACCTCCAATAGTTTTTGTTTGAAAGCAAGAAAAAAACATCAAGTTTGAAACTATGTCCTGACCTTTACTCTGCCAAGATACAGATAGTATTAGACCTTTCATGCCCTTCCACGCATACAGAACATTGTGGTCCTGTTAGATGGAGCAGAGTACTACAGCCCACTAGATGTAAACTCTTCTTTTCATGAAATTCAAATGCCAAACGAGTCCAAGCATATTACAGTCTTGTTAACACCCGAAGATGGGTTTGAACATACCAGAATGCGGTTTAGATTGACCTCTACAGCCTCGGTATGCCAAAAACTAATGCACACGTTGTTGGGGATATTGGGGATGTGGTGGCTTACCAAAATGACACTTTGATCTCAGCAGACTAAATTGCAGAACACAAGAGAAGGCTTGAAAAATTACTGACAATATAACAAAACAGAGGAATTACAGTCCAACTAGTTCAACTGATGTTGAATATCTGGTTCATAAAGTTTCTGGTAATTACATTTTTCCTGAAAACGTTTTATTACAGGAAATTACATTAATTAGACAATCAATGACAAAAAGATTGGCTTAGGACATTTTTGTGAATAAAGTTTTGCTTTTTAATAATGCTATTTAAAAAAGTTGTCAAATAGGGGTGGCTAAGGGAGAAGAAAAAGCTTTCAGTCAGCTCAAAGAGTCTTTATCAAGCATACAACCCTCTCAAATCTTTACCTTTTCTACGTAATGCCAAAAATATCTTAACAGTAGATGTAATCTGTTCTGGTTCTGCTGTAGTTTTCAAACTGTATCTGGAAAGAAGTGCATTGTTGCTTTGGTTTTCACAGCTTTAACCAATGCTGAAACTACATAACCACCATAATCAATACCACTGCGCCAAGGTTCAATCCTATCTCCAACACTATTCAATCTTTTCGGAAACCCTCTGCTCCCTTGTGGCGAATACAACAACACCCCCCCACCTATCAAAGTCTCACAGACTGTAATGCTACAGATATTTATATATATATATATATGACCACAATTCAGCTCCGTTCGGGGGACCCCTGGCGCATCTTTATCCGGTGCAGTGCTATGGCCGAGCCATGCCGTGTTAAATGTATCCAACGGTTCACTTCGTAGTGAACCAAATTAGCACACACTCACAGTTTGCTAAAACTATCCCAAGTTCTTTATTTTCTTTAGTAGGTATCCAGTCTACAAGGTCAAACCAACGCGTTTCGCCATCCACCGATGGCTTGGTCACGGTTAACATTGTGCCTTTCATTTACCCAATAAAAACATTCGTTGTTAGTCATGTGATTGGTGATGTCACATCTTTCTTAACATGGAATTCTGGTATATGTAGTTTCCACCATATATTATTTACAATTCATTTTTACTCACAATTTCAAATAATATCGCACCTCGCAAAAAATATGGTAACCTCGATTGAATTATTATTGTTAATTATCCAAAGCGTGTTTGTTAAACCGTGTGTTATTGGTGAATGTGTAGGTCACTTATTCTATTTTATTATACTTAATGCCATTAGTGCTGGCCACTTTGAGATTGATTCACATTAAGGTTAGAGTTTCCTAATGATTTGGGTTTCTAAGGGAGAACCGGTTCTCATCATTCAGGTTTCGCAAGGAAACCATTTTTTTTTGTTTTTGTTTTTTTTTTGTTGGTGAATAAGGTTTCACTGATCAGATTCAAGGTCACCAAGTATAATACCCTCTAGTGGGTTAATCCTCACAATTTGATTTGAATCCCCTCTAGTGGGAAACCTGAATGATGAGAACCGGTTCTCCCTTAGAAACCTAAATCATTAGGAAACTCTAACCTTAATGTGAATCAATCTCAAAGTGGCCAGCACTAATGGCATTAAGTATAATAAAATAGAATAAGTGACCTACACATTCACCAATAACACACGGTTTAACAAACACGCTTTGGATAATTCACAATAATAATTCAATCGAGGTTACCATATTTTTTGCGAGGTGCGATATTATTTGAAATTGTGAGTAACAATGAATTGTAAATAATATATGGTGGAAACTACATATACCAGAATTCCATGTTAAGAAAGATGTGACATCACCAATCACATGACTAACAACGAATGTTTTTATTGGGTAAATGAAAGGCACAATGTTAACCGTGACCAAGCCATTGGTGGATGGCGAAACGCGTTGGTTTGACCTTGTAGACTGGATACCTACTAAAGAAAATAAAGAACTTGGGATAGTTTTAACAAACTGTGAGTGCATGCTAATTTGGTTCACTACGAAGTGAACCGTTGGATATATATATATATATATATATATATATATATATACATACATACACATACGCTTTGAAAACCTTTATTCCGTAAGTAAATTCCAAGAATAACGGGACAGCACACCAGGAAACGGCACAAAACTTTATTGTGCGCTAGCTTTTCAAGGACGACGCGTTTCGGCGTTTGCCTTGGTCAAGTTACTTCCTGCATATCGAAAAGCCATAGAAATACAAAAGCGTAGTTCATGCACATAGACGAAATACTACAAAATCGTACTTCATAACGAACGCGACATAGATCAAAATAAACTTAAATTGATTGTTAATAGTCATACACTAAATACATAAAGTGACTGCAATTGCAGAAAAATGAAATTGGGTGCATACTATTTCAATAAGCATTACGATCTCGCTTTTGATAACAGTGAGGGAACAATAAAGTTGGGAACGATGTCAACAAAAAGGTGATGATTGCATACATCATGATTATAAGGTACCATGTGCATTTATACCATAAAATATGGACTTATTTCAGTTGGGGCTAAATAACCATACAATTCAATGAGTTACCCATTGCGTATACAGTTATAAAGGACCCTAAAATCATCGTGTCTGTTTATATTATAATGGATAACATCGGGTCAAATAAATCTTTTGGACCGTGAGTTCCAATCATTCACCCATAGATTCCCAGTTGAATAAATGCACAGACTATCCCTCACTTATGTTGTAGTGTGCATGGCAAGTGCAGGTAGTACCCTTTACTCAGTGCTAGGTATAATGGGAGTGATGGGATGGTGTGGTGTGTAATCAGGTATATAATTAAACGTGTGAGAGAGGAAGGGTATCAGGGAATGACTGGGATGATAAGGGGGAGCCCTAGGGGTTCCATTAAGAGCTTTCCACAATTGCGGTAGATGCTCATATAATGTCCCAAATTGGAAATATAATGTCATCCAGTGTAAACCTATTTCCCTATCTTGATAAAAGTGAGTTTAAAGAAATGAAAATCAAAAATATTTTAAAATCCCAACCAAAGGTTAGGAGTAATCATGCTACTTCTGAGACGGTGTTGCCGAGGACTACAAGCCTATATGAGTTGCAAGTTCCTCCCCACCATTAAGTCCTTTAGGTGCCTTGCAGTCCAGATCTACAATAAATCTGGACTCGAGTACTCTCAGGTGTTTCTCTCGATCCCCTCCTCGTATGTGTCTGGGAATACTCTCAACTCCAAAAAACATATATATATATATATATATATATATATATATACACACACACATATATATATATATTTCAGCAGCAAATGCAGGCAGGCCTCAGGTTACTTGCGCACACACAGAAATGTTCATGATTTTCACTTCACCGAGAGGGAGAGATAAGCTGCTATAACAGACAAGTGTGGGCTGCATACAAGGCCCAAGGATGAGGAAGTGAAGAAATCTGCCTCAGCTCTCATCAGAGCCTGGCCAGCTCCATTGAGTGACCTCAACGCAGAGTGTGCAGCCAGCACCTACAGTGCAATGAAGGGAGAGGGAGCTTCTAGAAGCCTCTCTCTCTGTTAGTAAGAGTATAAAGACAGAGACCTCTTGGCGCTTTGACAGGAACTCTTCTGTGGAGTGGAGGCACTGCCCAGAGCTATTGTGCCTGGTTGTAGACGGTCAACGAGTTCCCCAGTTGTGCAGGCAGAGATGATGCAAGACAGACAGCCGATTAAGTATCTCAAGTTTTAGTTACTCATTCCTGTGTACATGCAGTTATCGTTATATGCATTTATTCTAGTGTACATGCAGCTATCTTTCTATGCATTTATTCTTGTGTACATGCAGTTATATACAATTATTCTTATGTATGTACATACATTGTATGCATTTTTTTACATGTACTTTATTGCTATTTGGTATATGGGCTTTTGCTGCAATAAATATTTCACTTTACTTGATGAAGGAGTGTTGAGCTCTGTTCATGTTGTACCTTGGCATTCTAAAGGGGTGTAGAGTCCTATTGTGAAGTGTTTTCATGTTGTATCCTGGCGTTTTGAAATCTTGCTCAGGAGTTCTGAAGAGAAAGCAAGATACCTACACTAATGGATGTCGCTAAACCGCCTGAAATTCAATACCCAGAAGCCAGAGTTCCTCCTGTTCTCTCCATCGCATAGCAACCAACCCACAAAGTCCTGGATAGCCCCTTCAAATCGTCTTGGCTCTACCCCTCTTCCACAGGCAAGGCTAAATGTCTAGGCTTTACCCTTCACTCAATCTGAACCTAAAAGCACATATCAATGTTATAGCAAAGGGCACCCAATTCCAAATCAAACTTCTCAAAAGGATTATACCAGTTTTAGCCAATGACTTCAAAACTGTAGATCAATCAACAGTCATCTTGAAAATGGATTATGGCAACTCCCTTCTCACAGGCGTTTCCAGAATTCAGATCCCCCCCTCCCCTCAAAGGCAGCCATGAACTCAGCTGGTGTCTGGCTGGCACAAGTCATTCTGATCATTTCCCAGCCATCCTGTACTCAATATCAATGGGCTCCCCATTGAAGAAAGGAGTACCTTCAAATTGGGCTACATCATCCACAAAACACTACATGAAGGCGGACTAAACTATCACTCATATAATCTAACCATCTCAGGTGGCTCTCATTCCCTTCAGAAGCTGAAACTCATTACATCTGGCGACCCCTACCTTTAAAAAATCATAACTCTAAAGCAATTCTTTTCATGCGCTGCCCCCAAAATCTGGAGTGCCATCCCACCTTCCATCAGGACAATCCCCTCACAGATCTTCTTCAAAAAGGAACTGAAAATACTACTCCTACAAAAACATCTCTGACTGTAACCATCTTTTTGAACTGATAACCGATAAGTCAGGCCTAAATGAACTCACCTAACAAAGAGTCTAAACTCTTATTTTTAGATAAACCAAACTGTATCTGTGCAAATATTATTGTTTCAGTTTGAACTTCTGTGAAGTGCTCCGATACCCTCGGGGTCTGGTTTGAGGTATAGAAGATTTTAAAATAAATTTAAAAAATAACCACCCATTGAAAGAGGAGTATTCGCTTGCTAATGAAGTGCTGAGCACTTTGAAAATTATTTGTGGGGTGAAAGGTTCTGCTTAAGAACTGCTCAGGGAATCATCAGTACACTAGTCTGTGTGTTTTCAAAATTATATGAATACAATTTTGTGAAGTGATACAGATTACAGGTTCTGTAAACGTAAAAGCAGATTGTGTTTCTAAATCTCCAGAGGAAAATACAGATTCAGAAGAGTCAGGCAATAGAATAGTGTGTTATTATTGTGGTTAAGGATGTCAAACGATATTTAGGTCATGATATCTCTGAAGGCACACAGAATGAGGCAATGAAATATGTTATTGGGTTTGGAAACGTTTATGAATTTGGGGGGGAAAAATTTGCATTGAGAATAAAGTACCAAATTTAGAGGTCTTTTAGAAAATCAAAATGAGAAACTGATGAAAGGATCGTTTTTCATGAAAGGAGATTATTTTTCTACACAGATTACATTCCGAACTAAGATTGTTGAATAAGCATACAATGAATATCAGCACAAAAAAAGCAAGAAAGAGGAAGTTAGACAAGTATATTGGTGGCCATTTTTAAATGATGAAATTTCAATGTTTGTGAAAAGTTGAACTAAGTGTCTCAATTCGGACAAAAACATTCAAAACGGAATAGTTCATCAAATCAATCGGAGCTCACAAAAGGTCCTTCAAAAGAGTTAGCAGTGGATTCAGTGTGTCCTTTTGGAGGATGGATGCAAGCAACATTTACGCCATCATGAGAATTGACTTTTTTAAATTGCACCAAGTGTAAATGGTTAAGGAATCCTGACACAGTTGCTGTGATTAACTTCTTGTATGAAAGTTTCATTGGAGAAGGAATGCCAAATTCCTGAATATCCGATAATAGTCTTTAATTTCACTTCTCAGAAATGCAATACATTCTTTGAGGACTGTGGTATCTAACATAAGTACACCAATTTATATTCTCCAAACATTAACAGTTTTATATAAAGGTAAAGTAATGGCAAGGGTATGCCCAGACGTGGGATCCGCACTCGCTGTGCCACTGGAACCAAACTACACCTGACTGAAAAGCCCCAATCAGGGCGAAACTGGTCTTGGGTTACTTGTGTCCCGTTTCAGGGAGGGACTGGCCTGGCAGTTTGGGCTAGACTGTTACTATTGGAGAAGGGTTGAATCTGATTTGCATTTGGCTGGATCCAAACTGAGGTAGCATAGTCCACAAAAGAACAAATGTGTTGAAATGCTACCCCAAGCGATTGCCGGTGGTTAGACAAATTGCATGCATTTATCCCATCACCTTTTGTGTATTTGACAAAGTTAAATTTGGCTATTAAATCTTATTTGAATGTGCAGCAGCAAATTAGTGATTTTTGTATGGTCTTATTACTGTACACCACGGGTTTTACATCATTTGAATTACTTAAGAAAAGAAACCTAGGGCTAACAGCCACAACCATAAGTCACGAGTAACCCAAAACAAAAAAAAACTGTAAAATGCCATATATATCAGCTTCCAGGATTGAGTGGCCATCAGATATTAGGACTGGTTGAGCGATTATCTCTATGAAGGTCCTCAACACAGCCTGGGTATACAGTGGCTTTAGCAGGCTGGAATAGCGGTACTTAACATTGACCCACCACTGTCAAGAGGTTAGTTTTTCAGGGAGAGGGGGTCACTTTCAGGCCTAGAGGTGTTTTAGAGTGAAGGTAGCACGTGCAGGTTGGTGATGTTAGCAGGGGTCTGCATTTTTTATTATTTCTGCCACCGGTTAAACTACACTTGGAGAAACACATGACTGACAGATGTTGACTGCATGTTGATAGGAGGTCATGCACTTCACAGACATGTCCCAAGTGGCCTGTGTTGTGGAATCCTATTGATGCATCTTTCTGGGTGCAAATCTAGTTTTGCGCCTGGGCAGCTGAAGCACAGTACGCTTCATGGGACACTGTACACTGCAAGTACCCTGCACATCAATAAAAGACTCGGAGATCAAGTCTTTTACAAGAAAGCAAGGTGTGCTCCTCATATCCAGAGAACATACACACTGCCCTGACATCAATAATACATATATGGCACCAAAGAAGGGAAAGGGATTGTATCTCTGGCAATACACGGCAATGAAATTGCCTGCTGCTGCTGAAGAGGAAAAACTCTATGTCATGAGTAATGGTACAATAAACCAAGGGATGATGATGGTAGGCTGATCAGTAAGTGATTGACACAATCCACAGTGACCTTTTTCCTCTCTCTAGATCAAATTTGCTATAAATGGCACATGTACCATAAGTGATACCTAAAAAAAATGGTCAGTTATTTATTCAGTTGTTTTTAAGGTTTCGTAAGGTTTACAGATGAAAGAGTCAAGATAAATAACTAGGGCCATGGCGAATTCAGGAACATACTTACAAAATATATAGAAAAAACAGCACGTAAACAATGTGAAAGAAAAAGTATTAAGTGGAAGAGATTCAAAGGACAATAGGAAGATGCTGGCGTCGGAGCTGACAGGGCAACTTTGTACTTTCAAATTACTATATTTGCCAATAGAAAAAAAAAAGCTTTAGTAAAAAACTACAAATCGGCACATTATTTGACGATGCAACAAACTTGCTGCAGGCCCTGGCTTGTACTAGACATCTCTTTGGAGTGATAAGATGACTCATCAGGGCCCTCTTATTCATGCAAAGTCTATGCTACCACATCTATGCCTCTCGCAGAAAGCAGCTGTTACACACACAATCTACAAAGGAATGTTTTCAGGCTTGGTTAAGACTTGAACCATCAATCTATAAATCGGATAGCGTCGAGTACAATTCCTACCCAAATCATCACAGATTTTCATCTTCAATGGACAATAACATCTGCACCAATTCCAACGGGATTTTGAGCTGCTTCGACAACTACCATGAAAGAGTCGAAGTATTACTAATAACTGTGGTCAGCAACGAGTCCAGTGCCACTAGATCCCAACCTAACATTATCAAACAGACTGAGCTTCTGAATAAATCATTGCTTGTTTTCTATTTCAGAGTTCTCAGAATCTATTTACTAACGTGGCGTCAGACCACTCACTCAAACCAGCTAACACAACTCATCAGGTTTCAGCTAAAATAACCATGGGAACTTGAGCACCAAAATGTTACTCTGCAAAAAGATACCAAATACTAAGCAGTAGCAGCTATGAGGACTTGTTGCACGAATGGGCGTAGTGAGTGATTCCACTAATTATTATTTGACTGTTTTAAATACAACCAACAAGGTGCAATTTAAGACGAGGCACGGGTAAAGAAAAATAGTAGAATTCTGAAAATGTACAAGGCTGCCCAAAACGAAAATGCACGAAGGGTGTAGACCAGGCTGTGAGCAGACAGCTTGCATCACTGTACTCTAGTCCCCTCCCGCCCAATATACATGGGAAGGAATTCACAGGAGTTCAACCACAATTACTTTATTCTGATTACTTGAAACCACTAGGTGAAAGTTTTATGCTTTAAATGTCATCCATTCATTAATTTAACCTGCACACTTGTTGTAGCACCTCATTTATACCATCAAATTAGCCTATCTACAGCTGAACTCTCATCATACTTCCAACGTCCGATGGGTTGACCACCCTCTGTGGGCGTCCGTTCCCACAACAGGCACACCCTTCAGCAGGATGAAGGGTGTGCGTAGTAGGATTTTGTGAAGGTCTAGCCTCTGCAAACACGTCCATACAGGGTGAAAGACTCCAGCAGGACCATATGTGGGCCCATGGTATGTCCCTCGGGACTGCGATAACATTTTAATAATTTTTATTTTCTGGGCAAAGGCGCTGAAGTATGACTACCCTGCCTGCTTATATAATTTTTAAAGAAAATTAATTCAGGACCCATGTACCAAATCCCAGAGTCCTGTAAACATTACATTAACATTTTTCTCTGTCGTGGTCGGCCCATCACATTGGTTGGTCCTAGGGGACCATCCAATTAAATCATGTTTTTACACCCTGGAGTACATCAGGAATACCTCACATCACAATAAGCAGGCTTTCTGGATCAAGATTCTACCTTTCTGGTGAAATTCTTCTCAGCCGTTTTGGCTGTAGCTGTGTCTAAAGTTCAACAGGAAACTGAATGGCCCCCACTTGACAGATCCCCCCGAAACCTTCTAGGAAGGAGCGGCGGTGGATTAATCCTTTTTTGGAAAGTTTTATGAAACGGTGGCAAAATAATTAGAAAACCAAAAAATCTATTTTCTATGGAAACCTGGTCCTAACTATATAGCGGGGACTTGCATTGGGGTGTGTGTGTGTGGACACACAGACACACACACACACACACACAGAGACACACACACAGAGACACACACACACACACACACAGAGACACACACAGACACACACAGACACACACACAGAGACACACACAGAGACACACACACAGAGACACACAGAGACACACACACACACACACAGAGACACACACACACACACAGACACACACAGACACACACACACACACACACACACACACACACACACACACACACACACACACACACACACACACACACACACACACACACACACACACACACACACACACACACACACACACACACACACACACACACACACACACACACACACACAATAAGGGGTTGGGATAAAGGTATCCTGACCCCATAGGACAAAAGGAGGGGTCTCTGAGGGACCACTCATAGGCAAATTATTGGCCAATGTTTTTGTTTTTGGCCTCAACCGCAGATTCACTGCGGCACTCGGGCGGTCCTAAGTCTAAATCCACGAATCCGAAACCCAAGGGGAAAAAAAACACACCCAATGGCACATCAAACCCGAAGGCCGTGTGTGGCTTGGGGTTGGGTGCATGCATGGGGTTTAGCCAAAGGCCGTGCGCAGCGGTGGTTGTTTTAACGTATGGTAATGATCTATTTAGAAAACACATAAAAATTCAATGAAGAAAAAAAAAACAAGGGTTACACAGGACATTAAAGGTAGGTTGACTTTTTTTACCCACACAAAACCATAGAAATTCAGCAGTCTTCTCCTCAGGCCGGGGTGACCAGGTGTGGAGGATGGTAGGTTTCTCCATCTGGGAGAACTCGCAATTGAGGGTGCCTGCAAACAGAGGTTGGAGGCGACAGCTGGGAGGATTACGAGGAGTGAAACCAAAGTGGACTCTGTCTACTGAGGTCTTGGGGACCAGGCTGGCATTGTTGGCCCACTTCCAAGCAGATTGGGAGGCTGCGATACTGTGATACTTGGCAGCATCGGGTTTTGGCGGTTCCGGAGTCCTCACAGTTTTTCTTGGGGTGTCTGCAGGATGCAGGGGAGCAGTTCCGCTGCTCCACAGGAGTTCCTGAGTGTATATTGAAGGCAGGCTGTCCTCCCAGGCTTTGGAGGCACAACAGCTGCAGGGCGAGACGTCTTTGGCACAGGTTTGCCAAGGAACAGCAGACAGTCCAGCAGGGCTGGTGCCAAGTCAGTTGCTCTTCTTCCGTCTTTTGCGGCTCTTCTGTGTCTTTCTTCGTAGGTGATCAGGATCTGATTTTCTGGTCCAGGAATTACCCTAAATACTGAATTTGGGGGCATTAGGGGAGTCTAGGGTAGTAGCCAATGAGCTATCTACCCCTGGGGCCACTGGGCACCCTGTATGACCACGTCCTGTGGGAAGTGGGCATAAACCTTTCCCAGATTTCCTAAGTTTGCCATCACCAAAATGGCTAACTTCGAAAAGTCGTCCCCAATTAAGGTAGCCCACAGTAGGGGTGGTATTGCCTGAGCGCAGACACACCTATCTGACTAGCTAAATTTCCCACCTGTCCAGCTGCAAAAAGGCTCTGGACAAAGGGGGATGGTTTCTTCTCCGGTCAGAGGAGCCAGATTCGCATACCAAAAACGGTGGGCTCTTTGAAGCCGCCCTGCCTTAGAATGCTAATCTGCAGGTCATCCTTTGGGAGGAGGTATAAAACACCCTCTGCACGAGAAGGTTGATGGCAGGTTGGGGAAGTCAAGTCATTCAGCACACCAGTAGCTGGTAGATTTTCAGGGGGCACCTCAAAGGGGCCCTCTGTGTTCATGCATTAATAAATCCACTACTGGCATCAGTGTGGTTTTGTTAATATGAGATGTTTGATACCAAACATCCCTATTTTCAATGGAGCCATCATGTAACTGGGGGAACTTGTTTTCACCAGTGTCCAGCACATATACAAACAAGCATTGGCATAGCCAATTGGTCTCGCCTTTGGGACCTTATAAGTGTTTAGCCATGCAACAGTTGATGTTGTTGCACCAAGGATATTGTGCTGGATAACTAAACACTTATAAGGTTCCAAAGGCGAGACCTATCGGCTATGCCAATGCTGGTTTAAAGGGGACCTCGAAACGGGTCTCTATTGGGCATTATTTTGTGCCCTGGCGCAGGTGGCCCGTTTTTTTCCGGACTGCAAGGACAGCTCGCACATCGATGTGCACTGCTCACACTGCTCACTTCTCACTAGTGGAGAAGTTATGGCATGACGTCATGCCTGGCGAGCGTTGTAGGAGAAGGGAAATCCTATAAAGAGAGTCATTTTCTCTCTGGATTTCCCTTCTCTTTTTGAAACTCAGGAGCAGCAGCATTGTTGTGCTGTCATATACAACTAACAACCATTAACAAAGCCAATAGTCCTGACTTGTTGTAGGTATGATGTTACTTGTTGTTTCATATATCTAGATGCAATGACAGATACATCAAAATACAAGTCGGGCGGCACACTATGCTAAGCACAGATCTTTAGCTTAGTGTTTTAAGCCACGCCCTTAATTACATTGGCCACGCTCCTTTGAGAGACCCCCCCAGTTTTTTCATCCCACTTAAAACCCTGATCTTACCATCAGTGTCACACACACCCAAGCAGGCCTTGGCCCCACCATCCCTTTCCACTTCTCACCTCTATTTAGTATTCAAATAACCATCACGTGACTGCCTTTCACGGTGCGGGATGAAACTAAATACTCTGAGAGGCTATCAATAATTCACCATTGCCATTTCTTTCTCCTGAGCCAAGCACTGGCACTAAAGTCAGACTTCTACAGTTTGGAATCCCTTGACTGTACATGTCACAAAGCTTAAAACAGTCTGACAAACCGACCGATTTCTGTGGTTTATTCTGCTATTGAAGTGTGCGTGGTGACGTACTGGATTTGTGACGCCATTTGAAACCTTCCTGTAATATGAGTGCAGGAACAACTTAACGCCGGTGTCATACTATCAGAACGGAAACCTCGCTGCTTTGGCCCTGTGCCAGACAGTTCAAAAGGGTGTGCATAAAATGAGCCCGTAAGAATCTACACAGCGCCAAGACACCCCATGGGAGTGAACGTTGTGCTAAACAAATATCCCAAATAAATAATTTAACACTAACATTTCTTAAGTTACTAGTGCAGAGGAGAAGCTGTACTGCCTCGATGATTAATAGGCGCGGGGATTTGTCCAGCTTAGTGGCACTAAGGAAGTATATGGAAGGATGAAAGGCTCAGCCAGTCCCTTCCTTTAAGGTTGCAAGCTGAGCTCTGCAGTATGCGCATTAACCCACTGATATACGTTACCAGCTGCTGAAGGAATTCAGTTTCAGGCAGCCCACAATGTTCCAGCCCCTGAGCGTCAGAGTGCATTCTTAGCTCTCTCCCATATGTGCATTAACCTATTGACCGGCATGAGAAGGATGACAGGCAGAGAAGGATGAAATGCTGAAGTGTACGATAATGCAACTCCTTACCGCTTGCTACAAGCATACACACCGCTTGCTACAAGCATACACACCACAAACACAGGCAGAGAGAGAAAGATAGAGATATCTGCAGTGAAAGCTCACTCACCCAGCTATATGAATGGGTGTTAACTGAGGCAAAAATCACTTTCTTAAACCCACCACTGGTGAATGTCATGTTCCTCCCCGTACAAGCTTGCTAGCTCCAGCCATTTGCAGGCATATTTGGCAGTGCTGCTCACACACAGACCAGGGGCTGTAAAGCTGTGAATGAGTCTGTTAATGCAGCGTCGAGGAAGAGGGGTTTTAATGGGTTCCGCCGCCCCAGCCTGGCCATTAAAAGTTGAGCGTACGGTGGAAGCAGCGAGGCCAGGTGCAGCCTGCCATGTGTGCCGTGTCAGGATGATGGATGCGCGGGGGGAGTGGTGTGCAGTGTGGCTGCGCCGCCGCTCTCCAGCAGAGGCCCGCTTTAATCACAAGAACTCCCCATAAAAGCAGAAGGCAAGGCGGGAAAGTAACTGCCCCTCCAGGGAGGACGGGGGCAGGCTGAACGCATCTCATCTGCGAAAATACAACAATTAGGTAGAGCTCAGGTGGGCAAAGAACAGCAAGGACGCGTTTTACATAGCGGTTAAACACCTAGGTATCGAGGCGCTGCTGTGCTAATGAATGTTACTACTACCATCCACATTGGCACCGGCGAAGGGTAACACGCAGAGTTTTGGACGTCCTGCGCACAAACCTAAATAACTTGAAAAATACATATTTGTGTGTATTTGAGTGCGGCGGGGGCTGAGAATTAGTGAGGGGGGTCTCCTACTCCCAAGCCTGCTGACAAACAACACTTTTTAGACAGAATATACTGTTGTGCTGTTGTTTACCAAACAACCCATACACAAGGAAAATGCAAACAGCGCCTTTACGCGATTAGCGTGTAAAGTTTCGCAGTATATCACGTGCACGTAGTGTTTAGCCTTAAAATTCCCCACAGCACTATTAACAAGCCCGTGCGCGCGAGAGCGAGCACCAGGCCATATGTTTTGAATTATCGCACCCGTGTCTGGGCATGATAATTCAAAACATACTGCGCCCGTGCGGGTAACCTCAAGCAATAGGTCACACGCTTTTTGAAGCCCCCTTACAATAAGTCTTGCAGAGCAGCACATGTGCGCTGCTAGGCGAGACCTAAAAATGGCTTAACTGCTCACTTGTACTGGCAACAATAGAGCTGACCAGCACATGGGCATATCTACTTGTGCAGATATGTCCTCACATATAGTATAATGCACCATGCCTAAGGGCGGTAAGACCTGCTGTAGTGGTGACTTACCTATACTGCATGAGTGTCTGTGGACATCGCACACAGGGATGTGTACCATGTTGTGTTTTCACTTTTGCATGCCGTGGCAGTCTGGATGTGTTTGGCGAGGGGTCCTTTAGGGTGGCACAATATGTGCTGCAGCCCTTAAGGGCCCTCTTTAGTTTACTTGCCCTTGGTACCAGGGCTACCTTTTACTAGGGACTTACAGGGGGTGTTAAAGGTATTGCCAATTGGGCTAAAGCCATAGTTTTGGGAAAGGGATCTGGCACTGGGGACCTGGTTAGTAGGAACCCAGGGCACTTTCAGTCAAAACCACATCAAATACCAGGCAAAAAGTGGGAGTGACCATGCTGAACAGGGCACTTTCCTACTGCGATGCTCCCTCGGCCGACAGACAAAGTGAAGTCGAAGACCTCTTGGACTAGTTGTTACTCTTCTTTTTTGAGCTGGGACATACCCAAGTGACCCGAGTACTTCAAGTGAAACAAAGATTTTGGGCTTCGCGACGGATTCCAGGACCTTCATCTCGAACGGAATTCAGACTGTCACGGCATTGCTTGTCAAACCGCCAGGAGTTTGATGGACCTTTGTCAACACCTTTGGATTCATCGAGCGACAGTCGA
Organism: Triturus cristatus; assembly: GCF_964204655.1. NCBI lineage: Eukaryota > Metazoa > Chordata > Amphibia > Caudata > Salamandridae > Triturus > Triturus cristatus. Next base: position 789,448,959 of record NC_140580.1, read on the forward strand.
CGCAGGTCTTCACATCGTGCTCAAGGAACCAGAGGCAAAGAATGTAGAGGTCTGTCACCGACAGAGAGGTGGCAGGCTCCGCAGGGCTTGATGCCGGCCTTCCTAGGGGACATTCCTGCCACACCAGGAGAAAAACTTCCCCAAAAGACTTCGACAAAAGTCGAAAAAAGGCTAGTCAAAAAGTGACTATATAGGCACCGTGCACGTCACTTATAGCATGGGCTACACCACGTGAAGTCGAACAATGCCACCTACTGGCGCTCAGAAGTACTGCTCAAACATTTTCCAGATCCAGCCGGACGCCTGGGGATAATTCTAAGATTAGGAATCTGCAGCTAGAAGTGTCTATCAGAAACATGAGTGCTAAAGGCATGCATCCTAAATAAATATGTGGTAACAAATGACATTCCCTAGAATAATCGCTGTCACTGGTAATTACTTTGGCCGCATTCCATATGTCTGGTCTCGGTCTACAGTAGCAAAGTATGCAAAAAAACATCATGCACGTGAATGTGGCCCAGAGTAAATACCAGGGCCCGAGATCAATTAAACCATTCTACCCATCACTTCTTTGTTTTACTAAGTGAGACATACTAAGTGCAACAGAAATGCCCAGATGTGGGTCCATTGTTGACTGTACTGCTGGCCTCAATCTATAACTCACCGACGAAGTCCAAATGGAGAAAAATGGTTTGTGTTTAAATGCCGCTAGGTATTTACCAGGGAATGAGATTAAGTCAAACCCTTACATTTCTTGTTTTTCAAAGATCAAGTAACAGTGCTTTAGAATCACATTAATGACAGCAACACACTCCATAAGTGACAATGGCACTCTACACCCCAAAGCATAAAGTATTTTTCATCAATGTAAGCGAGTAGATAATTAAATTAATGGCAAACACTGTACACATGGGCAGTATAACAACTAAGGTAAACCACCGAAAAATGTGCTCTCTAGTATTTAGCATGTAATAAAAGGTGGCCAACAACAGCACAGGATAGTAGATGCACCAAAGACTACAGTATGGTGAATGGCAGAGGATGCAAAGCAACATGAAAAGCTTGCGATGTCAGATGGAGAGTGAGGAGTCTGAACAGTGAGGGTTAGTGAAGCTAAACACACTCGTAAAGAGTTCTTTAGACAATGGCCGGAGAGACCTTTGGTATGTTTTCACCAAGGTGTACTATGATATTTGGAACAAGAAGCATTGCTAAGGGTGCAACTTTTGTCCTATCATAAGCTCTCCATAATCTCTGCTATGATGCAGTTAGCAATAAAGTTCCTCATGGTGGTACCATATAGCAAACTATGCCAATATAAAATAGATGATTACACAAACAACAGAAATTTGCTTTGTGGTACAGATTCCAAAATTATTTTCCTCCCTGAAATCCACACTAAAAACTGCCATTATGGACAGTTTCTTCGCAGAGGACACATCCCCTTTACCCCTTCAATTCAATTCACCATAGATAAATAAAATTGATTGACAAGAATCGTAACAATTTTTCTGATTCCATGCATGCATAATACTACACAGAGTTTTTTCTTCTGTTTAACTCGTGTAGGTGTGGTAGTCATTCATTATGGCTGAACTAGCATTTTTCTGGGTTTATATTTTTGTGAATAAATAACGATAATCAATAATGGTTTTTTATGATGGATCCAATACGCAATTGTTGAATTAATAATGTTGGAGTTGAAACGAGTTTAATATGACTTCGCAAAGTGTGTTTACCAATAGGATTTAGTTGCAACACATTTTCACAAAATGGCGACATCGGTGAACATTGATGCTTTTCTGATGATGCTCCCTTACTTCTGCTCTTTGTCCCAGGCATCTCGTACACCTGCTCGTTTTCTCTCTTCACATATTTTGGAAGGCGAAGATAAAGTGACTTAATTGAATTTTCCCAGTGTGCAGGTATTGTGGATAAACTTTTGAGTGTTCCTAAAGTGCAACATTTCTCACGGTCCTTCAGCTGTAGTGCCGTTGCTGGGCCTAGCACTATTCACCGGTATGTAGCCTTGCTGGTTATTTTGTATATTATTTTGGACACCTCAAGGATAGCAATTATGCAGAAGATGTTTGAATGTTTTCTTAGACTGCAATAGGGCTTATGAAGTGAAGAGTGACTATGAAACCTCTGAATTGTCTAAAACTTGTACCTTTGAATATGCCACGATGAGACTGCATTTTCTCCCAATTTGCTATGCAAGAATTGTGTGTAGGAACTCCTTGGCTTTGGAGGTGAGAAAAGACTCTCTCATTCCACCAGAGAGGCTACCTGATTTCTTTATGATTTTGCTATTTATTTAGAACTAATATATATCTTTCCATTTGAGCCTTATTGGCATTTATTCTGGAGCGCTTGATACTGAGAAATATGTAATAGGGCCCTTTAACTTTTCTCCTGATCTAACACTCAGTGGTTCTAGTTAGTTATATATTTGCTACTCTGTAAAATCTAAATTTTAGGGTGTCCTGTATATTGGGGTACAGGACTCTGCTCCCACAAAGCCAATGTGCGGTGTTTCCCATAATAAAACATTGGTCATTTAGCAAGTGCTTTCTATGTGCCACATTCAAAGACTTTTTTTTAACGTTTTTCTTTTAACGAAAAGCATTTGCCTGTGTAATTATAATAATAATAATAATAATAATAATAATAATAATAATTTGCATTTATAAAGCGCGCTACTCACCCATAAAGGGTCTCAAGGTGCTGGTGGGGGGGGGTCAGTGCTCGAAGAGCCAGGTCTTGAGCTGTCTTCTGAAGGAGAGGTGATCAGGTATGGCGCGAAGGTGGCTGGGCAGAGAGTTCCAGGTCTTCGCTGCCAGGAAGGAGAAGGATCTTCCTCCGGCGGTGGCTTTGCGGATGCGGGGTACGGCTGCCAGGGCCTGTCCGGTAGAGCGTAGAGTGCGCGGAGGAGTGTAGAAGGAGACGCGGTTGTTGATGAGTTTGGGTCCGAGGTTGTGAAGGGCTTTGTGTGCGTGGGTGAGCAGTCTGAAGGTGATCCTCTTGTTGACTGGGAGCCAATGGAGTCTCTTCAGGTGTCCGGAGATGTGGTGGTGGCGGGGTATGTCCAGGATGAGTCGTGCGGCAGCGTTCTGGATCCGCTGAAGTTTCCTCTGCAGCTTGGTGGTGATGCCGGCGTACAGAGTGTTCCCGTAGTCCAAGCGGCTGGTGACGAGGGCGTGGGTGACGGTCTTCCTGGTGTCGGTGGGGATCCAGCGGAAGATTTTGCGGAGCATGCGGAGGGTGTTGAAGCATGCCGAGGTCACCGAGTTAACCTGTCTGGTCATGGAGAGGGATGAGTCCAGGATGAAGCCGAGGTTGCGTGCGTGGTCGGTGGGTTGGGGAGTGCTGCCTAGGGCGGGGGGCCACCAGGAGTCGTCCCATGCGCTGGGAGTAGGGCCGAGGATGAGGACCTCCGTCTTATCTGTGTTCAGTTTCAGCCGGCTGTCTGTCATCCAGTTCGCTACTTCCTTCATGCCGTCATGTAGTCTGGACCTTGCTGAGGTGGGGTTGTCGGTGAGGGATAAGATGAGCTGGGTGTCGTCGGCGTAGGATATGAGGTCGAGTCCGTGTTTGCGTGCGATGTTCGCCAGGGGGGTCATGTAGACGTTGAAGAGAGTGGGGCTGAGGGAGGATCCTTGAGGTACGCCGCAGATGATCTCCGTGGCTGTGGATCTGAAGGGGGGCAGGCGGACTCTCCGAGTCCTTCCGGAGAGGAAGGAGACGATCCATTTCAGGGCCTTGCCTCTGATGCCGGCGTTGCTGAGGCGGCGTATCAGGGTGCGGTGGCAGACCGTGTTGAAGGCTGCAGAGAGGTCCAGGAGTATGAGGGCCACGGTTTCTCCCTTGTCGGTCAGGGCTCTCATGTCGTCCGTGGCTGCGATGAGGGCGGTTTCGGTGCTGTGGTTGGCCCTGAAACCGAACTGTGTGGGGTCGAGGGAGTCGTTGGTGTCCAGGGCGCTGGTGAGTTGAGCGTTGACGATTTTCTCAATCACTTTGGCGGGGAACGGTAGGAGAGAGATGGGACGGAAGTTTTTGAGTTCGGTGGGGTCTGCTGTGGGTTTCTTCAAGAGGGCGTTGAGCTCTGCGTGTTTCCAGCTCTCCGGGAAGGTGGCGGTGGTGAGGGAGGCGTTGACGTCTCGGAGGTGCGGTGCGATGATGTTGTCGGCCTTGTTGTAGATGTGGTGCGGGCAGGGGTCCGATGGGGATCCGGAGTGGATCGAGTTCATGACGCGGGTGGTCTCCTCGGTGGTGATTGGGCTCCAGGTGAGGATGGTGGTGATGTCGGCGGCGGGTTCCGGGGGGGGGGGGGGGGGGGGTTCGCGTTGGTGGTAATTACTAGGCCTGGGCAAAAATTTCGTTCCGTTCGCGGAAATTGCGATAATTTGACATTTTCGCGTTCCGCGGAGAGCGCGAAAATGTCAAAATTTCCACATTCCGCGGCTTGGCGATAATTTGTTTCTTGCTCGTGCTGTAAAATAATACATTCTCGCGCGCGATCGCCTTACCTGAATCCCTGCGTTCGCCGACAAGTTTTCTTGATCCGGTCGCGTTCTCCATGAGATGTTGTATTGTTTTTAGGCATTTGCGCTGTCTCGCGACAGTTGGCGCCCGCAGTGACGTCATGCGATCACGTCTTTCTTCTCGCGATCATGCACCGCGAGACAACTGAAAACAAGATGGCCGCGCCCGCGAGCAACCACATGGGTAAGTTGGCGAGCCGCAACCATGCAGAAAATCTCGCGAACATGCGGGAAAAAAACTTCTGCATCTTCGCGATATTTCCGCGTGTTTGCGATAATTTTTAACATTTTCGCGATAATTTGCAAAAGTGGATTTCGCAAATTCCGCCCACCCCTAGTAATTACACAGATCAGGTTTAAAAGAATCTTCAAAATAATTTGGATTAAGGCTCTGAAACTATCTCACAAATTCACCACGCTGATCTATAGAGACAATCTTTACGGGCAATCTGTAGACCTAGGCAGAGAGCTAAAGGAAAACTCAGATATTTATTCGTTCCACAAATTTTCACTACTACTCCTGGGTATTTTTATGAATTCCTAAAAAAGATGATGGAAATCTATTCAAATTATTAAGAGTCATTTTGCCAAACACTTGTTTGCCCCTCCCATTAATTGCTATATATCCACTAAACTGCTTGCAAATATTGATCATGTCGAAAGGGTATCAGGATAGCTTATGGAAGTACGGCCTGAGGGGTGGAATGCAGGGGGCGAGAGCCATGGGTGCTTCGCTTTACTCCCATATAATTCGTTTTTCACAGAACCCGTCTGGAGGTACAAAAACAATGTGACAACAGCACTGTACTCCAACAGCACACATAACTCGAAGTGCGTCCCCATGACTGCCACGGTAAACAACAAACTGTTACACACGGAGGATGCCATCTTGCAATCCTGGTTTAACTGTGGGACTTCCTGTAGGAACAAATTCAGTGAGACCACCTGAAGCGTTCAATTGACACATCGAAAAGTGAGAGGCAGGTCACAAAATGTCAGTGGGCAATTTGCATCCGCTATTTATGACTTCCATTTTCATACATTGGACCCTTGGTTCCTCTCTACATCAGAATCAGCTTCTCTTGGGATATTTTCACAATAACAAATTCTGGACTGAGAAAACCGTTGCAGACAAGTGCCAATAATGATATCATTATAAAGAAAAGTTGTTTTAAGTCAATATACATTTTGTTTCAAAATGGAGGTCTTTGGTGAGGTAAACAAGATAAAGGATTATGGTTTATGTTAGGGATATTTTATGCTTAGCACAAGGTTTAGAATGAAATTTCAGTTTTCATCAAGGGTTACTATGAAAGTAATTTAAAGAGGGAAAATAACAATTGGAGTTAGAGCAAAGGTTAGAGAATTGTTGGTTTGGATTAAGCTAGAATTAATGTGGGTTGTGGGTTGCACGGAGTGAATGAGGAAGAGTAAAACACCTTTTAAATCGCAGAGCAGATTTTTGTAGTTAGTGCAATGCTACTTTTTGGGGTGGGGCGTTCTTAGAGCAGTCCCTGATTATTGGGCAGAATACTTTGTGGCTAGTCTTGTTTACCACAGGTCCCATGGCATCAATACTGTCATACTCTGGGTGGATGATCAAGTTAATTCCTCTGGGCACTTTACTCTCTACAGGTAACGTAGTTGAGCAGTCAACGCTTACTGTGAGGTGCCAGTGAGAAGAAGCTTAGAAACAACAAAATGGAAAATGTCAAACAATGAAAATCAGAAAGTGCTAGAAGGTGCACCACCTTGTACTGACATACAACTTAAAATATTTTGATAGAGGTTATGCACGACGTTTTTGCTCAGAAACAGGTTATGAGGTGCAAAGGGACAAATGTAGCTAACAGGACCTCTTGAGAGGGTGCTATTAAAATTCCCTGAAAGATAGACGCCATCTTGCATCATTGTTAACAAGATTTCATTTGTATTCTTCACGTCTGCATCCATCAACCTATTTGCTATAAAGGAGCAAGACGTCAGGGATTTAGAGAAATAATATCTCATGACGAAGGGCACTAAGCCTGAAATGCATTGGGATTCATGATTTACCCTACTATGGATGGTTTAACCACAATGTATACGCGAAATGAAGAAACCATGAATAAATTAAAAAATAAAGAATAACTTCACTTCAATATTGGTTAAACACACATTGGAGCTACTGAATTGATTAATAAAAAAGAACACTAGTTTAACTCGGCATCAATCGTGTTGGGGCTAATCAGTAGTGCCCCAAGGAGAAGCTGTTCTCAAAAAGGGACAACGCAAACAGATTTTAGTTCATATACACCCACGATCAGGAGGTGATAACCTTTCGCACCCAACAAAATCGATTATCTATTGTATTATATGTGCACTGTAAATCTTTCTATTTTCAAGTTTTTCAATGCCATTAATGCTTGCGAGTCATAATGTCCTTATGGGGCAGCACTGATTCACTCTTAATGTTTGTGAACAAAAACTAAGTCAATGTGACTTATGTGCCAGACAAATAATTAATACAGTGTATCAAATGAGTTATGCAATGTCTGGGCCCTCTGTTTCTATGTTCTTGAGCTGCAAGTTGAAACTCAGTGAGCTCAGGCATCCCCATCTCAGCTGCTGGTTCAAAATGGCCCAAAACATACCTTCAGCCAAAGGCCCACCATAAAAACAACAAGATTCCCATTTAGTTAAAGTAAATGGTGATTACAGGGTAGCAAGAGACTTACAGGCTCCGGGAGACTCTTGTGGGCCGCCTGCTACTTCTCGGATGCCAGCCCGCCATTTTAAGAGCCTACTAGCCACCACTCTGTGTTCAGTGCAACCAGTGGAGTGGCAGATGCATTGAAGATAGAACAGTATGCTGAGCAGGCACCATGTTTGGGTTTTCTGCTTTTCTAAAAGAAACTCCTAACATGGTAGTTTGCTTTAGAAAAACAAAAAATGAACAGCCCTGATGCAAGTAAAGTTTCTTCTTGCACAACAGGGCCATTGACTGAAAGCGCTGCCTAGGACTGTCATGATCAAAAGGTGGTTGAAGGCAGGGAAATTTAGCGACTGTCACCGGCCATAAACAGAGCAGAATTACCATCACTGTGAATTGGTAGCCCAGTGATCGATGGGCTGCTAGACAAAGGGCTTGATGTTCCATTGGTGCACTTCCCTGACCTCTAAATGGGGTGGGGAGGAACTATGAGGTTGGTGGGCAGGGTATCCACAAGCTTACAGATGACCTCCACCGTTTTCAGTTCCAGAAAACTGTCTGTCCAAGTTTAGCATCCAATTGGTCTTCAAGGTGTTTTTTTCTTGTTTTTTTTACACAGAGGAGTCTGATGTAGGAGCGTTCAACACCTACTAACACAACCACAGGTATACCAGTGTACCAAAATGTATGGACCCTTACTTTGGAAAGCTGCTGTGAATGTTTTCCAGTGGTATCGGCTACAATGAGACAGGTGCCACTGGACGGACACCAATATCTTATCAGCTAGGACCAACTGTGTCTTCCCAAGAAATTGTTACAAGAACCATAAGAGTTAGAAGTAGGAATCATGTGGCCACGGAACCAACGCAACCACTGATGTCTTTCAACAAACCAATGGCAGGGGTCAGAAGGAAAGACTTCTGTCACACTGGGGCTGAGGCAGGCAACATAAGCCTCTCGACAGCTCCACCCTGTAGCCAGTTTTCAAATACTCTTAACAAATTATGGAGTTGCACCTGGAGCATTAACTACTATGGGTGGAATTCCGCCACTTCTAATTCTGAAAGGGCCAGCCTCTCCAGCTAAGAATATCGCAGGTCTATAAAAATCTAAATTAGCTAGTTCCAGAGATGGAGGATGTGTACCCAGTGAACTGCTGCAGGGGCAGAGACTGAAGGTAGAAATAGAGGAGCCCACAAAATGACCACTGGAGATTTAAGATTGCAAAGCGATAACTAGGTTTTCTAGCTGGACTGCAATAGTGTCCAAGGGCCTGGGATACCAGTGGTAAATGAAAAGCGGTACCCAATTATTGACAGTTAGGAACCAGGTGTTGCAAGCTGTAATTGTACTATGAGGCCGGCATATAATTTCAAGAGGGCCAACATCTATGTAATGGTATTGCTTAAATATTCAAAGGTTTTTAATGTCATAAAAGGACAACATTAACAAGAAATTCATTGGGCTAGGTAAAAGGTGGCTAAAAGCAGAAATTCAAAAGTATACAAAAAAAGTGTTGGAATGCTTTAATTAATCTCAGCCACTGGTAATAACTCGGGTAGCATCCCAGTCCATTGATATTTTGCACACCATGCCACCTCCATTTAGACTCCGCTATATGCAAATCAGTCTTAACCCAGCTCCAATGGGAACAGTCTAGCCCGAACTGCCAGGACAGATCATCCATGAACCAGACAAGCAACCTAGGACTGGTTTTGCCATGGTTAGGGTCAAAGCTGATTTGCATATGGCTGGGTCCAAACTGCAAAATAACGATGCACTGGGAAGTAACTTGAATAGTTATCAATGGCTGAGATTAATTCAAGCATTCCATCCATCACTTTTTTCAATACGTTTGTGTGTTCCTCCAAGCTGAAATGGACACCAACACTAGAGAGATCAGTCAAGGTGAAAAACACTACATTTTAGAGGATTTGCTGATGAACTTCCTGTATGGTCATTGGAGAAGAGCTACCCATTATAACAAGGAGGTACCAAAGTGGAAACTTAAAAAATTCTCGTTATGATTTGAAAGGCTTCCAGGGTAAGAAAGCTTTTCCTTCTCCAAACACACGTTCTGCAATTCACAAAGTAATGTAGGTAATGAAAAACATTAAGCATGAATAGCAACATCCAAGCATAAAATCAATAAGAGCTCAACTCAGCATTAAATGGCAGCGGAGCAGCAGGCCCAGCCACGATGAACACAAACTGTGCGCTTCAAATTTAATTTTCACTTGTGAGCTATCTGTGAAAACTTACAATCTTTGCTGTTTGAGAAGTTCCATTATTTTTTAATTGGCAGCCATGTAATGAAATACACAGTTATACATACACCCTCCGGTGAGTTAGCGTATGACCTCCTACCCAGGCTGGTTTTCTGTTACTTGCCACTCTATCTGTATCAGCTTCCCTGGATCAGTGGCATTGAAAGTTCTACTTTGAGTTCCTAGTTAGCATTTCAATTAATATTTACGATGCAAGATAAATGGTGCCCAGCTCTCAATGTGAAAGAACGCACATCTGGTCAGCACGTATGCCCATGAAAATGAATGTACAGAATTTGAGGGCAAAAAACTTCGACAAAAACTAAATACTTATCTTCTTTTATCCTTCTTTTGTGGTATGAACGTTTAGGGCTATTCGCCTCACCACTAAACGCCTAAGTAGCAAATATAACAAATGTTGCCTGATTTATAGGCTGGTGTATGGTACTGGGAGAAAACATTGACAGTTACACGGAATGTCCTCTGAGTATTTTCAAGTTTTACTTTAATAAGCAAAAGGCATAGAAATATCTGAATAAAAAGTTGGGGGAGTGGAATGCATGGGATTTAAAAAAAAAAATTAAAGCTTTTAAATTGAAGTTAAATGGTAACACATAACTATATGAAACTATGGGCCAGGTTTAACAGATCAAAATATGTCAAATCCAGATAAGCAGTGGAATACCGAATAAGTGAATGTAGTTACTAACGAACTAAGTATTACAAAGCAGCTCTAACACAGAATTAAATAGCTGGAATTGGATGCAAAATTAAATATCTCTATTTTTGTATTAGATGGGCTAGCACGAGTAAACGTTTCTACAGCATTCTCTTGCAATTTAATTTACCTTTTCATAAGGTGGCAGTTATCTAGGTTTGAAGATAGTATGTATTTGATGCAGAAGAAAACGTTATTGATTTGGTATACCAGTTCTCCATCAGGGGTATCTCCACAAAATTTATAAACAAAGGAATGTATTTGTGCATGTGCTGGGATCCTGAGAACGTTTCAACAGAGATAAATAAATCTTACTAACCATAAACAAACAAAGCTAAAAATAGATGCAATGCTCCTGTCAATATAAAGCAACAGAGTCACCAAACTCCCACAATGCAGCATAGAGGCTGCTGAAGTCAGAGCTCATTTTGGCACTGTAGTAAACAAACTAGGAGGACTTTAAAATACTCTGATTCCTTTCTGATGACTCTATCAGCAAGAAAATACCCACGAGGAAGATTAGATATGTATTTTGTGGTATAGTTTTTACATTTTGATAGTGTGTTACTACCACTGATAAGGCTTTAAGAGCTGCACAATCTATGCCTGCTTTGTAACCCCAGGGGCTTGTATACATGGTTAGCAGAGTGTATGTGTATAGTACGCCTAATGTTGGAATCAAATCAAATCAGGTGTTTGTTAAGCGCGACTACTCACCCGTAAGGGTCTCAAGGCGCTGGGGGGTTCGCAGGTTCCAGTCCATCAAGGAGGGGGTCTGTCGAAGAGTCAGGTTTTGAGGTTTCTTGCGAAGATGGGGAGTGGTGTTATCTGTCTGAGGTGGAGCGGAAGGTCGTTCCAGGCTCTGGCCGCGCGGAAGGAGAAGGAGCGGCTTCCCGATCTGGTCTCTCTGGTGCGGGGGACCACGGCGTAGGAGAGCTGGGCTGATCGTAGGGTCTTTTGGGGTGCGTGGAATTTGAGTCGGCTATTCAGGTAAGCTAGTCCGGTGTCGCGGAGGGCCTTGTGAGCGTGGGTTAGCATCTTGAAGGTGACTCTAGCTTCGATGGGGAGCCAGTAGAGTGTGCGCAGGTGCTGGGAGATGTGACAGTGACAGTGGCAAGTTGAGGACCAGTCTTGCGGCGGCGTCTGTAGCTTGCGGGTGAGGTTTTTGTTTATTCCGGCATAGAGTGCGTTGCCATAGTCGAGCCTGCTGGTGATCAGGGCGTGAGTGACAGTCTTTCTGTGTTCGAGGGGGATCCATTTGAAGGTCTTACGTAGGAGGCGGAGGGTGTGGAAGCAGGAGGACGAGACGAAGTTGATCTGGCGGTCCATTTTGAGCTCGGAGTCCAGGATGATTCCCAGGTTGCGTGTGTGGTCCGTGGGGGTGGGCGGGCTTCCGAGGGCGGGGGGCCACCAGGTGTCGTTCCAGGCGTCTGGGTTTGGGCCCATGATGAGTACTTCCGTTTTGATGGTGTTTAGTTGTAGGCAGCTGTTTTTCATCCATTTGGCGACGGGTTCCATGCCTTCTCGAAAGTTGTATCTGGTGGTGTTGGGTTCGTTGGATAGGGAGAGGATGAGTTGGGTGTCGTCGGCATATGACACAATGTTGAATCCGTAGGTTCTGACGATGGGAGCCATGTAGGCATTGAAGAGTGTAGGGCTGAGGGAGGACCCCTGGGGGACTCCGCAGTTGGTAGGTGTAGGGTCTGAGAGGAAAAGGGGGAGTCTGACCCGCTGCGTTCTATCGGAGAGGAAGGAGCGGATCCAGTCGAGGGCCTGGTCTTGGATCTCTGCGTCATGGAGTCTGCGTATTAGGGTGCGGTGAGAGACTGTATCGAACGCCGCTGAGAGGTCGAGGAGGATGAGGGCGGTTTCTCCTTTGTCCAGTAAGGTACGGATGTCGTCTGTTGCGGCGAGGAGGGTGGTTTCCGTACTGTGGTTTTTTCTGAAGCCAGATTGGGAGGAGTCGAGGATGTTGACCTCTTTGATGAATGTTGCGAGTTGTCTGTTGATGGCTTTCTCAATGACTTTCGCTGGGAACGGGGGTGGGGAGATTGGTTGTAGTTTTTGAGGTCGGTGGGGTCCGCCGAGGGTTTCTTCAGGAGGGGGTTGATCTCAGCATATTTCCAGTCGTCTGAGAATGAGGCGGTTGCCAGGGAGCAGTTGATGGTGTGGCAGAGCGTGGGTGCGATGGGGTCGGTGGCTCTGTTGAAAATGTGGAGGGGGCAGGGGTACATGGGGGCCCCGGAGTGGATTGACTTCATCGTCTTCAATGCGTCTTCGGTGGCGAGGGCTATCCAGTTGTCGATCGCTGGCTTCAGGGTGTCGGGGGTGGTTGGTGAGGGTTCAGTGTGTTGGTTGTCTTCGTCGAAGTTATCAGAGATGCTCTTGATTTTGTGGTGGAAAAATTTGCTGAGTTTGTCACAGAGGTCTTGTGAGGGAGGGATGTCGGTGGACTCGCTGGTGGGTTGGGCGAACTCCTTGATGATGTTGAAGAGTTCTTTGCTGTTGTGTGCATGAGTGGAGATTCTGTCTTCAATCGCTTTTTCCCCGTTTTTCTGATGAGTTGGTGGTGGGCGTTGGTGGCGGCTCTGAAGTTGTTGTGGGGTTCTGTGGATTTGGTGTTCCTCCAGGCCTTTTCGAGGCAGCAGCAAGTGCGTCTGGACTCCCAAAGTTCGGTGATGAACCATCTAGCTTTCTTGGCGTGGGTGTTGTTGTTTTTCTTGAGGGGGGCTATGGTGTTGGCGCTGTCGGAGATCCATCTGTGCATGGTTCGGGCTGCGGTGTTGGCATAGTCGTTTTCCGCGATGGTTGGGGTAGAGTTGCTGAGTGATGAGGTTAGCTGGTCGTCAGTGATTCTGGTCCAGTTTCTTCGTGGGAGCAGGTGCTGGTGTCTGTGGATGGTGGGTGTTCTGAAGGTGAAGTGTGCGCATCGATGGTCAGTCCATGGGAGTTCGGTGGTGTGGCTGAAGGTGATGCAGTTTCCTGTTGTGAAGAGGGGGTCGAGGGTGTGTCCTGCTGAGAGCGTGGGTTCGGTCACGATCTGGCGGAGTCCAATGTTGTGGAGGTTGTCCAGGAGGGATGTCGTGCTGGGGTCCAGTTGGTTGTCGAAGTGGAAGTTGAGGTCTCCCAGTAGAAGTAGTTGGAAGGGTAAAGTATTATCCTTGAAGGCTAGAGGGAATGCTTCAGTCTTATTGCTGCATACTCAACTCAGTGTTGCAAGTCTGTTTCTCAAAAGAGAGTCACAGTTCGAGAAAACAGTGATTTATTATTACATACCGTTCTAGTATATGCCCTCCGTCCATATGGACTTAATGACCTACTAGGCATTGGTTCCTTCTTAAAAACTTGCTTTATTGGCTTAAAGCTTGTTGCCTCTTGTTGCGTAGTGCGATTCACTTCGCAGGGTTGGAGGAGACCTGGGACAACCATGTCTTAATTGTTCTCTGGAATTCAGCGTGACTGGATATATTTCTTACTCTCTGGTGCAAGTAAGCAGCTTTTTTTTTTCCAATTCTCCGGACCTTCATCTAATACTTATAAACATTAGAAACAAATGGTGCTTTCTAAGAAGTTTAGTATAGCATACACCAAAACCTCTGTTTTTTGGCAACTAAACCAAAACAGGATAAGACGCCTCCGTCGCAAAACATAACTTTGAAATGTGAGAGTGAAGTAATTTGAGCCATATATGGTCCTGAAATAGGAAAAATGGTAAGCCCTTAAGTTGTTATTAGGCAGGCTATAGAGGCTGTAGCAAAGTGGAGTATTATGTAGTATGGTTATGGAAACCATACCATGCAATATTATCGCAAGGCCTCAAAGATGATCCGTGGATTCACAATAATAATTCTTAGCTCAGTCCTGGTAGTGTGGCAAATAGCAGTCAGGCTTTACTGGAGGAACATCTGTTAAGCATTTTACTCTACCATTATGGTTCATAAATGATTGAGATGACTCAATAGAAATCAGACACCAATTTATAAGAATAGAGCTTATTTTTATATAATTTTGGACACCAGAATGAACTTTTTAGCATACATATAACCGGAGTTATGGCTTTTCAAAGTAATGGAAACTAAGTGAATTAAATACAGCTGTCTTTTAACATTGCAGGCAACGGCAAAAACTAGTAGTGACAAACGGTCACTTAGAGGTTGATTTGTGTTCCACCCTCGCAGGGTAGAGGAGGTGGGGGGTCCCAGGACCAGGCCACCGCCAGTTCAAATTTACCTGGCCTGTGGAGCCCGAGTGCAGTAGTTGTCCTGGATGTAAGTGGTCCTAAACTGGACCCGCAATAAAGCGGCTTTTCCCACAGAGACCATGCAGCCAAAAAGGGGATGCAAAATCACATAGCAGGGTCACTGCTGACGCCATGGCGAACGTGTTGTGAAACGACCTCTTAATGCAGCACAGAGTTAAGGGGTCAGTTATCGGACTTGTGACAAACAAGTCTTGGTAGTGGTAAAAAAAATAACTTAAAGGAATTTAGACGTCTGGAGGTCCAAGGGAGCGTGGTAGTTGCTTGAAACTTCATTGAAAGCCAAATTACAACTTCCAGAATCCACTACACCATAAAATATTGGGAGATTCCTCGGAGGTCCCAATGACCAGCGATTCTATGGATACCAAGCATCAATTTACCAGCACTTTGCAGGGGACTCGTAGAACCAATCCAGGGGAGTCTGAGGGTGCTTCTGGCTTCCATAGGAATTCCTCAGTTCAGAAGTGCCCCGTTTTAGACAAGGAAGAACATTCACTCAGTTCCAAATCTATTGCCTCAGGGACACAATATTCCTCTTTTGCTTTATGCTGGTGGGGGAAATCCTGTTGTCAGTGACACGGGTCTACTCTTGGTCCTTCTTTGAAGTAAGTTGTTCAGAACTGAGGTTCTGGTGTCGGGATGGGGGGGTCCCTTAAATCCTAAATTTAGGGGAGTTAGGGGTGTGGGAGCTAGTAGCCAATAGGCAGCTAGTCCCTGACAGCTAATCCGGCTCGGAGATGACCACACCCGGTCATGTAGGTCACCTTTTGTACCCGGAGCCCACTATTTCTGCCCTTCTAAAGATGGTAGAAATCAACTTTAAGTGTACATATCAGGCTATTCACCCTGGAGGATAGGCCAGCATTCATGGAGGTGTACATCTCCTGGATACTCAATTTCCTGCCTTGCCAGGGTCCAAGAGCACCTTGGGCAAGAGGAGGGCTGTGGCATCCTTAGGAGGACAGCCCAGATACATATCAGAGGCAGTGCAGTTTTTGAGGCTCACCCCACTGATGTGCCACTTCATTAGCCCGCATGGGAGGAGGGAGGTGTGACCTCCTTCCTGCCCAAGCCTTTGTTCTGACTCCTAGGAGTGCTCACACTGCCTGGCACAAGGTCAGAAGCCTGCCATGGCGGTAGGTGGGGCAGGAAAACTTGGGCCTGCCACCCAAAACACATGTCAGCTACGGTAACCAGGTGGCCAACCAGTTGGTAGCCACCTGGGTGCATGCCAGCCATCCCTTGACACCAGATTCATGCCAGGGGAGAGCAGGCACGTTGTTTGACACCAAACCAAACCTATTTAGGTGATACCATAATGAAGCTAGCAACCTGGGTGCAAGTCCCATGTTATGCAATGGACCACCTATCACTTATAGTGAACTTTAATGGTAAAGCCACTATAGAGACATAAGCTTGCAATTACATGTATACACTGTTAATATACTGCACCCCACCTCCAGGGTACAAGAGACCTTCTCTGGGAGTGAGTGACATATACTTAAAAGCAGTGCTGTGCCCCTGTCACACATGGGAAGGTCAATGTCGAAATGGAGCCATGAACATTGTTCCTGCAGTTTGAAATGGCAGGCCAGATGTCATCTGTTTAACTGGGTCACTCATGTTGGCACAACCAGTGCTGCAGGCCCCAAGTACCCCTACACCACCCATGCTGAGGGTGCCACAATACCACTTACCAGGTACTTATAAGAGAGGTATGGTCTCTGTCAATTGGGGATGTCAATGACGCGTCACTTGTAGGGAGAAAGCACTAGCTCTGGAGTCTGGTTAACAGGTTTCAGTGCACTGTCAGAGTTGAAAAACCATCATGTAGCAGTCCAAATGGGAACAAAACGAGCAAAGGACATCTGCAAAAAGCCCTGTTTTCTTACAGAGGGACTGAAGACTCAATAGTTAGGAAAACAAAAAGGCTAGTATCACTCTAACAATGAATGGCAACTGAGGGCACATCACTGACAAATTATGACTTATCTAGATGTGAGAACAAAATCACTGCTATTTGTGTTCAAAGCATACTGAATGAAGAGCGGAGTAGTTGCCTAGAGTGAGTGAATGAATGAGCAATTAATTTATTAAGTGCAAACTAATGCCCAGAGGAGTTTTGGCACTAGAAGAGACAAGGAAATGATGTTCTGATCTCCTATTTCTGGACAAAGAGCTAGGTTTTCAAGGACTTTCTAAAAACTGATAGAGAGGGAGCTGTTTTAATTTCTAACGGCAAGCTGTTCCAAAGCAGGACTGTGGACCTAAAGAAACAAGTGGTCCTTCTAAAAGAGGAAACTACCAGGTTATTGGCAGAACTTGAACGAAGGGGTTTACCACCTCAAACTGTTCTTAAAAATAGAAGGGCCTTGCCCATGCAGGGTCTTGTACCCTACACAAAGGGCCTTAAAGACAATACGTTGCCTGACCAACAACCAGTGAAGTTTCATGATGGCACCTCCAGCTGAATCAACTTTGGTGATTTAAAAATAAAAAATAAAGTGTGCTC
This sequence comes from Triturus cristatus, assembly GCF_964204655.1. Classification (NCBI taxonomy): domain Eukaryota; kingdom Metazoa; phylum Chordata; class Amphibia; order Caudata; family Salamandridae; genus Triturus; species Triturus cristatus. Next base: position 789,465,953 of record NC_140580.1, read on the forward strand.
AGTGAGCCTACTGACAGATTGAGATGGAGACTATTGCAGTGTTGCCAATACAAGAGAAATGACTACTGTCTCCAAAAGCTCAAAGGGAAGACATTTCTCTATTTTTTTTTACTACTCTTAAGGAGCAAAAAGAGGCAGAAGTGACTTTGTAAACTTGTTCTTTCAGCTCATTGTCAAACATTATTCCCAGGTTTTTTACTTTAGACACTGGGGTGGGGAGAGAGATCAATTCAGATGGCCACCAAGCTGGCGTCCAAAAGGATGGGTTATTGCCAAATAAAATTACCTTAGTCTTTGATGAGTTTAATTTCAGACTGTTACCATCCATCCATTGACTCACCTTGCTCACACCATTCCTAAAACCAGAGTTGACCATCTTTTGACAGTGACACTCCGTAGGATGCCAGGGATAGGGCAAAAGATTTTATAAGCATGGCTAGTGGAGTGACATACAAATTAAACATCGTAGGGCTCAATGAAGATCCCTGTGGGACTCTGCATGGCAGAGAGTAAGACTTAGAGGTGAACTCTCCTACTGCCACTACCTGCTGCCTGTTAGCAAGAAACAAGTGTATGAGAGAAAGTGAAGGACCTCCTATTCCCAGACTCTGCATACGGTCAACCAATTTAGCATGGTTGACCATATCAAACGCAGCAGAAGGGTCCAATCGGACCAAAGTAGCATTCCCTCCTCTGTCAAAAGTTGCTTTGATTTCCTCTATTGCCATCACCAGCACGGATTCAGTACCATGATTTTTCCTAAATCCAAACTTGATATCACCCAGAAGATGGTTATCATCAATGAAAGAGACTAAGTGTTCATTCATCACTTTCTCCGCTAGTTTAGCAGAGTAAGGAAACCTAGAGTTAGGGCGATAGTTGTTCAAATATGTGAAATTGAGGGGAGTTTTTTTTCCGTTTTTTTTTTAGGGGGGAAATAACGGAGACTGATTTCCACTGAGAAGGGTAAACCCCCTCTATGAAAACTGCAGCCAAAATATTAGCTAAATGCAGTGCCACTGGTTCTGTAACCATATGCATTATCATAGGTGGGCAGAGGTCTTGTGGGGCCACCAGATTTGATAGAAGGGATACATTTCCTCAGTTGCTTTGCTGTGGGGGCCTCAAAGCTCATAAACCTTGTGTATTCTGTAGCTAAATTAGAGGTTTGGGTCGCTGGTTGAGCAATCAAATTACTGGTAGTGAACTTATTAAAGATATCTGCAACCTTCTCTTGGAAGTAACAGGGTAGGAAGTCACAAAATTCCTGGCAGTTGGCTGCAGAATTATGTATGGTGGGCACTGTAAAGAAATGTTATAACTTGGAAAAGGGTTTTGTTGGCATTGCAGGCTGGTTTAATTTGCTCTGTATAATTAAATTGCCTCTGCAGCTAGGAGGAGTTTTTTATGTTCAGCTAATTTTAGTTTATAATCCACTTTCTCTTCAGGCTCGTAGTTCTTTCACCATTTTCGTTATCATCTGCGACTCTCTTGTTTATAGATCTTAAGAGTCATCATGCCATGGTAGGGATGCCTTTTTAAATATCATTTTAGGTTTAACTGGAGCAATAACATCCAGGGTGGAGTAGATCCAAATGGAAAGATTATCCGCCTTCTGTTCTACACTACTGGCGAGTTCGGTGGATGAGGACATGAGTAAAGAGTTATACTGTACCGGCCGAATCTTATGTCAGGCTCTCACCGGAGACATTTGAGTCACAGATATACGCACTACTTTGTCCTGGGCCAGTATACACCAGTTCACTACCCAGTGATCTGACCAGGTCAGAGGAAAGGATGACAGATTGCGAATATTGGGATTATTAGAAAATATACCCTCAAGCATACGTCCGCACAGTGGGTAGGTCGTCTAGTTATTAGGGACAATCCAAGACCATTCAGAGTATCAATAAGTCTTGCATAATCGAGGTCTCATTTATTTTCCAAATCGAAGTTAAAATCATCCAGGACTGAGAAATTGGAATTTAAAATGGGCGATTCGACAAGAGCACGGAGTTGCTCCGCGAAACCTGATCTGGGTCCTGGGAGGACGATAAACCAACATAGCATTAAAAGACTGTATCTTTGAGAATGCTACCATAAACAACAAGGCTTTGAAATCCATCCCAGACACTGGTGTAAAGACTGAAAGTGGTGCAGTTAAACCACTGCCAACCCACCCCTTCCCCCCACCCCTTGTCTGTCCAGGCAAAAAATATCACAGCCCAGAGGGATGGGGGCGATAATCTCTGGGCCTGAATACTGATCCGCCCAGGTCTCAGTGCAAACACAATGTCAGCTTGGTGCAGGTCTGTCCAGCACCATGTGACTCTGGGCAATAGCTCGTTTAATCTCGCTTAATCTTCCCGACGGCCCCCAGCACCGGGATGCCTATGGGTAGCTGTGCGCTTTACAAATACTGGATTTATTATTTATTTTAAAACAAATTGGTGCAATTTGAGGTGATGTGGGACAAACGATCTTGTATTCAACAACAAACAGTTACAATTAGTGTGAGAAGAGGGGCTATCACTATTAGGTCAGCAACACAGGGTCTCCGTTTCCAATCTACCATCTGAGAGTTCAGACCTTGGGCATTTAGCTTTACTTGAATTAAATTTTATTTTGATGGAATAAGGTAAACTAGCAGGGCACACTTTAGTGTTATAAGGAGACTTACTTGATGGTCTAAGAGTCAGCAGTGCTTTTCGTGAAAGAGTCATTTTTTGTGCCCGACCTGGGTCTAAATGGCTAGGGGAATGGGCCCTGGGCAAGGCCCAGGCGCGGACATGCTTGCCTTAGGCGCGCCTTCGGTGCGCCCGTGCTGCTGAATGACTTATGAGGCCAGTCATTAGAGAAGCGTGACTGGGGGAGTGACGAGCACCACAAGTGGTGCAATAGATATTAAGATAATGAGCAAAAACAGGCGAGGGCAAACCAATATTCGAACTGAGGTCCAGCTAGAGGACTACTGGTGAAAGTAAAATAAAGGCAAATTAAAAATGGGTGAAAAGAAAACAAACTTATTAAAACCACTAAAAGCAGCCTGAGCCTTCATTCAAGATGGCGCAGAACTACGGAGCCAGGCAACTCCGAATGAGGGCACCTCAGTACCTACAAGGACAACCAAACAGCACCAACCTTTTCTCAAGTGCGCAAATATTTGCTCAAACTATTGAACAATTTGGAAGGCGGAGTATTTACCGTTTCCAAACCGTTACTATAAACTTGTCTAACGCGGTCTGTAAATCTACAGTTGAGAGAAACAGTAGTTTTGGAAACCAACATCTGGGAGAAATAATTTTGCGAGGTTTTCTTACCAAAGCCTTTGAGAAGTTGATTTGATAATTATACAGAAAACACTTTCATGAAATGGGTGCCTGAGAGAATCTATCGTCTGTAAAATGAACTGGACTGGCTAAGACATAGGCTACAAGTCAAATAAAAATGTTTTTAAAAACGCAGAGATTTGCTCTTTGTAAGCAGTTTTCACTCAGACTGTGGGGCATGTAGAAATGAAATATTCATTTCGAACGAAAAAGAAAAAAAGTTGCTCTCCACTCCTTAGCAAAGAGAATGTGATGCTGCTGCTATGCAATGCTGGCACTGGTGTGCTCAATAGATCTTTGGGCCACCCACATGAACATTTATGGTAGCATGCCTTGAAAACGCTTTTAGGGCATAGACTTTTGGCAAGCATATAGGGACAATTTGTGTATCTTTACCCAGCTCCCAGAGCTCTTGAATTCGATCCCCAACTCCGCCCCAAATCTCAGACTCAGACCTATTAGATTGAGCAGTTACAGCCATAGCCACACATTCCAGCCTGTGCTTGGGGAAACTCTAGTGGAAGCAGGAGAGCAAGAGACTACTTACAGCTCCAGTCATAGCATTACAGACTGAATGCCTGGTGGGCCTCTACTTGTGGACCATGCCAGGTTGGACTCTGCATGAGAACAGTGATGAGAGTCACTGATTCAGCCACTGACAACCCCACAAGAGATTGTGGCACCTCTGCCAGAATTTGATCCTACAGGGCCTCTGACCACAGAAAACAAGGCAGCCCTCGATTCCATGTTCCTCTTCGGTGCACAATACCACTCAGCCAGGACTCACAGAGTACATTACATGGCAGGTGGCAGTCAAGATAGCAGAGCAACATTGATGTTTTTAGGAGGGGCATGGCAAACAGCGCACCGCCAAAATTATGAAACAGAAAACGTCAGTTATAGAAGAAAAGAGTTTTCCTCATGAAACAACAGAATTTGCAATGAAATACTGTGCATCTGTGCAGATTAAAAAAAGGATGCCAGACTCTATCCAAAACCACATACACCATAAAAAACCCACATACACCATAACAATGAATTCCCAGTGCAGATGCAATACTGTATACATCATAGTTTACTGCTATAATCAACCAGTAGCTGATGAATGTGTGATGATTAATATGTGTAAGCCACTTACAACTAACCAATGGCCACGGGGCTGACCATTTGTCCCTCTGTTGGTATAGATTTTGTAAACCGGATAAAGCTGTTTCTAGCTAGAACTAAAAAGGCCAAATACATAAGACAAGGAACATAAGACAAGGAAATTAGCTATGCCAGTTCCACATGAACAGAACTGGGAAATACGGATGGCCAATGCAATGAGTGAAGTAAAAGCAGATGAAGGAATCACAAAATGTTACTGCTGCATTAAAGAAATGATGAAGGGAGGGATGAAAGATTCGGCGGAGAATCCCTAGCAATCTTTATTAAATTGTCAGCACTTCTATGTTTTTTTAGTTCCCAGATCCCTCCCACTATTTTGCTTTTGAGGCTGCGAATTGTCAAGTATTGTGGGAGTACTCCTATTTAAAAAAAGAAGCATGTCAAATTGTGTATTCTGTAATTGTTTTTCCTTTTCTTTGCCTTTGCATCAAAAATCAATAAAACAGATTTAAAAAAAAAAAAAAAAAAAAAAAAAAGAGGGATGAAAGAAAAACGTGGGGGATGTATGCAGTTCAAAAGGGGAGTTTCTTTGTGTACCATTGATGGGGTGTAGAACACTTTTTTGATCAGATCAGAGTAAATACTATTATCGTGAGAATAAGAGCAACCACCAACTAATCAAAGTAAGGAAGGGAGCTTGTTAATAATACCATCTGAATAAGAATTAACCAAGGCATATAACTAGAATAGAAACATCAAATAAAGGAGACATATTGAAAACGGTATAGTTAAGTGACTTTCCATCTCCACCCAGTCCCAATAATGTCAATGTACAGAAGAGAGAGGTAAGGTTATCAAGCATACCTTAAACTGTTTGGGGGGTCTGGCATCATAAATCAGGGGTATTTTCACTAAACGGAGATCATGGGTAGCAATAGTGGCAGTCGTCCTTTTCTCACACACGTCATCATGAAGTTTAGTCTAAAAGAAAAGTTTAAAAAGGTGTTAGTGTAAAACAGTTAGATTATCAAATCAAGTTGCCTCGGATGATTCTAATAGATCTTCTGGTTTGCTTTTATTTTCCTACAAATTGTGAAAACGTGATGAGCCTCTCAGTGACAACACATGATATAATTCACAAACCAAGCCTGAAAAAAAGTAATCTTTGCACAAACGGCAGATTGAGAGATCAGAAACAAGCATTACTACAATGAGGTATAAATTAGCAAAATATTTTAAAGATACCGGTTTATAAAATTAGAATGATAATTTCAGTGACCCAATGTTTGTTTTCTCAAATGATAAATGGGAGGGTCTCTATCACCTGTACTTCGTACTGCGTTATTTGCCACTAGTTCAGTTAAGTAGAGGAGTAGATGATTCTGTCCACTTTGTATAGTGATGACATTAAACCAAAACATGAGCTCAAGGACACTATAGAACATTACATTTTGAAACCTCATAGAAAGCTGTAGATAGAATACAAAGGCCCTCAATGTTAAGATGGAAGGCTCCAGATGTGGAAGTGACTGCGGGGGTAGAGCTTGGGTCATTCAGGGTGATTTTGAGTGTAATAGGTGAATGGTAAGGGTAAAACTTTAAAATGCATTTGTTGTGTTTTTTTTCTGTGTTTACTCTATAACCCTAAGGAGAGAGAGCACGCTACATCAATTTTGAAGGCCCTCGCCTCATGTTGTGACACAGGTAAACGCTGAGGCGGGGAGTTACGATCGCATTATATTAATCAATTGCGAAGGGAAGAATGATCTACATGAATCAGGGAGAAACAGAAGCATTAGAGTATTAGAGAAGGTGATCAATACCAGCTACAATTGGCACTTTGACACCCCTCTCACATATCTGGTCAATGGAGTTCCCAACATTCAAGCGTTCTAAATTTCTTTAGTGAAAACCTTAAACTGTAGAAAAAAATGTAGGTAATAAGGTTGTATTAATTCAGTAACGTCTTAAACTACTTCCTTTAAGAGTTTCGGTAATCAGAATACTTTAAGCACAAAACCTTCAATAACTACTCAATCATATAAAAGTGAAAAAAATGTTAATCAACAGTCCACACATACCCATTATTATGGGTGTCACGTCTGCATGTGTGAAATCTAACCTGTGACTGGTTCTGAGATAGTTGCAGATTTTGTCAATAAACGACATACTAAAGGGTGAGCTTAAACTTTCCAAGACCATCTAGGCCTGGCTTATTGTTCTCACTGCCAGGATAATATGGGCAAACTGTTTGGAAATGAGCTAATTGCTGTAAGGGAGTTTTTCTGTGGCTGCTATTCATTCTTTACATTTCACCAAGATACTTCTCAATCCAGTTGCTGGATCAAAATTTCTGAGCAAGTGTCGTCTTTATGAAACCCAGTTCATTCATATACATATTTTTTTGAATCATATTAAAACAAAAGACCTAGAGCCTTTTTAGATCCTCCAACTTCCAAAGACAGATAACTCAACCCCACTCTCTTTTCACTAACTGTTTTTCTTTGTCGCTTACATTCACTCTTTTTCTTTCTGTCACTAGCGTTCTCCATTTTCTACATCTTCTTGGCTGGCCTCCTACAGATGCTCTTCATACAAGGTTAATAAGGAAGGCTTGACTCAAAATTCCAAATTTATAGGTCTTATGATGAGATCTAGTAAATGCTATTACGCACATCCATGTCTAATATTATGTCACTAAGAGAAATAACAAAAATGTCACAATTTTGCGGTTTGCTTAATTATCACAGCAAGCTGAGTGGATTGAAGGAGTCACACATTCGAAGAGCACAGATGTATTATAATCACCTGCCGTCATCTCCAGTATTAACATTACAAGACCAGAGCTACGGGATCATTAAGGAGTTTAACGGTGTCTCAAGAATCCAGACAGAAAGCCATCAATGCAACGTTATAAACAAGCACAAAGTAACTTTCAGTGCCAGTGTCCATCCATCTTCTGATACTTCCTTCTCCAGCAATCGCCGCAAACTATTTGCAGTTGAAGAACTACCTTCATTTTATTTTATATTACAAATAGTTAATTTTACTATTGAATGTATTGTATTGAACTGAATCATTACAGAGATCTTCATAGGGCTGCAAGGCACTCAGATTTGCTTTACGTTACTGGTAACCTGTGCAGAAAGCACGGTTTAGGAGTTTGTTGGGTGTGGCTAGACTTATGAGGGTGAGGTTGGGAGAGGTGTATGAGGGTTGGAAATGTAAACAGAGTGTGATGTAACTAAGCAATGACTGTACAACCACCAAATTGTTCGATGTATCCTGCAGGGATCAATATGATCGTACAGACATTTGCACCCCTAGCTAGGCCCTCTGGGTTACAAGGATTTGCTGAACTTCAAGATCCATTTTTATTCCCTTGCTGCACTCACTTCCTTTGTCCCACACGGACAAATTGTATGATCAGCAAAGTGATGCTACAGTAGCGCTTCAGTGGAATCTGTGCTCATCCATTCCAGCTTCACTAGAGTGCCTACATGCACTCACAGGAGCTAATAATTTCAATAAGCAGTCGGGGAGTTAGTAGACGGGATAATCAACCATCACTTAGCTAATGGCTTGTTTTCCCATTAAATTAAGGCTAAACCAATGTAAACACACCTCCATTGGGCTATACTTAACTTGAATGTATGTGACATGGGGCTATGCTCAACTTGCATCCATTGAAAACCAAGTGAGTGGCACAGCTTTTCCTCATTTCTGATTGAGTGCTACAGCTTGACTTACAGGGATCTGCGAGTTATCCTTGGCCCAGCCATTAATCAATCCGATAGCCTCCAGTGAAAGGTAGATGGAACACTTTAAAATTCATTTGGTTCCTCGGCATGAAAGATAACCAGTTCCCATATTCAAAAGCATGGCTGATAAATATGTACACATCCAGGAGGTGGGAATGGACAGCAGGGTTATTCTCTTTAGTGGTAGCGTGAGGTAGTCACTGGGCACAGTAGTGGCAGGACCTCAGCAGATCAGTGCACAAACGAGTACAGGCAATATAGCTTCAGACTGCTGATAAAAGGACCATAAAAACTAAAAGTACCAGCAGCACCAAATGATCAAGGAGCTATGCAACGACATAACAAATTGTACGATTCTGGGGAAATTACAAACATTCTATGTGCCCTTTTAAGAGATGTAATTTAAGATATCAGCGTACTCAATATGTTCTATTTACGGTAAACACAAGGTCAAATGAATTCACAAATTCTTAACAAGCTTTCAAAATTGAAATACTTACTCTCGCAAAAAAATAAGAAACATTTTCCTTCACTGGGATGGACTACAATGCCAAATAAATGCTTGCCCACAGTGGCAAGTCAATTAAGGTGCCAGTGGGCATAGTTCTGCTATTCTTTCCACTCACTTATGTCAGTAAACAAGCTGAAATCCCGAGCAGGGCATAGGCCATCAACTGAATTACAAGCTTTTACATACACAAATGGCATGTTTAATGGAGACCTGCTATTCGTCAACAAGGTTAACCATCCTAAAGGAGTAAGTTGAGATTTCTGTAAGCCACAGGAGAAACACAAGTTACTTGTTCCTCTTTGCAGTTTCTCCCAGTTATCTTGTTTTTTCCCTAAGTTTCACCTCAACCTCATTTACCCATCGCCATATCTCTATACCACCCTCCCCAAAGAGACCATCCATCACTTCAAGTAGATACCCTCACAGGAAAAGTGGATATGCAGAGGTATGGGAGGGGATTCGCAAAATAACTAAGTGAAAGTATGGTCTAGGGTTGGTGAGTGCTCACCTGAATCTGTGGTGGAGTGTATGCATGAAAGTGGCAACCATGAAACTATGCATAAAAGTGAGGCATAAATTATTTACAATTCCAAGTATATTTCAGGATGCAGTGTAAGTGCTAAGCTTGTAAGCTAATTATCAATAGTTAAAAACATGACAAACATAGGTTCATAAAGTGTCTTTTTCAGAATCATTAATTCATATCGAACATGAAGATATTTGTGTAATCGTTATAGATTCAGGAATTGCTGATTTATATTTTGAAAGGTTCAACGGTCATTCATTTCACTGGGTCGAGTTCTTCAATTGATATATTCATTTCAATGAAACAGCAGTACTATTAATGTAGCTTTGACGGCCACACAGGGGACGGCGCAGAGCAAATCCGTAAAGACTGAAATTCTTGATTTTTTCACCACTAGCTCAGGGTGTGGGAGACAAGCTTTCTGTCAGTCAATCAATCAATCAATAGGTATTTGTATAACACTACTTGTCACCCGCAAGGGTATCCAGGTGCTTGCTGCCTGTCTCATTCAAAAAGCCAGGTCTTGAAGACAGTGAGTGATGGCGTCATGTGGGGTTGTAGTGAGGGTGTTCCAGGCTTTGACGTCGAGATGGGTGAAAGATCTTCCTCTGGTGCGGCTGCGACATATGCGGGGGGGGTTCTGTGAGGGCGAGGTGTGCGGAGCAGAGGTTTCTGGGCGGATGGTGGAAGTGGAGGGGATGGTTAAGGTAGGCGGGTCATTGGTCATGGAGGGCTTTGTAGGCGTGGGTCAGGAGTTTGAAGAGGCATCTCTTCCGAACTGTAAGCCAGTGGAGATCCTTAAGGGGTTTGATGATGTGGGATCTTTTGGGCAGGTTGAGAATCAGTTTTAGATTGATCGGAGTCTTTGCATTAGGTTGGCGGAGGTGCTTGCATAGAGTGCTTTGCCTCGGTCTAGCCAGCTGGTGAGGAGGGCCTGTGTTACTGTTTTCCTAGTGTTGATGGGTAGCCACTTTAAGATCTTGCGGAGCATGAGGAAGCAGGCTGAGGAGACATCGTTGAATTGTCGTTTCATGGATAGTTCACGGTCGAGGATGATTCAGAGGTTGCGGCCGTGGTCTTTGGGCATGGGGGTGTGTCCGAGTTCTGACAGTCTCCAGGATTCGTTCCAGAGGACGGTTTGTTTGCTGAAGATGAGGACTTCAGTCTTGTCTGTGTTGAGATTTAGGCAGTTTTCCCTCATCCAGGTTGAGACGCTTTTCATGCAGTTATGGAAGTTAGTCTTGGTTGTGGTGGGGTCTGCGATGAGTGACAGGATGAGCTGGGTGTCGTTGGAGTAGGAGATGATGCTGATGTCGTGCGATCTGATGATGTCTGCGAGTGGCGACATGTAGATGTTGAAGACTGAGGGATGAGCCTTGGGGAACGCTGCATATGTTGGGCTTTGCTTGTGATGTAAAGGTGTAGTGAGAAAAGATGCCACTCAGCTGAGTACGTGGTCTGTGATGTCGACCTGGTGTAGTCCTTCGATGAGTGTGGTGGGAGACTGTGTCGAAAGCTGCGGAGAGGTCAAATAGGATCAGGGCGGTAGATTCTCCTCTGTCGAGAAGTGGACAGTGCGGTCTCAGTGCTGTGGTTGGCTCTGAAACCTGATGGTGATGGGTCCAATAAGTTGATCTTCTCCGGGTGTTCAGTGAGTTGGAGGTTGATGGACTTCTCCAGGACTTTGGTGGGGAACAGTAGTAATAAGATGAGCCGGTGGTTCTGGAGATCACTGGGGTCCGCTGAGGGTTTAAGGAGAGGTCTGACTTCAGCGTGTTTCCAGGTGTCGGGGGAAAGTGGCTGTGGTTATCGAGACGTTGAGGATGGTGGTGAGTTGGTGGCTGCTTTTGTTCTTCGAGGTTGAAGAGTCAGTGGGGGCAGGTGGTCACGTGGGCGCTTCTGAATGGGATCATGTTCATCAGGGTGGAAGCATGCGGTGTAGCGAGTTGTTTCCAGGCTGTGAGTCATTGTTCAGTGGTGGTGGGTCAGTGGGTGGTTGAGGAGGTTGGAGGGTGGGGGGGCTGATTTATTTGTAGATGGTTGCTATTTTGTTGTGGAAGCATTCGGCGAGTGCATAGTCTCATAGTTCCTGGGAGGCTGGGATGGCTTTTTCAGTGGCTGATGGGTTGGTGAACTCTCTGGCAATGGTGAAGAGTTTCTTGGCTTGGTTGGTTCTTGTATCGATCCAGCAGGTTAGTGCCTCTTTTTCTGCAGCTTTGATCAGTCAGTGGCAGTCGCTGGTGGCTGATTTAACAAGCATATGCAACGCAATAGGTCTCGCATTTGCGAGAGTTTAAGCTATTAGCATTGTAAATGACAATGCCTTTTATTTATGTTTTAAAAACCAAAACATGAATTTAAAAAAATGGTCATTTACAATGCCAACAGCTCAAACTCGCATAAATGCGAGACCTATTGCATATAGGACCTATTGCACCTGCACTTACCTAGCCACCACCATTGAGTAGCAATCATACCAAGGTAGTTGGTATCCAACATTAGGTAGGTCTTATCCACCTAAGGGCAGCGTGAAGCCTGCCGTGACAGGATTGTAGCAGAACTATGGCTTTTATACAGGACACTCTGTTGGGGTATCATAAGGTCACACTCTAAACATACCCCAACAATGAGTAGTAAGCTGGTTAGCCTATTGCCTGACCGAATACCTGGGTACCATACCAGTGTTATGAAGGGCTACCAAATAGTACAAACAAAACACAAAGCGTTAATGCCAGAATACCAGTGGTAATGCAGGCATCATATCGGTGAAGGTCCAGCGATCGTACAAACCAGTAACGTAAGCCACAGACACTGAAAGTATTTTTTTTTTTTTACACTGACAACACTGGAACGGATACTAGTAATGCATAAAAGTGAAACACACAGGTAAAGCAAGGCTCGCATGGCATCAACATAGGAATCACAAAGTAAAAGGTAAAGGAGCACTGTTTAATCTTACCCAAACAAGCACCACACGCTAGAATGACACCAGAAACGATGTGTATACAGGGATTAGGGTTGGAGAGACAGGGTTCTGCATGGATAGAAAGCAGGGACTGGACCGGCGCAAAAAAGGCAGCTTTGAGGGGAGATGGATGGATTAGAAGGAGGATGAATTTGTGCATTTCTTTGTTACTGTCATTACAAAATGAGGCATTCATTCCTTCACAGAGACCGTAATCTCTGCAGATTTCTGTTTACTGTTGACTATGAATGCAGGCGGCATATCTACTGTGACGCTGAGGAGCCGCCTGCATTTGAGGGGAGATGGTATTGATGCTTATAGGGCCCTCGCTCCTGAAGTTGCCTAGAACAGTGTTTATTTACATTAGCAGCCGTGCATGGCTTCCCCCTGTGCTCTGTGGACGGCAAATGCTTCCTTTTTTTTGTCCTCATCTCACCAATAAGCTTCTGCAATTTCTCAAAAAGAAAAGCTATAAGTTCGGAACCATGCGCCCAATGGCTACTGCAATCGCTTAGGCCAACCAAGCCAGCCTGCTTCGTTGAAGGCTTCGTGTACTCATAGGACTAAGTTGAACCAAAGGGGGGGGGTCTACATCAGATTCCGGTCCTTACCCCAGGAGACCATAGCTGACCAGATATTCATTCAGTTCTCGATCTCGTCACCCTGATCCAAACGTGCCATGGCAAACACAGCTTTCAACCATTCCTCATTCACTGGGGGGTGAGGCTCTTTCCATTTTAGACAAATTTCTCTTTGAGCTATTAAAAACAGATATAATAGTAAACCTTTTTGATCCTACTGGAGGTTCTTTCCATTGACACCATCATCCCCAAATATTACCAGGGGGATATTTACCGTAATTCTGATCTTAAAAATACCGCTAAGAACTTTCGCCACTCCCTTCCAGAATACCCTAAGTTCTGAGCACTCATAATAAATATGTATATCGTTTGCATTAGGAAAGTTACATCTAGGACACTTAGGGGAGGATAGAGGGGCGAACTTAGCAATCTTTGCAGGTGTATAGTAGAGCCTATTGATGACAAAAAAATGGTTCTTTTTAAGACTAGTTGGTTTCACATATTTATAGAGAAGCTTCAATGAAGGTTCATAAAAATCTTTACTCTCGGATTCACATGGAGACATATTCCACACCGCTTGCAGTGGAGGCAAGTCCATATCTTCCACCTCCAATAGCTTTTAGTACCAGAAGGAAACCTCCTTTCTTTTAGGACACACATTTTGCAAGATTCGTTCTGTCTCCTAGTCTCCTCTTATGTCCTCCTTTTCTGCTGTAAACCAGGAAGCTAATTGAAGAAATTTAAATCTTGAAAAGCTACTGCCAATCTTTGCACTTAGAACTTCCCAGGGATGCACTCCATCAGTAGAGACAAGCTCCAACCAGATATTAATGCCCGCCCTTTTAATGGAAATCTTTAAGCTATCCTCCAAACAAACTGGGGTGCCCGGGGAATTCCCAAATCGGAGCAAAGTCTGAGTAATGCCCAATCCTCCATCTACATCAAACCTTGTACCATAACCTAAGGGCAGCCCTCAAGACTTTCAGACGCACCTTTTTAAAAAACCTGGGTGCCCTAAATTTGTACAAAAAAATCTTCCCCCGCAATCACCATTTCCCCTAATAACCTCCCCCATGGTGTTTCTTCTGGTTTAACAAGTAGCATCCTTATGTTTTGAAATTGGAAAGCGACTGAATACCAGTTAATGTCCGGGAGGGCCAGCCCGCCTTTAATGAGCCTCCGTCTCAACTTTTTCCATGACAGTCTGGCCCCTTTATTTGCCCAGATGAAACTTCCGATCTTACTTTGTATTTTGCCAATATCTTTACTCAGGAATTCAAGTGGGATTGCGTTAAACAGATATGTCAATTTTGGCAAAATTACAATTTTTACCAAGTTAACCCGGCAGTAAATAGTTAAAGGGAGGTTGTTCCATTTAACAAATAACCTAAATCAGATTATCAAAGAGGTTGAAAGACTAAGCTGGGGGATTTTGTCCAGATCTTTAACGATGGCGATTCCCAGGTATCTCAACTCGTTACTCATGGTGCCTGCCCAATTATCGATATTCCAACGCATCACCTCTGTTTTAGAGGTGTTGGCAAGATAACCTTAAAGGGAACCAAAATCTTCCAGCAGAGCTTCAACCCTAGGGATAACCACCCCAGGATCGTTGGTATATAACAGCAAATCATCAGCGTAGAGAGCCAGCTTACTGCTAAATTGCTGTGATTTAAAGGGAGAAATCTGGTTATCCAGTCTTATTGCTTGTGCTAATGGCTCAATATAGAGATCAAATAGCAACGGAGAGATAGGACAACCTAGTCTTGTTCCTCTATGTATATTAAAACTGGAAGTTAACATGCCATTCAAGAGGATTTTGGCTCAGGCTCCCTGATAGCACTTCATCAATGTCTGGACAAAGACAGGGCCAAAGTCCATCACCCTGAGTACCTCCCACAGGTATACCCAGCCGACTCTGTCGAACGCCTTGGCCGAGTCTAAAGCCACTACGACCAAGGGATCTGAATGCCCCATAGCCAAATCGATATTGCCAATTAGCTAATGAGTCTGTTCCTGGATAAACCTACCAGGAATGAAACCTTTTTGATCAGAATTAATCAGCCCGGGGACCAATTTGACCAATCTCCCTGCTAGAACACTCCTAAAAATCTTATAATCAGCATTCAGCAGTGAGATTGGTCTATAGGAGTCTGCCTTTAGTGGATCTTTCCCAGGTTTTAATATCAAGATAAAGGTTGCTTCTTTCCATGAGCTCGGAACCAGTCCTTCAGACCTATAGACTGAATTAAACAAGGTCGACAATATCGGGACCAGTTCATCCAGGAGGAGTTTGTACACCTCACAAGGAATTGCATCAGTACCGGCAGCCTTATTGTTTTACCCTTCCTTATTTGGTCTCTTTTTTCATTTTCCGTTATGGGGGCATCTAAACACGCACAACCCTCATTTGTTAATGTTGGAAATGATTTATCTCTGAGCCAATGTTGAAGGATATCGTTATTAGGTACCTTCCCTTCGCTATATAGATCTGAAAACAGAGAGAGACGGCAAGCTTCTATGTCCTCCGGATTACTAGACTTCTCCTGACTTTCATTTATTATCAATTCATTAATGTTATTCTTGGAGCGGTCTAATCTAGCTTTCCATGCCAAGAGGGCTCCTGCCCTTTCTCCGTATTAAAAATTTTGCATATTTTTTGTTCTCCATTGCGCCCTACATTTAAGATCCAATCTCCCCCTATAATCCTGACATACTTGATCTAGATCTTTCTGAACTAGTAGGAGCCGTTGGGGATTCCCATAGCAAATCTGGGACCACTCCTCCTCGAGTATGCAAATTCTCCTCTCGAGGGACCGAAACTCCCTAGTCTCCTCCCTGTTCTTTGGGCATACAAGACTGTAGCAGGCCCCTTATCCTGGCCTTAAAGGCTCCTGTGGGAGTGGCAGTTTGCGCTTTATAAGCACTACATTACATTACATTACATTACATAATCCATGGAAGTAGAGCCCATATTTATTGAGAAATAATCAACGGTGGCCAATTTAAGAGCCCTTACTATATCCTCATCTAACAACATGGACCTTTTAAGGGTCCACCTAGGTTGTGAGTTATACTTTTTCCCCACATACGAGACCAGCACCGGGGCATGGTCAGATATGTGGTTAGGCAAAACAGTTATATGGCTCATATTGACTAAGGTCGACCTATCCATTAAAACATAATAGATTCTTGAAGATTGCCCATGTTTCTTGCTATGGAACGTAAATCCATTTTTCTCACCCATTTTTGCCCTCCAAACATCTACAAGCTCCAAATCATGCAGCATGTTTTTCAGTGCTAATCGTACTCTAGGGGCACCCACATATCGGCTGAGATTAGATCTATCTTTTACGGGGTCAAGAAGGACGTTAAAATCGCCTATGATTATTGGCGAAATAACTTTGACAAGGTTACACTGTAATCTTATGATATATGTCGGGTCATCAATGTTAGGACCATAGAAGGAGGCGCATGCTAATTCAAACCCTCAAAAGTCCAATATGGCCACTACCCACCTCCCTGAATCATCTGAATGAGTGGTTTTTATAGAGCAACCTGCCCCTTGTTTAATCAAAACAGCCCCACCCTTGTTATGTACTGTCTGCACAGAGGAGAAAAAGTATTTTACCCATGAATATTTAGAGAAGATAATAGAACATTCTGTGTGGCTTAGGTGCGTCTCCTGGATAAGACAAATTTGGGCAGGAGATAATTCTAGGTACTTTAACACCAGACGTTGTCTACGAGGTCACCTTAAACCATTAACATTCCATGACACAATCTTAATCTCCCTACTCAAGAGGGGTATGTCTATCATCTAATGTAAAGTGCCAGCACGGCCGAACGCTTATACATGGGAGATTGAGGACTTTTTTTTTTACCCACTGCTCCCCACCCGGTGCAACTCGCCACCACTCCACCTCCCATCCTCGGTGACCCCTGCCCTCCCATGGCAAACCCTCCCTTCTATTAGGCAGAAGCCTGTTTGGCCTCGTTCCCTTGGGCCAAAGAAAAAAAATAAAGAAAAACTTATTACATCAGTCACAGGTCTCGATGTCAGTAGTCCTTATCTTACCTCGTCTATATCTCAGAGCTACACCCCACTTTTAATCTTTTCTATTAGTAAATCCACCTCCTCCACGGTGCGGTACATATACATGTGGTTTTTCCACATAATGTGGAGAGAAGCAAGAAACTTCAATTGAGCCTTCGCCCCCAGTTTATTTAAAACCTCCATTCTTTTGCCAAGCTCATACTGCCTTGTTGCCGTGATATGTGAAACATCCGACCTAATGGAAAAAGAGAAAGGATTGGAAGAGGAATTAGAAGTTAAACTTCCTTCCTTCAAAGCCAAGGAAAGGATAGCCTCTTTAACGGTATGTCAAGAAATTAATTAAAATTTTCCTTGGCAAATGCTTCCTACAGTCAGGAGAGAATTTTTGAGTCCGCGGACTCGGAGACACCGAGATCAAAGTCGGCTCACAAGGTGTTGGGCATTCAAAAGTGCAGCTTGATTCCTCTTGCAGCTGGTTCTGTTAATCGCTTCACGCTTGATTTCTGTTTTTACCGGACTTTCCTTTCCGAGAGTCTTCAGAGGCAGGCATGGCTCACCGAGTCACTCTTGGTCTGTGTCATCTCTATAATATTTCTTGTGTCAGAGTTTATCCTTAAAAGCATGATGACAAGAGGAGCTGAAACGATTTATTCAGTTTCTCTCGTTAGGCCACCGCAGCATTTTGCGAACTTCTGCAAGGTGTGAGCACCTTGAAGAGCCCGAGCAGCTGCATTCAGTGCCCAGGCTGGGGCACCGTAGATGCAGGGGTCCCAGAGATGAAATGCAGATCGCTCGACACCCCCACATGGTACACCCCGAGGAAGCCTGCAAAGAACAGCTTCCTTTCGGTTCACAGTGGTGAAGGCTCACCTGTTGCACACTGTAGCATAGGGTAAGCAAGCCAGCTGCGCCCTAGAGAATGAATGGACTCTGGCGGAGCCAGAGCAGGCAACAAGTGCCCTCTCCTAGACTCCAGAAATGTCTAAGAACTAAGACACACACTAGCCACGCCTGCAGCGTGAGTGTTTGCAACAGTCAAGCATGTGCCTCTTCCAAACTAAACATGCCACTTGTGTGATTACACGCTGTAGTTCAGCAGTTACCAGAATGCACTCCAGTACTTTGCCATTCAGAGGCCGGATACTTGAAGCAGCAGTGTTGGAACTCTTCAGTGTCTATGCCTTTGCTTTCTGGGTCTCACGCTGCATGTGTATGTACACCGGTGTCTCCATGGACGCACCGACGTCACAGCACGGAGTGGCAGAACATTAAGATGGCTGCTAGTTTAGACCCATCAATGTGGAGGTGGCGTACCGGCTACACGGCAGACTTTTAAACTGGAGCACCGGGTTCGAGTCTCTGCAGGATGCTCAACATTTTGTGTAAATGCTAGGAAGAAGCACGGTGTGCTGCGCTTTATAACAAAACTGAGAAAATAAGTACGAAACATCTGCATTTACTGTGTATTAACCGGGTTCAAGTCTCTGCGGGATGCTCAACATCGCGTGGGATTGCTATGCCGCGCTTTATAACAAAACTGAGAAAATAAGTACGAAACAATGCCATTTATTGTGTACTAACCGGGTTCAAATCTCTGCGGGATGTTCAACATCCCGTGTGATTGCGAAGTAAACAACGAAGTAGTCCCTACTTTAAAAGAGATGGCCCTGCAGCATAAGTTAACTGTAGTTGGTCGATGCTGCTTCCTCCAGAAACGAAAGTGACGTATCGGACCACTATCCAACAATGAGCGAGATAAGAAGAGCAATGCCAGATTTCACCAATGGCAAGCGACAAAACAAAGAGAAATGCAATGGGCGGAGTTTCACATGGTAATACTGATTACTTGATGCCTCGGAGAGGCAGCGCATGCGCTGCCTATGCGAGACCTAAAAATGGTTCTGTCTGTGGGTGGTCTGTGGGTGATCCACTGGTGCGCCATCTTCTTTCCAGTTGTTTGCACCACCGTTTTGACGTGCAGAGTTCTGGGGTGTACCAACTCGCTCGTTTGGACGTCTGTGAGATTTAGTAGGTCTGGTGGGGGTGACTCGGTCGGTGGCGTTGGTGATACAGTCATTGAAATTCTGAGCTGCTTGGTTGACGATGGTGCTGTAGTTGGACTAAGGTGGTGAGGAGGGCGTCATTCCATGGTTGCTGGGTGATCCTTAACAAACAGCGAAAGGGGGTGCTGTGTCCATGGGGGGGGGTAGTATGTCAGAGGCAGAGTAAATGGCGTGAAAGACTGAAGTAGATTATGGACACTGCGAAGAGACTTTAATTTTAGCTAACTGAAAATGTTTCAGTGTGAACTGCCAGAAAGAAAAGTGCTCTTCTATGTGGAAGCGCTTGACCTTGTACTTGGGTTTTTTATCCATCAGAGCTAATTAATTATACAACAGTCAAGACGAGCTGTACAGAAAGCTAGACAACTAAACTGGATGTTACTTTTTGAATAACAACAAAAAAATGTTCAAAGAACATTATTTTCCACAGCCGTACAGAAACCAAGAGCAGCATTCATAAGCAATCACAGAATGGAACACATCATTAGTGCTATGTATTTAACTCAAAGGAAACATAATTAATATCTACAATTTGAATAAAACCCAAAATGATATTGCAACCAATAAAGCTTCATTTTAAAATTTCAGAAACCGGCAAGGCTTACAATGCCTCCTGGGCTGAGGAATATATATTTCCTTAAATTTACACACCTTTAAACCAACACTCCACTAAGTATTAGTATACAGAAATTGAAATTTGTTTATGCATTTTGGAATTAAAGGCGCATGTATTGCATATTTACATAATCAATGAGTTTTGGCGAAACTTTTTATATTTATTTAGCAAACATATGAAAGTTAAATGAATCAATGTTTGCCTGCCCCTACACAATTTGTGTTAAAGTTATTTTATTCATACAGTATAATTTACAGATGTTTGCAGGTTTCTATCTATACGAGTATTTCAACACTGCTTGGATAAGTGTGTTTTTTGTTATACTGCGAATGGAGGCATGTATGAAATGTACGTAATTATTTAGGGAAGTAATAGATTTTATTTTTATCATGCACATCAGTTTATGTGTAGAAGGTAGTTATAGCTTAGTTACCCTTGTGTGTAAAGGTCTCAGGTTGACTAGCAGAGAGAAATACATACCCATGCTCCTATTACAACCCAGAGAGCAGTGAAAGCCACAGATGGAATGAGAGAGAGAGAGAGAGAGAGAGAGAGAGAGAGAGAGAGAGAGAGAGAGAGAGAGAGAGAGAGAGAGAGAGAGAGAGAGAGAGAGAGAGAGAGAGAGAGAGAGAGAGAGAGAGAGAGAGAGAGAGAGAGAGAGAGAGAGAGAGAGAGAGAGAGAGAGAGAGAGCTGACGACATGCTCAGATTACAATAATGCTCTGTCGAAATTTGTTGTTGGCACTGATAGAATACAGGTTAAAGCATACCATTGTGAATTCGTGTGAGTTGATAGTGTAATACTGTTGTAAGCTACACAGCAGGAAAACATACTTGGGGAACAGCAGAGGACCAATGCATGCAATGCATGAGAAAGGCATTAGTTAAAGACTGAAGAAGTAAAGATTCTGAACCGAATTGCATTGCAAATGCTATGGTTTATGAGATCTTAGACACCTCAGAAAGTATTGATATAATGATTGCCAAGACCTAGTGAAATGGTCAGATATGAGATTTTTGCCCAAGCAAAATGCAATATACTAAAAGGCGTAAATCCAGAGTCTCACCTGCTTCTGGGGTTACTGGGCCTCAACCGAGGTGGCTGCATGCATTGCATTTACCAATGATGCCCCATATTGACAATCATAACTGAGCATCAAGTGCACTCATTTAAGCACGTGACTGAGGGTAAAGGCGAGCACTCTAAGACTTACTTCAATCAATCAATCAAAGGCTTTATTCCGATAAAAACTTATCATAAAAGCATCACAATAAAAAATTTCAGTTCATTTTATCTTAAAAACCATTTTTTACAATAAAAAGAGAAACATATCATAAATAAATTTTAAAAAACAGATTAAACAATTATTTTAAGCCTATTGGTTCTGATGCGCCATGCCCAAGATAAAAATTTAGAGAGGGCGCAAGCATACAATGGGCGAGAGTCGGACCTTAGAATGCGTAACGCCTCGACATGCTGTCTGGTACCTAATGTTTAAGCCATCTTCTTTTTGGGAGTACATACTCTTGACATTCAAATAGAAAGTGTGCCACAGTCTCAAGCCTAGATATACAAAAAGGGCAAAATTCTGTCGTCTGTACAGGGGGTTTCCACCCAGATGTAAAAGCGTGGAGTGGAAGAGTCCCGGTCCTAAATTTAAAGTAAAGGGTCCTATCAAATGGTCTCTCTATGATGTCAAGATATAATTCCCGGATGGGCAGGTCCTTGAAACTCAGAAAGTCCTCCGTAAGTCTGCCCAATATGCAGTTAGAGTTCTGTTGGGATGCAATCCAGTTCCAGTATAAGGTTTTAAGTGTAGCTTTCGGTGGGGAGGACCTGCTTTCCCATGCTGTACTTAGTCCCAGATTGCAAAGGAGGGTTTTCATGTCTCTCAACCATTTGATCTTGTGCCACCCGGGAAGTGACATTACTTCAGAGAGGCCTTTCACATATTTAGCTAATTCCGGGACTCGCCACAACCGAGCCCATAACAGTAAAGGGCGAAATTTCGCCAACTCACCAATAGGGCGACAACCTAAATCAAGCATCAATGGGGTCGTGGGGGTACCCTGAGGTAGTGACATGATAGCCCTACAGAACTTTCTCTCTGATCTTGACAACTCACTAGAGTTGCATGAGCCCCACAGCTCGGCCCCATAAAGAGCGGAGCTGACTCCCCTTGCTGTGTAAATTTCCATAACAGGGGCTATGGGTCTAATTGCGCAAGAGCGCTGCTCCTTCAGGAGAGCCCCTGTAACCCTTTTATGGGCTAGCAGCATTTTGCATAAATGTGGGGCCCAGAGCATATTATGTGATAAACGAATCCCAAGATAATCAAACACATCCACCCTCTCCAAAGGTACGGTATTCAACCTCGGGGGACGCACAGGTTTCTTAGGTGGATTCATCACAAGGTATTTCGTTTTATCAACATTAATTACTAAGCCCCGTTCTACGCAAAAAGACTGGAAGTTGTTTAACAATTTTTGGAGGCCCATTGGGGATTTGGAGAGTAGAAGTGTATCATCCGCGAAGAGGAGGGTGGGGATACGTTCCCCCGCCAGGGATAGTTCGTCTGAGGGATCTTTCAACAGATGCTCGACCACACCGTTAACATAGAGAGAAAAAAGGGTGGGAGCCAGCACGCAGCCCTGGCGGACCCCTCTCTCTACCGGAATTCTACCAGTTTTTTCTCCCTCCCTACCCCATCTAATCTGAGCAAAGGTGTTTTCATGCATCCTTACAATTAGCGATAGTATATAATGGGGTACCCCCATATCAGGGAGAACTCTCCAAAGGGTCGCTCTGGGTACTAGGTCAAAGGCAGTCTTTAGGTCGATAAATGCGAGATAAAGGCTGCCCTTGGCCAGGACCACCACCTTCCAGTATACTAGCAACAACCTAAAGGCTTGTTCGATTGTGCCAGTACCTACTCTAAAGCCTGCCTGGAGGTCGGAAAGGATGTTGTTTTCGCCGATCCATTGAAGTAATCTAACCAGCAACACCTTGCCAACCACCTTTTGGGTTATGTCCAGCAGGCTTATGGGTCTATAATTGGATGGGTCGTCCCTAGCCCCCTTCTTAAAAATAGGCACAACCTCCGCCCCTTTCCAAGATGCGGGGATAGGTGCACCCTTACTAATAGCATTAAGCAAGGTATGGATTAGTTTACCCCATTTCGAAATATCTGAGCGCAACAAATCCCCGGGAATGCCATCAGGACCAGCGGCTTTTAGAGGCCTAATGGTGCTAATTGCATATTTGACTTCTTTGATAGAAAAAGAAAAAACGGGATCTGCCAACTCTGTCTCCCAAACAGTAGGAGGCATGATAGGACGTGAGATACCAGCGGCATGATCAACTCTCATAAATGGGACAACAAGATTTGTACAATCCAACACCCGGGCCTGTTCTTCATTAAGGGGAGCTGTAGCAATATCACTAGCTTGGTTAGAATATAATTTAGAAAAGTGAGTAACCCACGCCTGACTAGTGATATTGCATGTTATGATATCACTATCCGGTCTACTTCTGGTTCTGATTGTATCCCAGAAGCGCCTAGGATCCTTCCCAGAGCGTGCCTCTTTTAAGGTGCACCAATACTCTAAGTCCCACTCCTTTCTAGCGTTTGCCAGGATTTCCTTGTAATTTTTCCTGGCTCCCTGTATCTTTACTTGGATTTTACTTTTAATGGCCCTAATCAGAAGAGTTTTAGCATGTCTGCAGGCGGATGTGAACCAATCCTGCTTACCCCCAAGATTCCGAGCTACCATATTTTTACCCACACGCTTTTTTTTCAAGAAGACATTCCCAATGGTCTCAAGAGTTCCCTCAAAGATGGATGTAATACTTCCTATCAGGGGAAGGGCTAAGTCAATATTATCCAGCTCCATTTGGGAAGCAATAAGGATTGTGTTGATGGTATTGAGCTTGGTTTCATCCCCTGCAACCAATTTCCACTTCAACCGTCTCCCACAAGAGGAGACAGAGATAGCGTTGGTTGACCTAGAAGATGGTTTAATCATTTCATTCGGCCAGGGATTCTTGAGGGACAAGGAAAGCGAGTTATGATCGCTTTCGATAGTAGGCAAAACTATCATGTCCTGAACCAAGCCCCAAAGAAAGAAATCAAGTATAATATAATCAATCCTTGAGGTATGGTTATCTCTATTAAATGTAGCCGCACTCGTAGGATCTGAACTTGTGCGGCCGTTGGCAGCTCTTAAGCCAAACTCTAACGTTAGAGCATTCAGCTGAATCGCTGTTCGTGACCATTTTTTAATCGGGGGGATGGTTAGAATTGGGATACCCCATCTAACATCATCCTCACCCGGGTCAAGAGTATCATCTGATGTGAGAGGCTCATAGGTACAATTAAAGTCTCCCGCAACCAAGACTTGGGCTACAGCTGAATTATTTCTAAGTTCCAATTCAAGGGTAGACACTATCGGCGACATTGAGCCATGTTTAGTGCCTCTAGCATAAACATTGTACAAGTCAAGGGTAGGACCCGTATGGGGACCTCTCAAAGAAATTCCTAAGATGTCAGGGGAATTGATTTTTTTAAAATCTATTCGGCAATTCAGAGCAATACTTACCCAAATAAGCAAGCCTCCCAAGGGCCGGCCCTTGCCATTTCTGGGAAGTCCTGCTGGAACAAAATACGTAACGTATCCAACCCGATGGAGCGGTTCTAAGGACCAAGTCTCCTGGAATAGGCAGATCATGTGAGCCTCCACTAGAGCATTCCACTCAGGTGAGCACAATTTCCTTTGAATGCCAGCTAGATTCCAACTTAAGATCTTTAAAATATCCAAAGAAATATGACAATCAATTTTAGGGGAGCTAGTGCATTCAATGGGAGGTATAGATACAACTGATGTAGAAATAGGACATGGGCATGGAATTGAGGCCTGCGGTATTCCGTGAACAGCTAACTTCTGGGTGGAAGGAATAGGGTTAGTGACTATACCAATTTTAGACAAAGGACTATCTGGGGATTGAGGCAAGTTGGAAATAATATAATCAACGCTCTTCAGGACATGCCCTGTGCATGATAATGGTCAGTCCACTGCATCTAGACAACTAAATCTATTAGCCAGAGGTATATCACTCCAACCTGCAGTGAAAGCTATACCTCTAGTCTCATAGCCCTGCCAGCCATCCCGCACCCTTCTTCCATCCCAGTTGCCACCTTGTAACCTACTCCTTTCTGGTGTAATAGGGCAACAATTTGGCGAGGAATAGAAGGAGAGCCTTCTCGTCTCTATTCCATCATGCTTGACCTATATACCACGACGGCAGATGTAGTCCGCCGTGTGTGGATTATCGAAATTAACTATGACACAGTCCCCCCCGGATCCGTTTCTTTTCACTACCTAACCAGGGCACCCTACGTACCATTAATATCTTACTGGCACGAAAGGGTGGAAGTGGTCTATTAGTAGTGAGCCAATGCTGCACCTTATTTTATAGGGACCACAAAGGCTCCTCTGTGTTAGGCCTTAAGCCTGGGACACCTGTCATGATCACAACGTATGGATCACCTTCAGCTGGTAGATGTATGCGCTGGCCGTTTACAACCCCATTATTATCGTTGTTATACACTGGCCCTGGGGATTTAGGTGGTGTACAATTCAAGTTTACAACAGGGGGTTGGGATTTAGCAGGCTCCACAGCCTTCTTGCGATCATCTGAGGATGGCTTAGGTTTTTTATTACAATCTTTGGATAGTGTTTGCTCCGTCCTTATTGCTATATTAGTTGTTGTTTTCGGCTCCCCAGGTATAATCAACCCCGCACCCAACCTTACCTCAGGAGAAACATTCGAGGGAGATATATTCCTAGATGCTAACAGCTTTTCAATATTTAAAAGTGATAATTCTATAGGTTGAATATAGGCTTTAATAAGTTCACCTATTCTACACAAAAGTATGTTGTTAGCCTCACAAATCTTGCATCCCTCCCCCAAACTAGCAGGGTCCCTAGAAAAGGTAGGGTTCGAGGAAGGGGCAGGAGTATCCATGACCACGCTCTGTCTGAGTATACTTTTGCTTTGTGGCCGACTGGTGGGGGCTTTTTTATTGAATTTGCGTTAGCATTTTTTCGCCTCCCTAGCCTTCTTAGTTTTGGGGATGGCACCCTCCCTCTTCCCCTTTGTTTCATCCATGATGGGGGACTCCTGCTTTGGGCTCACAAAAAGAGCAGGCGTCCTCTCGAGTGATTCGCTAGCTTGCATGTCCGATGTGGCCAAAGATGCCGAAAGATCGGCCACATTTGGTACTCCATGCGTCTCGGCCTGGACAATAATTAAGGGCCTAGACTCCCTTGGGTTTAAGGGTGACTTGGACAGTGCTAGAATGCCTATAGAAGATCGCTTTGCCAGGGCCAGATCTTGGGACACCCTACGTTCCAAGATTGAAATGCCTTGGTTAATTGCCTCGTTCGCCCTGGTAATATATTGGTCAATTGGGCCCGATACATGTGTTGGGCCATGTGCTGATTTGCTTCTGCTACCCCTCGTCATCATTGCGCTACTTCGATGATGTGGGTAAACACAAATACAACCAAAACAGAAATTACAATTCACCAATTTAGGAATAGTAGTGTAAGAAGCAACAATTGCTGAGCGTGTAATTCCGGGGCAGGATTTGGGGAAGGGGCCCAGTCCAGTCTTACCCGGTCTTTAACGGGCTTAAACCGGCCCGCCCTTGGCCCGGGCGCTGCCCGCGCGGGTCCCACGCTGCGGGAGGCTGCTGGATGCTTTATGCGCCTGCGGGCGCTCTCTCAGCCGCGTCACAGCGGCGACCGTTGGGGCGTCTGGGCAATGAAGTCCCCTGGTGTCCTGCTTCTGGTCTCAGCATTCGTAACCGCAAACAAGGCGTCCCGCGCTGCGGGAGGCTGCTGGATGCTTTATGCGCCTGCGGGCGCTCTCTCAGCCACGTCACAGCGGCGACCGTTGGGGCGTCTGGGCAATGAAGTCCCCTGGTGTCCTGCTTCTGGTCTCAGCGTTCGTAATCGCAAACAAGGCGTCCTGCGCTGCGGGAGGCTGCTGGATGCTTTATGCGCCTGCGGGCGCTCTCTCAGCCGCGTCACAGCGGCGACCGTTGGGGCGTTAGGGCAATGAAGTCCCCTGGTGTCCTGCTTCTGGTCTCAGCGTTCGTAACCGCAAACAAGGCGTCCCCCAAGACTTACTTACTCAAGGATGTGGTGGCGTAGGGTTCGAATCTCAGAACTCAACAATGCACCTAATACTATCCAATAATGCAAAGCAGAGTCACTGCTTTTAACTGATAAGAAAAAGTACTTTAACGTACCGTTATTTAATACTACACAAAGATATGGAAGACTGACATTCATGGATTCTGATAACATGCTATTATGTCGGACTTACGAAAATATGCGCCAGTTGGGAAAATCTGGAAACTTGCTTCTCACTGTTTGTGCTAGCTGAGAGAACCAAAGGTCAATCGATAATGGTCCATATTGTTAGACTGCCAACAAACCTAGTCTATTTCAGTTTTCTGCACCATAGAGAGGCTCGTGCTGTAAGGGAGCTGGGGCTACCTGCTCTCCACACAGACAGGACCTGTCTTTTTGATTCATTTAACATATACTCCACCTCCTCCAAGAAATGTCCAGCCTTTCAGACATAGAAGAGCCGCAGTCGAGAAGAACAGCTGCATGGACCAAGGCATATGCTACTACCCCACCACCACCCAAAATGCAGCACAGCCTACCCACAGGAGTTCAAATGGTTGACTATAGCAGAATCTAGCACCCATAATCTCCAGGTTGTGTGACGGGTTGGCTGACCTTCAGGGCAGTCAACAGCGCAAAGCAGTCAACAGTCAACCAGTCCCTGTAGCCAGTCCTGCACACACAGCATGTTTGTCTCAAACGGGGAATGCAGTTTGTCTTTCTTTGGCACTGAATGCCGAATGTCGGTCACACAATCAATTTGCAGTTGCAACTACGAAATGGGGTCTTGAAGGGCTCAGTGTCCCTGGGCACATGGTACTTGTTTCTATGTTGCTCTCATTGGAGCCCTAATGTTTTTTCTCCAACAACCATGAAAATCGCTCAAAGGCCAGGAATGGACACAGGTAGTTCTCAAGGTCTGATGGAGGTTACCAATGGCAAAATAGAGCAGCAGAGCCCTCCAAAGAGTGTGGGCAGCACCGCTATCAGGCTAGAAGTGATTTGATTTTGCCAAGAGGATTTTCTCAGTCTTATTATTCTGGCTAGCTTCACTCCAAGCAGCTCCACTGTTAGCATCACTGTTAGCAGGCCAGAAGGAATCCTCTTCCAAGCTCATTCACAGTCCCTCCAGCAGACTGTTGCATACTTAATCTGGTGATGTCCTCTCAGGTCTACGAAGATGGCGATCAAGGACACCAATACTTTACCTCAGAATACCTCCACAACCTGTAGCACGTCACCTACACTGGTTAGTGAGAAGTTTGGAATAAAGACAGGCAGATTTAGCACTTCCCTTATACTCCTTTCTCAGACATGGTTTGTGTATTCCATGTGTGTTGTCCTATAATCAGTTTCAGGTGTTTAAATTACTTTATGTATCCCTTATCTTAAAGAATAGACACAGACTTCATCTCTACGAGATGGCAGGCATTGGGGGTGATGTTCGGGGTCTCGTTTGGGAGAAACTCACAAAATTAGCATAAAGAAAAGACTTTGCCTTCCCACCAAGGCCCTCTCAAAAGGCAAACCCTGCACTTTCGAGGAGACTGCGGTGTCCTGACTACGCACATCTAATCTAATGGTAGTGCTGCAGGAAGGAACAAAACGCAGGAAACAGCAAAAGGTGACTTCTGTAATTCAAAAGTGAACACTCTCTCCACCCTCCCCAAACTTCAAAATCTACCCAAAAGCTTCAGGGATGCTAGTAATACACCTTGCTAGTCTGGCAGGCTAGTCATCATCAGTCTTGCACCATATACTTTCAGTGTTAATTCAGCGATGGATTCCAATAAACTCCCATCCAGACAATCTACACAGTCCATGCACAAACTACTAAACAATGTACTATCTAGGCATGTCTGATGAAACACAATTTAGAGATTCAGAGGAATCACCTTGAAGGACTGCTGTCTACTGGAATAAAAGGATCCAGAAGTATTCACACTGCCCCAATTGTTGTTTGCAGGAACAACTTCAGAGTATGCATCAATTACAAAATATTTAAAAGCAAAACAAAACCTGATCAGTACACAACTTCAATAGTAGAAAATGCATTAGACTGTTTAACAGGAAATACGCAATGTTCTTTTGTAGAAATCAAAAGTGGATAGTATCAAACTGCCATTATTCTGAAATGTAACGGGAAAAAACTGCATTGATTCACAGGCTTGGATTCTTAGATTTCAAAGGGATGCCCAAAGCATGGCTGGGACCCCAGCCACTTCCAACACATAATGGAAAAGGCTATCAAAGACATAAATCTTTGACACCTGTGTGTTACAACACTTAGGAAAACACAACCACAGGATGCTGAACAGATTACATAGGTTGATAGCACAAGATTTAAAGCTATTTTTGGATCAATATAAATTTTGCTGAAGCATTGTCCAATACATTGGATACATTATATTGAAGTGAAAGCCTTAAAGACGTGGACATGACCAACTAGTTTAAAGAACTAGAAAGCTTCTTAGATTACCTAGATTTTGAGAAATGTGCAAACCATTGATGCAAAAAAATAAAATGAATAATATCTGCCCACCAAAAAGAAGGTGAAATGTGTAAACCAACCTGTAGCATTACTATATAGGTTAGCAAACCTCTTTTTCTAGAGACTGCATAAAGTATACAAGTTGTTCACTGACTGAAACTTACAATAGCCCCAGTATTGCCTGTGCTGATCCACAATTCTAGATATGGATGCAGGTTAACATATAACAAGGAAAAGACAAAGAAGACGAAACAGTAGCTTTTGCAAGTTGTTTCTTACTAAAAAATATCCAGCCTAAAAACAAGAACAAGAACTCAAATGGGTCATATCTGAAAGTTCCACTGATCCATTAATGGAGCTAAATTCACAGAAACACCATTCATGGAGGTTTGCCTAAAGAAACCCAAGTTGGATGTAACACCCGGCAGAGATTGCCAGCATTTTATCCTTGTACAATTTCCAAATCCATTATCACCTTGGAATGACTATCAATTATCAATGCAGATCCTTTATCTATGGGTGCACATCTATTAAGAACTGAGCAGGTCGCATATGAATCATAAAATTGTACCTAAAAGCCAGCCGATACAAATATCAGGGGAGCTGTTCCAGGATAAAGGAAGCTATTTGCAGCACCTAGCAGCTTTGATATCAAATTTAAGTGTCCTCGTCTTTGCTTTATATGAGCCAGTAAAATAACAGGATGGACAGCATATGCAGCTACTGTTAGGTGTGAATATGGATATATGTATCCTCTCTCAGCTCTAGAAGCAACATTTTCCCACAGAAATTTTCAAAATTGTATATTTTGGTGTAATGAAATCTTTTTAGATTGCTAAGAACGATTTCTGGCAAAAATAAAGATAAAATGTAGCTTACTGTGCCCTATCACAATGTTATAGAAGCCAAACAGCTGGATCCAGATCAAAAATGCAAATTAAATTTGAATAAAATAGATCTGAGGTAGTAACACTGAAACAATGCACCATTGAATCTGTTCCCGTCAGTCTACACTAACAGAGCAGAGATTCTTTTTGTAAACTTCCTTTTTACAGGGTAAATATTCAACACTGCTGGGCTGCTGGAAAACCATGTTTTAATAGTGTGGATATATTACTTGGAAGTTGGTTGGTAAAGTTAATGAGGTTCAGTAGAAATAAGTCCAAGCTTAAAATTACTGAGCGTGCTACACTCAATGTAGGAAGTGTCTAATTGATTTATAAGTATGTATGAGTAGTAATGACAGGCAGGTCTTACAAGACAAGAAACGTTATAGTCTTGATATTTAAACTTCAGGTGTATGGTGCCATCATAGACACTAGTGCTAGGACAAACTAATCAAGATTAGAATTCGAGTGTGTATAAGAAGTGTGTGCTTTTAAGGAGGTTCATTTGAATTATCTGAATATGTAATGAATGTTTTTTCATTTTTTCATTGGCACGTATCTTTCGCACACTAGTGAGCAACCTTGGCATAAACATGGGCGTCCCCAGTCCGATATTGGGTACCCTCTAGTACAAAGATGGTGTTTCATGGCATGCTGTGATGTCCTTAAGCATTAACATGCATCCTTTTGGAAAACACAAAGCTATTTGGGACATTGTATATAGGCAACTCATGCCGAGATCTGCTTTTGTGGTAGAGGGCAGATGTATCTAGGGTTGTTTTATGATGACTTACATTTGATGGAAACATTTCAACATCTTGAAAGAAAGAAATCTTTTTATTACATTGTCACTAGTACTGCTGTGTCTAAGGGCTGTGGCTGCATGACGGAGATAATATTTATTCAAATTCTAAACATTTATAAAGCACGCTATCATCTAAATTGTATTATTGTGCTAGACATCAGCAGCTGTAACACCAAGGCCAAGGAGCAGCCAACATGAAAGGGATTTAGAACACTAACGTTTTTTCGAATTTTCCAGAAGGCGTCATCGAGAATTCTACCCGAGGGTGGTAGAGCATTACATGACTTGGTGGAGAGGTAAGAAAAAGAAAACGCCTACAAACAAGCAGGAAGTAAAACTAAAGCAGAACAAGATGCTTTTGAGAGGAAGACCGTGTGGGGGCATTAAGGGAAAAATTTGGGCTGAAGACCTTGCTGATGTATGATCCAATGCATCAAGCAAAGAGATTTTAAAAAGGACGGATTTAGGAATACAGATCCAATAAACAGTGGTATGATAAGTAGTGCTAAGAGTGGCGGGGAAGCTGGAAATGAAGGCTTGCTAGCTGCAGAAGTCTGAATCTGGTTGAAGCATTCAAATGAGGCTGAAGGGAGACAGAGATAGAAGGAATTAAAGTAATCCAAGCATGAGAGGACTGTGGCATGGATGATGAACTAGCGAGGGTTTAAGAGGCGAGAACAGAATAATATTTCAAACCAAGCAAGGTTTAAAAATAAATAAATAAATAAAAAGAAGAGATGAGTTTGCTGATTTGGGGAGACAGAGACCAAGCGTTTTCAAAAAGGCAACAGATTACGAAGTGAAGATACTAAGGACAGATGGTCACCAGTCTTCTGTCTGTAAAATTAATCTCTTCCCACGACCACAACATCAGTCTTATAGGCAGCGAGCTTGAAAGAATTGGCACTCATCCATGAGACAACTGTAAGATAATTCTGAAAGCTGATGTAAGAAACATTCCATGAGCCATCTAGTCTTACCAAGATCTGAGTGTAGGCTGTGTAAGAGGTTAAGGAGAGACCGCAGAAACAAGTAAGAGCAACAAGAGGAGACATACGCATTAAAAAGAGTAGGGCTGGTGGAGGATCCATGAGGGATTCCCTGGTCTGCCTCAAGAACACTAGTGTGGAAAGGGAAAAGGTGCATGAACTGGGAGCCATTTAGTCTGTGTTCCAGGCAAGAGAATTCTCCTGTATGTAAATGCAAATATAAATTGATACTTGTATAGCGCACTACTCACCCGCAAGGGTCTCAAGGCGCTTGTACGAATACCGCTATGGAACCCATCCTGGCTTTCCCTGTGAGGTGTCCACTCCTGGGCACCCCCAAGGTGGAGGCCAGGCATCCTTAGCGTTGTGGGGGCCGTTGTGGAGATTAAGCAAGCTATTGCCCAGAGTTACAGAGTGGGACTCCATGATTGGAATAGGCACCGAGGCGGGAATTGTCAGGTCCGTGAAATTTTGAGCCCAAGACCCGCCAAGGCAGGGAATTGAACCCTGGTCCCGGGCCAGACCTCTGCATCAGGGTCTGCCGCTCTAACCATTGAGCCACACTTCTCCACTGTGTTATGGAGATGTGAAAGTAAAATTTTGTGGGAGACTTTATCAGAGGCTGAGGATAAGCTAATAGGATCAAGAATGCTGATCCCCTTGATGCGGAGTCTGCTGTGAAGAGAACAAAACCGAGACTGGGGAGCGTGTAGCAGTCTATACGACTCAAAGAAGTAAGAAAGCTGCATGTTTGATAAGCAAGGGGTGATGAAAAATGAAGCACCCATAAGGATGGGAGACAGAAAGTCCGAAAGGGCATTCCCAAAGTTCTTGGTAGGTCCAAGTGACCGACAGACCAAGATCCCTAACTGACGGACTGTAGCAAGATCAGAAAAGACATTTAAGGCTGAAGAGTACAGGAAGAGAGTCAGGCACGGATTAATAAATAAGTAATGTTGAGCTGTTCAGAGGGCAGGTTGTCAGAGTGGGACATCAGCACCATAGGTGAATATGGAAAAGCAGGCATAGAATTAATGGGCAGAGACGAGGAATGAGAGTATTGCAACAGAGGAAAACATACCTGGGAGCCTAATGGGCCCAGTAGCGTGGTTGATGCGGTGCACAGTCAGTGTACGGACTGGCACAGGTGGTATTTCCTTTGATGCACGGACGTATTATAGAAGTCTAGCACATCAAGCTACGCGAGCCAGGTGGGCCAGCCGCTTGAGTAGAGAGATAAAAATAAGAGTATAGTGAGGCGCCAAACAAATGGTAACTGGAGCCCAGCTACTCCTGGTGAAGCGAAAGTGTGTACTCCCTCACACCTACAGGGAAAGCAATTGTGAATAAAGTAAATATATTAAAACAAATCAACACACAATTATAAAGCCAGGGAGGTGTGGAGGCTATTATTAAAATAAGTCGCTAAAACAAAGAAAAGGGCACAGAATAGGTCTGCTGCCTCAACTGTAAAGGCTCTTTAACACCACAGTAGCTCTATGTCCACACCAGAGAACTCCCTAATGTAAAGGATACTTTGGTCAACTGCCCAATGTATTCTGTGTATGAGATTCTGCATAAAATAAGTAGAGTGGGAAAATGAAAGTAAGTGCTTGGTAGCTGCGAAGAAAGAGGTTATATATGTGCTGTGTAGAACAAATAACTTCAAACATACCAGGAATGCATATTCAGTCAATTATTTCGACTGCCTGTATAATGTGTGGAAACATCAGCTATATAATACAATGTTTCCCCGCTATCTGTTTAAAATTTTGTAGGGAAAGAACCCAAGCTCAATTGCCACACCTTCGAAGCATTGGAATCGTTTATGAGTGTCTTTCCCTAACTACCTTCAAAACCGGTGTTTTTTAGGCAACTTATTTTGTGTGTGCTGGGGATGCCCTGTGGTCGTTGTGGAAGCAGAACCCTGTGCCCCAATAGTAAGGACACACCAAAATTATAGATCTCTTATCATTTAACTCAGGTGGCTCTGTTCCATGTTGGGCACCCTCCCAAACGTTAGTTTAGCAGAGTTGTAAATACGTAAACTGGGAAACTTCAGTAACTGAGTTTTAGACAGAAAAAAGTTAAAGGGTTTTATTACAAAATCTCAAAATTAGGCAGAATAGAATACATGCTGTGAAGGCTCGAATGCAGAAATGTACAAAGTTAAGAATCACATTTATTATAAGTCCCAAATGTAAAGCAAATCATAAAGGAACCGGACAGTAACTATCAGAAAATGAAAGTAATCTAACTCATCCCCAAATCAAGGTGTTCTGATAAACAATTCTTGAATAGCAAAGTAGGAGAAAATGCAGTCTCATCGTAGCACGTTCATAAGTAGCACGTTTTAGGCAAATCAGAGCTTTCATGGTCAATATTAACTCCATAAGCATTAACACATTTGAAAAAAACATTTGAGAATCTTCTGCGTTATTGCTATCCAAAGATCTCCAAAATAATAAGAAATATCTAACAATGAGTTTTCATAAAGGCAAATAAACTATGCCCAGCAACAGAACTACAATGCATACACATTAAGAAAATTCTATTACAACACTTTGTCTTCACTCTGCAGAGCCTGTGGGGAGAGAAAATGCGCAGTAGAACGAGAGAGGAGGAGGGAAATGCAGGAGTGAATGAGCAGCATCAGAAGAGCAGAACCAATATGGCGACTTTATGAAACTGTAAAACGCCTAAATCATATAAGTAAACACACTTCTGTAAGTCATATTAGAACTAGTTTCAAATAGAATATTTTAATTCAACATTTAAGTGATGGATCGATCGTATCGATTCAAGGAATTTTAATCTAGAAAAAAGCTACTACATCCTCGAAGAGAAGCCTTGCTTACTGGTTTATCTCTCTCTGTCACTCTGAGGTGGCTATCAACGTTCCTTCACTTTCAAAGCGTATCAGCTTGCGCTGCTTGGCACATTTAATCGGAGATTAAGTTGACTCAAAGTTAGAACACATTGCTTTCAAATATGCCTTGCAAGACAAAAACGCCAAATAATCAAATGTGCCGCCTGCCACCTAGTGGACAGCAAAAACAGTTACATTGTTCATTGTGCCCAACATCCAGGCGAGCGATGCGAAGCGAGCGAAAGTTCACCTTGTTGCAGCAAGGAGCTATAATTTCAGATTTTTTCTTACAATGCGCAATGGTTTTGTCATAACTTAAGGGCAAATCTCAGGGCTAAATAGAACATCAGCCATAAACCATTATCTGTATTCTGGAATGTCTTAACTTCAAATCCAAAGAATGGCTGAATACGATTCCTCTGGTACATCCTTAGTAACCAATCTTAAAACAGAAGTTAGATCCAATTGAAGTGTTGCTTTAAAATACGTTTGAATCAATAGTTACACATCAATATATGATTTCAATCATGAGTGATACGAAGTCTTGTCATTAGTGCTTATGGTATGGTAAATATCTATGTTCTTATGGCTAAGATTCTAATTGGAGTCTTTGGTGTCGGATTTAGTTAATTTTAGGGAATGGAACAAAGTATCCATGTGTTCATAAACAGAAAGAGTCCTGGGAGCAAAAACTACGAAAGACGCAGAAACCCTTTGCTGGGACTCTAAATTTGTTCAGAAGGACGAAGCACATGATAGGCCTTTTTTCGAGGATTACTGGTAGGTGGCATGTAGAAAGTTCTAGATGTGCTTAAAACACATATTTGAAGCATTTTAAAGAAAGCGTGTTACTTATGTGATGGTAGCTCAAAGGTGCTGCTGACCTTAGGCACACCTTCTGCAGAACGGAGACGGAAAAAGAGAATGAAAGCATGACACAGACACAAGTACTGAGATTTATTGGAACCAGACTTGCAGACCTTGATTATTTGCAGACTATGGACGTTTACCTAATGTATATGATTAACTCTCATAGTTGTTAATGCAAAGCAATATCAGGTGGCAGAAGCGTGAAGGTATGGGGGTAGAAGAATAAATCCATTCTAGGCAATATAATGAATAACAAAACGATGCACCTTATTTGCTGGTTCATAGACTAAACTGGTGACTCCAGTAAGAGTTATAGCTCGAAGCTTAAAATGTTAAGTAACCGCCAGTCACACTCTTTGAAAGAGAAAACATTACAGGTTTGACTAAACATTCTGGCAACAGCTTGACCACAATGCAAAAGAGCAAAACCGAACAAGTGACTGTAAACGTCCTTACTAAACAGCCATAGAAAGGTCATTAGAATGAATTGAAGAAAGCTTAATTAGAATGAATTAAAGTAAGTTGGCAGGGAAAATTCATTACAGATGGCATCAGAAGGTTAAGAGGCCAACAAGCAGAAAAAAGGTAGAAAGAGCTGCATTTTCAAATTATTCACACTTAACAAGGAATGTGCTGGCATGGTAGCAGTCTAGCATTATCATGCTCGCGCTGCACATGGCCAAGAAGGTCTTTCAAAATATCGAGATCTTATTTAACAAGATTTACTCTAGAACCCTTGGCCTTTACCTTATTTATAAGCTCTTGCAATTTTAGCGGATACATGAAAGGTGTAAGAAGGTAAAGCCATTCACTTAAAAATCACACAGAGAAATCAAATGAGGGCACCCTCTGTATGAACTGAAGGTAACTGGTATTAATCTCAGCAGGAAATTTCAGCCTCTCATCCTTGCAAATCAGGTAAAATAAGCACAACTGAATAGGTACACATTTTCCTTGCAGTGCACTGTCATAATCATACATCATATATACTCAGCAATGCAGGAAAAGTAACAGCTGTGTTTAGAACATTAAGTACCTATGGTTTTCTATAAACAGATTTTGTAAAATTATTTTAATTATATTGCGCTTTCATAACATAAAAAGTTATGATGGAATTGTCTTAAATGTCTTTAGCTAAAATGGCTAGCAAAATCAAATTCCAAGGGCAATGCAAAATTGACAAGAAAATCAAACTGGAAAACACAAACACTCAAAATATCAAGAAAACATGCATGGTCTGTTACTTGCCTGGTAAAAGGCCAATCAATTGATTGTACTCAATTGCGAAGGGTCTCTGCAATGCTAAAAGTCTTGAAAACAATAGTTTGAAGTTCACTAGTCCATTTACCTCACTACCGTAGATTTTAGCTATGTCTAGATTAGTACAGCCAGCTTGAATTCACTTTTGCCAAGTTCAGCTAATAACTCCCAACGCGTACTTAAGGGTTAGGACCTGAGAATGCCGTATGAATGCCTCATGGCAGCAGACGTCATCAGAGCTATGCACTTGGAGCGGTTGAAATTTCTCGCTCAAAGGCGTCTACAAACAGATTACGCCAAGGCCAGCAAGTTCACTCATTGGGAAAGTAACATAACTAATAATGAATGTACTGAATAGCTACTTCATGCCTCAAATCACTACAGTTAAGTCATAGTACTGGCAAATACACAACTACAAAGCTAAATAAAATTTCTGTAAGGGTTGCACTGCCACTGGAAACTATATAAAAGTAATTTCATACCTTGAATGTATATTAAAAACATTCAGAGGAGAGGAGTCGGCCTAACGGCTAGGGCGGTCGACCTCGAATCTGGGGAACTGAGCTCGAGTCTCGGCAATGACGCTGACCATCCTGAGATTCTGGGTAAATCACTTAATCTCCCCGTGCCTAACAAAAATGAATGTGTCCTCATGTAACACAACTGATGCTATGTAAAGCGCTCTGATACCCAATACCTTCGGGTCAAGTTCGCGCTATATAAAACTGAGTAAAAAAAATTACAAAAACCAAAATAATCTACATTCCTGATGCAAGAGAGGTAAAGTGGACCTATACATACATGTCAGTCTCTGCTCCAAAGAAAGCCTCAGGTCTCAGCTATCAGCAGCTCCCACAACCCCATTTTTATCAACTGTATGTATAATAAGCATAAAGTGAAGAGTCTACCAATTAGTTACCGAATTATCGCTTCAGTAATGTAGACAGAAGACCCCTCCCCTTGATTAAGTGAATTGCAAATGAAAGTGATATGTGCCATGATTCCAGAGGGAGAACGGCACAGTGAAATTTAAAACAGTAGTAATCAATCACTTTAGCATGACGACCAAGTAGGACTGACGCTTCCTCAATGGTTTTTGCCAAGTTCAGTAAAACAAAGGATGGGATCCATTTTAGCCAAGGCTTTACCCAAGTTGGCCAAGAATCAGGTTCCTAGATGCCATCACAAGAAATAATGTTATATTGCAAAACCAAGCAAATACCACAGGAGGCCCTATGAACTTTCTTGACGAACATGCACATACTATAATAAAAGAACAATGTTCCCTTTAGGTATCTAATAAGAACAAATAAAAACTTCAATTGTAATG
Organism: Triturus cristatus; assembly: GCF_964204655.1. Classification (NCBI taxonomy): domain Eukaryota; kingdom Metazoa; phylum Chordata; class Amphibia; order Caudata; family Salamandridae; genus Triturus; species Triturus cristatus. The sequence goes on from NC_140580.1 coordinate 789,504,169, forward strand.
GTATACTGAATAAATCATAAAAACAGTTAGCGATTATCACAATAAAAATAAGCCATGTAAACTGTAGTCATGGCAACACAAGTGCTCAGTGCAGAAAGTGGGCTGCAAATATTGCTCAAAAGCGACAAGATAAACATGGGCAACAGACGCTGGATGAATTTGCAAAGTAACAAAGGTTTAATGCCTATATACATGTATAGGTGTACCCTACAAAACGTTTTCTGTTAGTTTTGTCTTTGTTGCTGAAATCTCTTACAGCATTTCGCCCAGCATTTCGCCCAGTATCAACTGAGTGTCGGCTATATGGTCAATCTCAGGAGACTTTATCTCACCTTCTTTGCATTTGTCCAGTTCTAATCAATGATCGCAGGAAACTCCTTCATCAAATGTGGACCACACAAGGTTGTCGTACAATTCAAGCAGCAGTTTGTTTCCTGCTCAACGACGCTCATCCACAAGCTATTTGCGGATTGATCAGATTCCTAAACAAAACAGACAAGATGCTAAGAACTGCTACCCTATCGGACACTGGTCTAGCTTAAAGTCTGGCTACATGCAAACGAATGCTCGCGATCTACACATCTATTTTTGCATGAATACATGAAGCACTGATCCATGGATTAGTAAATAAAAACACTCAAAGTTCTATCTGATTATCAAACAATCATCTCACACAGAACTTGAGCAAAAATTCTTGCTCTTGTGGAATGTGCTCACTTTTTTCCATGCATGGTCACTAGAAGTTTCATCATAATGAGTGCAATAGCAGGATCTGCGGTTTTAACCAACCATATATGACTACCAATTAATTTACAACATATTGATAGTTTTGTGATTGATTTTATAACCTATCATAAGACACTGCCTATATTTCCTTTTTCACAAGCAAACGTTTTTACATGCAATATACATTTACATTAATTTTAAAATTGCACTGAAATATATTTTTACCATATGTTTTGGTTTTACGCTTAACCGTGTTTTTATATGTTTAATCAATTTTTGTAATGGCTTTCATTAGCTGAGAAAAAACAAATAAACTTGAGAAACTTAAGAAACCTTGAGAACTTGAGCATTTCGATCCCTTAAGGAGTTATGGGTTATCATCAGGACATTGAAGAAGAAGGCGGAGCACAAGTTTCCATGCCGGTTGAAGACCTTGCTTTTGAAAATGTGATACTGAAGGAAACTGCTGGACTGAAACACTCATATGAAAGTCCAATATAACATAACCAAATTGGAACGTATTGCTTTTAAAAATCTTAAAAGGAATCAGAACATAGAGGCTGATTATGATGGCGGTAGGATGAGCATCTGACCGCCATCATTACGGGAACAGGACCGCCCCCCAGGGAGTCGGCGTTCCCGCCAGGGAAATTATGATCTGACCACAGTGGAGGAAGGTGGAAACATGCCTCTTAGTATTGAGGCTTGTGCTGCGGCCCAAACAAATGCTGCAGCACAAGCTTCACTGCTAAGAGGCATGTTTGTAAACATCCCTGCACCCTGTGACAGGCACCATGCAGTGCCAGACGCCATAGCAGAGGGCCAGGGGGGAAGAGGGACCTGCTAGGGGCCCCCAAAGTCACCTTCTGCCTGCCTTTCCATGGTAGGTGGACCGCCAAGAAAGGACAGGCGGAAAGGGGCATTGTAATCCCTATGGCACAGCCCCTATTCTAGGGATTTCTGTCCCTCTGACAGGCTCGGTGGACGGTTCCTCTACCAGAAGCATCCTCCTGCCATGTCGTAATGAGGCGGATGGACCTGCAGGGGCCGATGTCGGTGGGACCGCCACCGACGGCCTGTCGGTGGCGGTCCCACCGCCATAGTAATCAGGCCCATAGTCATAAAAAAAAGCCTGTAAAGGGATATTGTAATCTTTGCTAATGATAAATACAAGGGAGAAATTTGAAAGCAACTATCTGATAAATAACACTATCTTTTCCTTAACCATAATCCTTTCAAAGATATCGAGATTACTGTTTTGGAAATAATCAACAGAGCTGGGTAAAGTGGCTATACCAGCGATAATTACGTTTTATTTCCAATTAAAACAAACCCTGCACCACAGTGATTTATGTGCTGCCTTAACTATTGAAAAAGACATCCATAATCTCCACCATAGCATTCAAACTATTTGTCCCAACACCAAGCTATTAAATTAGAGGCAGTACCGATGTCATCAACCATATCGAACATTTAGTTTTTGACACTGCAACAGACTTTTACTTGGTTTAAAGTGTGAATCTACCAATATTGCTAAGAAAGGGAAATCTGCAGAGCAACAGAAAAGCTCCTATACAGGTACCAAGCACATTTCCTATAGCTGTATTATGTGTTGCACTCATTAAGAATTATTTTCAATATGAAGAAAATTTTATTTACAAAAGAAACGAGTCTCAATCGGAGCTTGTTTTCCCCCAAATGTTGCTATTTTGTACATGGATAACTGTGAAACTCGGATTATCCTTATTGGTGAACATCCATAGCTCAATAATATCTGTCTTTGGAGACATTAGATTGGCAGAATTGTTTTGATTTGGTGAAAAGGGCAAACTCTTAACAAACAGAATGGCTAAACAGTATACACAGTCACTTAAAATTTACCATCCACTGTAGTTTCAAAACACATTTAGCCATTGCTTGACTTCTTTAATGAAGTTGATGGCAAACTGAGGAACAGTCGACATCAAAAGCCTACTAAAACAAGCATTTGCAAAGCAATAGGTCTCGCATTTACGCGAGTTTGAGCTATTGACATTCTAAATGGCAATGCCTTTTATTTATGTTTTGGTTTTTAAAACATAAATAGAAGGCATTGCCCTTTACAATGCCCATAGCTTAAACGCGTGTAAATGCGAGACCTATTGCATTGCAAATGCTTGTTTATTTTATCACTCTGTAGCTGATACACTTTGATGTGTAGCCTTTGTTAACTTTACCAAAACCCCCAAATGTCTTAAACTGCTCTTGACCACCTACACTTTAGCATTCAACCACCCAGTGGATCTTGTTTGTGCTAATAAATTAAATACATAGCTAAAACTAGGTAGAAATTGCAATCCACTTACGAATTAACTCAAACATAGTTTATCCTTTGTACCAAACACAAATGGCACAATTGCTTGCCTCATAATGACGAGATCTTTTAGTAGCAGCAGGTAACTGGCCATTTACCAAAAAAAAGGCAACGCTGCAGTTGTTTGGTGGGTCCTCGAGCCCAGCTTAGGGTGACCTTCAATCTAAATGAAAGACAGCACTTGTTTAACAAGGACACGAAAAGATCAAAAAGACTAGCCTGCGATATTTATTTGAATCACCATAAAGAGTCCACATTCTACAAGAACCTCGCACTTGAGGGGAGGAGTTAATGCCACCATAGGAGAGTTCCAGGTCCCTGGGCTCACATCTTGGGAGTGGAGTGGACCAATTCATCCACTGCCGAGATAAGTTTAACCTCATGGTCAGAAGTTCGCTTCATGGCGGTTTCTCTCAGCCTTTAACCAGTATGAAGTAGCAAAGAATGTGCAGTGGCATTGAGTTGGGTAACAATAGACATGTCATTCGGCAACAAAAGGAAAGGCCCCTGGGGTGAATGTGTGCTTTGGAAATACACATCTCCTTGCCTGGAGGGCAGGGCAGGTCTGGTAGGGAGTTGGACACTTGCTCCTTGTGTAGCTGCGACATGGTTGCTGCTGCTAGAAGCCTCGATTCTCATTTCATGCGCAAGCCTTCCACCTACTGGCTAGTCCTCACAACTAATTGTCGGGGCCGGTTATTCAACGCTGTCAGTTCTTAGACCCTCCCAACATGAATTTGACCGAATAACTGGCCTCTCGTCTGCCTCAGCTACTTAGACAAACAAATTTAAAAGTGAGAAACATAAACTGGCAAATGTTTTTTATATTATTGCCCTTTGTACCACTGTAAGTCACCCCAAGCGCTAAAAGGGACAGGCGGGACAGAAAGAAGAAAAGCCCTCTTGCTCTAACATGGGGTATTTGGGGTCTAAATGTTAACTCGCCACAGGGGCGGGAAGCTGCCATGTTTTCCTTTTGTTGCTTTACCTCGTTTCCACTTTCCTACAACCTCCATGAGCACGTGCATGGGCGGGGTGCCGTGCCATGGTGTTTGGGAGTAAGAAAGATGGTGCGGGGTGAAGCCTGCCAAGTGGCATGTCTTGTAACCCATGGCAATCACAGGTGGTGTTTAATAAGCATGAGGTAGGGGCCAATCGGAGGGTGGTTGCCCAGCGACCTTACAGCCTGTCAGTTTCAGTGCAGGTCTGCCAGGGACAGTAGTGCCGCTTTGAGTCATACAAGGCCCTTGCCTCTTGGTTAGTGAGATAAACCTGTTGATGTTGAAGATGATGGGTAGCTCCATTGTGATGAGTGCCCTTCGCATTAAACATATTTGCCTTAATCCGCTGATTGTCCGGAGAGTCATTCGTGTGCATGCTCCGGGTTGTGCCCACGCCCTTGGGTTAAGGTGACCAGATGTCAGAGATGTGCCGGTACTGTCCTGGATTTTGGACGCCTATCCCTGTGTCTTAACACTTTTGTCAAAATAAAATACATGTCCCAGGTTTGAGATACATATATAGCGAGATGTGCATGCACGCTTTCTATTTGCATGATTACGCTTCAGCCTACCCCAGTTGTTGTCGTGAAGTTATTGATCAGTGTTGCAGGAATGACACTACAAGCATTGGCCGCGCGTGCATCGCGCGCTCAATGTTAAACAAGTAGGGGGGGGGGGGAAAGGCAGCTGAGAGCAGGCAGCGTTTACCTTCGGGAGCGAGCGCGATAATTGTTACCAGATGGCAGTGCTCGCTCCCGCAAGGTAATCGCCAAACGTGCACGCGTTGTCATTCAAAGCAATACAACGCGTGCACGTTTTTGCCTCATAAAGGGAATCGACGGCTAAAGGTCTCTTTCCTAAGCAGCGCATGCACGCTGCATAGGCGAGACCTAAAAACTACTCTATGTCAAACAATAGTAATAATCCTAGAGCCATTAAGGGTGGGTAACTACGTGGATAGTTTTTTCCTATTTGAAGAAATTGTAAATGGAAATTAAGACTATTTTTAAGAAGCGGAGGACATCTGCAAAAAAAAAAAAAAACAAGCATTTGCAATGCAATAGGTCTCGCATTAACGCGAGTTTAAGTTATTGGCATTGTAAATGACAATGCCTTTTATTTCCGTTTTAAAACCCAAAACATAAGTCATTGTCATTTACAATGTCTATAGCTCAAACTTGCGCAAATGCGAGACCGATTGCATTGCAAATGCTTTTTTCTTATGCAACATACAACTAATAACCATTGACAAAACCAATAGTCCTGGCTTGTTGTAGGTATAATGTTACTTGTTATATTATATATCTGGATACAATGACAGAAACCGCAAAATACCAGTCGGGTACCACACCGCGCTAAGCATAGCTTACGTGTTTTAAAGCCCCGCCCTCAATTGCATCGGCCACACCCCTTTGAGAGACCCTCCTAGTATTTTTTCATCCCACCTAAAACCCTGCACAACCATCCCCAATTTCGCATCTCTCTTGGATCCGTCACAGCCCTGTCAACTGCCACCTACCATTGGGCTATTACTATTAGAGACGCCTTGTGAGCTAAAACGCAGTGTGTAGATTGTAGTACTCCTTGATCGGGAATTATACATGGCTTGGACGCACCGCTACACCGCGCCCTTCGTAGACGGAGGGTAGGTATAAGCGCGGCACCTGGCCTCAATATTTCTGGCATATTTGCATTGGTTTTAATTGTGTGAGAACTGCCATTTTTAAAATAAATTATCTGCTTACATTGCCCACTTACTTGCACCATAAAAGATTGTACACCTCACCGCTTTGGCGAGACGATCACGGAACTCTTTAGGAACGCGCCACCCACCGAGCACCATCTTTGTTAGCGTTCTAGTGGCTTGCCCTACTTAAGAGGGGGGAATGCAAGCGCGCGCGCGCGCGCAGCGGGTACGCCGACGGCGCGCCAGAGGCAAGCCCGTCTGCGCCCGTCCGCGCCTTGGTCGCGCCTAGCGCTCTCCATGCTGGTTTAACCAGTACAGGCAGGATACGTTACTCTAGGGACAGTCTACTCAATATCGGTAAAGGAGGACGGGGGGGGATCTCAGTGTGCCTTGACATGGGGCTTGATCAACAGCAGGTCCCTGATAAAGCACCATCAGGAGATCTTCAACATGCTGGAAGACTTGGACCTAGATTTCTTATTTATTACAGAAACCTGGATAATCCCAGACTCCTCAGTGGAGATTGGGTTTGCTTGTCCAACAGGCTACAAAATCCTTCATAAACCCCGTTTAACGGGGAGAGGAGGAGGGGTAGGGATAATATATAAAGATAAATGGGATTGCGCCCCATTGCAGGTAAATGAGATAGCTGGGTATGAACTATTGGGCTTTACTAAAGGGAGAGTGTTGACCGGCCTGGTCTGCTATAGACCCCCGGGCTCAGACCATCAACTTCAGGCCCTACTCGACACCATTGCTGCTTTAGCAATGACACACTCTAGACTGCTACTACTTGGTGACTTTAATCTCCGGGAGACGGGGAGCCTGGGGAATCATCTTCAGGCTCTAAGTCAAACCTGTGGTCTATTTCAGCATATCCAAGAGCCAACCCACCAGGGAGGACACATGTTTGATTTGGTCTTCGCAAAGCAGTCTGAGCTCGAGGTGCTTAATATATCCCTGCTAAGCTGGACAGACCACTTTCTGATACATTTTAGGATCACTATACCCAGAGTTATACCGAATGGGAAAAAACAAACCACCTTTCGGTGGGGAAGAGACTGGGCGAAACTTTCAAAAGAGGGCCCAGCCCCTCTCTTTTCCAAGCCGTTCCGCTTCGATCCGGATGTGTCAGTAAAGGAGAACTATAACAGCTATAGCAACTCTATTAACAATACTCTTGATGGTTGTATCCCTAGGAAAAGACTTAAAATCAAGGAAGCACCCTCAGCCCCGTGGTTCAGTGAGGAGCTGAGAAAGCTCCGCTCTGCCCGCCGGCAGGCAGAAAGGAGGTGGCGTAGGTCATATGCAGAAATAGATAAAAAAGCCTTAAAACTAGTTCAAGCCCAATACAATCAGGCTATCAGAGGGGCTAAGGCATAATTTTATGCCAGCTCCATCCTACAGGCGCCCAATGGTACTAAGGCTCTTTTTAAAATCGTGAAAGACCTCAGTAATCGTGGGTGCACGGCCAACAGAATTCAGGCAACACAAAGTCTATGTAATGAGATTGCCACTTTTTTCATCGATAAAGTGGCTAAAATCGTGGGGGGCTTTGATCATGGCTCTAATGGAACATCATCAACCGATGAGGAAGACAGAACTGTCACTTCACTGGATCACTTCCAACCCCTCACTGAGGATATTTTTAATGGCCTAGCCCAGGAGGTATCATCTGGATCACCCCTTGACCCTCTTCCTCACAAGGAGCATGGCCCCGATCTATTCCCGGGCTTGCGGCAAATATGCTGCCAATCCCTGAACGTAGGAGTGGTACCAGATGGTTGGAAGCAAGCGACAGTGACTCCTCTGTTGAAGAAGCCGTCCCTAGATCCAATGCTGCCAGCCAGTTTCCGCCCCATATCTCTGCTGCCTTTTCCTATTAAGATCTTGGAGAAGTTGGTCAGTAAGTCCCTGTCATGTTATTTGGAAGAGAATCATCTTCTGGACAGGGACCAGTTTGGATTCCGGCCGGGGCACGGGACGGAAACCTCTCTGATTACAGTACTGGACAAGCTGCGAATGCATGCCGACAGTGGGACTTCTTCAGTGTTGGTCTTACTGGATAGGTCGGCCGCATTCGACACAGTGAGTCATGCGGTATGGTGGCAAGATTAGAGAGCATGGGAGTGAGGGGTCGTGCCCTGAAGTGGCTTCAATCCTATCTGTCAGGCCGACAGCAGGCGGTTAGCATGACGCCATTTGTTTCCCTCTGGTCCCCAGTATGCTATGGAGTACCCCAGGGCTCGGCAATTAGTCCGATCCTTTTCAATGTCTATCTCAGCCCCTTGATCCCTATCATAAAATCTTTTGGGATCGATGTTGTCAACTACGCCGATGATATTCAACTGCTATTCTCCACCGAAGGAAAGCATGCACTGTCCATGAGTTCCTTTCAGGCGTGCATGGGGCAGATTTCAGATTGGCTGGGGGCTAACTCCCGTCAGCTAAACGCCGGGAAAACAGAGTTGCTGTACTGTGGTGCAGCGAAACTGTCTAAACAGCTAATGGGCGAATTTAGGTTTGGACCAGAGGATGCTCCCATAGTGGCAGCTAAAACGGTTCGCAACCTGGGGGTTATGGTGGACGAAGACCTTCAGATGCGAACGCAGGCCAACAAAACAATTGGCATCTGTTGAGAGCCCTTCGTCAAATGCTCCCTCTACTATCAAGTGAGGTGAGACCATTAGTGGTCCGCAGTATTATTCGGAGTAGACTGGACTATTGCAACTCCCTGTATCTGGGTGCACCCCAATACATTTTGCAGGGGTTGAATAGAGTCCAGTCTATGGCAGCCAAACTGGCCCTCAAGAGACAGCGCAGCTCTTCCGCAACGATGGCACTGAGGGACCTACACTGGCTGCCTATCAAGGACAGAGTCAGCTTTAAATCTCTATGCCTTGTTTACAGAGCATTACACGATACAGGCCCGGTTCCCCTACGAGAGCGGTTCACATGGTACGCGCCCAAAAGACTCCTCCGGTCCATCAGCCAAGGTCTGGCGTCTGTTGCCAGAGTGAAATTGGCAAAGCTAGGAGGTAGAGCTTTTGGTACGGCAGCAGCTCGTCTCTGGAACGAGATCCCCCAAAACCTCAGACAAGCTGAATCTCTGCTGGTTTTTAGGAGGAGCCTTAAGACCTGGTTATTTGCCAGAAATAGTCAGCAACATTCCTGATCAGTGGTCTAGTCGCTCTGTTTTGCTCTAGGTCATCAGGGTCTCTAAGCGCCAGGATACCCGAGGGGTGATAGCTGCACTACATAAATGTTTATACAATACAATGACAGAAACCGCAAAATACCAGTCGGGTGCCACACCGCGCTAAACATAGCTTACGTGTTTTAAAGCCCTGCTCTCAATTGCATCGGCCACACCCCTTTGAGAGACCCTCCTAGTATTTTTTCATCCCACCTAAAACCCTGCACAACCATCCCCAATTTCGCATCTCTCTTGGATCCGTCACAGCCCTGTCAACTGCCACCTACCAGACCTATCTTCAGTCCTTGCACAGCCTACTATTCACCACGCCCACGCCCCTCTTTCCAGCCCCTAACACCATTTTCTTTGACTCGACCCAAGCCTCGGGGCTCTTTGTGAGTCACTCATCTGTACCCTCATTCACAGCCCTCCTTTCGCCGCACTCCCCCAGCGGCCCTCTCATTCCTCCCTTAGCGCTGCCATGGTGGCTCTCTCACCAGCCGCTCGGAGCCCTCTACACAGCCCCTCACAGCCTTCCTTCCCCCTGCCCTCGCCGCTGGCGGCCTGCTCTCTGTCCTCGGCGCGCAGACATCAATAGACCCACGCTGAGCCGGTGTCAGCAGGAGAGCAAACATCGTAAATAGTGAATGCATTACCCAGGAGTAAGTCACTCTGACAGTAAGTGTCTGTCTGCGGTTACTTTGAATGCAGGAGACGGGGAGGGGGGAATCAGGCATTTATCTTTAATGATAATAGGCCTCATTACAACTCTGGCGAGGTTGACGGCTAATTTCTCTTTCCTTATAGAGACGGAGGCCTCGAGGTCCCTGCATGGATGGAGCCCCCAACCCTCTCAACACCTGTCGCTCAGTCTCGAGGAGAGGAACTCGTAAAAGACCATTCACCCTGAAAGAGCAGACCTCGCGAGGCACCCCTATATAAGGCCTATGATTCTCAAAGGGTGCTGAAACCCCCTTTCAACTTGTCACCCATAGAGAGCATGTCCATGGTGTGCCTTGCAGCCTAGAAGGGTACTCACAGGAGAGGGCGTTTCACCGCTCATCAGCCAGGATAGCTTGACTCCAGTGGCATGGAGAGCACGGGACCCACGTCTGGGCATACCGTCCCACTCGGGGTGACGAATGCAGAAAGAACAAGTGATGGATAGAATGCAGAACAATGTCATACACTGACCCCCAGTAGCGATATCTGGGCCTAAATCCATCGTTTTTTTGCTCACCATGCCATTTCAGTTTGAACCCAGCCATATGCAAATCAGTCTTTACCCTGTGGCTCATGGGAACAGTCCAGCCCGAACTGCCAGGCCAGGTCTTCCCCTTGACCAGAAACAAGCATCCTAGGACTGGTTTTGGGGTTTCACCGCTCATCAGCCAGAATAGCTTGAATCCAGTGGCACAGTGAGCCCGGGGCCCACGTCTGGGCATACCCGGTGCACTTAGGGCGAGGAAGCAAAAGAACACAATTAATGGATGGAATGCAGAACAAATCAAAACATTCACCCCCAGTCAAGAGATCTGGGTTAAATCCATCATTCTTTAGCTCACCATGCCACTCCAGTTTAGACTGGCCATATTCAAATCAGTCTTGACCCTGTGCCTTATGGGAACAGTCCAGCCCGAACTGCCAAGCCAGGTCCTCCCTGGACTGGAAACAAGCATCCTAGGACCCTCAAAATGCTGATCTTTTTTCCTACTTCATGAGTAAAGCAACATTTTACTCACTTGACAGCATAAACTCCAGACCTTCCTTTTTAAAGTCGATTTTCTTCTACATAATTAATCCATCCACTCTAATGAGAAAATCTTTGAGCAAATACCCCTGAAGTATAAGCATTTGTACATGCTGAACATGTTAATAATCTGAAACATTATGTCAATGACTGCAATAATGCCGAAAATGTCCTTTAAAGAGTAGGCTTTTTACTTTCTGTTGAGAAAGGTCCAGATTAGGAGCTGTAGAACAGCCAAGATTCCAGATGCAGGTACAAAAGGTATGCTCCAGAAAACATCCAGAAAACGCAAGCATGACATCCAGTAAGAGCAGTACTTTGAGATCTTAGGTATGGCCCCCACTAAATCCAGCTCTTTCTTGGTAAAGTTGGACAGTACATAACAGATACTAATGGGGGATTTCTATTGTCTTTTACTAAGGTATCAGAGAGAACTTCTGCTTCTCACATTCTCTGTACTTTTGCAATAATGCCGCCTCTCAACAATTACACCAACCCATCACTCCACTCTACTATTTCTAAGAGACAGAAGCGTCATCATCCATAACACTGAAGCAGCCTTTTAGCACTATAAAATCTTTTAAGTATATGCAAGCACACTTAGCGCTGATATTAGTCATATGAATACCATGTATAACTTGAAAGGGGCATTACCCTATATTAGCACAGTTCTCAAGTCCTTAATTTCAGTGTGCTATAATCCTCAACACTATTTACCTCCTCTGCAGCTATGAACTCTTATCCTAGTCCCCTTTGCCAAGGCAGAAGTTACCCGTATCCTTAAATCCCCTATTTTGAGAAATTGATGTTTACATATTCACAATTACTTTGTGTTGTGTAGACAGCATTTCTAAGATGAAGCAATACCATAGTGTGCCTGTGTACTGGATGGCTGCCTGAAGGAATCTCTCTCTTGAGACCTACCCTGAAGCTTTAAGGGAACATGCTGGGAGCTATAGTATACGCTACATTCCAATAAAATCTAGTACTGTAGTGGGGAATCAGAATGCTAGTTACCAGTAAAACTTAAGTGACATACATTAACAACTACTGCAGTCAAATCCCCTGACCATATTTTAAGCCATATTGTTTCCAGAGTCTACTCCTCTGACAGTTATTCAGTCTGCACTACTGCCTCAGCAAATTACATTGCAAAATCCCATGCAGTGCTCAAGTCGTGTTTGACGCCAGCTGCCATTAATACATCCATGCTTTCACTGCTTGATAGCACACTGTATACTGGTTTACTCAGACATGCTAGTTACATAAAGTCATCAAGGAAATAAGGTGCATAATTTTTATGTTTTTTAATGTACAACAAAATAGTCAAGGGGACTTTTAAATTGTCCTTCCAACTAGCCTACTATCCCCCAAACTGACACAAACCCGCTCTAAGCCCACGCTGCACTACCTAGATCACTGTAACAAATTTTCCAATATTTGTCAAGATGTTTTCTCTGAAGGTCACAATGCATAACTTCAAAGAAAATAAATTAGAAATATCTTTGCAGCCTTTCACACTTGTCCTTGATTTAGAAAAATTAAACAAAACTTACAAATGCTACTGAATCTCACAATTTAAAAAATAAAATCCTCCACCGTGGGCATTCAGTGTTGTTGCCTTGCTGGGGTTTGTTGTGTGTTTGTAATTATTAAAAATGGAACCTTCTCACTGCTCCTTCAATGTACTGTGGAGGATTCTCTATACTCTCCTAATGAAGCTGCCGAACCTCCGGGTTGTCGGCTGAATAGCTGTGTCCAGATTCTTGAAGAAATAAAGGTTTTTATAAAAAAAAAAAAAAAAAAAATCCTGATAGAGGTCATTATCTAAACATTGAAAAGCCTATTCACAAACTGCATTTTGTAGTATGTTTAGTAGTACTAAAACAATACTAACATACTACAAAATGTTATTTACTAATCTAAATGTGGAGGTCTATGGAATAGCTTCTCTCCTATCTTTTATGCACAGACATCTCCTCCCCGACTGCAGAGATCAATGCACATGTAGGTATGCTTTTTAGTAGTAAATGTGTAAGGAGGAGTTAATGGAGGGGTGTATGCAGGGATATGCACCCTACACCCAAAGGAACAGCCCTATTACGATTCACAACTGCAGTTCTATAGTTACTTCAGATAAAAAGACCCAAAACAGTTGTAAACGTAGTCTAGATCAGAGGTGGAATAAGTCCAGCACCACACATGGTGAACCACTGGCACTAAAATATTCTCTCATACAAAATAAAAGCAAACTTAAACAGCCAATATGAACTAATGCTAAATGAACGTTTTAACTTTTTAAAAATATAAGTAAATACAAGTGTTTTTAACTAAATGCCAATAGAACTTAAAATATTACTTTACTAAAAAAATGTTTTTCAAATGTAAACAATAATGTAACTTACAATTTATAAAAAACATAATCACATCATTTCACATTAAGTTATACATAACGTTAGTATATTTTACTACATTATAAATATAAACAGGATACCTTAGGTGGTTGTTTTTATTCAAATCTTAAGAAACATAATTGTCATTTAATACAGGAATATCTCCGTCCTGGTGGCAGAGACCTCTGCCAAAGTGTAATAGTGGTACACTTGAACATTAGGCTCCACCACCTTCAGGGTGGGGACATGCTAGTCTCCACTTCTGAGTAACTTTGCATTCATAAATGGTGAATAGCCAAAAGCAGTAAAGTTATTTATTCATGTATAAGTTTAACTTTGTAAATGGCACCTTTGAGCCTGGAGTCCAGCTATTCATATGCCAGGCCTTTAAGATGGCAAGTACTGCCTATTTGTGTGAAGCTGCACATCCCTACAGTAGAGGCACCATTTCTGGCTGTGGGGGCTTGTGCATGTGACTGGGAAGGCATAGCCAACAGCGGTCAAGGTTACATTTAATGTTGGCTGATACAACACATTCTGGAAATGAAGCCAGTGTCAGCGTAGGTTGAGAAAGAAATGCCTGTGCTGCTGTTTGCAGAGCCTGCATCAGTAGAGTCCATACTCTCCAGTCCATCACAGAAGTGCCGTTCGTGGTAGGAGTCTGAGACTGGTTTTAACAAAGTGCTTTTAACGGAGGGGTCTATCCAAGGCTGAGGAACGGAGGAGTCGCCTGAAACCTCATTGGAGGCTGTCACCCGAGGAAGCGAGTGTAATGCGGGACTGCGAGGACCAGCAGCCCCGCGACTGAACACAGCTGTGTCCTCTTCCCGTACTCCCGCCCTGACGCTATAACACTCCTCACGGCCCCCGCTTCGCGGGAGCCGTTCGTGGTAGGAGTCTGAGACTGGTTTTAACAAAGTGCTTTTAACGGAGGGGTCTATCCAAGGCTGAGGAACGGAGGAGTCGCCTGAAACCTCATTGGAGGCTGTCACCCGAGGAAGCGAGTGTAATGCGGGACTGCGAGGACCAGCAGTCCCGCGACTGAACACAGCTGTGTCCTCTTCCCGTACTCCCGCCCTCCCGCCCTGACGCTATAACACTCCTCACGGCCCCCGCTTCGCGGGTGCCCTTCGTGGTAGGAGTCTGAGACTGGTTTTAACAAAGTGCTTTTAACGGAGGGGTCTATCCAAGGCTGAGGAACGGAGGAGTCGCCTGAAACCTCATTGGAGGCTGTCACCCGAGGAAGCGAGTGTAATGCGGGACTGCGAGGACCAGCAGCCCCGCGACTGAACACAGCTGTGTCCTCTTCCCGTACTCCCGCCCTGCCACCCTGACGCTATAACACTCCTCACGGCCCCCGCTTCGCGGGAGCCGTTCGTGGTAGGAGTCTGAGACTGGTTTTAACAAAGTGCTTTTAACGGAGGGGTCTATCCAAGGCTGAGGAACGGAGGAGTCGCCTGAAACCTCATTGGAGGCTGTCACCCGAGGAAGCGAGTGTAATGCGGGACTGCGAGGACCAGCAGCCCCGCGACTGAACACAGCTGTGTCCTCTTCCCGTACTCCCGCCCTCCCGCCCTGACGCTATAACACTCAGCACGGTCCCCGCTTCGCGGGACGCGCGCGGGCGCGCGCCGGGCAAAGCCCGGGCCAAGGGCGGGCCCGTCTGAGCCCGTCCGAGAACGGAACGGGACCCTTCTCTAACACCTGCTGCCTGTAACTTTGGGTGCCTGGTAAGTGCAAGCTAATTACTGCACCTTTGTAACTCAGAGGGTCTTTGTCTTAAGACGTGGTAACTAGATGACAAAAATGGATAAAACGCAAAAAAGGGATGGTCCTACTTTGCAATCGACTGGGGGTGCCCTAATGGGAACATTGGACGATTTTTTGGTGAGAGTGCAGTCAGCCCTTGCTAAGGACATTGAATTAACTGAGAAAAGACTATCGTTAGACATTCTCTGTGACAAGAGGTCTTCTTTGGGGAATATGGCTAACTCAAAATCACCTCCCTGTGGTCAGCCTGTAAGGTTGGATTCCTCGAGTCCAGTGTCTCCCGTGATGGAAGAACAAACTAATGAGTCAATGATTTGCCCCATGTCTCTGATTGAAATAATGGACGATAATGTCGACACTGTTAATATGGGTAATCGTGTCCCCACTTCCGAACCTTTGTTAGGTGTTAAGACCCGCTCAACCAGCAACCTAAATGCGGCTTCCGGCAAGCAACAATCAGCCATTACACAGAAAAAAAACTGTAGGGGTAACCAAAGGAAAGCCGCTGGGAAGATCGTCGACACCAAGGCTGGTCAATCCCTCGCCTCTGTTTCATCGAAGGCTACACCTTCACACCCCAAACCCCAAACAACTGAAACAAGGTCACACCCATTACCACCATTGGGGACGCTGGGTGTGGAAGTAACTGACACAGTATCTTTTTGGGTCAAAATGGAAAGTATTGTTAAGAAACTATGTGATCCCATCTACGAAAGATTAGGTTCTATTGAGAGTAGACTTGTACGTATGGAACTCTCACTTGCATCGGGTAATTCTCGGGGTGGCAAACAAGGCCTGAGCTCGTTAAAAGAGCGTTCTGGCATAACAGGACAACGGATTGAGACCAAATCCACTGCCAGTAATTTGGTCAATTCTGCACTAGATAATCGACCTATCCCCCAGGAGTCTAATCCGACTTCAGTAGTGGACACTCCGATAGTAGATGAACATCTCTCCCCACACCCGACACCAACTAGCCCTAGGGAAAGTAGAGTAAGAACTGACAGGCAGCTTACAATCATCCAGCCTGCAGTACAGGCCTCTTCAGGCCTAATTGATTTACATCTACCCCCTGAAGCAGCCCCCTACGTGGTGATTTTAACTGGGGTTCCCAACCTGGCGAAGGGAGCAAGGGAATCCTATTGGGATTTAAAGAACAAATGTACACATTGGCTTAATGCCAAACGACCACTGCCGGCCCAGATGCATGCTGAGATTTTATACGCAAGGCGTGTAAACTGGGTGGGCAGAAGTACCAAGTCATCTAAGGGGGATTGTGTTGTCATTAATTTCAGGGATAGGCGGTGTGTGGAATATATTTGTTCTTGGCCCCAAAATGCCTCTTCGTCTATGATATGTACAATGCCACTGTCTTACTTTTATGTATCAAAGTCACAGCCTACAGGTGGGAATACACGCAGGGGCCCCTTGATTAATGGAACCTTTCTTGAGGACATAAGATCGATTAACAGATTTGATGTACTCTCTGGGCTAGCGGACTGCGACTGACTGTCTGATGGTAGAATACACTCTAATGATGTTATACCATGTGTATCCTTATTAACATCAGGTAAATGTGGCAAAACAAATGTGGTTTTAACGGCAGATGAGGGTATGTGTGATAGTGATTCGCCTAATGGTAGAGATGTTAACATATCCCCTGTCCAAGAAAATATGACAGGGCCCAGAGAACAAGGTATCCTTGTTGAATATCAAAACGAAATCTCAGGCATTAATCGCATGCCTTGTCTTGGGCAAGACATAGCCCCTTCCCCTGTATCTATCACAGGGAGTATGGAAGGGGGATTCATCTCTGCAGGCCACCCACGTATTACTTTTATCTTGGAATGTGGCGGGTATAAATTCTAAGCTATCATCTCCCCTTTGGGTAGATTTTATCAGTAAGCACGACATCTGTCTTTTCCAAGAGACATGGTCAGTGGACCCGGTGTTCATGCTGGGATATTTGAATTTTTTTGTTCCGGCAGAGAAAAAACACAGGGGACGGGCATCAGGAGGCCTGATCATCTGGGTAAAACAGAATCTGGAATGCAAAGTTCAAACTACTCAAACACAGAACCCAGATATATTGGGAATTAGGCTGACCAGTCCGCAAAACCTTAAAAATGACATTTTCAATGTATATGTAAGGGGCTTACCAGGCGGGAAAAAATCTGAGGTGATATCTGCATTAAACACCATTGTAGAATCTAGCCCCATTGATGTGCTCCCACTTATTGCGGGAGACTTTAATACGACCTTCGAGCCACTCGGGTCTCAAGACATGCTTCTGACAGAGGAAGAGGATGCAAAATGGGGTGTCCCACAGCTTGAGGCAAAGACAGTCGGCAAATGGACTGAGGCGGCCCTGTACCTGAAAGGGTTCTGCCTGGGCAACCAGTTGAGGGCAGCCAATGGCAGAACCAAATCAGACAGGATGTGTAACAAAACGTATAACAATGGCACTAGGGCAAGTAATATAGATTATCTCTTAGTCCACTTGAGGATGTGGCATATGTTAGTGGACATGGTGGTCGAGACACGGATTGAAAGCGACCACAATCCCCTAGTAGCCGCGTTTGATTTGGGAATGGGAGCTAGTAAAGATCAAACTCCTGACAAGAATGGCCCAGCGTTAGTTGTATCAAACAACGAACGCCACCTCAAATGGCGTCACGTTGTGGAACACCCAGATTTGTTGGGTAGTATAGAGTCCCATGTTGAAGAGGCGCTGACGTCAATTACGGCAGTAGGTAATTTAGGACAACCCTCAGTTACATTTGAGGAAATCCATGGAAAGTTAGTTGAAAAACTAAAGTCATGTTTTTGCAGACCCCCTGTAGTGCAGAAAGCCCCAAGAAGCAAACAGGAGGGTTGGTATAATGCCTCCTGTAAACAAGCTCGCACCGAGCTGGGACTTGCTTTAATATCAAAAGATTCGAGCAAGATTAAAGTTGCTCGTAATATACATAAAAAAGTCTTATGGAAAGCAAAAAAGGATTGGAACGAATGTGAGTGGCAAGACCTAAAAGCAGCATGTGCTGATAAAGACCAGAAAAAATTCTGGAATATTTTTAAATGGAAAAAGGGCGAAATAGTTGACAGCCCTCATAATCATGTACCTCAGAGTTCTTGGGTAGATTTTTTTAAGTCTCAGTACTCGATAGGTCCTGAGGAAGCTAGCAAGCCTTCTCAGGTAAGGCCGTTTTATGATACCCCGGTGTTTAGTGTCGGGGAGGTTGACATTGCGCTTGATAAAGTCACCCGGGTCGTGCGCCCGGCATGGACTGTATTCCGGCCGATGTATTTTTGTATAAAAGAGCGAGGTGGTCATTATATATCATGCACCTAGCAAATGCTATCGCTCAGGGAATGCCGATCCCGTACTCTTGGAAAGGTGCAGAAATCGTCCCAATATACAAAAAAGGGGATAAATCGTTGGCTTGCAATTACAGACCCATTAGCTTGATAGATGCTTTACAAAAGATTTTGGGTAGGCTGGTCTTGGGCAAAATCCAGACCTGGATGGAAGCCAGTAATGTGCTAAGTCCATTGCAGGCGGGGTTTCGCCCTAAAACCAGCACCATAGACCAGGTCTTTAGGTTCATTGTCCTCTATTGGAGGACAGTGGTCCTGGAAAAAGGGGTTTTGTACGCTGTTTTCGTCGACCTGCGGGCGGCCTTTGACTTGGTCCCACGTGACAAGCTGTGGCAAGTGTTGGAGGGTTTGGGGATGGCGCCGGAGCTATTGGCATTGGTCGTCCGCTTACATGAGAGCAACTTTGCTCGGGTCCGGTGGGGAAAGCAGGGCGAGGTTACGGAGTCTTTCCCCGTGGAGCGAGGAGTGCGGCAAGGCTGTGTCTTGGCACCGACCTTGTTCTCACTCTTCGTGAACGGGGTGGCCGAGTTCCTCTCCCGGGTCCCTTCAGACGCTCCGGCAATGTCCGGTACCCGCATTCCTGTCCTCATGTTCGTGGACGACATTTCGAAAACTCCGAGTGGCCTACAGCTAACCCTCCGGCGCTTTGAAGAATTCTGCTTGCTACGTGGCTTGGAAATTAACGTTTCTAAGACCAAGTTCATGGTTTTGAATGGCCCGAACCCGTGTAGATCGTACAAACCCTTCAGTAGCGTAATTGTTATGAATGGCTCTCCCCTGGAACAGGTGGATGCCTTCACTTATTTGGGAGTAACACTACAGAAGAATATGCGCTGGAAAAGCCAAATAGACTCTTCTATCCTGAAGTTCAAGCAACAAACAGGTTTCCTTTTAAAAAGATTCAAAACCTCGCAGACCCAGCCTATAGCACCACTCCTTGAGGTTTATATGATGAAGATACGTAGCTCATCCTTATATGGTTCTGAGCTATGGGGATATGGAAGTAACCCAAAACGATTGAATGCTATGGAGAGCGAGTTTATAAGGAAAGTTGTTGGCGTACCGCAAAGTACTCCCTTGCTACCCCTTTTTTGGGACCTAGGTTTGAAAACCATTCAAGATACCGCCAATTTGCGACCATTGCTGTATTGGCGTAGGATCTGGTCAACCGAGGAGCTAAAGCATTATGCACTGGGCCTAAGAGAAATAATGGAGAAAGATCATTTCCATAGAATAGACTGGTTGAGGTCCATTAAGGTGTTACTCTATAGATTGGGATGGAGCAACCTTTGGGATGATCCTCAAAATGCTGTTTTTCCCCCAAAGGAAATTGTCAAAGCCAAGTACTGGGAATTTATTGCCATGGAATCTGCTGCAAAGGGGTGTACTTCCCAGCTAACAGCTAGATATCTAGAGATCAAGGCTCATCCCAGTCAGGAACTTTATTGGGATTTGATAGGAGCACCAACTGATCGCAAATTTTATTTTCAGTTTAGGATAGGTACTCTCCCTATCTGCTCATTTACATCTAAATGGACAAAAGGGCCCTCGGATAAATGCCCATATTGTAGGGATATGATTGAATCCTTGAGCCATTTTGTTTTTTTTTGTCCTCTCTATGAGCTCCCTCGGAAAAAATGGTTATTACCTGTCTGTCGCCTTTTAGGCACCCGAAGACATGTAGAGGCATTAAGAATCTTGTGTTCAGATCCAAGCCCATTAATTGCAATTGCAATGGCAAAGTATATAAAGTGGGCCTGGATAATACGATCCAGACAGACAAATACTAAAAGTGCCTAATGTAGTGGCGCTTGTTCAAAGTCATGTATTATGTATCTTTTATCTTGTAATTTCGGATCAATCTGCTTAATTTATATTAAATTAGGAAGTTTCTCTAATCAATTGTTTTACTAGATATCATTGTTGTTTATTTAAATTGATGTTTAGTACAGGAGTAAGTCCGAAAATCATGCGCCAACGGAAATATGTTACGTATGTATTGTTTTAATTTATGTTTTAGCATGTGTATGTAGTTGGTTAATGTATGATACTTTCATGACTTAATTGTCGAATAAAGTTTTTCAAATCGACAACACTTTGGGTCCATCATGGTGTGGCTGCCCACCTTCATAAAGCAAAATATAACTTACATCACTTTCTAGGATGTTTTAATGAGATCCAATACACAATCCCCATGCTGCTCGTCCTGAATCCATTTTATAAGCATCCACGGATGATTTCTGGAATGAAGAAAACAAATCCACGCCTATTACCCTTACAGATCTTGAGGAGCCTAGTTCTTTAGAGAACACTTTCCAGGTGTGGTAGCCCCGTTTCTCAATAAATAGTTCCATAAAAATGAGATAAAGTGATTATTCAAAAAGGTCCTTTACAGCCATGCACAATTGTCTGTCAAACAGCCCTCCACAAATAAGGGGAGGGAAGGGCTCATTTCTTGCCACCTGGCCATCCTCAGGAGAATACGACACTTTTGTTCTCTTGAAGACCTTCCCTGGACACGAAAACTGTGGGGCTCTAAGCGGTTGTCCTGAAATGGCCTATTTAATTTCAATATTTGTCGGATTTTGGATAGAAAGGTTCATTTTTCACGACTGACTGTGCAAGGGACTGGCCTTATAGTTTGACGTTATGCCACTAAAATCAGTCATTACGGCACAATGTGCAAGTTTAAGAAGGAGTAGAAGTAAACAACCACATTCACAGGTGCTGGGTTGAGATTCAGGGGTAGCCAGGCTTCTCTCTGACAGAGACAGAGAGAGCATAAGATTGCGTAAACAAGATAAAGTTATACCAGGTTACCTTTTGTGGTGCTAGAAGGTTGAATGCTTCCTCCTTTCAAGCCCCAAGACTCGGGGAGACACTGGGGCAAGAACTTTAGGTACTTTGGTGATACTCCTATGGGTGTTATGCGGATCAGTAGTTTATTTCAATGAGCCAAATAACCACGGGGTATGAAATGAACTACCTCAGAAACTTGGATGATAGCTATTAAGCAGGTTAGTATGAGGGCCCTATAATGACTCGTGAGTAAGAACTGTATGTAAATCAACAGCACAAACAACTACATGATATGTTATTTAGGTACGTTTTGTGTAAAGTATGATGTCTCTTCGAGAAAAAAGGCTACTTTTGTATTATATTTGATGCTGGGCAATGATCACACGAGGGTAGCTGAAACCAACATGCATGGAAAAACCTCAACTGTTGAATACTGAGGAGTGCCATAGTCGCCCCTACTTGATTTCTACTTCACAATATAGGCGTAAAACGTTCTGTGGCTCTCCCAGCTAACTATTTTTATGTTAAAACTTTGGTTTCTCGTAGGATAGACAATAGAACTAAACAACTGTAATGTAGAGATGCATTACAGTACTAGCACCAGGTTACAGTAGATTCAGAACTACAAGAACATTATAGACGTCCAAGAGCAAACTAGTGGAGCTAGCTTTTGGCCTCTAACCTTCTAATACTTTCATGAGAAACAGTAGATTTTGGTCTTTCGGTGTGATAGACAGCCACCATACCATTTGCTAGTTAGAAATAACTCTACCACAACACAATCCACCATCATAAATCCTGACATTATCACCTGCACTCTGATCAATCTCCCATCACTTATTTCCACTATCAGCTTGTCTGGCTTTTATCTCACATCACAGATCCCCAAGAAGGTAGTTCAAGCAACCACACTATCAAGGCCTGATTACTGTAATGCTCTATAATCCGGATTACAGAATACAACCAGTTACAGAGACCCAGAAATGGGCAGGGAGACTGCTCGTAAGGATAAAATGCAATGAGACAACCTCTCCCATACTGAAAGCCTTACATCAGCTGCCAGATCAAAAAATAATTCAGTATAAAGTGGCTTCTATGGCCCACAAAGCCTACTGTAAGATGGGCCCAGAAGTTATAACTGAAAAACTTAAGACCTGCCTGCCAAATCGTTCACTAAGATCTACAATCTGTATTTTAGCGTTCCTCTAATAAAACAGATGCGGAAAGGGGGTAGAGCCTTTTTAGGTCTCGCCTGACCCAGCGCATGCGCTGGTCTGGCGAGACTTTTTGAGAGGGCTCTAAAAAGTGCTACCAGGCCAGCCTAGAGCTACAGGGCATGTGCGTGGGCGCGCGCCGCGCTTTTCCGCGATTACTTTGACTTTCGCGGCCGCTTTGATGTTTGATCGCGATCACTTTCACGGCCGCTTGGCATAGCCAATAGGTCTCGCTTTTGGGACCTTATAAGTATTTAGTTATGCAACTGTTGCATGGCTAAACACTTATAAGGTCCCAAAGGCGAGACGTATTGGCTATGCCAATGCTTGTTGTTTTAGGCCCCCAAACCGGAATGCTCTCCCCCCCTAATCCAATAAATAAGAATAATATTTTGAAATTTCACAAAGGGTTGAAAACATGGCTATTTCAATAATCTTGAGCCATTACTGCTTTCATCTTTTTAGCGGCAGGATGCCCTCTTTAGGGTAATAGTTGCGCTTTACAACTCATTTCATCAGATCACCATTACCATTGCAGTCGTCTACAAATTCCTCACTTCATTCTTCACATCAGTCAAGGAACTAGCAGCACCTATCTCATGCATAACACTTCGGGCCACAAACTCAATTGCCCTCTCCACTTGGAACCACATTACCACCCCAAGCCCTTGCATGCAGCTTTCGGATTTGAATAATTTGCCCTCCACACATAGAAGCTTATTCTCAAATGTATCCATGTATCAATTCTCAACAGCCACAAGAGCATATTGAACATACTTGATACCATCAAGTTTGACAGTGCAAGCAACTCAATCTGTACGACTCTTCCAGGAAACACAGAATATCAGTCTTAACCGTAAAAAGTCTTCTCCACAATACCACAAGCGTGCCTGCCTCACGAGTAGGGTGGATTTTTTTTGTTAAGTAAGTTTAACTGATGAAAGTTCCACTCTTGCTCTGTAAATATTTACTGATGTATACTGCCTGCACAAGTGTGCACTGGAATCAATTATAAAATCACATCTCTCCTTCCTTATGAACCACTTACTATATATAGCAATTCTTGCAGAGAACCATACAGTTCTAGACATGTTTACTTGGTCCTTATCCTTCCCCATGTTCATAATTACTACTGCTTACTCGCCAAACTGTATTAGCATGCTCCTCTTGCACTACTAATTTCCATCCCACCTAGAATATAAAAAACATATTGACTAGAAATAGTAATTACCTGAGCAGTAAGAAATCTCTTCAGGGCATTTCCTGGTTTCAAGTTCATTCCTTTCACTACACAGCATACAATATATGGCCGCACGTCCTTCACAGCTGGGGTGACTTTAACAATGACTGGTGCAGCATTTTCAGAAATGTGGAGAACTTGGATCATCATTGTGTTTACTTCTTCCAACTCCTCATCTTCCCCTGCTGCACCTTCTTTCTTGGTTTTCTTGTCTTTCTTCTTCTTCTTATCTTTTTCTCTTCCATCATCTTTCTCGCCATTTTCTTTACTCTTTCCTTTTCCGCCACCTCGCCCCCCAACCCGTAAGTACTCAAGTACAGATTTGGGCTGGCAGCCATTGACCATCTTCTCCAAGCGTTTGTCTTTGAGCTTGTTGCCTTTAAAATTCATTTCTTTCAGCTTCGAACAGTCAGCAAGCTCAGCAGGTATTTCAGTCAGCTTGTTGCTGGAAAGATCTAGACTCTGTTAAGAAATGTTGAAGAACATAGTCAGAATAGATGGATGTTAACAAAATGGTCAAGATTCCTGCCTATTTCCAAAGTCTAATTGTAACACAGTTTGTGGGTGGGTGTTAAAGTACTAAAATCAGTATAACATAAAAGCAAGTAAGGAAATATGTACACTGAAAGTCTAAGATTTTCATAAACGGTAAGTGTAATACGAACGGCTTTTGAAAGATCCAACTGGGACGGTGGATGATAGAGCTCCTTTGGATCTTAACTACCCAGCGCCTAAAACTTTCTTCAAGCAAGCGCAACAAAATGAGCAGCACATTACACTCTAAAACTGCCATTTTTCACAGAATTTGTAGAGGTGACTTACTGCCACTCAAGACAATAAAGCACTGCATCTACAGCCTGCCAGACCAACTTATTCCTCACCACACAGAAAAGCGCAAAGCCACCAACCTCTTCTTTGGTGAAAAGATACAGAAGATTTGACAACATATTGATGATACCAAGTCTGCTTCATCTCGCACACCCAACTCTTTCCATAAAATCTTACAATGGACAACCTTCAAAGCCCCATCTCTCCTAGATCTGGTGGACATACTCAATTCCCTCAAATCTAGTTCTTATGAAGATGAAATCTTAACATCGTGCTTCATCAAACCCTTCTCTTACCAGCATCTTTCCAGGAGCTCTCAAGATAGGCCAGATCCTCCCACTCCTAAAGAAACCTACACTAGACCCTGATAATATTGCCAACTACCGGCTGATCACTCACCTACAATTAATTGACAAGATTATTGTAAAAGCAGTGTAAATTCAACTCCCAAGATCACATCAATGCTAACCATCTCCCGCTGTCTGGTTTCGAATCGCACTGCAGCATGGATACGGCCGCCTTACACATCGTAGTTGATGCCCTCTTGCACATAAATGAAGATGACCCCCTGCCTCCTGATAAAACTGGGCCTCTTAGCTGCCTTCCACACAGTTGACTATCCCTCCCTACTACACACTCAGGTAACAAATTAAATTCACCAGCAATGTCCTTCACTGGTTTTCCTCCTACCCTTTTAACTGACACCAGTTTGTTCACCTAGGCACCTCGTTTTAGCTAGGTAGGCACTATGGAAATACCATATGCATACACTCTTACACGTCTTACCCCTTTGAACTCAACTGGAGATTGGCTCCTCGGTAACTTGTAACCAATCTTGATCATACATGTTATACAGGGGTTCAATAGCACCAGACTCACTGCTGTAACAGTAAGTCAGACTAAGCTAAACGAAATACCTCCTTATGAGAGGACCACAATCATAAAAGGGACGTCGAAGTTTCCCGGCAGGGAGCAGCCATATAGTCAAGAAAACTCAACATATCACTTAATCTGACACGTTACACCGTTTTTTCTAAACAATTCAGATGTCTCTTCAAGCTACTATTCAAAGTCTACTCCTACCTACGCTACATTGCACTCAAGATCTACCCAAAAACAAATACCGTGGTCAGTCACTCCAAACTCCTACCAGCAGGCATTTTCTACGACTCTTCTGTTGCTATCACCACTATAAATGTCCTTGGCCCAACCATGAAAGAATCAAGCTAAAATAGCCTTAGTGGGATGAAAATAAAATAAAAAGACTTTCGCCGCGAGACTCTAATCATATTCCAACTCGCTCACATTCCATGTTCCTAATCCACTATATTATTGACCAATCAATGAATCATAGTGTATCCTGCTTTTTGTCCATCTGCGGCCTGCGGTGCTTTTTCCAACGCAAATTGCCAACAATTCCTTTTATTGCAATTTAACTTTAAAACCATTCCCTTCGTGAATCTGAAACAGAATGGATATTGCCCACCTTTTGTTCCTCGAAATAACTTGTGGACCTAAAACCCCACAAGCAGAAGTTCAAGTACAAGGTGTATAACAATAGTATTTCCAATGGGGTGGGGGAGGGGGGGGGGGGGGGGAGGGGACTGTGTGGGAAGGATGTTTCTTCTCCTGGATAATTGGTAGCGACGATAAATGTACAGTACTCCTTTGAATGGTGGGGGTAGTGGAACGTGTGTTGAGTTGTTGCAGTGAAAACAATAAAAAAATGTTTCAACATTAACAATAGTATTTCCAAGAACGATGGGAAGTTCGCGAAATGCAATTTCGCATCTTACCACAAGCCTAACATGCAGATCACCAGTCGTGCCACTTCCATGTGACCCCCATGAAACATTTCGCTTGCAGATATTAGTGCCTCATGCCGACTGGTTTCTACACATACTGTCACCCCTAGTGACTAAGTTAAACTATATACATATAAGTGCCCGAGACCGCAACTATCCACAGTGGAACTCATCCCTTTCCCCCCGATGTTGACAGCTGCGGTACCTTGAGGGAGGGCAAGAGGCCGATGTCCCCACTCAGTTCCTCGATCAGGTTCTCCGACGCGCTGAGGGTCCCAAGAAGCGGCAGTTCCTGGCTGAAGAAACCAGTGGGGAAGGCAGACAGCTGATTGCGGGAGATATTCAGCACGGCCAAACGGGGACAGCGGCCTAGACCTGCAGGCAGACTTTTCAGCTGGTTACAGCTGAGGTTCAGAGTGTTGAGCTCGGGAAAACTGCACACCTGATCGGGGAGTTCGGTCAGATGGTTGCCAGACAGGTCGAGCACCTTGAGGGCAGCGAGCGGAGCCAAAGCCTCACCAGGCACGCCTGTCAGTCCGTCCCGGCACAGAATAAGACTAGTCAGAGCCTGCAGCTGACCCAGCTCAACCGGCAACTCTCGCAGAGCCGGGCAGCCAGACACTTCCAGATAATTTAGCAACTTCAGCGAGAACAACCTCGGGGGGAGACGGCCGGAGGCCTGCTCGAGACGTTCATCCACCTGCGGGCCCTGTAGCACCAGCTCTCGCCTCTTCTCACGCGCCACCGCCTCCAGTTCTGGCCAAGTATCCCCCATTGCGAGCCACGTTAGTCCAAAGAAACACCGGCCGGGTCTTTACTTTCAGGTTTCAGAGCCGGAAAAACTACAAGCGAATTACTTCCGGCTATCGTTACTGCTTCCTGTTAGCATGAACTCTCACAACGTCTGCACCGCTTCTTCAACCCGGAAGCAGTTCATGGAAACTGGAGTCATTTATTTGGCTTTTCTTCTGCTTGTCAGAACCTGAAATACTCAGAAATTGCATTAATATAGCGCTTACTGCCCCTGACGAGGCTTTGAAAAGTAGGTAGGCTGTAACCTCAAACTATCAAAACCGAAGGCACCACTCTCGTCGGGCGATCCCATCTGGCGTAGATAGCCATATCTTGTTTTGAAAACAAGGATCACTGCATGCCAATGTACTGCGGACACAAATAATGACTAGACGAGTCAGTTACTAGTTGCACCGTTCTAAAAGACCGGTGTATAATGTACCTTCTTCTTTGTTTCGACTTTCTCTTGTGCCTGGTTTTCTTGAACCTTTTTTTCTAATGATACTTCTCGCCTACTTATTTTCTGTAATATTTTTCTTGTTCTCAGTTTATTTTGTATCCTTTGCTCCAGTGGTTCTGTGTCTGTTCTGTTTATTTATTTATTTGTACTTAAAGTTTTTGTTTTAGTTCATATGTTTTCTGCAATCAGTTCGCTTCAGTTTTCGTGTAGTGGCGCCTTAGGGGCAATATACCAAAAGAGTGGGATGTGGCCAGAGTAATTTCCATGGGCTGAGATTAATTCAAAATTTGCGAACCTTCGTGACAAGAATTTTCAATTCTATTAAGGACACGGAGGCAAGGATTATGCTTCTCATTTTCTTTACTGAAGATTCTCAGCAGCAAATCAGAAAAGTAAAAATAAAATACACACTACAATACCCATAAACCTTAGTGGGTATCACATGACAACCATAGAGTAGACCCCTATATAAGGAGCACAAGAGAATACTACATCCTCTTTCTTTGTGTGAAATAACAGTTAAGTCCAAGAAAAAACACAGTCTGAGATCCGGCAACAGTGGAAAAGAAAAAATCCATTCTTCATAAGGAAAATATCCCAGGTCAACGAACAGCAACCATAAACTTGAAGGCAGCTTCCACGAACAGCATCCTCTTGGAGAACTCAAATACTCTCTTCAAAGGCGAAAGGCAGCAAACTTTACTTGAGATCAGAAGCTGAAACGGAAAGATAAGCCGCAATACCATACTCCCAGGAAGAGATAAAGCATAAGGGGAGGGTCAAAACAATATAAGCATACATTGTAGTATATAAACAACTCAAATCAGATAACACAGTACTGAAATACAGGTGGGATAATCCTCGCCTCCGTGTCCTTAATAGAATTGAAAATTCTTGTCACGAATGTTCGCAAATTTTGAATTCTATGTCAGGACCGGAGGCTCCGATTATGCTTGTTCAAAGCTGAGCCACCACAACAGATGCAACATTCACAATAGGTTTATAATAAAACGTTTTAAAAGTAGAGTCCGAGGACCAATCAGCAGCATTCATAATGTCCAATAAACTGACTCCCACAGAAAAAGGCCTTGGAGGCCATAGCCCCACGAGCAGAATGAGCACCAAATCTAGAAACATCAATACCAGCTTCGCCCATGAGCCAACGCACCCATCTTGCTAGTGTAGCTGGAGTCACAGGGCGAAAAGGTTTCTGTAGAGCAATCAACAATTGACCACCCCTATTCTTGTCGAAGACCTGCAGTACTCACCTCGTAATCCCGGATACACTGTACAACACACAATTTTGGATTTTTAGGAAATGCAGGATAGGTGACAGAAGCAGTGTTACACTTAGTGCGTCTGGTGACCAAAAAAGTAACCCCCTCTGGAGAGAATCTGCGACCCGCGAGATCTAGAGCGCGAACATCAGAAACGCGTTTGCAGGATACTAAACAAAGCAACATAGTGAGTTTGGCAGAAAGCTGCTTACGAGATAAACAACAATTAACGGACCAGGAGTCCAAGAAACGTAAGACAATGGAGACATCCCAAAGCTCAGAATATTTAGGACAGGGAGGTTTTACCAGCCGGATACCTCTAAGTAATTTAAATAATAATGGATGTTCACCAAGAGGTTTGCCGTCAATGGCCACGTGTCCCGCCGAGACGGCAGATCGGAAATTATTGACAGTGCGATAAGCAAGGCCTGCAGCAGCTAAGGACGCAAGAAAATTAACAACCAAGGAAACATCTGCTGTAACGGGATCCACCTCCCGTTGAGAGCACCAATCACACCATCGTTTCCATGCTGTAGCATAACGCTTGTATGTGTTGGGCGACCAAGCCTCGCCGATGAATCTGGTAGCGTCTCTCGAAAGGCCCGGGACTTTCCAGCGATCCCCGAAATTCGCCAAGCGACCAGCATGAGTTGACCTGATGTTATCAACGGATGCGGAGAATGGAGAGGGTCTAACGAGAGATTCCACCGCTGGGGAAGAAGGACTGGAACCGCACATAACATTTCCAGAAGAACCGGGAACGACAGTTGAGCCCTCCATAGAGGAGTGATCAGAATCAATTACGACTGATAACATTTGGCTCGGGCCAGGACCCTTGGAACCATTACAAATGGAGAAAAAGCATAACAAAGTGTTGGGGGCCACACCTGCAGAAAAGCATCTGTGGCAAGAGCCTCCGGATCCAGACGCCAGCTGAAGAACACCGGAATCTGTTTGTTGAGTCTGGAGGTAAACAGATCGATCTGACAAGGGCCCCACATCTGGGTCAATAACCGGAACACCCGAGGGTGAAGCCTCCAGTCGCTGAAATCCCAGAGATGTCGGGAATTCCAATTGGCAACTTGATTGCTGCACCCTGGCAGGTACTCCGCCACCACAATTTGTTCTGAAGGCAAAAATGCCAAAAGTCCTTTGCAATCTCCGCTAGAAGGCTGGACCGGGTCCCGCCCAACTTGTTCACATAACGAACCGCCGACACATTGTCCATGCGGAGAAGAATGCAACAATTCGTCTGACGGGGCGAGAGGCATCGAATCGCAAAGGAGCCCACCAGAAGTTCCAGGCAACTGATGTGGAGATTCAATTCCTCCGGAGACCAATGGCCGCCTGTGGACACTTGACCACATCGGGCTCCCCAACCCCACCGACTGGTATCGGATTCGATCACTACTTCCGGAGTGGTGCCGAATAGGGCTCGACCGTTCCACGACTCCATATGTTCCGACCACCACAACATCTCCCACCTCGCCTCCTCCGAGAGGGGGATCTGATCAGAGTACTTGAGGCCTTTTTGGAGATGGCGTATCTTGAGCCGTTGAAGTGCTCGGTAATGAAGGGGACCCGGGAAGATTGCTTGTATAGAGGAAGCTAACAACCCGATGACCCGGGCTACAGACCTCAAGGACACAGTCTGCTTGTTCAAAATCAACCTCAACTCTCTCTTGATCGATCTGATCTTATGATTCGGTAAGAGAAGTTGACAAGTGAGGGAGTTGACTAGAAAGTCCACAGACTGAGAGGGAATCAACACAGATTTTTGAGGGTTGACTAGGAATCCCAGATTCTGTAATAGATCTATGGTCCAGGCAAGATGCCGCAATACTAGACAAGGACAGTGACCCATGATGAGAATGTCGTCCAGATAAATTATGAGGCGAACGCCTCTGGCGCGAAGAAACTCGACCACAGGCCTCAGAAGTTTCGTGAAGCACCAAGGTGCTGACGAGAGGCCGAAAGGAAGGACTTTGTACTCGTACCACATTCCCTGCCATTGGAACTGAAGAAAACGACGATGAGGCCCGTAAATGGGCACAGAGAGATAAGCGTCCTTCAGATCTAGTCGGACCGTCCAGTCCCCTTCCTGAAGGAGATCGCGAAGAAGATGGATTCCATCCATCTTAAAGTGACGATATATCACCCAGCCATTGAACTCCCTGAGATTTAAGACAAGCCTGGATCCACCCCCCTTCTTCTGAACTAGGAAGATGTTGCTGACAAAGCCCTGGGGATGACGAACCGTCCGCACTATGGCCCCTTTCTGAAGCAGAGACTCGATCTCGCTGGAAATGAAAACCTGATCCAGATTGGAAAAAATCAACGGTTGCGGGTGAAGAGTCTGAGAGGGGGAATTAAAAAACTCTATTTTGTAACCCTGCACCGAATCCAGGATCCACGCATCCTGCGAGATCACTTGCCATTTGTGGAGAAAATACTGGAGTCGGCCCCCCAATTGAACCTCTGAAAAGGGAATCAAGCTCACCTGAAGCAGCGGCGTCACGTTGACCTCCTTGGTTACCCCCATAGCGTCCTTTTTTGTTATAGTTGCGGGATCCACGTGTGGGATAGAAGTTGGCGGAAGAAGTGGAATCCTGATACTTTCTACGTTGGGAATCATAGCCTCGCTGGGTGCCTCGTTGATAACCTCGGCCGAATGACCGCCCCCGATGTCGTCCGGCCCGTCCAAAAACCTGACGAAAAGCCCGCTTTAAGGAACCTTGTGCCTTATCAAGGCCACTAAAGGTTGTGACAAATTTAGTCAACTCCTTCAAAAAAGGTTGACCAAAGAGGAGACCCTAAGCCAAAGGGCCGGACTCAGATGAAGACAACTCCGCCAAGTTAGGATCGAGTTTTAAAAGAATAGAGCGGTGGCGCTCAGTGGACATGGCACAGTTGGCATTGCCCAATAAACATATGGCACGTTGAGACCATCAAATTAAATCATCAGGATTGATGATCTGCTCTGAGGCTTTGGATTTGAAACCCAAATCCAAAATGTTCGTTAGGGGGCCGGACAAATCGAGCAACTTATCCTGGCAGGACCTCCATGCACGATCCATACCTTTCTTTGGATCCTTTGTGTATTTCTTTAGATATGTGAACATGGAAGGATCCACTTCCAGAGTATCCGCCACCTTGTCTGCCAGACGTGGGCATTCTGAACGCAAACGCGCTCTAACATCCTTATCAAAAGGTTGACGCAAGTGGGAGTGTACATAGTCTGCAACCTCAGTAGAGGGGAGCCATGAGGAAGAGTTTGGGTGGACAATTGCAGAAGGCTCAAAGGTCAATAAATTAGGATGAGAGGGAGCGTCCACGAACCGCTCTTTGCGTGGTTTCTTACTGGGGGGAGGAGAAGCCTCCGACTCAGACGTTGAACCAGAGGAGGTATTACCATCATCTCTGGGAGGCGAGCTAGAAGAAGTGTCTTTGGACGTAGAACCATAAGAATGGTCAGAGGCCAAGGTTTTTGCTAGCTTCGCAAAATCTGAAGAATGTGGGTTTTTAGAACGCTTACCACCAGATGATGAACGGGACGTTGAGCCAGGTAGCCAGCCTTGCTGCAAGGCATAATTACATAAATGGCGCTTCAAGGGTTCAATAGCCATGCCCATAGCTTTATTAACGGAGTGCTGGACTCCCACATCCAGAGCTTCGACGAGCTCATGCTCCAATGACCAAGAGGGTTCCTCCTCAAAAAAGTCTTTCTCATCATAAAAATAATCAGACATTGTTGGCACTGATAAACAAAATATACCCACAGGAGGAAAATTGGAGAGAATATGCACTGTCAGAGGTGGAAACAACTTTAAGAGTAATGACAGTGACAAGTAAGGGGGAGTGGCTAACCCCAGGCAAGCCAAGCAACACAGGAATGTAGAAATTCCAAAGTGCACACAGATATTTAAATGTGGAGGGAGGGCTTGCCTAGCAATGCCACTCTAGGCAGACCCTATGCCAATTAAACAGCCCAAGCCCAACAGAAGACCTGGACGTCGCTGGGAGGCTGGCAAGGTTGTGGGTGTAGAGCAATGAAAAGTGCCGCTCCTGCGCTCCAGAAATACCGGTATACGATCTGAGGGAAACCTGGTATGCAAAAAATGGCCGCAGCGCATGCGCGGAACGGCCGAAACCCGAGCCAGAAAGAGGACTGCGCAGGCAGAGCGCGCTCGTCCTCACTCCCCGTCTCCTGCTCCACAATGAGGATCACGGGCACAATGCGCCCGGGAACGGGAGGCAAGAAGCGCTTCTAACGAAGCGTGCCCCTGAAAAGGATCGGCGCATAAACAAAAACAATGCAGCAACCTCCGAAAACAAAGAAAAACAAAGCGCAAGTGACCGCGAAGCGAACAATAGACACAGCCCATGGGGCGCTCACAGCTAAAAACGGCAGCGCGAGCAGCGTGCACAGCAGCACAATCAAAGTACAGGTAAAATGCAATAACAGCATAGAAAGCGAGCAGACATAAGCAGAAAGCACCCTGCATGTACAGACAAAGTAAAAGGGGAAAACACTTAACTGTCTGCGGAGCAGCAAAGAAAGAGGATGTAGTATTATCTTGTGCAGAAAATTAATAAATCTCTCAAAGAGTGAAGGTCCAAGGGATAGGTTTATAGACAAACAGTTTTTATCCCCAAATCAACATATAATCCACCAAATAAACTGTAAGTCTTACATTAAATATGATCCTCCTGTGACAATGAAAACGAAAAGGACTAACTGATAGAGTCTCTAGGTTATACATAATAGTGCAAAATAATTAAACAATGATTCCCATCACCCACAACAAGTGGCTTGCTTCATCATCTGGGAACCGAGAACTATCAGTAAACCACTTATTACTTGAGAAATGTAAATCGTGGTTACAGATGAGTCCCAGAGTGGATAACCATATCATTTATATGAGAGAAGCCTATATGATTTCAATGGGGTAATGCTTGCAGTGCCAGTGATGATGTGAAAAAGAAAAGTGATGTTAAGATTGGCTATCAAGGCCCAAAAATATTTTAATGAGGCGCTGCCGTGATGCCAAGATAAAAACAGTGCTTATACAGCTCGAAATAATAGCTGTGAAAAAACAGGTCTACATGTTTCAGCCCATGGATATTCGAATCCGGGCTTTCGTCAGGACCATGGGATAAGCTACTGCAAAGGAGTGTAAATGTATTAAACAGACAAAAAAGAGAAATTCAATTTTGTGACGGTACAACCTGACCACTTCTGTAAGTCCCGGAGAAAATGGGCAGATAGTGATTCCAGAACGAAACCTAGAAACAATCAAACAAGAAGGTACTTGCAGAGAGTCCAAATCATAACAATTACAAAGTCACTCAAGGATCAAGTAAACATATGGAAAGTTTTACCATTTATGTACGATACTAATGATGTATCTTAACACCAAAAAGCTGTGTTCTATAATGGTTAAAAGGGTACTTACCCGATAAGTTGCGGGTACGCACCTCGCCTCACCAGGCAACTGCTCAGGTCATGAGGCACCGCTCTAAAATACAATTGTGTCAACAATCAGAACACCAGTATCAAGAATGCGGATTTAGTGACATTATTTCTCATGATGCACATGTTAAAACCAAGGCAGAACAGTGACAGGAGCCCTTGAAAAGAAGGTAAAGTTCTGAAGATAATTGTATACTTAATTCTTGCTCTGGCACTCAGCTAGTTCACGATATCAAAGCTGATTAGAGTTAGATCCAATGCTCCAAAGAGCCGATGTTATTAAAGTAAGGAGGTCATTCTAAAAGTCAGTCCGCCTAACCAGATTATCTCGGCAGGGACTAAGCAAAAGAATAAATCACAACTATGTCTCGTATCTAACTTTGCTCAATATTGAGGTGCTCACATATCGACTAGTATAAATGGCTAGACATAACCAAAAAGAAAGACTACCCGCCTCACTCACCTATCCGTCGGTACCCATCGCTGTTCCTGAGTTTGAAGGGGAGGTACCGACCTAAGGGAAGAGGGGGTCTATAAATATCATTAGTATTATTAGGAACGTTAATCGCGTGACTCGCGTGGAGCAAAAGGACGCATTGGGACGTCTGGCGCATACAAAAAGCGTCATCACGTTAGGCGTGCCAGAGCTACTCTTGCTGGGATTTGTAGTGTAATTATGCTACATCCATCAATGTGAATATAATATAATAAAAGGAAGGGAGACGGCGGACGCTCTGGCAGATGGCGGACGCTCTGGCGTTCGAGTGAGCAGCATCGCTGGCGGTCTCCCTGCCTAATCACTTTGTCGGAATCTGTGTTTGTCTGTTTCACGCCTAAAGGGCCGGTGTACGGAGTAAACAAAGCCCGGAATGAAACGGAGCGAAATAGTTCGCTATTCCTAAATGAAGAGAAAGTGACACGGGCTCCATTATCGGTAATGTGGCCAGATCTTCACTACTTGCTCCACCGGTCATTCCTGTACACCTGGCGGCATCCAGTTATTTCGCGCTGCAGCCCAGTCTTGGAGCCTCGGATCAAATTAGATCGTATCTTTCTGGAAAAGAGCGTTGTGGGGCTCAGTAGCTTTTGTGGTCCGGCAGCGGCTTGTTCCCCTCGTTTTCGACTGCAGCAGCAACGGATGTCGCAGGTTTCCAAGAGGCGTCTGAGACAAGGCAGAGACGCTGAGGATATTATGGCTCCAAAAAATGTGGTTGTTTCTAAATCCCAGAGCAAAAGGAATATGAGGGCGACTACAGCGATTACAGCAATACAGGATACTGCACTTCAGGAGAGTGCTGGGAGTATTGGGAATATCGGAAATCCTGGAAGTATTACGTTATCTGAAGCCAGCCAGAATCCTGTGCAGGTAACTAATGACTCTAATGACTCTAATGACTCTAATAGTATTTTAAACTTTGCTCACCCTGGTTTGACGGAGTCCACTCAGGAGTCCATACATGACAACGCTCATGCATCAATAGGGGATTCTGGGGGATGTAGTTCTGAGATTGCCCCCAAAATTCCTGATATGTTTGCTTTAAAAAAAAACAGAAAGACCAGCAAAACCAGCAAAGGCCCATATTTTAATGCTGGCATCGTACCACAAAATGAGACAGATTCTGATAAAAACATGGACAATGCCACTGACAAGGCATTATCCGGAGATAGTAACATTCATTCTGTGCTACTCCCACATCAGAGTGCAGTACTATCAACTTCACAGCTGTCTGGATATTTAATTCAAGAGCAATCATTAGAGCCACTGGAGCCTGTATTAGAGGTTGTTGAGACTCCATTCTTAGTAGAGGATGCCGAATCAGTTGACTCTGCTGGCAATTTCTATTCTATGATTGACTTGTCAGTGGCTTTGGATTCAGAAAATCTGATGGCCCAGGTGGCTCAGACAGAATGGAGAGACGATCTAAGCGGCAAGAGTGGTGTGGGCTCACTACAGGAATCGCTCAGCTTGGATGATCAGGAGGGAGGGACTGATGAGGAGGGGTCTCAGGATGGGGATGATGATGCCCCCCAATACAGATTAGATCGCGGTACTGATGAAACCACAGTAGTTGCAGTGGATGGAATAGATGGAAACACCTCTCCGGCTCCGTCACACGCTTCTATAGATAAGTATCCCACAACCTCAGCCACTACATTGGATACACTCTGTCAACTCATGATCCAGCACCGGGAAGAGACAAGGGCAGAAAATCTACGTACACAGGGTGCTGTCTGACGGCTTCAAAATAATCTCAGAAAAGTTGCAAAATCTTGCGGCGAGATGACCGCTAGAGTGACTGAAGCCGAAGGCAGAATATCAGCGATTGAAGACACTGTGACAAACCAACAAACGCAAATTGCCTCATTGACAGGACTGAGAGATGAAATATACTGGAAACTGATTGACTTGGAAAATAGGTCACGTCGGAATAATCTCCGAATTTTAGGGGTTCCTGAGGGAAGCGAAGCAGGGAACATAAGAAAATTTGTGATTGACATGTTTTCTGAGGCTTTCCCTGAGCTAGTACAATGGAAATGGAACATTGAACTCCAACGGGTACATAGGTTTCCATTTCAGAGAAATTCCAGGTCAGATTCTAATGCAAAACCTAGGGCAATTTTGATTTGTCTTAATAACTTTCTTGCTAGAGAGGCTCTTTACGATTTGGCTAGGCCTGACCAGAAAAGAAGGGGAAAAGGTGTGGATTTTTTTGTTCGACCAGACTATTGCCATGCTACGATTGAACAACGCTGGCAGTTTCGACAATCAATTTCTGCTTTTCAAGCTAAAGGTGCTCAGGCCTTTTTGCTGAATCCTTCTAAGCTCAAAGTGATATTTAAAGAGAAATCTTATTTTTTGACCTCAGAAAATGCTGCCAAAGATCTTCTGGCTTCTTTTTGAACTGACCGAACATCTGAATATTTGCTTTATAATTCCCATGCTCCTTCTAGCATGGTTCTAATATGATAGAAGGTCAACATTGTAAAAATAAAGCTTGTTGGGCTCCGTAATGATGGATATATCGATATTATTAATTTCTGGAGCCATAATGAATGGACGGTAATAGAGTTATTTAGAGGGTGATGGCAGGGAGACTCTAGATGTTTTTCACTCCATCGATTTTAGGGACTGTCAGTCCCTATGCCTGTATTGGGTTGGAATCAAAGGGGTGGGGGTGTAGAGGGGGGGTCACTGGGGTGGGCAGGGGGATGCAAGCAAAATCGGAGAAAAATCATCTATGGTTTGATTTTTGTTTTAGTAATGGTTCTTGTTCTCTGGTTTAAAAATGATGCAAAAAGGCTTTTCACATCGAATGCAAATAATCAAATAGTTTATTATCAGAGGCTCACAAAGATGAATAGTGTGGAACATTATATAATCATTAAAGATGGCTAAGCTTCGAGTTTGTTCATGGAATATTTGTGGAATTAATAATAAAAGAAAAGGGGCATATGTAATCAGATTATACAGAGCATGAAGGCAGATATAATCTGCCTTCAAGAGACTCATTTTATGTGGAGTAGTAGACATTTATTTAAAGATCTGGGGCTGCAATTACTTGCCTGTACTAAGCAAGGAACTACTTCAAAAGGGGTGGCAATTCTTATGAAGTATGGGAGAGGTTGCCTGAAACGCACCAAGGTTGATCAGTATGGAAGATGGGTGATAATAGAAATACAAATTGATGCTAAATCATGGACAATATGTTCAGTCTATGCTCCAAACTCAGACGATCCTGAGATTCTGAATTATTTGAGTGTGGAATTAGCTGACTGGCCCCCGTCAGTTATATTCTGCGGGGATTTAAACATGCATCTTGAAGGGGGGATAGACTTATCTACTAATTCGGCATACTCTTGACTTAAAAAAAAGATATTTAAAGCACTTAAAGGTTTAGCCTCGGAGTATGGTTTAATCGATGTAGGATATGCAAAAAATCCCCTATCACCTGGTTTTACTTTCTTTTCTAACCCCCATCAGAAATTTGTACGAATAGATTATTTTTTCTTAGATCCTGGACTCATTAGTAGTACTACATTTGAAATTTTCCCCCGCATAATTTTGGATCACAATCCGATATTAATAGAAATAACTACGGAGGATAGCCATTAAGTGGGTCGCACACCGCTCGTCATACTAGCAAGTAGCCCCATAGGATTCTGGACAATGAAGTAGCAGCGGCGAGTACACCTATGCTACGAGTGTTAAGTAAATGCCATCCCTGGACACGTGTTTCGAGGAAGTTGCCTCTCGTCAGCAGGGAGCAGGTCTGTATGTGGGGTGCTGGTAGACTGCCAAATATACAAGGTTAAATACCATTCACAGCGCGCGGGTGCAGGATCCTGACTCGTCAGCCGTTTAGCTCGAGGAAGCTTTAAATTCAACCATTAAGTGGGTCGCACACCGCTCGTCATACTAGCAAGTAGCCCCATAGGATTCTGGACAATGAAGTAGCAGCGGCGAGTACACCTATGCTACGAGTGTTAAGTAAATGCCATCCCTGGACACGTGTTTCGAGGTAGTTGCCTCTCGTCAGCAGGGAGCAGGTCTGTATGTGGGGTGCCGGTAGACTGCCAAATATACAAGGTTAAATACCTTTCACGGCGCGCGGGTGCGGGATCCTGACTCGTCAGCCGTTTAGCTCGAGGAAGCTTTAAATTCAACCATTAAGTGGGTCGCACACCGCTCGTCATACTAGCAAGTAGCCCCATAGGATTCTGGACAATGAAGTAGCAGCAGCGAGTACACCTATGCTACGAGTGTTAAGTAAATGCCATCCCTGGACACGTGTTTCGAGGTAGTTGCCTCTCGTCAGCAGGGAGCAGGTCTGTATGTGGGGTGCCGGTAGACTGCCAAATATACAAGGTTAAATACCTTTCACGGCGCGCGGGTGCGGGATCCTGACTCGTCAGCCGTTTAGCTCGAGGAAGCTTTAAATTCAACCATTAAGTGGGTCGCACACCGCTCGTCATACTAGCAAGTAGCCCCATAGGATTCTGGACAATGAAGTAGCAGCGGCGAGCACACCTATGCTACGAGTGTTAAGTAAATGCCATCCCTGGACACGTGTTTCGAGGTAGTTGCCTCTCGTCAGCAGGGAGCAGGTCTGTATGTGGGGTGCCGGTAGACTGCAGTCTACTAGGCACCCCGCATACAGACCTGCTCCCTGCTGACGAGAGGCAACTACCTCGAAACACGTGTCCAGGGATGGCATTTATTTATTATACTTGTGGCATAGGTGTACTCGCCGCTGCTACTTCATCCTCCAGAATCCTATGGGGCTACTTGCCAGTATGACGAGCGGTGTGCGACCCATGTTGTAGATGTATTTAAAGCTCCCTCGAGCGATTGGCTGACGAGTCAGGATCCCGCACCCGCGCGCCGTAAAAAGGTACTTAACCTAATATATTTGGCAGTCTACTAGGCACCCCGCATACAGACCTGCTCCCTGCTGACGAGAGGCAACTACCTCGAAACACGTGTCCAGGGATGGCATTTACTTATTATACTTGTGGCATAGGTGTACTCGCCGCTGCTACTTCATCCTCCAGAATCCTATGGGGCTACTTGCCAGTATGACGAGCGGTGTGCGACCCATGTTGTAGAACTACGGAGGATAGCCCTAATTTAACTGTAAGACCCTGGTCATTTGACCGGAAATTGCTAGTAGATCCACTATATATCGAAACAATGAAGAAATGGATCAAAGAGTTTTTTCTCTTCAATAGAGGCAGCACATCCACTCAGATTGTGTGGGACGCTTTCAAAGCAGGCGTACGTGGCCAAACACTCTCCTTTTCAATTAAGAAACAACGGCATATAAAAGAGAAAATAGATCAAAATATTAATTTAGTACGAGAATGGGAAAAAAAATTAATGACAGCCATCTCTAATCATCAAGATACTGAGCAAATTAAAACTATTTTAGACATATATAAGGCTAAGGCTTATGAAATATTTTCAGATAAACTGGCGGAGGTTGCAAC
Source organism: Triturus cristatus (assembly GCF_964204655.1). Lineage (NCBI taxonomy): Eukaryota > Metazoa > Chordata > Amphibia > Caudata > Salamandridae > Triturus > Triturus cristatus. The sequence goes on from NC_140580.1 coordinate 789,544,299, forward strand.
ATTTAGATCTCGAGTTTATGAAATGGGAGAAAATGCTGGGAAAATTCTAGTTAAGAGAACTAGGGAGATGATATTTCTAATAATATCAGTGCTATACAAGATGAAGCAGGCAAGATTCATAACCATCCGGATCAAATCTTAGAGGTATTCCGGCAATTCTACTCTTATCTTTATAAGGATGACGGTCTGTTATACTCTTCGGATTTAATAATAAACTTTTTGGGAGAAAATAATATCTCAAAACTGTCAGATCAACAAATATCGTTTCTGGAAGCAGATATTACATGGGAGGAAACAGAAGCAGCATTGCTCTTCCTGGCTATGGGAAAAGCCATGGGGCCTGATGGCCTGCCACTCGAGTTTTTTAGGATTTTTAGAAATATCCTACAGGAAGATTTACTGACTACAATTCAGGAAGCTCAGAGGGGGCATCCGCCACCCTCTTGGAATCAATCTATCTTAATGGCATTTCTCAAAAAGGATAAGCCACCACTTAATCCAGCATCATTCAGACCAATATCCTTGATAAATGCCGATAGTAAAGTTTTCTCTAAAATACTAGCCACTCGTATGTCAACAGTAATTTCATCTATTGTATCGCGATGGCAACATGGGTTTATCCCCAATAGGGATACGGCAGACCATGTTCGAAGAGTCATTGCTATGATGGATTGGGCAAAAGCTACTTATACGTCATTAGGAATCACCCTGTTGGATGCCGAAAAGGCATTCGACAGGGTGGCCTGGCCGTATCTTTGGGATATTCTGGCTTTGAAAGGTTTTGGGCCAAAAATGATTGTAGCACTGAAAGCTTTATATCAATTACCAACATCATCTGTAAAACTTGGATCTAATATCTCCAGGCCGTTTGGTATTTTTCGGGGCACCCGTCAAGGATGCCCATCATCCCCGTTATTGTTTTCTATATATATTGATATTTACCTCAATAAGTTAAATCAAGAGCGGGTAATAAAACCGGTGGAAGTAGCAGGTATTCCATATAGGGCATTGGCCTATGCCGATGACGTAGTGGTCCTCACCACAGATATTACAAGTGCACTGCCCAAGATTGGAGAGATAGCTGCCGAGTTCGGAGCTTTCTCGGGCTATAAATTAAATCCTTCAAAGACTCAGATTCTATTTGTTGGTCAGAATCCACCAATACATCTCAATATAGTCCCCACAGCAACGTATCTTGGAATTAAAATCACCACCCCGATCTCTGATATTCCTAAACTTAATTTTATCCCTATTCTTAAAAAAGCTAATACAACACTTGAACGTATTGATCATCTACATCTTTCCCTGCACGGCAGAAATAACGTTTTACAAATGTTAATTCTTCCCCGGTTTCTGTATCTTTTTCGAACAATACCCTTAGAGTTTCCTATAGAATTCTTTAAACAAATGGAAAGCATGGCGGGGAGATTTTTTATGGGGATACAAACTTCATCGCAGAGCTTTTAGAAAGCTGATTCTCCCAAAGGCGGGTTGGAATACTCCACACTTTTTATTTTATTATTTAGCATCAATACTGCAATTTATTAATCCCCTAATTATTGGCTCTAAAGCTCCAATTAATGATGCACATTCTCCTTCTATATATGAATTCTTTTTGGGGGTCGAAGCCCGTAGCTGTCTTATAAAAAATATAGAACCGAGCTATTTTAAGAAAATTACATTCAAGACTGTAATTGCTGCATATCGGGCATGGAAAATCATTAAAAGGTATGTGGAGATTCCAAAAATCTTGATATATACTCCTCTTATGTCCAAACATATTTTTCCATCCATCTTTAGGGACCAAATCATGAAAAAATGGAGCAATCTAGGAATTAATTATTTAGGCGATCTATGGGATAATCACGATATGATCTCTTTCCAAAGTCTTCAAATTACATTTAATGTTCCAAAATCTGATTATTTTAAATATTTTCAGTTGCATAGTTACCTTAAAACTTTATCACCTGTTGAGTGTTCAGGGTTAAAGAAAATATCCTTGATTGAGTCTTTATATATTAAAAGGAAGATTGGCTTTTTTTATAACCAATTGATTAAACTATGCACGGATGATATCCCCTTAGTACAGGATCGTTGGGCACATAAGCTGGGCATGACAAATGTGCTGGTTGAAGAGTCCATTCAGATGGCTAATGCCATCCTATTAACAGGTAGATCACGCACCCAGCATTACATGGTTTTATTTGATTTATATCATACTCCGGAAAAACTCTTTAAATGGGGTGCAACATCTGGGACGGTTGCAAGAGGTGTTCTTTGGAAGCAGCTGACGCATGTCACATGTTTTTTCATTGCCCATGTCTTTCGTTAATAATTACTGAAATACAGACATTTTTGTCTGAAATTTTTGATAGTAATATTATTTTAACTGCAGAATTGGTACTTATAGGGATTTCATCTGACAATATGGATGGTGATAGAAAAAAGCTGATGTTTATCTGTATGTCTCTTTTTCGTGCTTGCATTACTCAGGACTGGATAAACCCAGAGCCTCCGCTATTTTACACATGGAGGGCACGCCTTCTGGCGAAGTATAATTTGGAACATGCTATTTATGCGGTGAAAAGCTGTAATAGAAGACTTCAAGGGGAAAAAATATGGGCCCCTGTGTTGCAATGGATTCAGGGAGAATTGGATGTTTAAAATCTCCTGGTATATGATATGATTTTTTATGTTTCGTTGGACAATGCATTATATTGATATATGTTTTTGATCACAATTTCTTATATTTGTACTGACTGTATCTGATTTGCTTGAACAAAAAATTAAAAAGAAAATTTAAAAAGGAAGGAAAGCCTCATCATTTTCAGAAAACGCTATCATAGTTAGCGTGCATCGAAAGAGTGCATGGCACAAGGATCTTTAAGTATCATTGGTGTCCCTAGAAACGCTAATCGCTTGGCTCGCATGGAGCAAAAGGACGCATTGGGACGCATATACAAAGGGCGTCATTGCGTTGGGCGTGCCTGACCTAGTCTTGCTGGGAATTGTAGTAAAAATATACTAAATCTATCAGTGTGAATGTAAATAAAAAGAAAAAGAAAAAAAGGGGCTGCATCACTAATTACAAAACGCTAGTATGGTTAGCGCACATCAGGGGAGTGCAGGGCGCATGGAGTGGTGTCACTACATTCAAGGCGCAATATCTCTTCTTTCTTGGATGTGTAGTATACTGAGTGTGATAGAGATAATTGAGTCATGGTATAAGATCCAATGTTTACAAGGTGAACCTAAAACTGTGAGGTTCCCAAAGTGTTAGAATTGTAAAGCATTTTAAGTTGTGAATAACTCTTGGCAAATACTAGAGCATCAACCAGATCAACAAAGGCAAATGCTCATTATCATTGAAAATGCTCATTGCACCAAGAGAAATTACATGGTGGGCAAAAAATCTTCAACTTGAAGTAAGTTGTTAACTCATAGATTCAGCCTGGGACGAAAATAGAAACCTAAGGACAGTATTATAATGCTGTCCATGGTATTTCATCATTTATTCCGTGGCAATCACTCCCCAGTCTAAATACCCATTTTTGTTCTTTTGCGAACAATTTTTTTTTGATGTCTGTGACATGGGGTGGAATAAAGGGTTGTTCTAGTATAAGCCACCTAAGGTCTTCAGGTTTATGTTTTAATGCGAGAAAATGGTTAGTCAATTTAGTGGCTTGTCTACTCCGCCTGATGGTACTTTTATGCTCACTGATGCGTACTATAATCTTGCGTGTCGTCATTCCCACATACCTGAGGGAACAAGGACAAGTGATCAAGTAGATCACCTTTTCTGTGTTACAATTCGTATGCTTCTTTAGGACCCAAGGTCGATCTGTCCCAATGTCTACTGTTTTAGTAGAATGGGTTTGCGGGCACACCGAACAGGATCCACAGGGAAAATGGCCTGTTACAGGTGGTAAATCCCATAATGTCAGAGCTGGCGTACCCGTTTTGCCTTTCGGTCTTGTGTGTACAAGGCTGTCTCTCAAGTTGGTCCCTCTTTTGAATGAGAAGAGTGGTGGTGGAATATTCTCATTTCCTACATTAAGGATGCACCAGTGTTTACGAATAGATTTTTGCACACTATTGGATAGTGTGCTGAAGGTGTTAACACAAGTAATTCTTGTCATTGGAGGTTTGGGTAGAGGAGGTTCCAACAATGCATCCCGATTATTATTGGACGCTCTTCTCTAGGCCTGTTTAACCAAATGTTTGGGATATTGCCTGTCCTTCAGTTGTTTCGACAATTCTTCTGAATGGCGTTCAAAATTTTCTCTTTCTGAGCAATTGCGCCGAATTCGTAAGAACTGTCTGACAGGTAAGTTCTCTCGAAGAGTTTTCGGATGATGACTCTTAAAGCTGAGTAATGATTTCTTAGATTGAGGTTTCGTGTACAGATCACTCCCGAGTCTTCCTAATTTGGGACAAATCGAAATATTGAGAAAGGGTAGTGTGGCTTTGTCATACATGACTGTAAACCTCAAGAAATTATTCTGGGAGTTGAGCCAAGAGTGGAAATCTAAGAATTCATTAATCAGCTTTGATTATCTTCAGAACTTTAACTTCTTTTCAAGGGCTCCTGTCACTGTTCTGCCTTGGTTTTAACATGTGCATCATGAGAAATAATGTCACTAAATCCGCATTCTTGATACTGGTGTTCTGATTGTTGACACAATTGTATTTTAGAGTGGTGCCTCATGACCTGAGCAGTTGCCAGGTGAGGCGAGGTGCGTACCCGCAACTTATCGGGTAAGTACCCTTTTAACCATTATAGAACACAACTTTTTGGTGTTAAGATACATCATTAGTATCGTACATAAATGGTAAAACTTTCCATATGTTTACTTGATCCTTGAGTGACTTTGTAATTTGATTTGGACTCTCTGCAAGTAAATTCTTGTTTGATTGTTTCTAGGTTTCGTTCTGGAATCACTATCTGCCCATTTTCTCCGGGACTTACAGAAGTGGTCAGGTTGTACCGTCACAAACTTGAATTTCTTTTTTTTGTCTGTTTAATACATTTACACTCCTTTGCAGTAGCTTATCCCATGGTCCTGACGAAAGCCCGGATTCGAATATCCATGGGCTGAAACATGTAGACCTGTTTTTTCACAGCTATTATTTCGAGCTGTATAAGCACTGTTTTTATCTTGGCATCACGGCAGCGCCTCATTAAAATATTTTTGGGCCTTGATAGCCAATCTTAACATCACTTTTCTTTTTCACATCATCACTGGCACTGCAAGCATTACCCCATTGAAATCATATAGGCTTCTCTCATATAAATGATATGGTTATCCACTCTGGGACTCATCTGTAACCACGATTTACATTTCTCAAGTAATAAGTGGTTTACTGATAGTTCTCGGTTCCCAGATGATGAAGCAAGCCACTTGTTGTGGGTGATGGGAATCATTGTTTAATTATTTTGCACTATTATGTATAACCTAGAGACTCTATCAGTTAGTCCTTTCCGTTTTCATTGTTACAGGAGGATCATATTTAATGTAAGACTTACAGTTTATTTGGTGTATTATATTGTATTATCTTGTGCTCCTTATATAGGGGTCTACTCTATGGTTGTCATGTGATACCTACTAAGGTTTATGGGTATTGTAGTGTGTATTTTATTTTTACTTTTCTGATTGGCTGCTGAGAATTTTCAGTAAAGAAAATGAGAAGCATAATCGGAGCCTCCAGTCCTGACATAGAATTCAAGCATCCCATCTGTCCCTCTTTTGTACACGTTACTAGGGTTCAAACCTCTGCATTGATGATATGTTAATTTATTTTAAAAAGTTGTAGGTCGTGCTGCACACTATCACTTATTTCTTGTCTACTGATTCACATAGGGTTGCCACCTTTCCCAGAGAAAAATGCTGGCCATCTGTTCACGTTGTAACATTCTGCAAAGGCCCACACGGGATTCTTTAGTTGAACTCAATGTGTCATTGTCTGCATTCATTCTTAACATTGCCTTTCAGCCTTTATTCACTTTAAATACCAATAGGTTAGCTGTAGAACACATTTAAAGTGTTTTCCTCTTAAATTTACTGCTTAAAGTATGTACTGATGAGGGGAAAAATACTGGCTTTAGGTGATTTTAATTTTTTTTTGTACAAATAATGGCTTCAAAGTGCTGGTATAAAACCAGCCAGGTGGCAAACATAGCCGCACACCATGTCTTTTAGCATAGCCATACAAGAACATCGCCTAGACTATTTTATCACATGCCTTATTTTATTAAGAGAAGCTCATTCCTTGCAACAACATCTGCAAAAATTCTCCTATTTAGTCGCTTTAGAATATCACTGAAGCCAGAAGTTGTATGAAGTCAACAAACTAGTACGATTCATGCTTGCAGACCTAGTGTCAGCCCTCCATATTTTAGGCAGGTGCAGAACAGAGTCTGGGATTGCACAGCTTCTGGTGCTTACGCCTTCAAAATATTTTCTTAGAGGTTGGTACCTGCAAGCTTGTCTAAAGCATAGTTATTTGGGTTGTGGCTGGGCTGCTCAAAATAACAATGGCCAACTAGATAATGACTACATTTCATTATTTGTAAAACTGAAGAATCAACACAAACGGCAGGTCTACATTTGACAACAGCAGGACTAACAGCATGCTTACATGGATTATCACATAAGTAAGAATGGTGTCAGATCTCACAGTCACTAACACACCCACCTATACATTCCTTTCAGTGTGTTAAATACCCACCACAGAGATCTCTCTGTAACCCCCGTATCACTCATGCCTCGGCTGTAGATATTCTGTGTGCGATGAAAGCTTGTACTAGTCTGCCACTCTGGATCTGTTCTGCAGAAAATGGAAGATTGCGCTTGTTGCATTCTGTGAGAGGGGAAGCTTGCTTTGGCACTGCCATAGTGTACCTGTTCTGTGGGGAAGCTTTGCTTGTACTGCAGCTTTCCTCTTATGAAGGAAGTTTGTGAGCCCCCCTAGCTGTACCTGTCTGTAAAAAAATGGCTCTATATGTACTACACCAAAATGAGGTATAGTGTGACCCCAGAGGTAGGCAGAGGTTAAAGTTAGATAGAACCATACTTTCTAATTGTGGTAGAGTGGTCGAGCAGTAAGGCAGTATCAGAGGACAGTGTTAAGCATTTGATGTACACACTCAGTCAGAAAATGAATTCACACACTCAATAACCGAACTGTAGGCCAATTGTGTTTGTATACAAATATATACTGTTGTTTTAGTTTTAGAACCAATCAAGCCTGGCACAGATAAGCATTAAATACGTTTCAGTAATAAGTCACTGGGTATAGAACAGTTTGAAAATGCAATAGCAATTGTACTTTGTTTGATTTACAGGGGATGCAGTAGGTTGCAACACTTAGCAAATACAGTACAGTGAAATGAATAGGCTTTTTCAGTAAATTACAGGTAAGTTTACTTTTTACGTTACTTTTCTAACTCAGTGCTGGATACCTAGATTCAGCACTGGAACATTTCCTGGAAACAGGTAAGTAATTACGTTTTGGTTATTTGCATGATTTTCAAAGAATATTTTTAGATTTCAAAACTACACACTTAGAAACGTTTTGGAAGAGAATTGTCAATGTTATCCTATGGAGGAAAAACAAGTTAACGGTTTACAGGTAAGTAATCGACTGTGGGAGTTAAGGTTCTGGGGTTAGACTCAGGGGTCCCCCAGGGTCAGTGATGCACTGTTGTTGCACCCTCAGCGGCACTAGGGCGGCCAAGTGCAGAGTGTTGAGGCCCAATGTTATCCAATGGGGGATAGGTGGCCTCCGGTTGGTGGCTGCTGGCAAGCAGGCCACTGGGTTGTGGGAGCAAAGCTCCTAGGGTTAAGGTCAGGGAAACAAAGTAGCACAAAAGGTGCACCCTCAGCGGCACGGGGGCGGCCAGGTGCAGAGTGCTGTTTCGACGTCGGGCGCCCTGTTGTTTTCTATGGAGAACCTCCGGTTGGCAAAAGCACTGCAGGCAGGGAGACGAAGGACTACTGGGTGCGACCACCACTTGGAGAGGTAAGTTGGGAAGTTAAGGGTTGGTTAGGTACCGTCGGTTTGGGCACACAAGGCCGTGGGGTGTCTGGTGCAGGGGTGCCTTTTGGGGTCGGATCTTGTTACCAACTCCTGGTCTCGGTTAGGGGGGCCTTCTGGATTTAGGCTGCAGGCGTCGGCAGGAGGCTTGATGCAGGTCAGGGGTCACCGAATCTCGGGTCAGGCTCGCCGGGGTGACCTCCTTGTGGTGTTTTTCTGCTTGGGCCGGGTTCGGCAGGTGCAGAGTGGGCTGGATCAGCGGTCTCTAGCTGGTGCCAGGAGCTGCAGTTTGAACAAATCCGGTGTTCACGGGAGATGCAGTCTTTAGAAGTGAAGGCAGGCAGGTCATCTGGGTTTCTTGAGGTTGCTTGCTGCAGAACATACCGGGATTTCGCAGGTTCGAGGGGGAGACAGGCCGGTAGGGCTTGGGCCAAGTCAGTGGGCGTCGTCCTCTTGTTAGCTCTGCACGGCTCTTCAATCTTTCTTCTTATCTTCTTTCTTGTTTCTTGTCTGGATCTGAGGAAGCAAGGTTCAGGGTGGCCCCTAAATACTAAATGTAGGGGTGTTACAGGTGGGTAAAGGTCAGGGACCAATGGGTCCCTTCCCTGGGGTGGGTACACCTCCTATTCTGCCACTCTCCTGTGGGAAGGTGCAGGAGCCTGTTCCTCATTGGCTGGGTCCCCCCATCCTCAAGATGGCAGGGACTCAAGGATGTGCTTCACCTCGCCTCCCCTACCTGAGGGGTGGAGTTGGCAGAGGTGGGCACACCTCTTTCCCTCAATTGTTTTTCCTGCCGGTTCTCCCTCCCAAAGTGGGGAGCTAGCACCTGTGGGGACTAGTTGCTGAAAGCAGCAATTGGTCTGGAGAGGCTCACAAAGGCGGCATTCCTTTGAAGCTTCTCCTTCGTAAACCCTGCCCATCCTGGGGGAGGAGGTTTGGGACCTCGTCCCAGGATGTGCATTGTTTCAGGCCCCGAGAGCAGCAGCTCTCGACCCAAGGGTCCAGAAACATATCTCTTGGTGGCAGCCTAAGCAGCCACTCAGTCAGGTCACTAGAATTTGGTCTAGTTTCAGGGGGCATCTCTAAGATGCCCTCTGTTGTGCATTTTACATTAAATCCCACACTGGCATCAGTGTGGGTTTAATGTGCTGAGAAGTTTGATACCAAACTTCCCAGTCTTCAGTGTAGCCATTATGGTGTTATGGAGTTCGTAATGACAAACTCCCAACACCATATACTCTTAATGGCAGCACTGCACTTACAGTGCCCAGGAATGGACTTGGGCACTGTACGGGTACAGGGCTCATGTGCCTGTACCCTCACCACTGGCATAGGGCACCCAGCTAGAGAGGTGACTGATGTATGCCAGGGCAGTGGTTTGTGGGCATGGCACACAGTGATGTGTGCCATGTCCACTCTTCACTTTGTTCTGCACCAAGACACGCAGCCTGTAAAGACAGTGTGTGAGTGTCAGGGTACAGGACCTCTAAGGGTGGCACAATAAGTGCTGCAGCCCTTAGAGGCCTTCTCCGCTCACAGTGCCCTGGGGACCTGTGGTACCATTTCCCAGGGGCTGACATGTGGCCAGACATGCCAATTGGGTTATAGGCTTCAATGCAGTTTTAGGGAAGTAACATACGCCCTGGGTACCTGATTAGCAGGAGCCCAGGGCACACTCAGTCAAAGAACATCAGCAATTCAGCAAAAAGTGGGGGCATACCATGCAAGAAAGAGGGCCCTTTCTCACACTGTCCTTTTAAGGAGGGAAAATTGCACAGTTTGTGCCCAAGTTGTACCTATTCCATGAAGGAGTGTTTCCACTGCTGTTGCCCCTCTTAGGTAAAAAAAATAAACAAAGGATATATTTACATAAGATGCCTTGCGAATCAGAAACTGCTTCACAATATTTGATATTTGATTTGAGATACCTATGGTCCATAGGAAGGTTTCTGACCTTGCCAGGGCAATATGCAAACGCCAAAACATGTAGAGGGAAAAGCAAAGTAGGTTGCTCAACTCTAGTTTGTAATTCTATTGTGGGAGACACCAGTTAAAACATTCTAACTCACCCATCTAGTGATTTCCCTTCTGGGCCCACTTTGGTTCTCTCTTACTTTTGCATTTTAGGCTGCCTCTATGAGCTTTCATAGCCACATATAACACATTTATTTTTGCAACAGTATTTTGAAAATACAATGTACATGTTGTTTGGTATTCAGAGACTCTTGGGATTTAGTCTACATATTTCGAACAAGGTTGCTGGGAATACATAATAAGATAGTGTACTGTTTTCTCTGCTCGTTCAGCAACAGTTCCTACCTTTTAGACAAAACACTGCATCTCCAGCACAATACTTTTATCATATAAAAGGGGTCCGCAGAGAGGAGAATTCATACAGACACAACTGTTCTGTAAAGACAGCAGTGCCCGACATTCAACCCTATGTAAACTAAGTTCACACTCATGATGCGGACCTCCTAACTGCATACACCAGGTATGAGGTCTTTGGCTAATCCCAGAGATTGCAACTATATCCCTGTGCCCATATCGTAAGAGTAGACCTAGACAGATATATAATTTTCCTTGGTTGGGATGTTAGTCCTTTACAGTTTGTTAGTAATGCTAGTTGCATCTATCTAATTATCACAGCACATTTGCTTCATAATAGACTACAACAGTTTCAGTAAATGTATTGTAAACTCCCTTCATGTCTTTCTTATGTTTACTATGGGAATGCATGAGTGAGTAACGAAAGGGGAGAATCTGTTTCCATGTTTCCCTTTTCAGTGAGTAGCACGCTATTTCGAAACCCAAACGAGATTAGTAGTGAATTAGTATAGGGAGATATGAAATTAATTTGAGCATTGGACATGTGAGTCTGTTAGTTGGATAGAAAAGGATAGTGGAGGGATAGAAAAGGGAAGCATCTAGAAAGTGTTTTTTATTTGGAGACCATAGCAGTAGGAGGAGGTTTGGGATGAGTAAAAGGGAGGTGAAGGGGGAAGAGTCAGAGGAAGGGTATAGAAAGGCTTGTTTGGGAGATCTGAATAGTAAAAGAGATTTGAGATGATGCAAGAAGGGGTAGAGGAGGAAAGAGTCTAGAAAGGGTTATTTCGGGGATCCTAGTAGTAGAATGGGGGTTGGGCTGAGTCAGTGGAGGTAGAGGATATTTTGTGAGAGGTATAGGGTGAGAAATAGGGTAGTACATTGGAGAGAGCAGGAGAATGAGGTTTGGGATGAGTCAGAGAGTGGGGGTAGAATATATATTGAGAGATTTATAGGGTGAGATATAGGGTAGTGCAAGAGAAGTAGTTCAGCAACCCCTTTCCGGTCAACTGTGCTCTTAAGGTCATCCCAGATGGCAATGAGGGCAGTTGCTATGGGTAAAATTCCTGCAAAGCGTGATAAAATTCCATTTTGGGTAGCTCAACAAATAAATCAGATTGAAGACGTGCTTACCCTTACGGGACCAAAAGACAAACATAGGATATTAACTAAATGTTTACCCTTTGCGATGGTTCCTGGATTAGGTGACTGCTCTTCTTGGGCCACAGTCTTTGCTGCAGTCCATACTTTACATGCATGCTACTCCATCTATGGCAGTTTTGCCAGAGGTATTAAAGCAGATACAAAGAGAACACAGGGAGGTTCCGCCCTAGATATTGGGATGTAATTAATGAGAAATGTTCCTGTTGTTAGAAGGTGGATTATTGGTAGGGGTAAGTATGCACCAACCACCAGCAATAAGGCCACCAAAGCAATATAAGGTCCAGACAATGTCTCAATAAATTATTACCTTGCTCAACCCTTGGTAGCTGGCAGCGAGCAGGCAGGCTTAAGTTACAAGACAGGTATGTGAAGCATTTAAAAATATCAATACATTAAATAAAGAAGACACAACACGCAATAAAAATCCACAATCAATTTATAAAAATAGGAAATATTTTCATGATTAAAATCACGCCAGAACAGCAAAAATCCAATATAGGGAACAAGAGATATGAATTTTCCAGTGCTTAAAAACATATAGCGCCATATTGGGACATCTGGAAGCGCTTGACCTGGACAAAGTCAAAGTTTGAGGCCAACCGCAATCAATCCCTGGGTGGTTACACTAAGCGGGAGGCCTTGGTCAAAATGTTACTTTTGCACTAGAAAACTTTTCTGGAGGGTTTTTTCTCGACGTCAAGCGGTCTTCTCCAGCAGGCTGGATCTGCAGCGGTTACACTGGCATGGTTTAGCAGGACCCCCCAGTCAACTCCTGAAGTCTTGAGCTTTCAGCGAGACAAACCTGAAATCCATGCCTTTTCGCGGTGCAAGGTAATTGGCTTGACTCTCGACGTTTGGTCGGTCACCTTATGGAGCTTTTTCCAAAAGTTGCTCCAAACTTTTGGAACTTCTTCCCGAAGTTCCTCTTGAGGGTTTAAAGTTTCCACAACACAAATCCAAGGTTTCAGAGTGTCTAAGTTGCTCCTCAGAAGTTGAGACTACAGTTCCCACAATGCACCGGTTCAAATCCTTAAAAGTCCACTGGAAGCACTCCAGGCTGGGGACTTCTTGAGGGAGATGATGCAGGTGAGCTCTGTAACCTGTTGCTTTCAGAGAGTCCACTCCTTAATTCTGTTTGAAGCAAGGCAAAATCCTCAGGGCTGTAATTCCAAGTGTGCAGCAGGAGCAGTCCTTCAGAGTACAATCTTGTGGGGTGCAGACCAGGGTTCCAGCAGGGCAGTCTTTTTTCTCCTTGTAGCTTCATCAGGGCTTGAAAAATCATAAAAATTTACTAGATCTGCAGGTCTAGTAAATATAATAATCTACTCGACCTAACTGTAATATACTTGACCTGTGAACTGGTCTCAAATTGTGTGATGCTATGCAAATATTTTGTCTGATGGAGCCGACTTTTTCTTTATTATCATACAAGAGAGCACCTTCAAATATGCAAGTTCACTATTTCTGCTGTACTAAAAAACTTTTTATTTACTAGACTAAATGTTTGCTCCATGTATAACAATAATCATGCCCATATATCGGGTACACATGAATCCTGGCTTGCCTGTTAGTTCACTAGTAGCATTGTCATCTGGGCAGGAGCAGTAATAATTCCCAGTTCAGGTTTAAAAACTCACTTCTTGCATGCCCACACTGTTGTGGCAATGGGTCTACCGACTGAATGAGTTTGCCTATTTTATGTAATGACTCCATATTTTTCCTGCAAAACTCAATAAACAGACGTTGAGCAAAACAAAAAACTCACTTTTCATAAATATATTACCAAAGGATGATGTGGCAGTGCATTGTCATGTACAGATAGCATATTTTCCATTGAAATGGCCAAAAAACATTCCCACTAACATGTAGTTTGACTGATAATAGCGCATAAACAATTTTTGGAAATTGGGTTTCAGCAAAAATATAAAAAAATTGCACATCACCAAGTAAAGTATTTTAATTTGTTTTGATCCAATACAAATATTTTTTCACCGCAGAATTACAAAAATGGGTCTTCATAACTGAAATATATTTTAAATGTTTGAACAGTTCATTTAGCTATTTCAGTGTTGTATTAGATAAAAGCCTGACATCTTACAGCCTTTCATTTAACATGCTTGCATAGTTCAATTCCCACACAGTTCACTTTAGAAAATCCTCTAGCTGAAGTCACAGAAAGAAAGATAAATGTCATTAGATAAGCTGAGGAGGACCCCTGTCTCTGAAAGCCAGCAAATGTGACAAGATAACCAGATTTAATGGCAATGTTATTGCTCTTTTACTTTGTGAGCAATAAAGATGCATTTAAATCTTGTTATCTTGTCACATTTGCTCTGCCTTCAGAGGTCAAAAGTCAGTTTGTCTTCCCTGAAGTTAGAGGATTTTGGTGAGTAGTCCCTAAAAATAGCTTGTTTTGAATAAATCATGCTCGCACAATGCATGTGGATTTTTCACAATGCATTTGAATTTTTCGAGCCCTGTATCATGCTGCAGATCTGAGTTGCTATGCAGCTCTCACATGTTTATTCACTGTTCTGGAATGACAGGTAGGGGGGAAGCCTGACCAATGGGGTACAGGGTGTCACCCAAAAGCATGACAGCTTCCTCCAAAGTGTGGCATATTCTTGTCTCACAAAGCACTGCACTTTAAAATTCAAGAGGGAGATTTTTCCTCCTTGGGAGTAAGAGCTGGCTAAACCAACCCACTGGTGTTGCTCATTTACCTTAATAACCACTTTCCAGACCTCCTGCTAATTCCGTTCTCGGTCTGCCATCTGGCTGGGGGTACAGGAGGAGGGGTACGGTAGGCCTGGCTGGCATTTCTTACTGTCCTGGGCCCTTTGAAGCCCAGTTCGATTTACCCAGCCCCCGCCCTGGCCTCGTCTCTGCATCTGCAGTGCTCCCCATCAGATAACCACTGTCTCTGTGCAAGCCACTTATCACCTCATCAAAGTAGTTTGGCTAAGCCTGTTAAAGGCAGGCCAATCAGAAGAGGCTGCTAGAAGGCAGGATTTTGCTCACAGAAAAGAAAGTTCTATAAGATCTTTGTGGTATTAGTTAGGATAAATGTAACAGTAGCATGTTGTTGGATTTATCATTACCAATCTTTTAAGTCCATGACATATTATTTTAGCTCACTCCTCTCAGTAGATACGCTGTATTACAGTGTTCCCTTGTTAGCCAATGGAGCTAAAAGGCTAGAATGAGGGAAAACAAAATTGGTAGTTTTTCCCTCACCTGGGCATATAAAACATGTTTTAAAATGGTCCTACTTATTTCTGCACAGTACCCTATGCCTAGGGTAAACCTTAGGGGTAACGTATATGTAAAAATAAGGCAGTTTAATGCTTTGGAAGTACCTTTCAATCGGAAGTTGAATTTGCATGTAATTTCAATTTAAAAACAGCTTGCAAAGCAGAGCTGACTTTTAAAATGACAGCAAGCAACACAGCAGTACACACTTAAGTGCCTCAGTGCTGCTGGGCCTCTAAACCTACATGCCTAACCATATACTAGGGACTTACTGGTAGGTTGTCAGTGCCAACTGTAATAAGAGTCAGTTACCACCAGTATCAGTCTAACTATGGGGGTGATCAGGGCAAAAAGAATGACTTTCTCACAAATGTTGTCTCCTGAATGAAGCATCTGTGTTGATACACCAATGGCTTGCGCTGGTCGCACTAGTCGACTAGGAACATGAACTGCTTATAATTATTGCTAAGATATACATCTCCACATGACACGATAATTTGGGAACCAGACCGAATAAAGCACAGTTTGGCAAACCTGGTTCGGACAAGGGCACTGGCAGGCAAATCCCAGAGTTTGAAAAAAAAAACGATGGGATAAATCCAAACCTAAAGAAAAGGTTAGGTCTCGAGGAGGCTCTCCTCAGCAGGAGACTTCTAAAAGACGCCGTAATTTGTGTGATCGCACACAATTGAAGCCACCTGATAGGTATCAGTATTCTGATATTCGTCCTTCTCGTTCCTTTCAGGACTCAATGGATGAACAATACGTGAGAGGAGGGTCTGAGCACAGACAAGAAGAGTATGTGAAACCGAAAAAGGATGAACAATGCCGGTCTGACATGAAGATAAAGAAGGAAGAGGAACTTCCTCAGTTTAAACCACAATTCCAAAAAAAGAATGTTGTGGCTTTAAACACAAAAGATGTCACTAACACTGAAAACCCTCCTCCTGAACAGGAGTTGGGCCGTGACTGTCCTCGACAGCACGGAAAAGATCACTTTAGTGCACCAGAATCTCCAGGAGTTTCTGGCGACAAAATCAACTGATAAATATATTACAGTTAAAACCCCAGATCAGCGCATAGGCCCTCCAGATAGATTAAATCATTTAGATATACAAATTGAGGGTGACACACTAGGCATCATACGAGTAATTTCCTGGGGAAATTTAACATTGTCATATGATATTCTCATGGCGGAGGTTGAGTGGCCCCAGTAGTTTGTATGCACCTCACGGCAAGGTGACGATATCATAATACCGTCATTTTCCAGGCTTCTCCCTAATGCATTCATCTGAATGTACTCTTGCACGAGCCCCTGCTTTATACCGCAATGATGTCGGCTGGTATAAGGACTCTCCTTATCATATCATACCCATAAGTTCCAGCCCGCAACCACAATACCCAATTAATCTGAATGCTAAGGCACCCGTTAGAGAAATACTCTCACAATTAGTGTCACTGAACCCTGTATTTCCCAAATGAATAACCCTCTTTTTCAGTGGTAAAACCAGACCACTCATATCGTATGGTATTATACTACAGACATTTAAACAGTCATACACGCACATTTGCGTTAAAAAATACACATGGTACTTCACTTATCAATAGTATAGTCCATAAAAATATAAAACAACATTGGATCTTTCCAATGGCTTTTTCTGCAAAAATATAGTGCCTGAAAGCAGGGATTAGACTGCCTTCTCTGTGCTAGGCTCTGAATGTTGTTTTTGCCGACTCCTCATGGGGTATAAGAACAGCCCTAGTCTGTATGCTGGACACATAGTGTTAATTCTACATGATATTGAACCAGATGCAATGTCCTATGTAGATGATATCTACCTTACAATCATTTAATTAAATACACACTTAGCCAGAGTGGATCACATAATATTGGGATTTACTGAATATGGTTACAAATGCAGCTTCAAGAAATCTTATATAACATTGTTAAGTGTTCTATTTCTTGGATACAATGTATCCATGAGGGAAAGAACCTTGCACCACACTTCCTGGAGAAGGATGCTCTACTACTACCACAAAATATTTAAGAAACTGCAATCCTTACTAGGATTCCTACATTTTGGTAGAACTTACATTCCCGATTATGCACAACACATTACACCATTATAGGATTTAATTCATCCTGACTTTTCCAACTTACATTGGACATCAAATCTTACAGACATACTCAGATCAATACGATCTGACTTGCTTGCACACTACACTTATACATGTGTCAATACCACAAACTGGTCATCTATATAGTTGTGGGTGCCATTGGCTTTACATATATCACCTTCAATTGCCTATAAATCGCATTTGTATTACAATCATGAGATGCATTTTGCATCCACCGAAAAAATACTGACTGCACTTCAGATGGCTATGATTAAAGAACAGCCACTTGCACAATGGAAACACATTACTTTTATTACTCCCACTCCAGCCTTAGAAGCTATTACAAAAGCAAGCATCCCTAATGCAAAAGCCCTACATCCAAGCTGGATACAATGGACAACATCTATAACCACTACAGACACAGAGTTTGTCTTTGATCGATCTTTACAAACACAGGAATGTCGCAATATGAGGATGTCTATCCCATTCCAAGCAATATTTTGCATCTTAAGCAGTATCTATATCTAATTTAAACTGATGATTCAGCCCAACATGCTATAGGGACCAAGCACCAATATTCAGCGACATGCGCCTTCGTTCATGCTGTGATGTTGGATGAGAACTTCCAACCATAGACACCACGCATACAGTCCTTTGGGTCCTGAACTGCGTAGTTGGCTGAACTGAAAGCATTGCTCTAGCTCTGTAAAATACAGATTATGAGTTCCCTACTCTTACAGTGTGTGTGATTCGTATTATTGTGTCCAGTCTTTTAATGACATTTTCCATTATTGGCACCAGAATGGTTTCAGAGATTCTAAAGGAAAAAAATAAAGCATAAGTTACTTTGGATGAAGGTAGCATACCTCACAGATAGGTTACCACAGGCTCATGTAATTCATGCATTGAGTCATCAATGTATTGTAATACACGTTGTAGGGAATTCTCTGGCAGATGAAGCTGCCAGGGCTGCAGTTTTGACTGCAACTGTTGCTGTGATTACTCGTTCTTTCCAGCTAAATATACCTATCATTGAAGCTAACAACATTTACCCTTTGCTACAATTCCAGGAGTCTGTGATTGTGTGATTCCCAACCAAAACCGTAGGCTAACCTTAGTGATAGCTGCGCATGAAGGTGTTGCATCAGGATAAGCAGTTGTGGCGGCCACAATTTCCTTATTGCAACAGCGTTATTGCTGGCATGGGATGTACAAACAAGACATGTCCTTGTGACATTTGTCAACAAATTTAGTCTTCCTCCATGTTGACACCCTTCAGCTGCATTTATTTAGACCATTGTGGTCCTCTAAATTTGGATGGTGCTTTAAAATTTATCCTCCTTGCAGTTGATTCTTGCTCAAGGTTCCTCTGGGTGTGGCCACAATATTTATCTGATGCTTGCGCTGTTATTAATGATTTGCAAGTCTTCATCGGAACATTGACATGCACTACATTCCATTCGGACCAGGGCTCTCTTTCACCTTGAAATCTTATAGGGACACTATGGCTTCCCTGGGTCTAGAGGTGCATTACTCCTCCTCCTATCATCCCGAGGGAAATTTGGTGGTGCAGAGGATGAACCATGACTTAACAGCTAGAATATTAGGTTCAGGACGTACGTGGATCCATCACTTATTTGGGGACAAAGAGCACTTAATAATCTCCCTAAATGATCTCTGGGTGGCCAGACAACTTACAAGTCCTCTTTGAAATCAAAATGTGTGTTCCAGAACTTGACACCGAGGCGGCGGCCAAACCCTTTGACATATATAATAGTTGTGCTGTTTTTACAGGATTTACATACCTTTGGTGATGGCCAAGCTAATGAACAGCTGAAGACGTCTACCTCTGCCGGATTCAAGAAGCAGCCAGCACTTTACAAGTTGGAGATCTCATTTGTGAGTAGATTGTGGTGAAGAAGGAATTTGGCCCATCATACCGTGCACCGGGGCCTGTCCTCAGAGTTCAAAGAACAAGAACCGTGATATTGCCCCCGCTCACTGGTTGTAAAGACAATCGTCTCCATTGATCATCTAAAGATATATCATGTGGCCGATTCTAAACCGTATGTCCTTTCTATCTCACAAATAATGACCTGCTGTAATAACATGGGTTTTCCTCCAGCGCATGAGGTCTTAGATGTTTCCTAGTGGCTTTCCATTCCAACTTTGAAGGCTGATTTCAACAAGCTAAGCAGACACAATGCCTTTCACGGGGCTTTAACATCTGCCTGAGAAACCTTTGACCTGCAGGTTACAAGGACATCCAGTCGCTTTTAAGCACCAACCTCCAATAGCATTTTGGCGAGCTTGTGCATCAAATCTTTAATGCTCCCAATACTGCCATTATAGTGCGCTTTTATAAAGCAATCAGGACTGGCTTAATCAGTACCTTCCAGAAACTCTTTGTAGTAATACTGGCCTTTATACCTTCTCTCTTTTCAGGCGTTTTCAGTTACATACCCTTGGTATTATTCCTCATCTGCAACATTTTGGTTCTATTTGTGCTGCTCTGCAATGGATGTTCCGTTTTGAAGCCCACTGGTCATGGTGTGCCATGAGCGCATGATACAATTCTTTGGAGCACCACTGATCCAAGAGCTGAACACTGACTCGTAGTTGTCTTTCAGACCCAACTGGCTTAACTGTGTGCAACCCATGTTTCATTGCATATGGTATCCTTTTCAATGGGCATTTTATATTTGTCTTGCTATGCAAACTGATTGTTGCTATGGACAAGGACAGATTGATGAGTCCGATAATGACTCATTTTTGGAGCTGTCCCATGAACTTGCAGTTGATTCACGACACCTGCTATGAGCCACTCCCTTCTTGGGAAATGGATGCTTCAACTCCTATACCATCGAACTCTGACTCTAGTAACACAGTTGCAGCACAAGAAGATACTTCCTCAACATCGGCTGATAATGAGGATCATATATGTTCTTTGGAGCTTCTGGATGGGGCATTGTGGAATCATCATCTGCGGAAGCTGAACCCGTTCTGGATTTAAAAAACGACTATGTGGATGAAATTTTGGGTGCCTCCTTTTCCACTTAATTAGGCCCCTTTTTCTAAATCTGCAGATTTGTTTTGTATTAAGCCTATTTTTTGTATTATACATAACTGCATTGAATTTGCTTGACTGTTGATTTTTATTATTTTGTTAGTAGCCAAGTTGCTTTCATGACCAAGCAGGGGGTGTAGTAATTTCCCTTCTGGGCCCTCTTTGGTAGTCCCTTAGTTTTGTGCTTTAGGCTGTCTCTGCTTGTTTTGTATAGCCACATATAACACATTTGTTTTTGCAGCAGTATGTTGAGAATACACTGTATATGTGGTTTGTTATTCTGGTACTCTTGTTGGGAATTCGTCTACACATTTCGTACAAGGTTGCTGGGAATAAATACCAACATAGTGTACTATTTTCTTTGCTCGTTCAGCAACAGTTCCTAACATTTAGACATAGCACGTTCGCTCAGCTGAATCTACAGCACAATACTTTTATAAACTGTGTCTCGTCCCCTTGGGGGCCAGAGAGGAAAATTCAGGCAGAGACAACTGTTCTGAAACTACAGCAGAGCCCGACATGCAGCCCTGCATAAACTAATTTTACACTCATGATGCAGACCACCTAACTGCATACACCAGGTATGAAGTCTTAGGCCAGTCCCAGAGATCACAAATATATCCCTGTGCTCATATAGTAATATTAGACCTAGACTAATATATGATTCGCCATGGTTAGGATATTTGTCCTATACAGTTTGTTAGTAATGCAGATTACGTTGTTTAGTTGCTTCTGCCTAAAGTCATAGCACATTTGCTTCATAATAGACTATGTTAGTTTCAATAAATGTATTGTAAACTTCCTTCATGTCTTTCTTATGTTTACTATGGGCATGCATAAGTGAGTAACGAAAGGGGAGGATCTGTTTCCACCGTTCCCTAGGGGACTAGAGAGTCATGTTCAAGGTTACTGAAATCACCTGTTACTCTGGAAAGGTTAAGAGTTCACGTGAGACACTGTGAGCTAGCCAGGATTGGGTCGATAGGTACTGATGCCGTAGAGAAACTATGAGCCTAATTTAGATCTTGGCAGAGGGTAATACTCCATCACAAACGTGACGGAGAACCCTTCCACCATATTACAATCCCATTATATCCAATGGAGATTGTAATACGGCAGACTAGATAGCCGTCACGTTTGTGACGGAGAATTCCATCCACTGAGATCTAAATAAGGCCCTCAGTCCCTACACTCTGATGTCCTGTGGTCCGAACACACAGTTCTGCGTAACCAGCAGAATCCATGCAATACCAGCACAAAATTGTAATATAGGTATGACAGTTTAAAATGGTAGAACATAAAAGTTGTTATAACGGACATAAACTCATCAAAACTAGAGAACCCACAAAAAGAATACCATACAACCAGTGAACAGTAGTTCTCACGGTTGCTCTCCACTGCTAGATGTGTTATCATTCAAGGTAGTTAAGGACTCATCTTCCTGCATGAGTACATGAATTTAATTTATGGTAATCCTATAAAAGGACTGGCTATTTCTACCTATAGTTTTTCTAGGTTAATGTCTGTTAACAGAGAGCATGCAACAATACTTTAACTCCTATCATTCCTTCTTTAGTGTGTTAGCTACCTGTTGTAGGAAGTTTCCTCTCTATATAGTGTACCAAAATGAGGTGCACTGTGCAGAGAGTCCAGGTATCCCTTATTAGCGTAGAGGGGCTTGCTCTAGCAATCCCAAGGTACTCTATTTGTGGTAGTGTGGTCGAGCAGCCTTAGACTTATCAGAGGAGGAGTTAGGCATTTGTTGCACACAGAGTCAATAAATGAATCACACATTCAATAAGGAAATCTGACACTAATTTAGAAAAATAACATTATATTCATTTAGACACCTGAGGAACTTCGATTTCTGATCGCGATCGAATCGACCCGCCATTTTGTGCTCCACCGCCATTTTGTGTTGCCATCACTCAGGCAGCACGGCGAACAAAGTCTATTCTGCTTTTTCTGCAGCCTGGTGTCGAAATACGCTTTCTGCCTCTATTTGCAAAGCTGATGTTAGGACTAGCCGAATACACTAATCCCTGTGTGGCTTTTCTAATCCCCGTCTCGACTATCTGTTGGTTCACACTATTCTTTCCTGACTTTATCTTATCGTCTGGCCTTCACTGTCTTCTGCTAGCATTCTCTCGTTTCACAACTGTCCTCCAACACACACAAACGTATCTCGCCACCTGCAAGTTAGTTACGAATCCGTTAATAAATTAGCTTGAGGGAGGGGTGACAAACATAGTTGGAGGAGAGGTTTCTTCGAGTCATCTGACACTTTTGTTTTCCAATCTCTCCTATTGGTTCTGTCCTGTTTTCCAACTTTCCTTATTGGCTCTTTCTTGTATGTTCTGGGAGTGTGTTTTGGTTAATGTACATGTTACCTATATAGTATATAAACCTGTGCGCCACAGAGTGAAGTGGCAGTCTCCTGAGAACCTACCTTGTGTACTTCTGGGATAACTGTACTAGCTGCAGCTAATAAATCCGATCTTCTAACGCCGACAGAGTGTCCTGTGTCTCTGTGTAGCTGAGCAGGAGAACCCAGGAGACTAGGGCGTTCCCTGCGCCGCCAGGCCCAAAAGGTTCTGGTTCTTCAACTGGCGCCCAACGTGGGGCGGCTTCCGTGGTACCGGTTCTGCCCGAAGGTCGTGAGGAACCCCGCAAAAAAATTCCGGAGGGTTCGCGAGCCACATTAAGTGACCCCTGTATGTCGAAAGTGGTCCGAAGGTCTTTTGCAGCGCGGTTACTCCTTCCTGACGGCTACTGACGACCGCTGCCCTGACTGCCGCCCTGCCTTGGCCCTTCCTTTGGTGATGTATGGTAAGGCGAGACGATAGACAGGCCTCTGTTGGCGGGAGAAGACGTCCTTAGTTAAGTATTTTCGTGGGTCGCGCCCACAATTTTTGTTCTTGGTTTTCTTGGTATTTTGTAGTCCTTAGATTCGCCTATTGCAATAATCGAAGCCGAGGGTAAGTTCATTTGTGCTGCGTAAACTGAGTTTTACCCCCTTGAAGTTTGTGAACAGTCCGGTGATATCACGAGATGCCTGGTCTGACTAAGTTTGGAAGAATTTTTTGCTTTGGTTGTAATAGGGATTCCCGACTTGAGGACTCTTGTCCGATTCCTTGGGTTGGAACTCCCACATATGAGCTCTATTCGAAACATGGTATTGGCCCCATTGCCTTTAGCGAGGCATGGACCCGATACACGAAGAAAGATGGTGTTCTAAAATGGCCAGAAAATGGTAGTTTTGATCCTGATGTGCTAGACAATTTGGAAGCAGTTTTATTCAAAAGAAAAGCCCGGCCGGCAATGTTTGACTCTTTCCGCCTTTGGCGTAAGGAAGCCAAACAGAAAGGGTCTGTTCAAGTAGGCTCAGCCGCCTTCGTCGTATCGAGGCGGTCTGATTTCGACTACACTTGGTGATCGTCACTTATCAGGGTCCGGACCACACTTAATTCTAACGCATCTCAGACTTCGAATTAACTATCTGTAGTCTGTCTCTCTCAGACTGTAGATGTTACTATTGGGATTCACTTGCTGCCACCATTTAATGACTCTTCTTGACGGACTGTTTGCAAGCCTTGAAAAAGTGGTTGAAAACGACGAAACACGTTGCGGCTGTCATTAGTCGGTTGTTTTGAATAAAAAACTAATGGAATCAACCATCTGTCTGTGTGTACCTTTTGCAAATTGCTGCTGAGCCTATTTGAACGGACCACTAGAGTGACGGACCTTCGTACTGTGATTGTTGTGGTGCTCTGGACATTCTTATAATATTGTGTATAGATGGGTTTTTCCCCTCTATACTTGACACTACTGGGATGACATAGTGTCTCTGTCTTCATTGAGCACGCCTACTTTACATGTGATAACTGTACTCTCCTTAAAGCGTGTAGGTGCCAGCACTTTTCCTATACCATTGTTATCCTGTTTGTTTACATGCCAAGACTATTCCTTTGTGTCTTCCGACACCATCATTAAGAATAATAAGCATGGGACTAGCTATCCTAAAAGCATGCTGAATGTTACTGACAAAGAAACTTGTGAACCTGCACCACTGATATAATATATAGTTGATGAGGTGGATAGGTATTAGGTAGGGGTAGTGCATGTGTGGGGGCAATGGAAATGGGGCAAGCAGAGATGGACTTGTAGTTTCACTTTTCTCAAAGCACAATGTTCGCCCAGTAAGGGGTGTTGTGTGTTCAATGGGCAGGGAAACGGAGGTCGAAGGTTAAGCATATCAGAAAAACCGACCTATAAACAACAGCTCCTTTACTTACTGTTTGGACCTAGTGACCGACTTCAGGCAGCATTTGTAGATATCAGGTGTTCGAATTCTGCAGGCAATGCAGATTGGTCCATGCTACCCATCACACAATGAGGCTGGTATGCCACACTCACTATCCTCATACTAACACCTGGCCAGCAGCCACAGTCTATGACTTACCTTCCGCCCCCTTTCCGATGTGACTTTATCTTGCAAAGGAAGATTGACTGATTGACAGTCGGTGTACCTGTGGCAGTTTGGCGCCAATAGTCTGTTACAATTTTTGTTTAAATATATTTGTTGTGATCCAGCGCAAGACCGGGAAAATGGGGAACGACATATACCGATATCCTCCCTGCATCGCACACCCGTCGTCACGCACACTCATTCATACACGCATTCATTGGTAGGGCCCATAACACCAACTCACACACGTCACCATTCACGAGTCTACACATACAGGAGGGATGAGTAATTCAAGCGCTAGACATGTGGGGGGATCACCTTATAACCTATAGGGAGAGAAAGTTATTTTACAAAATATACATTAACATCCGTCGCCTATAGATCCCTAATCCTAAACATCAAGACACTCCTGCCATTTGCTTGATGGACCAATTAGTTGGATTGGTTGATGGTGATTTAGAACCAGCTAAAACACATTTAAGACTCAGAATCCTTATTTCCCTTTATGAAAAACCACAAACTCATATTTCTTGTTAATCAATATTCGTTTATCTAAAATTTCATAATGATTTATATTTGGATTTGTCTCGTCAAAGTTTAGAATTTCTAGATCAATTCAAGTAAATCGCAGAACATCATATTTACCTAATCTGGCTATTTGGGATCCTCTAATTCATTGGCTCAGCATAACCGAGTCTGTCGCAAATTGTCCGAATAAAGTTGGCCAAAGCACAAAGTCATCTGTTCAGCACGTTACAGTCCCCAATTTTATCAAAGGACCAGAAATCGTGCAAGCATATATCATAGCCCGTGAATTTGGAAAAAGTTTGCAGTCATCAAGCGGTCGGGCAGCATCTGGACCATCAGGAAAGGCATCATGAACATAGCATACCTCTCTATTCTACCGCCCTTTTTAGGTCTCGCTGAGACCAGCGCATGCGCTGGCTCGGAGAAACATTTTGTATGTGAGTTTTTAAAGTTCTGCTGGCTGGCCTAGCACTTGCGTTCACGAGGCCGTGCACGCGCAAACCGCTAGCCTTCAGCAGCACTTTGAAAACTCGTGCGTCATCGCGATCACTTTCACTTTCAGAGCGATCGCGATGACGCACGCTTTCAATGCTTGTTTAGAACATCTCGAGATATTGTTATACGTGTACGCCCAGCTAAAAATCCCAGTTGATTGGTATCAAATAGTTTATTTCGGTTGCGGCTGTGCGTACGGGTTTTCGACATTGGGTAATAGACCCAAAAACACATGTGTATCTAAAAACAAAACAATTGAGACCAACAGACGCCTTTGATAGCAACATCGAGTTGGTAGAAATAATTGGAATCATCTGGGATTTTCTCTCAGCCCTTCGGTGGAGGCCCACACTCTCACATACAATCTGCTTGCTGTGGGAACCATTTGGAACTACGCATATGGAGTTGTCAGCAAGCTATGTCGTTTCGGTGTTTAAAAAATCAGCTTCTGTCAATAGCTTAATCACTCTCAAATGCAAGACCTATTGCATTTGCACCCACACACAGAGCCACCTACACACACACTGATTAAGCTATTGACATTGTAAATAACAATGCCGTTTCTTTACATGTTTTAAAAACAAAAACATAAACAAAAATAATGTCATGAGCAATGCCAATAGCTCTAACTTTACCAATGCCGAGACCGTTGCATTGTAAATGCTTGTTGACCTTGCCGTAGGCTCTAACAGGGATACGAAGAAAGAGAATATCTTCATTGCTTAGTTTATGATAGGAACCGATATGTATTTGAAACATGTTAAGGTTAGCCAATTGACAGCTTGTACCTATCAATCAATGTATTGGACTTTATGCGTATTGTGTGCATAATGTAAATAATAATACATTTTAATGTTTGTTTATTTTATGTAATAAAATACGGCCGTGGGTTTCCGACCCCTAATCCAAAGCAGTGTGGTGCTTGAATTGTTTGCCATGGGGTAAAAGGGGGAGGGGAGCCCCATGGGAGCCGGGAGAGTGCCCACCCCAAGGGTTGAGGGTGAAGAGGCGGGGACTTTAGGCAACTACCAGGCCATAGGTATTGATAGTGATAGCTCAAGCTCAGGAGACAGATATACAGACCAGTACATATGCAGGAAGCGAATACTGAGGCCCTGCTTACAAATAAGGAGCTAAATTCTGATTTCATTTTGCTTGGAGATTGGAATTACCAGTTGTCGAATAATGATCACAACCTCAGTCTACTACTGACGGATTCCGGCGTGTCAAGTTGCAAAGATTCATCAGCAGAAAAGACCTGGAAAAAGGCAAACATGCAGACTTTTGGTGTGCGTAATTTCGAGTATGCAAGCGGTGCCTCATTCAGACTCTGCAAACTCAGCATTAGAGGTAGTTAGCACAACCAGTAAATATCTGAACACACAGAAACAGCATTTTAGTTGAAGCAGTAAATATCAAACTTTATTCCGCACAACATCTAATTGTTTAAGTTGCATGTTGAGATCTGTAGTCACGTTTAACCCATTTTAAAATAAAGACTACAAGCTCCAGCATTCAAAGGAAATACCGGGAATGAGTGGCTGCTCGAGCACGGACTGGAAAACTTGAGAACCCTAAGGCACAGGAGCAGCAGCGATGACAAACGGGGACAAGGCCAGCGTGCTCAAGGCTCCCTAAATCAAGCCTTATGGTGAGCTCTGCAAAAGAACCGGCAATAGGAACACCGCAAACACCTGGACACGTCCATTAAGGTACTGAGCCTCACAGATCTATGGGCGGCGAGCGGGTCATATGACGCGTTCAAAGGGGACCAACAGGGCCACAAATCTGATATCCTCGCTCGAGGACGAAGGGAAATGTACCTTCCGTTCGCAGGCATGGCTGATAATGAAGCATTATAACACTCTGGACACCGCCCCATACAGGTCTACTCCATTCTCAGCAGGCATAAAACACGGCTTCTGGTCTTCAGGCATGGGTAACATTCCAGCCCTAGCGGCCAGACCAGCATGGAAACACAGCGGCCTGGCAGTGTGCAGGCGCTGCGGTGATGGAGGAGAGAATGTTAATCTCCTGTAGACAGACACATGAATGAATGGATTTTCATTCATTCATCCAAGGCTGCACAGGGATAAAAGTTAACTAAGTGAAAAGTAAAACAATGTATATTAAATCTCCTCTTCAGGATGTGAAGGGACAGTATAGACACTAGAATAAAAGTTACACTAAGCAGTGAACATTAGCAGGGACGGCTTTAGCACTGGTGGCGCCCGGTGCGACAATCCCTTTTGGCTCCCCTCCACGCCCCGTGACTGCTTCCTCGGATTCTCTGCGGGATTGTCGAGAGATCTGTGGCTGCTAGGAGCACAGGGGTGTGAGAAACGGTAATCTCAGTGTAAGGCGCCCTCTGCACGTTGACTCACAACGCACTTCAACACCCAGCACACAAATACACGGAAGCACTTCATTTTACTGAGACGGGGGCGCGCGCGACAATCTGCCTACACGCAGTACATGTGAAGGCAAGCGCATGCGGGCTTCCGTAGTTTTGTGTATGCAACTCTAGCTTCAACTAAAGCAAGGAATCCCGGAATATGCATAGGCCAAAATACCACAAAATACCTCTCAGGCGCCCCCCTTCGAACACACGCCCGTGACCCCACTCTACACACACACTTACTGCTCAATCATTTTACACAACCACCACGCCTCACTGTGTTCAACATGTATAGTGACCGAACCTGAACCGCATACAGCCTACGCGATCATCTCTGTGCTCAGGGGGCGAAAGCACATCAAGGGGCAGGTGAGGAGAGGCGCTGGCTCGGTCGAGTCGAGGGGTCCAAGGTTCGATCCTCGGTCGGGGTAGATGCGCGTCATTGTGTGTGCATTAAATAACAAGCACACCACTGCCTTTCTCCGAGGCGAAGCAGAAATGCCTCGGAGAAAGGCAGCGGCGCTTTCGGATTCGGGGGCGTGTTCTCCTCTTGCCATTGGCTGGAGGAGATAATTAGAAAAGTTGAAAAAAACACGCCCCCGAATCCGAAAAGGACGGGGCCTGTTCGGAGTGACGGACCTCTTCTCCAATGGCTGGCCAGCATTCAAGAGGCCAGCCAATGGAGAAGAGGGGAGAAGAGGGGCGGGTTCAAGCCCCTCTTCTCCAAGTCATTATGTCTCGCGAGCGTGACTGCGCAAGCGCAGCCTTTGCTAGCCGAGACCTGAAAAGGAACCGTTTGCGCTAGAGGTAGAGTACTGAACCTGAGGGCCCCCTTTTCAACTAACAGCCAATCATTATTTGTGAGATATGATAAATTCACTTAGGGGCCCCTCGTCCCTTTCTAAGGGGGCGGGTCAGCATTTTGCGTCAACAACTGTGTACTCACTGCAAGGCAGGTAAACACATTGAAACAACGGCACGTTCAATATTGGAGTACACAAAAAAAGTATTTTATAGTAATACGATCGTACACGAAACAGTGGTGAGCAAAGTGCACACAACACGTAACAGCTTTTTGAATTCGTGCTTGGAGAATGTACGACTTCCTGCCAAGCAGTGGGCTGTGTTTACAATTACTCAACGCACTATTGTGACTGCAGCTGTTTTGTGCTGCTATTTTTCAACAACTATTTTGCAAAAGTTGCTTTTTCCCAAACCCCAACTGTACTTTAGAGACAGTATTTTGAATAGACCCAGAACCCACCTCACGTGAGGACGACACTTTCCTTATAGATGCACACTTACTTTCCAAACCTAAATGAGAGAACGCACATAACAGTTAGACATGCCCCATAGTTAAAAAGACGCGATTTATTCTGAGTTATTGAGTGCCCCAGCCCATTGTTTATATACACTTCTTTTGCGGTGTATGCGTTGATCGATTAAAATAAATCAGCTTCCATAGCTGCAGGAACTGTCTCTGCGCGCTTAAACAAAGGGTGAGAAGTTTATTTTAGAAGAGTGAGCTCTCGCACCGCCCCTGCACTTTCCACTGTCAGCAGAGGGAGGCCTGACCCGGGATAAAATGGGCAAAAACACACGTGAATAACCGATATCGGCGCTTTCTGTCCACTGAATGGAAAAAGCCAAAGGAAACTGACACGTGTGCAGACTATGATACAACTGTCACTCACATTACTGATAGCAAGAACATTACCATCTTTACCACCATTCTTATTATTACTATGATAACTGCAGTGGTTACTGCTGGTAATAGTAACGTCAAGACTGCTTCTATGGGACGCTCTACAAGCAGAAGGATCTCTAGGCGTTAGGCAATCTTGCCTGGATGAAATGCTGAGCCAGCCCTGCCAGCTCTGCCCGTCTGCGTTCATATCAGCAGCGGGCCCGCTGTGCTATCTCTAAGGCCTATGGCTTATGCTAAGCCTGCCTGGCTAGCTCAACTTTGGTATTGGTTCAGTGCTCGATGAACAACATTTACTCTAGGTTCCACCGTGCAGAGAAGAGAGAGCACTGGATCTGCTCTGAAACCATTTGCACAGGTGTTTAAAATGTCCACACCTGGGCGCCGCCCCTCAACAATTTGGTATGCTGACCTGAAAGGTATATGTTTCCATTAGGAGACTCGGTGTTAGAAAACATTTGTTTGTCCAAATCCCAGGTCCATCCATAATGGCAGGTTTTCAAATGTCCTGCAGGCGCTGTTCCAGAATGAGCCTGGAACACTTCCCGGGCAAGGATACGAGGACTGGTGGAGCCCCATCATGTTTTCTGAGCCTTCAGGATGTCTCATAGAAAGTAGTATGGACTGATGAACATTGCCTCATAATTCCTCTAATCAGGCCCGCAGGTGCTCCAGGCCCAGTGTACCCTTCATTTATATTACAAAATAAAACGAGTGCCTAAAGATTTTTTGGGGGGCCGCCTCCAGTACCCAATACTGGGGCTGCTGAATATCAAGGCTGCCTATTCCTGATTACTTCTTTTATCCAGCACCCTAGAGGCAGTTTAAGGCATGGACAAAATCGGCAATTGCCCAGGACCCCCACTTTCCAAGGGCCCCTCTGCGAAAGTAAACTTTCTCTCTATTTGAATATCTGTAGATTCTATCATCTATCTACAGCTCTGTAACTCTCTGTCTAGCTCTGCCTCTGACTTTGTTTCTATACCTGCTGCCATCTTAAGGAGTTTTGGGTTCCGAGGCATATTTCAGCTGTTTTGTGTGATCTGTTAAAGTTTAAAACATCATTGAGTATTGATCGGCTTCATGGGGGCATAAGTTAACGAGAAGCGGGTAATAAAATAAACAAGCACTGGCATAGCCAATAGGTCTCGCTTTTGGGACCTGATAAGTATTAGTTATGCAGCACAATATCCTTGGTGCAACAACATGAACTGTTGCATGGTTAAATACTTATAAGGTCCCAAAGGCAAGACCTTTTGGCTATGCCAATACTTGTTTATAATGATTTCATGTTAAAGAAGATACATTTTTAGGCTTAAAACAGTCGTGATTGGCTGGTTGGGATCGTCCGATTCTTATTCCAAGATTCTCAGTACAGTTCGAGGGGTGAGGTCACTTGTCAGCCAAAGTGTCGGCTTGTACCGGTTTATTGTAAGGTTGATTGTTCCCCTATCTTGGCGAACCACCAAATTCATATCCTTGACCAGGAACATGATGAGCAAAGGTCGCTAAGAGGTTCAGGATACTGTTCGCACTTGCACAGTTCACTCCGCGCATCACGAGACAGTGGCCACTTCTGCATGCGATGTCAGCGGCCATATTGGATTTAGGCCCAGATGTCAACTTAAGCAAAACAAACACAAAAGAATAATTAATACATAAAATGGTGATTCTAATGCTAACCCCTTACTAATCTCTCTATGTGCTTGTATTTATCTAGCATATAGCGTCATTCAAAGCCATTATATTCATCCTTTTCGGTCCTCCTCGATGATGCAACGTCACAAAGCAACATATATCATGCAATATTCTATTACCACATATACTACTCATTAATATGCGTACAGATTTTAGTTATAAAAGTTATTTAGCCATGCAAATAGCAAATCCCATGTGTAGTGTAAGTTTTAATAATGTTGATTACTATACATGCAATACTCGTTTAATAATATTATAGTTAATAGATTATATAATTAGTATTTTCATGCATGAATAGAGGAGGTATACAACATTTTGCACTACCTGCTCCATCAATCCCCCCTTTGGTGATTATATCACCACAGCACCTAAAAGTTTGTAAATTTATTATAAAAGAAAATGAATTCATTCATTATTAGTTCACATTTCTGTTTCACCAATTTCTTCTTCTCTTGCTTTTCTATACATACTATCTTTCATTTCTTCTAATTCTACTTCTTCAAATTCTCTTTCTTGTCTTTTATTTTCTCTCTTTTTCAAAGTTTCTCTTTTTAAATTTTTCTGTATTTTCTTTCTTTTACAACATAAACATCCTAGTCTTAATATTAATACTAGAAATATCACACAGGTTAATGGAAATAGGATCTTACCTATAAATGTACAACCTAATTTTAATAGGAAATCTTTAATAAATGATAATTACTTTCCAATCTTTTCCCAAACACCTTCAACCTCCAGTGGTGCAATTTCCTCATGCAAATCAGTTATATTTTTAATGTATGTTTTTAGATCTTGACTTTCGTCAGGAATATAAGTACAACAATGTTGAACTTTCAGAATTCCACAGACTCCACCCTCTTTTGCCAAAATGATATCAAGGGCAAGTCGATTTTGCATTACCATGGCACGCATGGCAACCATCTCAGTATTTACCAATAAAAATCCTCCAGCGGTGCTTATTGACAAGCGATCCACTACTGTTGATAATTTTCTAATTTTGTGTGCATTCTGAGATATTCCCACTGCTGGTATCAATGCTCCAAAAATGTCTCCCACAATTTCTGACCTCTTCCCACATGGAATATCTTTGGAAAAACCAGGCCTACATAACATGTGCCATACCAATGGTCTGGCAACCGATAATATGCATCATCATCATCATCATCAGTCTATATTCGATTTTAAAAGATCATAAAATACACAAACATAAAATAAGGCATAACATCTGGTGCCCAATAAAGTTATTAAAATCCATCAATAAATACTTAAGAAAGTTTAGAAAAGCATTAAACAAGTCAGAAAGACTGGAGAATTGCAATTACATGGTTAATAAAACAGCTAAATCTACTACAATGTATAAGAATATCAGTTAATAGATTCATGTCATAGTACAAGAGGAGAAAACCGAGCCCCATTGTTTGTGTGTTTTGATTAGAGGACTTCAGGTATTTGCTTAGTGGCTTTTTTCTTAAAATACACGCCCAACCCAGAAATTTGGCTAATGCTATAGAAAAGATTGGTAAGGTGCTTGTGCGTAAAAGTCTTAGTGCAACAGCACTACTCCTAGTACCTAGAGTCTTGCACATTGGAGTCAACCAGACTCGTCTTGGAGTAGCAAATACCGGACAAACAAACAGGAAGTGGGCGGTTGATTCTACTTGTAACCCACAAGCGGGACATATTTCCTCGCATGCACTAGACCATCTTCCTGTCAGAGACCTAAGTGGTAAAGAACCAGCTCTAAACGGAAAATAGAGTTTCCTATCTCCAGGTTTAGTGACCAGATCCCAGTACGGTTCTAGAGCGGGTATAATTTTTGCCTCCAGATAACAACCAGACATTCCCGAGGAACTTGCTCTGCTCCATGCATGATATTCAACTCTTTCCCAATATATCATTTTAAGAGATCTCTTTGAAGGGAACAGAGCAGCCACTGGGTCGCTCCACAGCCCCTCCATACCCAAGTCAATCAAGATCTCATGGAGGTTCTTCAACCATCCGATCTTATGGAACACATCTAGTTTTATGATATCCATGAGACCTTTGGCATAATGAGAAAGCTCAGGAGTGGTCCAGAGTCTCTGCCAATATAAAACCGGCCGAAGTTTTGCTAAATCCATAATGGCCTTCCTACCTAATTCGTATCTTAGAGGTACCAAGGGGGTACTCTGGGGAAGACCAGTTATGCTACGAAAAAATGTATTTTCAGCTCTGGTTAAGGAAGCTAGCCGGTCAAACCCCCATAGCTCTGCCCCATACAACGCAGAACTTAGGGCCTTAGCCTCATAGACTTGGAGCACAGGTTTTATTGGTTTAGTAAAAGATTTTTTGTGCTCCCTAATTAGGGCTCCCGATATTTGTCTAAATTTCAGGGCAGCCATCTCTATGTGCTTGCTCCATTTGTTATCTTTTGCTACGTGCATGCCTAGAAGAGACAAAGTTGTTAACCATTTCTAATGGTTGCCCGTTCATAAAAAACTTTTTCCCTCTGTAGCTTGGGTGTGGGTTAAAAACCATAAGTTTCGTTTTAGCCACATTTACCTCCAGACCATGCCCAAGACAAAAGTCTTCAAACACAAGCAAAGCTCTTTGCAAGCCACTCGGTATTTTTGATACAATAAGCGTATCATCCGCAAACATCAATATTGGAGTAGTAACTCCAGCCAACTTTGGGGCATCTGTGTTGACGCTAAGCATACAATCGACTATCCGGTTAAGATATAGTGAGAAGAGCGTGGGGGCCATGGAACAGCCTTGACGCACACCACGCTCTACCGGGAACTCAGGAGTAACATCACCAGGACCTCCCCACTGTATTTTGGCGAAATTAGTCTCATGTAGCCTCATTACCAGGGTCAGAATTTCTACGGGGAGACCTAATTTATCTAACACTGCCCACAACCGTAGACGAGGCACAAGATCAAAGGCAGCTCTCAAGTCCACAAAAGCGGCATAGAGACTGCCTTTCCCCAGGATAACTACCTTCCAGTGGAGTTGAACGAAACGAAAAACCTGATCCACTGTACTGGTTAGCTTGCGAAAGCCAGCTTGGAAAGGGGACAGGATCTTATTGTCTTCAATCCACTCTAATATCTGGTTCAAAACCATCCTCCCTATGACCTTCTGAATTGAGTCTATCCAACTAATTGGTCTGTAGTTACCTGGGAGTGCCTTATCTCCCTTCTTAAACACAGGGATTATGACTGCACCCCCCCATGATTTAGGGACTGGCGCACCTTCGGCCACAGCATTTGCCAATAATGTAATGTACTTGCTCCAACTGGCTTTATTGTGGAGGAAGACGTCAGGTGGGACCCCATCTATTCCCGGAGCTCGCCCACTTGCAACAGATCCCAGAGCCATTTAAGCGTCTTTACTGCTAAAAGGGCCTTGGGAATAAAAAACGTAAGTTATAACCCGAGTGGGATTGGATTTGGGATTACAAGCATATTGTGGTTTAAAATATTTTAACCATTCGTCTTGTGTAACATGGTTTGAGGGTCTATCAGGCAGCCCTCCTCTATCCCACTTGATAATATTACAGAATAATCTGGAATCCCTAGCATAACATGCTCCCTTCAGATCTAGCCAGTAAAGCTCATCCCATTTCTTTTTGGCCTGCCTTACACATTTTTTGTATGTTTGTCTAGCCTGTAGGACGCGATCATTATGTCCACTAGAAAGGGCTGCAGCCAAATCAGCTCTGGCTCTCCTACAATCGCTATCATACCATCGTAACTGCTTAGGTCGGGCCTTTTTGTCTTTTCTTACTGGTTTCATAAAATGCCAACTTATTCCCTCAAACAAGGTTTCATGAAGTCCGGTAGCTAGAGCACTACCTGCTTCAGTGGCCAAAGCACCCTCAAGTTCCAGTATAGCTTTGGCTAACTCATTGTCTATATTAGCAGTGGCCCTATCATTAGTCTTGACCTCACGCCACTTGAGTCTGCGCATGTCATTGGAGGGGACAACTTCAGGTGGCTTGAGTTCCGTCACCTCTTTTTCTGTTTGGCCATTCTTCCACCACCAATGCGTTACGCATAAAGGATTATGGTCGCTCTCAACTCTTGATTCGACCACCATGTCTTTTACAGATTGCCATAGCTTCATGCTACAAAAGACATAATCAATCCTACTTTGGTAGCGGCCATTGTCAAATGTATTGGCCCCTAACTTATCACCCGGCGTCCTGCCATTCAATGCCCTCAGCCCTCGCTCGTAACAAAGAGCATTAACCTGGACTACGGCCTCTGACCACCTTTTAACTGGTTCGAGGTCAAGTCCAGGTATACCCCAAAATTGATCTTCCTCAGGATCAAGACCCCAGTCAGATTCTGGATCCATGAGGGTTCAAAAATTACATTAAAATCCCCCGCGATGAGCACTCCCCTCTCACTCGAGTGCTGGTCTATAAGGGAGTCCAAATTAGCCAGGACCCGTGATCTAGTCCTCTTGGTCCCTCTAAGATACAGATTATAAATATCCAGATCACCCAAAGGGCCCAGAGATAACCTGGCTAATTGAATATCAGGGGACCCAGTTGATATTTCAATAACCTTCAAAAATAAATCTTGGCGAACCCAAGTTGTTAGGCCACCCATAGGGCGCCCTTTAGGTCCCTTTATTGCTGGAACGTGAAGGTTCAGATATCCTAGCATGAGCTGAGGCTCACAGGACCAAGTCTCCTGAAAAAGGCAGACATCGAAACTACCGATGAATTCAACCCATTCAGGAGAATCCATTTTTACCTTCAAGCCAGCAACATTCCAAGAAATCAATGTACCCACCCCTGATCCAAACTTTTTAACCTGATGGAAAGTATTGGGGCTCACTTAATATTCCCTCAGGTTCTCCCTGTTCGAACTTAAATTTGGGACCCTTTTTAAGTTAGGCATCCGGGGTGGAACAGGATGGACTACATCTACTCTACCCATGAGCGCAACTCCAGCGGTAGTTGCATCCCTAGAGACTGTTAGAATCGGCCCCTCTATCACCGGTCAGGCCAAGTCAGCTGGATTACACATACCATTGTAATAATCAGAGGGGGGAATGATGAACCCAGAATTTGTTCCTCTCCTTACCCAGTCCTGTCTAGATCTTCCGTCTGAATTAGGGGCTGAGTTATAAAAATAACTTAGATCATGCACCCCAATCCCCGACCAGTCCCCAGGGGATGGATGATCACAGATAAAGCGCACTATGCGCCTATCTTTAAAATTAACAATAATGGAATCCCCCAAAACATCTTTTGGTCTGGATCCCACCCAGCTGACCCTTCTAACAAATAAGATCTTCCCATTCATGTTGTTGGGGATTGGTCTGTTCTTATTTAACCAGAATGTCACTTTGTTTTTAAGTTCTTGATAAGATTCGGGTTTGCCGCCTTTTAGTTCGAGAACACCAGTTAATACGGCAACATATGGAAAGGAATCTGGTGGAAGATGGATGTGAACCAAGGGAGATTTAGTAGATTTGTCATGAGTCTCCTTATTTACATCTTCTCTCACTCCCTTACTTTCCTTGCTAATAACAGTACTACCCCTAGATTCGCTACTTTTTTGGCCTGCCCCTAAATTATTATGATTAGCGTTGGCTAGAACCTTAATGTGGGACAGTTCCTAAAATAACCTTAGTTATCACAACAGGATCAGCAGTAGGAATAGGAACAGGAATCGTGGATTCACCAGAGGGCATGGAGTTAGATTTTGCTCTATCTTTTGTTGCTAATTTTATAACATTTTTTTAATGAGCAAAAATTATCAAGGGTCGTTTGTTCTAGGCGTTCAATTCTTTCATTAACCAGCTTAACCCTTTCTAAGAGGGGGAGTATTAATGATCGCACCACCTGATCAATCTGGGGGATCATTTCTCCTGTTTGAGGCTGGTCAGAAGAGCGGTTATTTGCCTCGCCCAGAAACAGACGATCATCAGCTGGTACAGCACCG
The DNA here is from genome assembly GCF_964204655.1 of Triturus cristatus. Lineage (NCBI taxonomy): Eukaryota > Metazoa > Chordata > Amphibia > Caudata > Salamandridae > Triturus > Triturus cristatus. Next base: position 789,581,499 of record NC_140580.1, read on the forward strand.
AGCACTTTGGGTGTATTTTTCAGAATGTTAGGAATTTTCGACTGCCTCCCACCTTGAGTATCCCCATCTCTTTTCCTCTTCAGGTTGGTAGATCTTTTTACTTTTTTACTAGCCCTTGTCTAGGGATAGGCTACCTCAGACTTTGAAGAACCCTCGATTATAGAAGCAGCCTCACCAAAGGCCTCCATGTTCTTCCCACTAGCCTGTAGAATAATAGGGCTACCCTCAACGTCCCCCTGCTGAAACAAGTCGCTAGTACCATGCCCTGCTGACCTAATAGGGGATTTTACTAGAGCTAATGACCCGATGGATGAGCGTCTGGCATACATAGGCTCGGTAGAAAGGCGCCGCTCAGTTATAGCGATTTCATGTTCTAGGACCGAAACAGCCCTAGTTATAAACTGATCTAAGGTACCAGATACTGTCCCACCCCCCCCCTGTACGCTTCCCTTTCCCTATCATTTCTTAAAATACGCACCAAGGTCCAATGACGTGATTTTAAGCGCCTCCGGGCTTGGGAACAGCGGTACGGGGAAGCAGAGCAGACAGCAAAATGACCAACTATAGCAGCGGGAGGGAGGACCGTAATGGCGAAAGGACACAGGCAGCACTCAGTTAAGTTTTCCCCAACAGCAACACAACAGTACCTTGTTAGCACAGGCAAGGAGTCGACGTTGGGGGGGTAGCCCAGCCCTGCCTCTTCCTGGCGATGACAGGCGAAGGACGGGCCCGCCCTCAGGTGATGTCCGACGCGCTCGTAGCGCGAAGCCCTCTGGGATTTGTGGTCCAAATTGGCCGCTGTTTTAATGCCGTTCCCCTCACGGCTTGGAATTTAGCAGGCCCAGGCAGGTGATTAAAAGCAGGCGGCCGTTCCCCTCATGGCTTGGGATTTAGCAGGCCCAGGCACGTGATTGAAGGTAGGCAGCCGTTCCCCTCACAGCAAGTGAAAAAATAGGAGTTTCGCGTCGATAAAATGCTTTGTTCCCGCAGATAAAATATAATCCAGGAAAAACTGGATCATTTCCTCCTTTAAATCATCATCCACCCATGATTCGATATGTATCATGGCAATCACTTGTACCTACAAAACAATTATCATATGCAGTTTGATTGCTTCTAATGCACAACTTTCCGTTCTGGGGCCAATCTAAAGCCATTGTTGGACTAGCTTCTCCTTTCAAATGTTTTTCTTTTTCAACATCCCAGACTGTCTTTTCCACTTTTTCCTCAGGTACTTTCTTTTGCATTTTCAATCTCCTTTCTTCAACCATATCCAAGAACACTTTGTCCTCCTTCTTTAAGCTGCAGGTTAAATTATTTCTAAATATGGACTCTAATGTTAGTTCTTTGGTTTCTAAGAAAAATGCACCTAATACCTTTGCAGGTTTTACTTTATTTAATTTGTTAATTACAGGTACTTGTGAAATTATGTTATCTACATCTGAAAAGTAATATTCTCATCTCCCTATTTTGTAAAACAAACTTGCTATTACACTACATGTTATTCCATACGTTACTGGGAGGTGATGATAGGTCACTCCCTCAGACACAGATGCAGGTAACTGCATGCAGACGTAGCAGTCCCTCACGTCCATCGTCTTTACATATTCATACAGTAATTTTGAAAATACATTGTTAGAGAGATCATTTATAGACCTCTCTTTATGTAAATAATTTCTATCTATATTAGTCGGATATACTTTCTGAAGCTTTTCTACATTAGTTTTATTCTCACTATGTCCTTCTATTGTTTCTAGTGTAACTTTAAATGAAATCATTAAACCCAACGCACTCCATAGAAGCATTAGTAATCCTGTACAACAACAACACATTTTAAACCATCTTCTAAGAAATACACATTTAGTTTTTCTACTTTCTGTGTTTGCCATTTCGAAAAATGATCAGTGTCTTTTGACTTAGCCTCTTCTACTTCACAACTAGTATTGTCTAACCCAAGGCTCTAAGCACCTACTTGGTTCCATCAGTTATGTCTTTTCCAGTAATTTATTGTCTTTCCATTGGAATCACTTATGGTCTTTTCAGTTTGGCATTTGATCGTCTTTCACTTTTCTTTCAAAATCTTGATACAGAACTTCCTGAACATCCGTTTATTCTCCAATGTCGGACAAGATAACTCTCAGGATTTCCGATTCTTCGTCTTCCTCAACCACTTCTGGTACAGTCACCTCTGGATTTTCTTGGCTATCCGCCTCTTCTTTTATTTCAGGCAGAGCCACATATGACCATTCTGGCAACTTATACTTCTGGTTAGGTTTTCTCGGTCTCTTATTTTCCTCTGCTGTCGTTTTTCCCTCGTCTTTCAATTTTTCTTGACTAGATACTTCATTCACTTGTTCAGCTCTAGATTAATTCACTCGTGTCAATCGGTATCTCAATCTCTTTATTTTGTTTGGCCAAATTTAATTTCTTGCTGATCTTTTCAATTTATTTCCTTTATCATTTTTCTCAGCTCTCCATGCTCTCTTTCTCAGGACTCGACCTTCTGGTACTTCTTCTTCACTGCTCTCTGATTCTGTTGCAACTTGACTTTTACTTTCGACTGTTTTTCTTTCCACCACTTCTTGTATTTTCCCTACTTCTGTCCCTCCTCGTGTTTCTTCCACACAATCTTCCTGCTGACTAACTGTTCCTTCCTCTGAGTATTTGAATTCCCTACAACTCCTCGGGGGGTCTTCCGCTAAAATCTTTCCCTCACTTTCTGTATCTGTCACCTGACCATCTGCTTTTGTTACTTCAGGTGGAATTTCTCTCAACTTTCCATCAGGAACTTCTTTATTGAAAACTTCTTTAATGGTTTCTTCACTGCTTTTCTCTTTTCCTGTATGTACCTGTGCTTGTTCAGTCTCTGAGTCGGAGGTGGTGTCAGAAATCGGCAACTTCCTCCTCGGGGGAATGTTCTCTGGGGCAACGGTCAAATTTTGTTCTGATCCCCCTTCCAAGATTTTGTCCTGTTCTGGTGTCCTCAGTATCAGATTCAGAGCTAGTTTCTGATTCTTCAAAATACTCTCCTTCCTTGTTATCCACTGGATTTGGAATTCGCAAGGTATGACTAGCATGGATCCAGTTCTTTACTCCTGCACACTTCACAGCTGTTGTCGTAGTTAAAATCACTTGTCGTGGTTTTCCCCAACGTGGGACCAAACAGTTCCTTCTTCTGTGCCCTTTAATTCTCACCCAGTCACCTGGGATTACATCATGAGCTGGCTTCTTTTCAAGGGTGGTGGCATCCGATCCAACCTGATGAAACACAGAATGTACGGAGTCAGCCAACCCCTTACAGTAATCCAACACCAAATCATCAGAGATAGGCAATAACTTGTTGACTGGTATGAATACATGCCTCATTGCTCTTCCGATCACTATCTTGTGGGGACTCAAACCTGTGGTCCTATCTGGAATTGATTTAATAGTCATGAGTACCAGAGGCAAGACATCAGGCCATTTCAATCCTTTGGCTAAACACATCTTTCCTAATCTGTTTTTAATAGTGCCATTTACGTGTTCCACCACACCAGAAGCCTCCGGGCGATAGGCACAATGCAGTTTTTGTTGTACATTCAATGCCTCACAAATTAGCTTCATGATTTCATTATGGAAATGTTTTCCTCTATCTGACTCAGTTGTGACTGGAAACCCAAATCTAGGGATGAACTCCCTCAAAAGCAGTTTTGCTACTGTAATTCCATAACTTCTCCTTGTGGGATATGCTTCTACCCATCTAGAAAACAGGCAGACCATCACTAAAACATATCTCAACCTGTTACAGGGGTGCATCTCAATGATGTAGATTTGCATTCTGGTGAAAGGCCCTCCTTCTCGACCTATCGTTCCTAGACTTACCACTGTTTTCCTTCCAGGATTGAACTGTTGACATATAAGGCATCTTTGACAAAGACTCTCAGAGACACGTCTGAATTTTGCATTGTACCATGTCTGCTTAAATAATCTAAGCATTGCATCTCTCCCTACGTGTGCTTGTCCATGACACATCCGTGCCATGGTGGATACCATGCTATCAGGCATAACTGGTCTTCCATCCCGATAAACCCACACATGATCTGTTTCCCTTGGTGCACATCCTGCCTTTACCCACTGTCTCATTTCCTCATCTCCTGCTTCTTCCTGTAACTGCCTCACTTCTTCCCATGTATTCACAATGTTATTAAACAACAAGGGATATGAATTCATTTCCTTTTCTTTTGCCCGATTCACTGAATTCTGATTTTGCGCACAATATTGAGCCATATCGTTTGCATACTGGTTCCCTGCTGCGATGTAATCTCCAGTCTTCTGATGTGCAGCACACTTCACAACAGCCAATTGCTTAGGCAGCTGTATCGCCTCAAGCAATTTCCCAACCACTTCAGCATTCCTTATAGGGGTTCCACTTGGTCAAAAACCCTCTCTGTGACCAGATTTGGCCAAAATCATGCACTACACCGAAGCCATATTGACTATCTGTTATCACAGTCACTCTTACATTCTTTCCCAACTTACATGCTCTGGTTAATGCAAAAAGTTCAGCAACCTGGGCTGATTTTACTCCCTTTAGGTAAGATGCTTCCATTACCGCTGCTACTGTGCATACTGCATATGCTGCACTCAGAATTCCTTCGTCTGTTCTCAATCATGACCCATCCACAAACATCACAGTCACTTTCTGTCAAAGGTACATCTTTTATATCAGGTCGTGGTTTGGTACAGAAATCAATCACATCCAAACAGTCATGATCCACATCATCTCTGACTTCCACATTCTCAGCATCTGGCAATAACGTTGAAGGATTCACATTCAGACATCTTACAAGGCTCACATTTGTTGCACCTAATATGACTTTCTCATATTTAGTCAGACGACTATGCGTCATGAATTGAGTGCGGCTCCTTGTTAAAAGGATTGCCACATCATGAGGTACAAACACTCGCACAGGATATCCCATCACAATTCCTTCGCTCTGTTCCAGACTCTTACAAGTGGCTGCTACAGCTTTCAAACAACCAGGCAATGCTACAGCTACAGGGTCAAGTATAGCTGAAAAATATGCAATTGGTCTTCTCAGTTTTCCATGTTTCTGTATTAATACAGAGAGTGCACATCCATTCCTTTCGCTGCAGTATAGTTCGAATTCCTTCTCATAGTCAGGCATGCCAAGTGCTGGTGCCTCACACAAACTGTCTCTCAATTGTTTAAAGGCTGTTAATTCTTCCCTATTTAATTCAATGGGGTCTTTTACATCACTTCTCGTCAGACGTACCAAAGGTTTTGCAATCAGGGAAAGAGTTACTTATCCACTGACGACAATATCCAACCATTCCAAGAAACATTCTCACTTCTCTTTGGGTCATTGGGGCTCTCATTCCTTTTATTATCTTGATTCTCTCTGTAGTTATTTTTCTCAGTCCTTTTTCAATTTTGTGGCCTAAATATTGTACTTCTTTCTGACAGAATTGCAATTTCGATGGGGATACTTTAACCCCTTCAGCGCGGCGCGGATTCCCGCGCTGTGCTGAAGGGTTCGAGCGCGGGCGGGGCCATGACGGAACGGTTCCGTCATCCGCACAGCGCAACCGATGCTCATGACGGAACCGTTCCGTCATGAGCATCGAAGGGGTTAAGTCCTCCATCTGCTAGATGATTTAGCTATGCTATGGTATCCACTACACAAGCTTCTCGTGTTTTTGACGCCACAAGCATGTCGTCAATGTACTGTACCAGTACTGAGCTCTCAGACATCTCTAGATCTTCTAAGGACTTTTTCAATATTTGGTTAAATATTGAGGGGCTCTCTGTATACCCCGGTTGGATTCGGCACCATGCCAAAATATGTTCGCCAAACCGGAACGCAAAAATCTGCTAACTGTCTTGATGCAATGGGATGGAAAAGAAAGCATGACACAGGTCAATTACTGTGTACCATTCTGCATCATGTGGAATCTGATACAAAATCACAGATGGATTTGGTACAATAGAACAATATGACACAACACTTTTGTTTATTTTTCTCAAGTCTTGCACTATTCTAAATGTTCCATTAGGCTTTTTCAGACCCATAATTGGTGGATTACATGGACTACTCATTATTTCTCTCAAACTACCTTGTTTAATCATTTTCTCTATTATAGGAGTAACTCCTTCAATTATTTCGGATGTCAATTTATACTGAGGAATATTTGGGTAACTTATTCCTTCCTTTACAGTTACTTTTACAGGATCTACATTTTTCATTAGTCTCACATCTTCTCCTGTGAAATCCCAGACTTCTGCGTTTACTGTCTTTTTCAATTCTTTTGGTAGTTCTTCAGGGTTAAATACAGCAAATGCCTCAGTAATCTCAGGTTCCATATTAGCCATAGTCATTTTATACAGTACATCTTCATCAGGGGTCTCAAATGCTATACAATCGGGAGTGTAAAATATGGTGCAATTCATTTTGCACAGTAAATCTCTTCCTAACAAATTTACAGGGCTTGAATCACACACAACGAAGCGGTGCATTTCAGAAAATTTCCCTATGTTACCTTTTACTGGTTCAGTGAGATACGTTTTAATCTGTCTGTTGGATACTCCAACTACTTGGATTGTTTCATCCGAGAGAGGAAGGTTTTTAACATCAGCTGACCCGACAGTTGAACGAGTAGCACCAGTATCTACTAAGAAAGTAATATTTTCATCATTTACCTTTCCATCCACAAAAGGACCTGTCTGGTCTACTTCTAGAAATTGCGCCAAGTACTCACTCTCCTTCCTCCCCTCGGCACCGTCAATACCTTTCTTCTGACTCTCTCATCGCGTTGTAGCCAATACTGCGAAACAGCACAAGCGCACGGCAGCTTAGTTACCTGTTCTTCGTTGTCTCATTACTGCATTTCTGAGGATTTACGCTCTGTGGAAAAGGCGGTTTTGGCGCCTGATTCTGTTGGGCAACAACCTGCTGCTGTGGCTGTGGTTGACAACTCACCTCTTTCTGCACCTGCGAATTCAATGATGCATTATCACCATTAGTACTCGGAGGAAATTTACACTCAGATTTCCAGTGCCCTATTCTTCCGCAATTATGACATGGCCACTTCTTTTTGGCTTCTTCTATATTAAATTGTCCCATTCCTTTTCCAATATTAAATTTAGGTTTCATACCTGCACCATTTGCCTGTTCAATCAATTGAGCTTCCTGTCCTTCTGCCACTTTTACCTGTGCCCACATAGCCTTTTCTTTTAATTTACGCTGTTTGGCTTCAATTTCATCACTAAAATATTTTGCATGTCTCAGTACTTCATCTGTTTTCTTATTTTGCCAGTCCACTGTATGCTGTTTAATCATTTCACTTATTTCTGGACGCAGCCCATATACAAATCGATATACAAAAGGACTTAAATCTTTTTCACTCAAATTTTCATCACCACTAAACTGCTTAAAGACGAGAATTAACCTCTCATAATAAGCGTGTACCGATTCCTTAGCTTCCTGATGAGTTCTGTCAATTTTTACCCAATCATTCTCCTTGGGAGGTACTTTGTATTTCAGAAAGGTAATTACCTGTTCATATTTTTTCATAACTTCCGGATCAGGGGCACCCGTTTTTGGGTCTCTGGCGTACTCTTGTGTAGGCCAGTTTATCATGATTTTGCATTCTGTCCATAAATCTGCTGGTACTATTATGTCAAATAGACTATTTAAATCAATCCATAAAACTTTTGATAACTTTATGAACCTATCTACCTGCCTATACCACTCAACTGGCTTTTCGTGTAGTCGAGGGAAATCATTGGTAAATGACAAAAGATCTTGTCTAGTCCAAGGGACATGTACATATCCTCCTTCTGGAATTTCTCTCATGGGACATTCTGTTACTACCTTTTCCTTTTCTCTTACGGGGAAGGCTGCAAACGTTTTGTCTGAGACATCATCTCGTTTTCGCAACCACCTACTCTTCAATTTATCTACATCTCCCTATTTTCTTAACAAAATGATTATGTCTTTAATCTGAGTTGTTCTTCCTGCGGTGTTCAGATTTTCAATATCCTTTTCAGAAAAATTTACTTGGTATTGTTTTTGTAAAGCTTTTACTCTTTCGAAGTCTATACCCATTTCATTTGCCACTTCTTCTAGTCTTTCGTGTAGATTCCTTGCTCTCCAGGTTACACTTTTACATAAAAATAGTAATTCTTCATCCTGATAGGTTTTTAACTTCTCCGTGGGGCTAGTTCCTACTATTAATTCTTCCAAAAGAATCTTCAGCTTGGCCACATCTATAGATTGGTATTCTGTATTTTTCTGCTGTAAACTCCTCAGCCATTCACTTAATTCTTCTGAAGTAGGGCCTACACTATGTCTCTCAGTATTTTGTTGTGCTAAACTCTGCGGTGATCCTGGGACTGATTCTGTCATTATTATTCTATCCACTAAACTTTGATTTACTGTCAAATTTTTAGGCGTACTTTGTTCTGAAATACCTGCTGTTTGTCTCCATGGGTTCTCATCTGCAATTTTTTCTGGCCTCTCGGTTTGTTTATTACTGTTATAAGGAATCGTCAGACAATGCTCACTATCCTTCTGTTTATCAAAAATAGGCATTACAGGTCCTATAGTTACTGCAACGGTTACGGCTTCCAAATTTTTGGTCAATTCCCTAATCTTTTCAGTTAACTATTTAGTGGTTTTCGCGAGTTCAGCTGAATTTTCATTACCTGTTTTACCATGTTGTGTTTTCTCTACTTCTCTAAAAGGATTGTTTCTTCCTACTTCTTGTGGTACTGATTCAAATTTTATATTTCGTGGAATCGCTCTTATTGGGACACTTGGTGTCAATAATGTGGAATCTGATTGATATGGGGGTGGATTTTTATAAAACATGTCGTCAAGAACATTATCCTCCGATTCATGCACACCATACCCTCCTGACTCAATATTATTTCTCTTTTCCATACATTTTCCATTGCTAACTTCTTCAGCATTTCTTGCAGGAAACAAACCCTCAGTCATATTTGCGCTTCGCCCTCTCCTCATTCTATCATGATTCTCCTGTCCATACGATCTACCAAACATATATTTGTACCTTCCGCCACTCCTCTGTCGTTCCCTGTCATGCATCTCATTGTCCCATTCTGTCAATGCTTCAAACTGTGTTGGTCTAGGTCTCGGTTCTAGATTCATCATTCTCTCTCTCAAATTTCTCAAAACCGCTAAATTTAACGAACCATGTTCCGGAAATGCTAAGACTCCATCATCTTTTGAATACTTTGCCCAAGTGTCCAACCAAATACAAGTATGATATCCGTTTTTCGCAACCATATAGGATGCAGGCGATTTTGGTGGTGGAAGCAACTGTCCCCCTCTAGTCACAATCGGTTTGTCCTTTGTAAATAAGCTCTTTATTTTTCCGAACCAGGACTTTTTCTCTTTTTCTGGTGGATCGTAATACATCATTTTGTCTTCCGTGTATCGCTAGATTTTCCCTACGACTATTCTGTTGTTTTAACCAATCGTAGCACGACTCACACTAACGCACCAATCAAGAGCGTTTACGTCACCCTACAATTCTCCACTCCTAGCGCGGTGCACACTAACACGACAATTAGGAGCGTCTACGGTGTTTTACAGCTGACCAATCCCAGCTCGGTCTTTCTGACGTCAGCTTCTCTCGCTACTCCTGCTTCTGCTGACCCCTCCTTTCCAAAATGTATCTGCAAACTTTCTTTTGTTTCTTCGGACTTACAAATCTGTTAGTAATGACATAAAAATGCCACCATTATCTGTTTCGCTAATAAAAGAATAGTTAATTACCTTTCTTACAAGAATTCCATCTTTCTCGAGAGCAGCGCTTACCTCTGCCCTACTACGGAATCGTTACTTCCATTGATAAAGTAGCACATCCCTCTACCTTACCCTTCTAGCAAGCATTAGCTAACTGTTTCTCTAGAATTAAGACACCTAGTTGGAGACGCTCTGCTCCTGAGAAATAAAACCAGAGTTTCACAATTAACCTGAATGCCATTTCATTCACGCACTTTCATACGGAAAATGTAGTTCATTCACACAGAATTCTGTCTTTCCCGAGAGCAGCGCTTACCTCTGCCCTACTACAGAATTATGACACTTGTTAACAAAGTAGCACTTCCCTCTACTTTATCCTTCTACCAAGCTTAGGGAACACCTATTACCTTTCTAGTGATAAGCGTAATCAGAGTGCCTTTTGGACTCCTGGTACCCAAGACCAAAATTTCACAGGTGACCTTCGCTATCATACATTTCTCTCATACAGAAAATGTCCCTAGCGGCAACACACGACGATGTTACCAAATCGAACCCAGACAATGCATTGTGCAACTTCAATTGTTACACGTTTTCCCTGTGTACCTACAGGGCAACAACAATTCGGTCTTTCCCGAGAGCAGCGCTTACCTCTGCTCTACTATGGAATTGTTACAAACTTCCGACTTCCTACATCCCAGAAGCCGTCAAACAACATAGAACTCGACGCAACTCAACATAGAGTGTTAATACATAAACCAATACTTAGCCACAATCAATAATCAATAAGCAATTTAGAAGCAATAATCACCAAATAACACCATAACTGTACCAGAAAAACTGATCCAGCGTAAGACCGGGAAAATGGGGAACGACATAAACCGATATCCTCCCTGCATCGCAGACGCGTCGTCACGAACACTCATTCATACACGCACTCATTGGTGGGGCCCATAACACCAACTCACACACGTCACCATTCACGAGTCTACACATACAGGAGGGATGAGTAATTCAAGCGCTGGACATGTGGGGGGGGAACACCTTATAACCTATAGGGAGAGAAAGTTATTTTACAAAATATACATTAACATCCGTCGCCTATAGATCCCTAATCCAAAACATCAAGGCACTCCTCCCACTTGGTCGATGGACCAATTAGTTGGATTGGTTGATGGTGATTTAGAACCAGCTAAAACATATTTAAGACTCAGAATTAATGAAAAACCACAAACTCATATTTCTTGTTAATCAATATTCGTTTATCTAAAATTTCATAATGATTTATATTTGCATTTGTCTCGTCAAAGTTTAGAATATCTAGATCAATTCAAGTAAATTGCAGAACATCTTATTTACTTAATCTGGCTATTTCGGATCCTCTAAATCATTGGCTCAGCATAACCGAGTCTGTTGCAAATTGTCTGAATAAAGCAGGCCAAAGCACAAAGTCCTCTGCTCAGCACATTACAGTCCCCAATTTTATCAAAGGACCAGAAATCGTGCAAGCATCTATCATAGCCCGTGAATTTGGAAAAAGTTTGCAGTCATCAAGCGGTCGGGCAGCATCTGGACCATCAGGAAAGGCCTCACGAACATAGCATACCTCTCTATTCTACCACCCTTTTTTATAATGATTTCATGTTAAAGAAGATACATTTTTAGGCTTAGGACAGTCGTGATTGGCTGGTTTGGATCGTCCGATTCTTATTCCCCGATTCTCAGTACAGTTCGAGGGGTGAGATCGCTTGTCAGCCAAAGTGTCGTCTTGTTCCGGTTTACTGTAAGGTTGATTGTTCCCCTATCTTGGTGAACCACCAAATTCATATCCTTGACCGGGAACATGATGAGCAAAGGTCGCTAAGAGGTTCAGGATACTGTTCGCACTTGCGCAGTTCACTCCGTACCTCACGAGACAGTGGCCACTTCTGCATGCGATGTCAGCGGCCATATTGGATTTGGGCCCAGATGTCAACTTAAGCGAAACAAACACAAAAGAATAATTAATACATAAAAATGGTGATTCTAATGTTAACCCTTTACTAATCCCTCTATGTGCTTGTATTTATTGTATTGTATTGTATGGAGATCTTGTATAGCGCAGCTGTCACCCAACGGGTATCCTGGCGCTTAGAGACATGATGAATATGCAAATTAGGACAGCGGGAACCAACTGAGCTCTTAATCAGGAGACTTACTTCCTAGCCCTGGCAAATAGCCAGGACTTAAGGTTCCTCCTGAAGCCCATCAGGGAGTCGGCTTGCCTGATGTTTTGAGGTAGCTTATTCCAGAGACCAGCTGCTGCTGTACCGAAGGCCCTACCTCCCATCATGGCCATCTTAACTCTAGCAATGGAAACCAGGCTTTGACTGGCAGATCGAAGAGGTCTTCTGAGCACATACCAATAGAATCTCTCTCGCAGGGCTATCAGGCCTATATTATGTAAAGCTCTATATACCATGCATAAAGACTTAAAGCTAACTCTATCTCTGATGGACAACCAGTGGAGGTCCCTAAGAGCCAGAGTGGCAGACGAGCAGCGTTGTCTATCAAGAGCCAATTTGGCCGCCATAGACTGGACTCTTTGCAGCCCCTGCAGGATGTATTGAGGGGCACCCAAATACAGGGAGTTGCAGTAGTCCAGTCTGCTCAAGATTATGCTTCTTACCACGAAGGGTCTAGCCTCACTGGGTAGAAGAGGAAGAATTCGCCGAAGGGCTCTTAACAAGGCAAAGCAGATGCTGATTGTTTTATTGGCCTGCGATTGCATCTGGAGGTCCTCATCCATCAACACCCCCAGGTTGCGAACCGTATTTGTTGCCACAATAGGATCCTCCTCAGGCCTAAGCCTAAATTCGCCCAGTAGGGGTTTGGACCTTCTTGCTGCAGAATAGTACAGCAGCTCTGTCTTCCCCCATTGAACTGTAAGGAATTGGCCTTCAGCCAATCCGAGACCTGGCCCATACACGCCTGGAAGATGTTCATAGGCACCGCGTGCTTTCCTTCCAAGGAGAAAAGCAGTTGAGTGTCATCGGCGTAGTTGACCAGGTCGATCCCATAGGATTTTATAATAGGGATCAGAGGACGTAGTTAGATATTAAAAAGGATCGGGCTAATTGCCAAGCCCTGAGGCACTTCGTGACAGACCGGAGACTTCAGGGAGGCAAATGGCACCATGGTTACCACCTGTTGTCCATTTGATAAATAGGATTGCAGCCACTTCAAAACACAGCCCCTCACCCCCAGCCTCTCCAGCCTCGTGATCAGAACTGCATGATTTACTGTATCGAAGGCAGCCGACATATCCAGCAACACCAACACCGAGGAGTCACCGTTATCGGGGCGCATTCTTAACTTATCCAACACAGTTGTCAAAGCAGTCTTCGTTCCGTGACCAGGCCGGAATACGAACTGGTCCCTGTCTAGTAGATGGTTTTCTTCAAGATAACACGACAGGGACTTACTGACCATTTTTTCCAAGATCTTAATAGGAAAAGGCAGGAGGGATATAGGTCGAAAGTTGGCTGGTATTAAAGGATCTAAAGATGGCTTCTTCAACAGGGGTGTTACCACTGCCTGCTTCCAAGCCTCTGGTACTACTCCTTCACTCGGGGATTGGCAGCATATTTGTCGCAACCATGGGAATAGATCAGTACCATACTCCTTCCAGATCTTATGTGGGAGAGGATCAAGAGGTGACCCAGAGGAAATCTGAGCAATGGAGTTGAAAAGTGCTTCAGTAAGAGGTTGGAAGTGCTCGAAGGATATGTCCGTTCGAATTTCCTCATCACCTACCTGGGTGTAGGCAACACCCTGGTTAAACCTTCCCACAATTTTCGCGACCTTGTCGTTAAAAAAAGTGGCAACTTCGTCACAAAGTTTTTGTGATGCCTGCGCTTTATTGGCCAAGCACCCGGGGTTTGAGAGGTCCCTCACGATGTTAAAAAGAGCCTTTGTACCATTGGGCGCCTGTAGAATAGAGCTGGCATAGAATTGTGATTTGGCCCCAATGACGGCCTGTTTATATTGGACCTGTACTAATTTCAGTACTTTCTTATCTGTAACTGAATATGATCTGCGCCACCTCCTCTCGGCCTGTCGGCGAGCCGCGCGTATCTATTGCAGCTCCTCTCTAAGCCAGGGGGCCGAGGGTTTCCTCCTATTCTTGATCTTTTTTAACGGGGCACAGCCGTCAAGGATGTTGGTTATATAGTTACTATATCTATTGTAGTTCTTATCTACTGACTCACCCAGGTTAAAAAGGGTCTGATTTTGAAGGAATGGGCTTGACTGTCTTTTGGCAATTTCCTCCAGTCCCTTCCCCACCGATAGGCAGTTTGAGCTTTCCTGTACTGTGTGGCCTTGGGAATGGTCATCCTAAAATGTATAAGGAAGTGGTCAGTCCAGTTGAGAGGCGAAATGCTAAGCACTTCTGTCTCGGACTGATTAGCATACACCAAATCCAGCACGTGACCTCCCTGGTGAGTTGGCTCTTGTATTAGTTGATGTAGACCAAAATTCTCACAAGTTTGGCTTAGGGCCTGCAGATGGTTCCCTGGGCTCCCAGTATCCCAGAGGCTAAAATCACCTAGGAATAGCAGTCTAGAATGTGTCAGCGCCAGGGCAGCGATGGTATCAAGTAGTGCTTGGTGTTGCATATAGCGTCATTCAAAGCCATTATATTCACCTTTTTCAGTCCTCCTCGATTATGCAACGTCACAAAGCAACATATATCATGCAATATTCTATTACCACATATACTACTCATTAATATGCGTACAGATTTTAGTTATAAAAGTTATTTAGCCATGCAAATAGCAAATCCCATGTGTAGTTTAAGTTTTAATTATGTTGATTAGTATACATGCAATACTCGTTTAATAATATTATAGTTAATAGATTATATAATTAGTATTTTCATGCATGAATAGAGGAGGTATACAAAATTTTGCACTACCTGCTCCATCAGTTGCATTAATATAAAGCACACTCAACCCCTAAAACTGTCAGTGTCCAGTACATTTGAGACAACCAGATATGTTAGGCATCCATTACAAGGAACCAGATCATATAGATAACAGGTATCTGTGGGATGTCAATGTAAGCAAATCACTTTATAATGTGGAATGTTATGAGAAGTGCAGAACGACAGCATGGAATGAGAGCCGGTCATATGGAATCTTGGAGTGCATCTTTCAGATGGGCTGACTGTGGACGCATCTTAGTTGGATCTGGCTGATGGCGAACGAGGCTCTTAATCAGTAAACACTTTTTCACACCTACTCCTCGTTCTGTAATAGAACTTTTTAGTAATACTGACCATTTCGTAAAAACATGTTAGGTTTTATATCAGACCTGTCCTGAGAGATCCTGGACATAAAGGAGAAAGAGGAAAAACATTAAGGTGCCCACAAGAAACAAACGAACTGGAGAGACTTCAAAACAAACAAATCTAGGATGGGAAAACCTGGAAAGGTCAAGGTAGTGTGGAAGGAGCATTGAAGGCAAAGTGGGCAGATGTGACGAACGTGCATAAGGCACAGGAGTCAGTCGATGAACAAGCAAGTTTTCATTCTTTTTCGTGGAACTGGAGTATATTTTCTGCATCTCTCAATGTATGGGGAGTGAATTCTAAACTGCAGAAACTGTACAGGAAAAGGCTTTATCTGTAGCTTCCAAGGTTCTATGTTGAAAGCTAAGGGCTGCATTCTTAGATTTCCTGTTGGTTTTGAAAGTTTGAGTAAGGTGTACAATTAACCAGGTCACTGCAGATGTAAGGCATTGTATGTAATGCAGGCTTTCTACATTTAATCCTGGCCCAAAGAGGTAGCCTTTGCTGTTCTCTGAATACACGAGAAATGTCATATATTCTCGATGCCGAGAAAAGCCTAGCTGCACACTGGAGGGTAGTAATGACATAAATGCAAAACAGTTTTCAAATTTCACACCATCTTCCACGTACACCTAATTTTTTAAAAGATCAAGCAAAACATGAACAGCTGGAGGAAGAATTTTCCCTCAGCTGACTGAGCAGGTGTAGGAAACAGCAGCCAAATCACCATCAGTCAACTTTTTAGTCAATAGTACAGTACTTAATTTGTGCCAGTGGTTGCTATTGATGCCACCACATTCCATGCCTTTGATATTTAGTGTCTTTGCGAAGTTCCAAAATAATAGGTTTATCCAGTGACATTACATAAAGAAAGATCTTTTGATCTTTCAGGAGGCTAAATGAGCGACCCTCCATAATAAAACCAGTTGTTCGCGTGAATACTAGTTTTACGAAAGATTTCTCTCCAATATTCTGATTACTACACTGTAAGCAATAGGGTAGATAGATGAAGACAATTCAGAGGTTTATTCTGCGTTTCTAATACCTAGCAATGGCTCACCACAGTGAGACTCTTGAAGATAACCAATGTTTTGGTACGAGGGAGTTTACGGCCTTGGGTTATCTTTCAGAGCTTTTTAGCCAATGTATGTGACAACTGTGCTTCAACAAAATCCTCAAGAAGAAACCCCTCTTTAACGGTTCTTGAAGAAGAAGTGTTTGTATCAACCTGGCTTTGTGCACGGTGTATGGATGGGCCGTTCCATTTCAGTGGTGGAAGTGGGCGACACCATGGTATGAATAAATTTTGGCACCTGCAATCTTTTTGTTGTTGTACTTATTAAGAATGCCATTGAGCCCAAAACTAGACACATCCTGGGCTCTGGATCGACTAAGCACATGCCCAGTGGTAAACTCTATGTTTAACTGTACATCAATCAAGGTGGAAAGAAAAACTCTGTCATCATGTTTTTCACTATTTTAAGCACATTCATGTTTACATTACAATAACGAAAGTGGTAATAGGTATCCAAGCCTACATGAGACTGCCCTACCTTTTGCATCTCTTTTTAATGTATGTTGCCTTGTTTAAAAAAAAAAGTGCCTCCTAGTGAGGCACAAACTAAGTATGTAATGCACAACATTGTTTACACGGAAGAGGTGCTTCTTGAGAAAAGTATTATAAGCTATGTGTAAAAAAAAGAATCACGTTTTATTATAAAAAATGTGCACAATGGGACGAGGCTGTTCTTCCTGCTGTGATGCAGGAACAACAGAGCTAATAAAGGCCATGTGTGTCCTCCAATGCAAGGCAAAATCATGAATTTCTGGTGAGTTATAATTAAATAACATCTAGTTTCATGAGGACATCCATGTATATTCTATATTGATGAAATAGCTTTTCTGTTTATGCGGGTTTCAATAGTTATGTTATACTTCGCTCTCATTGAGCACAGTTGGCAAGAATAGCCGGATCCAAAATCAAGTTATTTACTGTTCTGCGTTCAACACGGTCTCGTACTCTCTCCTTCTTAACAGGATGTGGCATGCAGGAGTCCACGGTCAGGCTCAAATCTTACATGGAAGGCAGGACAGGGGTAGGTTTTCTCACCCCTTTTCCTTCAACCTCTAAACCACTTGACTGTGGGGTGCCTCGGGGTTCGATCTGGAATCAGACCCTTTTTAATTTCTATTGGGTGCCTCTAGCTAACCAGGAATTTATGCATATTTTCTTATGCTGCTGGCCTTCTAGAATAATGAGGTGGAAGCACTAAATTCTTTCAAGCCTTTTCTGAAGACGTGTGGAAATGGATGAATGACAATGGTCTCAAATGTAATCCTGAAAAAAGAAATTATTTTCTCTGGTACCCGTCACTACCCAGATTGCCATAACTGGTGGCCTTTAGAACTCAGTGCCCTTTTACCTCCGGTCCTTTCTTCTTGTGTAAGAAATCTAGGTTTTAAACTGGACTCTAATCTGTCTTTCAAACTACAGGTTAAGGCTGTATCTGCTAGCTGCTTCTTCACCTTGAAACCACTTAGGAAAATGCCCCATCTAGTGCCTGAAGATAATCGTAAAACCATTGTGCGTTCTCTGGTTACGTCCAAGCTGAATCATGCAAATTGTTTATATCGGAGCCTGCTATCTTATTCGTTGCATCATCTGCAGATATCCCAAAATGCAGTAACACGACTTGTACTGAAGGTTCGAGCGTGCTTATCAGTTTCTGTCCATCTGAGACAACTTCATTCACTAACCAAATCAATTTCAAGGTATTCATTTTTTCTCATCTGTAGTGTAGCGCTCTAGTGTTCCTGCCGCGTTACCGCAGATAATGCTGGGAGCGCCAGCGGCCATGTTGGCCGCAGTGTGAAAACAGAGCCGAGGGGCGAGCACACGTCGTTCCCGGCACTCCGGAATTATATTAATAAACCCATTAGATAATATACTTGGTGTCTGCCTCGTGAATACACAGAGTCTCCTACAAATTGGCAACGAGGCTGGGGAGGGGGACACACCCACTTCTAGCCCCATTACGCGACGCGCACGCGGTACATGTGGGACAGCAGGAGCCAGCAAATCGGAGCGTGGCAGCGGAGCGGCTGCGGGAAGCTGATCCTTCGAGGGGAGCAGCATTCTATGATACTCAGCGGCGGACAGGCGACACCTGGTGGCCATAGACAGGCGGTGCACCCATCCAGCCCTACAGCCAGTAAGCATCTGAGCCACAGTGAGTGCAGCTGCACCCCCACCCATAGCGCGCAGAGTGAGGCACCTAGGCAGGAGCACGAGCTCCTGGATCCAGTGAGAGAGTGGGGGGGGGGGGGGGATGTCCCAGTCCCACGAGGCCTTCCTGCTATACCCCGACCGGCCAGCCCTGCCCCGGCAACACACAGCAACTACCCCAGGAGTGCAGCAGCGTCTCTCCCCGGAGGGGAAACACACACAGGCACTGAGAGGCCGAATCTAGAGCCGCATCACTGGGTCACGTTCCAAGGCGGTGGCAGTTAGTCCAAGCACCAGAGGCAGCGCAGAGGAGTGCACATTAGTAACAGGACCACCCCCCCCTCACCTAGAACATTCCAAGGACTGCCCCAGGGGCCACAAGCCACACGCTGCACTCCACAAGTGCTAGCACCAGGGAGTGAGTCAGGCCCTGGAGGTGATCTGATCCTGGCGTAACAAGGACAGGCCAAGGGGGGGGGGGGGGGGAGAGGACCTCGCGCTTCCAAGGGCGACCAGCTCTCGCGAGTCTAGTGCACCAGGGAGTCCCCCACACAGGACGGACGAAGAGCCACAGCAACGGCGAGAGGCCATGTGCGCCCAAACCTTCTCCCTCACGAATCCGGTTCCCTGCCTGCCGAAACCGGGAGAACCGGCCATGAAATGGGAAGACTGGAAAGAATACTTCCTGAACTATCTGTCGGCGCTGGAGGACGAAGGGGACGAAGTCTTTCCGAGTAAGCGGAAAAAGAAGATTCTGCTACACAATTTAGGTCCAGAGGGCATCAGAGTGTACATAAACCTAGTAAAAAACAGACAAGGCCTGCGGACGATGATGTATTCCAACATGCCATAGAAAACCTGGACAGCCACTATCCACCTGTGGTGTGCACGGCGATTGATCGCTTCAACTTCTTCCAACGGAAACAGAAAGCGGGGGAGTCAGTTGATGACTACGTAGCGGCACTGAAGAGGTAGGCGACCACATGCGAGTTTGGAGGGCTCCATGATGACTTCATATGGGACCAAATCATCATGCACACGGTAAATACATCCATACAGGAGAAGTTGTAGGTCAGTGGTGATGCACCCCTCAAAGAGATAGTGGCGATGGTCAAAAAAGCGGAACTCTCGAAAAGGTGTGTGGAGGCCGCCAAGAAGGATAGTGCCAGCAGAGCCACAGTCAGCAAAGTCACAGAGGCCAGGAGCAGAGGCAGCTAGCACAGGGAGGGCCAAGACAGCCCCAGAAACTAGTCACAAGAACGGGCATGAACCAGAGACCCCAGGGAGAGGGGAAAAAAAGTTGCTACAGGTGTAGAAGCTGGGCACACGCGGCCAGTGACAAACGATGTCCCGTCTTCAGATCCAAATGCTTATCCTGTGGGATAGTGGGGCACTTTGAGAAAGTCTGTAGGCGAAAACCACGGAAGACGTCAGTCAAATACGTACCACAAGACACCGAAATTGAGGAAGGAGGGGGTGAAGAAGAGGAGGACTGTGTGCTGTGCATTGATGATCAAGTCCTGGGCATCGATGGGGTCAGGACACGCAAACCGCTGTGTGAACTTTCCATAGGAGGGGTCCAAGTCTCTATGGTTGCCGACTCAGGGTCCCCGTACACCATCATACAACATAGCGTTTGGGACAGAGCCTTTGCAAGGATCATAGATACGCATCTTCTCCCTCCGGACATCCATCCGGTCACCTTCACATGAGAACCCATTCCCATGGTGGGGTATTGCCGGCTACAGTTTGAATTCAAAGGACGCACAGCAGAAGAAGCGCTATACGTGGCGGAGAAGGGACCCTCTGTGCTCGGATGGGTGGATCAAGGTGAATTAGGGATCCAACTAAATCCAGGAGGCATAACGCAAGTACTGATGGCGGATCACGCACGAACTGACGAAGCCAACACGTGGAGGACAGGTTTCCCCAACAGTCTTTGGAGGCACCATCGGCAAGTTCACAAAGTTCACACACAAGATATGCCTCAAGGAGGGGGACCAGCCAGTGAGCCACAAGGTGAGGAACATACCATTTAACTGCAGGGACGCAGTGCAACAATAATTGCAACGCCTGGAGGACAATGGTGTGATAGAGCCAATAGAGAGTGCGGAATGGCTGGCTCCCCATGTGGTAGCCCGGAAACCCAACGGGAAGGTACACCTA
Source organism: Triturus cristatus (assembly GCF_964204655.1). Lineage (NCBI taxonomy): Eukaryota > Metazoa > Chordata > Amphibia > Caudata > Salamandridae > Triturus > Triturus cristatus. Next base: position 789,601,993 of record NC_140580.1, read on the forward strand.
TGCATAGACTTGAGGGAGCTCACCAAGTACATAATAGTCTACAAGTTCCCGCTGACCCGAATAAATGAAATGCTGGCCTTGACAAAAGGCATCAACTGGTTCTCCACCATAGACTTGACCTCGGCGTACCACCAAATAGCACTACATGCAACATGCAAGAAATTAACCTCGTTCATCACGCCGTTTGGGTGCTACCGGTTCCGGCGGATGCCTTTCGGCCTAGCTTCCGCGGTGCCGGTATTCCAAAAGTTGATGCATAAGCTCTTCAAGGATACGGAAGGGGTGCAATACTTCCAAGACGATATCTTGGTCATGGGGAGAACCAAATCGGACCAGGACAATGAGCTGACCCAAGTCCTGCACATTCTGGAGCGGAATGGTCTCACGGCAGAGTGGGATAAGTGCAAGTTCGGAGTGACATCAGTCACGTACCTGGGCCACGAGATTAGTGACAAAGGTGTCACACCCAAACAAGCGAATGCCAAGGCTATAAAGGATGCTCCTACGCCCAGAAGCAAGGATGATGTCCGTTCATTCCTCGGAATGGTGGAATTTTATAGCAAATTTGTACCTCATTTTGCCACCAAAACGCACAACCTGCGTCAGCTGCTGAAGGAAAAGACGACCATTGCATGGACATCTGTGAAACGGTACCTCTGCATGGCTTCGACCAACATGCTCAGTCCATCCTCACCACAGATGCGAGTGACAGAGGACTGGGGGCGGTCCTTATGCAAAGGTCCGAGGAAGGCGAGATGTCAACGTCAGCTTCGCGTCCCGTACCCCAAGCCCGAGCGAAGAAAAATTCAGCGTAATTGAAAAGGAGATGCTGAGGGCAATCTGGGCAATGGAAAGATTTCGCCAATTCCTTTGGGGCTCCAGGTTCCTACTCAGGACGGATCACAAGCCACTCGTGAAGTTGCTCACATCCAGCGGACATGCAAGTGCCACGCCTCGCATAGCAAAAATGACACTGAGGTTACTAGACTATGTGTACGATGTAGAGTATATTCCGGGCTCCAAGAACAAGGTGGCGGATTTCCTCAGTAGGGTGGCGGCGATGGAGGATGCGCCAAAACCGACAAGTGAGGATGAATACACCATAGCCTTCGTGGATGACCAGGAAGCTGTCATAAGCGCACAGGAGTGGAGAGAGGCATACAACAACAACGCGAGTCTCACAACACAAACGGTTCATAATTACAGGATGGCCAGAAAAAAGACATCTGGAGGCAGAACACCGCAAATTCTATGAAGTTCGAGAAGAACTGTCAGTTGGGGACAACGATGTATTCATACTGCGAGGAGACAAAGTAGTTCCACCAAGTCAATTGATAAAGAGACTATTATCAATAATGCATGAAGGACATCTAGGCATTGTGAAAATAAAGCAGAGAGCCAAGCAAGCATACTGGTGGCCAGCTCTAGACAATCAGGTGGAGAAGCACGTCCGGGATTGTGCTTTGTGCAGCAATGCAGACAAGACGCAGACCACTTTGCGTTCTCCATTGGGGAAGTTTGCCCAGCCAGTAAATCCATGGGAAGAATTGGCAGTGGACATCTTAGGTCCCATACTGGATGAACAGAGTATAGGCAATTGTACTGGTAGACAGGTACTCTAAATGGCCGGAAGTAGAGGTGTGCGAAAATGTGGGCACTGACGCTGTACTGACATTCCTCACGACCACATTTCTAAGAGAAGGAATACCAAGAGTTATAACCTGTGATAACGGGCCGCAATTCACGTCAGACAAATGGAACGCATTCATGGAGCAGAACGGAATACGTACCAAGCTCAAGGAGAGAGTGCAATGGCAAAGGGAAGCAAAACACCAGAGACACAAAACTGGGTCCAACCCGGTAGTGACAGAGATACCTGGGCAGGCATGCCGGTGAGATACACCCGCACCGGCAGGACAGTGGTACTGCCCAAAAGATATTGAGAGTTCGACATGGAAACATAACCTCCTTATGCAGGAACTATTGTTGGACACTGTACAGTTTGGTTGTTGTTTGTTGCAGTGTCAATAAAAGGGGGGAGATATGTAGTGTAGCGATCTAGTGTTCCTGCCGCGTCACGGCAGAGAATGCTGGGAGCAACAGCGGCCATGTTGGCCACAGTGTGAAAACAGAGCCGAGGGGCGAGCGCACTTCGTTCCCGGCAATTATATTAATAAACCCATTAGATAATATACTTGGGGTCCGCCTTGTGAGTACCCAGAGCCTCCTACATTATCGAGCCTTTCATCTCAACAGTCCTCTGTATTTGAGGAGAAGGCTTAAAGCTTACTGCCAGTGCAGAGCCTTGCAAACAAATACATTGAATCTTTTGCAAGTGCTGAGGGTATGCAAGGGAAGATCTTTTGCGTTTCTGACTGCCAAACTTTGGAACTCCCTTCCTATTGCTCTGCCCCCTCTGAATCGATTTTTCACAAACATGTAAAGACTTTAATTTTTGCTGCCTAAGTTATAGGATCCGGGATTTTGGAGGGTTTGGGTCATTACTGGTAACTTGCTGCTAGCGCCGGGGAGCTTCTTTTGAAGCAGCTGTGGACTTTCAAAATGTTATTGTATTGTACTGATGCAGAACAGTGAGGAAACGAGTTGTGCGCACTTTTGCTACATCACAAATGGTCCACCACCCTGCTTGTTCTGCCTTCCATTTCACCAGAGACACACTAGAGTACAAGGGCAGCTCACTGCCTGCACCAACACATTCCCTGTCAGCTGCCTTCTCTCCAGACTAGCGATGGCCAGCAGTTCTCATAGGGCTGCTTCAGCTAGACACCAGCTCTCATCATCAACAATTTTCTAAAGCGCACAGCTACTCCAAAAAAGACAGGAAAAACCCGTACTCAGCAAGCTAGCCCAAAAAGCCAGGTTTTGCGAGACTGGTGCTCGTTTTCAGTCTTATAGAGATGCAGAGGGAGGCTTTTCCAGGCATCTACTGCCAAGAAATAAAAGGGGAAGCCCCCACCACCCCCTTTTTGCGTTTGATTTTTTAAATGTAAAGCAGCCCTGCATCGTCGATTGAAGGGCCCTAGCCTAGCAGGACAATAATGGGGAAATCTGTTTGAGGCATATAAGGTGCCAGTGCCATAAAAAGTTTTATTTGCCAACACCAAAGTTTTGAAAAGGATCCTCTCTTGATCGGCATCCAGTGGGGAGCCTTCAAATACAGAGAAATCAAGTCCACTGCAGGATCCTTAAGACTAGCTGAGCTGCCGCTTTCTGTACCACCTGCTCTCACGTAATGAGGTGACCAGGCAGGCCCTGGTACAAGGCATTTGCATAGTTAAGACGAGATAAATCACTTTTTTTCACGACTGACAGGGCAGCAGGAACAAATATTTTTTTTTAGAACGGTGCAAGACGAAATACAAACCCATCAATGCCACAATCTGTAGCACAAGTCCGTTGCTGATCTAGCTAGTCTCCCAAATTGCCAACTATAGCAAGCAGGGGGCGGGGCATAAAAGTCAGCCAACAGTTCACGCCCCACTGCAGTGAGAGAGAGAGAACCAAACTACAAAATGTCTGCATTGCATTGGAGATTGCTGGCCCATATCCACTCATGAACTCCTAAACAGCTCTTAAAATACTTCCTGCGCCTCTGTGGTATCCTTCTCAATCGATAAATACAAATGACAAGCAGTTGTATGGATGGTAGTTCAAAAGCGCACAAGACCAAGAGGCATCAAAGCGCTATGCAAGTGGAACCCAAAAGACCAGACAGACATCGGTATTGGAGACTATCCTCATGCCAAAGTACGCCACCGGAGAGCCCAGAGGGAAACAGCCTTTCCAATGCTGAAAATACCACGCAGTACCATTACAACGCAGTTTTTACCACAAATGCCTTTACCACGCAAATAAGGTAAGTAAATATGTGAGTGAGTGTATATATACACACATTTAAGGTTGGCCATGTATGTGTATAAATACATTAAAAAAATATATAAATGCTATGAACGGCATGTGACTCCTATACCGTGTAACACTCACTGCCTCACGTAACAGCCTGTACATTGATTTACACACTTATGATTTATTGTCAATGTTTAATGCTTATACGTGGTGTAAAGCTCTCAAACACCCTGCATTGGGTTCAGTAGTATTATAAAAGAAAAAAAATAGTAGTATGTTAGATTGTTATTTGTGTAAATACTAGGACAGACCAACACATTTGATATTCTTACATTGCATATCTCTTATATACAGGGACTGTACAATGTCAAAAGCATGAGTCTATTAAGTACTTGTGAAGTAATAACAAGCAGTGTGCCTTTGTTTCCCCGCAGTTGCATTTAGGTGCAAGGCTCCAGGTAGCTCCCAGCCAGGACACTAGAACCAAAGAAGGCCAATTAGCCCCTTACCGTCGGCCTTTGTCTTGGGACATTTTAAATAGGGAAGACCCCCTCTCCGACTGCAAATTGCTGCTCGGAAATAAAGCAGACAACATACAGGCATTGCTGAAAGTGCTGAAAGTGCCTCGGTGTCTGAAACCTACACCGAGACGAATTAAACATATTTTAGTGGGGCCCAGCTTCTTGGCAGGGTGGAGAGCATCTGCCCTTTGAAAATAGCGGTTGGGTACGATCTACTTGCGTGTATCCCCGACTTGTGCCCTGGTTGTTTCATAGAAAGAAAAAGACATAGAAAATTGCTAAAATTGGATCACCTGGTATGAAGAGCACCACTTGACAAGTTAAGCTGCGGAGTGGAATCTGCCACTGCCAATCAACTTTTTCTGAGACAAAGTGATATGGCATTCAAAGCAAGGAATTGTACTGTACGAAAAGTTCAGGATTCGTACTATACGGAGTGTCAAAAAGGAGGTCACGAAAAGCAGGAATGGAAATGCAGACTAGCTGCTCGGGATCTCTCATTCCATGCAGTCACACATGTTGTTTCGACTACTGCTAATCCGCGTAGACCTGTCAGCCCATCCTTTGTCCCCTTCTGATGTGGTTCTCAGCCTCTTGCATGCTTAAGACCATCAGCCTCTCTTTTTAGGTCTCGCCTGAACCAGCGCATGCGCTGGTCTGGCGAGACTTATTGAGAGGGCTCCAAAAAGTGCTACCAGGCCAGCCTAGAGCTACAGTGCATGTGCGCGGGCGTGCGCGCCGCGCTTTACCGTGATTACTTTCACTTTCGCGGCCGCTTTGATGTTTGATCGCGATCACTCACTTTCGCGGCTGCAGGGCCGCTTTGCATCGCCAATAGGTCTCGCTTTTGGGACCTTATAAGTATTTAGTTATGCAACTGTTGCATGGCTAAACACTTATAAGGTCCCAAAGGCGAGACCTATTGGCTATGCCAATGCTTGTTCTTGCATGCTTTAGGTCTTCACTGAAACTTCTGCTGCTTCCGAGTGCACCGTATTTCCTAATTCCTCCCTGTTGCTTTGGAGAGTCTCTCGATAAAACTCTTCCATGCTTGTCTGACGCTGAACTATACTCACTGAAGCAGCTTTAACCCCTTCGACGCGCATGACGGAACGGTTCCGTCATGCACGTCGGTTGGGCTGTGCTTATGACGGAACCGTTCCGTCATGGCCGCGCCCGCGCTCAGAACCTTCAGCGTGGCGCGGAAATCCGCGCTGTGCTGAAGGGGTTAAACAACTGCTCTGTTCTGTTATTTTGCAGAAGGCCATTGACAATACCGGAAGTATATGTCCTACTGAAGCTTGCATGCTGGAGACGTCACAGTGTGCTGAACTACTCTCAGAGTACGTCTGAAAATATATTAGAACACTGGACCACAGACAACCATTTAAAAATGTGTCTATGTTCCAAGATTTTTTTTAAAAAAAAGGAAATATTCACGTAGTATGGAACCAAACAACTGACTCCAAGCCAAGGTAACCCATAAGGAAATAAAAATTCCCTCTGCCATGACCTTATTACCTTGATTCCATAGACTTTTTCCTGTGTGATCTTCTGCCGGCCTACAACTAGACCCAGTCACTACGGACATATGTGAGGTAAAATGGCCACAGTGTAAACCAAGGTGATGTATGAAAGTGCTGCACTGCATGAAAACACTGCAGCGCATTACAGTACAGCAATGCAGGACAATATTGCACATGGAAGTGCTGGAATAAATAACGGGCGGCACTGCGTGAAAGCACTGCAGGCACTGAAGCGCTGAAATAACCAAGATGGAGAGCTGTACAGTCTGGTCTTGGGGTTGTGCGGACAGTCTTAGAGCGTATGCTTCCCATCACTTCCGGCCCAGGAACATCATGGGCTCAGCCCTCCCTCATCAGTAGAGCAGCAAGACAAAAGGCACCATAAATTATTCACTCAGAGGAGAGGGGGAGGGGGTGCAGTTAAAAAGCAGGCTGGACTCGGGGCAACTGGGAGGAGAGCGCTGGAGAGAGAAAGGTGACAAGGAGGATGACTGTGGCAAGGGATGAGGCGTGAGTGGGAGGGAGAGAGTGCGGAGGTAAACAGAAAAGGACGCGGACTGCAATATGTGTGAGGGGAAAGGAAAAACGAGAACAGAAAAGGTGAGTTTGCAAAGATAGAGGAAGGCAAGAGGCAGCATGTGGAGAAATGGAGGGTTGTGAGAGGATAAAGGAAATCGTGGAGATACCATTTTTAATCAGCCAGGGGCTGAAATTAGAAGCCCTTAAACACGAAGCAGAAAACGTGCGTTGGGCTCGTCTTCTGCTTTCAGCATTAGTGTTTGTAAAAATGTTTTTTGTTGTTTTTTTTTTTTTTTTTTAAAAGAAACTGTTATTAATAAGAACCAACATGGCAGCATAGCCACAAAAGACTGTAACGAAGGTACGGAATGTGGCTTGACTAATTGTCTCCGCTAACTGCATACGGTTTAAAAAATTTAGGTCTCGCCTTTTGGAGGTACTGGCTTTGCCAATGCAATGTGTCGACTCAAAAAGCAAAAAAGAAAAAAGGCGCGATGAAGCAACTGTTTTCTTCCTTATTTTTTCTATACACTAATCCAAGATGGCAGATGCCACTTAAGTTAGAAAACAAAAAAAATATGTTTTTGTACAAAAGAACATTAAAAAACTAGCATTGGCCGCGCGGCCCGCGAAAATGACACGGCCGCGCGGCCCGCGAAAATGACACGGCCGCGCGGCCCGCGAAAGTGTTCGCGGACGCGATCAAGCACGGCGAGACACATGGCGGCTGCGCACGCTCACGTGCACGCAAGCTTTAGGCCACAGGCAGCACTTGGAAAACCCGCAGACAAAATGTCTCGGCCAGACCAGCGCATGTGCTGGATCAGGCGAGACCTAAAAAGGTCCACAAGCCAAATTTTTTTTTTTTTATATTAACAATCTTTGTAAACAGGGGTTCCATTGAGCAAGCCATGAAACAATGCCCTAAAGTACTTTTTCCATTTATAACATTGTGTCGCAGTAAAGGCACCTACGTTAGTTATTATGTGCACAACTATGACGCAATAGTCAATGTCCCCCAACATAGGAATTACTCCTTGTGTGCCACTACCCCAAAATCAAGCCTTATCTCTGAATATCAATACTGCGCCACTACTTCAAGATAATTTAATGTGCCCTGTGCAGAGCTTCGCTTGGGTCAATGATTGCATGTGGAGAACAGAGACACTCATTTCGGAGGCGGGAGTTATTTTTCATCAGAATTTGACTCAAGCAATACAAAGTCAAGAGTGAAAAGAATTAGGGAGAAAAGCGATAGGAAACTATGTCAAACTGACAAAGCAGGCACGAAAAATAACCAACAGCAATGAAATAGACATATGTAGTGCAATGTGGTGGGAAAAAAAGAAGCATGAGGTAGAATCAAAACTACACAGAAGTGGTATTTGTAAAATTTGCATTTGGAGTGGCCTCCAAAGGAAAACTCAGGTTGGTTCCACTGCTGTCTTTCCAAGAATTGTTCCCAATACATGATCGAGCGCCTCATTCCTTTGGCGCTAGGTTCACAATGTGCAAATCTCAATAACATGTTTACGCACACTGTTTCTCTGCCACTAAAGTATTCTAGTAAGCCACTTTAATGCCTCGCAGCCCTTTTGATTTTAGGCCCTCTGCACTCGACACCTTGCTGCTTCTGTAAACTGTTTATAAGGAAATTCTGTAAAGAATTTGGATACTTTCTGTAATCTGCATCCTCCATGGTGCACGAGCACAGCCCTTGCAAGGACTACAGCAGTGGTTCCCAAACTCTTGACTCCTGAGGACCCCCACTGAATCACTACTGGAGTCCGGGGACCCCCAAGCAATTTTTACAATTTAAATGTCAAAAAATTAAAACAGGCCGGCTTTAGTGCTGGTGGCGCCCTGTGTGACAATGTTTGTTGGCGCCCCCCCAATGACCACCTCCACCAGGGAGTCTCTCACTAGCACCCTTTAACAGTGACGAAGTCTCCATAACCACACTCTCTCAGATGCATTGAATTAGTTATATAGCGCCACTCATACCAGTGCAGGGTGTTCGAGCACTTTGCATCACACACACATTACACAGAGACAATCAATCATACGTGTGTAAATCAGTGTATAGGAAATGTTACATAAGCCAAAAGACTAAAAGTGTAGGAGTCACATGTCATCCATACTGGTAGGCAGTATAGTTTAAGAGTACTTGGTGTGGAGAAGCCCAAACTCAGAGTCGAAAAAGAAACTGCATAGTTGGGAGTTCTCTTTAATAATAAGAATCGATTTCTGCCAAATTAATCCTTTTTGCAACATTAATCAATTTTCTAATAATGTATTCTTTGCAGTGTGTATGCAGTTCTGGGATGAAAGTCAATAGCTCACTATTCTATATTAGGAATTTAAGTTATAAATTGCAAGTAACAAAAGGAGGTTTCTTTTGAAAGCAGTAACCTGCTGATCTGTACATACGCACTCTGTAATCACTTGGCACACGTTCTTTGCAGAAGGCATATTAACCCTCTGCACTAACTTCACATAAGTCAAAACCTCAACTATGCAAAATGCTGATCTGTCTCGGACGATAATTAATCACAGGAGTTATTGTGACATTTATGTGAGCCTGGTAATTGCCGGGGGAAAGAAACGCTGCAGCAGGTGCTTCAAAAGCGTAATAAACGTTCAAGCACGGCGCCCCCAGAAAGGTGGCACCGCCCTAAAGCCGGCCCTGGCGCTCCATGCTTCTTAAAGTTATAAATTGCAAGTAATAAAAGGAGGTTTCTTTTGAAAGCAGTAACCTGCTGATCTGTACATACGCACTCTGTAATCACTTGGCACACGTTCTTTGCAGCAGGCATATTAACCCTCTGCACTAACTTCACAGAAGTCAAAACCTCAACTACACAAAATGCTGATCTCTCTCCAGGAAGATAATTAATCACAGGAGTTATCTTGACATTTATGTGAGGCCTGGTAATTGCCGGCGGAAAGAAACGCTGCAGCAGGTGCTTCTAATTTAAAAAGCATAATAAACTTTCAAACACGGACCCAGGAAGCCAGCGGCCGGTGCGGTGGCACCGGTCGCACCGCCCTAAAGCCCACCGGCTGCTGGCTTCCTGGGTCCGTGTTTGAAAGTTTTTTATGCTTTTTAGATTAGAAGCACCTGCTGCAGCGTTTCTTTCCGCCGGCAATTACCAGGCCTCACATAAATGTCGCGCAACACCCATTGTACTCCCGTTGTGTGTGTCGGCCCTCAGCCCGGAATGAGACTTCACCCGAGCACTTCAGAGGTATTTAAAAGCCCATTTGCACGTTATTGATGCCTTACTGTTTCACCCCTTCTAAGAGCCCTGCGCAGCTGCGGGGCTCTTAGAAGGGGTGAAACAGTAATGCCACAATAACGTGCAAATGGGCTTTTAAATACCTCTGAAGTGCTCGGGTGAAGTCTCATTCCGGGCTGAGGGCCGACACACACAACGGGAGTACAATGGGTGTTGCGCGACTGGTACACCCGGCCTACACACGACGACCTAATTCCCCTGGCCTTGCCCAACAGGTGTAAATGTAACATTTTTCAAATTAATGATAAAGAAATAAACACTCACGTGCTCTAGTAGTGGTCCGAGGTGCCGGAATGCAGGTATTTAGCGAGGCGAAGCGGAGACAGGGCATTGGGCGGCAAAATGCTCCTGGGCTGGCTGCAGACGTGAGGGAAGACGCACTGCCGTGGGAGCGTGCGCGTCTATGAAAAAAATAAGCCAATCACCCTTCAGCTTCCCCGGCCTAAGCTGAACTGGTGATTGGCCCGATTTTTTTTGGTCCCGCCGCCCCTGCGCTGTCATTCACAGTGCTTGTATGCTTAAATGCTTCGTAATATTTAAAAATAGCTGACTCGAAGGCACTCCAGTTCGCGGACCCCCTGGGAATGTGTCACGGACCCCTGGGGGTCCGCGGACCACAGTTTGGGAAACGCTGGACTACAGCATTTGAGGTTCATTGGTGCAGCCACCAAGGGAGCATAGGGCCAGGGCTACATGATCTCTGTGCCTATGAAAGGCCAACCCATCTAGAGTGACCAATCCTGGCCCTTCGTAAGTCCCTTGGTCTCTCTAACAAATCTTGATGCCCGTCACCCTGAAGTCCTAGGTACATAGAAGGGTTTGAGCACAGCTAGCCTCCGAATCACCCTCCCCTGCTCGGTCCTATAGAGGAAAATGTATCCGTTATTGAGGGAGAAAGGGAGCCGCAAAAGTATGCCTGTACATACAGTGGAGAATGGGATAAGCAAAGAACTTAATCCAATGAATCTCCGGCACCCAGTATTTCTCTTGAAAAGATGGTGTCCTGCACTCAATGTCACTGTTGGAGAGATATGCCAATGACAGGTTGGCGGTGCAAAACATGGTCTTCCATTCCTCCCCAGGTACACCCTCACTTCAAATATTTACCCACAACCTCCCCTCCTTCTCCCACTCAATAGTTGAGCTTTGAAACCGCTCCGTTGTGCGCTTCCGCAGTTATGTCTTTTTGTAGCCCACTCATTTTTACACATCCTTCTCCTCCTTGCTTTGGGGTCTTGGAAAGCTGTAAAAAGATCAGATAGATACCATCTTACTCAAAACATGAAATAAAGATTTATTCCAGCCACCAGCGATACTTTTTCCATTGGCGCTGGGAAACCTTTTTAGGTTTCACCTGTACAGCGCATGCGCCGTGCTAGTGAAATCTTTTAATATACATCTTAAAAGGGACTTACATCCCCACCCCTTTGCTTTTCATTGGTTCCTGTGCTTGTCACTTATTTTTCCTCTATTTCTAGTGGCTTTAGCATGTCATTTCCTGTTCTTCCTAGTGTATTTGCTCTTTTCAGTTTCCAGAGGCCCATTTAGTGTTTCCATCCCTTTTGAAGCTGCATTTCTTTTTAGGTTTTGCCTGCACTGGGCTTGCTTTGCATATCAGACAGTTCTCAACACAGACCCGACTCTCATACAAACTGCAGGTGTTAGGTCAGTTTCATGGGCACCTTTCTTATCTTCGTCTGACTCAAACAGTCCGGCTAATATGGCTGCCTATCAGGACACTCCGTTGTTTTAATGAGTCACACTTCATTGGTGATGTAACGCTTACCACATTGTTGTTTTGTGATTCTTTCACTGCTGCTTTGCATAACATTAAATGCTAGTTTCGTTTAAGGAAAAATTCATTTTGGTAGGCACGGTGGAGATTAAGTGATTCACCCAGAATCACAGGAAGCCCAACACTGAACCAATTCAGGAAATACCTCAAGACCTGGCTCTTCAAATGACCCCAATGGAGTTGCGCACAGCCCCTCCCCTTCAGACCCCAACGGGTTCATAGTGCCCTTTACAAATCCCCGATTGATTGATGTTGACCCTACACCAAGATTCAAACCTAGTTCCCCAGTTTCCACGTCAGCAGCTCAGACCATTATGCCACACCCTCCTCCGATTTGGTGTGCGCTCCCAGCTGCTGCTTGAATTATGTTGCTGGGGAGATCTCACAAAATAAGCTTCCGCACCAAGAATAAAACAAACATGGTTTACAAATTCATCAGGAAGTAAGAACACGTTTTGCCTGCACAGCGCTGGTTTCTCCCTATATTGCTCCTTACATGGAGCAACAGTCAACATCCGTAGAGGAGGGGCCAGGCCAAATACAGCCGGCCTGCTCCTAGACACGCCAGTATTGACAAATGCCTCAAAACTGCAGGCATGAGCCATTCTCCTATTTAGACCCCTTTCTGTCCCATTCACTCCGTCTTTCACTCCCAGAGCCCCCTTCTGCTGGCTACGCTATTTTCAACCCCTGCTGCGCCACTAAGTGTATCTCTACACCCGCTTGAAACTAACTCACTCTCCTATGTGTAAAAAGGTCAAAGGACGATAGATCAGTCTGTGTGCTCTATTGTAACTATTCTCTGTGCATCAGTGAAGCGTGGGAAATCTTACTACTAAGCAAACGACCCATCAAGAATGAGTGCAATTCCAAGGTACAGGAGGAGTTGGAAATCCAATGCAGTTGTGTTGCAATGCTCGAATAGCTTAAAAGCACAGACGCGCATTTAAGGTCAAACAGGCACACTAACGAAGAGACTCACATTAACTACAGCATACAGCAATTAGATTGCAAAAGGCGGGAGAAAAAAAATATATATATATATATATATATATATATATATATATATACACACACACACACACACACAGCATATAGCAACACAGGTAGAAGTTACAATATGAGACACAACATACTGCATGCTATCCATATCTATGACCAACATCCATTTCCGGATCGGGCGTGAAAAATAACTTCCTCCAGTGAAACATTATGGAATGATTTTAAAAATGGTACATTTGCCGTCTATTTTTCATTACATATAATGACTCATTTATCAAAATTAATGTTATGGAGCGAAAAAAGAAGTGCCACTTACAAGTTTTATAATATGGATTAAATAACCCATTCTCACCCAAAAGAAACATTCTATAAGGCTGTTTTAGAGGGTATTTGAACATAAGGAGATATGGTAGTGGGCACAAAAATATTGGTATATTCCAAGAATTTTTAGACTTACATTACAGAACATATTAGAAGGTGGTTAGCAGTCCTCATCCACAGCATTTGTACAAATAGTACTTCTATCAAGTTTCATAATTTGTTTAAATATAGTGACTGTACTGATTCACCACTCACTACCCATTTCCCTATGACAGAAAATACTGCTCCATGGTTAAGTTTGCTTGAAATAAGTTTTAAAAAAAATAGTTAATTTCTTCAATTTAAATTAATATTTTTGCATTTCGTTTTGGTTATTTGTACACCCTTTTGCCATGTTATTTCTAACAAAAGCCGATGTTTTCACACAAACAATCAACTTCTGGATTATAACTTTGTGCTAGGATCAACCACCTTAGCGTCTTGAGCAGTCTGCTAAAGCACAGGCAGTTGTTGGGATATAGGTTCTCGTTTTTATGTTTGATCATTTTTGAAGCACAAATTCTCAGACTTATTTTGAAAACCCTATTTTTTTTTTTTTATTTAAAAAACAACAATCTTTAAACAAAACATATTTGCTTTTCATTTGTCGTTTAATGTGCTCACCTCTAGTGGGAGGGATTTGTCTGTCATGTGACACAGGCATTATGTATGCTCTCCAGCTCTGAAGATCAGCTATCCCGCCTTAGCAGTGCTGTGGTTTTTAGGTCTCGCCTAGCGACAGCGCATGCGTGCTGCACGCCTTGGCGAGACCTATTGTCGGTTTAGTGTGCGAAGGGAGACAAACCAAGTGCGCGCACGGACAGGCGATCTACACGCGCATGGCGTCTCCTCTCTAGCGATGTAAGCTTTCACACGCTCCCACCTTGATTTAGGTTTCAGTCTCACTGCGCGATGCAACTATACAAGGCAGACATACATTTCAGCGCTTCAGCATATCAAGAACTTTGTGCCGCATGGTATTTACTTTGCTTTTTTTTCCGCTTTTGTTGCCTCAACACACAACAGTATTGTTCTTGCCTCGTCGTGATTTTTATCTGACCCACACTCTATCCTGCCACTTATCCTCAGGTTTTTAACTTGCCATGCGAACCAGGTCAGCAGAGCTGCTTTAGAGCCAGAGAAAACCAGGTCAGCAGAGCTGCTTTAGAGCCAGAGAACCCAGGTCAGCAGAGCTGTTGTACAGCCAGAGAATCAGGTCAGCAAAGCTGCTTTACAGCCAGAAAAACAGGACTTTGGGGCTTATTTACAAGCCCCGTGCGCCGCCCGTGCGTCACTTTTTCCCCACACAAAAGTGAAGCACCAGCAGTGCAAGGGACTTGTAAATAATCTCCATTGTGCCCATTCGAATGCAATAAAACTGTTACGTAACCTTCAAACCACAGAAAAGGTGAAATAAACACCAGTTTCTAAAGTTATTGCTCTTTTCACAGTTACTGGTAACTCAAGTGTCCTGCCTGAGGTCTACTACATTTATTGTAATTTAAAACTTCAGGTATCAAAATGCAAAGTTGTGTGAGCTATTAGCCTTACACTGGCTGAACAACTGCCTCCTACCATAGGACTGTTACGAGTGTCTACAAATCTAAGATTGTATTTTGGGAAGTAGATGATGCACCTCATGCCTGCAACATAAAACAAGCATTTGCAATGCAATAGGGCTGGCATTACTAAAAGTTTGAGCTATTGGCGTTGCAAATGATAATGTTTGTTCGTTTTTGTTAAAATATATTACAGCAGTAGCATAAGTAATGAAATAAAATCCACGTAGACCACCACCACCAATACCACTACCATAACCACCACTACAATTATTACTACTCTGTGGTGATAGTAATAATAATAATAGTGGTAGTTATGGTACTGGTGGAAAATTACTATTGAAAAATTAACAGGTATTGTAATTTATAAAAGGCATTGCCATTTACAATACCAATAGCTCTAAAACTCACAGTTGCGAGACCTATTGCATTGTAAATGCTTGTTTCAATGGTGATAGAAGCGGATGGACAGTGGGGATTTAACGACTATGGGAAAAGGGAGGGAGATTGGTCAGGTACCCAGCAACCTAAGATACATCATGCTGTGTATGCAAAGAAACTGAAAAATATCAATAAGAAGCATGAACTCGTGCAGAGTGACCACCGGGAAAGAGAAGAATATTGTGCTAGACCTATTCAGGGCATCCACAGTTTCCCGCATTTTCCGAATTGCACTTTGGAGAGTGAACTGCATAAAACAACTTTTCACTGTGGAGGTCAAGAACTCCACACGATCTAAACACTTTTAGGTCAAAGCCTTCCAGACAGTGCAGCTGTCTAGTTTGCAAACAACATCTTGGGGACATTAAGAAAGTTTCCCTGTGAATGCATTCTGCACTATATCACTTGTAACAGCAAAATATATTGCCTTGTTTACATTAAAAAAGTCAACACTTTAATAGACTTTCTGTAACTTATATTGTACAACTACTCAGCAAGCTACAACAAAACAGCTTATCATATATATATATATGCGAAACCTAATGCATTTACCAATGCTTGCTTTAGGTAGCCATGCGCTTTACAAAATTGTGCGTTAGACTAACAATAGACAAGTAGTCAATTAGTATATCAGCTAATGATGAACTATCTGGTACAAGATCCCTATTCCACTATCACTTGTGATGCAATATCACTTGATAAATCACCCACGTAAATGTAGTCCTCTGCTTTGTCATCAGTGTTTCCTACTACGCAATGCATCTCCTACTGTGTTACTCTGCAATATGATAATGATTCCTACAAACAGCATGCTTAACTTGCCCTTTAAACCTTGTTTCTGCATGGATCTCCGTTGCTTATTTGCCCCCAGATACCAATGATATGATGCTTTCTAATAGGACACTTGCGTAATGCTGTGCTCCACAGAAAACTAGCACAATACTCCAAAATCGATTAAGTATAAAAACTGCACACAATAATTTATAATGTTGCGAGGCAAATATTTAATGATGTTCTCCAACGTAACCCATAAAAAGAAAGATCATGACTGGATAGCAAAGCAGCAACTACATGACCGTAGAACATGAACCAGCCTCTTCAGATCGGTCACCTCTGGCTAGGCACTACGTTTTCATACATTTGTCCACGTATGCAAGTAAAGCTCACTTTGACCCAGAACAGGTCAAAGAATTTCTCCCAGGCCTAGATTTTAATTAACTTTTTGCTAAGTGTAGTTTACTTTTTACATTACAGACAATGGACTAAATATACCACAACACGAAGAAAACAAAAATGAGTGGACACCCATCATTGCACAGTCAGTTTTAACCCCGAATCTTTTTATTTGGTTACTTACACATCTTTTTAAGTTTATGAGAAACTGTACTTTCTCTTTGGATGACTACAATTTCTCAAAGTTTGATTATGCATTTCACTGCGGTAAGATACCTTTCTGTATCAATTCAGCTATCATGTTTCAGTAAAAATTAATTTTTTTAAAGTTTACGAAAAGGCAGTCCTTTACCATAATCTTCCATTTCAAACCTTTCTTTAGTACTCGGTCTTAAAAACTGAATTCATACAAACAGAGGCAAATAAGTACAGCGGGCGGCAACCTCTTAAGACGCTTCCCAAAAAAAGCTACAACCAACACGTTTGGGACACCGAATTGCCTACAACAAAAAATCTCAATCGTAGTAATTTTATTTTTCTCGGGTACAAGTTGTGTCTCTTTTACAACTTTAACAGCTGTAATTTAAAACTTGGCTCCCGCCATCTTTTTCCACCCTTGCTTTTCTTGGACACATTTCAAGTGACAAAGGGGCATTTTATGTGGGCCCACAGCCCACATACAGAGTGATGTGCCTCTTTCCAATTGCAGGAAATGAGCAAAAAGGCAGGTGGGTATCTTCCCATGGAGGGCAAGTGCATTCACAAATAGTTACAGGCTCAGCACACATATGTAGATAGGCACTGATTTCCAAATCTAGGCAGTGGATGGGAGTCAACGGCAGATAAAAGCAAGGGGATAGGTACAGGAGACGGGTGAGGGAGGAACCAAGATTAACAGGTAACCAAGTCAAATGCACACACATATGCGGACTGGAAGATGGCACATATCCATCTCCCTGTGACCAATCTCCTGGTGACATACACTAGTACTACCAAAATAACCAACAACCACCTTCCACCAACACTCATCTCTCAACAATCTGAAAAACAGTAAGAGAAGGCAGCAATGGAGGGGTGCCTGGAGAGGGTTGAGGAAAAGCGCAAAATGTCTTGCTGCAGGTAATATGGTTCAAAATGTTACTATAAAACCAAGTATATTTATTTAACAATGATTTACTGCAAAAAAATAAGTGGCTTGAAATATTTCTGTCACATTAACTTATTTAAAATACTTTATCAACATTTTTACCGAACTAGAAAAAAAGTGTTAATTTGTTCTTCTGATGCATTCCCTCTGGAAAGTCTGAGATTTTTCTTTTTTAGGTTTGGACCAGATGACAGATCTTGTATGTGGTAATAAGGCATTGGTTTTAGTCTTTCTTGAAAGCAAATGCTGACAGTTTATTTGTCGCCTGGTCAAAAGGCTTACGCTTTTTGGATGAGCTAGTGTCATCGTTCTCTGCAGCTCGGCTCTCCTTTCGCCCTTCATCCTCATCTGCTAAGCGTTTTCTCTTCTTGGCCTCAGCTAAGTCATTGGCATCCCCACAAGAGTTCCCTTTTGCCCTTTCAGTCCACAGCATCCTATCTTCAGGTGAGAGCATTCGGAAGCGGCTCATGCCCTCCTTGATCACTTCGGATTCCTCCAACTCAGGACTATCTGCCAGAATGCTTGTTCTGTTGTTGTCCAGCCAGAGCTGGAAACCAGTCTTGGGTTTTGCAGCGGGAACTACTGGTGTTTCAGGTAATATATTCTCATCTTTTCTCTCCTTTTCCTCTGCTTTTTTACTGTCAACTTTAGGTGTGATCATGTGGAATAACGTAGCTTGTGCCTGCTTAGACTTTGGCTTTGGGATCAGTGGTTTGATCTCAACAGATTTCGGTTTGTTCTGACCCAGACTACTAGGGGTTACTTGTTTCCTAGAAAATGTGTTTATGTTGTCCAGAATATTGGCAGAGCGGACAGCGCCCCCTTGGATCGCAGGACTTTTAGGCTTTGAAGCTACCTTGAAAGGATTAACCCTACCCTGGCTGTTGGATAATAATGTACCCTCATTTTTGGGCGTGGACTCTTCAGAACTTTTCCTGAAAGGATTAAGTCTTTGTTTTTGCAATTCAGCAGTTCTCTCCGCCATGTCATCGTCCACAGTTTCTGCTTCATCAGGGTCTTCCATATCTTGCTCGTCTCTCTCGTTCCTAACCAAAGGCTCATTCCATTCCGTACTGGTCCTGCTATACCCAGCATTCAACCTGCTCCGAAAGTCTTCCTCCTGTTCCTCTTCTTGGACTTGTTCCTGAGCAGCTGCCAACTCAGCCGCCTTCTCCAGGGCAAGCTCACTTAGTCGCTGGGCCAATAGGAGCTTTTTAGAGCGGGAAGCATACTTGATTGCTAAATTCATTACATTTGGAGCCATCAACTCAGCAAGCTCCATACAACGAAACTCACGCTCCAGCTTACAAGAAAGAGCAAACATTTTCATTAGAAGCTCTTGTTGCTCTTTCAGCGTCTGGGTTTTCACACTTTCATCGCACTCGTAATCATTTTGAGACAAGTAGTCTATGTGGTGGTTGAATACTACAGAGCGCCAGTACTGCTCCTCCATCTGTCCCTTCTCTGTGGATATTTGACAATATGGAAGTTTGAATGCCAACACTCCAACAGCAGGCCGTGGGAGCGTAGGAGGAAATCTAGCTCCTTTACAAGGAATACACCGGAGTTGCTGTGGGTTTTCATGAATTCCAACCACCCAGTAGTGATCAGACTTCCCTTTGCAGTACTCCCTCAGATCACAAACAGGGGACCAGGTGTTACCAAGTCCACGGTTCAACATCCGCACAATGCCCTCAGAGTCCACATAGCAAGGGGTACCTTCTGCTGAAAATCCTACCCAAGTTAGGGAGGCTTTCCTTCCAAGAGGAAGAGGGTCACCGTGTAACACCTGACTCTTTTTTTTCCCCAGCTCAACCAGCTGCACTCCAAGGCACTGATCACCATCAAAACCGACTCCTCTGTGATAGACTATCAGAAGTTGATCCCCATGCCCAGCCATCGAAACCACAGGACCTAGCAGGCTGAAGATTTCCCTCTGAACTCCCCCAACTGTAAACACTCGAAGCAACAACGAACTTGTGCCACAGGCAACCCATCCTTGCCCAAGACAAACAGCCAGGATGTCTTCACTCTTGGGCATGTCCACTGTCCACTCTTTGTTTGTATCCCAGGAGCTGAAATGAAGACACTGAAGCTTGCTTTGTAGCTCTTCTGTACTGACACATGCAAGCACAACTGCTTCTTGAGACATATCTGCCATTGTATGACTGAGTGTGTTCGTTAAGTGCATGGCGTGGTGAACAGAGGTATCATGAAATTCAACATCTATGGCATTATCTTGCTCATCATTGTAACAACGAATCACCCCAACAGAATTCCATACCATGAAGCGGTGCATGAGGTGAGAAGGAGTGGACCCAGATTGAAAAGGCTTCTGGTGTGGGGTTGGCATTGGCCCATCATAGATGGGTCGCTGAGCTGCAGGGACTGGAACTATTTTCAGGCTGCCAACTTCATCACCATCAATCTCTTCACCAATGCCGCCCTCATGATCGGCACCATTCTTTAATGATGGTATATCCAGCGAGTTATCATCGTCATCATCCAATATTGGCCCACGAAGTCTGGTGCGACCAGAAACTGGCATGGGACCATCCTCATCATCTTGTGGTTCCATCGGATCTCGATTTAGAAAGTCTTCATCATCATCATCACCATCAAAAAGTTCATCATAGTCTTTTGTGACTGCACTGGAAACATTGTTGATGGGTTCTTTTTTGTCATCACTACAAACATTGTCCAGTAATCCCAAATTTCCCTCAGTGTCTGTGTAGGCTATTTGACCCCCTTTGGGGTGCCAGGCCAAGCAACAGATTGAGTACCCTTTCTCATGCTTCACTTTCTCAATGCACTGTTTCGTTAATACATTCCACACAATAATGCAGCCATCAACAGTTCCAGCGACAATGAACTGCCCACAGGGCGACCAAGTCACCACATTCAAAGTCTGACTAACAAAATCATTTGAAAGATTAACTTCATTACGCCAGGTCTGTCTCTCGTACAATTTGATAGTTGTCGCGACTGGAACAGCTAGAAACTTTCCACTTCTAGGTTGCCAAGCAAGCCTACAAATGGCTTTTGCGTTTACCACATCATTGCACTTCGGCAGCAAGTCCCAGTTTACCTCACAGGTCTGATCTTCAATATTCCACACCCTGACAGACCCATCACAGCTTGCAGATGCTACAAATGCATTTTTGGGATCAAAGGAGAGACTCAGGATGGGCGCGTCATGCCCACGAAATGTTTTCTGTTGGCTGCTGTCACTCACTTGCACGACTTTAACCAAAAAGTCACTGGATCCTGCCGCCACTTGAGTGCCATCCTCATTGAAGACAACATGGTTTGCGTTGGTAGTGAAGCGGGTCAAGATGCCATCGGGCACTCCGTCTGGGAACGTATGAATCTGGACAGTGTTGTTGGAAACTGCAGTCACCATTTTTCCATTCTTTAAAGCTAAAGCGTAGGCCCTTTCACCCACGCTGATGGACTTGGGGTCGTCATCGTCCAAGTTCTGCCAGATCCTAACATCACCGTCGCTCCCACAGGTGGCAATGCAGTTCCCCGAGTCATCAAAGCAGACGTCGGTATGGCCCTCTGTGTGTCCGTACCTCATGGGCAGTTTTGTTGAAGGCATCTTCTTTCAAAAGTCAGACAGATGTGGGTGAAGACTGAAGAGCTGGCAACGGTATTATCGGCTTTAAGTGCTTCGTCCGAGTTGGCGCCTGTTGTCGGCAGCACGAAGATCAAAGCCTTCACATTGCCATGATGTAGAAAGGACAGGCAAATGCTTAATCCGTGCAAGTAAGTGCTCAGCCTTGTTGAGGTAGTGACACGGATCGCCCTGTGAAAAGGCTTCCGACTGCTAAGTGTACAGTTAGCAGCGGCTATCTTGCAGACTGACCTGGTATGCTTTTGGTGTGGATCGTCCGCCAGAACTGGTGAAACTTGAAATTCCAATGGGAACCCTTGCCCCTAGTGACGAGCGGCCGGTACCATCTCCACATAGACCGATAATTCCAATAGATCTCCAGGCGAAGGGCCAGGTTCCGCTGCACAGTTCTGTTGAATGCTGGCCGGAGAAGGAATGGCGCGAACAGAAGATTTCGCGGGTTCCAGTGTTTGGATTGTGAACTTCAAATAAGGAGGTCACGGATTGGCTGCGATTTGACTGCTTCAGGAAGCCGCGCCTCTTGTCGGCCATTTTCGAACGGTGTCCTTCATGAGCGCTGTAATTGGGGTTATTTAGGCGTCCTGGAAAAACCTGCCACTTGTGGCGGACATCTTGCACAGGGAACGTTTAATATTCAGTTCCAGTCGAAATCTGCCAAATGTCGAAGAACCTTAGGGGTACAATGGTCACCATGAAATTTTGACGTTTCACTTTCTGTCCAATGATTATGTCAAATAAGTTTTATTTATCTTTAACTTTATTAGAAATTAAATAAGCAAAGCACTGAATTGTGACGTTTTGTTGTGCAACATATTAGCAATTGAGGGATAGTGAAACAGTGCTATAAATATGTGTGAACACTTTCGAATTTTGCGGATGTCTTTAAGCTGTGGAAGACAGTACTGTAGGAATTGTCGGCCCGACTCTACAGAAACGTCTTTACTAATAACGAACAAAAATAAATTTGTTTATAAAAAGCCTAGAGTGCTATGATGATAACTCCAAAATATGCGCCAGCGTGGAAGCCATGTTAGTTAAAAAAAAATACAGTGACTACAACTGAAACAATGCAGGCCGCAGACAACAAGTATTGGCATAGCCAATAGGTCTCGCGTTTGGGACCTTATAAATGTTAAGCCAGAGATATTGACTTTGCCCATGCCTTTAAGCTGTGCTGTACAGAAGTCTGCAGCATGCTGAAAAGTTATAATAAAGAAGTGTCAGAAGCATTTTTGTTACCTTATATATGACCAAGAAAGCATTATGTACAACTGAACGACCATATTAAACAAGCATTGGCATAGCTGATAGGTCTTGCCTTTGTGACCTTATAAGAATTTAGTTATGCAGCTGAATATCCTTGGTGCAACAGCATCAACGTTGCATGACTAAACACTTATAAGGTCCCAAATGCGAGACCTATTGGCTATGCTAATGCAGTTTCATTTCTTAAGGCAATGTAATTGAAGTGTTTGGGTGGGTGCAGTCAGTTAATTCAGTGGGAGAAAAAGTACATTTTCAAATGTATAGATTAAAGACTTTTGAGAAATGTCATTTAATTTAATGATCCATTAAAATGCTTGGCAGTGAAAATGATCCCTTATAGATATGGAGCACGGAGTGAGTGGTTCGAGAACCCGCAAACTCCCGCCCACTTGATTAACAGAAGCCTGCCAACAGTTTGCAAATGAACTGTTACAGAGCCTGTTGTGGTCGATGCCATGCACAGACTAGACAGCGGGGATAGCTATTAAATAGCAGATCTGTTAGCTACGGGTGCTTCCTGCACCTTTTTTTTTAACTAACATAAGCGAGATTTGTTTTAGCTGGGGCTGTAAAAAGTGGGCATACTTAGTACAAGATATTTTACCCGATTCGTATTCTACGCTTAACAAATCAAATATGTAAACAGTAGTTTGAGAGTATAGTAAAAAAAAAATGTAAGCACTTTATAAATGATATTACAGCATAAGGGGCAGTAAAAAATGAAATATGGAGAATATGACAAAATAATTTACAAGTATTAGCTTTTGAGTCTTTTAGAATGTGAAATAATGACCAAGCAGTGTCTGCAAAAGGTGGAAGGAATCTCTACGTCCCTGTCTCAAATTTCTATCAGCAAATCACGTAGAGCTTAAAATAGCGCGCGTATTATCTATAGGAAACACAATGGGATGAGGAATGGGCACGGGGAAAGGAAATTGCTTGCGAACGCATATATTTCAACTGCAAATTAAGAATTTGTGACCTAGCTCCAGATTACCCTTCGGCTGAAGATATAGGAAAGCAGCAGATCTAGCATCAGGTGGGAGCAGGCTTAGATCCTGCAGGGGTGGTAACTCCCTGACAAGAAGATCCCTAACATTAAGGGGACTAGCAGACACCAGCGTATTTTAAGCCCCCTGCAGGTGATAACATGATGCCCCTGTTTTGAGCAAAAGACAACAGTTTGGCTTACTTCACCCCAAAACACACTGGAAACAGTTGTAAAATATGGGGTCACGGAGAAAGCGGTCAACTTTTTTCTAGTGAAGATTTACTGTGCGCTCGCAAAAAAAAAATTATGCACCATTCTTTATTTTATTTGTATTTGCAGAAGAGCGTACCGGCAGAAACCGGCTTATTTAACGGCCCCTGCAGGCGTTGTTTACAAAGCACCCTGCAGGGGTTTGTAATGTTGGTCTTGTGCTCCGTGAGAGTGCGTGTATTCTTTCTTTACGTTAGCCATGTTGTGCCACATGGAATTACATCTAAGTTTGGTTGGTTGTGTGGTGCTGGGCCTCAAGCCCACATTGTAGTAATGATGGACACAGACACCAGGGGATGTATAGTAGTAACTGGCCACAAGCACGTGCATCCAGGCCTTTTTATTGATGGGGCCACGTCACTCGTGGCACCCGTGATGGATGGGTGTGGGGGCGCAGTGTGTCCAACCCTCAAGGGAGTGGCTGGGGTTACAGCTTCCTGCGGAACACTAGAATGTGTCCCGCAGGACATTACATTCCTCCCCAACTTTATTGAAGAACAAACAAAACGTTAGTCCAACCTGTGGGGACAAAGCAAACAGTTAACTGAATACCACAGGGTCCATTAGTCTTCTGAGTCAGGTGGCAGGACGACGTCAGACAGGAGCTGGTGACTTTGCTTGCAGGAGGACCTTCTCGGCGGGCACCCATAATTTAAGCTGAGGGGTTCAGGACACGACCGCTGGCTTGGAGACGTCCGCTGCATACCGTCAGTTCACTGATGATGACATGTCACACGGTCTTGCATGGCTCCTACCTTGCTGACGTTGGTGATGGTCTGTGCTAAGTCCTAACAGTTCTTTACAGTGGGTTGCATCGTGAGCATGGATGGAGTCCACGGTGAGAATTCACAGGGGTGTTGCTGGACCGACTGTCCCTGTTGTACTGCTTGGATGTGACCGAAGATCTGTCGGTGGGGCAATGTCTCTTCTCGCTCTCCCGTCTGGCGAGGCCCGTCCTCGGGGTTGCTGCAGGACTGTAGGAGGGCTGTGCTGGGGGCCGCTTGTGTGCTGTCTGGGGGCAGCTGCAGGACCGCAGAGGAGCCGTTACTTAGTCGCACACACAACCCTCATGGGTGGATGAGTCTTGGCCAAGACTTGCACTCGCTGCCGCGGTTCCGGTGTAGGCCAGGTTCACAGGTAGCTTCTGACCTCTTTAGTCGACTGGTGTGGCAACGGTGTAGGACTCCAGTCCACTTGTGGTCTGGTAGTGGTGTTTGACGCAGGTGCTGAGGGCTGGCGTGAAGGCGGCTGCCAGCCATGTGGTGAGTCGGAATGACAGGTGTTGGTGACTTGATGGGAGAGTTTGGATGTCAGGAGGGACTTAGCAGCCAGGTGTCTCCGCCTTGTTGTGGTTGATCTTCGGTGGCGGCTTGACACGTAGAGTGTACGGATCCTCTCTTGTCTGTTTTGGGGCCACTGCCGACTCCATCTTGAGGCGGTGTGAGGGCAGGCACTCAGAGCTGATCTTCACCTGTGGCATCTGCGGACAGGAGCAGGGATGTCGATTGACTTAGACTGCCGACGCTCGGGGATGTACGGTCGCCTGGATAAGCATTGGGATGAGACGCGGTCTGCGCTTGCTGCGGCTTATGTTTGGTTCATCAGTGAGGCTGTACCCTGTGACGTCGGTCCACCTTGGTGGCTGTCTGGTGTGTCAGGGTGTGCTCTTGGCTTGCTGTGCGAGTCCTCGGTCTTCTCCCTTTGTTGGTCTGTGCAGCCCACCTGTGTTCATCCGGTTTTCGGGGTGACAGGGCTGTCACTCTCTTTTCTTCGAGGACGTTGCGCTTGGACCTCGAGGCAGCGCTGTCATGGCGCCGGCTTCTGCCTTCGCTCCGTCACGCTCCAAGCTTGCTGGGCGACGTGACGTCTGGTCGCGTGTCGCTGGTTGTTGGAGCGCGTGTAGCTGTGGCGGCCTGCCACGTGGGGTGTACGACTCCTCTCTTGCCTGTCTTGGGTCACCGCCGACAACGTCTTGAGGCAGTGTGAGGGAGGACACTTTGTTGTCTCCGGCCCGCTGCGGGGCTTTGCTGGTGCAGTGGAGACGTGGTCGTTCTCTGTGCTGCGTTTGGCCCCTTCCGGGCTCCGTTGCTGTTGCTGGTGTGGAGATGTATGGGATCTCCGTGCTGATTTCAGCAGTGCTTCTTTCCTTTGGAGAGGTCTCTTTTCCTCCTGGGCGTTCACCTCTGCTGGCAATCTTCTGGGCACATGTGTCACGTACCTCAGGCGGTGCATGCTTCTTTGTTGCCCGGGCGCCATCTTCTGGCACCGTGCGTCCCTGCTCTTCTGCCTTGCGGTGGTGGTCATTCAACGCCAGGGGCATGTGGCGTGCTTTTCACTCTTGTGGTGGCGTTGGGCCACTGCTGATGGCGCGCTCTCTGCACCAGTCTTTTGTGCGCGGTCAGTGGGGATGGCCCCCTCAAGACGTTGCTATGCAATTCGTTGTTCACTCTTGCTAATGGGGTTGGCGCGCATGGTGCACGTTCCTCCTTGCACCTTTATGGGGCTGTCCCGGCTGCGCACGTCGGGAGGGACCAATGAATGCAGATTTAAAATGGAGCGGCTGGAAAGAGAACCCATGCGCGTCCCTTGGGATGGTTACCGGATGACTAGCGGCGGTGAAAGTGAAACCTAACTCGCTGACACAATAATTAAAAACAAAAGTGAAACCTAACGCTTGGACACGATAGGAAATTAATCCCCCACTGACCCCGTAGTTTGCAAGGGGGAGTGCTCAAATTTCGTTATGCCACTGCAGGGAGCAGGATGAGGTGGTGTTTTAAAAGCAGGGGGGCTTGTTAAAATCCATGGCGGCAAGCAGGTCAGGGGCTAGTGGGTTAACACAATGAGTGCACGTCTAAGGTAGAGCTGCTGACCCTGGAACTGGGTTCAACTCTCGGCGTTGGCTCGATATGCCGTGATCCTGGGCAAATCACTTAATCCCCCCAGTGTAATTGAAAACAAGCGTAATTTATTTTAAAAGAATTACGATTAGAGTCTGTAAATAAAAGAAAAATAGTAACTAAATAAAGGTACTATGGTACCATGTAAAGTGATTGAACAGCGCTTTTTGCTTGCTTGCGTGAGGAAGAGAAGTAAGTGGGGAGCTTAGCATCTCACAAAACTCTTCCGTGCAGTAAGGGAGGGGGAGGAGCGGGTGAGAGAGGGGGAGGAAAGCCGGCCATGCGAGGAAAGGAATGCCTGCTAAAGTGCTTCATTCATGCTAAACGTTGCATGGACAAGCGTAATTTATTTAAAAATAATTATGATTAGAGTCTGTAAATAAAAGAAAAATAGTAATTAAATAAAGGTACTATGGTACCATGTAAAGTGATTGAACAGCGCTTTTTGCTTGCTTTTGTGAGGAAGAGAAGTAAGAGGGGAACTTAGCATCTCACGAAACTCTTCCGTACAGTAAGGGAGGGGGAGGAGCGGGGGAGAGAGGGGGAGGAAAGCCGGCCATGCGAGGAAAGGAATGCTAGAAACCAGGATAGCAGCTGTGCGCGTGCACAACATCGCAAACACAAGCTGGAGGCCTGAAAAAAGCCACTAGTTTAGCACTTCCAAAACCCGCTTACTAAAACTCTCGCCAGAGCAGCGCTATAAGCGCTGGCTCAGGCGAGACTTACAAACGGCCACTAGATGGTGCTGCAGCGCTTCTGTTCATAGGCCTCGGTAGTGTTTCCTGAAACTGCGGCCGTGCAACTCTAACTTGAAGAGAGGGGAGGCTATCGTCGCAACTCTAACTTGAAGAGAGGGGAGGCTATCGTCGCTGCTGCGGGTATTCCAAAGAGGTATATGGGGGTACTGGGGGCTGTTTGTTGATTCACGGTGTGTGGCTGGTATTTTACAAAGTTCGCCCAGTCAGGCCGCCGCATTCAACCCAGTTACCAGGTGGCACTGGTGCTGCTTCTTTTCGCGAGGCCGCGGCAGCTTTCCTGTCATTGGGGGCCCCTGGAGATGCTGGTGCCGGATACGATGTAGAGCTGGGTTAGCAGGCGGGGCAGTTTACTGGTGCGTTGCGGGTGGGAGGGGGGAGCTATGGCAGAAGGCATCCGCCCTTACCTACAGGCTTCGCTGGGGTTCTGACAGCGCGTCTCCTCGTCTCTCCGATACAAATACTGGCAAGCATGTGCATCTCCTCATACTTCACTGCGCGGTGCACTGCTCACTTGCCAGTGCTTCACACCCTATGGCTACGGCCTCTGTGTCTGTCCATTGATGTGTAGCCACTGCAATCTCTGGTGGCTGGACTCACTGTGCGGGTGAGTGGCAGACTACTCGCCAACTCGGGTGTAGGCGCCATTTCAATCATCTCTGTACGAGTGCACACCACCCCAGGAGGCCGCTCTTGCTTAGGTCTTACCTCGAATCAGAATGTGCATTAATGTATGCGCCTCCTCCCCCAGGACAAATGGCAGCTGGCCGCGCTGTTGACGGACGTCCCAGCAGGTTTTTGGTTGCATTGGGGAGATCAAGTATTAACAGACTGTTGTTAATGCTGCTTAAATCTATCTATGTTGTATGATGTACGTATTTTAAGCAAAATAAAGAACAATGGGCCCTTCAGTCAAGATGTTTTTAGAAATGTCGCTAAAGTGAGCCCCCGACTAGCCGAGCAGGCACTGGGAAGTGAGAGGCAATCCCCAGCCTGGCTGGGGCACTACTGGAGTCTGCCTTCCTGCTCAGCGCGCTCCGGTCTGCTCTGCCCCTGCTGCTGCCTCCGGAGCCAGCAGATCCCAGCCCTACTCCTGCAGGGGGGGGAGGTGGGGTCTATCTCCGGCCTTGCCCAATCGCTTAGAAAGTTTGCATACATATGTTAAGTGACCGGGTCCATCACCCACATTGGGGTCCCTCCCCCGCAGACAAGGGACAAAGTCCTCCTGCTGCGGTTGGTAAAGTGAGCCCCGACTAGCCAAGCAGGCACCGGGGAGCGAGAGGCAAGCCCCGGCCTGGCTGGTGCGCTACTGGAGCCTGCCTTCCTGCTCGGCGCGCTCTGGTCTGCTCTGCCCCTGCTGCTGCCTCCGGAGCCAGCAGATCCCAGCCCTGCTCCTGCAGGGGGGGAGGTGGGGTCGATCTCCGGCCTTGCCCAATCGCTTAGAAAGTTGGCATACATATGCAGAGTGACCGGGAAGCAGGCATTTCACTTTCGCTTTTCCTGTGGTGTCAATCAATAAAACAAGTTTAAAATAAACAAGCCCGGGAGTTGTGTGGGCGCGCGCGCTAAAAGCAAATTTTTAAAAAAGCCAACGAGTCGTGTGCGCGCACGTCAAAGAATGTCAGGAATGCAGCTAGCACAGTGTGGGGCCCCTGCTCGCTCCCGAGAAGGCTAGGCCAGGGCACAGAGAAGGCGGGACATGCACCAGCCTTGGACCAATTGCGTGCTGTCTTTCTTAGAAAGACGCATGCAAAGGCCAATTGCAGTGCTAAAAAAGGAGCGTGGAAAAGCCCTTACTAAAATTCTTGCAGAGCAGCGCATGCGCGCTGGCTCAGGCGAGACCTAAAAAGTATTAACAATAAATAATGTCTTGAGTTTTTTTGTCCTTTCAATGCTGGAAACTTCTATCTGCCTGTCCCAATGGTTGCTTGTTATGTTTTTTTTTGTTATGGGGGCATAAGTAACAGGAGGGTGAAGGTTGGGAAATATTACCTGTATAACAGTCAGTGAGAGAGTCAGTCAGTTAGTCAGTTAGTCAGTTAGTCAGTGAGAGAGTCAGTTAGTTAGTCAGTAAGTGAGAGAGAGAGAGAGAGAGAGAGTCAGTCAGTCAGAGAGTCAGTCAGTCACTCAGTGAGAGAGAGAGTGAGAGAGTCAGTCAGTTAGTCAGTCAGTGAGAGAGTCAGTCAGTCAGTCAGTGAGAGAGAGTCAGTCAGTGAGAGAGAGAGTAAGTCAGTGAGAGAGAGAGTCAGTTAGTGAGAGAGAGGGCGTCAGAGAGTCAGTCAGTGAGAAAGAGAGTCAGAGAGTCAGTCAGTGAGAGAGAGAGAGTCAGTCAGTCAGTGAGAGTCAGTCAGTGTGAGAGAGTGCGAGTCAGTCAGTTAGTCAGTCAGTTAGTTAGTGAGTCAGTTAGTTAGTCAGTCAGTCAGTCAGTGAGAGAGTCAGTCAGTCAGTCTGTGAGAGAGTCAGTCAGTCAGTGAGAGAGAGAGTGAGAGAGAGTCAGTCAGTGAGAGAGTCAGTCAGTCAGTGAGAGAGTCAGTCAGTGAGTGTTGGAAAAACTCCACTCCCACACCGGTAAGGGTTGGTGGTAACGGAGTCTTACCAGAACATACAGTGTGGTAGCTTGGCTCGAGTGGTCAGGAATCAGGCTCCGTGCTAAGCATACGACATACCCATACAATAACCATGCGTGCATCCGTTCCAAAAACGACTCTACACCGTAAAAATTATGAAAATATCTTTCTTTATCTTCTTTTTCTCTTAGTTGCTGATTAGATAAATAAATAGCAATCACAATATACAAACTTTTTAAATAGTGCAGGTCAAATAAATACTGGCTTAATGATTCAATAAATAGGGGTGATCATAAATAATGAAGGCATAAATATAAGTGCAATACATACAGGCAATTAAATATTCTGAGGCAATAAATACTGTAAACCAATAAATATTGTGCATCAATAAATACTGTGGACCAATAAATACAGTGAAACAATAAATAGGTTAAGTACAATAAATACAGTGCCCCCAATAAATAATTAAAAGCTGACAGTGACACTCATAGAATCAGATCACATTTGAATTCCTAAGGGCTGATTTGGTCCAGGCACAGCTTGTGGGGATGTGGAAGGCTTGAGGGTGTCTACTCCCTGGCTTGGACAAGGCTGAGGCCTAAACTGAGGTAGATCAAGGGGGAAATACCAGAGACCTGGCTCTCTCACTCTACACAACCCCTCTAAGTTAGTCTCAGCTCACCCCTGGCACAGTCCAGCTGGTTCCAGCACCTCTCTAACCCCTAGAGTAGTCTCTTAGGATTCCACAGGGCCTTTGGCGCCCTCTATTCCACTTACTGCCCTTTTTCTGATGTTCCGACGCCGCTGGAGTCGTGTCGACGCCGTGAGGCGGATCCGGTTCGACGTCGGCGGCCTCGGCACAATGTCAGTTCCTGACGACGCCGGTAGGCGGCTCCGGTTCGATGTCGGCGGCCTCGGCTCGATCTCGACCTCCGATTTGATGGCGTCGGGCAGTCTTTACTCGATGTCGACTTCGGGCGGCTCCGGTCCGATGGCGACCTCAGCTTCGATGACGTCGGCCGGCCTTGGCTCGATGTCGACTTCCGGCGACTCCGGAGTGCGATCCTCACTCCCGACCTCCGGTGCTCCTCTCCTCAGGTTTCCGGCGACTCCGGAGTGCGACCTCCACTCCCGACCTCCGGCACGATTCTCTCAGGTTCCGGCGACTCCGGAGTGCGATCCTCACTCCCGACCTCCGGTACACTTCACCTCGGTCTCCGGCGACTCCAGAGGGCGGACTTCACTCCCCCGTTGACACCGCTCACTCGACCTTGGTTAACTTCCACCTCGACCTCTGATACACCTCACGTCCTCCGTCGGCGCCCTCTCACGATCTCTGGCGGCTCTGGGCACGACGTCTGCTTCTCCAGTCAGCGCCGCTTCTCCACCTCAGGCTCCAGGTCTCCAGGCTACTCGACATCCGGCTCCAGGGAAACCAGTAACAGGTCAGGTACTTGCTTCCCTGACTTCTAAGGCCTGTTCCTGCTGTCCAGGTCCTTAGGATGGTTTTTCTTGCTTCTTCCCACACAGGGCTCCAGGCTGGGCTCAGTCAGTAGGGACTAGTATCACGGGTGGGTTTATGGACCCCACTCCAGGCACAAGTTTCCACCCCTGCTGCCTCACTCCTTCCTCCTTCAGGTTTCTGCTGCTCACTCTTCACCAGTCAGGTTCCAACTGCCAGTCCAACTGCCAACTCTCTGTCCTAGCTTCCCAACATTCTAAACCGCCTCCAACGGTCACAGGGTTCTGGAATGTTCTGGAAGGTGCTGGTAGGTTCCAGTGGATGCTGGTGATGTCACAGGTGGCCACCATTTTGTGCTCCAGGCCCTCAGACAGAAGTTTCAGGGGTAGATAAAATGGCTCCCTGAATCCGCAGCAACACTAAAAAGTCTGGTGGTTCCCCAAAAAGGAAAAATTCAAACAGGGTTTGAGGCAAAAGTGGGGCAAAATAAATAATGATGAGGAGGGACCACCCAAAGGGCTGACAGGTCTAACACGCGTCCCCCCCAGCTGAAAGTGGGGAGAGCTACCCAACCCCTTGGGAGTTCTCATCACTAAGGCGGAAATACCTTGAGAGACCGTCTGCATTGGCGTGGTCCACTCCAGGCCGATGTTCCACCTGAAAGTCCATTCCCTGTAGGGAAATAGACCACCTCAACAACTTGGGATTCTCCCCCTTCATTTGCATCAGCCAACGAAGGGGTCTGTGGTCGGTCTGAACCAGGAAGTGCGAGCCAAACAGGTATGGCCGCAACTTCTTCAGAGCCCATACCACTGCAAAGGCTTCACGCTCTATTGCACTCCACTTCTGTTCCCTGGGAAGTAGTCTCCGGGATAGGAAGACCACGGGTTGATCCAGACCCTCTTCGTTGAGTTGTGATAACACTGCCCCAATGCCATGTTCTGATGCATCTGTCTGGACAATGAACTCCTTGGAAAAGTCTGGGGCCCTTAAGACCGGGGCCTCGCACATGGCTTTCTTCAATCTCACAAAGGCTTGCTGACAAGCCTCCGTCCAGATCACCCGTCGAGGTTGTTTCTT
This sequence comes from Triturus cristatus, assembly GCF_964204655.1. Classification (NCBI taxonomy): domain Eukaryota; kingdom Metazoa; phylum Chordata; class Amphibia; order Caudata; family Salamandridae; genus Triturus; species Triturus cristatus. Next base: position 789,634,130 of record NC_140580.1, read on the forward strand.
GGACGTGAGCTCCGTGAGGGGGGCTACGATGGTACCGTACCCCTTCACGAAGCGGCGGTAGTATCCCGTGAGGCCCAAAAATGCTCGGACCTCAGTCTGTGTCTTGGGGGGTTCCCAGGCCATGATGGCCTCGATCTTCGCCTGGAGGGGTTGCACCGCTCCCCTACCCACCAAGTGTCCAAGGTACACTACCGACCCCTGCCCGATCTGGCACTTGCTGGCCTTGATCGTCAATCCAGCTTGTCTCAGGGCCTGGAGAACAGCTTGCAGGTGACGCAAGTGATCCTCCCAGCTGTTACTGAAGACGGCTATGTCATCCAGATAAGCAGCAGAGAAACTCTCCATTCCGGTGAGGATCTGGTTTACCAGGCGCTGAAACGTGGCAGGTGCGTTCTTGAGCCCAAAGGGCATCACACAGAACTGGTAGTGGCCATTGGGCGTGGAGAAGGCTGACCTTTCCCTTGCTCCATCAGTCAAAGAGATCTGCCAGTACCCTGAAGTAAGGTCAAAGGTACTTAAATATTGGGCAGCTCCCAGCCGGTCAATCAATTCATCCGCCCTAGGGATCGGATGAGCATCAGTTTTGGTCACTGAATTCAGTCCCCGATAGTCCACACAGAACCTCAGTTCTGGTTGGGCACCCGGTGGTGCAGCTTTTGGTACTAACACCACCGGACTGGACCAGGGGCTGCTAGAAGGTTCGATCACTCCTAGCTCCAGTATCTTAGTGACTTCACTGTGAATGCTGGCCTTCACCTTGTCTGACATCCGGTAGATCTTGGACTTCACAGGTGGGCTGTCTCCTGTGTCCACGTCATGGACGCACAGGTGAGTCCTACCCGGGACAAGGGAGAACAACGAGGAGTACTGCCCCAGGACCTGGCGACAGTCCTCCTGCTGTTCAGGAGTTAGAGATGGGGAGAGAATCACTCCCTCCACCGACCCATCCTTCTCTTGAGACGCAAACAGATCAGGGAGAGGCTCGCTTTCCACGTCCTCTCCTCCGTCAGTCACCATCATCAAGATGACTTCGGGCCTCTCGTGGTGGGGTTTGAGGCGGTTGGCATGCAGCACCCGCAGGGGCTGACGAGGGGTCTTCAGGTCCACCAAGTAGGTAGCCTTACCCTTCTTCTCCAACACCTCAAAGGGTCCTGACCAGCGATCCTGGAGGGTACTAAGCTCTCCTGGTTCGATCACCCACACCTTCTGGCCAGGCTCCAACTCCACCGGGTGAGCATTGTGGTCATACCACGCCTTCATCACTGCTTGGCTGGCTTCCAAGTTGTCAGAAGCTTGCTTCCACAACTTAGCCATTTGGCTCCGGAAGGCCAGCATGTAGCTCACCACATCCTGGGGAAGCTTTCTGGGAGTTCTTTCCCATCCGTCTCTCACCAGGTTGAGAGGTCCACGTACAGGGTGCCCATACAGAAGCTCGAAGGGGCTGAAGCCCACTCCCTTCTGTGGCACTTCCCTGTAGGAAAAAAGTAAACAGGGTAGGAGGACGTCCCATTTCCTCCGCAGGCTTTCAGGCAGACTTCGGATCATGCCCTTCAAGGTTTTGTTAAACCTCTCCACCAGACCATTGGTCTGGGGGTGGTAAGGAGTGGTGAACCGGTATGTCACTCCACACTCCTTCCACATTGCCCGCATATACGCTGACATGAAGTTGGTCCCCCTGTCGGACACAACTTCCTTGGGAAAACCCACTCGGGTAAAGATTCCCATTAGGGCCCTAGCCACAACAGGTGCTGTTATGGTCCTCAGAGGTATTGCCTCTGGGTACCGTGTGGCATGATCCACCAGAACCAGGATAAACCTGTGACCAGCTGATGTTGGCGGATCTAACGGACCCACAATGTCGATGCCCACCCTTTCAAAGGGGGTGCTAACGACAGGAAGTGGTTCCAGGGGAGCTTTCAGCTTCACCCCTGTTTTCCCACTGGCTTGGCAAGACACACATGTCCGGCAGTAGGTATCGGACGACACTTTCATCTGAGGCCAATAAAAGTGTGGGACAAGACGGGCGAAGGTCTTGTCTTGCCCCAAGTGTCCTGCCAATGGTATCTCGTGAGCCAACTCCAGAAGGAAGGCTCGATAACGTTGAGGGACTACCAAGGCTCGTGACGATCCATGTAGGGGTGCCTTGGGTTCACTGTAGAGGAGGCCATCCTCCCAGTAAACACTGTAGTTCCCTTCAACGTTCCCTGCTGCCTGGGCTTCGGCCTGTCGCCTCAGCCCCTCAAGGGTAGGGCACTCCCTCTGGCCCTGGCAGAATTCCTCCCTGGACGGGCCTCCCTCCACGTGCCACTCGGCCGGGATGGGTAGGTCCTCCAGTTTGGTAACGTCCCCCACCGCAGACTCCTGGTCCACCACCTCCGGTGGCCTATCCGTCCTACGGGGTGGGGACGCCGAGGCAGGCTCCTCCTGTCCTCGGTTCTTCCCTTGACTGGCAGCTGGCTGGGCCTTTGTTCCAGGCTCCAGCCGAAATGAACTCCCTCTTCGGGTAGTTGCGGACCTTGTGCTAACACAGGCCCAATCAGGTGTACCCAGCATCTCAGTGTGAGTCCGGTATTCCACCTCCTTCCAAGCGTTGTGCTCCATGTCATTCCCCAGCAGACAATCGACTGGCACGGCAGGGCTTACGGCAACTCGAAGTGAACCTGCAACCCCCCCCCATTCAAAGGGAACCTCGGCCACTGGATAGTGGCCTGTTCTGCCGTCAGCCATCGCGGCTGGGTGGAGTACATCGGGAATTACCTGCTCTGGAGACACCAGTTGGCTACGCACCATAGTCATACTGGCTCCTGTGTCTCTCAGAGCCTCCCCTCTTTGGCCGTTGATGGTGACCCACTGCCCATACTTTGCGGTATTTGCGGGCACCTGGATCTTAGGAACCATCTCCCGTTCTCCCAGGGACACTAAAGTGACACCCGCCCACTCCCTTCCCTTAGTTAAGGGCATCTCCTCCCCGAGCACTACACTAGCTACTCCGGGGGTCTTTCCTCCAATGGGAGGGGGTGGTCGTTTCAGGCACTTCGGATCTCCTTTATAGTGTCCAACGCCACCGCACTCGTAGCAATGGACAACCCTTGGCTGCTGACTCTGGCCAGGATTAGGGTTTCTGGGTGGGTTAGCCCTAGGGGTGAATCCTGTTCCCTTCCCTTGGAAGTTATTTTGGGGGCCTTTGGAGAACTCCTTTTTCTTTTCCCCTCCCTCTTTCTTCTGGGGGGCGCCCTGTCCGGCCTTTTGAGTATCCCCTCCAGTCCCCCTTGTGGACACCCGGGTACTAGCCCAAATGTCCGCCTCCTCAGCAAGCTTCCGGGGACTGGTCAGCTTGCTATCCACCAGGTGTTGCCGCAGTTCAGGGAAACATTTCTCAAGCAGGTGTTCCTTCAGTACTAGGTCAAACAACCCCTCGTAGTTCCTCACTTCACTGCCCTGAATCCAACCCTCTAGTGCCTTCTTTGCATAGTCCAGGAAGTCCACCCAATTCTGTGTGCCCAGTTTGTGACTACCCCTGAACTTCTGTCTGTACTTTTCGGGTGTTAGTCCAAACTTTCTTATGAGCGCCAGTTTCATGGTGGGGTAGTGGGTCTGCTCATCCTCTTCGAGGGCCAATAAAGCATCCCTACCAGCTGGAGGCATGTACTTGTACAATCCCCCTCCCCAGTACTTCTCTGGAACCCCATGGGCCCTCAACGAGACCTCATAGGCCGCTAGCCACTTGGCGATATCGTCACCCGCCCCATAGCTAGCTACTATGTCCTTTGGCAGGTAGGGTTTGGGTTCCCTAGTGAACTCTCTTTCTTGGTCTTTGCTGCCACCGTTAGGTACAGGGTGTGCCCCGATTCTCAGGATCTGAAGATCTATCTCTTTCAGCCTTATCTCATGAGCCATCCTCTGTTCCTCCTTCTCCTTCTCCAGCCTTGCTAAGTCCCATGTGAGCTGTCTTTTCTCCCTCCGGTCTGTTAACTCCACTTCAGACAAGCCACCGCTAGAGGCACTGCTGCCCTTCCTGGAAAGTGTCCTGGGCCCCGCTGACAGGTTCCCTACCTCAGGTTGGTACAAACCAGCTCCCTCACTGTCGGGCTCTCTATCCCTGTCCTCCTCCTCAGCCTTGCTTTCTCGGCGTGCCTCCCCCCAAGCCCTTAAGCTGGTTTGGAGTGCACCCTTCTTTGCTCCTGGGGGACAATACACCCCCTCCCGCTGGCAAAACTCCCTGAGTTGGGCCACAGTGTACGTTTCTAAATTCTCCAGTACAAACTCCATCTTGCCCACTCAGGTCAGAGGACAGTTATTTGCAGTAACAATGCAGGGGGGGTACCTTTAATAATACCTCCTCCCACCACCAGAGTAAATTTGGAAAAAACAAAAACCCACAATTAGGAAGGCCGCTTTGAGAAAACTCCCGGTGTAGGCCTATGGACTACCCACAGTTATTGTTGAGTATACGTAGGCACAGCTCTATCCCACCGCTGAACACCAATTATGTTGGAAAAACTCCACTCCCACACCGGTAAGGGTTGTTGGTAACGGAGTCTTTCCAGAACATACAGTGTGGTAGCTTGGCTCGAGTGGTCAGGAATCAGGCTCCGTGCTAAGCATACGACATACCCATACAATAACCATGCGTGCATCCGTTCCAAAAACGACTCTACACCGTAAAAATTATGAAAATATCTTTCTTTATCTTCTTTTTCTCTTAGTTGCTGATTAGATAAATAAATAGCAATCACAATATACAAACTTTTTAAATAGTGCAGGTCAAATAAATACTGGCTTAATGATTCAATAAATAGGGGTGATCATAAATAATGAAGGCATAAATATAAGTGCAATACATACAGGCAATTAAATATTCTGAGGCAATAAATACTGTAAACCAATAAATATTGTGCATCAATAAATACTGTGGACCAATAAATACAGTGAAACAATAAATAGGTTAAGTACAATAAATACAGTGCCCCCAATAAATAATTAAAAGCTGACAGTGACACTCATAGAATCAGATCACATTTGAATTCCTAAGGGCTGATTTGGCCCAGGCACAGCTTGTGGGGATGTGGAAGGCTTGAGGGTGTCTACTCCCTGGCTTGGACAAGGCTGAGGCCTAAACTGAGGTAGATCAAGGGGGAAATACCAGAGACCTGGCTCTCTCACTCTACACAACCCCTCTAAGTTAGTCTCAGCTCACCCCTGGCACAGTCCAGCTGGTTCCAGCACCTCTCTAACCCCTAGAGTAGTCTCTTAGGATTCCACAGGGCCTTTGGCGCCCTCTATTCCACTTACTGCCCTTTTTCTGATGTTCCGACGCCGCTGGAGTCGTGTCGACGCCGTGAGGCGGATCCGGTTCGACGTCGGCGGCCTCGGCACAATGTCAGTTCCTGACGACGCCGGTAGGCGGCTCCGGTTCGATGTCGGCGGCCTCGGCTCGATCTCGACCTCCGATTTGATGGCGTCGGGCAGTCTTTACTCGATGTCGACTTCGGGCGGCTCCGGTCCGATGGCGACCTCAGCTTCGATGACGTCGGCCGGCCTTGGCTCGATGTCGACTTCCGGCGACTCCGGAGTGCGATCCTCACTCCCGACCTCCGGTGCTCCTCTCCTCAGGTTTCCGGCGACTCCGGAGTGCGACCTCCACTCCCGACCTCCGGCACGATTCTCTCAGGTTCCGGCGACTCCGGAGTGCGATCCTCACTCCCGACCTCCGGTACACTTCACCTCGGTCTCCGGCGACTCCGGAGGGCGGACTTCACTCCCCCGTTGACACCGCTCACTCGACCTTGGTTAACTTCCACCTCGACCTCTGATACACCTCACGTCCTCCGTCGGCGCCCTCTCACGATCTCTGGCGGCTCTGGGCACGACGTCTGCTTCTCCAGTCAGCGCCGCTTCTCCACCTCAGGCTCCAGGTCTCCAGGCTACTCGACATCCGGCTCCAGGGAAACCAGTAACAGGTCAGGTACTTGCTTCCCTGACTTCTAAGGCCTGTTCCTGCTGTCCAGGTCCTTAGGATGGTTTTTCTTGCTTCTTCCCACACAGGGCTCCAGGCTGGGCTCAGTCAGTAGGGACTAGTATCACGGGTGGGTTTATGGACCCCACTCCAGGCACAAGTTTCCACCCCTGCTGCCTCACTCCTTCCTCCTTCAGGTTTCTGCTGCTCACTCTTCACCAGTCAGGTTCCAACTGCCAGTCCAACTGCCAACTCTCTGTCTTAGCTTCCCAACATTCTAAACCGCCTCCAACGGTCACAGGGTTCTGGAATGTTCTGGAAGGTGCTGGTAGGTTCCAGTGGATGCTGGTGATGTCACAGGTGGCCACCATTTTGTGCTCCAGGCCCTCAGACAGAAGTTTCAGGGGTAGATAAAATGGCTCCCTGAATCCGCAGCAACACTAAAAAGTCTGGTGGTTCCCCAAAAAGGAAAAATTCAAACAGGGTTTGAGGCAAAAGTGGGGCAAAATAAATAATGATGAGGAGGGACCACCCAAAGGGCTGACAGGTCTAACAGTGAGTCATTCAGTCAGTGAGAGAGTCAGACAGTGAGTCAGTGAGAGAGTCAGTGAGTCAGTCAGTCAGTGAGAGAGAGAGTCAGTGAGAGTCAGTCAGTTTGTCAGTGAGAGAGTGAGAGTCAGTCAGTTAGTGAGAGAGAGCCCTTACAGAGTCTATGGATTCTGAACAAATTTATGTGGCAATTGTGACATATGTGAAATGCACAATTTGACTCATTTTTTCAACATTTTCTAAGGGGAGGAACTTCCTAAATCATCCTAGAAAAAGTTGGGCTTGCTCTCTTCACTCACTCGCTAGAATTTGGGGGCAAATATTGCACCCCACCACTTTCAAAGATCACCATCGCCACTGTGTAAATTTAAAGGAGGATGAAGGGAGAAATCAGGGCTGTCAGGAGGTGAAGCTAGGGCAACAGGCAAATGGACAGAGGGAAGCGCATAATGGCAAGGGAGAAAGGGAAGCTTTTGAGGACAAAAGTAAAAAAAATTAAGTGGGTAAGGGACAACAGAAGGGAGCGCAAAAAGTGTGTGGCGAGGCTAGGTAGATGAGCATGAGATGGTAGCTTTCGAGGGTGAAAGGTAAGGTTGAGAAGAGAAGGAAATGATTGTAGTCAAAAAGAAGACTTAAAGTCTACAGAGGAAGGGGAGGTAAGGGGGCTAATGTAGTTCATGAGGGTAAAGCAGATAAATGAGAGAGATTCGTTTGTGACATCAGAACGTGGGCAGGAGAACAGACTAAACTGTGTGAGTTCAACAGGACAGAAAGACAGCATTTGTGAGGAGGGAGGAAGTAAGGGAAAGAGATGTAAATGTGTGAGGCAAAAGATGATAGTGGAAAGAACTGAAAATTGGGGAGGAGCAGTGCAAGTGTCTGTGAGGCAAGGGAAGATGAATAAGCGAATTCTGTGAGGAAGCGTTGACAATAACTAATTATGTGAGGGGAATATGAGAAAAGGGAGAGGTGATGTGCAAGAAAGGGAAGTGTCACAGGAAAAGGAGAGAAATGAGAGGAGATTTTGTAAATGAAAATGAAAGAAGGTTTTGAGAGAGAAATGGTAGAGCGGAAAATTGGTAAGCAGAAAAGTTGATATGGGGGCTTTTTTGAAGAGAGTGTTGGAGCGGGTAGTACAAAATTTGGTATACCTCCCCCATTCTGCATGAAAATACTAATTGAATAATCTATTAAATATGATATTATTAAATGAGTGTGGATGTTTATTAATCAACATTATTAATATTCGAATTACACGTGAGTTTGCATATTGCATGGCTAAATAACCTTTATTGACTAAAATCCGTACGCATACTAACAGTAGTATATGTAATAAATAGAATACTGCATGATATATGTTGCTTTGTGGTGTCTTTGTAATGTTGCCCGAGAAGAGGACCAAAAGGGTGAATATAATTGCTTAAAATGTCGCTATACGCCAGATAAATACCAGCACATATAGGGATTAGTAGGGGGTTAACATTATATGTATTATTTCTATGTATTAATTACACTTTTGTGTTTGTTTCGCTTAAGTTGGCGTTTGGGCCTAAAACTCAAAACGGCCACGGATGCGACACGACGAAGTGGCCACTGTCCCACGAGGCATGGAGTGAAGTGTGCAGAAGCGACAAAGTCTTCTAGACCTCCTCGTGAACCCTGATCTCCATGTACCCAAGCAAGGACACTGTGGGATGACGGCCAAGACGAAAGACAATAGACTTTCACAGTAAACCGGAACGGACTGACTTTAAATGAACTTGTGACATCACCCCTTGAACTGTACCAAAAACCCAAACTTTAGCATCGGACGATCTCAACCAACCAATCACGACCGTATTAAAATAACGAAATGTATCTTCTTACTTTGACTTATTATAAAAATACACGGTAGAATAGAAAGGCTCGCTAATGGCAAATTGCTAATCGTCCTTATTGCAATCGCTTTTTCCGATGACAACGATGACGACGGTGATGCTACACGAACTCTACTACTTAGGGTGACTGCTGTGTTTTCCTGAATCCTAGATGGTCCAGATCCTGCCCAATTATTTGATGGCTGCGAACTTTTCCTAATTCTATGGGCACTGACAGATGCTTGCACGTCTCTGGTCTTTGCCGATCCATTGAGACTGTAGCGTGCTGAGCAAAGATCTTTGAACTTTGACAACTGACTGCAATATGAACCAATGACTTAGAGGGCTCCAAATAGCCAGATTAGGTAAATATGATGTTCTGTGCTATATTTGAAATTTGATATAAATTTCCAAATGCAAATATAACTGTTCTAGGAAATTAGATAAACAGATATTGATTAACGAAATAATGAGTTTGTGGTTTATTGAGAAAGGTCAGATCTAAATCTTAAATGTGTTTTAGCTGGTTCTAAATCACCATCAACCAATCCAACTAAATGATTCATCGATCATTGTGGGAGGAGTGCCTTGATGATTAGGATTGAGATCTGTAGGTGGAAGGGGTATCGATGTATATGTTGTAAATTAACTTTTCTTTCCCTATAGGTTAAAAGGTGTTCCCCTCACATGTCGAGCGCTTGAACCGTTCATCCCTTCTGATTGTGTGCAGACCGTGGATTGGCTAGTGTGAGTGTTGGTATTATGGGCCCCACCAATGACTGCATGTGTGAATGAGTTAATGTGACGTCTGGTCTGCTGAAGGGAGGATACTGGTACGGGTTCGTTTGTCCCATTACTAGGGTTGTTGCGCTCAGTTTTTCTGGTAGCAAGATGATGGTTTTTATTGTTTTGGTTTGGTGATTATTGCTTGTAAATTACTTATTGATTATTGATTGTGGGATAAGTATTGGTTTATGTATTAACACTCTATGTTGAGTCGTGTCGAGTTCTGTGTTGTTTGATGGCTTCTGGGATGTAGGAAGTCGGAAGTTTGTAACGGTTCCGTAGTAGAGCAGAGGTAAGCGCTGTTCTCGGGAAAGACGGAATTGTTGTTGCCCTGTAGGTACACGGGGAAAACATGTAACGATTGGAGTTGCACGACGCATTGTCTGGGTTCCATTTGGTAACATGGTTGTGTGTTGCTATTAGGGATATTTTCTGTATGAGAGAAATGTATGGTAGCGAAGGTCACCTGTGAAATTTTGGTCTTAGGTACCAGGAGTCCAAAAGGCACTCTGATTACGCTTATCACTGGAAAGGTAACAGGTGTTCCCTAAGCTTGCTAGAAGGATAAAGTAGAGGGAAGTGCTACTTTATTAACGTGTGTCATAATTCTGTAGTAGAACAGACTGTTCGCTGTTCTCAGGAAAGACAGAATTCTGTGTGAATGAACTACATTTTCCGTATGAATGTGCATGAATGAAAAGGCATTCAGGTTAATTGTGAAACTCTGTTTTTTTTTCTCAGGAGCATTAAGTCTCCAACTAGGTGTCTTAATTCTGGAGAAATGGTTAGCTAATGCTTGATAGAAGGGTGAAGTAGAGGGATGTGCTACTTTATCAACGGAAGTAACGATTCCGTAGTAGGGCAGAGTTAAGCGCTGCTCTCGGGAAAGACGGAATTCTTGTGAAAAAGGTCAATAACTATACTTTTGTTAGCGAAATAGATAATGGTGGCGTTTTTATGTTGTCACTAACAGATTTGTAAGTTAAAAGAGCGTACGGAGCTTACCGAGAACATTTTGTAAAGGAGGGGTCAGCAGAAGCAAGAGTAGCGAGAAAAGCTGACGTCAGAAAGACCACGCTGGGATTGGCTAGTCAGTAAGAAACGTAGGTGCTCCTGATTGGTGCGTTAGTGTATGCCGTGCTAGGAGTGGAGAATTGCAGGGTGACGTAGACGCTCCGGATTGGTACGTTAGTGTGAGTCGCGCTGGGACTTGAGAATTATAGAAGTGACGTAGACGCTCCGGATTGGTGCGTTAGTGTGAATCGCGCTACGATTGGTTAAAACAACAGAATAGTCGTAGGGAAAAACTAGCGATACACGGAAGACAAAATGATGTATTACGATCCACCAGAAAAAGAGAAAAAGTCCTGGTTTGGAAAGATCAAGGGTTTATTCAAAAAGGACAAACCGATTAAGACTAGAGAGGGACAGTTGCTTCCTCCACCAAAATCGCCCGCATCCTTTATGGTTGCAAAATACGGGTATCATACATGCATTTGGTTGGACAATTGGGCGAAATATACGAAAGACAATGGAGTTTTGGCATTTCCAGAGCATGGTTCATTTAATTTAGCGGTTTTGAGAAATTTAAGAGAAAGAATGATAAATCTAGAACCGAGACCTAGATCAACACAGTTTGAAGCATTGACGGAATGGGAAGATGAGATGCATGACAGAGAAAGACAGAGGAGTGGCGGAAGGTATAGGTACATGTTTGGTAGATCCCATGGACAAGAGAATCATGATGATAGAATGAGGAGATGGCGAAGTGCAAATAGGGCTGATGGTTTGTTTCCTGTGAGATATGTTGAAGAAGTGAGTGGTAAAAAATGCACGGAAAAGAGACATAATATAGGGTTAGGAAGGTATGGAATGAATGAATCGGAGGATGATGTTCTTTACGACATGTTTAATAAAAATCCACCCCCGTATCAACCAGATTCTGAAATATTGACACCAAGTGCTCCAATGAGAGAGACTTTGCGAAGCATTAAGACTGAACCAATATCCCAAGAGTTAGGGAAAAATAATTCTTTCAGGGAAATAGAGAGAAAACAGGATAGCAAGGTAAGTAGTGAAAATTCAACGGAACTAGCATAAACCACTTTAGAGTTAACCGAAAAGATTAGGGAATTGACTAAGAACTTAGAAGCCGTGACCATAGGTCCAGTAATGCCTATTTTCAGAAGGAAAATGAACATTGTTTAACGGTCCCTTATAACAGTAATAACAAGACAGAAAGGCCAAGGATAAGTTCAGAAGAGAAACCATGGAGACAAACAATAAGTACATCAGAACAGAGTACGCCTAAAAATTTAACAGCAAATCCAGGTTTAGTTGAGAGACTGATAATGACTACAGATCCCATATCAGACACCCCAAGAGACTCAGAACGAGGTAATAAAGAGAAACCAGTAGGTCCTACTTCAGAAGAATTAAGTGAATGGTTAAGGAGCTTACAGAGAAAAGACAGAGAATCTCAATCTATAGATGTGGCCAAACTAAGGATGGTTTTGGAAGAATTAATAGTAGGGACGATCCCCACAGAAAAATTAAAAACTTATCAGGATGAGGAATTACTGTTTTTGTGCAAAAGTATAACTTGGAGAGCAAAAAGCCTACACGAGAGACTAGAGGAAATAGCAAATGAAATGGGTATAGACAAGGAAAAGGTAAAAGCTTTGCAAAAACCATATCGAGTAGACTTTACCGAGAAGGATATTGAACATCTAAACACTACAGGACGAATAATTCAGATTAAAGACATAGGTGCTGATTACGATCCGGTAAAAAAATTCCCCGTACGACTCGTATCCGGTCTTTTTACCGTACGAATCGTACAAGTGCCGTACAAACTGCCAATTACGATTCGCATGGGAAAAAGTCCATACGAATCGCATTGGGAATTATTCCCCACACGTCCTCGGGTCGGAAAATGTGTCCGACACGTCCACGGACGATTTACCGTACAAATGTGAAAAGTGAAGTCCGACCGCGGAATTACGATCCATCCCGTGCGTCCGATGTTACAACCGTATGGAACAAACACCGTCCGCACCGAACTCCCATAGCAACCATGGAGACATGTGCCCGCATACGCGCCCAACACTCCCCCCAGCCCCCGTACATACGCGCTGACCCCCCCAGCCCCGTACGTACGCGCCGACCCCCCCCCAGCCCCCGTACGTTCGAGTCGTACCCCCGTGTATGTACACCCGTGTACGTGTCATACCCCCGTGTATGTACACCCGTGTACGTTCGAGTCATACCCCCGTATATGTACACCCGTGTACGTGTCGTACCCCCGTGTATATACACCCGTGTACGTGTCATACCCCCGTGTATGTACACCCATGTACGTTCGAGTCATACCCCCCGTGTATGTACACCCATGTACGTGTCGTACCCCCCGTGTATGTACACCCGTGTACGTACATACACGGGGGGGTACGACACGTACACGGGTGTACATACACGGGGGGTACGACACGTACACGGGTGTGCATACACGGGGGTACGACACGTACACGGGTGTACATACACGGGGGGTACGATTAGAACGTACACGGGTGTACATACACGGGGGTACGACACGTACACGGGTGTACATACACTGGGGGGTAGGACACGTACACGGAGTACATACACGGGGTACTACTCGAACGTACACGGGTGTACATACACGGGGGGTACGACACGTACACGGGTGTACATACACGGGGGGTACGACACGTACACGGGTGTACATACACGGGGGGTACGACTCGAACATACGGGGGCTGGGGGGGGGTCTGCGCGTACGTACGGGGGCTGGGGGGGGGTATGACGCGTACCGGGCCACCTACTCTGGTCGTTTCGCGCCATACTTCGCTTTTCCGGCACTTTTCGGGTGCCGTGAAAATATTGCCGTTTGGACTGCTGTCGGTTCGAATCGTACTTCCTGGGTCGTGAAACGCTGCCTGAAAGCGTCCCGACGTCACGTCGCAGCATTCCCGGATCACATTCGTACGTATATTTTCGTCAGTCGGTGTTTTTTACGATTCGTACGGAAATGGTGTTTCCGTGCGAATCGTAATTTCATGTTTGTAAAGTTTTACAACCGGGTACGAGTCGGACGGAGAAAACGCTCCGACCGACGGTTCGTACCCGGTTTTTACCGGATCGTAATCGGCACCATAATCATTTTGTTAAGAAAATGGGGAGATGTGGATAAATGGAGAAGTAGGTGGTTTAGAAAACGAGATGATGCTTCAGAGAAAACGTTTGCTGCTTTCCCAGTAAGAGAAAAGGAAAAGATAGTGACAGAATGCCCTATGAGAGAAATTCCGGGAGGAGGATATGAACATGTTCCTTGGACTAGGCAAGATATTTTGTCATGTACAAATGATTTCCCTCGACTACGCGAAAAGACAGTTGAGTGGTATAGACAAGTGGACAGATTTGTAAAATTGTCTAAAGTTTTGTGGATCGATTTGAATAGCCTATTTGACATAATAGTGCCAGCAGATTCATGGACAGAGGGCAAAATTGTGATAGACTGGCCTACAAAAGAATACCCTAGAGATCCAATGACAGGTGCCCCTGATCCAGAGGTGATGAGAAAATATGAACAATTAATCACATTTTTGAAAAACAGCCTCCCAAAGAAACTGATTGGGTAAAGATTGACCAAACTCATCAAGAAACTAAGGAGTCAGTGCATGCATATTACGAAAGGTTAATCCTTGCCTTTAAGCAGTTTAGTGGTGATGAAAATTTAAGTGAAAAAGATTTGAGTCATTTTGTATATAGATTTGTATATGGTCTACATCCAGAAATTAGTGAGATGATTAAGCAGCATACTGTGGATTGGCAAAACAAGAAAATAGATGAAGTACTAAGACATGCAAAATATTTTAGTGATGAAATTGAAGCTAAACAGCGTAAATTAAAGGAAAAAGCAATGTGGGCACAAGTAAAGGTAGCAGAAAGACAGGAAGCACAATTGATTGAACAGGCAAATAATGCAGGACCAAAACCTAGATTTAATACTGGAAAAGGATAAGGACAATTCAATATTGAAGAAGCTAAAAAGAAATGGCCATGTCATAATTGCGGAAGAATAGGGCACTGGAAATACGAGTGTAAATTTCCCCCAAATACTAATGGTGATAATGCATCATTGAATCCGCAGGTGCAGAAAGAGGTGAGTGGTCAACCGCAGCGACAGCAGCAGGTTATTACCCAACAGAATCAGGTGCCAAAGCCGCCTATTCCACAGAGCGTAAATTCACAGAAATACAGTAATGAGACAGGATTCTACAACGAAGAAAAGGTAACTAAGCTGCTGCGCGCTAGCGCTGTTTCGCAGTAATGGCTACAATGTGATGAGAGTGAGTCAGAAGAAGGTTATTGACGGTGCCTAAGGGAGGAAGAAGAGTGCGTACTTGGTGCAACTCTAGAAGTAGACCAGACAGGCCCTTTTGTGGACGGAAAGGTAAATATTGAAAATATTACTTTCCTAGTAGATACTGGTGCTACTCGATCAACTGTTAGGTCAGCTGATGTTAGAAATCTTCCTCTCTCGGATGAAACAATCCAATTAGTTGGAGTATCCAACAGACAAATCAAAACATATCTCACAGAACCAGTAAAAGTCAATATAGGGAAATTTTCCAAAATGCACCGCTTTGTTGTGTGCGATTCAAGTCCTGTAAACCAATTAGGACGAGACCTGTTGTGTAAAATGAATTGCACTATATTTTGTACCCCTGATGGTATAGCATTTGAGACCCCTGATGAAGACGTACTGTATAAAATGACTATGGCTAATATGGAAACTGAGATTACTGAAGCCTATGCTGTATTCAACCCTGACGAATTACCAAAAGAATTTAAACAAACAGTAAAAGCAGAGGTTTGGGATTTTACAGGAGAAGATGTATGACTGATGAGAAATATGGATCCCGTAAAAGTAACAGTGAAGGAAGGAATAAGCTACCCAAATGTTCCTCAATATAAATTGACACCCGAGATAATTGAAGGAGTAACCCCAATAATTGAGAAAATGATTAATCAAGGAATTTTGAGAGAAATAATGAGTAGTACATATAATTCACCAATTATGGGATTGAAAAAGCCTAACCGAAAGTTCATTATAGTGCAGGATTTGAGAAAGATAAACAAAATTGTTGTATCGTGCTGTCCTATTGTACCAAATCCATCTGTGATTTTGTATCAGATTCCTCATGATGCAGAATGGTACACAGTGATTGACTTAAGTCACGCTTTCTTTTCCATCCAGTTGCACCATGATAGGTAACAAATTTTTGCGTTTCGTTTTGGCGAACTTATTTTGGCTTGGTGCCGAATCCCAGAGGGGTACACGGAAAGCCCCTCGATATTTAATCAGATATTAAAAAAGTCTTTGGAAGATTTAGAAATGCCCGAAAACTCAGTGCTAGTTCAATATATCGACGACCTGCTTGTGGCGTCGAAAACTCGAGAAGCCTGTGTAATGGACACCATAGCATTGTTAAATCATTTGGCAGATGGAGGACTTAAGGTATCCCCATCGAAATTGCAATTTTGTCAGAAAGAAGTTCAATATTTAGGTCATAAAATTGAAAAAGGACTAAGAAAAATAACTACAGTCAGGATCAAGATAATAAAAGGAATGAGAGCCCCAATGACGCAAAGAGAAGTGAGAATGTTTCTTGGAATGGTTGGATAAGTAATTTTTCCCTGATCGCAAAACCTTTGGTACGCCTGACGAGAAGTGATGTGAGAGACCCTATTGACTTAAATAGGGAAGAATTAGCAGCTTTTAAGAAATTGAGAGACAGTTTGTGTGAAGCGCCGGCATTAGGAAACCCTGACTATGAAAAGGAGTTCGAGCTGTACTGCAGTGAGAGGAATGGAAAATTGATAAGACCAATTGCATATTTTTCAGCAATGTTAGACCCTTTAGCTGTAGCATTGCCAGGTTGTTTGAAAGCAGTAGCTGCTACTTGTAAGAGTCTGGAACAGAGTGAGGGAATTGTGATGGGATATCCTGTGCGAGTGTTTGTACCTCATGATGTGGCAATCCTTTTAACAAGGAGTCGTACTCAATTCATGACACATAGTCGGCTGACTAAGTATGAGAAAGTCATATTAGGTGCAACATATGTAAGCCTTGTGAGATGTCTGAATGTGAATCCTTCAACGCTATTGCCTGATGCTGAAAATGTTGAAGTCAGGGACGAAGTGTTTGTATGTATTGGATTTCTGTACCAAACCACGTCCGGATATAAAAGATGTACCTTTGTCTGAGAGTGACTTTGTGATGTTTGTAGATGGATCATGTTTGAGAACAGATGAAGGAAATCTGAGTGCAGCATATGCAGTATGCACAGTTGCAGTAGTGATGGAAGCATCTTACCTGAAGGGAGTAATATCAGCCCAGGTTGCTGAACTAGTAGCCTTAACTAGAGCATGCAAGATTGGAAATAATGTGAGAGTGACTGTGATAACTGATAGTCAGTATGATTTTGGTGTTGTGCATGACTTCGGCCAGATATGGCTGCAGAGAGGATTTCTGACTTCAAGTGGGACTCCTATAAAGAATGCTGAAGTGGTTGGAAAGTTGCTTGAGGCGATACAGCTGCCTAAACAATTGGCTGTTGTGAAGTGTGCTGCCCATGTGCAAACCGCTGATTATATTGCGGTGGGAAACAGATTTGCCAATGATATGGCGCAATATTGTGCTCGAAACCAGAACTCGGTCAACAGGGCTAAAGAGAGGGAGATGAATTCTTTACCTCTAATGCTTACTAACATTGTGGATACTTGGGAAGAAGTGAGGCAATTGCAGGAAGAAGCAGGAGATGAGGAAATGAGACAGTGGGTAAAAGCAGGATGTGCACCAAGGGAAACAGATCATGTCTGGGTTTATCGAGATGGAAGACCAGTCATGCCTGATAGCATGGTGTCTGCCATGGCACGGATGTATCATGGACAGGGACACATAGGGAGGGATGCGATGATTCGGTCCTTCAAGCAAACGTGGTACAATGCAAAATTTAGACTGGTAGCTGAGAGCCTTTGTCAAAGATGCTTTATATGTCAGCAGTTCAATCCTGGAAGAAAGACAGTGGTAAGTCTAGGAACAATAGGTCGAGAAGGAGGGCCTTTCACCAGAATGCAGATTGATTTCATTGAGATGCCGTCCTGTAATAGGTTGAGGTATGTTCTAGTAATGCTCTGCTTGTTTTCAAGGTGGGTAGAAGAATATCCCACAAGAAGGAGTGATGGAATTAGTGTAGCAACACTGCTTTTGAGGGAGTTCATCCCTAGATTTGGGTTCCCAGTTACAATTGAATCGGATAGAGGAAGCATTTCCATAATGAGATCATGAAATTGATTTGTGAAGCATTGAATGTACAACAGAAACTACATTGTGCCTATCACCCAGAGGCTTCTGGTGTGGTGGAACAAATGAATGGCACCATTAAAAACCGATTGGGAAAAATGTGTTTAGCCACAGGTTTAAAATGGTCTGATGTCTTGCCTCTGGTACTCATGACTATTAGATCAATTCCAGATAGAACCACGGGTTTGAGTCCACATGAAATTATCATGGGAAGAGCAATGCGTCATGTATTCTTACCAGTCAACAAGCTGTTGCCTATAACTGATGACTTGGTGTTGGATTACTGTAAGGGACTGGCTGACGCAGTTCATTCTGTGTTTCATCAGGTTGGAGCGGATGCCACCACCCTTGAAAAGAAGCAAGCTCATGATCTGAACCCAGGAGACTGGGTGAGAATTAAAGTACACAGAAGAAGGAACTGTCTAGTCCCACGTTGGGGAAAATCACTGCAAGTGATTTTGACTACAACAACAGCTGTGAAGTGTGCTGGGATCAATAACTGGATCCATGCCAGTCACAGATTGAGAATCCCAAATCCAGTGGATAACAAGGAAGGAGAATATTTTGACGAGTCAGAAAGTAGCTCTGAATCGGACGTTGAAGAAATAAGAACAAGAGAAAATCCTGAAAGGGAGGAAACAGAACCAAGTTTGATCGTTGCCCCAGAAAATATTCCCTTGAGAAGAAGATTACAGCTCGGACTCAGAGACAGAACAAATACCGGTATGCTCGGGAAAAGAGAAAAGCAGTGAAGAAACAATCAAGGAAGTTATTGATAAGGAGATTCCTGATGGAAAGCTGAGAGAAATTCCACCTGAAATAACAAAAGTAGATGAACAGGTGCAAGATACAGAAAGAGAGGGAAAGATTCTTGCTGAAGACCCCCGAGGAGTTGTAGGGAATTCCAACATCCAGTTGGAGGAAGGGACAATTAGTCAGCAGGAAGATTGTGTGCAAGACTCACGAGGAGGGACAGAAGTAGGGAAAATAAAAGAAGTGGTGGAAAGAACAGCGAAAGCAAAAAGCAAGTTGAAACAGAATCAGAAGAAAGTGATGAGGAAGTACCAGAAGGACGAGTCCTGAGAAAAAGAGCATGGAGAGCTGAAAAGAATAACAAAGGAAATAAATCGAAAAGACCAGCAAGAGATGAAATCTGGCCTAATAAGATAAAGAGATTAAGATATTGACTGACACGAGTGAATTCACCAAGAGCAGAGCAGGTGAATGAAGTATCAAGTCAAGAAAAGTCGAAAGATGAGAAAATAGTTACAGCAGAGGAAAACAAAAGAATGAGAAAGCCCAACCAGAAGTATAAGTCGCCGGAATGGACGTATGTGGCCCTGCCTGAAATAAAAGAAGAGGCGGATAGCCAAGAGAATCCAGAGGTGACTGTACCGGAAGTGGTTGAGGAAGACGAAGAATCGGAAATCCTGAGAGTTATCTTGTCCGATACCGGAGAAGAGACGGATGTTCAGGAAGTTCTGTATCAAGATTACGAGAGAAAAGTGAAAGACGATCAAATGCCAAACTGAATACGACAAAAATGCTGCTAATGGATAGAAAATAGAATACTGGAAAAGACATAACCGATAGAACCAAGTAGGTGCTTAGAGCCTTGGGTTAGACAAAACTAGTTGTGAAGTAGAAAGAGGCTAAGTCAAAAGACACTGATCATTTTGCGAAAATGGCAAACACAGAAAGTAGAAAAGCTAGATGTGTATTTCTAAAACGATGGTTTAAAATGTGTGGTTGTTTTACAGGATTACTAATGCTTCTATGAAGTGTATTAGCTTTGATGATTTCATTTAAGGTTACAATAAACACAATAGAAGGACATAGTGAAAATAAGACTAATATAGAAAAGATTCAGAAAGTATATCCGACTAAATTAGATAGAAATTACCTACATAAAGACAGGTCTATAAATGATTTTTCTAACAATGTGTTTTCAAAACAATGGATGTGAGAGATTGCTACATTTGTATGCAGTTACCTGCTTCTGTATCGGAGGGAGTGACCTACCATCACCTCCCAGTAACATATGCAATAACATGTAGTGTGATAGCTAGTCTGTTTTATAAAACAGGGAAATTAGAATATTATTTTACAGATGTAGATAACATATTTTCACAAATACCTGCATTAACAAATTAAATAAAGTAAAACCTGCAAAGGTGTTAGGTGAATTTTTCTTAGAAACTAAAGAACTAACATTAGAATACATATTTAGGAATAATTTGACTTGTAGCTTAAAGAAAGAAGAAAATACGTTTTTGGATATGATTGAAGAAAGGAGATTGAAAATGCAATAGAAAGCATCTGAGAGAAAGGAAGAAAAGACAGTCTGGGGTGTTGAAATGGAAAAACAATTGAAGGGAGAAGCTAGTCCAACTATGGCTTTAGATTGGCCCCAGAAAGGGAAGTTGTGTATTAGAAGGAATCAAACTGCATATGATAATTATTTTGTAGGTAACAGTGAGTGCCATGATACATACCGAATCATGGGTGGATGGGGATTTAAAGGAGGAAATGATCCAGTTTTTCCTGGGTTATATTTTATCTGCGGGAACCAGGCATATTATTGTTTGCCAGACCATTGGTATAGCACATGTTATGAAGGATTGGTTTTCCCAAAGATTTTTCATATGGGAAGAGGAGAAGATGGTGTACATAAGTTAGGTAGTCATTTAGCACGTAGAAAGAGAGAATCTTGGTCAGAAATTGTAGGAGACATATTTGGAGCATTGATACCAGCAGTGGGAATATCTGTGAATGCACACAAAATTAGAAAACTATCAACAGTAGTGGATCGCTTGTCACCAAGCACAGCTGGAGGATTTATATTGGTAAATACTGAAATGGTTGCCATGCGTGCTATGGTAATGCAAAATCGACTTGCCCTTGATATATTATTGGCAAAAGAGGGTGGAGTCTGTGGAATGCTGAAAGTTCAACATTGTTGTACTTACATTCCGGACGAAAGTAAAGATCTGCAAATCTACATAAAAAACATAACTGAATTGCATGAGGAAATTACACCACTGGAGGTTGAAAGTGTTTGGGAAAAAATTGGGAAGAAACTTTCTTCTTTTAAAGATTTCCTGATAAACTTAGGTAGTACCTTTATAGGTAGGATCTTATTTCCATTAACATGTGTGATCTTTATAGTATTAATATTAAGACTAGGATGTTTATGCCATAGAAGAAATAAAATACAGACAACGTTAAAAAGAGAAGAATTGAAAAGAAGACAGAATAAGAGACAAGAGAGGGAATTTGAAGAGATAGAATTAGAAGAGATGAAGGATAATATGTATAAAACAGCAAGAAGAGAAGAAATTGGGGAAACAGAAATGTGAACTAAACTAAAGAATTCATTTTGCTTTCATGACAAATTGATAAAAAAAAAAAACAAGTTTATGGTGTGGTGATAAAATCACCAAAGGGGGGAGTGATGGAGCGGGTAGTACAACATTTTGTATACCTCCCCCATTCTGCATTAAAATACTAATTGAATAATCTATTAAATATAATATTATTAAATGAGTTTGCATGTTTATTAATCAATATTATTAATATTCGAATTACACGCGGGTTTGCATATTGCATGGCTAAATAACCTTTATTGACTAAAATCCATACGCATACTAACAGTAGTATATGTAATAAATAGAATACTGCATGATATATGTTGCTTTGTGGTGTCTTTGTAATGCTGCCCGAGAAGAGGACCAAAAGGGTGAATATAATTGCTTAAAATGTCGCTATACGCTAGATAAATACCAGCACATAGAGGGATTACTAGGGGGTTAACAGTATGGGGTCTATTCCGATCCTGTATTTTTTTTTTCCGTACGACTCGTATCCGTAATTTTTCCCATACGAATCGTACAAGTCCCGTCCCACCCGTGAAGTACGATTCATACGGGAAAAATACATACGGATCGGCCCGATCCGTAAGAATTCGATCAGGAAAAGTTGTACGAGACGGACCCGGACACTTTTCCGTACGAATCCGAAAAATACAGTCCGACCTTACAAGTACGATCCGGACCGGTTTTCCGATTTAAGATTCATACGGAAAACGTCCCGTACATGGGGAATGACTTTACCCGCTACAAAGCAAACTTTGTACGACTCGTATCCCGGGAAAAGTAGTTCCCGGGGTGCGAGCCGTACAGGGGTATAAGTCGTACAGGCCCCCCCATGCATATGTACGCACCTTACAACAACATCGCGTATGTACGGTGCGTACCCCAACGTCGCGTATGTACGCACCTCACAACAACATCATCGCGTATGTACGGTGCGTACCCCAACATCGCGTATGTACGCACCCCACAACAACATCATCGCGTATGTACGGTGCGCACCCCAACATCGCACATGTACGCACCTCACAACAACATCATCGCGTATGTACGGTGCGTACCCCAACATCGCGTATGTACGCATCCCACAACAACATCATCGCGTATGTACAGTGCGTACCCCAACATCGCGTATGTACGCACCTCACAACAACATCATCGCGTATGTACACACCTTACAACATCATCGCGTATGTACGGTGCGTACCCCAACATCGCGTATGTACGCACCTCACAACAACATTGCGTATGTACACACCTTACAACAACATCATTGAGTATGTACGGTGCGTACCCCAACATCGCGTATGTACGGTGCGTACGCAAACATCGCGTATGTACACTCCTCACAACAACATCGCGTATGTACACACCTTACAACAACATCATCGCGTATGTACGGTGCGTACCCCAACATCGCACATGTACGCACCTCACAACAACATCGCGTATGTACACACCTTACAACAACATCATCGCGTATGTACGGTGTGTACCCCAACATCGCGTGTGTACGCACCTCACAACAACATCGCGTATGTACGCACCGTACATAGGCTATGTAAAACAGCACAAGGAGGGTCTATTCGACTCGCACAACACCACAAAACACGTCTACAGTGCACAAAACATGGAAATGACTGACCTGGCCACATCCAAACAGGCAAAAAGCGGGCCAAACTCACAACCACCCCTTATAACACACCCACCAAAAATTCAAACTGGGACCCACCCACAAATGGACCAATAAAAAGGGCCCACACACACAAACCATGAGCCTTTGCAACAGACTCACTGCAGCTAGAGAGCACACACCAACAACTGCACCCATCCACCTTAACATATACACCTTCACACAACCTCCTTCACACATACCCCCCTCTTCACATTCAGACCCACAACTTCACATTCAGACCCACACACCCACAACCATCCACACCCTCACCCCACACCATGCCCACAGACAAGAATCCAAAGTTCACAAGGGAGGAGCTTGAGATCCTTGTCAATGGAGTCATCAGAGTTGAGCCACAGCTGTTTGGAACATTGGTCAGACAGTCCAGCATAGCCGAAAAATCACGCCTGTGGCTGAGGATTGTCGATAGGGTGAATGCTGTTGCACCCATCAGAAGGACCAGGACTGAATGCCAAGCCAGGTGGTTTGATCTGCGGAGGGCAGTCGAGCGAAAAATGAATGATGACTACGCCCAGAGTAACATCACTGGAGGTGGTGGGCTCCGCAGACCAGTACATTTCCATCCCTGGGAGGATAAGGTGATGGCCCTGCTTCCGCCGGTGGGAGTACATGGACTTCAAGGAGTTCCAGAGCCTGGTGAGTACACAAACAACTTATGTAACATGGGGGTAATGGCATCCACACCCCAACTACACAAAATGCACGCAACTACCTCCAAACACTCACTGGCCAGAACCATAGTCACAAACAATGCCAATGCCACTAACATGTGTATGCCCATTGAGAAAGCAAGGCCATGCTATGTCCCATGCTACACGAAGCACTAACCCAAGAATGGATATCCGGTATGCTGGGAGGGTGGGTGTCACAAAACGCATTGTTGAACTCCAAATCAGACACAATTGCCCTCATCCCATATGGCCCAGGTACATACCCATGCACCATGCTCAATGCACAGGGACTGTGAAAGTACTGACAAGATAGCTGACACTGGGCCCTGGTGTAGGCAGCACAAGGCCCTCCTGTGACCAGTGCAAACACAAACACCAAGACAACAAGGTCAGATATCTAGGACAGGAACTCACACTCACTGTCATGGCAGCATGCTCCATGGGGGGACAGCTACATCACCTGGGGGCCCCAGTGCCAAATCACACTACAGCCACCAGCAGGCCCTGTCACACACACCCCTTACACAAGCAGACACCCCCGGGACAGGCAATGGATTTACCCACTGTCACAATGGACATGTAACACAACAAGACCAATACATAGCCGAAGAAGCATTGAAGCCAACAATCAACAAGTCAAAGACTCAGGAACACATATCAATCTGTCCCCCGCAACATACCCATCCACAAGTGAACATTGAGGAGAATGCTAGGCACATACAACTACCTGGAGGAACAGTGCCAACTAGAATATGTATGAAACATGGATGTTGCATGAAACAGCATTAACATTGACTGTCTCTCACACACAGGGCAACGTGAGGAATCTCCCCCCAACAATGGGGGTGAAGAATCACAGTTCCAGGCTCAGGAGGAACCTGATCCCACCGGCAGCGACACCTCTCAACACTCCGCGGATGACCCCGACCGACCTGGACCCTCTGCTGTCCAAGCCCCTGCAGCACCTGGTTCAGGAACATCTGTGCCAACCACCACCCCCATTCCTGCCACATCCCATGAGACACCGAGGAGCCCTGCCCGCAGTGAACAACTGAGCCAGTCTGACCAGGAGGGACAAGGTTCGCCGGGCACCCAGGAGGAGGCAGACAACACCACCACTGCCATTCCTCAGGGGTCCCGTAGACCCGATGTGCCCACAACGACAGGCCAGGCTGGTGTGGGCAGGGGTGGTGGGAGTGGAGGCAGGCGGAGGCAAGAACCTGACCAGCCAGCTGAAGAGACTGGTATCTATGCAATCAGATGCCCATGCCCACTGATTTATATAGGACAAACGACCCAAAAAGTGAAGAACAGAATTCTTCAGCATTTAAGTAGAGTAAAATGCAGGACACAAGGAGCTCCCCTTGTGGAACACTACACTAGGTTGGGTCATACTCATGAACAAATCGAATGGTGGGTCATTGAAAAAATTGTTGTACATCAGAGAGGCGGCAATGTTGTTGGCTCCCTTAACTATAAGGAATGACGCTGGATACACGTCCTTGAGGCGGTTAATCATGGCCTCAATGATCATGAGGAGACTTATATTCAAATGAGTAAGTTGTAAGTGTATACCATTTATGCTGTGGTTCTATGATTAGTTGGAACTGTAATAAGGCTACTGAATATGTATATCTGATATGAATATTCCATCTATAATCTGTCCCTGTACTTGAGCCTTGCCTAAATACAGCTGTGTGCTTGTCTTTAATCCAACAATTGATATGTTCAAGCTATAGCCAATGCTATTTAATATGGCTATTATTACCATTGTGAACATCTAAGACTCTTTGTCATTATAGCATGATAGCGTGATATGCCTTCATAACAGATTCATTACACCATACTAATATATTCGTGTAAGCATGGATTGATCTTGATTGATAACGTTTTCGTTATCACTACCCTAAATTCCATCAATATATCAGGATGTCTTATGCGAGCAAGGCCTGGATGTTCCCTGTGTCGTTCATGCTCCACTTTAAAGGTTTTCCCTTTTGGTTTAGGCCTACACCCTCTTATTGTGGTTAGCCTCGACATGCTGTTTGTAATTGAGATTGTGATTTAACATTACTATGTGTCATTTTGAGTCGAAACACCTTCCGTCGTACTTTTCTACATGATTAGGGTACTCATATATTTGCATAAATGTCGCTGCCCTTACGTATAACACTTTAGAGATTCGTCTCACTATGCATCCTTTCTGTGAATAACTCTATGTTTGGTCATTTATTGAAAAGAAATGACGATGTAACACTTTACGGCCTTCCTCTCCTTATTCATGTGAACACTTTTCTGTAGGCTGTGTTCCATGCGGGCCGTTAGTGTTCTACAATTATCACTTCGCCCGTTTATATTCACAATGTAAGTTACACACCCTTTAGCCACCGCTCGGATTTTTGAGATTTTGTAGTTATTATTTCAGGGCTATGGTGATACCGAATCCAGCTCGTGTTTTACAAGTAGTTCCTGTCGGTTACGTGCGCACTGACTACAATCCATGTCTTGCTTTCTAAGTAGCTGTCGTCTAATTCCCGCGCGTGTGCATAAAAGCAGCTGATTACGTTTCCCGCGTTTGGCCATTGTTTGTCCGGCTTGTGTGGAATCGGAAGCACATTCATTGCGCTCCAAGTAAGTAATGGACCATGTGGATTTATATGTAGGCCTTAAATGTACGCTTCGGACTAATTGGGGTTGTTCAAGCTTTTTGTTTAGATAACTTCAGATTTGCTAGTAGTCCGGGTCCCGTAAGCACGAGGCGATTGAATCCAGATTAGTTTTCGAATAGTTTCTTTGTTTGTATGCCTACTGTATA
The DNA here is from genome assembly GCF_964204655.1 of Triturus cristatus. NCBI lineage: Eukaryota > Metazoa > Chordata > Amphibia > Caudata > Salamandridae > Triturus > Triturus cristatus. The sequence continues at coordinate 789,660,222 of NC_140580.1, forward strand.
TAAAATAGCGGTATGAATTTTCCCGCACTGCTATGATTTGCTTAGTAAGTTTGAATTTGATAGTACCATCAGTATTAACGACAATGGCACATATATTCATATTCAAGGGGCAATATAGACGCTTGCACCAGCCCGTCCGTGGGAATTTAACTATAAATAAATAGGAATTCGGTATGGATGTCCGTCCCAAGACATTATTCAGAGATTGTGGTAAGGCTTCGCGAAAGTGACACCTACATTAATCAATTCAACCGTTGGTTATCTCTTGCTTGTCAGGTCATTAACGAATGTAAAGATTCAATATGACCATTTATGGTCTGTTCCGTTTATAGATTTCGGTGATCGCCTTGACGGCACCGTCCCCCGTGCAGGGATTAAACACATCTCAAGGTATGTGACTGATATTGTTGATTCACGATACTGGCAATGAATACATAGTAGATCATACACGAGGGTGAATTTCCATTATTTATTACAGAATATATATTGATCTGACGGAATGAGAATTTGATTGACTTCACCGTATGCGACACAAGGATAAATGATCTTTTCCTAGTCCTCAGGTGAGCATTAGCCCTACACTCACTTTAGAAAAAGTATAAATACACACACATAGTTTTTGATTATACGTTTTGTAATTGCAGGCTGACATATATATTATTGTCCTGATGAAGACCCGTCATTGATGCGTATAAATCTACACGTCATCTTAGGGACGAAACGTCGACGTTACCTGTCTGATTGATCCATGCAATTCCACCATTGAAATATTGAAGGATATATGTTGTGGTGTTATATGCTATTGATTTTGGATCATCCATGTTTAAAGTATATTTTTGTCCAATGTACATATATGTAGTTTTTGATGTCAATTCTGTGTTGATTGTTATGTCATTATGCACTGTTGGTCACTGAATATGTTGTGATTTAATTTATTGGTTTTTTGGTCAGTCCTGTATTGTAATAATATTTATGTGTATTCAAATACAGCGAAAAAGAAAATCATCTTTTTGTGTTTCTCAAATTAATGGTTTTTATATGTGTGTGTGTATAATTGTGATTAAGTACACTTTTTTCAATAGTCTTTGAACACATGTAGTGTCGTTTAAACTAAGTTTATTCCCAACAGAACCAATATTTCTGCTCCATGTACTCACCCAGGTTCTGAGGGTTACTGGGTTACCCCATTAATTCTAATGGTTATCTAGTGCAGGTCTTCACCTGCGAGGGTTCTTTGTCATTTATTGATTCCTCTTAGAATAATATAGTATGTCAGAAAAAGAAACGCTGTCTTATAGTGAGGACTATATTAATAAATTAATACAAGAACAGGCAGAATTCGATTACCTAGGCACTGGCCTAACTCCAATTGACACCACATTGAATGATAAACTTTCAAGACTGGAGAGATTAGAGAAGAAACTTATACGCACACGTTTGCATGGCCATTTGCTGACGAAATATCTGCAAGCAAATATTATACCGGAGGGATTACAAGTACGTAACGAACCAGCAATCTTTATCGATTTGCCTAAATTCCGTGAGGGGTTCAGCTTTGTGGCTAACAACTGCTCCCGACACTGGATGGTGTTGGGGGTAGAAACTGCACTGGAATATGTGAAGAAATTGATACAAGAAATAGCAGACCTTAAAAAAGAGATCTTGGAGGATAGAGGACTGAAGAACGCAAAGGAGGCACTGGAAAGAGCTGAGAAGGCTACAGCGGAGTTCAATACCACGACATTGAACAAAAAACTGGAGAAATTGGCTAAAGATATCAGGTGATATGATAAGAAGACTACATATCCCTACACTTGCGACGATTACTATATCCAGGACGCCCAGGGATACTTCACTAATCGCAATAGACAAAACACGAGAAGATTTGCCACTTTTTCAAATTCTTCCTTTGGTAGTGGATCAGACAACGAATCGGAGCAGCCTAGTACAAGCTCAGACCTGCGTACTTATCCTCCAGGACCACGCATTCAACCACAAGAATCTAGCTATCAACAGGGACCGACATATCAGTCACATTCTACATACCAAGACAACTTTGGCCCTTCTACTTCATCGTCTTTTTTAGGGGAACCTACATGGACCAATCGGGATCAGAACTGGAGGAGACCACCGAGATGGAACCAAGGGAAGAGCAATCAACGTGGCAACACGAGAGTTCGTTTTCAAACGCAGCCACCTCAGAACCATGGTGAAATTCGAACCAGACGACAGACGTATCGTTGGTAACCCCTACATCGACTAATATGTTCACCAATGAGGTGCAAATGGGACCACTATGTTCCGGTAATCAGAAAGACCCCATATTGAATATCTCAAAATATACATTGAGCAAGGCTGAACACGATGTTTTGGCACGGGGGTTGTCCTTTGTACCTACCACCATACCTAATTTGTTTAATATCAAATTGGAATTACAGCAATTTTTCAGAGAAATTCGTCTGAAGCACTACTTCCTGAAGAAAGGTGACTATAATAAGAAGATAGCGGCAACGGACTTCCGTCCAGCATCTACATTTACACCAGCCGCGTACCTAATGAACGAAAAAATCACAGCTTATGAAAAAATTGTTGTAAGCGAGGTCATGAATTTATTGGGTAATACGAAATACATCAGACACAACATCACAAAAGAGGAAAGACTCGCTCTCCATTCACTGAATGAAAACAAGTCTATTGTGATCAAGACTGCTGACAAGGGGGGAGCTGTGGTGGTGCAAAATACAGAGGACTACGTGAATGAGATTAACCAACAACTCAGCTGTACGACCAGCTATGCTCGGATCCCTGGTGAATGAATGAATGAATGAAAGGATTTTTATAGAGCGCTTCTGCTGCCCACGGGCGTCCAGGCGCTAATAGTGGGAAGAGACTCTGAGGAGGGACCAAGAGAGGACAAAGAAGGATTAGAAACAGGAGATAGAAGGAAATTAGTTTCTGAATAAAAATGTTTTCAGTTCTTTGCGGAAGTGAGGAAGGATGGGGTTCGATCTAAGTGAGAGGGGAAGGGAGTTCCAGAGTCTGGCAGCGTTCAAAGAAAAGGACCTACCACCTGCTCTTGCTTTTTTGATTCTTGGAACTACGGCGAGAAATGCCTTGGTGGAGCGAAGAGTTTTACCGGGACAGTAAGGGGAGAGAAGAGAATGGTTGATCTCCGGGCTCGCTATGTGAAATGCTTGGTGCGATATGCATAAGGCTTTGAACTTTATTCTCTCTCTGACTGGGAGCCAGTGGAGAGATCTGATCCCTGCCTTGATTGATTTTCTGCGAGGGATCTGGAGAAGGGTGCGGGCAGCACAGTTCTGTGTTCTTTGCAGTTTGTCCAGCACATACTCTGGTGCTCCTAAATATAGAGCATTGTTAAAATCCAATCTAGATTGTACAAGGCCCTGGATAACAACCTGCTTAGCTTCAAAAGGTAATATTGGCAGGATTTTTTTCAACATTCGAATAATCCCGAAGCAGGTTGCAGCTGTTTTCGTTTGCCTGAGTGTTTAGTGTAAGTTTGTTATCTAACCATACTCTTAGGCTTTTTATGTCTTCTTTCGGAGTTGGCATTGGTCCTAAGCTTACGGGCCATAGCAGGTCATTGGTAGAAGGAGGAGAGGGGCCGAGAATCATTATCTCGGTTTTATCGCCGTTGAGTTTTAAGGATGAGTTCGTCATCCAACTTTTAACCTCCTCCATACATGCTGCCAGATTGGATTGAGAAAACACGCTGCCTTTCTGTGTCAGGGAGACCACCAGCTGAGTGTCGTCCGCATATGATATGATCTTAATACCATGTTTTTGGACGACCCCCGCCAGTGGTCTCATGTACACATTAAATAGCGTGGGACTCAATGAGGAGCCCTGGGGCACGCCGCAGTTTAGGTGTCGGCTTGTGGAGTAAGAATCGCCATCAAAGACCTGAAAAGTTCTATTGCTGAGAAATGAACTCAGCCAGTCAAGGGCGTTTCCTGAAATGCCAAGATCGGAGAGTCGGGATAACAAGGTTTTATGACAAACTGTGTCAAAAGCTGCGCTTAGATCGAGGAGGACCACTGCCACTGTCCCTCCTCGATCCATGATCCTCCTAGCTTCTTCCGTAACGGCTAACAACGCTGTTTCTGTGCCGTGTCTAGGGCGAAACCCAGTTTGGGTGGCGTCCAGTAGAAGATTCTCCTCGAGATAGTTGGTGACATGGCGGTTGACGAACTTCTCCAAAATTTTACTTGCCCACGGTAGCAGGGAGATTGGACGGTAATTGTTAGGGTCTAATGGATTGAGAATCGTTTTTTTTAACAGTGCTTTTACCATTGCGTGTTTCCAGGCGGGAGGTACCATCCCTGATGAAATGGAGCTTTTGAGTAAATCCAAGAGGGTAGGAAGAATGATTGCATTGGCCATATTCATCATTTTAGGGGGTGCAGGATCAAGGGGAGAACCGGATTTTACCTGAAGAGCGAGAGATGTAAGCGATTCCAGATCTAATGATGGACATTCATTCAGGTGAGCTAGCTTGGAGTGTTCGGTGGCATTTGTAGGATGTGATGTAACAGCTTCTGAGCTAGGGGTTATGAATGAAGAGTATATTATATTTATTTTTTGAAAGAAAAACTCAGCTAATTCATTGCAGCGGGAGGTAGAAGCATTAGTTGTGATTGTAGGTAAGGGAATTTTGGAAAGAGTTTTGACTACCTGATAAATTTCTTTAGGTTTAGATCTGGCTGTCATGATTTTCTCATTGTAATAGATAGATTGAGCAGAGATTATTTCTGTTTTGTAAACTCTAATATTTTCTCTGTATCTTTCTTTATCAATGAGAGCGTATCCCAGGCGCCACTTTCTCTCCATTTTTCTACGCTGTCCTTTTAATTCCCTGAGTTTGTCCGAGTACCAAGGGGCGGTTTCTCGGGCTCTTTTTAGCTTTGTTTTTCTTACGGGGAGGAAGGAGTCAATAGAGTCCTCTAACCATTTGTTAAAACTTATGCTATTTTGTACAGGGTTTTCGGAGAGGGTAGGTTTGGATTTAGAGAGAAGGCTAAGCCATAACTCTGGAGAGAGTTTCGACCAATTCCTCATATTCCGTGTAATGGGATGGGGGGGCAGCGGAGCTTTACATGTAGACCAGTTAAGGTGGATTAAGTGATGATCCGTCCATGGTAGAGGAGTGACGGACCCAACTGTTAGGGTGGAGCAGTTGGTAAAGACTGGGTCAAGCAAGTGACCTTTGTCATGAGTAGGTGATTTTATCAATTGTCGTAATTGAATCGCGGCTAAACTGGAAACAAGCTCGTTGGCAATGCAGTCGGTGCTAACATCAAAATGGATATTAAAGTCGCCCAGCAGCGAAAAATTCGAAGAGGACATGGCTGTGTCTGCAGCAAACGAGGGAAAAGTGATTCGGTGGGCCTGGCGGTCGGTATATAAGAGCCCCTGTTAAACTGTCGTTAGGAGTGAACTTAAGACAAAAAGACAAGCTTTCACACTCCGAGATTGAATCAGAAGTGCAGTAGCATTGAAAAATAGACTTATGGTTAATGGCGAGGCCTCCTCCTTTCCCGCATGTACGATCCCGGCGTTTGATTTGGTAGCCCGATGGCAAGGTTTGAATTACGTCTGGGTCACAGTCTGGGGTTAACCAGGTCTCGGTTAGAAAGAGAGCATCCGGAGAGAGTTCGTCTAGAAGGAGCGAGATTTCTACTTGGTGACCCTACTAAGGAGATCGCTAAGCTGATCAGAGACCTCACGAACCGAGGGATGGAGGAGGGATCTCTTTCAGAACCTGAATGTAAGTTCCTCAATAAAATTAATCCGAAGATTCCTACAATTTATACCATTCCCAAAATACACAAGAATCTACAAAAACCTCCGGGAAGACCAATCGTATCCGGATGTGGATCAGTGTTGGAGCCCCTAAATCAATACCTTGATAGTTTTTTACAGCCTTTTGTGCAGGAAACTAGATCGTATCTCCGCGATACGATGCACACCATTCAGTTGTTTGAAGATCAACCCTTCGATAAATCCACACAACTATTCGTTACACTGGATGTGTGCTCACTATATACGAGTATCCCACAAAAAGAAGCAATTGAAGTCATCAGCAATGTATTGGACACACGTCCGAAACCACACTGGATTCCTACAGAATTTTTGGTGCAACTGCTACAGATTGCATTGACGAAAAATTATTTCATCTTTCAGAATGCCTTCTACCTCCAATGCAGAGGTGTAGCAATGGGCGCTGGATTCGCGCCTAGTCTAGCGAATCTGTTTATGGATCATTTTGAGGATAAAAACATCTACTCAGATCAGAACCCATACATCAAAAATATATCAGCTTGGAAGCGATATATTGACGACATTGTCATGCTGTGGGCAGGTACTGTGAATCAATTGATGTCGTTCTTGACTTGGCTTAACTCTTGTAGTACTGACATCCAATTCACCGTAACTCACAACAAGGATTAAATCCGTTCTTAGATTTGACATTGGAGGAAGAGAATGGCAAAATAGTAATGAATCTATACAATAAACCTACTGATAGGAACACCTTATTACAATACCATTCACATCACCACAGGAACCTCAGGGATAACCTTCCGTATGGACAATTCTTGCGCTTACGTCGCAATTGCAGCAGAAGAGGTGACTACTTCAAGGAAACCAACATCCTCATTGCCAAACTAAGGGAGAGAGGATACCCAAAGGGACTCCTCAATAGAGCCAGAAAAAGAGCCTGGTATAGAACAAGGGAAACTTTGCTTGAGATACAACCAAAGAATCAAGAAATGGAGAAGCTGGTATGTGTTACCACCTTTAACACCCGTAGCAATGAGATAAAAAGGGTGATCAGAAAGTATTGGAATTTAGTTGGTTCCGAAATCAACATGCCCGAACCACCTTTATTTGCATTTAAACGTGCTAAGAATGTCAAAGATCATGTGGTGTCTTCATATTTACAACCACCTTCCCAACCTGACATTAGATCACAACTCAGTTTACCACCGATAACTGGTCATCATAGATGTAGCCACTGTAAAGCATGCCGATATACGATATCTGGAAATAGCTTTGTCCATCGGGGTAAAACTTATGGCCTTGATCAATTTGCAAATTGCAATAGCCAAAATGTCATCTATGCAATCAGATGCCCATGTCCACTGATTTATGTAGGACAAACGACCCAAAAAGTGAAGAACAGAATTCTTCAGCATTTAAGTAGAGTAAAATGCAGGACACAAGGAGCTCCGCTTGTGGAACACTACACTAGGTTGGGTCATACTCATGAACAAATCGAATGGTGGGTCATTGAAAAAATTGTTGTACATCAGAGAGGCGGCAATGTTGTTGGCTCCCTTAACTATAAGGAATGTCGCTGGATACACGTCCTTGAGGCAGTTAATCATGGCCTCAATGAACATGAGGAGACTTATATTCAAATGAGTAAGTTGTAAGTGTATACCATTTATGCTGTGGTTCTATGATTAGTTGGAACTGTAATAAGGCTACTGAATATGTATATCTGATATGAATATTCCATCTATAATCTGTCCCTGTACTTGAGCCTTGCCTAAATACAGCTGTGTGCTTGTCTTTAATCCAACAATTGATATGTTCAAGGTATAGCCAATGCTATTTAATATGGCTATTATTACCATTGTGAATGTTGGAAAACCACTCCCACACTAGAAGGGGTGGTGGTGGTCTTCCGGACACACTGTGGTAGCTTGGCTCGAGTGGTCAGGAATCAGGCTCCGTGCTAAGCATACAACATACCCAAACAATAACCATGCGTGCATCCGTTCCAAAAACGACTCTACACCGTAAAAATTATGAAAATATCTTTCTTTATCTTCTTTTTCTCTTAGTTGCTGATTGGAGAAAATAAATAACAATCACAATATACAAACTTTTTTAGAAAGTGCAGGTCAAATAAATACTGGCTTAATGATTCAATAAATAGGGGTGATCATAAATACTGAAGGCATAAATAAAAGTGCAATACAGACAGGCAATTAAATATTCTGAGGCAATAAATACTGTAACCAATAAATATTGTGCATCAATAAATACTGTGGACCAATAATTACAGTGGAACAATAAATAGGTTAAATACAATAAATACAGTGCCCCTAATAAATACTTAAAAGCTGACAGTGACACTCATGGAATCAGATCACTTTTGATTCCTAAGGGCTGATTTGGCCCAAGCACAGCTTGTGGGGATGTGGAAGGCTTGGGGGTGTCTACTCCCTGGCTTGGTCAAGGCTGAGGCCTAAACTGAGGTAGATAAAGGGGGAAAATACCAGAGACCTGGCTCTCTCTCTCCACACAACTTCTCTAGATTAGTCCCAGTTCACCCCTGGCACAGTCAGGTTGGTTCCAGCACCTCCCTAGCCCCTTAGAGCAGTCTCTCAGGTCTCCACAGGGCCTTAGGCGCCCTCTACTCCACTTACTGCCCTTTTTCTGATGCTCCGACGCCGCTGGAGTCGTGTCGACGCCGTGAGGCGGTTCCGGTTCGATGTCGGCGGCCTCGGCACAATGTCAGTTCTTTGACGACGCCGGCAGGCGGATCCGGTCTCGATGTCAGCGGCCTCGGTTCGATCTCGACCTCCGATTCGATGGCGTCGGGCAGTCTTACTTGATGTCGACTTCGGGCGGCTCCGGTCCGATGGCGACCTCGGCTTCGATGACGTCGGCCGGCCTTGCCTCGATGTCGACTTCCGGCGGCTCCGAAGTGCGATCCTCACTCCCGACCTCCGGTGCTCCTCACAGGTTTCCGGCGACTCCGGAGTGCGACCTCCACTCCCGACCTCCGGCACGATTCTCACAGGTTCCGGCGACTCCGGAGTGCGATCCTCACTCCCGACCTCCGTTACCCTTCACCTCGGTCTCCGACGACTCCGGAGGGCGGACTCCACTCCTCCGATGACGCCGCTCACTCGACCTCGGGTGACTTCCTCCTCGACCTCTGGTATTCCTCACGACCTCTGACGGCGCCCTCTCTCGACCTCTGGCGGCTCCGGGTACGACGTCTGCTTTTCCAGTCAGCGCCGCTTCTCCACCTCGGGCTCCAGGTCTTAGGCTACTCGACGTCGGACTTCAGGGAAACCAGCTTCCAGGTCAGGATCTTGCTGTTCTCTTGTTTCTAAGGCCTGTTCCTGCTGTCCAGGTCCTCAGGATGGTTTTTCTGACTTCTTCCCACACAGGGCTCTAGGCTGGGCTCCGTCAGTAGGGACTAGTATCAAGGGTGGGTTTATGGACCCCACTCCAGGCACAAGTTTCCACCCCTGCTGCTTCACTCTTTCCTCCTTCACGTTTTTGCTGCTCACTCCTCACCAGTCAGGTGCCAACTGCCAGCTCCAACTGCCAACTCTCTCTCTTAACTCCCCAACATTCTAAACCGCCTCCAACTGTCACAGGGTTTTGGAATGTTCTGGAAGGTGCTAGTAGGTTCCAGTGGATGCTGGTGATGTCACAGGTGGCCACCATTTTGTGCTTCAGGCCCTCAGACAGAAGTTTCAGGGGTAGGTAAAATGGCTCCCTGAATCTGCAGCAACACTAAAAAGTCTGGTGGTTCCCAAAAAGGAAAAATTCAACCAGGGTTTGAGGCAAAAGTGGGACAAAATAAATAATGATGAGGAGGGACCACCCAAAGGGCTGACAGGTCTAACACGCGTCCCCCCCAGCTGAAAGTGGGGAGAGCTACCCAACCCCTTGGGAGTTCTCATCACTAAGGCGGAAATACCTTGAGAGACCGTCTGCATTGGCGTGGTCCACTCCAGGCCGATGTTCCACCTGAAAGTCCATCCCCTGTAGGGAAATAGACCACCTCAACAACTTGGGATTCTCCCCCTTCATTTGCATCAGCCAACGAAGGGGTCTGTGGTCGGTCTGAATTAGGAAGTGCGAGCCAAACAGGTATGGCCGCAACTTCTTCAGAGCCCATACCACTGCAAAGGCTTCACGCTCTATTGCACTCCACTTCTGTTCCCTGGGAAGTAGTCTCCGGGATAGGAAGACCACGGGTTGATCCAGACCCTCTTCGTTGAGCTGCGATAACACTGCCCCAATGCCATGTTCTGATGCATCTGTCTGGACAATGAACTCCTTGGAAAAGTCTGGGGCCCTTAAGACCGGGGCCTCGCACATGGCTTTCTTCAATCTCTCAAAGGCTTGCTGACAAGCCTCCGTCCAGACTACCCGTCGAGGTTGTTTCTTGGACGTGAGCTCCGTGAGGGGGGCTACGATGGTACCGTACCCCTTCACGAAGCGGCGGTAGTATCCCGTGAGGCCCAAAAATGCTCGGACCTCAGTCTGTGTCTTGGGGGGTTCCCAGGCCATGATGGCCTCGATCTTCGCCTGGAGGGGTTGCACCGCTCCCCTACCCACCAAGTGTCCAAGGTACACTACCGACCCCTGCCCGATCTGGCACTTGCTGGCCTTGATCGTCAATCCAGCTTGTCTCAGGGCCTGGAGAACAGCTTGCAGGTGACGCAAGTGATCCTCCCAGCTGTTACTGAAGACGGCTATGTCATCCAGATAAGCAGCAGAGAAACTCTCCATTCCGGTGAGGATCTGGTTTACCAGGCGCTGAAACGTGGCAGGTGCGTTCTTGAGCCCAAAGGGCATCACACAGAACTGGTAGTGGCCATTGGGCGTGGAGAAGGCTGACCTTTCCCTTGCTCCATCAGTCAAAGAGATCTGCCAGTACCCTGAAGTAAGGTCAAAGGTACTTAGATATTGGGCAGCTCCCAGCCGGTCAATCAATTCATCCGCCCTAGGGATCGGATGAGCATCAGTTTTGGTCACTGAATTCAGTCCCCGATAGTCCACACAGAACCTCAGTTCTGGTTGGGCACCCGGTGGTGCAGCTTTTGGTACTAACACCACCGGACTGGACCAGGGGCTGCTAGAAGGTTCGATCACTCCTAGCTCCAGCATCTTAGTGACTTCACTATGAATGCTGGCCTTCACCTTGTCTGACATCCGGTAGATCTTGGACTTCACAGGTGGGCTGTCTCCTGTGTCCACGTCATGGGCGCACAGGTGAGTCCTACCCGGGACAAGGGAGAACAGTGAAGAGTACTGCCCCAGGACCTGGCGGCAGTCCTCCTGCTGTTCAGGAGTTAGAGATGGGGAGAGAATCACTCCCTCCACCGACCCATCCTTCTCTTGAGACGCAAACAGATCAGGGAGAGGCTCGCTTTCCACGTCCTCTCCTCCGTCAGTCACCATCATCAAGATGACTTCGGGCCTCTCGTGGTGGGGTTTGAGGCGGTTGGCATGCAGCACCCGCAGGGGCTGACGAGGGGTCTTCAGGTCCACCAAGTAGGTAGCCTTACCCTTCTTCTCCAACACCTCAAAGGGTCCTGACCAGCGATCCTGGAGGGCACTAAGCTCTCCTGGTTCGATCACCCACACCTTCTGGCCAGGCTCCAACTCCACCGGGTGAGCGTTGTGGTCATACCACGCCTTCATCACTGCTTGGCTGGCTTCCAAGTTGTCAGAAGCTTGCTTCCACAACTTAGCCATTTGGCTCCGGAAGGCCAGCATGTAGCTCACCACATCCTGGGGAAGCTTTCTGGGAGTTCTTTCCCATCCGTCTCTCACCAGGTTGAGAGGTCCACGTACAGGGTGCCCATACAGAAGCTCGAAGGGGCTGAAGCCCACTCCCTTCTGTGGCACTTCCCTGTAGGAAAAAAGTAAACAGGGTAGGAGGACGTCCCATTTCCTCCGCAGGCTTTCAGGCAGACTTCTGATCATGCCCTTCAAGGTTTTGTTAAACCTCTCCACCAGACCATTGGTCTGGGGGTGGTAAGGAGTGGTGAACCGGTATGTCACTCCACACTCCTTCCACATGGCCCGCATGTACGCTGACATGAAGTTGGTCCCCCTGTCGGACACAACTTCCTTGGGAAAACCCACTCGGGTAAAGATTCCCATCAGGGCCCTTGCCACAACAGGTGCTGTTATGGTCCTCAGAGGTATTGCCTCTGGGTACCGTGTGGCATGATCCACCAGAACCAGGATAAACCTGTGACCAGCTGTAGTCGGCGGATCTAATGGACCCACAATGTCGATGCCCACCCTTTCAAAGGGGGTGCTAACGACAGGAAGTGGTTCCAGGGGAGCTTTCAGCTTCACCCCTGTTTTCCCACTGGCTTGGCAAGACACACATGTCCGGCAGTAGGTATCGGACGACACTTTCATCTGAGGCCAATAAAAGTGTGGGACAAGACGGGCGAAGGTCTTGTCTTGCCCCAGGTGTCCTGCCAATGGTATCTCGTGAGCCAACTCCAGAAGGAAGGCTCGATAACGTTGAGGGACTACCAAGGCTCGTGACGATCCGTGTAGGGGTGCCTTGGGTTCACTGTAGAGGAGGCCATCCTCCCAGTAAACACTGTAGTTCCCTTCAACGTTCCCTGCTGCCTGGGCTTCGGCCTGTCGCCTCAGCCCCTCAAGGGTAGGGCACTCCCTCTGGCCCTGGCAGAATTCCTCCCTGGACGGGCCTCCCTCCACGTGCCACTCGGCCGGGATGGGTAGGTCCTCCAGGTTGGTAACGTCCCCCACCGCAGACTCCTGGTCCACCACCTCCGGTGGCCTATCCGTCCTACGGGGTGGGGACGCCGAGGCAGGCTCCTCCTGTCCTCGGTTCTTCCCTTGACTGGCAGCTGGCTGGGCCTTTGTTCCAGGCTCCAGCTGAAACGAACTCCCTCTTCGGGTAGTCGTGGACCTTGTGCTAACACAGGCCCAGTCAGGTGTACCCAGCATCTCGGTGTGAGTCCGGTATTCCACCTCCTTCCAAGCGTTGTGCTCCATGTCATTCCCCAGCAGACAATCGACTGGCACGGCAGGGCTTACGGCAACTCGAAGTGAACCTGCAACCCCCCCCCATTCAAAGGGAACCTCGGCCACTGGATAGTGGCCTGTTCTGCCGTCAGCCATCGCGGCTGGGTGGAGTACATCGGGAATTACCTGCTCTGGAGACACCAGTTGGCTACGCACCATAGTCATACTGGCTCCTGTGTCTCTCAGAGCCTCCCCTCTTTGGCCGTTGATGGTGACCCATTGCCCATACTTTGCGGTATTTGCGGGCACCTGGATCTTAGGAACCATCTCCCGTTCTCCCAGGGACACTAAAGTGACACCCGCCCACTCCCTTCCCTTAGTTTTTTTTTTTTTTTTAAACTTATTTTTATTGCCATTTTCACATTTCTTATATTGTACATCATACATATTCGTCAAGTGGTCATATCCGATCATGCATCCTGTAGGATTACTCAACAATTATATTTCTTGATAATTCGTTATCATGAGGCCTAAACAGTGCATGCAATCATCGTGACGTTCACAGCCTACAATCTCGGGGTCCATACATGGCAAAGGAACTGGGGGTCAACAGTGGTGCAAACTAGGGGATGAATATGGAAGAATATATCCACTTGCACTAAGGGGGGAAATGCAGCGTCGTGATGGTGAGGTATCTCTGATACTATGTGTGTCTATCTTGGTCGTTGCGACCCAAAATCGCAACAGTGCGCCTGAAGTTAGGGTCTGTCAAGGCTTTGCACAGCTGGGGGCCTACGGGTTCAGGTGGGCAGAGCCTGTGATTGTGCATTCCGGATTAGTTGTGTAGATGCGTCATCTGGCGGGTCCGCCCCCGGGGAGAGCTGCCTAAATTGGTACAGTAACATGGCCCATTCCATTGATATAGGGTGCTTGCGGGTCCCTTTCACCTCCTCCTCCCGTAATGTTTCCTCCTCCGCCTCCGCCCATTTAAGTGTAGCTCCCACCCACGCCGCCACCGGAGGGCCGATGGGGGAACGCCAATACATGGCTATGCTGCGTTTGGCCAAGAGCACCGCTAAGGAGAGGAAGCGAGTCTGCACCTTGTGTTGCTTACGGATGCGAAAGATGCCTATGGCGCTGGCCTCCCAAGTGTTCATGCAGGTTAGCCCAGTGAGGGTGCCCAATGCGGTGTGAATGTGATGCCAGAAGATTTGAATGACGGAGCAGCCCCAGAACATATGTCGAAAGTCCGCGTTTTGTTCTTGACATCTGGGGCATAGGAACTGAGTGTCAGGGTAGAATCGCTGGAGGCGTGCAGGTGTGAGATAGGCCCTGTGTAGGATATAATATTGGATGTTTTTAAATCGTGCGTTTCTGGAGACTTTCTTCGGGTATCTCAAAGCCTTCTCCCACTCCCCGTCATGGAGCACTCGCCCGATTTCTGCCTCCCAGGTGGCCCGGAGGGTCGCCAATGGTTTATTAGTCAGTTCCCGTATGGCTTTGTAAAGCCATGTAGTGAGATGGCGTCCTGCTCCCATATGTAGGATCGTGTGTAGCACTGGGTGTGGGTGTGGTTCCCCGCTACTTAGGTCCTGGTGTGGTCGGTAGCTATCTAGGAGTTGGCGGTGGAGCAGAAACTGCCCTGGGGGAAGCCCGTATTCCTCCACCAAACTAAGGAATGGTCTTAGTTGCCCGTCTTCGAAAAGGGACGCTGCCTCTGTTAGGTCACATCCCGTCCATGTGCGAAGCGCGCTATTCGTGTAGTAGTGTTCCCGATTGGGCCAACCCACTAGAGTGAGTAAAGGGGAGTACAAAGGGGTCCCCGGGGACATGCGGTGTATCCGCATCATACACTTACGTGCGACCAGCACCTGCAAGGGGTACGTGGGCTTTGGGCGTGTGCCAGGGAGGAGCAAGCGACGGATCTCCGGAACTGATACTCGTCCCGCGATGGTATGCGTTTCCACAGTGTACCTGTCTGCTGTCCAATGCGACAGCCATTGCAGTTGTGCTGCCAAGAAGTAGGCTTCGAAGGATGGGGCTCCCAAGCCACCCTGCGTGGTGGGCAATTGTAGTTTTGTCAGGGCTATTCTGTGTCTGTTAGACCCCCAGATGAGCGCACTAAGAAGGGAGTCTAGGTCCCGGAAAAAGGTCCTGGGCGGGATCACGGGGAGGTTGGTAAAAAAGTACAGCAATCTCGGAACCATGATCATTTTGGCCAATGCCACTCTCCCAATGGGAGCCAATGGGAGGCTCTTCCAAAAGCCGATCGAAGCCCTAATGCTCGCTAAAGCCCTGCAATGATTACCCTCGAACATATCTGCGGTGGAGTGGTAGAGACGAATACCCAGGTACCGGGGGGCCTCCGCGCTCCAGGGTACTCGCTGGGTTCCCATGTGAACCACCTGCGGAGGTAGTCCCGGATGCAGCGGATAAATTGCGGATTTATCCCAATTTACTCGTAGTCCTGAGGCCACGGTAAATTCCTGCAAGGTTTCCCAGAGGGGTGTCAGATCATCCGCAATGTCCCGTACATAGTTCAGTAGGTCATCTGCGTATAAGGAAATACTATGCACCGTGTCCGCTATCGGGATGCCCCAGCTCTCACCTTCCCTCCGGAGCCGCACCGCCAGGGGCTCCACCGCCAGGGCAAAGAGCAGAGGGGACAGCGGGCAGCCCTGTCGCGTGCCTCTCTGAACCGCGAACTCCGTCGATATGTATCGGCCTAGGCGCACCCGCGAAGTCAGTCCGGTGTACAATAAGCGCGTGTAGGCGAGGAGGGTGGGCCCTATGCCTACTCGTTGTAGCACCGAGAACAGAAACTGCCATGTGAGGGAATCGAAGGCCTTCTCAAGGTCTAAGATGAGACAGGCCGCTCGAGGGTAGATCCCCTGCACCTGATCCTGAATGTGGAAGACTCGACGTATGTTCTGGGACGTACATCTGCCAGGTATAAATCCGCACTGGTCCGGGTGAACCAGAGAGCGTATAATTTGGACATACCTATCCGCTAAGGTCTTCCCGAAGAGTTTACAATCGGCAGACAATAGCGATATCGGACGGTAGGAGGCCATTAGTTGTGGGTCCCTATGTGGTTTCAGGAATGTCACGATGACGGATTCTCGCATAGATTTCGGCATTTCTCCTTTCTTCAGCGCCGCCGTAAACACCTCCACTAACCGAGGGATCAGGTGCACTGAAAAGGTTGTGTAATATTCTAGGGGGAACCCATCCAGCCCCGGAGCTTTATTGCGGGCCAGGGCACGTAGGGCCCGCGTCACATCCGCCGAAACTAGTATGGTATCTAGGGCCTCTTGTTCTGTTCTCGTGATTGTTGGGAGCGGCAAAGGATCGAGAAAGCGATCCACTACTTCCTGCGGGGTAGAGGTGGGGTCACTATATGTCTCGGCATAGTAGTCGCGGAAGGCCCCCAGAATCTCCGCCTGGGAGTGCACTAACACCCCCCTAGGGTCCAGTATCTCGGTAATGGGCTTGACTTCCGTGTCTTGCCTGGCTAACCACGCCAGTAGAGTGCCCGTCTTGTCCCTCTCCTTATGCATCCGGGTAGCATAGGATCGGAAGTTGCACCTTCGCAGATCCGTAGAGGCTGAGTGATAGGCTGTTTTGGCGTCTGCTATACGCCGCGTTTCCTCTTCGGACGTAGCATCCCGCTTGGTGAGGGTCGCCAGGCGGTGCTCCGCGGTGGTGAGGGCTTGTTCCAACACGCGTCGAACACCCGTTAGTTGCCGCAGGCATTCTCCCCGGGCCACCACTTTAAACGCATCCCATTCCACCAACCTAGAGGACGCCGTTCCCGAGTTGCGCGTGAAATAGTCTTGGATGCTACCCTCCTGATCGTGACGAAAGATCTGGTCCGATAGGCAGTCCCGTGGCAAACGCCACATGGGGACCGGTGGGTGTGGGGGCTGCCAGCGTATCTGGAGAATGTGGGCATCATGATCGGATATAATTCTGCCTAGGTAGTCTGTGTGGGTGATCCGGGGTAGGATAGTCGCCGTACATAAGAAGCGGTCAAGGCGGACGCGCAAGTTGTGTGGGATGGAATGAAAGGAATACAGGCGGACCTGGGGGTGGCGCAGCCGCCAAGCATCAGTTAGCGACCAGTGTGAGATCCATGCCCGGAATCTAGTGGTTTGCTTATGTGCCGGTGAGTGCAGTGGAGGTGGGTGCGATCGGTCAAGGTGCAGGTCTAGTGAGCAATTATAGTCTCCTCCCAGAACCCAGGGTATGGAAGCAAATGGGGCAAGGACCCCTGTGAGATGGTCCCAGAACTTGTCTTGGTCAACGTTAGGGGCATAAATGCTACCGAGAAGTACTACCTGTCCGTCTAAAAGACCCTCCAGTAGTGCATATCTACCTTCTTTGTCGATGACCCTCCGAAGCTCCCGGAAGGGGGTCCCCGGTCGCACCCAGATCAACGCCCCGCGCGCATACGCAGAGTAGGTTGTGGCGCACAGGAGACCCCGCCATTTCAACTGCAGTTTCCCGACCTCTTTTGCAATGAGGTGTGTCTCTTGCAAAAAGACTATCGGGGTATTGTGACGTTTTGCATAGGAGTACACCGCATATCGTTTGCGCGGAGTGTGCAGCCCCCTAACATTCAGGGTAAGGAGGGTGACATCAGTGTGTGGTGTGTGATGCGTCATGGGCTGTGTCTGTTCGCCTAGCGCAGGGACTACGCCTATTGAGGTGTGTAGACCTCGGTCGCTCCGGGTGGTAAAGAGTGTCTGCGCCCCCCGACGCCGCATAAGCATATGTGGGAGATGGTTGGATCTGTTTCATTCCATATGAGGGGTGGGAAAGGTGTGTAACTGGGGTATACAACTGAACCAAAGGGGTCGAGGAACATCCCCAATACCTGGGACCCATCGTCAAGGACGGTGCGTCCAAACCTGGTTACCCACTTAAGGGGAAATACGACTATATATGAAGGGGGGCGGCGGTGCATGCGTGCTGGGCCAGAGACGAATCGGGCCAGTAGTAGGAGAAAAGGACGTTGCACCTGTCACTCCCTTCCCTTAGTTAAGGGCATCTCCTCCCCGAGCACTACACTAGCTACTCCGGGGGTCTTTCCTCCAATGGGAGGGGGTGGTCGTTTCAGACACTTCGGATCTCCTTTATAGTGTCCAACGCCACCGCACTCGTAGCAATGGACAACCCTTGGCTGCTGACTCTGGCCAGGATTAGGGTTTCTGGGCGGGTTAGCCTTAGGGGTGAATCCTGTTCCCTTCCCTTGGAAGTTATTTTGGGGGCCTTTGGAGAACTCCTTTTTCTTTTCCCCTCCCTCTTTCTTCTGGGGGGCGCCCTGTCCGGCCTTTTGAGTATCCCCTCCAGTCCCCCTTGTGGACACCCGGGTACTAGCCCAAATGTCCGCCTCCTCAGCAAGCTTCCGGGGACTGGTCAGCTTGCTATCCACCAGGTGTTGCCGCAGTTCAGGGAAACATTTCTCGAGCAGGTGTTCCTTCAGTACCAGGTCAAACAACCCCTCGTAGTTCCTCACTTCACTGCCCTGAATCCAACCTTCCAGTGCCTTCTTTGCATAGTCCAGGAAGTCCACCCAATTCTGCGTGCCCAGTTTGTGACTACCCCTGAACTTCTGTCTGTACTTTTCAGGTGTTAGTCCAAACTTTCTGATGAGCGCCAGTTTCATGGTGGGGTAGTGGGTCTGCTCATCCTCCTCGAGGGCCAATAAAGCATCCCTACCAGCTGGAGGCATGTACTTGTACAATCCCCCTCCCCAGTACTTCTCTGGAACCCCATGGGCCCTCAACGAGACCTCATAGGCCGCTAGCCACTTGGCGATATCGTCGCCCACTCCATAGCTAGCTACTATGTCCTTTGGCAGGTATGGTTTAGGTTCCCTGGTGATCTCTTGGGTTTGGCTGCCACCATTAGGAACAGGTTGTGCCCCGATTCTCAAGATCTGAAGATCTATTTCATGGGCCATCCTCTGCTCCTCCTTCTCCTTCTCCAGCCTTGCTAAGTCCCATGTGAGCTGTCTTTTCTCCCTCCGGTCTGTTAACTCCACCTCAGACAAGCCACCGCTAGAGGCACTGCTGCCCTTCCTAGAAATGGTTCTGGGCCCTGCTGACAGGTTCCCCACCTCAGGTTGGTACATCTCAGCCCCCTCGGGGTCAGGCTCTCCATCCCTGTCTTCCTCCTCAGCCTTGCTTTCTCGGCGTGCCTCCCCCCAAGCCCTTAAGCTGGTTTGGAGTGCACCCTTCTTTGCTCCTGGGGGACAGTACACCCCCTCCCGCTGGCAAAACTCCCTGAGTTGGGCCACAGTGTACGTTTCTAGATTTTCTAGTACAAACTCCATCTTGCCCACTCAGGTTAGAGGACAGGTTTTTGTGCAGTAACTATGCAGGGGGGTACCTTTAATAATACCTCCTCCCACCACCAGAGTAAATTTGGAAAAAACAAAAACCCACAATTAGGAAGGCCGCTCTTGAGAAAACTCCCGGTGTAGGCCTATGGACTACCCACAGTTATTGTTGAGTATGCGTAGGCACAGCTCTATCCCACCACTGAACACCAATTTATGTTGGAAAACCACTCCCACACTAGAAGGGGTGGTGGTGGTCTTCCGGACACACTGTGGTAGCTTGGCTCGAGTGGTCAGGAATCAGGCTCCGTGCTAAGCATACAACATACCCAAACAATAACCATGCGTGCATCCGTTCCAAAAACGACTCTACACCGTAAAAATTATGAAAATATCTTTCTTTATCTTCTTTTTCTCTTAGTTGCTGATTGGAGAAAATAAATAACAATCACAATATACAAACTTTTTTAGAAAGTGCAGGTCAAATAAATACTGGCTTAATGATTCAATAAATAGGGGTGATCATAAATACTGAAGGCATAAATAAAAGTGCAATACAGACAGGCAATTAAATATTCTGAGGCAATAAATACTGTAACCAATAAATATTGTGCATCAATAAATACTGTGGACCAATAATTACAGTGGAACAATAAATAGGTTAAATACAATAAATACAGTGCCCCTAATAAATACTTAAAAGCTGACAGTGACACTCATGGAATCAGATCACTTTTGATTCCTAAGGGCTGATTTGGCCCAAGCACAGCTTGTGGGGATGTGGAAGGCTTGGGGGTGTCTACTCCCTGGCTTGGTCAAGGCTGAGGCCTAAACTGAGGTAGATAAAGGGGGAAAATACCAGAGACCTGGCTCTCTCTCTCCAAACAACTTCTCTAGATTAGTCCCAGTTCACCCCTGGCACAGTCAGGTTGGTTCCAGCACCTCCCTAGCCCCTTAGAGCAGTCTCTCAGGTCTCCACAGGGCCTTAGGCGCCCTCTACTCCACTTACTGCCCTTTTTCTGATGCTCCGACGCCGCTGGAGTCGTGTCGACGCCGTGAGGCGGTTCCGGTTCGATGTCGGCGGCCTCGGCACAATGTCAGTTCTTTGACGACGCCGGCAGGCGGATCCGGTCTCGATGTCAGCGGCCTCGGTTCGATCTCGACCTCCGATTCGATGGCGTCGGGCAGTCTTACTTGATGTCGACTTCGGGCGGCTCCGGTCCGATGGCGACCTCGGCTTCGATGACGTCGGCCGGCCTTGCCTCGATGTCGACTTCCGGCGGCTCCGAAGTGCGATCCTCACTCCCGACCTCCGGTGCTCCTCACAGGTTTCCGGCGACTCCGGAGTGCGACCTCCACTCCCGACCTCCGGCACGATTCTCACAGGTTCCGGCGACTCCGGAGTGCGATCCTCACTCCCGACCTCCGTTACCCTTCACCTCGGTCTCCGACGACTCCGGAGGGCGGACTCCACTCCTCCGATGACGCCGCTCACTCGACCTCGGGTGACTTCCTCCTCGACCTCTGGTATTCCTCACGACCTCTGACGGCGCCCTCTCTCGACCTCTGGCGGCTCCGGGTACGACGTCTGCTTTTCCAGTCAGCGCCGCTTCTCCACCTTGGGCTCCAGGTCTTAGGCTACTCGACGTCGGACTTCAGGGAAACCAGCTTCCAGGTCAGGATCTTGCTGTTCTCTTGTTTCTAAGGCCTGTTCCTGCTGTCCAGGTCCTCAGGATGGTTTTTCTGACTTCTTCCCACACAGGGCTCTAGGCTGGGCTCCGTCAGTAGGGACTAGTATCAAGGGTGGGTTTATGGACCCCACTCCAGGCACAAGTTTCCACCCCTGCTGCTTCACTCCTTCCTCCTTCACGTTTTTGCTGCTCACTCCTCACCAGTCAGGTGCCAACTGCCAGCTCCAACTGCCAACTCTCTCTCTTAACTCCCCAACATTCTAAACCGCCTCCAACTGTCACAGGGTTCTGGAATGTTCTGGAAGGTGCTAGTAGGTTCCAGTGGATGCTGGTGATGTCACAGGTGGCCACCATTTTGTGCTTCAGGCCCTCAGACAGAAGTTTCAGGGGTAGGTAAAATGGCTCCCTGAATCTGCAGCAACACTAAAAAGTCTGGTGGTTCCCAAAAAGGAAAAATTCAACCAGGGTTTGAGGCAAAAGTGGGACAAAATAAATAATGATGAGGAGGGACCACCCAAAGGGCTGACAGGTCTAACAGTGAACATCTAAGACTCTTTGTCATTATAGCATGATAGCGTGATATGCCTTCATAACAGATTCATCACACCATACTAATATATTCGTGTAAGCATGGATTGATCTTGATTGATAACGTTTTCGTTACTCATCGGGGACCCTAAATTCCATCAATATATCAGGATGTCTTATGCGAGCAGGGCCTGGATGTTCCCTGTGTCGTTCATGCTCCACTTTAAAGGTTTTCCCTTTTGGTTTAGGCCTACACCCTCTTATTGTGGTTAGCCTCGACATGCTGTTTGTAATTGAGATTGTGATTTAACATTACTATGCGTCATTTTGAGTCGAAACACCTTCCGTCGTACTTTTCTACATGATTAGGGTACTCCTATATTTGCATAAATGTCGCTGCCCTTACGTATAACACTTTAGAGATTCGTCTCACTATGCATCCTTTCTGTGAATAACTCTATGTTTGGTCATTTATTGAAAAGAAATGCCGATGTAACACTTTACGGCCTTCCTCTCCTTATTCATGTGAACACTTTTCTGTAGGCTGTGTTCCATGCGGGCCGTTAGTGTTCTACAATTATCACTTCGCCCGTTTATATTCACAATGTAAGTTACACACCCTTTAGCCACCGCTCGGATTTTTGAGATTTTGTAGTTATTATTTCAGGGCTATGGTGATACCGAATCCAGCTCGTGTTTTACAAGTAGTTCCTGTCGGTTACGTGCGCACTGACTACAATCCATGTCTTGCTTTCTAAGTAGCTGTCGTCTAATTCCCGCGCGTGTGCATAAAAGCAGCTGATTATGTTTCCCGCGTTTGGCCATTGTTTGTCCGGCTTGTGTGGAATCGGAAGCACATTCATTGCGCTCCAAGTAAGTAATGGACCATGTGGATTTGTATGTAGGCCTTAAATGTACGCTTTGGACTAATTGGGGTGGTTCAAGCTTTTTGTTTAGATAACTTCAGATTTGCTCGTAGTCCGGGTCCCGTAAGCACGAGGCGATTGAATCCAGATTAGTTTTCGAATAGTTTCTTTGTTTGTATGCCTACTGTATATAAAATAGCGGTATGAATTTTCCCACACTGCTATGATTTGCTTAGTAAGTTTGAATTTGATAGTACCATCAGTATTAACGACAATGGCACATATATTCATATTCAAGGGGCAATATAGACGCTTGCACCAGCCCGTCCGTGGGAATTTAACTATAAATAAATAGGAATTCGGTATGGATGTCCGTCCCAAGACATTATTCAGAGATTGTGTTAAGGCTTCGCGAAAGTGACACCTACATTAATCAATTCAACCGTTGGTTATCTCTTGCTTGTCAGGTCATTAACGAATGTAAAGATTCAATATGACCGTTTATGGTCTGTTCTGTGTATAGATTTCGGTGATCGCCTTGACGGCACCGTCCCCCGTGCAGGGATTAAACACATCTCAAGGTATGTGACTGATATTGTTGATTCACGATACTGGCAATGAATACATAGTAGATCATACACGAGGGTGAATTTCCATTATTTATTACAGAATATATATTGATCTGACGGAATGAGAATTTGATTGACTTCACCGTATGCGACACAAGGATAAATTATCTTTTCCTAGTCCTCAGGTGAGCATTAGCCCTACACTCACTTTAGAAAAAGTATAAATACACACACATAGTTTTTGATTATACGTTTTGTAATTGCAGGCTGACATATATATTATTGTCCTGATGAAGACCCGTCATCGATGCGTATAAATCTACACGTCATCTTAGGGTCGAAACGTCGACGTTACCTGTCTGATTGATCCATGCAATTCCACCATTGAAATATTGAAGGATATATGTTGTGGTGTTATATGCTATTGATTTTGGATCATCCATGTTTAAAGTATATTTTTGTCCAATGTACATATATGTAGTTTTTGATGTCAATTCTGTGTTGATTGTTATGTCATTATGCACTGTTGGTCACTGAATATGTTGTGATTTAATTTATTGGTTTTTTGGTCAGTCCTGTATTGTAATAATATTTATGTGTATTCAAATACAGCGAAAAAGAAAATCATCTTTTTGTGTTTCTCAAATTAATGGTTTTTATATGTGTGTGTATAATTGTGATTAAGTACACTTTTTTCAATAGTCTTTGAACACATGTAGTGTCGTTTAAACTAAGTTTATTCCCAACAGAACCAATATTTCTGCTCCATGTACTCACCCAGGTTCTGAGGGTTACTGGGTTACCCCATTAATTCTAATGGTTATCTAGTGCAGGTCTTCACCTGCGAGGGTTCTTTGTCATTTATTGATTCCTCTTAAAATAATATAGTATGTCTGAAAAAGAAACACTGTCTTATAGTGAGGACTATATTAATAAATTAATACAAGAACAGGCAGAATTCGATTACCTAGGCACTGGCCTAACTCCAATTGACACCACATTGAATGATAAACTTTCAAGGCTGGAGAGATTAGAGAAGAAACTTATACGCACACGTTTGCATGGCCATTTGCTGACGAAATATCTGCAAGCAAATATTATACCGAAGGGATTACAAGTACGTAACGAACCAGCAATCTTTATCGATTTGCCTAAATTCCGTGAGGGGTTCAGTTTTGTGGCTAACAACTGCTCCCGACACTGGATGGTGTTGGGGGTAGAAACTGCACTGGAATATGTGAAGAAATTGATACAAGAAATAGCAGACCTTAAAAAAGAGATCTTGGAGGATAGAGGACTGAAGAACGCAAAGGAGGCACTGGAAAGAGCTGAGAAGGCTACAGCGGAGTTCAATACCACGACATTGAACAAAAAACTGGAGAAATTGGCTAAAGATATCAGGTCATATGATAAGAAGACTACATATCCCTACACTTACGACGATTACTATATCCAGGACGCCCAGGGATACTTCACTAATCGCAATAGACAAAACACGAGAAGATTTGCCACTTTTTCAAATTCTTCCTTTGGTAGTGGATCAGACAACGAATCGGAGCAGCCTAGTACAAGCTCAGACCTGCGTACTTATCCTCCAGGACCACGCTTTCAACCACAAGAATCTAGCTATCAACAGGGACCGACATATCAGTCACATTCTACATACCAAGACAACTTTGGCCCTTCTACTTCATCGTCTTTTTTAGGGGAACCTACTTGGACCAATCGGGATCAGAACTGGAGGAGACCACCGAGATGGAACCAAGGGAAGGGCAATCAACGTGGCAACACGAGAGTTCGTTTTCAAACGCAGCCACCTCAGAACCATGGTGAAATTCGAACCAGACGACAGACGTATCGATGGTAACCCCTACATCGACTAATATGTCCACCAATGAGGTGCAAATGGGACCACTATGTTCCGGTAATCAGAAAGACCCCATATTGAATATCTCAAAATATACATTGAGCAAGGCTGAACACGATGTTTTGGCACGGGGGTTGTCCTTTGTACCTACCACCATACCTAATTCGTTTAATATCAAATTGGAATTACAGCAATTTTTCAGAAAAATTCGTCTGAAGCACTACTTCCTGAAGAAAGGTGACTATAATAAGAAGATAGCGGCAACGGACTTCCGTCCAGCATCTACATTTACACCAGCCGCGTACCTAATGAACGAAAAAATCATAGCTTATGAAAAAATTGTTGTAAGCGAGGTCATGAATTTATTGGGTAATACGAAATACATCAGACACAACATCACAAAAGAGGAAAGAGTCGCTCTCCATTCACTGACTGAAAACAGGTCTATTGTGATCAAGACTGCTGACAAGGGGGGAGCTGTGGTGGTGCAAAATACAGAGGACTACGTGAATGAGATTAACCAACAACTCAGCTGTACGACCAGCTATGCTCGGATCCCTGGTGACCCTACTAAGGAGATCGCTAAGCTGATCAGAGACCTCACGAACCGAGGGATGGAGGAGGGATTTCTTTCGGAACCTGAATGTAAGTTCCTCAATAAAATTAATCCGAAGATTCCTACAATTTATACCATTCCCAAAATACACAAGAATCTACAAAAACCTCCGGGAAGACCAATCGTATCCGGATGTGGATCAGTGTTGGAGCCCCTAAATCAATACCTTGATAGTTTTTTACAGCCTTTTGTGCAGGAAACTAGATCGTATCTCTGTGATACGATGCACACCATTCAGTTGTTTGAAGATCAACCCTTCGATAAATCCACACAACTATTCGTTACACTGGATGTGTGCTCACTATATGCGAGTATCCCACAAAAAGAAGCAATTGAAGTCATCAGCAATGTATTGGACACACGTCCGAAACCACACTGGATTCCTACTGAATTTTTGGTGCAACTGCTACAGATTGCAATGACGAAAAATTATTTCATCTTTCAGAATGCCTTCTACCTCCAATGCAGAGGTGTAGCAATGGGCGCTGGATTCGCGCCTAGTCTAGCGAATCTGTTTATGGATCATTTTGAGGATAAAAACATCTACTCAGATCAGAACCCATACATCAACAATATATCAGCTTGGAAGCGATATATTGACGACATTGTCATGCTGTGGGCAGGTACTGTGAATCAATTGATGTCGTTCTTGGCTTGGCTTAACTCTTGTAGTACTGACATCCAATTCACCGTAACTCACAACAAGAATTCAATTCCGTTCTTAGATTTGACATTGGAGGAAGAGAATGGCAAAATAGTAATGAATCTATACAAAAAACCTACTGATAGGAACACCTTATTACAATACCATTCACATCACCCCAGGAACCTCAGGGATAACCTTCCGTACGGACAATTCTTGCGCTTACGTCGCAATTGCAGCAGAAGAGGTGACTACTTCAAGGAAACCAACATCCTCATTGCCAAACTAAGGGAGAGAGGATACCCAAAGGGACTCCTCAATAGAGCCAGAAAAAGAGCCTGGTATAGAACAAGGGAAACTTTGCTTGAGATACAACCAAAGAATCAAGAAATGGAGAAGCTGGTATGTGTTACCACCTTTAACACCCGTAGCAATGAGACAAAAAGGGTGATCAAAAAGTATTGGAATTTAGTTGGTTCCGAAATCAACATGCCCGAACCACCTTTATTTGCATTTAAACGTGCTAAGAATGTCAAAGATCATGTGGTGTCTTCATATTTAGAACCACCTTCCCAACCTGACATTAGATCACAACTCAGTTTACCACCGATAACTGGTCATCATAGATGTAGCCACTGTAAAGCATGCCGATATACGATATCTGGAAATAGCTTTGTCCATCGGGGTAAAACATATGGCCTTGATCAATTTACAAATTGCAATAGCCAAAATGTCATCTATGCAATCAGATGCCCATGTCCACTGATTTATGTAGGACAAACGACCCAAAAAGTGAAGAACAGAATTCTTCAGCATTTAAGTAGAGTAAAATGCAGGACACAAGGAGCTCCCCTTGTGGAACACTACACTAGGTTGGGTCATACTCATGAACAAATCGAATGGTGGGTCATTGAAAAAATTGTTGTACATCAGAGAGGCGGCAATGTTGTTGGCTCCCTTAACTATAAGGAATGTCGCTGGATACACGTCCTTGAGGCGGTTAATCATGGCCTCAATGAACATGAGGAGACTTATATTCAAATGAGTAAGTTGTAAGTGTATACCATTTATGCTGTGGTTCTATGATTAGTTGGAACTGTAATAAGGCTACTGAATATGTATATCTGATATGAATATTCCATCTATAATCTGTCCCTGTACTTGAGCCTTGCCTAAATACAGCTGTGTGCTTGTCTTTAATCCAACAATTGATATGTTCAAGCTATAGCCAATGCTATTTAATATGGCTATTATTACCATTGTGAACATCTAAGTCTCTTTGTCATTATAGCATGATAGCGTGATATGCCTTCATAACAGATTCATTACACCATACTAATATATTCGTGTAAGCATGGATTGATCTTGATTGATAACGTTTTCGTTACTCATCGGGGATGAGTTTCCCCACTACCCTAAATTCCATCAATATATCAGGATGTCTTATGCGAGCAAGGCCTGGATGTTCCCTGTGTCGTTCATGCTCCACTTTAAAGGTTTTCCCTTTTGGTTTAGGCCTACACCCTCTTATTGTGGTTAGCCTCGACATGCTGTTTGTAATTGAGATTGTGATTTAACATTACTATGCGTCATTTTGAGTCGAAACACCTTCCGTCGTACTTTTCTACATGATTAGGGTACTCATATATTTGCATAAATGTCGCTGCCCTTACGTATAACACTTTAGAGATTCGTCTCACTATGCATCCTTTCTGTGAATAACTCTATGTTTGGTCATTTATTGAAAAGCAATGTCGATGTAACACTTTACGGCCTTCCTCTCCTTATTCATGTGAACACTTTTCTGTAGGCTGTGTTCCATGCGGGCCGTTAGTGTTCTACAATTATCACTTCGTCCATTTATATTCACAATGTAAGTTACACACCCTTTAGCCACCGCTCGGATTTTTTAGATTTTGTAGTTATTATTTCAGGGCTATGGTGATACCGAATCCAGCTCGTGTTTTACAAGTAGTTCCTGTCAGTTACGTGCGCACTGACTACAATCCATGTCTTGCTTTCTAAGTAGCTGTCGTCTAATTCCCGCGCGTGTGCATAAAAGCAGCTGATTACGTTTCCCGCATTTGGCCATTGTTTGTCTGGCTTGTGTGGAATTGGAAGCACATTCATTGCGCTCCAAGTAAGTAATGGACCATGTGGATTTGTATGTAGACCTTAAATGCACGCTTCGGACTAATTGGGGTGGTTCAAGCTTTTTGTTTAGATAACTTAAGATTTGCTCGTAGTCCGGGTCCCGTAAGCACGAGGCGATTGAATCCAGATTAGTTTTCGAATAGTTTCTTTG
Source organism: Triturus cristatus (assembly GCF_964204655.1). NCBI lineage: Eukaryota > Metazoa > Chordata > Amphibia > Caudata > Salamandridae > Triturus > Triturus cristatus. Next base: position 789,688,451 of record NC_140580.1, read on the forward strand.
TTTGTATGCCTACTGTATATAAAATAGCGGTATGAATTTTCCCGCACTGCTATGATTTGCTTAGTAAGTTTGAATTTGATAGTACCATCAGTATTAACGACAATGGCACATATATTCATATTCAAGGGGCAATATAGACGCTTGCACCAGCCCGTCCGTGGGAATTTAACTATAAATAAATAGGAATTCGGTATGGATGTCCGTCCCAAGACATTATTCAGAGATTGTGTTAAGGCTTCGCGAAAGTGACACCTACATTAATCAATTCAACCGTTGGTTATCTCTTGCTTGTCAGGTCATTAACGAATGTAAAGATTCAATATGACCGTTTATGGTCTGTTCCATTTGTAGATTTCGGTGATCGCCTTGACGGCACCGTCCCCCTTGCAGGGATTAAACACATCTCAAGGTATGTGACTGATATTGTTGATTCACGATACTGGCAATGAATACATAGTAGATCATACACGAGGGTGAATTTCCATTATTTATTACAGAATATATATTGATCTGATGGAATGAGAATTTGATTGACTTCACCGTATGCGACACAAGGATAAATTATCTTTTCCTAGTCCTCAGGTGAGCATTAGCCCTACACTCACTTTAGAAAAAGTATAAATACACACACATAGTTTTTGATTATACGTTTTGTAATTGCAGGCTGACATATATATTATTGTCCTGATGAAGACCCGTCATCGATGCGTATAAATCTACACGTCATCTTAGGGTCGAAACGTCGACGTTACCTGTCTGATTGATCCATGCAATTCCACCATTGAAATATTGAAGGATATATGTTGTGGTGTTATATGCTATTGATTTTGGATCATCCATGTTTAAAGTATATTTTTGTCCAATGTACATATATGTAGTTTTTGATGTCAATTCTGTGTTGATTGTTATGTCATTATGCACTGTTGGTCACTGAATATGTTGTGATTTAATTTATTGGTTTTTTGGTCAGTCCTGTATTGTAATAATATTTATGTGTATTCAAATACAGCGAAAAAGAAAATCATCTTTTTGTGTTTCTCAAATTAATGGTTTTTATATGTGTGTGTATAATTGTGATTAAGTACACTTTTTTCAATAGTCTTTGAACACATGTAGTGTCGTTTAAACTAAGTTTATTCCCAACAGAACCAATATTTCTGCTCCATGTACTCACCCAGGTTCTGAGGGTTACTGGGTTACCCCATTAATTCTAATGGGAAGAGACTGGTATGTCACACATACACAACATCATGGAGGCATACCGGCGTGACACCAGGGAGATTAGCCAGGTAGTTGGGACACTCACAGAGATAAAGGGACCATCACAGAGATGAAGAACCAGCAGGCCGAGCAACATGCCAGTCAACAAGAACACCAAGGACGGATGGAGGCAAGACTGGCTGAGCTCCTGGCGGTGCAAAGGGACATAAGCCATTCACTCTGTCGAATCGCAGACAACATGGGCAAGCCTCCCTGTGCCAGGAGGAGGATTTGTCCAACGGAGCGTCCCAAGCATCGTCAAGGCCTGCATCTGAGGGTCCCCTGAGGAAGGTGGGTCGTCCACAGAAAAGACCGTGAGAGGCAGCGGGCCATCCACATCTCCTAGGTCACCTGGCCTGGCACCTGGCCTTCATGTGCAACATCATCACCTCATTGACTGACATTCTCTGCCACAGGGACTTGCTGGTCATAGTCTGACCAATGATGCCAAACACTGTGGTCTGGACTCTGCTGCTTTCAAATGCCAAGGATCCCACCTCCCCTGGGAACTTTGGATTCTATGGTCCCTGTATTGCACCTTTTTCTTGCACAAATCACACCCCAGACCTATAATAAAAAAAAGAAATTTAAATTTGATGTTGTAGTCATTTCACATGAGTCCACAACATAAGTGTGGGGATATGTCAAAGAATGCCTGAGTGTGGAACTAACTCCAGCCATCCATATACTGGGATCTGAGTCCGGTCAAGGACACACATGGGTCACAATGTATCATCAAATACAGACATGGAGCCCAATACTCACCCGTGATGGCCTCAAGCTGCTGAGGGGGGGCTTGCAATACTGCTTGGACAGACCAATTTGGAAGAGTATCATGAAGGCGTAGAGGTCATGGGTCATGTGGAGGTGCCTGGGGAGGGAGTCCCAGGTCTGTTTGGCGAGGTGGGAGAACTATCTCCTGCATGCAGTTGTTCTGTGGATGTGATGAATGGTGGCCAGGGCAAGGTTGTCTGCACGGAGTTGGGCCAATGGGGTGTTGGATAACAGACGTCCAAGGTCGGTTTTGGGTCTGGGGTTGTGGACTGCCTCCTGAGTGTGGGTGATGAGTCTGAAGGTGATCCTGCAGCAGACAGTGAGCCATTGTAGCTATCTCAGGTGGACGGTGATGTGGCTGGAGCGGGTGGATGTTGAAGAGTAGGTGTGTGGATGCACCCTGGATGTGGACAAGTTCTCCTGCAGTTTTGCTGTTGTCCCTCCGTACAGGGCATTGCTGTAGTTGACCCGGCTGGTGTCGTGGACCTGGGGGACGGTCTGTCTTGCCTTGGAGTTAATCTATCTGTGGATCATTTGCAGCATGCGGAGGGTGTTGCAGCATGAGGTACAGATGGTGTTGAGTTGCATGGTAATTGTGAGGTATGAGTCCACGATGAGCACCAGCTTGCGTGCGTGGCCACTGGGTGCTGGTGCGGTGCCCAGGCCGGTGGGACACAAGGAGTTGACCCAGCCGTAAGGGAACAATCCTCAGATGATGACCTCAGTCCTGTCCAAGTCCAGCCTCAGGTGGCTGATGTTCAGTCATTCGTCCACAGATCTCATGCCTTCTTGAAGGTTGGATCTGGCAATGGCTGGGTCTTAGGTGAGGGTGAGGAGCAGCCGGGTGTCAATGGCATACGAGATGATGATGAGGACGTGTGCACATGTGATGGTGGAGAGGGGGGGTCATGGAGACATTGAAGATCTTCACGCTGACAGATGAGCCCTGGGGCATGGGCCAGATGACCCCAGTGTACCACATGTGGAAGGGTGGAGGCCGACTCCCTGGGCCTTGCTGGTGAGCTACTTGTTGATTTAATCCTGGGCCCTCCTCTGGATACCAGTGGTTGAGATGTGTGAGCTGACAGTGTGGTAGCACATGGTGTACAATGCCGTTGAGAGGTCAAGGGGGGTGGTTTCACCATTGTTGAGCAGGGCAAAGTTGTCGTTGGTGGTGGCAATTATGACGGTTGCAGTGGTGTGATTACTGTGGAAGATGGTCTGGTGCCGGTTGCCTGGAGCTGTTTGCGTGGAGGAAGTTTGTCAGTTGCTCGTTGAGTGTCTTCCTGATGATATTTGCTGGGCAGGGAAGCAGGGTGATGTTCCAGGAGTTCCTGCGGTACTGCAGTCCGTTGTTTAAGAAGGGCCTGGGTCTTTGCATGCCTCCAGCTCCCATGGAATGAGGCAAACTCAAAGGAGACATTCATGACGTGCTGGACGTGGGCTTCAAGGATGGGGAATGATGTGGTTGAGATGTTGTGTGGGAAGGGGCCTGATGGAGAGCCAGAGTGGATGGTGTACATGAGCCAGGTGGTGTATTTGCTGCTGACGGGAGTCCAGAACCTGAGGGGGGTTTATCCCCCGGATAATAGTGCTGTCTGCCTCTGTGTGCCAAGGCTGTCGTGTATGTCCATAAGCTTGCAGTGGTAGAAAGTTGCAAGGGATTTGATCTGCCTTGCAAGGGTGGGGTGTCTTTTGGATGGAGAGCTGCTGTCAGTCCACTCACAATGCTGATGAGCTCCTTTATGTCGTGTGTTGTGGTGCCTCGGCCCTATCTGAAGGATCTCCACTTGTCCTTGCTGATGATATGGTGATGGCTGTGTGTGGCGTTTTCCAGGGCTGTAAGATAACTGATGGTTCTTTGTGTTGCAAGGTTTGCACAAGAGTCTGGCTAGATCTGTATGAGTCCAGTAGGTCTGCCTTGTCCCAGGTGTCTTAACTGTTGTGCTTCACAGGAAAGTCCGTCAATGTGGCAAGATTGTTGGATCAGTTGCTGATCCAGTGTGTGAGGTTGCAGGGTGTGGCGGGGGTGTTGGTTCGAGTGTCCCACACAGCTTGTCTGTGGTGACTTACATCAAGCATCTTTGGAGGATCGGTAGCAGGGTGTGGGGCAGTGTGTTGCTTGTCGGAGACGTGGATGCAAATGTTGATGGACCAATGATGGATGGTGGTGTGGTTCTCCTCCAGCAAGAAGTTACTGGCCCCCAGCCACATGTAGCCTGTGGAGGTGAGGGCGTGCGTGCAGATGTACGTGTCGATGGCTTTGGGGATTTGTGGATGTAGGCCTGGAGATCTGTAGATGAGAGTTACTCTGAGGGTTGCCAGGGGGTTGGTGCAAAACCGGATTTGTGACTCTGAGGGTGTACTTGTGAATAAATTGCAAGTCATCCGCCGGGATTGTTGGTGCCGTCCCTGCGGGTGATCTTGTATCCATCAGAGATGGCAATGAAGAAGTTGTGTGCTGAGGAAGCTTTTATCCAGGTTACTGTCATGAAGGTGATGTGTGGGGCTGTTGTGTTGAGGAGGTAACAGAGTCCAATGGTGTGCTGGTGGACGGAGCGGGTGTGGAGTAGGAGGCACATGACCTGGTTGTTCTGACAGGGTCTGGTAGGTGTGGCAGCGCTGTGTAGGCAGTTGGAGTTGCACACTCAGCATGCAAAGATGTTGTGTGTGCGCTTAGGGGTTGCCTGATAGCAGGCGGTTGCTTGTCTGATGGACATTGCTTGGAGGGATGGCTGCAGCATGAGCCTATTTTGTGACGTGGGTCATGCAAGGACCAGAGGGCCATGCACTGGGCATGTTGCAGGCACAGACGGTCCTGCCTTTGGCGCAACAGTGGCACAGACAAGCTGCTGGCTGCATTAAGAATGGGTGGAGGGGGAAGGGAGGAGCATTTTGGAGGCGTGTGGTTTGCAGAATCAGGGCACTCGGTGGGGCGGTGCCGCAGGTGAGGCTGCAGCAGGCGGAAGGGGTGAGAAAGTAGGCAAAAAGTAGCCCACAAAGACAAGGAGGTCAGAAAGGCACAGTGCAACAGGTGTATGTAAAGGAAGGAGTGTCAGGTTACTCATGGGTCACTCCGAGAAAATGTATGAAGAGTCACCAAAAATGACGGCCACAGGATCGGGCAACAAAATGCGGAGCTGCGCACAGGAGACACACCGTCAGCAGGCCTTGATGTCCCGTTGTGGGGAGCAACCTGCACAAATACATACACAACCCGGTACTTCATGCACAATAGAGATTATTAGCCATGAAGAACTGCATGCATGTTGCCGAAGTACACATACACTCAAATGCTAAATCTTTGACAATTATGCCATAGATGACGCATGCAAACTGGCAAGAGATCTGCAGTGGCAGAGATGATGCACTTTGGATTGTGCTGACCACCTTTATTGCACAAACTCACACAAAGGGAAATGCATCCATATGAACAGACTCACAGGTCAGTTGACAGAACATGTGGGACATACGCTGGACCCCCCCTTCACAACACGGATGTTGTAAATCCCAATGAACTGGCACACAAGTTAAGGGGATGAGCCAAACACATCCTGCTGCACACAGAGAGGCTGCAATTCACCATAGAGCCTGTTGTTGTGATGTCCCACACTATGTCCACCTGTAGCATCAGCAATGTTTCAGAGGTAAGGTTTACGCACATTGATGCCTTCATCAGACTCCACACTCCACTACAGATGACTGTCAAGAAGGGTGACTATCATGTCATGGGAGTGATGCTACATGTTATATGCTCCATGGTGAGAAGACATGTATGCATGGTACCACAACATGCACAGAAGCAGTCCCCACACATTCCCAACCCATACCACCACCAAAAAGCCTTGCTACAATCCTTACCCAAACTGACATTTCCACATGTCCGTGCATGGAACGCTGATACAGCACACGTTGCAATCCTCATGAGGAATAGCAGGAGGACAAAGATGACATGGTAAGGAGATGCCGTAAGAGCCAAAGATACCGCACCACACAGGACCAACAGAGTATACCCACCAACAAGACATGCTCGTTCGTTGTGCAGCCGCAGCATCATTTGTGGCACCCTGCTACGCCTCATGATGTAGGCATCGTGTGCTGATCCTGGAAAACGTGCACAGACATGGGAAATCAGCATGTTAGCAAGACACACCACAAAGGCATTTATTGAGTGGTAATGTTTACGGTTGCGATAGGCTTGCTCCTGTGCCTGCGGTGGTACCAAAACCACATGTGTCCCATCAATGGACCCAATGACATGGGGCATCCCTCCCAGGGCATAGAAATCACCCTTCACATCTGTCAACTCCTCAGGAGTAGGACATTTGATGAATTCATCAAGGTGCTCCAACATGGCTGCCAAAGCATCACGCAGGACACGGCTGAACATTGTCTGTGACATCCCACCAACATTAGCTATGGTCAATTGAAACATACCTGTGGCAAAAAAATGTAGGGCTGCCATCACCTTCATCTTTGGGGTCAGCGCAGTAGGATACCTGTGTCGCGGTTGGAGGTGTGGTGCCAGCTTGTCGGTCAAGTCCTCAATCAAATGTTGAGTGAATCTGTAACATCGGATGCAGGCACGTTCCCTCATGGCAGCCAAGTCTGGCATTGGTCTTGGGACAGGCGGTGCCCTGCAAGACATTGTTAGGAATTATGAAGATTGAGAGTCTGCCAACATCAATGTCAATGAACATAGCACATGCTAAACTGCTACTAAACATCAGGTAACTATGGAGTCTGGTGTGTGCAATACATCCAGGACACATATGCCAGCTTTCTGGCACTCCTTCGAAAAGCCAGATACACCTGTTGATTGTCAAGTCTAGATGACATGCCCTGAAATGAGCTGGGGGCAAGTCTGAGTGAACAGCCAGTGATATCACCGGAGTGACACACATCCACATAGCTGCATTGGAAGGATGTCATCTCATCTAGACAGTTGACTGCAAGGCACACGCACAGGTCACATGGAATGTCAAATGTACATATGAAACACATTGCGATGAAGGGGTACACGTGACAACAAATAAACACAGCCATTGAGACGACGCAGACATGTATGCCTGGGAAAATATGATGTCCAATGCACACAGACCCTACAGCTGTGGGAATCCAGATGTGGCATGGTGTGCGTAGATGTGTGCCATGCCCATCTCCACACAGACCCATGTTGGATGCACCAACAGCAAATGCAGTTGACGGAACACTAACAGCAAGCTCATGGGAACACATGACACACACCTGACGTAGTCACATAGGGGCACGCTGATCGTGACATGTCAGTTGATAGAGTGTCCCTGTCCCTAGCATCAGGAGACAGGTGCGGGTGGTGATGACTGTGCCATCCCACTGCTGCTGTGCATGACACAGTTGGACTACAGATACACATGTGGCAAGTGTCAAGGTGATATGTGCCACATAGTGCCCCATCACACATGACATGTGTCCACAGGTCATCACACATCAATTGTGCAACTAGATGAGTGGACCTGTGCAATATCACTGGCTGACACACCTAGGGCCTGCACATGAAAGTATGCAATGACAAGTACTTGATGGACATCCTTGTGTGACTCATAGCCCTCCATTCCTGCCGTGTGTACGCCTCGTATCACTATTGTACTGGTGCCGTAGGGGTATGTGTGAAACGCACCAAACACCTGCATTCATTGCGTGTGTATGGTCCATATCCCTATTGTACTGGTGCCGTAGGGGTACGTGTGAAACACACCGTACACCCGCATTCATTGCGTGTGTACGGTCCATATCACTATTGTACTGGTGCCGTACGGGTACGTGTGAAACGCACCATACCCACAAATTCATTGCGTGTGTACGGTCCGTATCACTATTGTACTGGTGCCGTACGGGTACGTGTGAAACGCACCGTACCCACGCATTCATTGCACGTGTACGGTCCGTATCACTATTGTACTGGTGCCGTACGGGTACGTGTGAAACGCACCGTATACCCACATTCATTGCATGTGTACGGTCCGTATCACTGTTCTACTGGTGCCGTAGGGGTACGTGTGAAATGCACCGTACACCCGCATTCATTGCGTGTGTACGGTCCGTATCACTATTGTACTGGTGCCGTACGGGTACGTGTGAAACGCACCGTACACCCGCATTCATTGCGTGTGTACGGTCCGTATCACTGTTCTACTGGTGCCGTAGGGGTACGTGTGAAACGCACCGTACACCCGCATTCATTGCGTGTGTACGGTCCGTATCACTATTGTACTGGTTTCATACGGGTACGTGTGAAACGCACCGTACACCCGCATTCATTGCGTGTGTACGGTCCGTATCACTGTTCTACTGGTGCCGTAGGGGTACGTGTGAAACGCACCGTACATGTGTGTGGATTTCTAATTTACATAGGGGACACATAGGGGACAAGTACTAGGCCCAAAATGCATGCTGGTTGTCATGGATACAGAGTTTTCATTTGCAATGTGTCCATTAGGTGTCCTGGAACAGTCAGTTGGCCAAATAATACAATGTTGCAAAGTGGTTGTTGACTTGACATGATGCTCAAAATTTGAACAATGTGAATGCGTGTCATTGGTGTATGTTTAAAGTGATTGGAGTAAACGTATGATGCGAATGAGTCTGACCAATCACTATGTACTCCTCTAAATGAATGCCCCTCAGCAAGACAGATATAAGGCAGCCAGAATCCATGAGAGGGCACTTGCTTGCACAACTTTCCAGTCGACCACACTGCTGCTGTCTCTACTTCCTCTGGACCATGTCGCGTACTGTGGAGAGGGCCCAGCCATTCACCCTAGAGGAGAATGAGGCGTTGTTGGACGTCCTTCTCCCACAGTACCCCAAGCTGTATGGGAGACCAGGGGAGCAGGTGAGTGCTGACTCCACTACCTTTCCCTATGCACCTGTTGTGTGACTGTCAATTCTGGCATTGTGTCCAGGTGTGACAGACATGCACAGTTGTTTAGAGTGGGTCCCGGGGGAGGGGGGGCATGCATATGTCTCTCATGCAGAGCATGAGGTAGTTCCTGTGTGCACTCCTCACTTGCATTGTGATTACTGTGACATACACTGCATAGTGCATGACACATTCAGCCTGGCAAATCCTTGGTGGCTTTTTTTCCTATTGTCCTGAGGTGATTCAGTGGTCCCCCCCGGTGTGACAGGTGACTGTACCCACAGATGTGTATGAGTTGAGTGGACCTGTGGTGAGAGTGTCCAAATGATGTGTACGACCTCATGGACATTGATGTGTGTGAATGTTCCTTGTCATGTGGGTGAGTGTCTAAGTGAAGTGTTGCACCACAGCTGCATGGAGGAGGCAACAGCTCTACCCATCTGATGTGACAAGTAAGCCGTGCTGTAGTTCTGACTTGTAGAGCTAGCACGACACCTGTGACACCCCACAGACAAGTGGCACATGTGCAGAGTGAGGGTTGTATCCTCTGTTGTGACTGACAGGCGAGTGATCTGTGCCTGGGTGTGTCTATCTAGTTTGCTGAGGGTGCGTCAGTGGAGTGGGACATGTGACTGCTTGGCACGTGCTGTCCATCTGCCTGCTGTTGCATGTGCTGCACAGTGTGTGCCATGATCAGTGAGTGTGTCGCACCCCTTATGCCACCTGTTGACTTTCAATGCCATGTAGTGCATTGGGGCTTGCACACAGGCCAATTTCTCATTGAGAATGATGCCATTCATGTCAGCATCCTATGCCCTGTTCAACATATTAAAGATGTGTGTCTCTGGGACATGGAGCAGGTGTAATGATGTTGTCTCACTTTGTCATCCTGACAGGTAACTGCCTACGAGAAGATGGTGATCTGGCAGGACATCGTCAGGGCCGTGAGATCGGCGGGGGATCGGAGTTGGCGCCTACCACAGGTCCAAAAACGGTGGCAGGACATCCGGTGCTGGACCCCGCGGATCGCCCGGGTCCAGCTGGGGCTTGACACTCCTCGCCCCCACGGCGGGCGCCGATGCCTGACCTCCCACATGACCCGTGTCCTGGCGGTGGTCTTCCCTGACCTCGATAGGCTGTTACAGGAGAGACTGCAGCAACGAGGGGGTAGGTACATGGCTGTTTGTTGTGTTATGTGTCACCAGCTTTCGGAAGTGCTCTGTAGCCTGAATACACTCCCAGAGTTTATATGTGCAGTGCATTTTCTGTTCCCCAATGTCACCTGGTGCTCTTTTTCATCCCTTCCCCTCCTTGACATGTGTCCCCTGGTCTGTGTGTAATCACATTTGCACATGGTCATCTAGGGTGCCAGAAAATCAAAGTGCACATTGCTTTCCGCATCATGTGGGAGGGTGGTCTGTAACATGTGTTGGTACCTTGCCTGTGCCATGACCTCTTCACTATGTTGGGGGTCCATATTTGTTGGCACTGATGATGAGTCTCAACATAGGAGTGTGAGGTTTCAACTGAACACCCTTGCACCATGCATGACCAATGTTGTGGCCTCAGACATGATGTGCATGAGTGGGAGATATGCATAGTGCCATGACGGTTGCTCATGGTACAGTCAGCTCATTCCAGGAACACGGAGCAGTGTGCCCACTACAATCCCCTGAGACACCCTGGCCTTCTAATCATGTGTGTCATCCAACACTGTGCACATTCTCTGTGGGTTCAGCATAGGTCTGCCTCTGTGGCATTGTTCCCTGGCCTAGTTTGTATTTTTACAATGTGTGCTACATGTGTCCACTGGACAGGGATACACCATTTGACTTGTGCATACTCACGCTGTGCGTGCCTGTGTGGCTATTCACAACAATCTGTTGATGGTTGTTTGTCACAAATATGTGTTGCCAGCCCCACGAGGTGATGTTGTGTCAATTTAGCAATTGTTGCTGCACAGTTTTGGAAACCCTGATTAAGAGGTGTCACTTCTTGATCTGTATCAATCACATTGACTCAGGTATGGGGGAGTTGTGCGGAAGAGGCCTACTTGGGCACCCCTGATTTCTTCTTGCCAGGTCTGACCTGTGTGTGAAAATTGGCTGTACAAAGAATCACCGTGCAGTGCCCCTGTGATGGTGACCAGTGCTTAATGTTCGTGCTTTGCAGCCTGTGTCATTTTTTTAACAACATGAATACTGCTCATAAATTATTGCCACATGTGTGTGGTTCAGATGCAACGCAGTTTGGTCTTTGTGTGTTGACATCTGTGTGGACATTCTGGCTTGCCATGAGGGTGTCTCCACAGTACAGCTATGTTTTTTTACAACACAATTGCAGGCCCATTAGCTTATGCATTGTCCTGGGTTTGGACATGTGTGCCACTCTACATGACAGGCAGTGGGTCATATGTGTAGCCAACTGTGTCATCAGGTAACAGATGGCCATGTGACAACTGACATAATTCAAGTTGTTAGTCAAAAATGTTTGTACCTTGGCACTCACAGCACTTGTCGACAGTTCTTCATGTTTTAAATGTGGTAATTTGATGATTTGTGTTAAGAACACTAATGTGCCTGCATGAAAGATGTCTCCCAAGGAAGTGCACACCAAACGACATTTCCACTTTCATGGAAGACGCTGGCACCTTTTCAAAGAAGCCACTGTTAGAATTAAATGGTGTTGCAGATTCTCCGTATACATGTTCCCACAGTGGTCTTGATTTTGTGAAACTCCTTTGTTGTTGGTGATACAAACTAACGTGTGTCAAGACATCAAGACCTCCGTGGGCCCATGTATATGTACTTTCTGCAACACCATTTATTTCTAACAGTGGCTTCTTTGAAAAAGGTGCCAGCTTCTTCAATGACAGTGTAAATGTAGTTTTGTGTGCACTTCCTTGGGAGACATCTTTCATGCAGGCACATGAGTGTTCTTTTCACGAAATGGCGAATTGCCACATTCAATACATGTCGATTGTGTAAAGTATTGTGAGTCCCAAGGTAACAAAATTTTTCCGTTTTGTGTTCCAAAGTACTTACAGGTCTCTGAGTGTGGTGACACCTTGAGTAGTGAGGTGTGTTAGTTTACGTTGGGTGCATCACTACTGTGTTTCTTTCAGGGTAAACAAGAGGTGGTATGACTTCATTGTATTGCTGTGCTCACCTGTTCACAGACACTAGCTTCTCAGTGTATTTCTCATTCAAGTTGTGGCCTGGTGTGTTCTTTTTTTCCTTGTGTCCAAGTGGCATAGTGGGTCTACCAACTGGGCAGTACAGGGCTCACATATGTGCGGAGTAATCTAGCTGTTACTCATGATGCATTGCCTGATATGCCCTGTGACCTATTGTTTTTGTGCTCATGTGTCAGATGTATACAGGTGACTGATGCATTTCTGTTTCTTCTCCTTGCCCACAGCATCATCATCGGAAACCGAAGGAGACACCTGCACGGACCTGGAGGAGGGACCCAACGACAGTGTCACCAGTGCTGTAGAGTCAGAAGGAGGCAGTGGCATGGAGGACGAGGGTAGTCAGTCCGAGGACCAGTCTGGAGGCGATACCAGCTACGACGCCGACGGGTCCGACGCTGACCTCCTGGAGGAGGCGGAGGCTGCAACACCACCTGGCAGCATCCCCACATCTGTCCCCGCCTCCTCCGTTACCATCTCCGCCCTCCCAGTTGCTCCCGTCCCTTCTGTCCGTGCAGAGGCCCACCATGTCTCCTTCGGCCCAGGCACCTCACCCCCTGCCCCTGTCACCCCTGCTGCCCTCAGTGAAGAGTCTGTGGACATACTGCGGCAGTTGCAGGTTGGGCAGGCATCGGTGCTTAATGTCCTCCATGGCCACACTAAACTGCTTACACAGATGGTGTCGTTCATGGAGGGCATGTCAGCAACGATGTCTGACCAACGCAGGATTCTGCGGTCCATGGACTTCCCTGACGGCAGCAGTTACTCTCCTGCAGCGCTCCGTCCCCCCCCTACCCCGGACCCATCCACACTTCCCTCTCCCATACCTGTCCAACGCACACCCAGACAGTCACGATCACGCACCCCACCAGAATCAGGCAGCACACCCCCAAGTAAGGCAAAGCACACACCTCCTGTCCCTCCAAAACCACTCCCCTTGGCTCCCCTGACAAACGCTCACCCAAGGAGCTCTTTCTGGGTGGGTGGACCTCACCCCCGCTGAGCCACCACCCCACAAGCGGGCGAGGAAGTCCCCGGGCACGGGAGTTGAGTCCCCCACCACATCAACCCCCTCCCCCAGTAGCGCTGCACCCCATCCCTCGCCCACCACACCCTCCCTTGACCCTGGGGAATCCTCAGGTGCAGGGGTTCGGATGGAGGTACTGGCTGCGGTGTGCAGCGCCGAGCTCACCTCCACCTTCGGCGCTGCCCCACCCCCTGTGGTGGAGATGTCCACCCCTGCACCAACCACACCTACCCTTCCCCCTCCTGTCCCTGCGGTGCCTGGTACTGCCACAGATGATGCCCCACCCCCGTCCGACGAACCTGGAGGTTCATTTGTGCAGGCAAGCTAGGGGTAGACGCGGTCCCCTACGTCCCCCTTGGACTTTACGTATGGACTGGCCATTGGCCTCTGTAAATAGTCTATTTTTGGTTATTTTTTTTGTGCAGAATAAAGCCTTTATTTTTACTTTCAACACTATTGCATTTCAGGTACTTGATGTTGGTGCTGAGGCTCCTGGAGTTGGTGTTCTGGTAATGTGTTAGGGTTCTGAGAAATGTTTTTGTATGATGGTCATGAGGTGGACCATGGTATCTGTGTGCCATCACAATGTCTCTGCAAAGAATCATTCGTAGTGTGTTTTCATTTTGTTTTGAGACATTGTTCCAAGGAGTGTTCCTTCCTCTGTGGTACCTGACATCTTCCCTGCAAACAGTTGCACTATTGTTGTGCTGACCTGTGTTTACGGATCCCTTCAACAATGGCCATCCCTGCTCACCGATGTCTCCTGCTGAATCGTCTGTGCCATCCTTGCTAGTCACTGTACTTGTGTTTTGAGTATGTCGAAATGCCTTCAGGGACAAATTCACCCTTTTCAGCACTATGCATGTGTGTAATCACAGCCTACCACACAAATGGTACTTGTTATGCAGGGTATTTGGGCACGTGACTCACAATTGTGGGCATTGTATCTAGGGGACTTCCACCCTATTCCTTCCATGAGAGACAACATCTTGGTGGCTGGACCAGCACCTGGACATTCCTATCAGTCCTGGGATGTGCGTGACAGTGTGTGTTCCCTTTGGCTATCTTAGTTTTGTAGGCAGCTACATGACTATATAGTCTTGTGGCATGATATCAGGGTGTGTATTGTGCTGCATCCGCCATGGGTGGGTATGCATGTGTTACTTGTCCTCACACCCACATGTGGTGTGTCATGCAGTGGGTGAAATACATCCATCCTCCTGGGAGTGGGACACTGCTGTCAGTGATGTGTTGTTATGGCACTGTCATCATAGTCCAAAGTTAGGGATGCATACATACCACCATGTAGGTGTGGTCATCTGATAATGATGTGCACCCCCCATATCCACTGCTGGGAGTCCTCTGCACCCACCCCCATGTCTCTGTCCACTGCTGGGAGTCCTCTGCACCCACCCCCATGTCTCTGTCCACTGCTGGGAGTCATATGCACCCACCCCTCATATTGCAGGCCACTGCTGGTTGTCATATGCACCCACCCCCATGTCTCTGTCCACTGCTGGGAGTCCTCTGCACCCACCCCCATATGTCTGGACACTGCTGGGAGTCCTCTGCATCCACCCCCACGTCCCTGTCCACTGCTGGGAGTCATATGCACCCACCCCATATGTCTGGACACTGCTGGTATTCATCTGCACCCACCCCTATATGTTTGTCCACTGCTGGCATTCATCTGCAGCCATCCCCATATGGCTGGACACTGCAGGTATTCATCTACAGCCACCCCTATTTGGCTGACCACTGCTGGGAGTCCTCTGCACCCACCCCTCATATTGCAGGCCACTGCTGGTAGTCACATGCACCCACCCCCATGTCTCTGTCCACTGCTGGGAGTTCTCTGCACCCACCCCTCATATTGCATGCCACTGCTTGTAGTCATATGCACCCACCTGATGTCTCTGTCCACTGCTGGGAGTCCTCTGCACCCACCACCATGTCTCTGTCCACTGCTGGGAGTCCTCTGCACCCACCCCCATATGTCTGGACACTGCTGGGAGTCCTCTGCACCCACCCCCATGTCCCTGTCCACTGCTAGGAGTCATATGCACCCACCCCCATATGTCTGGACACTGCTGGTATTCATCTGCACCCACCCCTATATGTTTGTCCACTGCTGGTATTCATCTGCAGCCACCCCCATACTATGGCTGGGCATTGCAGGTATTCATCTACAGCCACCCCTATATGGCTGACCACTGCTGGGAGTCCCCTGCACCCACCCCTCATATTGCAGGCCACTGCTGGTAGTCATATGCACCCACCCCCATGTCTCTGTCCACTGCTGGGAGTCCTCTGCACCCACCCCTCATATTGCATGCCACTGCTGGTAGTCATATGCACCCACCCCCATGTCTCTGTCCACTGCTGGGAGTCCTCTACACCCACCCCCATGTCTCTGTCCACTGCTGGGAGTCCTCTGCACCCACCCCCATGTCTCTGTCCACTGCTGGGAGTCATATGCACCCACCCTCATATGTCTGGACACTCCTGCTATTCATCTGCACCCACCCCTATATGTTTGTCCACTGCTGGTATTCATCTGCAGCCACCCCCATATGGCTGGACACTGCAGGTATTCATCTACAGCCACCGCTATATGGCTGACCACTGCTGGGAGTCCTCTGCACGCTACCGTACCCACGCATTAATTGCGTGTGTACGGTCCGTATCACTGTTCTACTGGTGCCGTAGGGGTACATGTGAAACGCACCGTACCCATGCATTCATTGCGTGTGTACGGTCCGTATCACTGTTCTACTGGTGCCGAAGCGGTACGTGTGAAACGCACCGTACCCATGCATTGATTGCGTGTGTACGGTCCGTATCACTGTTCTACTGGTGCCGTAGGGGTATGTGTGAAATGCACCGTACCCACGCATTCATTGCGTGTGTACGGTCTGTATCACTATTGTACTGGTGCCATAGGGGTACGTGTGAAACGCACCGTACCCACGCATTCATTGCGTGTGTACGGTCCGTATCACTATTCTACTGGTGCCGTAGGGCAGTGGTTCCCAAAGTGTGCGCCGCGGCACCCCTGTGCGCCGTGATGAGAAGCCAGGGGCGCCGCGCCGCCGCTCAGGATGTGGGTCGTGGAAATTGCAGCCGCAATGCCTCCCCCTCCTTTGTGCTGCAGCCAGTTCATGATCCCAGCCCTCGCCCTCTGCATCTCAATGGCTCCATTAACGTTTCGCTCATCAGCCCCAGCGCCTTACCTGCTCCTGCTGCCCCAGTGGCGAGCTGCTTATTACTGGACTCCCATTGTCCTTGCAAATAAGGCCGGCCAGGGCGAGGCCTCCTGTGCAGGGGGGCTCTGTGATTACAGCTAATGGGCCCAGATGAGTGGTCACTCCCCAGATCAAGGGCGCCTCTTTAATCGGACCCCCAGGGGGGGGCTTGGCTAGATAGAAACATCTCTGGCTTCAGAGCAGCGTAGAGTTAAACGAGGCATCCTTCGGAAATGCAGAGGTGAGCATTTTATTGTCTGACTGGAACAGCACCGAGAAATCAGTAAACTCCTCTCTCACGCCAATAACTTCAAGAAAGCCGTATGTTATTCTGTGATTGAAAGAACTTTGTTTTCTGATAAGAATAATCACCGAGCAACCAGCCTTTTATTCTCTGACAGAAATACATTTACTGAGAGACACGTCCTTCATTGGTGGTGAAACGGGAATCAGCAAGTGACATTTTTCCTTGAAGACAAATAACTCTTTCAGAGATGGGCGTATCGTTTATTTTTCCACGACGATTTACTTAAAATCTTTTAAACTATTATTATTATTTTTCATTAGAAACTTTATGATGTCCCCGGAGCGTCTGCTTAAAGGTGCGCCATGGTGCAAACAGTAAAAGTGCACCCTTTCTGTAATAAGGCCCATGGTCTCTCTTTTATTCAGGTAGGGACTTTTTCATCCTTTCTTTCCTATGCCACAGTTTTCCGATTTTTTCCTGCTTGTTTCTCCCTTTCCTTTCTCTCTCTCTGTTACTCATAGAAAAAATCTGGCGATGAAAATTAGAGCCAGCCAGGTTTTCAAAAACGAGTTCCTGCAAGCGCCATGTCAATCCACCTGCACAATCTATGCACTGCCAGGTGCTGTAGCTACTCCAGGGGTAAATATCGTGCGTCATTGGTGAGGATTCAATGTGTAAAAAACTGGAAAAGAGAAGAACGGAAGACATTGCAAAAATTGGAATGAGTGCAACATGGTATAATAAAAAACACAACAACCAAGAAAACAAACAGTCTTCCACCCGAGAATAACTCAGCTGGGAAACTGAATCAAGCAGATCTAAATTATGAGGACAGATGTGGTATCAAGATAGCTGAAAGAATATTAAGGCCGAGCGCAAGGGTGATTGTAAAATGAGAAAGATGCGCTGTGCAGTTTTACTTCTTTGCAGACACTGAGAGCCGTAGGTGGACGAGGGTTTTGTTTTGCGCAAATTAAAAATGAAATATAATTTTCCTACAGTATATATGAGCAGTGAGGAAAGCAACAAGTTATTGATTTATAATATATGATGCTCATGATGGGTCATTAGCAAATTAGCTTTAGCGCGATTAGCAAGGAATTTACTGAACACTCAGCTCCTACAAGTAAACACATTCAGAAGACAGGACAAGCATTTCTAACAGACACCAATGCGCTGGCCAAGTTCTTCTACTGAAAGGGAGACTAAACCCCCCTGCTTCAGAACGTGGTCTACAATTCCATTCAGACTCCACGTTTAAAATAGTAGAAACATTTTTAAATGCTCGTCATAGTTTTCCCACGGCGGTCTTGGTGTTCACTCGCTGCTCGGGGGCTGTCAGTCCCTTTTTCAGTGGAATAATTTGACCAGCGTATTGGTGCCAATGCTTCAAGCCACATACAAGTGGATCGTAGTTCTGTGTCCTGAAGAGAACCCCAGCATAAAGGATGATGTAGTGGGTTCGAAACGCAGTACCTAATGTTACAATTATTATTTGAAAAAAGAGAAAAGAAAAAAAAAGAAACTTTATGATGAGTCTCTTTGGAGTTACCTCAAAGGCAGTGAAGTGACTGCTACAGAGTTAAGATTTGTTTTTCATCCTGGGGCTGAAGGCAAAAATGGAGAGCCCGATAGGGACCCATCTTGACACCTGCTTTTTAGAACTGCACCGGCAGGACCCAGCCCACTTAAAACACTGGGTAGATGGGCTCTGGTGAGCCACTTTGGGTTCATCAGAGCCCACCCCACGTAAACTTCTTGTAACGCCACAGAGCTCCTTGAGCCTCTCTAGCAATTGAGATGTACTTTATAAGATCTTTGTGATTGCAAATAAAGTTTTATGATGGTGATGGCTACTTTCTGAATCCTTCATCATGTCTAGGCTTGATTCTTCATGTAGACCAGTGGTTCATAAAGTGTGCGCCGCAGCACCCCGGTGCGCCAGTTAAAAAATGGTGGGGAGCCACGGCCAACTGCCAATTAGGTCAAGGGAGCCACAGGTCAAAAAAGTTTGGGAACCACTGCCGTAGGGGTACGTGTGCAATGCACCGTACACGTCCACCTCCGTTGTTGCGGTATGCAGGGGTTGCTGGCCACACCCCCCCAAGTGACCAGACCCTGGTGGTAATGAATGGGCTCCATATTATAGGTTTGGATTTGGGTATGGGGTATGTTTCCTGCCCCTCACCCCCACCCTGGCCCCTGGGTGTTGTTCTCACCTTCTGCGGCGTGTGCGTCGGGTCCGGTGCACCAGGTTGTAGGCTAGGAGGACCGGGATGACACGTACAATGGGGTTTATGGCGTGTACGTCACGTACCGGGGCTCCGTTGCATAGCGGTTCGCGTAGGACTCTGCTTTTCCGGCTGTGTTTGGCTCCCGTAAAAAAAGAGCCGTACGGAGTGACGTAGGGACGAATCGTACTTGCTGGGCCGGAAACCGCTGCTTGAATACGTCCGGACGTCGCGTACAAGCTGTTCCAGATCAAAATCGTTGTTTTTTTTTACACGTACGGGCTTTTGTACGAAACTTACCGAAATAGGCTTTCTGTACGAATCGTACTTCCTAGGTTGTACGGAAAGTTTACCGGGTACGAGTCGTACGAAGAAAACGCTCCATACAACGATTCGTACAGCCTTTTTCCAGGATTAGAATCAGCCCCTATATGTATTATTTCTATGTATTAATTACACTTTTGTGTTTGTTTCGCTTAAGTTGGCGTTTGGGCCTAAAACTCAAAATGGCCGCGGACGCGACATGACGAAGTGGCCACTGTCCCACGAGGCATGGAGTGAAGTGCGCAGAAGCGACAAAGTCTTATAGACCTCGTCGTGAACCCTGATCTCCGTGTACCCAAGCAAGGACACTGTGGGATGACGGCCAAGACGAAAGACAATAGACTTTCACAGTAAACCGGAACGGACTGACTTTAAATGAACTTGTGACATCACCCCTTGAACTGTACCAAAAACCCAAACTTTAGCATCGGACGATCTCAACCAACCAATCAAAATAACGAAATGTATCTTCTTGCTTTGATTTTATTATAAAAATACACGGTAGAATAGAGAGGCTCGCTAATGGCAAATTGCTAATCGTCCTTATTGCAATCGCTTTTTCCGATGACAACGACGACGACGGTGACGCTATGCAAACTCTACTACTCAGGGTGACTGCTGCATTTTCCTGAATCCTAGATGGTCCAGATCCTGCCCAATTATTTGATGACTGCGAACTTTTCCTAATTCTATGGGCACTGACAGATGCTTGTACGTCTCTGGTCTTTGCCGATCCATTGAGACTGTAGCGTGCTGAGCAAAGAACTTTGAACTTTGACAACTGACTGCAATATGAACCAATGACTTAGAGGACTCCAAATCGCCAGATTAGGTAAATATGATGTTCTGTGCTATATTTGAAATTTGATATAAATTTCCAAATTCGAATATAACTCTTCCAGAAAATTAGATAAACAGATATTGATTAACGAAATAATGAGTTTGTGGTTTATTGAGAAAGGTAAGATCTAAATCTTAAATGTGTTTTAGCTGGTTCTAAATCACCATCAACCAATCCAACTAAATGATTCATCGATCATTGTGGGAGGAGTGCATTGATGATTAGGGTTGAGATCTGTAGGTGGAAAGGGTATCGATGTATATTGTTGTAAATTAACTTTTCTTTCCCTATAGGTTATAGGTGTTCCCCTCAGATGTCGAGCGCTTGAACCGTTCATCCCTCCTGATTGGGTGCATACCGTGGAATGGCTAGTGTGAGTGTTGGTGTTATGGGCCCCACCAATGACTGCATGTGTGAATGAGTTAATGTGACGTCTGGTCTGCTGAAGGGAGGATACTGGTACGGGTTCGTTTTTCCCGTTACTAGGGTTTTTGCGCTCCATCAAGAGCATCAGAAAGGATGTGAGAGGCCCTTTTTGGAAGGGAACGATGGAAATGTGAGAGGGAAACAGTATAGAAGAAAAGTATGTGTGAGGGGAAGGAGAGAAATGTTTTGGGGTTTGGAGAGAAGGCGTGCAAGGGTGTCAGGGGAACTGAATCCGGGAAAAGGTGGGAAGTGCAGGAGGACAAAGGTAGATAAGAAAATGAGGAGCATGTGAATGAAAAGGGAGGCTGAGGCTGCAAAGGGAAATGAGGGTAAGTGAGTGAGAAAAAAGAAAAAGCCATATGCGTGGGAAAGGAAAGTTGGGATAGAGTGTGGGAATAAGGAGGAAGAAAAGCAAGCAAAAGGGAGTAAAGAAGGGAGAAAATGGTGTTTGTAAAGACAAATGCAAATAAGAGTGTGACGAGCAACGGCGTAGCAAGGGTGCCAGTGCCTTACTGCAAGCAAAGAAAACAGACTCCCAGCACTATTGTTGAGTATTAAAAAGTAGTCATTACTATGGAGCAAGGGGCTCCTGTCACTCCTGGACCCTGGGGCCAGTTTACCGACTGCACCAATGATTTCTGATTACCTATGTATTGGTAGAGCAAAGAAGGTAGTGCAAGAAGCATGAGCGTCTGAGGGGACGTCAGTGACAGCAGAGGAAACAAGCATCGAGGTGCGTGGGGAGGAGAGAGAGGAAAGAAAGTCTGTTAGGTGAACCGCAGAGAAGGGGTTGAGTATGGGTAGTGTGAGGGCAAGGACGGAAGTTAGTGAGGGAAATGCGTTAAGAAGGAATGTGTTAGGAAAAAGTAGACGGGAGGGAGATGGAGAAGTGAAGAAAAAAGAGAGAGTGAGAGGTGTGTGTGTAGCAAAAATGAGATGAGGGCAGAGGAAGAAGTGTGTCAGGAAATTAGGCCATTTCAAGAACTTAACAGCCATAAATAACCTACCCATATAGGGGCCCTTACGTTGAAGAGAGGCCATGAGAAAGACACAAGGCAAAGCACGTTCATCACACACACGCTCTTCACTCGCCCACACACCTCCCCCGAGAAAGTATCGGACTGAGAGAGGTGCGAGACGCCTTTAACACGACATAGGAGGGAGCAGAGAGCGGGTGACGCACCCCACGGACCTGCTAGGACAAGCGAAACACCCCGCCTGCTGACCAGAAGGGCTGAGGAAGGCAAACAGAAACAAGTTTTTCAAAGAAAAGCAGGGCGGCGCGTTAACATCAACATCAATTAGTAACCGTGATACAGGATACAGGAATACCTAAACATGCAATGAAAGCTATAGTGGAGCCGGAAAGCCAATACATTGCTTTAGCAGATAACAAGCGAAAGCACGTGACCCAGGAGGAATGCATCTGCCAGCCTGCTCGCTCCTGAGACCCATAGGCCATTGGAGTGAACATTTTAAGAAGAGGTGGGACATGCACCCGCCTTTGGCCAATTGCGTGCTTTCATTTCTTGAAAGCCACACGCAAAGGCCAATTGATGTGACAACCACATGCACAAGCTTTCTGAAAGCTTTCTGAATGTCTGGAGTGATTCCAAGAGGCCCTCTCCTAGAGCGAGAACTAAAAATGATGGCCATTATTATATGCCATACATTATGTCATGCATTTTAAATCCTTGTATTTGTTTCAACATGTATTGCCCGTGCTCTCCGCTCCTAGGCAACCGAGGGATTCTAGATTGGAAGCACAGGCACAGTTGCGTAAGGAGTCGGCAGAGCAAGCTGGAAGGTGAAGGTTGTGTGAGCTTTGCTGTTACATTGGTGTTCCACTACACAATTCGTGGTAAACGATGTTTATTTACCCTTACAAACATCTGTAAGTATAGGCGTGCAACAACCATTGGGCTGAAATGGCTTCAGCCCCGCCCATGTCAGCAGCGATCTAGGTTCAATTCTTCCAGGGTATATTACTTAGTGCATCCTATAGCCCTGGTGTTCACAGTATTCCCTGTGTTTATCTTTTTTCCCTCTTTTAGCAGCCTCCCCTGCTGGCCCATTTGTTGCTTAATCACTGTATCTGCATGTCAACAAGCGGGACTGGCACTGATAAAAGCATTGCTTAATTTGACTGACACTTCGTTGTTGGCACCGGCACTTCATTGCAGACACCTGCACTTATGACTGCTGCCACATAGTGGCGCTGTTTGTATAATTTAGAGATGAGCAGAACAGCAATTGTTTATTAATTTAGTATGCATAACCTGCCGTCCAAGCAATTTTTGTGGCTTTGTGGACCTGGACTAGGCTGAATTGTCAAACTTGTAGCAGTGTGCTGCTTAGTAGTTGTGTAGGTCCTGTCATTGGCAATGCTGGCAGTGGGAATGGGTGGTGTAAGCTGCAGAGGCCTCCTGACTAGAGCCGTGGCCCCTTTTTTAAAATTTTTTTACAAATTAAGCACTGGTTAAAGTGTTTATAGGTGTGATGTAAACCCAGCCCTCCCCGTCCAGGAATGAACAGGAATATCCTGCAGACAAAAAGGAATACACCCACATTACAACAGGCTCTTACAGAGAATGTAGAGGAGAGGTAAATTTAAAGTGGATATACAATAGATTTTACAGATACAAATGGGGACAAGGCTGGTACGTGAATAGCAACTTATGGAAAAATCTGCTGTAAACCTTTTTTTTTAAATTTCAATCACAACTCTGTTAACCTTTGCTCAATTTTATTTTATAATGTCATCAAACTAAAATGACAGTAGGCTTTAAAATTAACACAGTACAGTGAGTGTTACAGAAAGTATAGTAGTCCTGAAGAGTTCACAATACACACTTGTAATTATAGACAAAAATAAGACGTCATCTGGAGCAGAGTGAATGTGAAGCCAGCAATTATTGCATTGAACTGCTGAGTATCAAAGTCATCAAATCAGAAATCTTTAGAGACAAAGGTCCAACAGTGACGAGTAAGACTCTGTTAGCTTTAATAATTATTTAGGTATTATGTATGGTGCTTGGAAATTATTTTGATTCCATATATCAGGACCTCTGGAAATCTGCGGCAGGGGAGCGCCAAATTATGCAGCAGGGTTGAATAAATTATGTGGCTGAATGCAGCACATTTTGTGATAGCATGAATATATTTATTTGTCGTTTTTAGACTTGTTACAACTGTCTAAGCATTAGTTGCATCTCGTAAGTAACAGTTAAACGCCCACATACATAAATAAACAACAGAAAGGTGACCAGTCACCATTTGCGAAGGGCCTTCCACTGCGCGGCAATACATCGCTGCGTTTTTAGTAACTTTTGAACTGTTTAAGCTTAAAACAATTATTTTTCCTGTTAAAATCTGCAGATTATGAGGCAGATGATAGAATATGTGGCAAATGCGGCAAAAACACAACAATGCAAAAAACATCACAGCCATACAGTTGCATAATTCCAGTGACCGTGGATATATACTTGTATTAGGTATTTCAAACAAGAATAACTATGCGCTTTTGTTGAGTTCCAAGTTTTTTTTACTGGCCTTTATTTGAAAATATCCGCAATTTAGGTAACAGACTGGCCAGGTGGCAAACCTATGGAAAGTTACAGCATGTAGGGAAAAATGGATAAAAGTGGGGCAGAGCCACTGAGCGAAAGTAACAGGCTATAGGAGTGAGGAAGGGAGCAGAGGGAAAGTTGAGTGTACGAGTGAAAGAATCAATGAGAAAAAGTATTGGGCAGCAAGAAAGAGGAGGGGAAGACATGCGTGGAAGATTGGCAGAACACGCAAGAGAAGGTGAGAGGCTGAAGAGAGCTGTCAGTTGAAGATTAGGACATGCAGGTAAGGAGAGACCTGCAACTGAGGACACTCCTGACATATTGAACCTATATTGCTCACTAGTATAAAGGATACTCATGCAGCGCTGGTAGCAAAGATTGACACTCTAGTGCTTGATGTAGAGTTAACTCGGATCAGAAGAAACTGGCAGTTTTAATATCAGAAGGCGAAGCAAAACTGACAACCAGAGCTTATTGCTCAGGAAGCACTTTGAGAAAGTGCAGGACAGAATCCCATTCCTTGAATACTGGGCCAAAGACGTAGTAGGAAAAACTATGAGGACCAACAATCAGATTGGGGGCGTCACTGAACGAACTAAGAGTTTTAGCACTGAACGTTTTTTGGAAGGGTTACTAAGTACAACACTTGTAACCTATCACCTGACCAAATTCTTCTCAGTTGAACAGGCACATGACCATATTATCAATACTGCCACCCAAAGGGCCAGCCAGGTCTATAATCTGTAAACTGTTATACTACAGCCAAAGCGGCATAATCCTGCAGTGTGCTAGGCGAGATGACTCCAGCACAGTCAAAAAATGGTCAGGAAGGGCAGTTTTCTGCATGTTCTGCTCCTTGAAGAGGCCATGCAATGCGCTATGAGTGAGACCGTCGGCATGATGCACAACATTTTTCACAAGGTGAAGACCATGCCTACGCTGTGACAAAAGCCTGACTTCCAGTTGACAGTTTGTGGTAGGCAAGCATGCCTAGGCAGGCGTTTTGGCCTCCTATATAAGGCCTTTATTGTTCAAGATTGAGCAACATTATGGTACAGTAAACAATATACAAGAGAGGTTTCTGCAGAGTTTGCACCCTGAGCAATTATTTCAAGGTGCTCTAAAACCTAATGATCATGGAAAAGGAGTCACAGTGAATGAAAGCAATTGCAGAGGGTCATGCAGTGTAGCCCTTCTAGATATCCCTGGTTTTTGGGCCAGTGCACCGCAAAAGCTCCAGACTGACCTGGATGGCCCATACACAATTGATGATGCAAAAGTACTGATCTTTCCAGATTACACTCCCATAGTACAACAACAGAGGAGAGCATATCTGGAAGTTAAGAAACAATGCTCTGACCTACAGCTCTAATACATGCTTTCATTCCAAGCGGACCTGAAAGTCTTGTACAATGGCAAATCTCACATATTCACTGATACGTCAGCAGTATGGAAATGGGCTGAAGTGCTAATAAGCTCTGGGAGCCCTATCTATTGGTCATCCCAGAACAGACAAACAAAGTAGAAAAGCACAAAAGGTTGACAGACCATCCGCTACTCTACACAAGCTGAGAGGGCTGCTGCAGCAGTAGAGGCACTCCATGAATCGTTGGCTTGATTGTCACCAGTGGCTTAGGAGATAGCACATTGTTGGTTAGTGGCAACACAGATGACCCAGAAACATTCCTGAATATGGGACTCGTGGCTGAAGCTCAGTACGTATGCAAAATAATAAAGCACACTGGCTGCTCTTAGTTAACCACGGCTGGAGTATATTGCCTGTTAGCATTCCCCCATGGAAACCTAAGGTGGCAGTGTTGTGAGATGTAGTTTTTTGGGGGGGTTGTGAGGGATACCAATGTGGACTATTGTATGGAAAGTGGAGGTACAGCAGGGAGCATAAGTGTTAAAGCTAACGATTCAGGGAGTGCGCATCAGCATAGTAATTCAGGCTTAAGTGCTGCGACAGAGGTAAGTATGCAAGTGGGAGACTGCCAGGCGTACTCCTCTGAGGGATTTTGGCGTTGACATTAAGAGCAATGATAGATTACTAGCATGTAGCGAAAGGCACAAGGCAGTCAAATATAGATTGAACCAATTTGCTTTCACTGAATTTATAGCCAAAAAACTCTGAGACGGTGATAGATCAGGTAGGTTGTTAGCAAGCTTCCTGATCTCGGTGGTGCTCCAAATTCCAGTGGCGATGCTGTGAGGAGATAACCTGGAGTGTGAACTATGCACAGACCAACATCGATGACCTTTCTGTAATTACTACACATCCTTGGATGCATTACCATGTGAGATATAGGGCACATTTACTGAAGTTCTAAGGACATCTGGCTCTCCCCATTTCAGACTTGCTCTGGAGGCAACACTGGCCCTGGCTGACACTACCCCAGCTATAGAAGTGATAACAAGGGGCCAGAACCCAGGGTTGGATGGCCTGCCAAGCAAACTTTACTCGACGTACAAAAGACTGCTGGCTCCTTAGCTCTTAGATGTCTATAACCAGGCTCAAACTTTACTCAAGCTTCCACAAATGACAGTGATTCTAGTAGTGATTCTGAAATCTGGCTTTGATAGGACTTTGAAGAGACCACTCTCTATGATGAATATACACTATAAAATCCTGGGGAAGGTGCTAGTAAATAGAATGTTGCCCTTGCTCTATGTCTTAGCTTATGATCCAAAGGACTTCATTTTGGGCATGTAAACATCCATGAACTCTAAGAGATTGGTTGACTCAATGACAGACTTTCTAGATGTTGTACACATACCAGCAGTGGCATCATTGCCCTGGTCACATTATTACAATTTAGTTTTCTTCATCAAAACTATCTCACCCCAAGGAAGCTCAGAAAGATATGGAGATTAAAGATTAATCTCCCAGACGTGCGGATCTAAAGACAGATTTGATCATAAGGTGTAGGAGTGCTCAAATCTATTAGACTACTGGAAACATGTGACTAAAACAATAGTAAAAGTAGTGGGGGGAAGAATAAACTGTACTCAGAGGGTGAGCATGATGGTCTTGATGCCCAGAGCCAACAGAAGGAAGATTGAGCAGGAGTGCAGATTTGACAATTGTGATAGTAACATGTTTCATAGCTATGTCGTGAAGAGCAGCAATAGCACTTTACAAAATAAACTGTTTGAGGGAGACAAAGAAGTGGGTGGAGGCAGAATATACAACAGTGAGAAATTTAGTTATACACATACATGGATCAGATAAGGGGAAGCAATGATGTTGGAAACTGAAAGGCTTTCTGATCATAGGCCCCCCTCAATGACAGACCCTCCCAACTGCATAAAACACTATGCTGGAGTGTGGTTAACAACTAAATATAGACTGTAAAAGAGGCAGAAGAGAATCAAGGGATAGACATACACTTCTCACCTGAAGAGCAGACACAACATTGAGTTTAATAGACTCACCACCAGTGTGAGAACCAGTTTACTTAGGTTCCAAATCAGTATTCTATGATAATGCGTAGTTGTGATCACTCACTAAAAACAGGTTAAGGCTGACCCCCAACACAGTTTGTTTGCATCCCCCAACACAGTTTGCTTGCATTGTTTACTGAGGTAGACATCTATTGTGTGCACTTATGAAAGGATAGGCTATGTCACATAAAGAGTACATTTGAAAATAACAATGGATGTGCTTTAAGATGATATTCATATGCATTGTAATAACATGATTGTTTTGAAACTTTATAAAAATGTTTATTAAAATATCAATTATTTGGAACAATGTAGCATTGAAGGTACTGCCCTGTGTGGCTTACCTTTTTTCTATCTGAGAGGCCATAAACAGTCCTCACCCCCCTATTTTAGTCATGTTCAAAACCTTTCAATTGCAGAATTCCCCCAGGCTTTTCTCTGAGCCCTACATTGTTTATCCTTTATATTATTATATAAGTTTTATTTATACAACCATTTGGTTTCTCTGTGATGTCCTATGCAGATGATAACCTAAGGATCATTTTATTCAGTAACAATCTGGGGTCTGGTCAAGAGAAAGTATGATCTTGCTTTCTCGCAGTTGCCTCCTGGATCAAGTCAAACACAGAGGGTCTCATCTTTAGGGAACCTTCACTGAATAGATATGGCCTTCACTTTGATGGTTGTTGTAGGAAGGTGGATATCTGACTATGGTTACCCCCAAATTTTTGCCTAGTGTCTAGCTGGTTTTTCGACTTAGTTGGCCTGAGATCCTGCTATTCAGGATCTCAGCCTGGCTGTTCTCTCTTTAAAATGGACTCCATGTACCTTAGGTACATACCCAATTGGTTGGATCACCCTGTCAGCCCCTGTACCAGTGTACACTAGGTACCCAGGGCATTGGTGTACCCAAGGCCTGCCAAGGGCTGCAGCATGTATTATGCCACCCCAGGCTTGGCCTAACAATTTGACACAACTGGCTGATCACTCAGCTGGGGTAAGTTGGTGTAATCACCTCTTACTTAGGTGTAGTATACCTATACCTAACCTTAAATGGGACACCTGGTAACCTATAAGTCACTCCTATGGCAGGCCTTAACAATCCTGAAGGCAGAGTGCTTGGTTCCATGTGAGATGGTGCTCTGGCATGAGCTGAGCCTGTCTGCAGTGGTCGGAACAACTTCCTTCTACTGTTTCCAGATATCGTCATACCATATACTCTTAAGTGCATTATGAACCTCGCGGTTAAATGCTATCTTTGGTTTGGCTTTATCAAAACATGTCGAGTAAGGTGTCATACGAATTGGAATACTAACCCCTCGCCAATTCTGGCGACGGGGTTAGCATTCCACCCTTCTAGAGGGACACGACATGTACAGTACCTGAAACCCGGGTAAAATCAGACATAGCCTCAGCTCCACAAAATGGATGCTGCCACCACAGACACAAGTCTGCCCTCCTGCTGCTGGGAGTCCTTCCAGCTTGGGAGGTGTGGACAAAGGGTTTCCTGCCAGGGGAGGTGCGTGCACCACCCCAGACAGGATTTTGTGTATTGGTCAGGTAGGGCTTGAAAGAAACCAGACATGCCTGTGGCTCACAAGGAGCCTCGGTGCATATGCCAGTTCAAACCGGTCCTGGGGCACACCAGTCCCGGGCCTGGGGCGAGCTGGACAAAGGATTGGGGGTGTAACCACCCCCCTTCCTGGTCCCACCCATAGGGAGGGACCTAGCAGGTAGTCCGGCCCCTAGAATCCGCTTAAAGGTAGGAGCTGTGTCCTAAGACTTCAGACATCCTGGAATCAACTTGAAACTAAGAAGAAGACGGGAACTTCGACATTCTGCTGCACAGAAGACTGAAGAAAATCTCCCCTGTGGTCAGGGAGTGACCACCTTGCTAACGCAAGCACCATCCAGCGAATCACCGTCTGCTTTGCCGCCGCCTCCCGCCGGAGCCCGAGCCCAGAGACTGACAAGACCTGGACCTCCAGACCTCTCACCGCCCGATCCACAGTCCCTGCAAAGAGGAGACCCGTGGAGGCACCGAGACACGTGGAGCCAGCCATCTTGGAACGACTACGACAAGCTGACAAGTGCAACAACCGAGGCTCCCTCCAAGTTGTGCTTTGGGTCCTGAGAAGCCCAACCCTCGAGCAGCATCTGCACCAAAGGTGAGCCCTCCAGCATCTCCACGATCTGCGTGGGGCCCTTCTGCATTTTGCCACTCGACGCGCCTAACCGGTTGCTGGCCCGCTGGCTAGTGGCCATCTTGGCGACGAAATCTCCGACAAACACCGCTGGTCTGGTTGCTCCAGACTGGCCCTTGCTCCCCTCCAAAGGAGCAGTTCCTCTGACCTTGCTGGTCAGAACCATCAGCTTAAACTCCTTGCCTACAACAATTGCTTTTGCCAAGGCTTGTTTGCTTCGATCAAGTCGCCGACACCGCCGACAGCGAGAGCCTGCGTGGGACAGCTCGTGACTCGACTCCTGGACGTCGTCGACCTTCAGGGACCACGTGGCTGCAGAGTCAAGCTACACCTTCCTTCCTGTTTGCACCCGACATCGCCTGGTACCCACCTGGTGCCACGCTGGTCACTGGCTAGTGACTGTGAACACTGTCCCCTCTGCTTACAGGTCTTCAACATCTCCGATCCACTCTTGGATCCACTGCATCTCTTCCCGACCGACCGCCTGCAGCAC
The DNA here is from genome assembly GCF_964204655.1 of Triturus cristatus. Taxonomy (NCBI): domain Eukaryota; kingdom Metazoa; phylum Chordata; class Amphibia; order Caudata; family Salamandridae; genus Triturus; species Triturus cristatus. Next base: position 789,718,630 of record NC_140580.1, read on the forward strand.
TTTTGTCTACAGGCCCCACGGAACAGATAGAAGAAACCCGACGCACTTCGAGGCCTATGCACCCGCTTCCTGTGGGTGAGGTAAAGCTGGTACTCCGGTGCCCATGTGTAGTAATACATCTCTAGTGCCTGTGTTCCAAATCTTAAGTTCCTAGTCAACCCGGAAGATCTCCTTTGCAGTAACTTTGTACTTTTTACGCACCCATTGAAACCTATGGGAGCACGCGTGTGACTATTTGCTCTGCACACGCCACCCGTGGACCTCCTGGTCACTAACTGACGTTAGCTCCTTGTAGGCCCAGCGATTCTAGAGGCCCTAGGCCTTTTCCCTTTTCTGTTCGTGGTACTTATACCACTATTTTAGTATATGGTTTGAGTGGCCACCAGGGCCTATCCATATAACGTGCAACTTCTGTGTATTCTGTGATAATCTTGTTTGACGATTTGTGCTCCTGTGCTCATAAAGAGACTAGGGGTTACTTTGAGAAATAAATACATATATATTTTGAATATATATCTGTGTGGTGTCCTTTCATTGGTATAAAAGGGGGTTGCTATTGGTAAAACAGCTTGCTTAACACGCTTCACGAGTTTAGCCTCAAAGACTGCTTAGCCTACGCTACCACTAGGGCAGCTAGTCCGAAAAGGTTGACTTACAACCACACCATAAGGGTTGCTTGGCATGGTACAAGGTGGTCACTAGAACTAGTGAACAGCATATACCAGGCCAACTTCTCACATTGGTGAGCAGCGGTTGGATTTGAGCTTGCTGTGTTTTACCATTGTAATCTCTTGGTTACCAATTGAAAGATCACATAGTTACCTGTAGGTACATATAAAACAAGATTAGATATACATAAGTTCTACTGAACTTAGTTGTTGTAGAGCAAAGGGAGTAGCACACCCTGACTACAACTACTAGATAGGTTTAGTAGGTAAACACAAGTGTAGGTAGATTGCAACACATCCACCCACACTTAAGAGCAATGGCCGGGGCAGAGGGGTCCACTGTACCCATCTCTGTTGAGAGTGACCCCCAGAGGGCAACATCCAGCTTTGCTACCCTTAACCAGAATGAGCTCAGGCATTTGGCAACTCTTAGAGGCCTTAAACAGCCCAAGAACCCTACCTCTGCTGAGCTCAGAGAACTCTTACAAAATGATGAGAATCAGAGAGAACTCAGGAAAGCTTCCCAGTTAGCCCCCTTAGGGACAGGAACAGGAGGCCCCCCTTCTGAAGATGCCACTGAAGTACCCCTTCCCAATAGTCACCCCTTAGATGGGATGCCTACCACAGAGGAAGAAAGTGATGGGGATACAGATGTGAGTGGGGATGAAGGGAGAACTAGCCCAGTGCCAAGTGTTATACTTGGCCCAGCTAAACTAAGGCTATTGGGGACTGACAGTGGGTTCACCCCATTGGATCTCCCCAGTGGACTTAACACAGGGCTTGGAAGGCAAAGGAATCGCTCAGGTGACTCCAATGCTTCCCATGGCTCTAGAGGCTCTCAAGGTCACTCCAGAAGGAGACTGACCACCCCTCAGAGGAGGGAACATGAGGCCAGAATGCAGGAAGCCCAGCTGAGGATCAGGAAGCAGGAGCTAGAAGTAGCCCTGATGGAAGAAAAACTGAGCAAGGCTAGGCAGCATAGAGAGAGTGGGTCTATACCCACTGGTGGCAGCAATGTCCCTAGGGACAAAGATAGGGTCTTTGACAATAGGAACCTGTCCAAGATTGTGCCCCCCTACAAAAGTGGGGATGACATCCACAAATGGATGACTGCTCTTGAGAGAGCCTGCAAAGTGCAGCAGGTTCCTGAAGACCAGTGGGCAGCAATCTTATGGCTCTCCTTTGAGGGGAGAGGCAGAGATAGACTCCTCACTGTTAGAGAAGAGGATGTCAGAAATTACAGAGTCCTGAAGAGTGTCCTAGTTGATGGGTTAGGCTTAACCACTGAACAGTACAGGTTAATGTTCAGAGACACCCAGAAGACACAGACTCAGGACTGGTCTGAATATGTGGAATGTGCCACTAAGGCTTTGGAGGGTTGGTTGCTGGGAAGTAAGGTGTCTGATTATACAGGATTGTACAATTTGATGATGAGAGAGCAGATTTTAAGTAATTGTCAAAACCAGCTTCTCCATCAACACCTGGTAGACTCAGATTTGACCTCTCCCCAAGAATTGGGAAAGAGGGCAGATAAATGGGTCAGGACCAGGATCAGGCCTAAAAACCAGGGTGGTGACCAAAAGAAAGATACCACCAAGCCTCAAGAGAAGGGTGGGGATAAAGAAAAAGAGAAACCTTCCTCAGGGCCCCAAAACTCCACACAGGGTGGTGGGTCCCAAGCTCCCTCCTCTACCACAGCTAAAAAGCCCTACTGCCATGAGTGTAAAACTCCTGGGCATTGGAAAACTGACAGCGGTTGCCCAAGGGCTAAAAACAAAACTGTTCCTCCAATTACTCCTGTCACACCACCTATTACTGTCAGCAGTAATCCCCCAGGTGGTGGGAGTGCCCCCAGAAATCTGGGTGGGTTTACTTGGGGAACACAGGGGGACCCTGGCTTAGCCAATTCCCCTACAGCAACCACTCTTGTCTGTGATGGTGGCATGGGATTTGCCAACTTCACTGCCTGTCCCAACACTTTGGGTAGGTACAGACAGGAGCCCTACATCAATGGTACAAAAGCTGAGGCCTACAGAGACACTGGGGCTAGCATCACAATGGTGGCCCATTGGCTAGTTCCCTCTGAGCAGCTTTTGCCCGGTTTCTCCTACCAGGTGACTAACATTGATGGCAAACAGAACAGTCATCCCATGGCAGAGGTATGTCTCAGCTGGGGAGGGGTCACTGGCCCTAAAAGGGTAGCAGTGTCCCCAACCTTGCCTGTAGACTGCTTACTGGGGAATGACTTAGAACTCTCAGCTTGGGCTGGAGTTGAACAAGACACCCATTTTAAAATGGTAGGCCTTTCACAAAAGGGTAGGGGGGTTGTGCCATTCACAACCCCTGTCCAAATAGATTTCCTCCCTGAAAAGGTTGGAAGGGCAGTGGTAGCCACAGCCCAGGCACAGACAGACTTCCCTGTAGGGACTGGCAGAGCTGTGACAGTCACAGCTCAAACACAAACTGAGTGCCCCCCTGAAAAGGTTGGCAAGGCTGTAATGGTCTCAGCCTATACTCAGACTGACATAGGTGTAGTGAAGCCTGAAACAATGGATCACTCCACACAAACTGAGAGTAGTGGGGAGGAAGAAAAGTCTCCCTCTCCCCAGACATTAGGAAAAGGTCAGCCTCCTCAGGGATCTGACCTCACCCCTTGTGAAGGAACTGCCCCAGAGGTAGCCAGGCCTGGCCTGGCAGAGCCTCTGATGTCAGTGGCCCCTTCCAAGGTGGGATCCAGTCTGGTGCAGGTAGCCTGCCTCTCTCTACCCTGCCTCAGTCAGCCCAGGGCTGCAGAGGTCAGGGAGGCCAGTGGACCCCCAGAGGGCCCCTGTCCACAAGAACCCCCCCATCAAAAGAATGAGGATTGCCTGGCTAGTAGCCCTAGTCAGGTGATGGGTAAAAACATTCCTGAGGGATCTCCTTTACAGGTAGTTAGGGACCTCCCCCAGGGGGATTCTGTTGGGCACAGGCAAACATGGGACCTTAGGGCCCCAAACCTGACCTGTCCCTCCAGTAAGCCCACAAAAGGGACCCAGCCTCCAGCTTTAGGTAGCCAGAGGCTGACCCTGAGAGCACAGTGCAACTCAGTTAAAGGAAGAAAGGCATCCATGGTGGAGGATGATTGGAGGAAGCTGAGGCCTCACTTTGAGGACACTCACTTCAGTACTCCATCTCAACACCAGCCTTTTACTTTGCCAAGACACACCACAGGTAGAGATTCCCTATGGTGGAGACCCTCTGATACCCTTAGGGTGAGGGATTGCTTAGTGGACCATGAGACAGGGGGTAACCATGCCAGTGCTGGTTCCTCCTTATATGGCCACTTGGGCAATATAGGCTTACCTGGTCAAGGTCAGCCTTATCTCCCTTCGTTTGGGGGGGGGTTGTGTAGGAAGGTGGATATCTGACTATGGTTACCCCCAAATTTTTGCCTAGTGTCTAGCTGGTTTTTCGACTTAGTTGGCCTGAGATCCTGCTATTCAGGATCTCAGCCTGGCTGTTCTCTCTTTAAAATGGACTCCATGTACCTTAGGTACATACCCAATTGGTTGGATCACCCTGTCAGCCCCTGTACCAGTGTACACTAGGTACCCAGGGCATTGGTGTACCCAAGGCCTGCCAAGGGCTGCAGCATGTATTATGCCACCCCAGGCTTGGCCTAACAATTTGACACAACTGGCTGATCACTCAGCTGGGGTAAGTTGGTGTAATCACCTCTTACTTAGGTGTAGTATACCTATACCTAACCTTAAATGGGACACCTGGTAACCTATAAGTCACTCCTATGGCAGGCCTTAACAATCCTGAAGGCAGAGTGCTTGGTTCCATGTGAGATGGTGCTCTGGCATGAGCTGAGCCTGTCTGCAGTGGTCGGAACAACTTCCTTCTACTGTTTCCAGATATCGTCATACCATATACTCTTAAGTGCATTATGAACCTCGCGGTTAAATGCTATCTTTGGTTTGGCTTTATCAAAACATGTCGAGTAAGGTGTCATACGAATTGGAATACTAACCCCTCGCCAATTCTGGCGACGGGGTTAGCATTCCACCCTTCTAGAGGGACACGACATGTACAGTACCTGAAACCCGGGTAAAATCAGACATAGCCTCAGCTCCACAAAATGGATGCTGCCACCACAGACACAAGTCTGCCCTCCTGCTGCTGGGAGTCCTTCCAGCTTGGGAGGTGTGGACAAAGGGTTTCCTGCCAGGGGAGGTGCGTGCACCACCCCAGACAGGATTTTGTGTATTGGTCAGGTAGGGCTTGAAAGAAACCAGACATGCCTGTGGCTCACAAGGAGCCTCGGTGCATATGCCAGTTCAAACCGGTCCTGGGGCACACCAGTCCCGGGCCTGGGGCGAGCTGGACAAAGGATTGGGGGTGTAACCACCCCCCTTCCTGGTCCCACCCATAGGGAGGGACCTAGCAGGTAGTCCGGCCCCTAGAATCCGCTTAAAGGTAGGAGCTGTGTCCTAAGACTTCAGACATCCTGGAATCAACTTGAAACTAAGAAGAAGACGGGAACTTCGACATTCTGCTGCACAGAAGACTGAAGAAAATCTCCCCTGTGGTCAGGGAGTGACCACCTTGCTAACGCAAGCACCATCCAGCGAATCACCGTCTGCTTTGCCGCCGCCTCCCGCCGGAGCCCGAGCCCAGAGACTGACAAGACCTGGACCTCCAGACCTCTCACCGCCCGATCCACAGTCCCTGCAAAGAGGAGACCCGTGGAGGCACCGAGACACGTGGAGCCAGCCATCTTGGAACGACTACGACAAGCTGACAAGTGCAACAACCGAGGCTCCCTCCAAGTTGTGCTTTGGGTCCTGAGAAGCCCAACCCTCGAGCAGCATCTGCACCAAAGGTGAGCCCTCCAGCATCTCCACGATCTGCGTGGGGCCCTTCTGCATTTTGCCACTCGACGCGCCTAACCGGTTGCTGGCCCGCTGGCTAGTGGCCATCTTGGCGACGAAATCTCCGACAAACACCGCTGGTCTGGTTGCTCCAGACTGGCCCTTGCTCCCCTCCAAAGGAGCAGTTCCTCTGACCTTGCTGGTCAGAACCATCAGCTTAAACTCCTTGCCTACAACAATTGCTTTTGCCAAGGCTTGTTTGCTTCGATCAAGTCGCCGACACCGCCGACAGCGAGAGCCTGCGTGGGACAGCTCGTGACTCGACTCCTGGACGTCGTCGACCTTCAGGGACCACGTGGCTGCAGAGTCAAGCTACACCTTCCTTCCTGTTTGCACCCGACATCGCCTGGTACCCACCTGGTGCCACGCTGGTCACTGGCTAGTGACTGTGAACACTGTCCCCTCTGCTTACAGGTCTTCAACATCTCCGATCCACTCTTGGATCCACTGCATCTCTTCCCGACCGACCGCCTGCAGCACTTTTGTCTACAGGCCCCACGGAACAGATAGAAGAAACCCGACGCACTTCGAGGCCTATGCACCCGCTTCCTGTGGGTGAGGTAAAGCTGGTACTCCGGTGCCCATGTGTAGTAATACATCTCTAGTGCCTGTGTTCCAAATCTTAAGTTCCTAGTCAACCCGGAAGATCTCCTTTGCAGTAACTTTGTACTTTTTACGCACCCATTGAAACCTATGGGAGCACGCGTGTGACTATTTGCTCTGCACACGCCACCCGTGGACCTCCTGGTCACTAACTGACGTTAGCTCCTTGTAGGCCCAGCGATTCTAGAGGCCCTAGGCCTTTTCCCTTTTCTGTTCGTGGTACTTATACCACTATTTTAGTATATGGTTTGAGTGGCCACCAGGGCCTATCCATATAACGTGCAACTTCTGTGTATTCTGTGATAATCTTGTTTGACGATTTGTGCTCCTGTGCTCATAAAGAGACTAGGGGTTACTTTGAGAAATAAATACATATATATTTTGAATATATATCTGTGTGGTGTCCTTTCATTGGTATAAAAGGGGGTTGCTATTGGTAAAACAGCTTGCTTAACACGCTTCACGAGTTTAGCCTCAAAGACTGCTTAGCCTACGCTACCACTAGGGCAGCTAGTCCGAAAAGGTTGACTTACAACCACACCATAAGGGTTGCTTGGCATGGTACAAGGTGGTCACTAGAACTAGTGAACAGCATATACCAGGCCAACTTCTCACAGTTGTGGAGGCGGACCCATCGCCAACTCCAGGTTGACTCAGCAAATATCCTCGATTAATTTTCAACTACTTTTTCTCATTCTTTCAAAATACCAGGCACATTTTCTACTTGCATTAACAACATCCTTATGCTATGCAAAATAATCTCTTTTCTCCCTTCTCGCAATTATAGGACTGCCGTAAATTCAATTATCTTCTCAGAACTAGATAATGGAAGTCTATCTTGGGCTTCCTGCCTTCTGTTGCAGCACGGAGAACAAGATTTACATATTCTCCTTATGTCACAAATTCTTATTCACAACTGCTCATTCATACACTCATTCATTGGTGGGGCCCATAACACCAAAACCCTCATCATTCAATCAAACTCACTTGAATCTGTACACCGGAAAAAAGCGCTGGACATGTGGGGTACATTATTACCTATCAGGATTAATTTGCTTTACATTATATACACATTATACATATACATCTTCAGAATCCTGACCTTAACATCAAGGCACTCCACCATTTGGTCGATGGACCAATTAGTTGGACTGGTTGATGGTGAATTAGAACCAGCTAAGACACAATTAAAGTCTAGAAATCATTTAATTTCATCATAAATGTAAAGAATTACAAACTCATTCTTATTATATCAATTGTTGTTTATCTAATTAATAAAATTTCTTACGTTTGCATTTATTAACTACAGCTCATAATCTAAATTTGTAGTTTTATTAAAGAGAAATCAAACATTTAGGAAATAATCATTAATTAGGAAAAATGCAGTTAATCAGTTACCAATTGGCAAACGACGATGGCTTCGGATCAAACAGAAAGTTATCCGCATTCTCAGGTACAACTCCCTGGAAAGGCTGTCTGACCCACAGCGAAGGATCAAACCGTCAGGTAGAAATATAGGATGCACTGCAAAACTCTTCTCCCAAACGCCAAATAAACCCAAGGCAAACCAATGAATCAACACCAGCTCAATGCAACCCAACGCCACGAACGATCAACCCAATTGACGAGCCCAATGGCGGATGAGGGCTTTTTTATACCATTTTCCGTCTTACTTCATACTAAATATGGTAACTTTTAGGGGCAGAGAAAATGTTCTGATTGGACAGTTCAGGGTTATCCATAGTTCAATTTTCTTGTTTCCCGGTGCAGACGGTTCTCCATGATGACTTGGCATAGGATGGCGCAAATTGTTAAATTTCATTTGACTCCCAGGCGAGAGCAGCGAATGTATCTCCTCAAGGTGAAAAAGTAATCTTTTCACAGGTTGTGTATTGTCCTTTCCGCTGTTCCCACATAGTCATCTATTGGCTTGCAGTCAAATCCCCAAACTCCTGTCCTTGGTAGGGAACACGATGTCAGGAGTTCATGCCACTTGGTGTTCTCCAGAGCCATCTGGGCATGCGCAGAAATCATCGCGCTCACATGGTGACATCTTCTTCAGAGAACGTCCAAATGCCAACTTAAGCAAAAATATACATAACAGTAATTAAAATATAAAAATGAAGATAACAATGTTTAAACCCATACTAATCCTATTATATATTAGTATTTTCCTAGCCGTTGCAACATTTAAAGTAGTGATACTTACCATTTGATGATTTTAAAGCACAAACAATCACAAAGCAACATAAATCACGCAATTTCACTATTTCACTACCATCTAAGGTTAGTTTGCGCACCATAGTTAATTAATTAATTGTTCTGCCATGCAATCAGCATTTTAGTCCCACATGTATTTTGTGTTTATCAAGATTCAAAGGTTGATTAGTAAATTTCCACTGCAAACATGTTATTTAAATTAATTTTACAATGATTACGTAATTAGTTTCATGCAAATTAGAGGAGGTATACAAAATTTGTTTTACCTGCTCCATCAATCCCCCCTTTGGTGATTTTTTTAAACATCACCACTAGTCACTAATTTTACTATATGTATCTATGGAAATGGTTTTATTTAGTTTCACTTGCGTTTGATAAATTAAATCATAGTGTTCTCCATATTGTTTTCTTTTGTTTTCTTGTACACATTATCTTGCAACTCTTCTAATTCTATTTCTTCTATCACTCTTTCTCTTATTTCTTTGTCTTTCTTTTTCTTGTTTTCTCTTTTTATCTTATTTTGTAATTTTCTTCTTTTCATGCACACACATCCTAATCTTAATATTAACACTAAAATAATCACAAAGGTCAAAGGTATCGGTATTTTTCCCACAAAGGAGCTACCTAGTTTTGTTAATAGATTCTTAATAGTGGAAAAACCCTTACCAAGTTTCTCCCATACACCTTCAACCTCCATTGGAACAATTTCTTCATGCAATTCAGTTATATTCTTAATATATTTCTTTAGGTTCTGACTTTCGTCAGGAATATAAGTACAGCAATGTTGTACTTTCAGCATTCCACAGACTCCTCCCTCTTTTGCCAATAAAATGTCAAGGGCAAGTCGATTTTTCATTACCATAGCTCTCATGGCAACCATTTCAGTAATTACCATTAAGAACCCTCCAGCTGTGCTTGTTGATAAACGATCCACAACTGTAGACAATTTCCTAATTTTATGTGCATTCAGAGATATTCCAACTGCTGGTATCAGTGCTCCAAAGATATCCCCAATACTTTCTGACCAACTCTCCCTTCTTCTACGTGTTAGCTGTCTACCTATTTCGTGCAATCCGTCATCTCCCCTTTCCACATGAAATATTTTTGGAAAGACCAGGCCTACATAACAAGTCCCATACCAATGGTCCGGCAAACTATAATAAGCTCTGTTCGCACAGATGTAATATATTCCAGGGAATACTGGATCTTTTTCTCCTTTAAATCCCCATCCTCCCATGATTTTATATAAGTCATGGCATTCACTTGCACCTACAAAATAATTATCATATACAGTATTATCTCTACTTATGTATAACTTCCCTTTCTGAGGCCAATCTAAAGCCATTGCTGGGTTTGTTTCTCCCTTTAAATGATGTTCCTTCCCAACATCCCAAAATGTTGTTTCCATCTTTTCCCCAGACACCTTCTTTTGCATTTTAACTCTCCTCTCCTCTACCATGTTCAGGAAAGGTTTCTCTTCTTTTCTTCAACTACAAGTAAGGTTATTCTTAAACACTTCTTCTAATGTTAATTCTCTTGTTTTCAGAAAAAAATCACCTAGAGTTTTACCAGGAATTGTTCTTGCTAATAGAATCCAGACAAGCATTAATAATCCTGTACAACAAAAACACATTTTACACCATCTCCGGAGAAATCCACATGTTGGATTTCTATTTTCATTGTTTGCCATTTTGGTAATGGGCAGTGTCTTTTGACTTAACCTCTTTTCTTCAACAATTTACCTTTGTCTAAACCTAAGGCTTTAGTTGCCTACTTGGTTCTTTTCTGGTCATGTATCTTCTTCTCCTTTGTACACCTCTTGCACAGTCACTCTTAGGCTTTCTTGGCTATCAGCTTCCTCAGTATATGGATTTCCGAATCTTCTTCTCCTTTGTCCACCTCTTGCACAGTCACTCTTAGGCTATCTTGGATATCATCTTCCTCAGTATATCAGGAAGTGCCACATATGTCCATTCCGGTGACTTGTACTTCGGGTTTGGTTTCTTTATTCTCTTTGTGCCTTGCAAGCGCTTCTGATCCGTGTTCTTTTGTTTATCTTGACTAGACACTTCATTCACTTGTTCAGCATTATCAGACTTTATTCTGGTTAGTCGGTAGCTCAACCTCTTGATTTTGTTTAGCCAAATAACTTCTTTCAAAGGCCTTTTCAATTTAGATCCTTTACTTTCTCGCTCTGTTTTCCAAGCTCTTTTCCTCAAAATTATTCCACCTTTACTCTCTGTTTCACTTTCTTCTGATTCTGTCTCCATCTGGTTCTCACCTTCTTTGGATTTTATACTCAAGATTTCAGGTTCACTGTCTGTATCTATCCCTCCTTGTGTTTCTTCCACACATTTTTCCTGCTGACTATCTGTCCCTTTTTCTACCTGTGTGTGTTGTGTCCCTACACCTCCTCGGGGTTCTTCCGTAATTATTTCACCCTCACTCTCTGTATCTAATTCCTCACCTTCTATCTCTATGATTTCGGGGGGAATTCCTCTTGTGCTTGTACTCGGGATTTCTTTTCCAAAGATTGCTTGTTCAGTTTTTCCAGTATCATGATTTATTCTTTCTTGTATTTCTACTGGTTCTGTCTCAGATTCAGAGCTTGTATCAGAAATTTCACGTCGTCTTCTTAGTGGTATATTTTCTTGATCAGTAATTTGACTTAGACCCTCTTCTCCTGTTTCTGGGTTTTGTCTTGTTCTCGTTTCTTCTGATTCTGATTCGGAACTAGTATCTGATACTTCTTGTTGTTCCTGTTCAGATTGATCGTCCGGATTTGGGACTCGAAGAGTGTGACTGGCATGAATCCAGTTCTTCACCCCTGCACACTTCACAGCAGTTGTTGTTGTCAGAATCACTTGTCGTGGTCATCCCCAGCGTGGAACCAAACAATTTCTTCTTCTGTGTACTTTTGTGCGGACCCAATCTCCAGGACTTAAATCATGAGCTGGCTTCTTTTCAAGAGTGGTCGCATCTGGTCCAACCTGATGAAACACATAATGTACCATATCAGCCAATCCTTTGCAATAATCCAAGACGAAGTCATCAGATATAGGCAGCAGTTTGTTGACAGGAATGAAAACATGTCTCATTGCTCTACCCATGAAAATTTCATTGGGGGCTCAGACCGGTTTTCCTATCAGGAATTTATCTAATGCTCATCAGAACAAGAGGCAAGACATCTGGCCATTTTAGACCTGTGGCCAAACACATTTTTCCCAATCTGCTTTTTATGGTGCCATTCATTTGCTCTACCACTCCAGAAGCCTCTGGTCGGTAGGCACAATGCAGTTTTTGTTGTACATTCAACGCTTCACAAATCAATTTTATAGCTTCATCCTGGAAATGTGTTCCTCTATCTGTTTCAATCGTTACTGGGAAACCAAACCTAGGAATGAACTTTCTTAGTAGGAGTTTTGCTACAGTAACTCCATCATTCCTTCTGGTCGCGTAAGCCTCAACCCAACGAGAAAACAGACAGACAATCACCAGTACATATCGTAGCCTGTTGCATGAGGGCATTTCAATGAAATCAAGCTGCATGCGAGTAAAGGACCTCCCTCCCGTCCTATGGTTCCCAGGCTCACCACAGTTTTCCTTCCTGGATTAAATTGCTGGCATATGAGACATCTCTGACAAGGGCTCTCAGCTATAAGCCGAAACTTTGCATTATACCAGGTCTGTTTAAAAAGTCTAATCATGGCATCCCTGCCTATGTGGACCTGCCCATGGTACATCCGTGTCATGGTAGAGATCATGCTATCAGGCATTACTGGTCTTCCATCTCTGTAAACCCAAACTCTGTCTACTTCTCGTTGTGTACATCCTGAATTTATCCACTGTTTCTTCTCCTCTTCTCCTGTCTCTTCTTGTAACTGTCTCACTTCATCCCATGTACGTACTGTGTTAGTAAAAAGCAAGGGACATAAATCCATTTCCTTTTCTCTGTTACGATTTAATGAAGTCTGATTTCGTGCGCAGTACTGAGCTAGATCATTGGCAAATTCATTGCCTGCTGATACGTAATCGGTTCCTTTCCTGTGTGCTCTACATTTCATAACAGCGATCTGTTTAGGCAGCTGTATCGCCTCAAGTAATTTTCCAACTATTTCTGCGTTTCTAATTGGAGTTCCACTCGACGTCAAGAAACCTTTTTGGGACCAAATTTGGCCAAAATCATGCATCACTCCAAACCCATACTCGCTGTCAGTAACCACAGTGACTCGCACATTCTTCCCCAACTTACATGCTCTAATCAGTGCAAATAACTCAGCAACTTGAGCAGATCGTACTCCTCTCAAACAAGATGCTTCAAACACAGTCGCTACAGTGCACACAGCATATGCAGCACTCAAAATCCCTTCTCCAGTTCTTAGGCACGATCCATCCACAAACATCACATAGTCACTCTCTCACAGAGGCACATCTTTTATGTATGGACGCGGTTTGGTGCAAAAATCAAGCACTTACATACAATCATGATCAACTTCATCTTTCACCTCTGCATTCACAGCATCAGGTAGTAATGTCGATGGATTCACATTAGTGCATCTTACAAGACTCACATTTGTAGCACCCAAAATCACTTTTTTCATATTTAGCCAGACGACTATGTGTCATGAACTGTGTTTTACTTCTTGTCAAAAGGATCACCACATCATGGGGAACAAACACTCTCACGGGGTATCCCATCACAATTCCTTCACTTTGTTCCAGACTTTTACAGGTGGCAGCAACTGCTTTCAAACATCCAGGCAATGCTATAGCTACTGGATCTAGTACAGCTGAAAAATAAGCAATCGGTCGTCTCAATCTTCCATGTCTCTGCACTAATACGTAGAGAGCACATCCATCTCTCTCACTGCAAGAAAGTTCAATTTTTTTTTCATAATCGGGCATTCCAAGAGCCGGTGCTTCACACAAGCTGTCTCTCAATTGTATGCAAGATTTCATCTCTTCCTTGTTTAATTCAAGTAGATCTTTCACATCACTTTTTGTCAGTCATACTAATGGTTTTGCAATCAACGAAAAATTGCTGATCCACTGACGACAGTATCCCACCATTCCAAGAAACATTCTGACTTCTCTCTGTGTCATTGGGGCTCTCATTCCATTAAATATTTTAATTCTATCCATTGTTACTTTTCTCAAGCCCTTTTCAATCTTATGACCTGAGTATTTTACTTCTTTCTGACAAAACTACAATTTTGATGGTGATACTTTAAGTCCTCCATCTGCCAAATGATTTAACAGTGCAACTGTGTCAACCACACATGCCTCTCGTGTCTTCGATGTCACCAATAGGGCATCGATGTATTGAACGAGCACTGAACTTTCAGGCATCTTTAAATCTTCCAGTGACTTCTTTAAGATCTGATTAAATGTTGAAGGACTCTCTGTATACCCTTGAGGAATACGGCACAATGCCAAAATACGCTCGCCAAACCGGAACGCAAAAGTTTGTTGGCTATCAGGGTGCAATGGAATAGAAAAGAAAGCATGACACAAGTCAATGACTGTGTACCATTCTGCGTCATGGGGAATCTGATATAGAATTACTGAAGGGTTTGGCACAATGGGACAGCAAGGAACAAAAAATTTTATTCACCTTTTCTCAAATCCTGTACTATTCTAAATGAACCATTTGGCTTTTTCAAACCCATGATCGGAGAGTTACATGGACTGCTCATTATCTCTCTCAGAATTCCTTGTTTAATCATTATGTCTATAACAGGCTTTACTCCTGCAATTATTTCTGGTGTTAATTCACACTGAGGAACATTCAGGTAATTTACTCCTACTTTTACAGTTATCTTCACAGGATCTACTCTTTTCATTAATCCAAAATCCTCTCCTCTGAAATCCCACACTTCTGTTTTCACTGTGTCTTTTAACTATTGAGGTAATCCTTCTGGATCAAATACAGCAAATGCTTCAGTAATTTCTGGTTCTAGGTTTGCCATTGTCATTCTATACAGTACATCATCGTCTGGAGTTTCAAAGGCTATACCATCAGGTGTACAAAAGTTGGTACAGTTCATTTTACAAAGCAAGTTCCTCCCTAACAGATTTACAGGACTAGTGTCACAAACTACAAAATGATGCATATCAGCAAATTTCCCTATTCTAACCTTTACCGGATCAGTAAGATAAGCTTTTATCTGTTTATATGAAACTCCAACTACTTGGACTGTTTCACCCGAGAAAGGAAGATTTTTCACTTCAGCTGATCGAACGGTTGAACGAGTAGCACCAGTATCCACTAGGAAAGTAGTGTTTACTTCATTCACCTTTCCATCCACAAAGGGTCCTGTCTGGTCTACCTCTAGAGTTGCGCCAAGTACTTACTCCTCTTCCTCTCCTAGGCACCATCAATAACTCTCTTCTGACTTACTTTCATTGCGTTGCAGCCAATACTGCGAAATGGCACCAGCGCGCGGTAGCTTTGTTACCTGTTCTTCGTTGTAGAATCCCGTCTTATTACTGTATCTTTGAGGATTTACGTTCTGTGGAAAAGGTGGCTTTGGCACCTGACACTGTTGGGAAACAAACTGCTGCTGTCGCAGCGGTTGGCAACTCACCTCATTCTGCACCTGTGGATTTAATGATGAATTATCACCATTAGCTTTCGGTGGCAATTTACACTCGGATTTCCAATGCCCTAATTTTCAGCAATTATGACATGGCCATTTCTTTTTAGCTTCATCTAAGCTGATCTGTCCTTTTCCTTTCCCAATATTAGGTTTTGGTCTTGCTTGCCCTATTCCAGTGGCTTGTTCGATTAACTGGGCTTCTTGTCGCTCCGCTACCTTAACCTTTGCCCACATTGCCTTTTCTTTCAACTTACGCTGTTTGGCTTCAATTTCATCACTAAAATATTTGGCATGTTGTAACACTTCATCTATCTTTTTGTTTTGTCAATCTACTGTTTGCTGTTTAATCATTTCACTAACTTTAGGCCTTAAACCATAAACAAATCTGTACACAAAATGACTCAAATCCTTTTCACTCAATTTCTCATCTCCACTGTATTGTTTAAAAGCCTAAAATGCATGCACTGATTCTTTAGCTTCCTGGTGAGTTCTGTCAATCTTTACCCAATCAGTTTCTTTCGGAGGTACTTTATTTTTCAGAAAAGTAATTACCTGATCATATTTTTTCATTACTTCTGGATCTGGGGCTCCCGTCTTAGGATCCCTAGGATACTCTTGTGTCGGCCAATCTATTGTAATCTTATATACTGCACATAAATCTGCAGGCAAAATTATATCAAAAAGACCATTCAGATCTATCCACAACACCTTTGAAAGTTTGACAAACCTGTCTACCTGTCTGTACCATTCAACTGGTTTTTCTCTCAACCTTGGGAAATTGTTTGTAAATGACAAAATATCCTGTCTAGTCCTCCTGGAATTTCTCTCATGGGACATTCTGTTACCACTGGCTCTTTTTCTCTCATTGGGAAAGCTAGAGAGACCTTGTCTGTAGTTTCCTCTCTTCTTCTAAACCATCTACTTTTCCATTGATCCACATCACCCCATTTTCTTAACAATGCAATCAGTTCTTTAAATAATTTTTAATTATTCAAGTTGTCAATATCTTTTTCAGAAAAATCTACCCTGTATGGCTTCTGTAATTACCTTATTTTTTCAAAATCGATTCCCATTTCACTCGCTGTCTCTTCTAACTTTTCATGCAAAGTCCTCGCTCTCCAAGTTATGCTTTTGCACAAAAACATTAATTCCTCATCTTGGTATGCTTTTAATTTTTCAGTTGGAATTGTTCCTACAATTAACTCATCTAAGGTCACCTTTAATTTTGCCACATCTAAAGGTTGTGGTTCTGTATCTTTTTTCTTCCCAATCACTTAACCAATCACTTAATTCTTCCGATGTTGGTCCTACAGGGGTCGTCGCTATTCTCATTTTATCTGCCATTCCCTCTGGGGTTTCAGTTGCTGATTCTGTTGCCATAGGGATTTTACTTGCTGGACTTTGATTTACAGTTACATTTTTGGGGGTACTTAATCTTGATATTCCTGCAGTAACCTTCCACTAATATTCTCCTGAACTACTCCTTTCTTTCTCCTTTTGCATACTGCCATTATATGGGACCGTTAAACAATGCTCACTATCCTTTTGTTTATCAAAAACAGGTATCACAGGTCCTATAGTTACAGGCACAGTCACTGCTTCCATATTCTTTGTTAACTCTCTAATCTTTTCAGTTAATTCCAGTATAGTTCTAGCTAATTCTGCAGATGTTTCGTTTTCAATTCTTACTGTCTGTGACATTTCCGCATCCTTAAACGGATTATTTTCCCCAAAATTATTCCCCATTTGTTCAAAATTTGTATTCGTTACAGTCCCCTGTTGTGGTGCACTTGGCGTCATCAACACTGAATCCTGCTGATATGGAGTTTTTTTTTTTATAAAACATGTCCTCCAACACTTCATCCTCCGATTCACTCACTCCATATCTGTAACCTTCTGTCCCTGTGTTATTTATTTTCTCTATACATTTACTGCCACTCGTCTCTCCAACATTTCTCATAGGAAACATACCATCAGTCATGCTTG
This sequence comes from Triturus cristatus, assembly GCF_964204655.1. Classification (NCBI taxonomy): domain Eukaryota; kingdom Metazoa; phylum Chordata; class Amphibia; order Caudata; family Salamandridae; genus Triturus; species Triturus cristatus. Next base: position 789,735,622 of record NC_140580.1, read on the forward strand.
CATTTCGCCATCTTCTCATTCTGTCGTCATGGCTTTCTTGACCACAATGTCTACCAAATACATAATTATACCTTCTCCCACTCCAATGTCTTTCCCTTTCATACATCTCTTCTTCCCATTCAGTCAAAGCCTCAAATTGAGTAGGTCTAGGTTTTGGTTCTAATCTCATCATTCTATCTTCTAAATTTCGTAGTACTGCCAGACCAAATGAACCATTTTCCGGAAACGCTAACACTCCATCATCTTTGGTATACTTTGCCCAATTCTCCAACCAAATATATGTATGATAACCATATTTCGCTACCATAAAAGATGCAGGCGTTTTCGGTGGAGGAAGTATCTGCCCTTCCCTAGTTACAATCGGCTTATCCTTTTTAAATAGGTCTTTGATTTGACCAAACCATGATTTTTTCTCCTTCTCAGGTGGATCGTAGTACATCATTTTTATTTTCAAAGTTCTTCATCAACTTAAGCTTCGCAAATCACCTCTCTACGGCTTCTCTGTATTCTGACCAATCCCAGCGCGACTCACACTAACGCACTAATCTGGAACGTCTACGTCACTCTGGTAATTCTCCAATCCCAGCACGACTCACACTAACGCACCAATCCGGAACGTCTACGTCACTCTGGTAATTCTCCAATCCCAGCGTGTCTCACACTAACGCACCAATCAGTGAAAGCTTCGTCTTTCTACAGCTGACCAATCCCAGCGCGGTCTTTCTGATGTCAGCCTTTCTCACTACTCCTGCTCATGCTGACCCCTCCTTTACAACATTTTATCAGCAACTTTTCTTGCATTTTCATTAATCAAAAGCTGTTAGTAACAACATAAAACATCTCCATTGCCTATTTCGCTAAACCAAAGAGATAGTTTTGTACATTTACACAAGAATTCTGTCTTTCCAGTAGGCTGCGCTTACCTCTACCCTACCACAGAATTTTCCATTACGCTGATAAAGTAGCACTTCCCTCTACCTTACCCTTCTATCAAGCAAAAGGCAAATCTGTTTCTATGGGGATAAAAAACATGTGGAGACTACAATGCTCCTGAGAATTAAGGCCAGAGTTTCACAAGAAAACCTATTACTATTCCACTCACACAGATTCATACAGAGATTTCCCTAACATAACACAATTCCGTGTTATCACAATTCTTGATACCAGACAATGTCCAATTCCATGTGACTTCTCTTGCCACATAAATCCACTCCCTACTTTACGGAAGCTTCAAATTTTTCAACTAAACTTAACATAAACAATAATCAACATAAAGTGTTAAACATAAATCGCTAATCACCAAACCAATACAATAATAACCATCAATCTGCTCCCAAACAAATTGTTGCAGCGCGGAGGACACGATTTACATATTCTCCTTATGTCACAGATTCTTATTCACAACTGTTCATTCATACACTCATTCATTGGAGGGGCCCATAAAACCAACACACTCATCATTCAATCAAACTCACTCAAATCTGTACACCGGAGAAAAGCGCTGGACATGTGGGGTACCTTATTACCTATCAGGATTAATTTGCTTTACATTATATACACATTATACATATACATCTTCAGAATCCTGACCTTAACATCAAGGCACTCCACCATTTGGTCGATGGACCAATTAGTTGGACTGGTTGATGGTGAATTAGAACCAGCTAAGACACAATTAAAGTCTAGAAATCATTTAATTTCATCGTAAATGTAAAGAATTACAAACTCATTCTTATTATATTCAATTGTTGTTTATCTAATTAATAACATTTCTTACGTTTGCATTTATTAACTACAGCTCATAATATAAATTTGTAGTTTTATTAAAGAGAAATCAAACATTTAGGAAATAATCATTAATTAGGAAAAATGCAGTTAAACAGTTACCAATTGGCAAATGACGATGGCTTCGGATCAAACAGAAAGTTATCCGCATTCTCAGGTACAACTCCCTGGAAAGGCTGTCTGACCCACAGCGAAGGATCAAACCGTCAGGTAGAAATATAGGATGCACTGCAAAACTCTTCTCCCAAACGCAAAATAAACCCAAGGCAAACCAATGAATCAACACCAGCTCAATGCAACCCAACGCCACGAACAATCAACCCAATTGACGAGCCCAATGGCGGATGAGGGCTTTTTTATACCATTTTCTGTCTTACTTCATACTAAATATGGTAACTTTTAGGGGCAGAGAAAATGTTCTGATTGGACAGTTCAGGGTTATCCATAGTTCAATTTTCTTTTTTCCCGGTGCAGACTGGTTCTCCATGATGACTTGGCATAGGAAGGCGCAAATTGTTAAATTTCATTTGACTCCCAGGCGAGAGCAGCGAATGTATCTCCTCAAGGTGAAAAAGTAATCTTTTCACAGGTTGTGTATTGTCCTTTCCGCTGTTCCCACATAGTCATCTATTGGCTTGCAGTCAAATCCCCAAACTCCTGTCCTTGGTAGGGAACACGATGTCAGGAGTTCATGCCACTTGGTGTTCCCCAGAGCCATCTGGGCATGCGCAGAAATCATCGCGCTCACATGGTGACATCTGCTTCAGAGAACGTCCAAATGCCAACTTAAGCAAAAATAGACATAACAGTAATTAATATATAAAAATGAAGATAACAATGTTTAAACCCATACTAATCCTATTATATATTAGTATTTTCCTAGCCGTTGCAACATTTAAAGCAGTGATACTTACCATTTGATGATTTTAAAGCACAAACAATCACAAAGCAACATAAATCACGCAATTTCACTATTTCACTACCATCTAAGGTTAGTTTGCGCACCATAGTTAATTAATTAATTGTTCTACCATGCAATCAGCATTTTAGTCCCACATGTATTTTGTGTTTATCAAGATTCAAAGGTTGATTAGTAAATTTCCACTGCAAACATGTTATTTAAATTAATTTTACAATGATTACGTAATTAATTTCATGCAAATTAGAGGAGGTATACAACATTTGTTTTACCTGCTCCATCAATCCCCCCTTTGGTGATTTTTTTAAACACCACCACTAGTCACTAATTGTACTATATGTATCTATGGAAATGGTTTTATTTAGTTTCACTTGTGTTTGATAATTTAAATCATAGTGTTCTCCATATTGTTTTCTTTTGTTTTCTTGTACACATTATCTTGCAACTCTTCTAATTCTATTTCTTCTATCACTCTTTCTCTTATTTCTTTGTCTTTCTTTTTCTTGTTTTCTCTTTTTATCTTATTTTGTAATTTTCTTCTTTTCATGCACAAACATCCTAATCTTAATATTAACACTAAAATAATCACAAAGGTCACAGGTATCGGTATTTTTCCCACAAAGGAGCTACCTAGTTTTGTTAATAGATTCTTAATAGTGGAAAAACCCTTACCAAGTTTCTCCCATACACCTTCAACCTCCATTGGAACAATTTCTTCATGCAATTCAGTTATATTCTTAATATATTTCTTTAGGTTCTGACTTTCATCAGGAATATAAGTACAGCAATGTTGTACTTTCAGCATTCCACAGACTCCTCCCTCTTTTGCCAATAAAATGTCAAGGGCAAGTCGATTTTGCATTACCATAGCTCTCATGGCAACATTTCGGTATTTACCATTAAGAACCCTCCAGCTGTGCTTGTTGATAAACGATCCACAACTGTAGACAATTTCCTAATTTTATGTGCATTCAGAGATATTCCAACTGCTGGTATCAGTGCTCCAAAGATATCCCCAATAATTTCTGACCAACTCTCCCTTCTTCTACGTGTTAGCTGTCTACCTATTTCGTGCAATCCGTCATCTCCCCTTTCCGCATGAAATATTTTTGGAAAGACCAGGCCTACATAACAAGTCCCATACCAATGGTCCGGCAAACTATAATAAGCTCTGTTCGCACAGATGTAATATATTCCAGGGAATACTGGATCTTTTCCTCCTTTAAATCCCCATCCTCCCATGATTTTATATAAGTCATGGCATTCACTTGCACCTACAAAATAATTATCATATACAGTATTATCTCTACTTATGTATAACTTCCCTTTCTGGGGCCAATCTAAAGCCATTGCTGGGTTTGTTTCTCCCTTTAAATGATGTTCCTTCCCAACATCCCAAAATGTTGTTTCCATCTTTTCCCCAGACACCTTCTTTTGCATTTTAACTCTCCTCTCCTCTACCATGTTCAGGAAAGGTTTCTCTTCTTTTCTTCAACTACAAGTAAGGTTATTCTTAAACACTTCTTCTAATGTTAGTTCTCTTGTTTTCAGAAAAAATTCACCTAGAGTTTTACCAGGAATCACCTTGTTTAGTTCAGGAACTACAGGAATCTGTGAGAAAATATTATCTGTAGCAGTGTAATAGTATTCTAATTTTCCTGTTTTATAAAACAAGCTGGCTAAAACACTACAAGTTATCCCATATGTCAAAGGAAGGTGAGGATAAGTGACACCTTCTGATACAGATGCAGGTAACTGCATACATACATAGCAGTCTCTAACGTCCATTGTTTTTACATATTCATACAATAATTTTGAAAAAACATTGTTAGAAAAATTATTTATAGACTTATCTATGTGAAATTCTGTTCTATCTACCAATTTTGTGACATGACTATCACCAGCGTTTTCATTATTAGTTCCATTTATTGTGTGTCCACCAATATTTTCAAATGATACTCTAAATGAAATTGTTCTTGCTAATAGAATCCAGACAAGCCTTAATAATCCTGTACAACAAAAACACATTTTACACCATCTCCGGAGAAATCCACATGTTGGATTTCTATTTTCATTGTTTGCCATTTTGGTAATGGGCAGTGTCTTTTGACTTAACCTCTTTTCTTCAACAATTTACCTTTGTCTAAACCTAAGGCTTTAGTTGCCTACTTGGTTCTTTTCTGGTCATGTATCTTCTTCTCCTTTGTCCACCTCTTGCACAGTCACTCTTAGGCTTTCTTGGCTATCAGCTTCCTCAGTATATGGATTTCCGAATCTTCTTCTCCTTTGTCCACCTCTTGCACAGTCACTCTTAGGCTTTCTTGGCTATCAGCTTCCTCAGTATATCAGGAAGTGCCACATATGTCCATTCCGGTGACTTGTACTTCGGGTTTGGTTTCTTTATTCTCTTTGTGCCTTGCAAGTGCTTCTGATCCGTGTTCTTTTGTTTATCTTGACTAGACACTTCATTCACTTGTTCAGCATTATAAGACTTTTTTCTGGTTAGTCTGTAGCTCAACCTCTTGATTTTGTTTAGCCAAATAACTTCTTTCAAAGGCCTTTTCAATTTAGATCCTTTACTTTCTCGCTCTGCTTTCCAAGCTCTTTTCCTCAAAATTATTCCACCTTTACTCTCTGTTTCACTTTCTTCTGATTCTGTCTCCATCTGGTTCTCACTTTCTTTGGATTTTATACTCAAGATTTCAGGTTCACTGTCTGTATCTATCCCTCCTTGTGTTTCTTCCACACATTTTTCCTGCTGACTATCTGTCCCTTTTTCTACCTGTGTGTGTTGTGTCCCTACACCTCCTCAGAGTTCTTCCGTAATTATTTCACCCTCACTCTCTGTATCTAATTCCTCACCTTCTATCTCTATGATTTCGGGTGGAATTCCTCTTGTGCTTGTACTCGGGATTTCTTTTCCAAAGATTGCTTGTTCAGTTTTTCCAGTATCATGATTTATTCTTTCTTGTATTTCTACTGGTTCTGTCTCAGATTCAGAGCTTGTATCAGAAATTTCACGTCGTCTTCTTAGTGGTATATTTTCTTGATCAATAATTTGACTTAGACCCTCTTCTCCTGTTTCTGGGTTTTGTCTTGTTCTCGTTTCTTCTGATTCTGATTCGGAACTAGTATCTGATACTTCTTGTTGTTCCTGTTCAGATTGATCGTCCGGATTTGGGACTCGAAGAGTGTGACTGGCATGAATCCAGTTCTTCACCCCTGCACACTTCACAGCAGTTGTTGTTGTCAGAATCACTTGTCGTGGTCATCCCCAGCGTGGAACCAAACAATTTCTTCTTCTGTGTACTTTTGTGCGGACCCAATCTCCAGGACTTAAATCATGAGCTGGCTTCTTTTCAAGAGTGGTCGCATCTGGTCCAACCTGATGAAACACATAATGTACCATATCAGCCAATCCTTTGCAATAATCCAAGACGAAGTCATCAGATATAGGCAGCAGTTTGTTGACAGGAATGAAAACATGTCTCATTGCTCTACCCATGAAAATTTCATTGGGGGCTCAGACCGGTTTTCCTATCAGGAATTTATCTTTTTTTTTTTTTTATTTAAATATTTTTTTTTATTTGCAGTAGGTACATAATGACATCATAATAAATCAAGAAACAAACCAATACACAAATTTTGAACTTACAGTTGTAGCATCATCTTCAAAAGTCATTTGCCCCCTCAGGAGCAACTAACAACAAATTAAATTCCTTCTTTCTATTCACTATAACCTGCTCTCGTCCTCACTCATTCTCTTGATCTTGCCTTCCTCCACCTTGTAATCGGAGCCCAGATACCTTTCCCAAAATCACCTATTTTTTTCCCTTTCTGAGCGTACAGCAAGATCTCTATATTATGTAGGCCAAGGAGTCTAGTGAGCCACATTTGAAAAGAAGGAGCGACAGTGTCTTTCCAACCTGCAGAAATTAATAACCTAAGTACTGCAACGGAGATAAACACCAGGGCCTCCTCCGTTTCCCCCAGATTTAGCCTATTATCGGTGCCTAGTATCATAAGGGTGGTTGACAATAGGATTTTTTGGCCTAACAGCCCCTCCCAAAATTTTTCTATTTCCCTCTGTATTCCCTCCAGGGCCTTACAATCATTAAACATATGGAGCAAATCAGCCTGGCCTGTCTTGCATCTGGGACAACGATCATCTTCCCTTATCCCCCAAGAGTATAGTTTCGCAGGCGTATGGTATAAATTGAACAAGGTTTTATAATGTTGCGCCTTCAAATTAGAGGAGCGGAATATTTTCTTTTGTAAGAGAAGGGCATAATCTAAATCTACATCCGGATTCCCCAGTTTCATAGCCAAAGAGGATTCTATTTTTTCCAAATCATCTTGTATTGAGCCAATAAATAGAGTATAGAAAGCCTTAATCTTCTCACACCCCTTGACTAGCTGGTCCATAATGGGGAATTCGTCTACCAGTAGAGTCCTAGGTCTTACGGACTTCATCCAGCTTGTCAATCTTAAATACAATAGCCAGTATTTACGAGAAATGCCAACACTGTATTGTATTTCCTCAAAATCCAAAATCTCCTCCCCGCTCATTAAATCCCTAACTGTCCTAATTCCTAAATTTCCCCATACCTGCAGATTTCTATCATCTGCCATCTGAGGAAATATCCTAGAATTATGGAGGTGAAGATATCGATTTACTTTAGGGATTCCAAAAAACTTTGACACTGCCCTCCAGACCCCCCAAGCCCCTTCCAATACCTTAAAGCGGGCCTTTCTATAATACCTTCGATCTACTTCCCGCATAAGTAGACCTACCGCTTTACGGCCAATTAATAATTCAAATATTGAGGGAGGCATCTGAGTACCGAGATTCCCCTGGGTGGGTTTAGCCTCAGTCTGAAAGAGGATAGACATATGTACCAGCAGACATGACCAATGATAAAGCCTCAGATTCGGTAATGCCAGACCCCCCCTATCCCTGGGGAGAGATAATAAATTAGTAGAACGCCTAACTCGCCCGTATTGCCAAACAAATTTTATGAAGATTGATTCCAGACCTTTAATTACTTTTTCATCTATTAAAAGGGGTATGGCACGAAATAGATAAAGAACTTTGGGGAACATAGTCATTTTTAGTACGTTGACCCTTCCAATCAATGAAAGGTGTAGAACATCAATTCTTTTTAGCTCTGTTTCTATGGATTTGCTCAATGATCCGAAATTCTCAGCGACAGTTTTCTCTGTTGCCGCATTAATTCTGACCCCCAAGTATGTCGCTGAGTCAACAAATCTTTCATCAATTTTGCTGATATTTTCGGTGCAAATTATTTGTGTTTTGGATTCATTCAGTAAGTATCCTGAATCTACACCGAAGTCCTTTGCCATTTGTATCAGCTCAGGGAGTGCCTGATGCGGGTCCACTGTGGTCACCGCCAGGTCATCCGCATATGCCATAACCTTAGTTTCGAATCCCTCACTTATCACTGGACTAATTCCCGGGCATCCCAGAATCTTTTGAATAAACGGGTCAATGTATAACGCAAAGAGGATTGGGAACAAGGACAGCCTTGACGTGTACCACGATTTATTGTTATCGGATCAGATCTCTCACCCATAACCACTACTCTAGCAACTGGGTTGATATACATTGCCCTTAATGCTCTCATAAGTTTCTCACCAAATCCCCTTCCTGCCAAAATCCCCCAGAGAAAGTCCCAGACCACTCTATCGAAGGCCTTCTCTGCGTCGAGCAGGATCATGGCCATCCCGTCTCCCACCGTCGACTGGGCATCGAACAGTGTTATGGCCCTCCTGATGTGGTCCGTGGTGCCCCGTCCAGGAACAAACCCGTGTTGCCAAGGGGAGACAAGATCACCTATGACCCTGCCCAACCTTTTGGCCAGAATTTTAGAATAAAGTTTGGTATCAGCGTTTATTAACGAGATGGGACGATAGGAACCAGGTTTTTCCTTGGGCTTCCCCTTCTTGTGAAACACCACTATATTAGTTTCCCTCCAAGAATCTGGGACCACCCCTGTATAAACTATACCATTAAATAAATCAAGCAGGTAAGGGGTAATGGCAGAAGCAAAGCATTTATATACCTCGAGCGGGATCCCGTCCGGGCCCGCTGCTTTGCCAGTGGGAAGCTCCTGCAAGGCATTTACTAACTCACTCTCACTAATATCGTCCTCCAATTCCTCCCTGGCGATATTGTCAAGACGTGGGCCGATATCTATATACTCGTGGCCTCGTCGGCCTCTAACATTTTCCTCCCTATAGAGATCTTGATAAAAATTCTTAAACACCTGGAGGATATCTTTAGCTTCCGTGTACTCTTTCCCGCTATCTTCTATCTTAATAATGTTATTTTTAACTCTTTCCTGTTTAATTTGTAGTGCCAATATCCTACCGGCTTGCTCTCCGGTTTCGTAACGTTGAATCCTAGTAGTTTTGAATTCACTTGTTGCCTTGAATGTACAGGCCTTCTGTAAATCTGCTTTGGCTGCTACTAATTTCCTTTGACTCTCTGAGCTATCCCTGCCTTGTACTATATCGGTGGTATGTTGAACCTCGGCTATTGCGAGTTCCCGCATTAATCTTTCCATCTCACTCCTGTCTTCCCTTCTCAATCTTGCCGCACAACTTATTAATTCGCCTCTTAAGGCGGCCTTGAATGCCTCCCATACGCAATTGCGTGAGGCACTATATCTGTTGGCTGAAAAGTATTCCTCGACCCATTTCCTAACATGTTCTACAAATCTGTCGTCGAATAGTAATCTCCTTTCCAATGTCCACCTTGTTCGTGCCCTTTCTAACCCGTCCAGTTTATAAGTTAAAACCAAAGGGTTGTGATCCGATAATGTCTTTGGGGATTTAGAGATTGTTATCCTGCTTATTACGGAATCAGATATTAAGAAATAATCCAACCTGAAATACCTCTGATGGGGATTTGAGAAGTATGTATACCCTGGATCTTTAGGTTCCTTAATCCCCCAAACATCTAGTAGCCCATGTGACCTGATTAAAGATGAGACTGCCCTAAAAACTTTGGGTTTTCACCCTGTGTAGATTGCACTCGGACCCCAGTCTGCTGAAATATTAAGGTCACCACAAAAAATTATGGGAGTTAACCAAGTAGCTAACTCTATTTCCAAAAAGTCGAAAATCTCTGGGTCATCGTTGTTTGATCCATAGACTGCACAAATTGTGAAGCCCTTTTCCAGCTCAGCTAGAACCCATCTCCCATTTCCGTCCACTTTAATCCGTCTGACTCCTCCCAAAAAAGCTCTAACCAAAACTGCGACCCCCCTAATGGTAGATGATTGCGATGTACATGCCACTAGCTGATAGCCTCTCACAGACATGAGATTCCTTTTGGCCCATGGGAGGTGCGTTTCTTGCATACACAAGACATCCAATCTATTAAACTTGAGGAAATGGGCTAAATTTTGGCGTTTCCTCCAATCGTTCAGCCCACCAATATTGACTGTACATATCCTAATGTTCGCCATCCTGAGAGTCTACTTGAACGGCTAAAACTGCCTGGAGCTTCAACTGATGCTTAATCCCAAAAACCTTACCCCACCTATTAGACCCATAGTGTACCAAACTGCAAATTTTTCCCCCTTTTCCTAAACCCCACCCCACGCCCAAACCCTCCCCTTCCAACCCCTGACTAAATCCCCCCCCTTCCAGCCCCTACCTACCGCCGTCTGCGAAGCGCTCAGACCTAGTCTGTGCACATGATGGGCAGCGGTGCCTGCAATGGAGACAGCTTGAGAAAAGCTAGTACCTACTAGAGCCCTTTTAATCTAAGGAATATACATATCCAGCAAGTATAAGAAAGATAAAGATAAAAAGAAGCAATGAAAAGAAAAAACAAAAAGGAGAAAGAGACCCATTTTTAACTTTGCAAATTATATTCCAATTAGATTTCCCACTACCTTGCTCCCGGAGGAGAAAGGTGCAGATACATTTTTACACCTGGCCCAAAGAGTAGCTTATGGTCTGAAGACTAATTACTAACAGAGTCCAAATACTCCTTAGCTTTAATTTCCGAACTAAAGTAGAGAGTCTTGCCATCATTGATTACTTTTAACTGTGCCGGGTTTATCAAGAAAGCCTGCATTTTCTTGTCCCGGAACGGTTTGATCATCTCCCTTAATCTCCACCTTCGCTCGACAGTCGAGTGGCAATAGTCTGGGCGGACGAAAAACGAAATTCCTTCTCCAGCTCTCTTAGCGTCCGGCCTCAATAATTTGACTTAGACCCTCTTCTCCTGTTTCTGGGTTTTGTCTTGTTCTCGTTTCTTCTGATTCTGATTCGGAACTAGTATCTGATACTTCTTGTTGTTCCTGTTCAGATTGATCGTCCGGATTTGGGACTCGAAGAGTGTGACTGGCATGAATCCAGTTCTTCACCCCTGCACACTTCACAGCAGTTGTTGTTGTCAGAATCACTTGTCGTGGTCATCCCCAGCGTGGAACCAAACAATTTCTTCTTCTGTGTACTTTTGTGCGGACCCAATCTCCAGGACTTAAATCATGAGCTGGCTTCTTTTCAAGAGTGGTCGCATCTGGTCCAACCTGATGAAACACATAATGTACCATATCAGCCAATCCTTTGCAATAATCCAAGACGAAGTCATCAGATATAGGCAGCAGTTTGTTGACAGGAATGAAAACATGTCTCATTGCTCTACCCATGAAAATTTCATTGGGGGCTCAGACCGGTTTTCCTATCAGGAATTTATCTAATGCTCATCAGAACAAGAGGCAAGACATCTGGCCATTTTAGACCTGTGGCCAAACACATTTTTCCCAATCTGTTTTTTATGGTGCCATTCATTTGCTCTACCACTCCAGAAGCCTCTGGTCGGTAGGCACAATGCAGTTTTTGTTGTACATTCAACGCTTCACAAATCAATTTTATAGCTTCATCCTGGAAATGTGTTCCTCTATCTGTTTCAATCGTTACTGGGAAACCGAACCTAGGAATGAACTTTCTTAGTAGGAGTTTTGCTACAGTAACTCCATCATTCCTTCTGGTCGGGTAAGCCTCAACCCAACGAGAAAACAGACAGACAATCACCAGTACATATCGTAGCCTGCTGCATGAGGGCATTTCAATGAAATCAAGCTGCATGCGAGTAAAGGACCTCCCTCCCGTCCTATGGTTCCCAGGCTCACCACAGTTTTCCTTCCTGGATTAAATTGCTGGCATATGAGACATCTCTGACAAGGGCTCTCAGCTATAAGCCGAAACTTTGCATTATACCAGGTCTGTTTAAAAAGTCTAATCATGGCATCCCTGCCTATGTGGACCTGCCCATGGTACATCCGTGTCATGGTAGAGATCATGCTATCAGGCATTACTGGTCTTCCATCTCTGTAAACCCAAACTCTGTCTACTTCTCGTTGTGTACATCCTGATTTTATCCGCTGTTTCTTCTCCTCTTCTCCTGTCTCTTCTTGTAACTGTCTCACTTCATCCCATGTACGTACTGTGTTAGTAAAAAGCAAGGGACATAAATCCATTTCCTTTTCTCTGTTACGATTTAATGAAGTCTGATTTCGTGCGCAGTACTGAGCTAGATCATTGGCAAATTAATTGCCTGCTGATACGTAATCGGTTCCTTTCCTGTGTGCTCTACATTTTATAACAGCGATCTGTTTAGGCAGCTGTATCGCCTCAAGTAATTTTCCAACTATTTCTGCGTTTCTAATTGGAGTTCCACTCGACGTCAAGAAACCTCTTTGGGACCAAATTTGCCCAAAATCATGCACCACTCCAAACCCATACTCGCTGTCAGTAACCACAGTGACTCGCACATTCTTCCCCAACTTACATGCTCTAATCAGTGCAAATAACTCAGCAACTTGAGCAGATCGTACTCCTCTCAAACAAGATTCTTCAAACACAGTCGCTACAGTGCACACAGCATATGCAGCACTCAAAAGCCCTTCTCCAGTTCTTAGGCACGATCCATCCACAAACATCACATAGTCACTCTCTCACAGGGGCACATCTTTTATGTCTGGACGCGATTTGGTGCAAAAATCAAGCACTTACATACAATCATGATCAACTTCATCTTTCACATCTGCATTCACAGCATCAGGTAGTAATGTCAATGGATTCACATTAGTGCATCTTACAAGACTCACATTTGTAGCACCTAAAATCACTCTTTTCATATTTAGCCAGACGACTATGTGTCATGAACTGTGTTTTACTTCTTGTCAAAAGGATCACCACATCATGGGGAACAAACACTCTCACGGGGTATCCCATCACAATTCCTTCACTTTGTTCCAGACTTTTACAGGTGGCAGCTACTGCTTTCAAACATCCAGGCAATGCTATAGCTACTGGATCTAGTACAGCTGAAAAATAAGCAATCGGTCATCTCAATCTTCCATGTCTCTGCACTAATACGTAGAGAGCACATCCATCTCTCTCACTGCAAGAAAGTTCAAATTCTTTTTCATAATCGGGCATTCCAAGAGCCGGTGCTTCACACAAGCTGTCTCTCAATTGTATAAAAGATTTCATCTCTTCCTTATTCAACTCAAGTGGATCTTTCACATCACTTTTTGTCAGTCATACTAATGGTTTTGCAATCAACGAAAAATTGCTGATCCACTGACGACAGTATCCCACCATTCCAAGAAACATTCTGACTTCTCTCTGTGTCATTGGGGCTCTCATTCCATTAAATATTTTAATTCTATCCATTGTTACTTTTCTCAAGCCCTTTTCAATCTTATGACCTAAGTATTTTACTTCTTTCTGACAAAACTACAATTTTGATGGTGATACTTTAAGTCCTCCATCTGCCAAATGATTTAACAGTGCAACTGTGTCAACCACACATGCCTCTCGTGTCTTCGATGTCACCAATAGGGCATCGATGTATTGAACGAGCACTGAACTTTCAGGCATCTTTAAATCTTCCAGTGACTTCTTTAAGATCTGATTAAATATTGAAGGACTCTCTGTATACCCTTGAGGAATACGGCACAATGCCGAAATACGCTCGCCAAACCGGAACGCAAAAGTTTGTTGGCTATCAGGGTGCAATGGAATAGAAAAGAAAGCATGACACAAGTCAATGACTGTGTACCATTCTGCGTCATGGGGAATCTGATATAGAATTACTGAAGGGTTTGGCACAATGGGACAGCAAGGAACAACAATTTTATTCACCTTTCTCAAATCCTGTACTATTCTAAATGAACCATTTGGCTTTTTCAAACCCATGATCGGAGAGTTACATGGACTGCTCATTATCTCTCTCAGAATTCCTTGTTCAATCATTCTGTCTATAACAGGCTTTACTCCTGCAATTATTTCTGGTGTTAATTTATACTGAGGAACATTCAGGTAATTTACTCCTTCTTTTACAGTTATCTTCACAGGATCTACTCTTTTCATTAATCCAAAATCCTCTCCTCTGAAATCCCACACTTCTGTTTTCACTGTGTCTTTTAACTATTGAGGTAATCCTTCTGGATCAAATACAGCAAATGCTTCAGTAATTTCTGCTTCTAGGTTTGCCATTGTCATTCTATACAGTACATCATCGTCTGGAGTTTCAAAGGCTATACCATCAGATGTACAAAAGATGGTACAGTTCATTTTACAAAGCAAGTTCCTCCCTAACAGATTTACAGGACTAGTGTCACAAACTACAAAATGATGCATATCAGCAAATTTCCCTATTCTAACCTTTACCGGATCAGTAAGATAAGCTTTTATCTGTTTATATGAAACTCCAACTACTTGGACTGTTTCACCCGAGAAAGGAAGATTTTTCACTTCAGCTGATCGAACGGTTGAACGAGTAGCACCAGTATCCACTAGGAAAGTAGTGTTTACTTCATTCACCTTTCCATCCACAAAGGGTCCTGTCTGGTCTACCTCTAGAGTTGCGCCAAGTACTTACTCCTCTTCCTCTCCTAGGCACCATCAATAACTCTCTTCTGACTTACTTTCATTGCGTTGCAGCCAATACTGCGAAATGGCACCAGCGCGCGGTAGCTTTGTTACCTGTTCTTCGTTGTAGAATCCCGTCTTATTACTGTATCTTTGAGGATTTACGTTCTGTGGAAAAGGTAGCTTTGGCACCTGACACTGTTGGGAAACAAACTGCTGCTGTCGCAGCGGTTGGCAACTCACCTCATTCTGCACCTGTGGATTTAATGATGAATTATCACCATTAGCTTTCGGTGGCAATTTACACTCGGATTTCCAATGCCCTAATTTTCAGCAATTATGACATGGCCATTTCTTTTTAGCTTCATCTAAGCTGATCTGTCCTTTTCCTTTCCCAATATTAGGTTTTGGTCTTGCTTGCCCTATTCCAGTGGCTTGTTCGATTAACTGGGCTTCTTGTCGCTCCGCTACCTTAACCTTTGCCCACATTGCCTTTTCTTTCAACTTACGCTGTTTGGCTTCAATTTCATCACTAAAATATTTGGCATGTTGTAACACTTCATCTATCTTTTTGTTTTGTCAATCTACTGTTTGCTGTTTAATCATTTCACTAACTTTAGGCCTTAAACCATAAACAAATCTGTACACAAAATGACTCAAATCCTTTTCACTCAATTTCTCATCTCCACTGTATTGTTTAAAAGCCAACAGTAACCTTTCCTAAAATGCATGCACTGATTCTTTAGCCTCCTGGTGAGTTCTGTCAATCTTTACCCAATCAGTTTCTTTCGGAGGTACTTTATTTTTCAGAAAAGTAATTACCTGA
Source organism: Triturus cristatus (assembly GCF_964204655.1). Lineage (NCBI taxonomy): Eukaryota > Metazoa > Chordata > Amphibia > Caudata > Salamandridae > Triturus > Triturus cristatus. Next base: position 789,751,071 of record NC_140580.1, read on the forward strand.
TCATATTTTTTCATTACTTCTGGATCTGGGGCTCCCGTCTTAGGATCCCTAGGATACTCTTGTGTCGGCCAATCTATTGTAATCTTATATACTGCACATAAATCTGCAGGCAAAATTATATCAAAAAGACCATTCAGATCAATCCACAACACCTTTGAAAGTTTGACAAACCTGTCTACCTGTCTGTACCATTCAACTGGTTTTTCTCTCAACCTTGGGAAATTGTTTGTAAATGACAAAATATCCTGTCTAGTCCTCCTGGAATTTCTCTCATGGGACATTCTGTTACCACTGGCTCTTTTTCTCTCATTGGGAAAGCTAGAGAGACCTTGTCTGTAGTTTCCTCTCTTCTTCTAAACCATCTACTTTTCCATTGATCCACATCACCCCATTTTCTTAACAATGCAATCAGTTCTTTAAATAATTTTTAATTATTCAAGTTGTCAATATCTTTTTCAGAAAAATCTACCCTGTATGGCTTCTGTAATTACCTTATTTTTTCAAAATCGATTCCCATTTCACTCGCTGTCTCTTCTAACTTTTCATGCAAAGTCCTCGCTCTCCAAGTTATGCTTTTGCACAAAAACATTAATTCCTCATCTTGGTATGCTTTTAATTTTTCAGTTGGAATTGTTCCTACAGTTAACTCTTCTAAGGTCACCTTTAATTTTGCCACATCTAAAGGTTGTGGTTCTGTATCTTTTTTCTTCCCAATCACTTAACCAATCACTTAATTCTTCCGATGTTGGTCCTACAGGGGTTGGCGCTATTCTCATTTTATCTGCCATTCCCTCTGGGGTTTCAGTTGATGATTCTGTTGCCATAGGGATTTTACTTGCTGGACTTTGATTTACAGTTACATTTTTGGGGGTACTTAATCTTGATATTCCTGCAGTAACCTTCCACTAATATTCTCCTGAACTACTCCTTTCTTTCTCCTTTTGCATACTGCCATTATATGGGACCGTTAAACAATGCTCACTATCCTTTTGTTTATCAAAAACAGGTATCACTGGTCCTATAGTTACAGGCACAGTCACTGCTTCCATATTCTTTGTTAACTCTCTAATCTTTTCAGTTAATTCCAGTATAGTTCTAGCTAATTCTGCAGATTTTTCGTTTTCAATTCTTACTGTCTGTGACATTTCCGCATCCTTAAACGGATTATTTTCCCCAAAATTATTCCCCATTTGTTCAAAATTTGTATTCGTTACAGTCCCCTGTTGTGGTGCACTTGGCGTCATCAACACTGAATCCTGCTGATATGGAGTTTTTTTTTTATAAAACATGTCCTCCAACACTTCATCCTCCGATTCACTCACTCCATATCTGTAACCTTCTGTCCCTGTGTTATTTATTTTCTCTATACATTTACTGCCACTCGTCTCTCCAACATTTCTCATAGGAAACATACCATCAGTCATGCTTGCATTTCGCCATCTTCTCATTCTGTCGTCATGGCTTTCTTGACCACAATGACTACCAAATACATAATTATACCTTCTCCCACTCCAATGTCTTTCCCTTTCATACATCTCTTCTTCCCATTCAGTCAAAGCCTCAAATTGAGTAGGTCTAGGTTTTGGTTCTAATCTCATCATTCTATCTTCTAAATTTCATAGTACTGCCAGACCAAATGAATCATTTTCCGGAAACGCTAACACTCCATCATCTTTGGTATACTTTGCCCAATTCTCCAACCAAAGATATGTATGATAACCATATTTCGCTACCATAAAAGAAGCAGGCGTTTTCGGTGGAGGAAGTATCTGCCCTTCCCTAGTTACAATCGGCTTATCCTTTTTAAATAGGTCTTTGATTTGACCAAACCATGATTTTTTCTCCTTCTCAGGTGGATCGTAGTACATCATTTTTATTTTCAAAGTTCTTCATCAATTTAAGCTTCGCAAATCACCTCTCTACGGCTTCTCTGTATTCTGACCAATCCCAGCGCGACTCACACTAACGCACCAATCTGGAACGTCTACGTCACTCTGGTAATTCTCCAATCCCAGCGCGACTCACACTAACGCACCAATCCGGAACGTCTACGTCACTCTGGTAATTCTCCAATCCCAGCGTGTCTCACACTAACGCACCAATCAGTGAAAGCTTCGTCTTTCTACAGCTGACCAATCCCAGCGCGGTCTTTCTGATGGCAGCCTTTCCCACTACTCCTGCTCTTGCTGACCCCTCCTTTACAACATTTTATCAGCAACTTTTCTTGCATTTTCTTTAATCAAAAGCTGTTAGTAACAACATAAAACATCTCCATTGCCTATTTCGCTAAACCAAAGAGATAGTTTTGTACATTTACACAAGAATTCTGTCTTTCCAGTAGGCTGCGCTTACCTCTACCCTACCACAGAATTTTCCATTACGCTGATAAAGTAGCACTTCCCTCTACCTTACCCTTCTATCAAGCAAAAGGCAAATCTGTTTCTATGGGGATAAAAAACATGTGGAGACTACAATGCTCCTGAGAATTAAGGCCAGAGTTTCACAAGAAAACCTATTACTATTCCACTCACACAGATTCATACAGAGATTTCCCTAACATAACACAATTCCGTGTTATCACAATTCTTGAAACCAGACAATGTCCAATTCCATGTGACTTCTCTTGCCACATAAATCCACTCCCTACTTTACGGAAGCTTCAAATTTTTCAACTAAACTTAACATAAACAATAATCAACATAAAGTGTTAAACATAAATCGCTAATCACCAAACCAATACAATAATAACCATCAATCTGCTCCCAAACAAATTGTTGCAGCGCGGAGGACACGATTTACATATTCTCCTTATGTCACAGATTCTTATTCACAAATGCTCATTCATACACTCATTCATTGGAGGGGCCCATAAAACTAACACACTCATCATTCAATCAAACTCACTCAAATCTGTACACCGGAGAAAAGCGCTGGACATGTGGGGTACCTTATTACCTATCAGGATTAATTTGCTTTACATTATATACACATTATACATATACATCTTCAGAATCCTGACCTTAACATCAAGGCACTCCACCATTTGGTCGATGGACCAATTAGTTGGACTGGTTGATGGTGAATTAGAACCAGCTAAGACACAATTAAAGTCTAGAAATCAGTTAATTTCATCATAAATTTAAAGAATCACAAACTCATTCTTATTACATCAATTGTTGTTTATCTAATTAATAAAATTTCTTACGTTTGCATTTATTAACTACAGCTCATAATATACAATTTTAGTTTTATTAAAGAGAAATCAAACGTTTAGGAAATAATCATTAATTAGGAAAAATTCAGTTAATCAGTTACCAATTGGCAAACGACGATGGCTTCGGATCAAACAGAGAGTTGTCCGCATTCTCAGGTACAACTCCCTGGACAGGCTGTCTGACCCAGAGCGAAGGATCAAACCGTCAGGCAGAAATATAGGATGCACTGCAAAACTCTTCTCCCTAACGCCAAATAAACCCAAGGCAAACCAATGAATCAACACCAGCTCAATGCAACCCAACACCACGAACGATCAACCCAATTGACGCGCCCAATGGCGAATGAGGGTTTTTTTTATACCATTTTCAGTCTTACTTCATACTAAACATGGTAACTTTTAGGGGCAGAGAAAATGTTCTGATCGGACAGTTCAGGGTTATCCATAGTTCAATTTTCTTTTTTCCCGGTGCAGACTGGTTCTCCATGATGACTTGGCATAGGAAGGCGCAAATTGTTACATTTCATTTGACTCCCAGGCGAAAGCAGCAAATGTATCTCCTCAAGGTGAAAAAGTCATCTTTTCACAGGTTGTGTATTGTCCTTTCCGCTGTTCCCACATAGTAATCTATTGGCTTGCAGTCAAATCCCTAAACTCCTGTCCTTGGTAGGGAACACAATGTCAGGAGTTCATGTCACTTGGTGATCTCCAGAGCCATCGGGCATGCGCAGAAATCATCGCGCTCACATGGTGGCATCTGCTTCAGAGAATGCCATCTTGGGTACTGCGGCCTAGTAGGCCCGAATGCCAACTTAAGCAAAAATAGATATCACAGTAATTAAAATATAGAAATGAAGATGCCAATGTTTAAACCCACACTAATCCTATTATATATTAGTATTTTCCTAGCCGTTGCAACATTTGAAGCAATGATACTTACCATTTGATGATTTTAAAGCACAAACAATCACAAAGCAACATAAATCACGCAATGTTACTATTTCACTACCATCTAGGGTTAGTTTACATACCATAGTTAATTAATTAATTTTTCTGCCAAGCAATCAGCATTTTAGTCCCACGTGTATTTTGCGTTTATCAAGATGCAAAGGTTGATTAGTAAATTTCCACTTCAAACATGTTATTTAAATTAATTTTAGAATGATTACGTAATTAATTTCATGCAAATTAGAGGAGGTATACAACATTTGTTTTACCTGCTCCATCACTTCAAATCATTCAAAATCCTCCTGCCTGCCTCATCAGAGGACTGCCCCCTTGCTTCACCACCTCTTCTCACTGTTCTACTGTCTATTGTCTTTTGAACGTGAAATGATGTAAGTTCAAAGTGTTGTGCCTAGAGCTTGGCGATCTCCATAAAATAGGTTTTCTGCTTCTTCACAATTGTATCACTCTTTATAATCTTTCCAAAATCCTAATCTTTGCAGTAGCCAACTGCCTGCATCTTTCTAACACTAGGCAAGTACCTATTGGACGCTGATGCTTCTCCTTTCTGGCATCAAAGCACTGAAACTCTCTGGCTCCTGAGCTCCTGGGATTTCAGTCTTCTGTCCTTGGAAAAAAAATGAAAACTTACTGTTATAATTCCCTTACTTGATTAAGTATGTACCTGTATTTCCACTTACCTGTTGTGTTCTCTCCCTCTCTCTCTGCCCCCTCCCTCCTTACGCCTTTTGGAATGTTCCTACTGTTGAGCCAGAGGCTGCCTTGGAATGTTGACAAGGCAGCCTGACTGGAGTGTTGTTGGTCGCTTAGCTTAAGTGCTGTGCGTTAGAGGTGCTACAGTGGAGGCCTGAATAAAGAGACTGTTCCAGGCGTCTTTGTAACACTGGCGACGACTCGTCTGCGTAAGCGAGCAGTTTGGGCGCTCCTTCCCTTCTGTCTTCATCCTCTTGCTCAAGCGCAAACACAACCTTATGGACTACAAGGTGAAGGTACTGTTTTCTTTACGTTTTCTGCGATCAGTCCTCCTGACACCAGAGATTGTTCACCCAGCGACCACCTTATCACTTGGAAAACCACCCTGGCACTCTGTCTCCGTTTTCCGAGACTTTGAGACATTTACTGTGTCGACTGCCAGCTGCTTCTATGCTGACAGGCACAGCTCTTTGCCACCTTTCCTTCACCTTCGTTCATTCAATTAATGGGTTTATCGCCTTCTTCCTCGGTGTGTCTTCTTCCTCACCCGTGAACTATCTGCTTGCCTGCCTTTCACGTAATTCCCCTTTACAGCTCGCCTGCCTTTCAGGAAGTATCTCCACCCGCGGCTGTTTTCTCCTCCCAGCTGGCGTCCTTATGCTGAACTTTTGAACTGTGTAACACTCCCGCCCAAGACTAAAGTGCGGCGACTATCCGGCTGTTTCCTCAGCTTATAGAGGTATTCACTGTTTAAAGACTCCCTCAGCTGGCGAAAAGGTGCGCTGTCACCTTGCCTGCCTCTGCATTTCAGCCCTTCAGCTTAGTTTTTGGAGACGCGAGAAAGCGCTTTGACCCTTTGCATGCTTCTCTCTCTCAGCTCTTCAACATGGTTTGCACAGCCAGTTTCCTCAGCTGTGAGAGGAATTCATTAATAAACATTTCCTCAGCTGGTGGGAAGGTGCATTAACATTTCTCATGTCTGACAGTTTCCTCGGCTGTTAAAGATATTCTTTACACAAAGGCTCCCTCTGCTGGTGGGAAGGCGCATTTCACTTTTCTTGCCTGTTTGAAGGAAAAGCTCAGTCATGTGTTATTAATAACTTTGCACAATGGTTCCGTAGGGGAATTAGTATTTACAATGAAGAAAAATCAATAGAACAAAAACACAGCAATCAATGATCTAGCAAGCAATTAATCTTAAAGACTGAGTAATACTTCAAAAAACGTAACAATTTATTTTTAGTATTTCATATGAATTTTAAATCATTCATCAACTCCTTTGGATATGTACAAAAAATATACACTGAAGTCAGTGACTGATAGCTGGCGCGCTGACCGGAATGACAAAAGGAGAACAAGAGTAGATAACTAGGCGAAGAAGAACCTAGACCTTCGTTGATATTGGTAATCTCCTCTGACTGCTACTACGCCATACTGTCCGACTCCGGTCCCTTCACCGCTATTTGGGCTGTTATACATCCCCATTGTCCTGAAGAAGACCCGACATGACCATATAGAACAACTGGTCGACACAGGGTCGAAACGTTGACGGTTCCACAGTCCTGCACTAATTGGAATACCTTGTACATATAGATTATAGGACGTGTGCTATACAAGGCTCATTACCTATCCACAAATTAGCCGAGGACTTTTTGTGTTAAAACAACTTCCTTCGTATTTTATCAACATTGTAAATATCCACTTTTGCACTATTACACTGAGTCACCTTATTCACTTTGTCACTGCGTCGTTGCTTTGTAAATATTTTTGTATATACAGCCCGTTTGTATATTTTTTGTACATATCCAAAGGAGTTGATGAATGATTTAAAATTCATATGAAATACTAAAAATAAATTGTTACGTTTTTTGAAGTATTACTCAGTCTTTAAGATTAATTGCTTGCTAGATCATTGATTGCTGTGTTTTTGTTCTATTGATTTTTCTTCATTGTAAATACTAATTCCCCTACGGAACCATTGTTCATATATATCTACGAGGCCCAGGTTCCTTGGGTTAAAGGGTTACCCCTGTGTACCTAACTCCTATTAATAACTTTGCAGCGGCAAAGAATTCCTTGAGGTTTTCACTTCTGATCTAGGACTCCTTAAGAATTTCCAACATAAAATAAAACTTAAACCCAATGCAAAACCCATCGCACATAAAACTAGGCCCATACCTCACCTTATGTGGGAACCCCTTAAAACTGAACTGGCCAGAGTAAAATCCCTTGGTGTCATACAACCAGTGGACTGCACTGCATGGGTCACACCTGTGGTCATTGCCAAGAAAGCCCACGGGAATGACATTAGATTATACATCGACCTCAGAGACCTTAATGATAACATCATCATTGAAAGACACCCTCTTCCACGCATCCACAAGGTTTTAAGTACCATGGGGGAGGCCACCTGCTTTAGTGTTCTAGACCTTTCAAGTGCCTATCACCAGGTAGAATTACACCCCGACTCCATAGAATTAACAGCTTTCACTACTCCTCTGGGGTAATACATGTTTCTCCGCATGCCGTTTGGACTCGCTTCAGCAGCAGCGGTGTTTAAAAAAATAATGCAGCACATACTTGATGGGGTCCCCAAAACCATGTGCTTCCAAGACGATGTCTTGATCTACGGAGATACTCCAGATGAACATGACTTCTCTCTCAGGACAGTCCTCGAGAGATTCAAAGAGGCGGGTCCCACTCTTAAAGGGGAAAAATGTCAAATCGAGGTGGGAACTGTTGATTACCTTGGGCACACCATATCTAGGGACGGATTTCAACCCAAATTAAGCCTCCTTGAGGATGTCGAAAAAGCTAATGCACCCACCACCAAGCAAGAACTATTATCCTTTCTGGGCCTTGCAGAATACATGGCCAAATATGTTAAAACCTCTTCTGATATCTCAAACGATCTTAGGGAGCTCACCAAAAACCATACTCCATTCAAATGGCTAGAGGTGCACCAGGCAGCCTTTGACAACATTAAAAGTAGCATTTTAAATGCCCCTTACTAATGCACTTTTGACCCTTCCAGGAAAACCATTCTAACCACCAATGCCAGCAATAAAGGCCTAGGAGCAACCCTCGCCCAAGTCATCGGTGGGAGAGAACGCATTGTTGCTTTAGCTTCCCGCACCCTGAACAACTCAGAAAATAACTATTCCGTTGTAGAGAGGGAAGCCTGCTTTTAGGCTATTAAACACTTTAAATTCTACCTGTGGGGGATAAAGTTCATAGTTCGCACTGATCACAAGCCCCTCATTTACATGTTTAGTTCTAAAGGCTTATGATAGCTAGATGGGTATTAGGCCTTGAAAGCTTCTTTTTTAAACTAGAGTATGTCGCGGGCGACCTCAGCACTGCAGCTGACTTCCTTTCGAGGGCACCATTAGACCTAGATTAATGGTCCACTCCTCCACGATAAAGCAAGATGAATGGTTTGAGTGTATGACCCAAGATGCCACACTTTCCTGTCTTAAAGGCTATACAATTCAAGGTTGGCCAGCTTCGCGTAGAAATGTCAGCCAAGATCTAGACAAATTCTGGGAAGTAAGACATGAAATCAATTGGAACAATGGTTACATATGGAGAACCAACAAAATCATCCCCCCAGAAGGGTTGAAAGACAAAATAATAGACTTGGTTCATGAGGGCCACCTAGGGAGAAGCCTTACCAAAAAATGGACTCAGAGAGCACTATTGTTTAAAATGGACTCTATGGTCGAGGCGAAAGTCAAGAACTGCACCATATGCGCCAACAGTGATGAAACTAAACGCACCCAGATGGCACCTCTTTCCCCAGTCTCCATCCCGGGCAAACCATGGAAAAACTAGTTCTGGACATCATCGGCCCAATCAATAAGAGAGGTGTCACTAAAAGATTTGCGTTTGTCCTGATGGATTTTCACTCTCACTGGGTAGTCATTAAAATGGTGCATCAAATAACCACTGAATCCCTGATCATCTTCTTGCGTAATACCTTTGCCACCAAAGGCATTCCGGCCACTCTGGTTACAGACAATGGGGTCCAATTCACCTCGTCAGCCATGTCCAACTTCCTAACCAGTTTAGCCATAACCCACCTTAAAACGGCTCTGTACTGTCCTTGAGCCAATGGCTGAGTCGAAAGAGTAAACAGAATGGTAAAAGGGAACATACAACTAGCTTGCATCAACAACCTTCCTGTTGAACGCTCTATTCAAGATATGCTCTGGGCATATCACACCACCCCCAACTTGGTCACTGGCATTTCTCAGTTCTCATCTCTCAGAAGAAGAAAACCTAGTACTAAGTTCTTCCCTAACTGGATCGGGAGAGGAGAGGTAACAGCACACTCTTATGACAAGGTAAAACAAAAAATAGCTTCCCATCAAGCAAACTACGAACAGCGATATGATCAAAAGCATGGAACAAAAAACCGAGAATGGTCTGTGGGCGATTGGGTTGCTGTGAAAAAACCCACACTCACAGGTGATCAGGAATCCAAGTTCTATGAACCCAGGAGAATAGTGGAGGTCAAACACAACACTGTGGTCCTTGAGAATGGGCAAAATTGGAGCATGGACCGGTTGGCTAAATGCCCTAACCCAGAGCACACAACTTATGGAAACCCCCAAACACATAGGGACAATGGAAACCCTGCCACCCTTCCTAAGAACTGTATCAGAAGACCTATTGTGTCACCCAGATGGCATAAAGACTTTATTATGCGATAGTGTAATTTTACTCTTATGTTGTCTATGGGGGGAAGATGTGCTATAATTCCCTTACTTGATTATGTATGTACCTGTAGTTTCACTTACCTGTTGTGGTCTCTCCCTCTCTCTCTGCCCCCCTCCCTCCTTACGCCTTTTGGAATGTTCCTACTGTTGAGCCAGAGGCTGCCTTGGAATGTTGACAAGGCAGCCTGACTGGAGTGTTGTTGGTCACTTTGCTTAAGCGCTGTATATTAGAGGTGCTACAGTGGAGGCCTGAATAAAGAGACTGAATCTTCACCTACCTGTTCCAGGCGTCTTTGTAACACTTACATTTTCCACATTAGTGCAGTCTCCACCTCTGCTTCAGTTATTGCTCACCACCAGGCTGCTTGGTTAGGGTAAAAGTGCACTTGACATATTACTTTCAATCATTCATTTTATTCAGTAGAACAACATTTATAGAAATGTGCTTAAACACACAATTTACCAACATTTTTCAAAACACCCTGGGAGGTGGGAAGATGTAGAAACCCAAATATCTTCTAAAAGTATTTTGAAGGGCTAATGGGTTGATGGTAATACAATTGACCTCAGGTGTTTTACAGTGCATCATGTGTCACTAATTGTTAGCAAAACTATAATTATAAAAATAAATGTCACGTGAGAGTTGGTAAACACATTAAGGTGCCGATTCCGATCCTGAACCCGGGTACGAATGGTCGTATGGAGCGTATTCTCCATACGACTCGTACCCGGGAAATGCACCTTACAAACCAGCAAGTACGATTCGTACAGAAATACCATTTCCGTACGATTCGTAAAAAACTACTTGCGATGAAAAAATACCCACAATTCCGATCCGGGACATCGCATACGTGACGTCCGGACGGAGTCAGGCAGCGTTCTACGGACCAGCAAGTACGATTCGTGCCTAGGTCACTCCGCACGGATCATTTTTTACGGCAGCCAAAAACTCCAGGGAAATTGAGGACGACGTGAAGAAGGAGCTGCGGGACGCGACGGACAGCCATGGACCCCATCCTACGTGTCATCCCGGCCCTCCTAGCCTACGACCCGGTGCACCGAAACCGCCGCGCATGCCGCAGAAGGTCAGCACAACACCCAGGGGCAAAGGGGGGGCGAGGGGCCGGAAACATAACCTCCACCTAATTTGTAAAATACCATATACTGTCCATACATTACCTCCAGGGTCTGGTCACTTCGGGGGGCGTGTCCACCAATCCCTGCGTACGCGTACCCGTCACCACTACAATGGTGGTACGGGCCGTAACCACACCCTCAGGGCGTGGGTACGGCACATACCCCTACATCACCACTACAATGGTGGTACGGGCCGTAACCACGCCCTCAGAGCATGGGTACGGCCCGTACCATCATTGGAGTGGTGATGTAGGGGTACGCGTGGTACGGGCCGTACCACCATTGGAGTGGTGATGTAGGGGTACGCGTGGTACAGGCCGTACCCACGCTCTGAGGGCGTGGGTACGGCGCGTACACCTACATCACCACTACAATGGTGGTACGGGCCGTACCCACGCTCTGAGGGCGTGGTTACGGCCCGTACCACCATTGTAGTGGTGATGTAGGGGTACGCACCGTACCCACGCCCTCAGAGCGTGGGTACGGCCCGTACCACGCGTACCCCTACATCACCACTCCAATGGTGGTACGGGCCGTACCCATGCACTCAGGGCGTGGGTACGGCGCGTACCCCTACATCACCACTACAATGGTGGTACGGGCCGTAACCACGCCCTCAGAGCGTTGGAGTGGTGATGTAGGGGTACGCATGGTACAGGCTGTACCCACGCTCTGAGGGCGTGGGTACGGCGCGTACACCTACATCACCACTACAATGGTGGTGCGGGCCGTACCCACGCTCTGAGTGCGTGTTTACGGCCCGTACCACCATTGGAATGGTGATGTAGGGGTACGCGTGCTAGGGGCTGTACCCATGCTCTGAGTGTGTGGGTACGACGCGTACCACCATTGGAGTGGTAATGTAGGGGTACGCGTGGTACAGGCCGTACCCACGCTCTGAGGGTGTGGGTACGGCACGTACACCTACATCACCACTACAATGGTGGTACGAGCCATACCCACGCTGTGAGGGTGTGGGTACGGCGCGTACCCCTACATCACCACTACAATGGTGGTACAGGCCGTACCCACGCTCTGAAGGCGTGGGTATGGCCCGTACCACCATTGGAGTGGTGATGTAGGGGTACGTGTGGTACGGGCCGTACCCACGCTCTGAGGGCGTGGGTACGGCCCGTACCACCATTGGAGTGGTGATGTAGGGGTACGCGTGGTAGGGTGGGTGGGTGTCTGCCAAGGAGTCCCAGCAGTGGACATGTGAGGGGTGGGTGCAGAGGACTCCCAGCAGTGGACAGAGACATGTGAGGGGTGGGTGCAGTGGACTCCCAGCAGTGGACAGACATATGAGGGGTGGGTGCCTATTACTCTCAGCAGTGGACAGAGACATGTGAGGGGTGGGTGCAGAGGACTCCCAGCAGTGGGCAGAGACATGTGAGGGGTGGGTGCAGAGGACTCCCAGCAGTGGACAGAGACATGGGGGTGGGTGCCTATCACTCCCAGCAGTGGACCGAGACATGTGAGGGGTGGGTACCTATCACTCCCAGCAGTGGACCGAGACATGTGAGGGGTGGGTACCTATCACTATCAGCAGTGGACAGAGATATGGGGGCGGGTGCAGAGGACTCCCAGCAGTGGACAGAGACATGTGAGGGGTGGGTGCAGAGGACTCCCAGCAGTGGACAGAGACATGTGAGGGGTGGGTGCAGAGGAAAACCAGCAGTGGACAGAGACATGTGAGGGGTGGGTGCAGAGGACTCCCAGCAGTGGACAGACATATGAGGGGTGGGTGCCTATCACTCCCAGCAGTGGACAGAGACATGTGAGGGGTGGGTGCAGAGGACTCCCAGCAGTGGCCAGAGACATGTGAGGGGTGGGTGCAGAGGACTCCCAGCAGTGGACAGAGGCATGGGGGTGGGTGCCTATCACTCCCAGCAGTGGACCGAGACATGTGAGGGGTGGGTGCATGGGTACGGCACGTACCACCATTGGAGTGGTGATGTAGGAGTACGCATGGTACGGGCCGTACCCACGCTCTGAGGGCGTGTGTATGGCGCGTACACCTACATCACCACTACAATGGTGGTACGGGCTGTACCCATGCTCTGAGGGCGTGGGTACGGCGCGTACCCCTACATCACCACTACAATGGTGGTACAGGCCGTAACCACGCTCTGAGGGTGTGGGTACGGCGCGTACTCCTACCTCACCACTCCAATGGTGGTACGGGCCGTACCCACGCTCTGAAGGCGTGGGTATGGCCCGTACCACCATTGGAGTGGTGATGTAGGGGTAGGCGTGGTACAGTCCGTACCCACGCTCTGAGGGCGTGGGTACGGCACGTACACCTACATCACCACTACAATGGTGGTACGGGTCGTACCCACGCCCTCAGAGTGGGGGTACGGACCGCATCACCCGTACCTCTAGGGCACCAGTACATTAGTGATACAAGGCGTACACACGCCACGAATGTTGGCTTAGGGCCTGGTGCAGCATATAAACAGTATATTGGGGTGTGTACATGGCCAGGACAGCAGTGTACAGCACCAAGGGTGCGGGTGGGTGGGTGGGTGTCTGCCAAGGAGTCCCAGCAGTGGACATAGACATGTGAGGGGTGGGTGCACAGGACTCCCAGCAGTGGACAGAGACATGTGAGGGGTGGGTGCAGAGGACTCCCAGCAGTGGCCAGAGACATGTGAGGGGTGGGTGCAGAGGACTCCCAGCAGTGGACAGACATATGAGGGGTGGGTGCCTATCACTCCCAGCAGTGGACAGAGACATGTTAGGGGTGGGTGCAGAGGACTCCCAGCAGTGGACAGAGACATGTGAGGGGTGGGTGCAGAGGACTCCCAGCAGTGGCCAGAGACATATGTGAGGTGGGTGCAGAGGACTCCCAGCAGTGGACAGAGACATGGGGGTGGGTGCCTATCACTCCCAGCAGTGGACCGAGACATGTGAGGGGTGGGTGCAGAGGAGTACCAGCAGTGGACAGAGACATGTGAGGGGTGGGTGCAGAGGACTCCCAGCAGTGGACAGACATATGAGGGGTGGGTGCTTATCACTCCCAGCAGTGGACAGAGACATGTGAGGGGTGGGTGCAGTGGATCCCAGCAGTGGACAGAGACATGTGAGGGGTGGGTGCAGAGGACTCCCAGCAGTGGCCAGAGAAATGTGAGGGGTGGGTGCAGAGGACTCCCAGCAGTGGGCAGAGACATGGGGGTGGGTGCCTATCACTCCCAGCAGTGGACCGAGACATGTGAGGGGTGGGTGCCTATCACTACCAGCAGTGGACAGAGATATGGAGGCGGTTGCAGAGGACTCCCAGCAGTGGACAGAGACATGTGAGGGGTGGGTGCAGAGGACTCCCAGCAGTGGACAGAGACATGTGAGGGGTGAGTGCAGAGGAAAACCAGCAGTGGACAGAGACATGTGAGGGGTGGGTGCAGAGGACTCCCAGCAGTGGACAGACATATGAGGGGTGGGTGCCTATCACTCCCAGCAGTGGACAGAGACATGTGAGGGGTGGGTGCAGAGGACTCCCAGCAGTGGACAGAGACATGTGAGGGGTGGGTGCAGAGGACTCCCAGCAGTGGCCAGAGACATGTGAGGGGTGGGTGCAGAGGACTCCCAGCAGTGGACAGAGACATGGGGGTGGGTGCCTATCACTCCCAGCAGTGGACCGAGACATGTGAGGGGTGGGTGCAGAGGAATACCAGCAGTGGACAGAGACATGTGAGGGGTAGGTGCACAGGAATACCAGCAGTGGACAGAGTCATGGGGGTGTGTATATCATGATCAGATGAGCACAACTCCATGGGTGTATGTACGCATTCCCTAATGTTCGACTATGTTGATAGTGCCATAACAACACATCACTGACAGCAGTGTCCCACTCCCATGAGGATGGATGTCCTTCCCCCACTGCATGACACAACACATGTGGGTGTGAGGACAAATGACACATGCATACCCACCCCTGGCGGATGCAGCACAATACACACACAGAGATCATGCCACAAGACTGTATACTCATGTCAATGCCCACTACACTAAGAGAGCCAAAGGGAACACACACTGTCACGCACATCCCAGGACTGATAGGAATGTACAGGTGCTGGGACAGCCACCAAGATGTTGCCTCTCATGGAAGGAATAGGGTGGACTTCCCACAGATACAATCCCCACAATTGTCAGTCAGGTGCTCAAATACCCTGCAGAACAAGTACCAAATGTGTGCTAGGCTGGGATAACACACATGCATAGTGCGGAAAATGCTGATTGTCGCCATTAAGGCATGACAACATACTCAATACACAAGTACAGTGACTAGCAAGGATGGCACAGACGATGCAGCCGGAGACATTGCTGAGCAGGCATGGCCATAGTTGAAGGGATCCGTCACCAACAAAGGAAATGTAGACACAGGTCAGCACAACAAAAGTGCAACTCCCTGCAGGGTAGATGTCAGGTGCCACAGAGGAAGGAACAGTCCTTGGGACAATGTCTCCAATCACAAATAGCACACACGAGCAAATATACTTTGCAGAGACATTGTGATGGCACACAGATACCATGGTCCACCCCATTAGCATCAGACTACAACTTTTTCCTGACACATAACACATTACCACCACCCCAACTCCGGGACCATCAGCACTCACATCAATACCTGAAATGCAAATGTGTTCAAACTGAAAAGAAAATGCTTTATTCAGCATTAAATGAAAATGTAGTTAACGACACTATTTACAAAGGCACATGGCCAGTCCAGATCTGAAGTCCTTGGGGGGGACACATGGCCACGCATCTCCCCTAGCTTGCCTGCACATTAAAACCCTCATGTTCCTCGACTGGGGGGGGCATCATGTGGGGAAGGACCAGGCACCGCAGGGACAGGAGGTGTAAGGGTAGGTGTGGTGGGTGCAGGGACGGACGCCTCCACCACAGGGGGTGGGGCAGCGCCAACGGTGGAGATCAGCTCGGCGCTGCACACTGCTGCCAGGTCGTCAAGCATCTCCCCTTCACCCGAAGACAACACAGCCTCAAAGGAGGGGGGGGTCGGAGAGATGGGGTGCAGCGCTACTGGGGGGGGGACAGGGGAGGGGACTCAACTCCCCTACCCGTGGAGTGCCGATCCCGTTTGCGGGCTGGAGAGACAGAGGGGCTGAGGCCCAGCACAACCAAGTAGGCCTCTTTTTCAGGATGTGTGGTAGGGGAGCCGAGGGGAGTGCCTTTGGAGGGACTGGTTAGTGCGCCATGCGGCCTCGGACTGTGGCTGCGTGTATGCCTGTGTGCCCCAGACCCAGTGGGTGTGCCCTCATCCCCCTGTGTGTGCGTGCCAGGAGGAGTGCGCTTGCCCTTACGTGGTGGTGTGCTGCCTGTGTCTGGTGGGGTGCGTGCTTGTGAATGTCTGTGTGTGCTTGGGACAGGTATGGGAGTGGGAAGTGTGGATGGTGCAGGGGTAGGGGGGGACGAAGCACTGCAGGAGACTCACTGCTGCCGTCAGTGAAGAGTCCATCGACCTCAGCAACATCCGTTGGTCAGACATCGCTGATGACATGCCCTCCATGTACGACACCATCTGTGTCATCATTCGGGTGTGGCCATGGAGGACATTCAGCAGCGATGTCTGGCCAACCTGCAACTGCCACAGAATGTCCACAGACTCTGCAGTGAGGGCAGCAGGGGGGACAGGGGCAGGGGGTGCGGTGCCTGGCACGAAGGAGACACGGTGTTGCCTAGCACAGACAGAAGGGACCGGAGCAACTGGGAGGGCGGTGATGGGAATGGAGGGGGCGGTGAGAGATGTAGTGCTGCTGCCAGGTTTCGTAGCAGCCTCCGCCCCCTAGAGGAGTTCAGCATCGGACCCGTCTGCGTCGTAGTCAGTGTTGTCACTAGACAGGTCCTCTGCCTGACTCCCCTTGCTCTCCGTGCCACTTGCTCCCGCAGACTCCGCAGCAGTGGTGGCAGCGTTACTGGATCCCTCCTCCACGCCCGTGCAGGTGTCTCCCTCGGTGTCCTCCGATGATGCTGTGGGCAAGGTGAAGAGACAGAAAAAAATCAGTCACCTGTATACAACAGACACATGAGTCCCAATAAAAATGTCACAGTGCATATCAGGAAATGCATCATGAGTAACATCTAGAATAGTCCGCACATATGTAACCCTGCACTCCCCGGTTGGTTGACCCACCATGCCACTTGGAAACAATGGAGATCATGACACAACAGCAAATAACTTGATATCGAATTATACTGAGAAGCTAGTGTCTGGGGACAGTTGAGCACAGCAAGAATATGAATCCATGCCACCTCTTGTTCACTGTGAACGAAACAGTATTGGTGCACCCCAGGCCACATAACATACCTCAATACTGAAGGTGTCCCCACACTCTGAGACCTGTGAGTACTTAGGAAACCATAGCCAAAAACATTGCAATCCCTTGGGACTCACAACACTTTACACAATGTACATGTTTAGAATGTGTGAATGTGCCACTTTGTGAACAGAAGACACATCTGCCTGTATGACAGAAGTCACACAATGAGGTGCACACAAAAATACATTGACACAGTCATTGTATGAGCTGGCAGCCGAATTCTAAAAAGCCACTGTAAATAAGAAATGGGTTATCAATAAGTACATATACATGGCACCACGGTGGTCTGGATGACTTGACACTCGTAAGTTTGTATCAGCAACAACCAAGAACTTACACACATACACACATGCAAACACACTGTGTGAACATGGATATGTATATTCAGAAAACAAGTGGTAATCAAACTGTGCCTTCCAGTGAAATGTGCCGGCGTGTCCACGGAAAGTGTAAAAGTACTTTCTTTTGCACTTCCCTGGGAGACATCTGTCATGCAGGCACATTATTGTCCTTCACAACCAACTAGCAAAAAGAAGCATAGGAAAAATGGAGACATGTTGACAAGTGTAGTGAGTGCCAAGGTACAATACTTATTGACTGAAAACTTGAATCATGCCACCTGTCACATGGCCATCCGTACCATGATGACACAGTTGGCAACACAGGACAATGCATTAGCTAATGGGCCTGCAATGTGTCGGGATAAGGAGCACCTGCACTGAGGAGACACTCTCATGGCAAGAAAGAATGTCCACACAGATGTCAGCACACACAGACCAAACTACGTAGCATCTCGCCCACACACTGGTGGCAAAAATGGATGAGCATGAGCCATGTATTTCCATTTTTGACACATGCTGCAAAGCACAAACATTAAACCCAGCAAAACATGACTGGGTCACTGCATGTTGCGTGTCAATGTGATTGAGACAGATCAAGAAGTGACACCTCTTAATCTGGGTTTACTCTAATGTGCATCAAGAATTCCTAAATGTACTCCACATCACCTCGTGAGGCTGCAAACACATATTTGTGACCAACAACCATCAACAGATAGTTGTACATAGACACACAGCCACTGCCCAGTGTGAGGATGCACAAGCAAAATGGGGTCAGCCTGTACAATGGGCACATGTAGCACACTTCAGATAAATACAAATGAGGCCAGGGAACTATGCCACAGAGGCCAAACTATGCTGAACACACAGAGAATGGGCACAGTGTTGGATGACACACATGATTCCGAGGCAAGGGTGTCTCAGGGGACTGTAGTGGGAACACTGCTCCATTGTCCTGGAATTATCTGACTGTAACCTGAGCTACCGTCCCGGCACTATGCATATCTCCCACTCATGCACATCATGTCTGAGGCCACAACATTGTTAATGCATGCTGCAAGTCTGTTCATTAGAAAACCCACACTCCTATGTTGAGACTCAGCATCATTGCCAACTAACATGGACACCCAAATGACTGTACAGGACAGGACACAGGCAAGGTAACAACACATGTCTCAGACCCCCCCCCCCACATGATGCAGAAAGCAATGTGCACTTGGATTAACTGGCAGCCTAGATGACCATGTGCAATAGTGATTACACACAGACCAGGGAACACATGTCATTTAGGGGAAGGGAGGAGGAACAGCACCGTTTGACTTTGGGGAACAGGATATGCACTGCACAAATTAACCCTCGCTGTGTATCCAGGCAACTGAGCACTTCCAAAAGCTGGTGACACACAACAAACACACATGTACCTAACCCCTTCCTGCTGCTGCAACTCCTGTAACCGCCTATCCAAGTCAGGAAAGACCACCGCCAGGACACGCTTCATCTGTTGGGTCAGTCGTCAGCCCCGCCGTGCTTGTGTGGAGGTGAGTCTTTCAACTGCCACCGGGCGATCCTCCGGGTCCAGCACCGGATGTCCTGCCAGCGTTTCCTCACCTGGGCGAGGCGCCGACTGCGACCCTCCACAGATCTCACGGCCCTGACTGCCTGCTTCCATATCTCCCCCTTGGCGTACGCGGTTACCTTTGAGGATGACAAAGTGAGACAACATCACTACACCTGCTCCATGTCACAGAGACACACATTTGAACATCTTTGATATGCAGAACAGGGCATATTATGCTGGCAACAAATTGCACCTTACTCATAGGGACATTAGCCTATGTGGAAGCCCCAATGCACTACATGGCATTTGAAGTACACAGGTGGCATGAGGGGTGCAACACACTCCATGATCATGGCACACACTGTGCATCACATGCAACACCAGGCTGATGGACAGCACCTCCAAGCAGTCACATGCCCCAGGCCACTGACGCAACCTCAGCAGAGTACACAGACACACACAAGCACAGATCAATCACCTCCCATTGCCAACAGCGGATACAAACCTCACTCTGCACATGTGCCACTTGCCTGTGGGGTCACAGGTGTGGTGCTAGCTCAGCAAGTCAGACACTCTGCACGGCTTACTTCTCACATCAGATGGGTGGAGCTGTTGCCTCCTCCATGCAGCTGGGGTGCAACACTCCACATAGACACTCACCTACATGACAAGGAACATTCACACACATCAATGTCCAGGGGGCGTACACATCATTTGGACACTCTCACAACAGCTCCACTCAACTCACACACATCTGTGGGTACAGTCACCTGTCACACCGGGGGGGCCATGGAATCACCTCTGGACAATAGGACAAAAATTGGCAAAAGGATTGGGCAGGCTGAATGTGCCATGCACTATGCAGTGAATGTCACAGTAAGCACAATGCAAGTGAGGAGTGCACACAGGAACTACATCATGCTCTGCATGGGAGACATAAGCCATTCCCCCCCCCCCCGGGACCCACGCTAAACAACATTGCATGTCTGTCACACCTGGACACAATGCCAGAAGTGACAGTCACAAAAAAGGGGCTCAGTCAAAGCTAGTGGAGTCAGCACTCACCTGCTCCCCTGGTCTCCCATACAGGCTGGGGTACTGTGGGAGGATTACATCAAGCAATGCCTCATTCTCCTCATGGGTGAAAGTCTGGGCCCTCTCCACAGTCCCTGACATGGTCCCAGAGGAATCACAAGCAGCAGCAGTGGTGTCGAGTGTAAGGTAGTGCAGGCAAGTGCCCTCTCATGGGTTCTGGCTGACTTACATCTGCCTTGCTGAGCTGTTTCATTTACAGGAGTACAGAGTGATTGGTCAGTCTCATTTGCATCCTACGTTTCCTCCAATCCCTTTAAACATACCCCAGTGAGGGCCTTTGCATGGTTCAAAATTTGAGCATGATGTGAAGTCAACAACCACTTTGCAACATTGTATTTAGTTGCCAACTGCCTATTCCAGGCCACATGATTGAAAATTTGAACTTGAAAATCAGTATCCATGACAACCAGCATGCATTTAGGCCCTAATACTTGTCCCTCATGTGTCCCTATGTAATTTAGCTATCCACACACAGGTACGGTGTGTTTCACACGTACTCCTACCGCACCAGTTGCACATTGCGTTTGCCACATATGTGTACAACCAGTGTGTAGACGTATGTGTGCGACCAGTGTGTACACCAACGTGTACACACTGGTAGTCCACGTACGTGGACTACCAGTGTGTACGCGTACGTGTCTGACCAGTGTGTACACGTACGTGTATGACCAGTGTGTATACGTACGTGTACACACTGGTAGTCCACGTACGTGTACACATTGGTAGTCCGTGTACGTGTACACACTGGTCATACACGTATGTGTACACACTGGTCGTACACGTATGTGTACACACTGGTAGTCCACATACGTGTACACACTGGTAGTCCACGCACGTGTACTCACTGGTAGTCCACGTACGTGTACACACTGGTCGTACACGTATGTGTACACACTGGTCGTACATGTACGTGTACACACTGGTAGTCCACGTACGTGTACACACTGGTAGTCCACGTACGTGTACAAACTGGTAGTACACATACGTGGACTACCAGTGTGTACACGTTTGTGTACACACTGGTCGTACACGTACATCTACACACTGGTAGTACACGTACATGTACACACTGGTCGTGTACGACCAGTGTGTAGACGTAAGTGTATGACCATTGTGTACACCAACATGTATACACTGGTAGTCCACGTACGTGTACACACAGGTAGTACACGTACGTGTACACACTGGTCGTACACGTACGTGTACACACTGGTCGTACATGTACGTGTACACACTGGCAGTCCACGTATGTGTACGACCAGTGTGTACACATACGTGTACACACTGCTCGTACACGTACGTGCACACACTGGTAGTCCACGTACGTGTACACACTGGTCGTACACGTACGTGTACACACTGCTCGTACACGTACGTGTACACACTGGTAGTCCACGTACGTCTACACACTGGTCGTACACGTACGTGTACGACCAGTGTGTACACATATGTGGACTACCAGTGTGTACACGTACGTGTACACACTGGTAGTCCACGTATGTGTACACACTGCTTGCACATGTACGTGTACACACTGGTAGTCCACGTACGTGTACGAGCAGTGGGTACACGTACGTGTACACACTGGTCGTACACATACGTGTATGACCAGTGTGTAGACGTACGTGTACGACCATTGTGTACACCAATGTGTACACACTGGTAGTCCACATACGTGTACACACAGGTAGTACACGTACGTGTACACACTGGTAGTACACGTATGTGTGTACGGTCCATACACACACCCGTACTCCGGCGGGAACACCAATGTGATGATACAGACCGTTCACACGCCCTCAGAGCGTGTGTACGGTGCGCTTCACAGCTTACACAGGTGATAGGAGACGCACACGAATGGAATGGAGGTGTCAGACTCGTGCACGGCTGTACATCAAGTCATAGTCATTGCAGTCCTACATGTGCAGGGCCTAGGTGTGTCAGGCAGTGATGTGGCACATGTCTCCTCATGTTTTAGCACAATAGATGTGTGATGACCTGTGTACACATGTCATGTGTGATGGGGCAGTATGTGGCACACTACCCCTTCCCACAATGCACATGTGTGCATGTAGTACAAACGTGTCAAGCACTGCATCACTGGTATGGCACAGTCACCAACACCCACAAATGTCCCCTGATGCCAGGGACAGGGACACTAACACCTGACATCTAAGTAACAGCGTGCCCCGATGTGACTATGTCCTGTGTGTGTCATGTGTTCCCATGACCTTGCTGGTGTTGTTCCGTCAACTGCATCTGCTGTCGCTGCATCCAACATGTGTCTGTGTGTAGATGGGCATGGCACACATATACCCACACCATGCCACATGTGGATTCACACGTTACGTGTGTCTGGATGCTTCAAAGATGATATTATGACATGAGGACATATCTGCGCCGTATCCATGTCTGTGTTTTCGTTTTTCACGTGTACCCCTTCATTGCTATGTGTATGATCTGTACAATTCCAATGACATGTGACCTGTGCGTCTAGATTGCCGCCAGCAGTATGTATGAGATGACATCCTTCAAATGCAGATATGTGGATGTATGTCACTCCTGTGATGTCTCTGGCTGTTCACTTACACTGGCCCACAGCTAGTTTTGGGCCATGTCATGTAGAACGTGACTATCAATGGGTGTAGCTGGCTTGTCCTAGGAGTATCACCTGGCTGGCATACGTGTCCTGGATGTATAGCACAGACCTGACTCTATATTTAGCAGATGTGCAGTAGCAGTTGAGCATGTGCTCAGTTCATTGACATTGATGTTGTTAGGTACTCACTCTTCGTTCTTCCTTCCAATTATCTACAGGGCACCGCCTCTCCCCCGACCAATGCCAGACTTGGCTGCCATGAGGGAACGTGACTGCATAAGACGTTACCGCTTCTCGCAACAGTTGAGTGAGAACTTGACCGCAAAGCTTGAACAACACCTCCAACCGCGACACAGGTATCCTACTGCGCTGACCCCCAAGATAAAGGTGATGGCAGCCCTACATTTTTTTGCCACCTGTACGTTTCAATTCACCATAGCTGATGTGGGTGGCATGTCACAGACCATGTTCTGCCGTGTCCTGCATGATTTTTTAGAAGCCATGTTGGAGCACCTGGATGAATTCATCCATTTTCCAACTCGTGAGCAGTTGACAGGTGTCAAGGGTGAGTTCTATGCCCTGGGAGGGATGCCCCATGTCATTGGGTCTATTGATGGGACACATGTGGCTTTGGTACCACCACAGGCACAGGAGGTCGCCTATCGCAACCGCAAACATTACCACTCTATAAATGCCCTTGTGGTGTGTCTTGCTAACATGCTGATTTCCCATGTCTGTGCACGTTTTCCAGGGTCAGCACACGATGCCTACATCATGAGGCATAGCAGGGTGCCACAAATGATGCTGGGGATGCACAACGAACGAGCATGTCTTGTTGGTGGGTATACTCTGTTTGTCCTCTGTTTTGCGCTATTTTAGTATCTTACGGCATCTCCTGACCCACTTCTTTACATGATGTTTCCATGTAGGGGACTCTGGCTATCCCAACATGCCATGGCTGATGACACCACTCCCCAACCCTAGAACAGCTGCAGATCACCATTACAACAACGCACATGGGCAGACCAGGCGAGTGATTGAGAGGACGTTTGGCCTCCTGAAGAGCAGATTCCGGTGCCTTCACAAGACAGGCGGGTCCCTCCCATATGCACCGGTGAAGGTCTGCAAGATCTTCCTCATGTGCTGCATGCTGCACAACATGGCAGTGGAGAAGGCTGTGCCACTCATCCTGGATCCGGATGAGCAGGAACAACCACCCGTGGAGGATGAAGGGCTTGGTCACGAGGCAAGTGACGATGAGGAGGAGGAGGAGGACGACATCCGGCGTCAGCTCATATGCAACTTCTTCTCATAATGGTGAGTCCATGGGTCTGAGTGTGCACGGCTGGAGCCTTGTGTGGCATGTGTTGCAATGTGTGTGTCCAGCTGACTGTATGCTAAGTGACTTAGATGTGTGTTCAGATGTGTCACTCGAGTGATGATGTCCTTCCACACATTTTAGCTTAGACACTCAATTGTAATATAGCATGGTGACAGACTTATTCCTGTAGAGTAAATTACCATGCATGCGGATGACAATCTCTTCCCTGACTTCTTGTGTGTCTGTCATCCCCAGGTTGTTTTGCATGCTGTCTGCTCGTGTCATCGGTGGGCTCCTGCTATTCCTCATGAGTATTGCAACGTGTGCTGAATCAGCGTCCCATGCATGGACATGGGGAAAAGTCTATTTGGTTAAGGATTGCTGCACGGCATTTTGGTGTTGGTAGGTGTTTGTAATGTGTGGGCACTGCTCCTGTGCATGTTGTGTTACTATACATACATGTCGACTCACCATGGGGCACATGACATGTTGCATGACTCCCATGTATTGATAGTCACCCTTCGTAGCAGTCATCTGTGATGGGACTGTGGATTCTGATGAAGGCATCAATGTGTGTACAACCTCCCTCTGAAATATACGGGATGCTACGGGTGGACATAGTGTGGGACATCCCCATTAGAGGATAAATGGGGAATTGAAGCCCCTCCGTGTGCAGCAGGGGGTGTTTTGCTCACACACTTCACTTGTGTGCCAGTTCAATGGATTTACAGCATCTGTGTTGTGAAGGGGTGTCCAGTGTAGGTCCCACATGTTCTGCCAAATGACCTGTGAGTCTGTTCCTATTGATGCATTTCCCTAGGTGTGAACCTGGGTAATAAAGGTGTACCTCACCCTCCAAGGTGGCTCATCTCTGTCAACTCTGGTCTCTTGCCACTTTGCATGCGGCATCTCTGGCATAGTTGTCAAAGATTGGGCATATGAGTCTATGTGTAGTTTAGCAACATGCATGCAGTTCTTCAGGGATTAGAATATCCATTGTGCATGATGTCCATGGTTGTGTATGTATTTGTGCATGTTGGTTGCCACAACAGACCGTCAACCCCTGCTGAGCGTGTGTATCCTGTGCGCAGCTCGTCCTTCAGTTTAATTATCCGGTGTCAGTCATCTTTGGGGATTGTGCATCCATTGTCTCTGGGTGTGCCATGGGAAACCGGACACTCCTCCTTTACATACGCCTGTTGCAGTAGTCCTTTCTGACATCCTTGTCTTTGTGTGCAACTAGTGGCATAGTTTCCAGGTCATGCCGCCTGCTGCTGCAGCCCCTGCAGCGAGGGCACAGAGAGTTTACAGATTCGGCAACACACACACCTCAAAGATGCTCCTCCCTTCCTCCCTCCACCCATTCATTTGTCTGGCATCAGCTTGTCTGTGCCACTGTTGTGCCCACGCGGTGCCAAAGGCTGGACCGTCAGCACATGCAACATGCACATTGCACGAACCTCATGTCCTTACATGACCCACATCACACTACAGTCTGATGTTGCAGCCACCCTCCAAGCATTGTCCATCCAAGGAGCTACCGCCTGCTCTCAGGCATACCCTAGGCGCAAACACGACACCTTTGCATGATGATTGTGCAACTCCAACTGCCTACACAGCACTGCCCCGCCTTCCAGGCCCTGTCACACCAACCAGGTAATGTCCCTCCTACTCCCCACCGGCTCCGTACACCAGCAAGGCCATGGGAGTGGGACTCAAGCCTTCAGTATGTAGTATAGTGGCATACTCTGGCACATGGCCCAGGTATCATCTCACAGTGTGTCAATCCTCCATGTGTCCAGGTCCCCCTCACCGGCATCACATGCACACAGCACCTCTTCATCAGCTCGTATGCCATTGACAGCCAGGTGCTCCTCACCCTCACCAAAGACACTGCCATTGGCAGTTCCAACATTCAAGAAGGCATGAGATCCATTGATGGATGGCTGAACATCAGCCACCTGAGGCTGAACTTGTACAGGACTGAGGTAATCACCTGAGGATTGTCCCCTTACAGGTGGGTCAACTGCTTGTGTCCCACCGCAAGAGCCCTGCACATGCACCCAGTGGCCACGCACACAAGATGGTGTGCATCATGGAATTGTCACTCACATTTACCATGCTAATCACCAGTTTCTGTACCTCAGGGTGCAACACCCTCTGCATGATGCACATGATCCACAGATAGATCCACTCCGGGGAAAGACAGACCATGCCCCAGGAGCACGACACCAGCCGTGTCAACTATTGCCCCACCCTCTACGGAGCAAGTACATCCTAACACCCGGGAAATCAGTCCATATCCAGGCTGCATGTGCACACCTCAGCTTCAACATCCTGCGCCCCAGCCACATCACCGTCCACCAGAGATAGCTGCAATGTATCACTGTGTGCTGCAGGATGACCTTCTGACTCCTCACCCACACTCAGGAGGCAGGACACAACCCCAGACCCCACACCAACCTTGGCCGTCTGTCATCCGAGACCCCGTTGTGCCAACTCCGTGCATCCAACCTTGCCCTGGCCACCATTCTTCACATCCACCGTACTCCAGCATGCTGGACATAGTTCTTCCACCTGGCAAGACATACCTGCTACTCCCTCCCCGGCAACATCCACCTGAGCCATGACCTCTACGCCTTCAGGATACTCTTCCCAATTGGTCAGTCCGCACAGTAATGCATGCCCCCCCTCAGCATCTTGAGGCCATCACGGGTGAGTATTGTGCTCCATGTCTGTATAGTATGATACATTGTGACCCATGTGTGTCCTGTCCCAGACTCAGATTCCAGGATATGGATGGCTGGAGTTAGTTCAACACTCATGCATAGTTTGACACTTCCCCACACGTAGGTTTTGTACTCATGCAAAATGAATGCAACATGTAATTGTAGAAAAAGAGATTTATTCTCGATGGGGGGCCTGTTTAGTGTGGACAAATAGGTGCTATACAGTGTGCATGGAATCCAAAGTTCACAGGGGGAGATGGCATCCTTGACAGTTGGAGTCATCAGAGTCCAGACCACAGTGTTGGTCATCATTGGTCAGACTGTGACAAGCAAGTCCATGTGGCAGAGAATGTCATTGGATGAGGTGCTGCTGTGGGAGATGTGGATGGTCCGCTGCCTCTCACGGTCTTTTCCATGGACGACCCACCTTCCTTGCGGGACCCTCAGATGCAGGCCTTGACGATGCTTGGGATGCTCCGTCGGATGAATCCTCCTCCTCCTCCCTCCCTGTGGCTGGTGCTGGTCTTCGCCTAGTAGCACAGGGAGGGTTGCCCATGTTGTCAGCGATACGACGGAGTGAACGGCTTATGTCCGTTTGCACCGCCAGGAGCTCAGCCAGTCTTGCCTCCATGCGTCCTTGGTGTTGTTGTTGACTGGCGTGTTGCTCGGCCTGCTGGTTCTTAATCTCGTTGAGGGTCCCCACTACCTGGCTGATGCCCCTGGTGTCACGCCGGTATGTCTCCAAGATGTGGCGTATGTGTGACATACCGGTTCCCTCAGCTGGCTGGTCAGGTTCGCGCCTCCGCCTGCCTCCACTCCCACCACCCCAGCCCACACGAGCCTGGCCTGCTGTTGTGGGCACATCGGGTCTACCGGACCCCTGAGGGATGGCATTTGCAGGTTTATCTGCCTCCTCCTGGGTGGCCGGAGAACCTTGTCCTCCAGGTCAGACTGGCTCAGTTGTTCTGTGCGGGCAGGGCTCCTGGGTGTCTCCTGGGATGTGGCAAAAATGGGGGTGGTGGTTGGCACAGATGTACCTGACGCAGGTGCTGCAGGGGCTGGGGCACCAGAGGGTCCAGGTTGGTTGGGGTCATCCACAGAGTGCTGAAAGTCGTCGCTGCCGGTGGGATCATCTTCCTGCCGAGCCTGGGCCTGTGATTGTTCCCCCCCAGTGTTGGGGGGAGATCCATGACGTTGCCCTGTGTGTGAGAGAGAGACAATGTTAATGCTGTTTCATGCGACATCCATGTTTCATACATGTTCAGGTTGCCACAGTTCCTCCAGGTAGTTGTATGTGCCTAGCATTCACATCAATGTTCACTTGTGGATGGGTATGTTGCAGGGGACTGATTGAAAGGTTATCCAGGGTCTTTGACATGTTGCATTTGGCCTTGGATGCTTTTTTGGCTGAGGCTTGATATTGTCACATGTCCATTGTGAGAGTGTGTGACTCCCTTGGCTGCCCTGGGGGTGTGTGCTTGTGTGAGGGGTGAGTGATCATCACTCAGCCCGACGCTGTTCAACATCCACATGGCCCCCCTCACACAAGTGGCCCGCCACCACAACCTCTAAGACATCTCCTACGCTGACGACACCCAGCGCATCCTCTCCCTCACCAAGGACCCTCACACCGCCAAGACACACATCCACGAGGGTCTGAGGGCCATAGACGAATGGATGCGGAGTGGCCATCTGACACTGAACTCGGACAAGACAGAGGTCCTCATCCTGGGAACCACACCCTCAGCCTGGGACGACTCCTGGTGGCCAATCGCTCTGGGGACATCACCGACACCCACCAAACACGCACGCAACCTAGGATTGATCCTCGCATCCTCCCTCCCCATGTCCAAGCAGGTCAACGGCATCTCCTCCTCCTGCTACGACACCCTACGCACGCTCCGCCGGATCTACTGGTGGATCCCGACTTAAACAAGTAGAACTGTGACACAGGCCCTCGTCAGCAGCTGACTGGACTACGCCACTGCACCCTACGCAAGACTCCCATCCACACACCAACGGCGGATACTACGCTTCTGCAACGCCTCGGCACAAGTGATCGTCAATGCCCCCCACCACAGCCACATCACCCCCACCTGAGAGACCTGCACTGGGTCCACATCGACAAGAGGATCACCTGTAGGCTCCTCAGCCAAGCACACAAGGCACTCCACAACCATGGACAAGCCCACCTGCACATCAGACTCAGCTTCTACACCCCCACCCGCAAGCTCCGCTCCGGCATGCTCACCCTCGCAGCTGTCCCCCGCATCCAACGTACGCCCGCCTGCAGCAGATCCATCTCCTACCTCGCCGCCAGGAGCTTGAACACCCTCCCAACCCACCTGCGACTGACCCAATACCTACTTGCCTTCAGGAGACTCCTCGAGACCTGGCTCTTCGAGCATTGGTGGAACCCCGCCCCCCACAGCACCTTGGGACCCTCACAGGTAAGTAGCGCGCCTTACAAGTGCCCTGATCGATTGTTGATTGATTGACGGTGCCTGCTGGTGGGTGTGGTGTGATTTGGCAGTGGGTCTCCCAGGTGATGTATCTGTCCCACCATGGCGCATGCTGCCATGTCAGTGTGTGTGAGTTCCTGCCCTAGATTTCGGAGCTTGTTGTGTTTGTGTTCGAGTTTGCAGTTGTCACAGGAGGGCCTTGTGCTGCCTACAGCAGGGCCAAGTGTCAGCTACCTTGTCAGTACTTTGCCAGTCCCTGTGCATTGCGCATGGTGCATGTGTGTGTACCTGGGCCATATGGGCTGAGGGCAATGGTGTCTGTTTCTGAGTTGTACAATATGTTTAGTGATCCCCACCCTCCCAGCATCCCGGACATCCAGTCTTGGGTTTGTGGTTTGTGTAGGCTGGGACATGGCATGACCTTGCTTTGTAAATGGGGCATACTCATGTTAGTGGCCTGAGCGTTGTTTAGAGTGTGGTTGTGTCAGGTGAGGGCTTGGGGGTAGGTGAGTGCATTTGTTGTAGTTGGGGTGTGGATGCCATTCCCCCCTTGTTACGTGAGTTGTTTGTGTACTCACCAGGCTCTCGGACTCCTTCGACTCCGTGTACTCCCACCGGCGGGAGCAGGGCCATCACCTTCTCCTCCCAGGGATGGTAATGTACCGGTCTGCGGGGCAGCCCACCTCCTGTGATGTTACTCTGGGGGTATTCCTCGTTCATTTTGCGCTTGACTGCCCTGCGCAGATCGTACCACCTGGCTTGACATTCATTCCTGGTCCTTCTGATGGGCGCAACAGCATTCACCCGATCGACGATCCTCTAGTTTTTTGGGATATGCTGGTCTGTCTGACCAATGTTCCAAACAGCTGTGGCTCGACTCTGATGATTTCGTTGACAAGGATGCTCCTCCGTTGTGAACTTTGGATTCTTGTCTGTGAGCATGGTGTGGGGTGTGGGTGTGGATGGTTGTGGGTGTGTGGGTGTGAATGTGTAGGTGTGTGTGTATGTGTGGAGGGGTTCTGTGTGAAGGAGGTTGTGTGAAGGTGTGTGAGTTAAGGTGTATGAGTGCAGTTGTTTGTGTGTGATGTCTGTCGCAAAGGCTCATGGTTTGTGTTTGTGGGCCCTTTTTATTGGTCCATTTGTGGGTGTGGCTGTGTTTGAACTTTTAGTGGGTGTGTTATAAGAGGTGGTTGTGATTTTGGGCCTCTGTTTGACTGTTTGGATGTGCCAGGTCAGTCTTTTAGTTGTTTTTTGTCCTGTAGACGTGTTTTGTGGTGTTGTGCGAGTCGAATTGACGGTCCTTGTGCTGATTTACAGTGTCCTGGTTCAGTACGAGTCTTTTTCGCGTAGGTAAGGTGCGTCCATGGCTATGTTGTTGTACAGTGTTCACATGTGCAATGGTGTTGTACGACTCGTACATACGCGATGCTGGGGTACGGTGTTGGGGTACGGTGCGTCCAAGTACGGGGCTGGAGTGGGGGTACGGGGCGTACATACGTGGGTGCTGTGGTGGGGGTACGGTGCTTACATACGCGTGTGCTGGGGTACGGCGCGTATATGAGGGGATGCTGGGTTACGGTGTTGGGGTACGGTGCATCCGAGTACGGGGCTGGGGTGGGGGTACGGCGCTTATATACGCGTGTGCTGGGGTGGGGGGGTACGGCGCGACCATACGCAGGTGCTGGGGTACGGCGCGTACATGCGCAGGTGCTGGGGTGGGGGGGTATGACACGTACATACGCGGGTGCTGGGGTGGGGGGTACGGCGCGTACATGCGCGGGTGCTGGGGTGGGGGGTATGACCCGTACAGACGCGGGTGCTGGGGTGGGGGGTACGGCACGTACATGCGTGGGTGCTGGGGTGGGAGGGTACGGCACGTACATACGCGGGTGCTGGGGTGGGGGGTACGGTGCGTACATGCGCGGGGTGCTGGGGTGGGGGGTACGACCCGTACATTCGCGGGTGCTGGGGTACGGCGCATACCGGCGCGGGTGCTGAGGTGGGGGGTCCGGCGCATACATACGCGGGTGCTGGGGTACGTCGCGTACATGCGCGGGTGGGGTGGGCGGTCCGTACGACTCGTACCCCGGGCCCAAGTGTACGGGGGTAGTGGTCATACAAAGTTTGCTCCGTACGGGACGTTTTCCATACGCTTGGGGATTCGGAACGCCAGTACGGATCGGACTTGTGCGCTCGGACTTCAGTTTAACGACTCGTACGTAAATCTGTCCGGGGACGTCTCGTAGACTTTTCCCGAAGCAATTCGTATGTATTTTTACAGTACGAATCGTACTTCGCCATTTGTACGGGACTTGTACGACTCGTACGTAAAAAAATACGGATACGAGTTGTACGGGAACATTTTTTTACCCGATCAGAATCGGCACCTAAATGTGTATTAAAATACAACATTGGCTATTTGTTTTGCTAGAATTCCTTGGAGGAGAGTCCTAAACTTCCTGCAAAAGTTGTTAAATACTATTATGAATACATTAATGTTAGAGGCCCGGTGTGATTTAAATTGAGCTGTGCTGTATCAGCAAACAAATTAACCCCTTGCATTATACCACTATAATGACAGGATGACCCACAAGCAATTTGACTGAATTTAGCTGTACCTCCAGCATTTGGGGTGTGAGCCCACGACCCCCCACTTTGTGTCTAGTTGCGCCCCTGTGTAAGTGTATAATATCTAATTTAAAATACTAACGACGAGTTGGCTGGATCACTATAGAAACACGTGTGAAAGAAAATGTATTGGATGTATTGAAGGCTTGTGGCTGGAGACAAGTGGATTGAAAGAACTGTTGATGAAAGTGCATTCAGCAGGAGAAAACGGATTCAAGAAGACATTTTCACGACTTTCATGAGGCCTTAATTGGAAGGTTTCTACACTGCTGTCAGTGAGGGAGATTATAAGCGGCTCACCGTTGAGGCTTACTGTTGCAGCACCGCATTGTTTAAACCTCTTTTGCTTCCTTGTAACAGAGTAGACAGAGGCAAGGGGAAGTATCCTAGCAACTCCCCTCGCTGCTATCATCAAGAGATTAGTAACATCAAAAAGTGAAAAAGATCTTCAAAACATTACATCATTGTACTATTTATTTTGGAAGCTGCGCTCTTGCTTTAGGGTTGTTGGAAACGGCCCTTTTTGCAGGGTTATCCCCAAACTTTTTGCTTCTTCCTCCTTTATTTTTTCTGACCCGTGGTTGTTGGCAATAGGACTCTGGGCACTTTACCACTGCTGATCAGTGCTAAAGTGCATATGCTCTCTGTATAAATTGTTATATTGATTGGTTATCCATGATTGGCATATTTGTTTCACCTGTTAGCCCCTAGTAAAGTGCACTGAGTGTGCCAGAGCTGGTGATTCAAATGCTACTAGTGGGCTGCAGCACTGATTGTGCCACCCACAGGAGTAGCCCTAAAATGATGTCTTAGGCCTGCTTGCAGTGCCTATGTGCAGTCCAGGACTGCCATGTCGACCTGGCCAGTGCACCCACTGACCAGGCCTTATCCTTCCTTTTCTGTACATGTCAGGCATCCCTATGGTGGCCCTAGGTACCCCCCTGGGCTGGGTGCAGTGTATCTGAAAGGTAGGGCATGTACTGAGGTGTGTAACATGCCCTGGTAGTGAATTACAGCCATTTTCGTTTTTCACTGCTGAGAGGCTATCTTGCCCATAGGATAGAATGGGGAAGGCTGTTTACATGCCTATCTTCCCATACATAAGGCCAAGATAGAAAATCCAAGTTTGGTATCTCTGTGTTCAGAATTTAATTATACATCTTTTTAGCAAGATGGTTTTTAAATTCACTGTGTGAGAATGGCACTTTTTAGAAAGTAGCTATTCTCCTGTTTAACCTTCCTGTGTGCCTGTGTGCTGGTTGGCTGACTGGTGTCATGTGGGCCAGGTGGCTCCAGGAGCCTGGATGAGTCAGCAGCAGGGTGAATAGGGAGATCTGCTTTAGATGAGTGGGAGGAGTAGTCCCTGGGTTTGAATAGGGCTGGCCCTGCCAGCACAAAGCTGGCTCCACCCCCTGCTGGCCAGGCTGAGGACTCTGCCTCTACTGGCACAAAAAAGGCTCCACCTCCTGCTGAGCGTCTAACGACCCTGCCCCTCACTCTGAAAGGAAAAAGGTGCTCCAGAGCAGAGCACACCCAGGAACCGGTTTGAGCAGGGGAATCCCCCCACTGAAACAAAGAGAGACAAAGACTTGGAGGGGTATAAGAAGAGGACCCCTGACACCTAAACTTTAGATCACTTTGGAACTAAGAAGAAACCTCTGCCAAGGAGAAAGCTGAAAAGGACTGAAGAGGAGAAGACTGCCTGCTTGCTGTTTTGCTTTGCTGCCAAGGAGAGGGGAAGGACTTTGCTGTGTCCCCTTCTTTTGATTCTGATCTCCAAGGGCCTGAGAAGAGCTGGCTCCCTGTTAAGAAGTCCCAGGAACAAAAGGACTTCACCACCAGCTCCCCTGGAACTCTGCTGAAGGAGTTCTGACCTGCCTTGGAGCGCTTGCCCAGTCTTGGGGCCTCAGGAGGTCGTTTTTGCTGTGTTTGGGAGCTGGGAAGCAGAAGCGTGAAAAAGAGTAACTGGTACCCAACGCATCATCCGATTGCGTGTCGCAAGAACGAGAGTGCGAGGGAAATTTCATCGCGGCGTCATCGCAGCACCCGGAGTCCCCGCATCGCCGAGTGCGTCGAGCATCGTCCCGGTGCGAGAAGATTTCTGACGCTGCGAGGGTCGTCGCAGAACCAGTTTGCGGGCCGCACCACTGCCGGTGCGTGAAAGTATCCAGTCGCTGTGTGCGTCGACGCAGAGTCCCGTTCCGTGGCGCATCGAGAGTTGCGGCGCCGGAGGTCAACGCTGCGCCGCGCATCGTGCCACATCGAAGAGTGTCGCATCGAACCTGTGCGTGAAGCTTCCCCCTAAGAAACCTACGCAACGAAAGCCAAAGTCATCGCATCCTCACCCTACAGATCGGAGCCGGCGCATCCACCTCTGCTGCGTGAAGCAGGGCT
The DNA here is from genome assembly GCF_964204655.1 of Triturus cristatus. Classification (NCBI taxonomy): domain Eukaryota; kingdom Metazoa; phylum Chordata; class Amphibia; order Caudata; family Salamandridae; genus Triturus; species Triturus cristatus. The sequence continues at coordinate 789,785,264 of NC_140580.1, forward strand.
GCTGCAAAGCCTCCCCAGGATCTCAGGAGTATCGCATCGCCTTAGCCATCTTCCTTGTTATAGCTTTTGGGAACCTTATCGCAATGACAGGTACTGTTGGGCACGAAAGTGTCGCATTTTGTGCATTGAGAGTCGCATTGTGCGAGACACTGACTTTTACATCCTGGAGTACTTTCTGCAAACTCTTGAACTATCTTTAAAGTAACCTTTTTGAATTATATGTTGGTTTGTCTGTAATACTTGGTCTTGTGAAGTTTTTAGTAAAGATACCTTATTTTTCTAAAACTGGTGTGGAGTAAATCTGTGGTGTTTTCACTGTGTTACTGTGAGTGTTGGTACAAATACTTTACACATTGCCTTCGATAGCCTAGACTGCTCAGGCCAAGCTCCCTAGAGGGTGAGCAGGGGTTATCTTAACAGCATATCCCCCTTTCCCTGACTAGAAGCAAGGGTCCCTACTTGGACAGTGGTACCTACCCTGCCAACTAGAGACCCCCAGATCTAACAAGGGTCATGCGTGGAGTTGTACTAGCATACAGTCTAGGACAGGGCGCACAGCCAGCAGGAGGATCATATTTGGATTGGCTCACATTAGTCCCTAGCCTGGTGCGTGCGCATCCCAGCAGGTACCTGATTCTCTTGCGACGCTTTTAATGGCTGTTATTCACAGGAAATATTATTTCAGCTTTTTGTTGAAAAAATCAATTATTTTCACTATTTAATTTGCACTATTTAACGCACATTGCCAATCAGTTCATTAATTGTGCATTGGCGATTTAAAGCTATAAATTTGGTATGAAGCCTACCTAATGATGGTTATTGAAATTTCTTCCAGATCTAATTATAAACAGATGCTCAATGAACTAGTCCTAAGGAGGGTGAAGAAAGGGCACTGTTTACTCTTGCATCTTCTATTTTATTCCAATTGTCTCAGTGAACTAGTCCTTTCGGCGAAGAAGAGATACTGCAGTTTTGGGAATTATCTATACATTATACATACAGCAGTCATGAGGGCCCAGGATTACTCATTACCACATTCCCAAACAGTTTGGCTTGCAGGTGATGAACCATAATTAAAATGGCATGATTGGAAGTCGTGCTTTTTAAATTTTAAATTATTTGGCTACCATAGACGAAGATGGAAAAATGGACCCAGAGCGGAAAAAGCAAATCGTTTTACTTCAGTGGGCCCTAAGGATTTGAAAGTATATGAACATATGCAAAATATTCAAGGTGGTGGCAATGTCAATGTTTTTGATAAAGCCATTCAATTATTTTGCACCTAATGTATCCATAGGCATTGTTAGATATGAATTATTTCAGAGAAAGCAAGAAGCAAACGAGAGCATGAATTAATACGTTGCAGTTTACTGTAAATTATCTCTTGATTTTAAATTTGAGAGTGTACAAGAATAGCTAATTCATGATCAGGTAGGTGTGCATAATAAGGATCCCACAATCCTGGAGAGATTTTGGGTTAACCGTGATGCATAATTGCAAGATATTTTAGCCATTGTTAGAAAAGCTGAATTGTCTAGTCGCAGTGTTAAAGCAGTGAAGGCTGAACTTCGCAGTTCACAAGATGAAGTAATAGGAAAGATCAAAGGTAAATAGAAAAGTCATGTATCTGAGAAAAACAATAAATATTGTAAGGAAAAAAAGTAGTACCTAGAGTAAATCCTAGGTGTTATCGATGTGACAGTGATTCACACTTTGCTTACAGCAAATCTTGCCCGGCTGCTAAGGCAAAATGTTGATTGTTTGGTAGGGTAGGGCATTTTGCCAAGGTTTGTAAGGAAAAGAAGAATGTCAAAGTCAAATGCATTGAGAAGGAAGATAACTCGGATAAGGAGGAGCAAATCAATAGGATAGTTAGTGCAAAAGATGTGTTTGTTTTGAATGTAAGTGAGCATTGGTGGAGTGGAAGTCCAAATGTATGCAGATTCAGGATCTCCATAACCATTATGCATGAGCATGTATGGAAGGGAAAGTTTGTAAACTGCATAGGAGAAAAGTTACATCCCACAGACATTTGCCATGAAGGGTTTTCTGGTGAAAAAATTGATATGTTAAGTTATAGACCACTAATGTTTAGATTTAAAAACATGAAATGTCAAGGAAAACTTTATATTGCAAAAAAGGGGCCGTCTGTGTTGGGATGGCATGATCAAGGTAACTTACACATGGTGCTAAACACAAACAGTTCAGAACCTGTGATAATTGTGGATGACAGTGAGAATGGATGTGATGCTTGAGAAATTTCCTAATGGCAATCTCACAGGTTTTGCGCAATCATATTGTACTAAAAAACGACGTGAAGCCAAAAATTCACACGGCTAAGACTATTCCTATTCTATTAAGGGAAGAAGTACCGAATTAACTTGATAAACTGTTAAGTGCTGATATAATTGAAGAAGTGGAAATGTCTGAATGGATTTCACCATTTGTGGTTGCCAGACGTAATAATGGTAAAATCAGACTATGTATTGATTTGCGCTTTCTTAATAATAATATTGTAGGGAACAAGTTCTCACTGCCAAAAATCCCTGAAATGCTCGCATTAATCAATAGAGTAAAATGGTTCACATCAATTGATTTATCCGTGGCGTACCATCAAATATCTTTACATGAGGATCGCAAAAATGTTACAGCGTTTATCACACTAATGGGATGCTATCAGTTTAAAAGAATGCCTTTTGGGTTAACGTCATCCACAGCAGTATTTCAGAGATTAATGCATCAATTGTTTGGCAGAGTGAAAAATGTAAAGTGCTTCCAGGATGATATTTTAATTTATGGCAAAGATGGACAGGAACGTGATGTAATCTTAAATAATGTTTTAAAGATCCCAAATGAAAAAAAATTTAACTATTGAATTTTCAAAATGCAAATTAGCATTATTTTTGGTGACATATGTAAGCCATGTGATGAGTGAGGAGGATATCTCTCCCAAACCTGATTTGGTAATAGCAATAAGCAATGCTCCAGCTCCAAAAAACAAGGAAGAATTAAGATAATTTTGATGTAGTGTAGAATTTTATTCTAAGTTTAGGGTAGTGTAAGTTAGGGTGCAGGGTTTAGGCCTTAGGGCAGTGAGAGGGGAATGGGTAGTTGGGTTAGTTTTTAGGGCGGGGTCGGGGTAGGTTTTAGGGCAGTGGAAGGGTTTGGAGTAGTTTAAGGGACAGTGCAGGGGGTGGGGTAGTGTAGGGTTTTAGGCCTTGGGGCAGTGGGAGGGGAATTGGTAGTTGGGATTGTTTTTAGGGCTAGGCGGGGGTAGGGTAGGTTCTAGGGCAGTGGAAGGGGTTGGGGTAGTTTAAGGGACAGCGCAGGGAGGTGGATAGTGTAGGGTTTTAGGTCTTAGGGCAGTGGGAATGGAATGGGTAGTTGGGGTAGTTTTTAGGGCTGGGGTCAGGGTAGGTTTTAGGGCAGTGGAAGGGGTTGGGGTAGTTTAAGGGACAGCACAAGGGGGTGAGGTAGTGTAAGTAAGGGTGCAGGGTTTTAGGCCTCAGGGCAGAGGGAGAGGAATGGGTAGTTGGGTTAGTTTTTAGGGTGGGGTCGTGGTAGGTTTTAGGGCATTGGAAGGGGTTGGGGTAGTTTAAGGGAAAGCGCGAGGGGCAGGGGTGGGGGGATGGTCAGGGGAAGGGGGAGTAGGGGCAACCATAGCCACACATACCCCTTTACCATTCATGCCTATACCACGAAATTTCATGGTAAAGGCATCCGTGGTAAAGGAATGCATGGTTAAGAAGCATTCGTGGTTGGACTGCGTGGTAGAGGCACACGTGGTAAAACTATTCGTGCTTTTATCATACAACCATCAGACAACTATTAAAAAACAAAAAGAAGGTTTGTTGGTTCCCTAAATATCAGAAATAATTTGAAGAGATAAGGAATGCTATTATCAAACCTCCTGCATTAAGAAGTTTTGATCTCAAATTGGAAAATGTTGTTAGTAACAAGCGCTTGGGGAGAGTTTTAACACAAAAAGATTCCAAAGGATTAGGAAGAATAATGGCATATGCGTCAAGAGCGTTGCCACCAATGGAAGAAAGATTCTCTGTTATAGAGAAAGAAACGCATGCTTGTGTGTAGGCGTTAGAACACTTTAGACCTTTTGTATGGGGGAAACCATGCATTGTAAGAATGGATCATAAACCACAGGTTAAAGTACTGACAACTGAAGGGATGTTTAGAGTATCCATAAGAATAACAATGATGTTCATGAGATTGCAAGATTTCATCTATAACATAGACTATGTTCCAGGTAAAATCAACATTATGGCAGATTTTTTCCAGAGTGACTTTTGATATTCAAGAGTATGAGAAAACAGTGGGAGGACTTCCGCATTGCCCTGGTTCATGATCCAAGGATTAATGGTATAAAGAAAGAAGAATGGAATAGAGAGTGTGCTAAGGATGTTGTATAAGCAGAAATTAATTAGTTTCACAGAACTAGGTTGGCCTAGGAAATCTGAATTATCCACTGAGTTGAAGCATTTTTGGGAAGTAGAAAACGATTTGTCAGTGGTAAATGACATTTTGAAAAAGGGTGATAATATCTTTCTACAAGTTACATTAAGAAAACATTTTGTCGATTTGTGTCATGAGGGTCATTGAGGAATTGTTAAGAATAAACAACTAGCGAACAGTTGGTATTGGTGGCCAGGTTTAGATGTGTTTGTGGAAAGGATGGTTAGAGAATGTTATGCATGTTCCAATTCTGACAAATCCTTAAGGACTCTTAGACCAAGTAAATGTGAACCAATTGTTCCCAGTAAACCTTGGGACACGCTTGCTATAGATATCTTGGGACCCATGGGAGAGAGACAGATATATGTGATTGCTTTAATAGATGTTTTCTCAAGATGGTCAATAGTCAGAATTGTGGCAAAAGTAGACCCAGATGCTGTGTTAAAATCTTTAGACAAAGTATTCTTGAAAGAAGGATTTGCAGTGCAGATAAGTAGTGACAATGGCGTTCAATTAATGTCTGGTAAAGCACATAATTATTTTACCAATGTGGGCATCAAACAAAGAACCACGTCACTTTATTATCCTAGTGGGAATTAAATGATAGAATGCTTCAAAAGAGTAATCAAAAATGCTGTGCAGTTAGCTGTCTAAAACAAAGATCATTGGGAAATTCAGATCTTAAAAGGGTATCGATGTCCAGAACTACAGTTTACGATGCACTGAGAGTGTCACCTTTTGAAGTCATGAGAGGAAGGGAGGCCAAAATTAAAGGGAACGCAGACTGGTTAGGGCATTCTTCAACTACTGATTTCTCTATGAAGAAGGTTAGAAAGAAAATTGTTGATACCCATTTAAAGTACAAAAAACAAAATGATTTAAGGATAAACACTGAATATATAAAGATTGAGGTAGGTATGATGGTTTAAAGATGAAAACCTTGGAAGGTCAGGAAGGGTGAAAGTCAATTCACTGTACCCTTGAAATTAATTAAGGTGTTGCGAAATACAATCATGTTGAATGACTGCAAAGTTTGGAACCTAAAAAGGATTGCTGTGCTTAAAAGTGATGATGTGATGAGTGAAGATATTTCAAATAAAGGTGAAGGATTGCATTGGGAAGAGCTGGAGCAAGTAGTAGCTTCTGGAAAGAGGAAGGATGGTGCTGAGAGACAAGATGATGTAGAAGAAAGTGTAGAAATGTGAGAAGAATGTCACGAAGAAGATTTTACTGGAGACATTCAAGATAAGGTGGTTGAGAAGGATATTGAAAGGGAAAATGTCAGAGAGAGGGTGGGTGAATCAGATGCAATGGAAAAGGATAAACGTGTGAGAACTAAACCTAAATGGTTGGCAGACTATGAGTGTGACATAGTAGAGTACAAAGAGGAATTTTTGGTGTTGTTATTTCTTTTGGTTCTGATTAAGTTTATCAACATGTATGGTAATAGTGTATAGTTTAATTAGATTATTAATAAATATAAGTAATATTATTTGATTATTTGCAAAGAGGGAAGATGTGTTATGTCATACATTATGGCATCCATTCTTTTTCCTCGTATTTGTTTAAACATGTAATTCCCGTGCTCTCCTCTCCTAGGAAACCAAGGGATTCTAGATTGTAAGCACAGGGACAGTTGCCTAAGGACTCGGTAGAGCAACCTGTAAGGTGAAGGTTGTGTGACTGCTTTGCTGTTACTTTAGTGTTCCAGTAGGCAATAAAACTTAAAAACACCTGCCAGTGTATGATATCTACTCTACAGCTATGATGATAAATCCAAAATATGTGCCAGCGTGGAAGCTATGTTAGTGAAAAAAATGCAGTGACTAGATTTTCACAACTGAAAACAATACAGGCCACAGACAAAATTATAACTAACTGTTGGTGCCCTACATGCAGGGGCGGCTCCTCCCTAATGGTGGAGGAGCGTAGCCTCATTGGTCAGAGTCCGTCACAAAAAATAAAATGATATTAAAACAATAATATAATTGTATTTTTCTGAGGGGCTCTGGCAGACTGTGCATACGGGGCTGGGCCATAACAGGCAAGAGCAGGTACTTAGAAGTGCGCTTGTCAGTTTGGCTGGCCGTCTCACGTCAACCAAACAGACATGCGCATTTCTATTACTCCAACGCAGCTGTGTTCACAGCCAGGTTGGAGAAAAGCTGCAAGCTCCCAGGCAGTGTCTGAGCGGCAGACCAGGCCACTCAGACCAATCCTGGCGCTGCTCTCATAGCATGTGAGCAGTGTCTGGATTGGCTAGGCAGGCTGTGCCTTCCCAGAGACTTCCGGGAGTGAAGCAACAAGGTGGCCATCAGTATCCGGACAGCGAGAGATATGTTTTTTAAAATACTTTAATTTTACCCACAATCCTCAGTACAATCCCCCCCCCCCCATCATCCCCGTTGTGCGGCGGCTGCCACTGCCTTCATGGGCGTTAAAACCCTACAATGACAGCGCCCACTAATGAACTGTAGTTACAATTTATGTTCATACGCCTGATTGGAGGATGAAGCGAATTAGACGACAGATAGCCACAATGATCTTTAGCTACATCCTGCTATCCATATCCGGCAGTGGCCACACTTTCAGTGCATCGGGGTCCATACTATAAAACAAGCAGGCTCAATCATGGGCTGTTTTTCTTTTTTACCTGAGGGGTCAGGACGATTATAATCATCAACTCCTAGTCGTTGTGCGCCCCTCCAGCACCCAAATGATTTTATTTTTCGCAGAAAAGGTCTTGAGAAGAAATCACCGATCTCCTTCGGTGATATAACTCACATGCGTGCAAAAGCATGGAGCCAGAGCACATTTAAAACTAAGCGCTGTACTAGCTGCAAGGAGGGAAGACTCGTTAGGAAGCCAGACTCTGTGACCAGCGCCTGGCTGCAAGAAGCACAGACTACTGAGGCAGCAGCAGGCGAGACTCTCAGTGAGCACTTTAAGCACCAGAGAAGCCAATGCACATTATAATGCACTCCTTGGCGTCCGGTCTCGAGGCCAGTCCAACTCCTGGCAGGGGTCACAGCCTGAAGATTATTTCACAAGTCTCACTTAACCACCATTCTGAGGGTTTACAGGTAAATGGCAGAGAGTTAAGGACAATGTCCTACAATGTCTTTTCTGTTTGGTCACATTAGAGACTAGAAGTAGCTTTGTGGTGAAATCTCTTTGCATCATGACCAACCCATCCGCCTTACTGCCTCTCCTTTAGCTCCCTCAGTGTTAATCAACATCTCCAGCCCATTTATATTTTTCTAGCATCCGCCAAGTGGAGGTGGGTATTCTGTGGGGCTGCTGCAGTTGGATGACTATGCCCGAGTCCGTCCAGGAGGTGCGTCCAAGGTTGGGGTCCTTATGTTGTGTGCCTTGGCGAGTGAGCTGTTGCATGGTTGGTTGGGGCACTTCTCTTGTGGAGTGAGATGCTGGTTTCGCACCTCGGCTTGGCCTGTCTGGTTTTGGTGCCTGGGGTTGGCGCCGTTGGTGACGTGGGCTTTGAGCAGTTTGTTTCAGTGAATGCAGGGCTGCCCATGAATGGCAATTTCTGATTTGTTTGTGTGTGTTTGCCATGTTTTGGTGCCTGCGGACCCGGCAGTGTGGCTTTGTGCTCCGAAGGATTTGGATCAATAATTTTGACTGTTTATTGTGTCATGGGAGGAGTTTCCTGGCGTGGCAACGCAAGCCTGTTCCTCCCCTCCCAGTTGAGCAATGATATCCCACTCACCTCCTGCAGCGATGATTATTGTAGGGTTGCTTCATCTGGTTCAGAGATTGAGGTTTTGCCCGTGCCTTCGGCTTTGCCGCCATATTGACTCAATGCCTTCTGGGGGCAGTTTCAGTGGTTGGGTGTTCCGCCATTATGGTTTGGTGCCTGCCCTGGCTTCAGTTGGCCTTGCCCATGTCCTTCGGGCGGGGTGGCACATCGCGCGACTGCTTTCATTGGGCAGAGTTTGTGCTGGGTTGCATTATGCAGCTTACAAATGTGGTCTCCATAGTATAGAGCCAAATGGCTTTATAAACCACACTGAGGGGGGGGGGGGGGGTTGACGCACCTGCAGCAGTCCTCCAAAAGCGGATTTCTGGCAGGGCAGGCACCCAGCCAGGCAGAGTAATATGTGTTGGTACAACAATCTTGTTCAACACTGCCACGCCCTTCCTTCTCTCTAGTTGATTCCGTGGGTTCCAGAGGCAGGCAGAGACACAGAATGGTAATGCAAGCAAACACCCACTTCCTAAAAGTGGGATTTTCATACATGCAACCTAAAAACCAACTTCACTAAAAGATGTATTTTTAAATTGTGAGTTTAGGGACCCCAAACTCCAAATCTCTATCTCTTCCCAATGGGAAATTACACTTAAAAGATATTTTAAGGCAATACCCATGTTATCCCACGGGAGAGATAAATATTGAAATAGTGAAAAACAAAATTATCAGTATTTCATTATCAGGACATGTAAAACAACGGCGCCTCCACTCAGGTGGAGGAGCGTCGCCCCACTGCTCTCAGAGCAGGATAAATGAAAAATAAAATCATAATAACCTTATTATTATCATTTTATTTTTCACTACGGGGTTTGTGGCACAGGGGGAGGAGTGGATTGCACACTCCAAGTAAGCATGACTGCTTGGCCGGCTAAATAGTCATGCACACTTTGCATATTCCCCAACCGTCTGTAATGCACAGCCTGGTGAGGAACATCCACAGGCTCCCTGTCCCTGTCTGAGTGCCAAACCATGGCGCTCAGACCAATCACAATGCTGCATTGCACGCACCGTTGTGAATGGCTTAGGGGAGGGAGCCTGGGTGCTTCCTGGGGGCACGTGCCAGCTCAACATGGCAGTTTAAAACTGCACACAAAGACACTACAGTGCCAGGTCTGAGACTGTAATGTGTGAAGCATTTGAACATATACACAGTAACACAGTGAAAATACTACAAATGGACACAACACCAGTCTAGAAAAATAACCAGTATTTATCTGAATAGAACAAGACCAAAACAACAAAAATCCAACATACACAAGCAAGGATATCACTTTTAAAAGGTTAAAAGTAGTTCAGTCCATAGGAAACTATGGGTGCGTCACTTTTATCACAAAGTACCTGGGAAGCCTCAAAATCAAAGACAAAAACAGGTGCAGGGGAGGTGAGGCGCGGAAAAGCAAAGCGATGCATCGGTTCCTCACTCCCAGGGGACGTGATGCGTTGGTTCCTTAATGCCAGGGGAGATAATGCATCTGTGCCTTACTGCAGGGGAGGTGATGCGTCTGTTCCTTGCTGTGAGGGGAGCTGATGCATCAGTTCCTTACTGTGAGGAGGTCCGCAGAGTCTAATAAGGGTTGGGGAGGGGATGCAACACAACACCTCTCCTCTCCCCTTTTTTACACCATTTGTTCCTGGAGATGGGATCCCGGAGGCTTGAGGAGGGGTGTCATGTGCCCCTCTCCTCTTAAAAGGCGCTGGAGATTGGGCTCTCTAGGACCCTTTGTGGGTCAGGAGGGGAGAAAAGTGCTCCCTCTCTTTTGCAAATATGTTTTGGCCCCGGGGATGGGAACTCTGGGGCCCAAAGCAGCTTGGTAAGGGGGACCTTATGCTCCCTCCGCTTTGAAAAAAAGGCTTTGGAATGGGGTCCCCGCATCTCCAAGTGGCATGGGGAGGGTGCTGTGATAATGAGTTGGATGCAGGGCCCGACCGCAGGCCAGGCCCTCGGCCAACGCAATGCCTGAAGTTTTCCGAAGTTGCCTGCATGCGAGGGGTTGGACGCAGACCCTGACCCCAAGCTGTGTATGGCCAAAGGCCGTGCATGGCGTGGAGTTAGCTGCCTGCCTGTGGCCAACCCCTGGCCAACCCCCGCCCCACACGTCCAACGGCCGTGGACGCCTTGCGGTTGGCTGCTTGCAGGGAGGGTTGGCTACAGGGCCTGGCCACAGGGGGCTTTATGTATTGTAACAAAATATTATTCACGTTAAATACCCTAGAGATTCACTGAACAAACCAAAGGTTAAATTACCATTATTAGTTAGATAAAAATATCAGTGACAACGTAATGTTTTAAATGTACAAAACCACTGAGTTAGCTATCTTTGGTAACTATAACTTGTGTCCTAAGGTAACTATAACTTGCGCCTTCGCTGATATTCTCACCTCACTATAACGCTACTTTAACCATTGGTTTTTCAGTGAGTGAGTGTGTGTGTGGGGGGGGTAAAAACTGCATGGTAAAGGTGTTTTGTGGTAAAAAAACATACTGATTGTAAAGGAGACTTACCAATCATATGCGTTTCAATAACAAGGTGTAAAGTGAGCCATCTATGCAACACTCCATCATTGTAGAAACAGAGCATGTATTTGAAAAATTGAGGCATTGTGGGGTAATATGTGCATAATGAAATCATTGTGGAAATTGAACAAATGCTCATTGCACAACTGTAAGGTTGTGAGCTTTGTCCACCTACATGAACAATACACAATGGCTCCGGGGGAAAAATTTTGATATATGCAGATCAAACATGCGATAGATGCAGCCTTTCCAGGAGCGGAAACACTCCCTGTATCATACCCCTTACAGGACCGACTATTAACTGACTATCTAGACAAAAAAGCAACCTCACTTACATATAAGAAAATTATTCATAAACGGATCCCTCGTCCGACTTAGGGCGATTTGGCAGACGGCGGTTGGGGATATGGATGACCCTAACTGGCGGGACACGACTGCGTCACCTAGAGAGGTGGCAATCTCCTCTAGACTACAGCCGGTACAGCTAAAAATACTACACAGAAACTATTACACACGGGTAACACTGCATAAGATGGGAAGAATCCCTGACCCACACTGTTTACGCCTATGTGGTGACATAGGTACATTTTATCACACCCTGTGGGAATGCCCACTGCTTACACCTTACTGGGCAGCAGTGATGGACACCATTACGGAAGTCAGTGAGAAGCAAGTCCTGCTCGATCCTAAATGCTGCCTTCTAAACGTGTGGGAACCAACAGACCTTAACCACGCTGAACGTCAGTGGGCAACGACAGACATGATGATAACTAAAAGAAATTTAGAGCAGAAATGGGGGTCGGCACACGTACCAACTTTGCTAGAATGGTGTAGAGATATGGATATGGTCATGGTGGCTGAGAAATACACCTTCATTCACAGAGGATGTCCAAAGAAATGGGGAAGGGTGTGGGGCAAATGGAATACCTATAGGGGAAACATCTGTACACCTCCGATATTGGATCAAGGTTCGGACGATGAGATATAACATTATTGTAGTCATCATGGAGGTGGTTTCTTTGTGGAAACTGTGTACCAATAGGCTGTGTGCAACTGTCCTCATGATTGTGAAACCTGTATATGCAGATTGTATTTTTATTTCAATAAAAACGTTTTTTTTTTAAAAATGCTCATTATTGCATTGTTGTGAAAGCTGGGTAGCAATGCCCATTATGAAACCATTATGCAGACTAAGTTGTAATTTTCTGATCTGGGGATATTATGTTTCATGTTAACATGCTTGCCTGCACCCATTAGCAACTGAAAAGATACCCAAAAATGGATGACTATTGCATTCGCATGTAATCAAACAAACAATGGCAAAGCCAACGGTCTGGCTTTAATGTGACAACAAACGTAAACACAAGCACTCACAAATGTTATTTGCATGCATTGTATGCAGAAATGTTTCTCTCACATTAAAGCTTGCCCTATTGGCCATGCCAATACTGGGAAAGAGTAGCAAATATATTGCTTTCTGTGTAGAATGCATATGGGAGAAAAATAACTGAATGTGACAAACAGCATAGTTGAGTTTACTTTTCAAATATAGAATAACCCCTTGATTATTCAGATGGAAGCACTTTCTGAAAGGCCGAAGGATACATCACCTGTTCATAGAATGAAGTAGGAGAGTAATACTCCTCTGGGTGAAGCCAAAGTCCACGCTGTGCCTAATTTAAAGAATTGTAAAAATAAGTATTTTTTCATTCATAGAGCTACTACTTCAGGCAAAATGTGTGCAACGTGTTTTTCTGTGCATTTAATGTTATGTTTGCATTTAGAGAAAAGTGCTACATTCCAAGCTTATTTGTATCAGAGCTCAATGAAAACGCTGGGGATACTTTTACACCAATAGGTGTGAAAACAGACAGAAGCAATGCTTACTCATTTATCTCTAACACTAGGGGCCTCATTAGGATGACTGTCGGAAAGCCGACATCCCTGGTTTGACTTCCGAATTACAATGTAGGCGGTCAGAAGTCAAACCGGCCGGTAATTCCGGCTGGCTTCCAATGGGCTCAAGGAGGCCGTTGGCCAGTTGGAATCACCACACAATCCCTTACGGATGGCGTTTCCGCCATCGGGATTATGACATCGGTTTCTGACAGGCTTTCCAACATGGAACGCTTGTCGAAAAGCGACTTTGGGGGGCCCTAGCAGGGCTCCCTTCTCCCTGCGGCCTCCGGTTGGGTAGGGGCCTTTTAGTGTTCAAGGTTGAGTAACATTAAGGAGTAGTATGGGTTTTTTGGATCCTGGGAAGTGTGGCGTTATGGTGTAGTTAGGTGTTTTTAGGGTTAAGGGTTGGGTAGCTATAAGGCCTAGTTTCCATTTCAGGTATGGGCAGCATTAAATGTATGTAAGAGGTTTTTATGGCTCAGGGATGGGTAGATAAGGGGTAGTTAGGGTTTTTATGGTTCAGGGATGGGTAGCGTTAATGAGTCCTAAGGGCATTTTAGGGTTCATGGAAGGGTATCTGTAAAGAGGTAGTAAAGGTTTTTAGGAATAAGGTATGGGTAGCAATAAGTGCTAGTAACGTTTTTTTAGGGTTTAGGGAAGGGTAGCATTAAGCTGTAACAAGTGCTTTTTAGGATGAAGGGAAGGATAGTATTAAGGGTTAATAAATGGTTCTTAGGGTTCAGGGAGGGTAGCATTAAGGATTGTAAGAGTTTTGTAAGGTTCAAGGAAGGGTGGCATTTGAGGGTTGTAAGGGGTTTTAGGCTTCTGGAATAGTTATGTGGAATTACAGTATATTAAATAAATTAACTAAATATATAGAAAATACATTTGAAATAAATGGCATTTAATAATGTTGTAATTTTCAAACATTAAAAACTACATTAAAATTAATTGTTTAATTAACTTTTTGGGAATTTAAATATATAAAGCTGGAAATAACACTTACAAGCTTACCTATGAAGTTAAGGCATGACAGATGGAAAAAAAACTGTTATGTAAAAGTACTCCTGATGTACTTACCTTGATATTATGACTCCTGACTGCACCCCTGTTTTCTTTTCAAATAAGGGTGTCAGACAGGGCTGTATCTTAGCTCTTTTTTATTAACGTCCTAGAGAGTAAATTGGTGCCCAGAGGCAAAGACCCAGCGGCTTGCCAGCATGGATCGGAGGTAGGGGGCGGGAGAGGGGGGACCCAGAAGTAAGTGGGAGGATGCAGGAGGTAGAGGGAGGATGCAGAAGGTAGAGGGAGGATGCGGGAGGGGGAAGGATGCGGGGTAAGCGGCAATACAAAATTAAAAAAATTAAAACTTACCTTCTCGCCGCTTCCTAGCCGCGTCTATCCTCCATAGTCCTCCCTCGCTCGGCCACAAGAAGCACACCCAGGCTCCCAGTCAGCCAATCACAATGCTGCCTTAGCAGTGTTGTGATTGGTCTGAGCGCCCTGTTTCAGCGTTCAGATGCTGACTGGAGGCCTGGGCATGTTCTCAACATAGGCTGCGATGCAGCCTGCATGTAGAACATGGGAAGTGCACAAGACTGTTTTGGGTGGCCCGAGAGAGCCATCCAAGCAGTCATTGCGCACTTTAGGAGGGTGCTACCACTCTTCCCCTGACTCGCCTCCTCACACAAAGGTGTGGGCGGAAGTAGGAGAAAAGAAAATGATTATTATCATTTTATTTTCTCTGTGTTTCACTGCAAAAAAGCAGTGGGGCGCCACTGCAAAGACCTCCCACGGATTGGGATCCGTGCCGTCCCAGGGCTCCGTCCATGGACAATGCGGTTCTACTAGCACCTCCCGCGAATGGGCTCCAGCAGCTACTAGGAATCTTTGATGGAGCTAAACTCGAAAATTAACCACACAAATTCCTACACCATGATTTGTGGGCCCAAAAAGACTCAGGGGCATATTATCAAGAACGGCGTTAAAATTATCACCGCTTTAGCGGCAGGAAACTGCCGCTAAAGCGGTGATAATGGGCTTGATAATATGCCCTTGAGAATTCCAATAGAAGCTCATGTTCTGGTGTGAACCTGGGCTTCTATTGGAATTCTCAAGGGCATATTATCAAGCACATTATCGCCGCTTTAGTGGCAGTTTCCTGCCGCTAAAGCGGCGATAATTTTAACGCCGTTCTTGATAATATGCCCCTCTGTCTCTTCCCTATTACATTGCAGTGATCCCCATCTCAAAAATCCAGAATTTTAATTATCTTGGGGTATTGTTGTCATTTGATTTACAATTGAATACACTTCTGAGCCAGAGAGTCTGTAAGATGGAGGGGACAATAGAGTCAATCCTTTGATTTTCAAAGAAAGTAGGTCATAAACCAATTCAAGAGCTAATAACCTTGTACATATCTAGATGCGTATCCCGGGGACATATGGGGCAGGAGTCTGGGGATATACTCTGCCTTGCTTTATGCAGATTATAGAGAATATGTTCCTGTGTAGGCTACTCGCCATCCCAAGGAGCACTGCCAGCCTAATTTCTCACCTGGAATATGGCCTTCCTTATCTCGAAGATACAGTTTTAGTTGACCCCTCGTTTACCTCATTTTCTAAAGAGGGATTGCAGGACTGTGTAAAATGAGATCATGCTGTCTCGATTCCCTGACTAACTTACATCAAAAAGTCCTTTTTCGACCTCAGATTGCCTCACCTTTTTGTTTCTCGTAATGAAATCCCGGATAGCACTAAACATGAGGTAAAATCTGCTTTCTTTCAATATAGAACCCAAATGAGACTCGCTAAGCAATATTCTTCAGCTTCAGTATCCCGTTATTTAGACCTTAAACAAGAATTGCATATCGAACGGTACTTACTTTGAGTAATCACCCAGAACATCTAACAAGATTCAGATTAGGTATTGTTCACTTTTTGGTAGCTTACCCTCAGCAGGGTGCATGGTTTCATAGCTTACCGCCCTGTCCCTGTGATGGTCCTACTAAACAATCACTTGTCCACTTTTTGTTTTTGTGCTGCTTTTACACCCAACCCAGAATGCACTTCTTATGGCCTGTTGTGGACTCATTTGATGTCAATTCTTAGGGGACATGTTTGTCATGTCTTTTATGCCTAGAATCAGAATTACATTACCTTGCCATTACAAGCTTCATTCACAGAGCTTTAAAAACCAAGAAATCTAAGAGCTAAAAAGCATATCCGCTGTTAGTATCTGTATGTAATGTGGGTCTTCCTTATGTCCTTTTAATCACTGATTGAATTTTCTATATATTATTCTCGAGTATGAACTACAGTTGTCTAAATACCGCTTTAAAATATTTTATATTTTAATGCTATGGAATTTTATTGCAAGTTTTTAAAAATTGTTTTTAACTCTAATGTCTTTGTTTGTACGACAAGTTTCTGCCTTTTATGGCCTCGTCCCGAATAAAGTTGTACTGACTGACTCCTGATGGTCTGACCAAGTAAAGATGAAATGTAGAGGCAGGAATAAGCAAAGAGGAGCCAAGGAACTTTAAAAATCCTCTATATACATGTCTCTCAAACCCATGAATCATTAAACTAGGAATTAGAAATAAAAAAACACCATTCTCTCAAGGAGTGCCATTTTGAGGGATCTATGACGGTGATGATGGAAAGTAAATGGGGAGAGAAGAGTGGGTGGGACTGCAAAGAAGCAACATATACCCCTTGACTGCTCTCCCCCATCTGTGCTGCTGTCAGAGAAGAACTGCTTTGGCATTTGAGTGGCCTAAAGGGCTTTATGTCAAGCTCCTGTTATAACATAATACATTGACTTGCTAAAGGACCCTGGCTCACACTGCTTGAAAAACAAATGATAAAAGGTGTTTGGAAGTTAAGTCTTCTTTCTCTGAAAGCACACAGTTTTGACCAAATCAAAAGCTGTTCTCAGATTAACCAACATCTAGGCGTAGTAGTTGCAGTCGCTCTCCTTAGCACCCTGAAAGCTCTGTTTTATCACATCATGTCTCAGCTGCTCTATCAAACTAGACCTAACAAGCATTGGCATAGCCAATAGGTCTCGCCTTTGGGACCTTATAAGTGTTTAGCCATGCAACAGTTGCATAACTAAATACTTATAAGGTCCCACAAGCGAGACCTATTGGCTATGCCAAGCGGCCGTGCGGCCGCGAAAGTGAAAGTGATCGCGATCAAACATCAAAGCGGCCGTACGGGCGCGAAAGTAATCCTGGTCAAGCACGCGCCCGCGCACATGCACTGTAGCTCTAGGCTGGCCTGGTAGCACTTTTTGGAGCCCTCTCAATAAGTCTTGCCAGACCAACGCCTGCGCTGGGTCAGGCGAGACCTAAAAAGGACACTTTTTTTCTCAATGATTAACAGTAGACCTAGTTCTAAGCCCACTGTAAGCTGCTATATAGCAATACTCCCAAATACCAGAAGAGGGCGCCAAATTGCAACAAATGTCCTAAAAATATATAATTGTGCTTGGGTCGCTAAAATCCCTACACCAGAACTAATAGAAAGAGCGCTAAACAGAAATATGAATTTGCACAATATTTTACGTGACAGAATAAATAATAGTTACTGTCATGACTTACAGCGAACAGACTGTATGTTTTACGCATCCCTCCCTCTGACGTAGCAGGGCTGTTGGTCGAGTCACTTTCTCGTTAATTTGTCAGTCCTATGGAGAGCATATATATGTTTCCGCGTTATATGCCACTGTTTAAGGTTAACACGCTAAGCTTTACGTAAGTCTATTTTTCTCTGTGCACCTTCAATTCAAGAAAATATTTGAAATTATATTTTGCGGTATAAGCCATCAGGTGTTATGGTTTAATGCAGCTTGCGCCTACTGCGAGCATTAATTGGAATGGGCACATTTCGTGCTGGCCTTGTCCCCTGTTGTGCTATACAGTACACATCAACAAAGTGTAGGTTTGGGGGAATTTATTGATAATACTTGATAACGAGTCACCCATGATTATTTTTCATGCACGGCTGTTGCGGGATACTGGAGCCTTGGCACGGATGTGGCAGAGTGGAGTTTTGGCAGAATTTGTATTGCTAGCAGTAGTTACGGGGGCAACTGTTTGTGGGAAGGCTATGATGTGTAGTCCCCAATTATAACATTATTTAGCGATGAAGATCTAAAAACCCTCTTGAGAGATGACCATGTTTTTCACACTAAGGTTTGTGTTCAAATGAGATCTGAATGTTTAATTTGGCAACAATGCTTCCAAAAATAATTTGGGAGGTAATTTATCGGGATTAGCGGGAGTAGAATCAGTCTAACGCCACGCAGATCTCGCCTTACATTTCCCACCCAGGCAAAGGTTGCAGATAAGAATGCCCAGACGGTGGGAGGGACAGTTGTGAAATGAAGGAACATACCAGAATGGTCTGTCTCAGAAAATGAACACTTTTGTCCACCAATTATCGTGGCCACCCTTCATAGATGACTCCCTGTATTGGCTCTGGTGGATTCTGGTGCTTCCGGAATGTTCATGAAGCCAGTGGCGTAGCCAGGGCACAAGTCCTATAAAAAGAAGTGGGGGGACTGACAATATGCAAATGACCTCATGACGTCACGTGCTGAATGTGTCCCGGTGTCTGAAAATTACACCAGGACACGTTCAGCATATTTCTGTGGGGCCCAGCTTCTTGGCAGGGGGGACGGCGTCCACCCTGTTGTTCCGATCGCAGTATCGCTGGGGGCAGTAGGGCTAACGCAACCTAGGGATCCAGGGCACATGGGACGGGGGAAAGAGAAACGACCTTCACGCAGTGCTTTAGTCGGAAGTCCTGCCCCCGAGCGGGCCGCCTCCCTTTATTGGTTCCCCGCAGGCCACGCCTGGCCTGCGGATGTAGGGGTGTGTGTTCAGTGGGGCTAAACAACTAGACCGCAGTTGTTACATCCCTTCCAAAACCCCGGGGTTTCTTTTCTGCCTCCAGCAACAACATTCTAGAACAAGTATAACAAACTAATATGCATAACAATCATTTTGCACAGTCTTTGGGTACTTGCGTTTTCCCATGATGTCGGTGGTTGGGTCTCAGCAGGCACGCAAAGTCTCTCAGTCTTTGGCTGGGCTGGGGATTCGGCCTCAACTCATACCTCCCCGAGCGGGGTCCCCCACTCGGAATCAAAACCCGAGGGCTACCAGTGGCTGCCACGGGGGTGGGTGACGCCACAGTCTCTCTTCGGGTGGCTGTCGTATTTTCTACAGTAGTCTCCTCTTCGTTCTCCAGCGCGACCTCCTCTTGGAGCACCCCTTCCTCGGTGCCACCTCCACCATCCACCGGTGGGGCTGCTCTGAACCAGGAAGCATTCCTCGTCACTGTCTCCCCTCCCTTCCTGGCGGTGATCATGGTCCCTTTTGTGGTCTCGACGGTCCAGAGACCGGGTTCGAACCGGGTTTGAAACTTGCCCCCAGGTCGTCTATTCCTTATAATCACCTGCGTTCCCGGTGGGGGTATCTTGGACACGGCCCTCCAGCAGTGACTGGCCCGTCGATTGCTTTGTTCACGCCTCTCTTGGGTCCCTTCCGGGTCGGCGGGCACAGGTGTCCATTCTGGGCTACAGGGGAGGAGGTCCGTCCTGGTTCCCTGGAAAATGAGGCTCCACGGGCTCCTTTGGGTGGTGCAATGTGGCGTGCTCCTATATTCCCTCAGGAATTCATGAAGTCGCTGCTCCGGGTCAGCCTGCTCCACCATGGCTATGCGGAATGTCTTGTTTAGTGTACGCATAAACCGTTCTACGTCTCCGTTGGCTTGGGACCATTGGGGTGTGATGCGTCTGTGTCGAATCCCTCTTTGGCTGAGGTAGGTGGCAAATTCAGCGCCCTGAAACGGTGGACCATTATCGCTGCGGAGTTCCTTGGGATAGCCAAACATGGAGAATATTTTCTCAAGGGCGGGCCCCACCTGTCCAAAAGCCGTGGATGTCACTTTCTCTGCCATGCGGTACTTGGAGTACGCATCTACCACTACTAGAGTGTGTTCCCCGCCGGGGAAACTCCCAAAGTCCACGCTAACTCTTTCCCAGGGTACTAGGCAGGCATCCTCCGTAATGACGGGCTGGGGTCGGTCCGGCTCGCCAGTGAGTTGGCAGGCCAAACAGCCTCGGACATGTTCCTCCACCATCTGTTCCAGCCCCGGGAACCACATTTTCTCTTGGATTCTGGCCTTCATTTTGGTGGTCCCTTGGTGTCCCCCGTGGGCAAGTTGGATCGCCCACTGTCTCAGGGTCGACGGGAGTACTAACCGTGGGCCCCGTAGTAGTATGCCATCTTCTGTGGCACTTAATTCGTGCCGGATGCGCCACATCTGAGTGAGTGCTTCTTTGTCTCCTTGCGCCCATGAGTTTGCTTGGTGTAGGTATCCGGTCCACGATCCTTCTTGAACCGCTTTCAAGGTCTGTACGTATACTGAATCCGTCTCCGCCCCCTCTTTAATGTCATCCAGCGTCATGTTTTGTGGGCATGCAGTGAGGGCAACCCACTGAGTGAACTCATCGCAATCTTCATCTGTCCCCGTCTGATCTGGGACCGGTGGGTGACGGGATAGAAAGTCCGCTGGGTTCTTGGCCCCCGGGCGATACACTACTTCCATCTCGTACGGCTGCAGCTGGACCGCCCATCTTTCTATCCGCGGGGGCGGATGGGGTGAGGTTCCCTTGAACAGGGGCACCAGTGGCTGGTGGTCGGTGACCATTACAAAGGGATGCCCTCGTAGGTATAAATGGAAATGGCTGCACGCCCATTTAATGGCAAGCGCCTCCCGTTCAATTTGGGCGTACCTTGCCTCGGTTGGGGTGAGGGCCTTGCTGGCAAAACTTAGTGCAGTCCATTGGCCCGGCCCTTGTTCTTGGGTCAGTACCGCACCCAGCCCTACGGGGCTTACGTCGACTAGTACTTCTGTCTGCTTTTTAGGGTCGAAGTAGGCCAGCGTGGCCTTCTCCAGTAGTGCCGTCTTGATCCCCTGGAACGCTTCTTCCTCTTCCGATCCCCACTTCCACGGGGTGTCTGTTCTCGTCAGGGCGCGGAGCGGTTCACTCCACGTGGCCAAACCCGGGATGAACCGGCCACAATAGGTGGCCATGCCAAGAAAACTCCTGACCTCCGTGGGTGACGTCGGGGCAAGAGCGTCCTTGATGGCTTTGGATTTTCGGGGGTCCACCTGAATCCCTTCCTGACTGAATACATAGCCGAAGAACTCGATCTTTGGCTGAAAGAATTGGCACTTGTCTTTGTGTAACGTCGCACCATGAGCCCTCAGTCTCCCGAGGGTGTCTCGCAGGTGTTTGTGATGTTCGGTCGCCGTTGCCGAGTGAATGAGGATGTCATCGCTGACATTGATGACTCCCGGCAACCCGGACAACAGCTCCCTGATGGTATTTTGAAACACCTCGGCCGCCGAGGAGATCCCAAAGTTAAGTCTTTTGTACCACCGGAGCCCTAGGTGGGTGCTAAATGTGGTTATGAATCTGCTGTCCTCGGCCAGGGGCAGCTGGTGATAGCCAGCGTTCAGGTCAATCTTTGAAAACCACCGTGATCCGTTTACATCGGCAATGATGTCGTCCATCGTTGGGGTCAGGAGACGTTCCCTCTTGATGGCTCGATTTGGCAACCTCATGTCGATACACAACCTAATGGCTCCGGGTTGGCGCGGTTTTTCTACAATCACCATGGGGGATACCCAAGGGGTGGGCCCCGAGACTTTTTCGATGACCCCAGGCTTTCCAGGTTCTACAGTTCTTTTTCCACCAGAGGCCTCAAATGGAATGGGATCCTGCAATGCCTCAACGCAGTTGGCTTGATCGTCTTGTCAATGTGCAATCGTATTGGGTCACATTTGATGCACCCCAGGCCCTTGAAGAGTTCTGGGAACTGAGCCAATAGTTCATCCACTTGGTGTGTTCGGACCCGATGTGCAAAGGCTATTAGCTTCAGATCCTCTGCCGTGTGACTACTCAGTAGTGTTTCTGCCTCCCTGTCGATGATGTGGACTGTTGCTATTACCTCAACTTCATCAGCTTTGATAGGCACAATCATCTTTCCTTTCAGTGGGAGGGGGGTGTGGGCCCCATACGCAAAAATCCTTGTCCTAGATGGTATTATCCGTGGCCTGGGTCGTAGTCGATTGAATTGCTGTAGTCCCATTACGTTCACTGTGGCCCCGGTGTCAATTATGGCTTTTACCTCATTTCCTCCCAGTTGGACGGTGCACGTAGGTTGTGGCCGCCTCTTACGCTTCAGTTCCTGCGCGAAGGAGATGATATGTACTTCTTCGTCCTCGGAGTCGCAGTACTCGTCCATGGTTGGTAAGTATCTTCCTTGGGCGGCCTTGGCCCCTTCCGAGGGCGTCGGGTCGTCTAGAGATAGTTGCCGCACTGCTTTCGGCAACGACTGGAATTTCTTCTGCCCTTTTGTGTGATTTCGCCGTCGACAGACAGACACGAAATGGGTCGGGATCCCACAGTTCATGCACATTTTCACTTGTGCAGGGCAATCCTTGGCTGCATGCGGTTCATATCCACAATATCCGCATTTGGTCCGTGAACCTTCCTTCCTGGTGTCCTTGTGGTGTCTGTTCTTTTGCGTCGTCTTCACCACATCCACTTTTTCCACCTTGATGTTGTCGCTTTTACCTGAATGTTTGTTCAGGGCTTGATCCATGACGGTGGCCCTCACCGCTGACAGGTCATGCGACCGGGCTAATATTAGTATATCTTCAAGCGAGATGCCTGGCTTTCTCAAGATCAAACCCCTTAGCGTCTTGTCCCTACATCCTTGAATGATCTGTCTTCGTATAGCTTTGGGTTGGTCTTCGTTGGTGCATGTACTTGCGAGTTCTCTCACCCGGGCGTAGAAGCGGTCCGTGGATTCTCCTTCCCGCTGCCGTGCCTGCCCCAGCTTGAATACCTCGAAATCCAAGTTCAACTGTGGATCAAAATAACCATTGATGGCCCGGACAGCCGCATCGTAGTCGTCCACCATGCCAGTGTTGGGTAAGTGCTTGAATAGTTTGAAGATTTCATCCCCTGCATAGTGGAGTAGCAAGGATCTCTTGATCGCCCCATCCGTTTCTCTGGACGCCACAAAGTAGTTTTCTAGGCGCTCCAGCCAGATCTCCCACCTGGGGGACGCGGTTGATGGATCTTCGACCTCGCTAAAAGGTGGTAGAACTCCAGATGCAGCATGCTGGTATGGGGTGAGGGCAGATGCTGACGGTTCGTCGTCGGCCATGGCTTGACTACCCCTGAATTACTCCGGTGCCTTCCTCCTGAGTCTCTTGGGGTTATTGTTGTTGTACTCCTTCCATTTGGCTACCTGCTCCTCTGGGGCCCGAGGTTAGGGTTGTTTTGCCCCTTCTGGGTGGTGCGTGGGTGGCCCCCTTTTTCACCGGCTCGTGTTTGCCTGTAGTGTCTCTTGCGTTTGGGGTGATTGAGCAAAATCAGGAGGTGGCAGCAGTTTGTGTTGGCCAATGCTTGTTAGTGGACCCTCTGGGGCGCTTGCTGGCTCCTTGCAGCCCTGGGGGTGTTTCCCCATTGTCGCGCGCTACTTCTTCCTCTTTTCGCGCCTTCCCCTGCCTCGTGATGGCTGGTCTTCCTGCTCGCGCGGCTCGCGTGTGTACGGGTAGGCCGTCTGTTACTGCGCATGCGCGCAGGGCTCCTTTGCGTGTGGGCCTTGCTCCACGCGGTGGTTCCGCTCTCTCCCGCTTCGTTACTTCTTCCCCCCGCCTCGCCTCCAGCCTCTGGTCCCTCCGCTGCTCACCGGGGTCAGGCCGTGTGGTCTTCGGCCTCGGTCGCTTCTCGCCGGTGTTCGACGTCGTGGTGATCACCAATACCACCCCGAGCTCCTCAGTTTGCCGTGGTCGGGTGGATGGGCATGAGACCGCATCCCATCCTCGTCGCCAGTGTTCCGATCGCAGTATCGCTGGGGGCAATAGGGCTAACGCACCCTAGGGATCCAGGGCACATGGGACGGGGGAAAGAGAAACGACCTTCACGCAGTGCTTTAGTCGGAAGTCCTGCCCCCGAGCGGGTCGCCTCCCTTTATTGGTTCCCCGCAGGCCACGCCTGGCCTGCGGATGTAGGGGTGTGTGTTCAGTGGGGCTACAAACAACTAGACCGCAGTCGTTACACCTGTGAATAGAGTGGGGGACGCTGTGTACCTGCATGTACCCCTGACTCGAGCCCTGTGCGTAGCTGGAGATATTTGGCCGCCCATGGGGGGCCCTTTGAATGTTAAAGGAGGGTGGGGAGGCCGCACAGCCCTGAAAACTCGTGCCCCCTGGGGCAGGCTGCCCCCCTTCCATTGCTACTTCACTGCGTGGAGCACGCTTTCAAACAATGGCACAGGCTACCTGTACGATACATGCCATCATTTTGAAAGAGGAAAGAGTGAGATTTATAAAAAAAAAAGCAAAACACGTGAGGATGTATTTCTCCAATTGTTTTCTATTGAGGCAGAGGCAATTTTAGGCAAGAGGCAGCACAAATACAGCTATGTTTGGCTCTAAAAATCTGGGGGCTTATTCACAAGCCCCTTGCGCCACCGATGTGTCACATTTAAAAGGGGAAAAAGTGACGTGCTAGCAGCGCAAGGGGCTTGTAATTAAGCCCCCTGGAGTCTCCCGCCTCAATCTGGTCTATTGGTATGTATGCTGTACAGTGAAAGGAATGTCTTGAACCCATACAGGGGGTTGATGGAATCAATTTATCATCAAGAGATGTGATACGTGCCATATTTACAAAGTGACGCATCTAGGCAATTGTGTCACTTTGTAAATCCTTGTGCTACATTATACCTGCGTCAGGTATAACGTATGCAGGGTGGGCGTTCCAACGTAAGAAAGCCACGTAGAAGGGACACAGTGAGCTCTATGAGATTTCACTGCACAACTTCTAGGGCGTCACTATTTCATGCTTCAAAGCAGGCATAAGGAGTGACGCAGGGCTTTTCACATAGGGCAATGTTTTCAGACACTCCAGCAATGCGCCAATTTTGAGCCAACAGATACCTCAGGAACACTGGCGTATCTGGTAAATCCTTGAGACATGGAGCCAGGTACAGTAAATATGGCACATCCATGATGTCGCAAGGATGCGCACTGAAAAGTGTTTCATCGCTGTTTACCCGCGCAAATGCAACACTTTTCATAAATTAGGCACTGAATCTTTACTGATGTTAACAAAGTGGGCCATCCGGCACAAGCGCAATACGACATCATAGACACTTCTGGGTTTGCTATTATACAAGGAACCACATGGTTGCACTGCCAGGATTTTAGGATTAAGTGGGTGGAGAATAAAACAATACTGGATTCTAGATTTTGTGAAAACATTCATTTACCCGTTTGCTATATATGAAGTTGAGGATTTGAGTACAAAGGCTTATCTGCTACTCCACTTCTCCAGCAGGCGCCCCAGTTTTCTTTGTACCTAAACCTGAATGAAAATACCAATCCTGCCTAGACTACATTTAATTGAATGTTATTCTCATATTCAATGGATGCCATCTGCCATTGATTTCAGTCTTTTTACATAAAAAAAAACACTGGATCGTTGCAGCACCTACAATTTAGTGCATGTAAAAGAAGGAGATGAGTGGAAGACCGTCCTTACCACACAATGTGGCTATTTTGAGTATTTTATTATAACCTTTGACTTATGCAATGCCCTGGTAGCCTTCCAAACCTAGTAAATGAAATCTTCCAAGATATATTGAACTCATGTTATCATCTACCTAGACAACATCCTGAGGCTGTATTACGTATGCAGCACATTTTCCTGGTTAGTGCTGGGCGCACCTTTCAAACAATGCGCCCAGCACTATTCAGGAGCATGCGCTGCATTATAGTGAATGCTCTGTCCCCAGGGCAGCTGTAAACTTGCGCTGCCCCCAGGGTAGCGCATTCAGATTTAAAATGGAGCGGCTGCTTTGGAGCCACTCCGTGTTTTACTGTGCAGGTGGCAACCTGCCTACACGTTGAAGGGGGATTAGAAATCCCGTTGCAGGCAGGTGCAGTGAGTGACTGCACCCACCTGCAAGGGGATGACTGTGGGGTCCATGGGACCCCCTTTCCCCCTCCAGAGGGCTGCCATCAAGGAGGCGCACTGACAGCGGGCCACATTTTAGGTGGCGAACTGTCAGTGCGTCTCCTGACTGCTTCTTTGTCTCTGCGCCCGCATCTCTACTGCGGCACGGGTGCAGAGGCAAAGGGATTCCCTCTTTTGCCTGGGGCCACGCCCCCATGCAAATGACTTATGTTAAGCTGAAAACAGTTGCACGATCGCCAGTTGGTGATCGTGCAAATCCCCCTTGACACTGGCGGACCTTGGATCCTCAGGCCGTTTTGTTGGGTAGTTGGTCGTACTGTTAATTCCCACAACAAGCTGGAGCTTACAACTGTTTTCAGCTTAACAGCCATGGTATAAATCTGGCCGAATTATCCGAATAAACCACTGGAATTGTTTGTACTTACTATAGAGGCGATTCGTCTCCGGAATTGGGAATTGTTTAATCAGGCTTTTTATTCCTTCTAGTCCTGATGATGATCTATGTAATTTCTGAATAGATCGAAACGTCGTCGACCCCATGTACAAACATGCATTTTAAACGCATTTGTTAAAAATTGTGCATGAATTTGTACCTTTAAGAAAGCTTGCTCTTGTATCTCAAATTGGCAAAAAGCTTCATTCTTCAGCCTGATGTATGTTTCTTTTATGTGACTGTCTGTACCTTTTGTTCAGTTTTTTAGGACACAGGACTGTGTCCCACTCTTCATTCTATTATATGTCAGAAAATAATTCTATTTGATTATTAAAACTTCAATGCCCGGCTGGGCATTGTACAAGCAATATAGAGCCGATTCTGGTCTATATTTATCACATGTTGTATTGTTTTTGAAGGACCTCCTGTTTTTCAAATACGCATCTCTACTGCAGCACGGGTGCAGAGGCAAAGGGATTCCCTCTTTTGCCTGGGGCCACGCCCCCATGCAAATGAGGGAACACACTCTGATGATAGCGATAGTGCTTTATGTACACCAGCCCCATGGGTATTACAAAAAATACCAAAGTGCCCTGGGGGTATGCATAGCGGGAGCAAACGCCCATTGCGCCTCCGGGGCACTCCAGTAATACAGCCTGTTATTTTCAGAAAACAAGGACAACATCAAAAACGTACAAAAGGTATGGCGATGATTGAGAAAACAATATTTGAGTGCAAGCTGGGGAATTATGTCTTTGAGACTTCCAAAGTCACTTTCTTGAGGTTCCTCATCTCCAATAAGGGGATAAAAATGCATTTAACCCAAATAACTGTGGTGCAAGAGTCACAACAGCCAAAGACTGAAGAAAATGCAAAAATTCATTAGATCTATGAATTTCTGTTGCTACTTTATTCTGAACCTTTCTGATATAATTAGATACAATGTGGCATTCACTCAGAAGGGACATCCCTTTGTGGGGGGTACGGTAAAAGACCAGGAGCAGCCCGTGCAGGTAAGAGCGGTGGGGAGGTGAGGCGGGGTGGAGGGGGGAACTTGACAGACGAAGCTGAGAGAAAATTAAATAAATAACCAATTTTCCCTCATCGTCATCCCCTGTTGAGTCCCACCTCACCCACCTCACCAGCCACACTTCCCAACGCTCTTACCTGCATGGGCTGCTTTTGCCCAAGACATGCTTTCTGGCAATTTAGTATTGCCTTTACTTTGGGCCCTGTTCTTTATCACCCTACGTGTCTTCAGCTCATATTTGAAACAATTACTTCAGTGGTAGCTAATGGGGCTTTATTATCAAAGTGATACCTGAAGGCACACCACTAGGAGCCCTTTATAGCACAATGCTATCAACAGCAGAAAAAAACAAGCATTGGCAAAGTCAATAGGTCTAGCCTTTGGGACCTACTGTTTTTTCCGATGGTTTTTAGGAATGAAGTACAGCGTCCATGAAGCCGTGCAGCATGGGTAAAGAATGATTTTTAAAAAGCCCATGACACAGCTGCCCATGTAATTTTGTAGGCACACGTATTCTACTACAATATGACGTGGGTGCTTTTTCTTCTTTTCATTTACCAATCCGAGTTTGAACAGTAAATGAAAAGTAAATAATGTGTGAAAGCGTTTTTTTAAGCAGGTGTAGGGGAAGTGACACAGGGATGGAAGTAATACGGGGCGGGCGTAAGCAACACAGGGTCAAGGGAGCGTAAGCGGCATGCTGCATGAGGTTGCACGAGATATCAACATGGAGTGGGTGGGTGGGGGCAGAGAAAGCCAAATTGACAAGAGAGAAAGCAACATGGAGCGCAGGGGGAGAAAAGCAAATGAGAGAGAAAGAGAGCAACATGGACCTGGAGGGGAGAAGCATATAGACGAGAAAGCAGTGACAGGGTTGGCGAAGCACACAAATGCGATGGCATCACAGAGGGGAAAGAGGTGAAGCACACTGGTGAGAAAGAGCAACACGGAGCACAGGCGGGGGATAGAAGCATGCTGGAAAATACATACACTCTCGTTAAGTGCTTAAGACAAAAGAAAAAAGTAATTCCCTAAAAGTGAACAGTTGAAGGATGGACATGGTAAACCATTGAATAAGCAGTACGCAAATGAGAGTGACAGTAAACCACCCAATGGTAAGCAATAAGTGGGCCACAAGCTCCTCTATGTTCTTGGTAAACCCACAAAATATCTTCTGTAGGCTCAACCTAATTATACAATCTATTATCACAAGCTTCCCGCAATCAAGAAAGCCTTTGCACTTTGAATGCATCTCTTGAAAGCGACTGTGCTACTCTTTCTTGTCCAGTTCTTCAGACCTGTGAAGGATGAAAATCCTCTGTAACCAACAACATGGTGATAGACGGAAGGCTTGAACGAACCTCAGCCAATAGGGATCGCTCAAATCACATACCAGTCCATCATTTTGCAAATCCTCTGCATGCCCCATAGCCTTTATTCTTCTCTTGTTTCAAAGTTACTATATCATATGGACCTAGAAAATGACACGTGAAAGCTGACACACTCCCCTGACAGACTGAAGGATCAAAGGAAATTTCGATTATTTCATCAGCACTTTTTCATGAAGACAGCTGATCCTGCTACAAGTTAAGAACAGTACACAGGCCCTAAATTCGGATACTTGGCTCTCAGAAGATCCAGAGAGCAGGAAGCATCACAATTACTTTTTGTTTCAAGAACAAATACTTTATCTATCCAGAGAAGGATTACAAAACACTGCTATAGACCGGTTTCATGTTTTTTTTTTAGTTCAAAAGATTTTATTAGCGAACAAAAGTGAAGGTGTCATAGAATCAAAATACATCAACATTAAATGCATGTCACACAATATAAAAACTACAATTTAAGTAGAGAATCAGGCTAAAGAATAAAAATTGGAGATAATAAAACAGCAGAAACAGTCATGTAAAGGTATTGAAAACTCAAAAATTTTAAGAACAGTAAGGGTTTTTCAAGGGGGTTTCAAAACTTGTTGTTGAGTTAGAGGTAATGAAAAAGAGCGACGAGCACATGTATCTAAGTAAACTGTAATAGGTGACCATAAATCCAATCTTTTCGATGCCATGTGAATGGGGTAGACAAAGGAAGTGTCTAACCTGTGATTATGGCAGACAGCGTACCACCATGCCTTGTAAGAAATTCGAGAAAAATCTTTCCAATTTGCTGGGATTTGCTGAAATGCGACTGCTAATTACAGATCAACAATTTTAACATTAAGCATGACGTTCTCCCAGCATGATGATAGGCTTCCTAGAAAAACATGTGTGTAAGAAAAAGAAAAAGCAGTGCCAAAAATCAAATTAATTTGAGACCAGACTTGTTTCCAAAAATTGTGCACAATAGGACAGGAAAATAACATATGAAATAAACCAGCTTTTGGGGAAGAACATGTCCAACAAATATCAGACACAGTATTGTAATTTTTGCTTAGAACACTCGGTGATAACAAAAGTCGATGATAAACAAAAAACAACGTTTGCGTTGTACTCGCAGCTCTAGAGGATTTACGAATCTTAATCCATAATTTATTCCATAAAGACACTGGCCAGGATAGTGCAAAGTCTCGTTCCCAAGCCTCTTCATTTTTAGATTTCTGTCGAACCACGTCAGTGTCATGTAGAAAATTATATATTGTGGAAGCTCTGGGTGCGAGCTCCAACAAGGTTCGCAATTTTGAGGATGAAACTGGCTTAGTGGAAACATTAAGTGTCGATGTTAATTGGGTGTGCGTATCCATTACAGCGTTCTTGAGTAAAAGGTATTTGTGGATGAATGAAGTAGGGAGATTGAATAACTGACTGAGAGAGGAAAAAGATAGAAAATCTGAGTGTGAGAAAAGCTGGTGAATCCAAATGAGACCCCTCTGATGCCAAGATTTCCAGTAAAAAGGTTTATTCCGAATAAGTATGCTTTTGTTATGCCAAATTGTAGAGTTGAGAAAAGAATTTACGGAGTCGTGAGGAAAAGGAAATAAAGGCGATAGGAGCTTCGAGGTCAATGTAATAATGGGAGTAGATAGGGCTAGTGGTTTGCGTGAAAAGGAAAGATATTCATCAAAGGAAAAGGGAAATAAGAAAAGACGTTCAATTGAAGTCCATACAGGGCAAACTTCTTTAACCCCTTGGATGCCCGCCCCTTTCCCCGCCCAGTGCCGCGCCTTGCATTAGCGGGCAGAGTTCATGACGAGCTGGGCTCGTCATGGGCACAGCGCCACCGCAGCCCATGACGAGTCCAGCTCGTCATGGGCACTGAAGGGGTTAAGGTCGCGGAGCCACAATGAGGCTTGACGTAGAAGGAATGCTTTTTGTTACGCTGAGAAATCAGGAAAATTGACTCCACCTTCAGTTTTGGGGCGAATTAACCTAAATATAGACATTCAGGATTTTCTTTTATTCCAGAGGAAGGAAGAGAGAACAGAATTAATCTTCCTAAAGAATTTTTGGGGAATAGGGACTGGAATATTGGAAATAACATATATAATTATAGGCGATAACATCATCTTGATAGTGTCTAAACGACCCCACCATGATAAATAAAGAGGATGCCATTTAACAGTTAGGTCTGAGATCTTCTGTATACATTTGCTCATGCACAGCGAGTCCGTGTCAGAAATTGATGCTGTGACATGTAGGCCTAAATATTTAATATGGTTGGGACTCCAAGTAAAATTAGAGGCAATAAAATCAGGTTTGAAAGTGTATTTTGTTAAAGGTAAAATCTCGCACTTATCATTGTTTAATTTGTAACCGGAGATGCTTGAGTAAGCTTGTACGTCTGCTAAAAAGGCAGGAATAGAATCAGTCGGTCGAGACATGAAGAGCAGGATATCATCTGTGTAAGCTGCAAGTTTAATATGGGAGTGTAGTGTTTGGAAGCCATGCAAATTTGGATTCTGACGCAATTTAGAGAGGAATGGTTCTAAAGCCAGGTTAAAAAGGAAAGGGGATAGAGGGCATCCTTGGCGTACACCCCTTCTTAAATCAAAAAATGGAGATAGCATTCCATTAGCACAAACAGCCGCTCTAGGATTAGAATAAAGGAGAGAAATCAAAGACATGAAATTGGGACCAAAGCCAAACCATTTGAGAGTGTAAAACAAATATGTCCACTCAACTCTATCAAATACCTTCTCAGCATCTAACGCTATAGCAGCTAAGGAGTCTTTAAAACGAGAGGATTTTGACAAAACATTAAACAGAAGTCGTGTATTATCAGTTATATAGCGGCCTTTGACAAATCCGGATTGTTCTATCCCTAACAAGTCAGGCAAGTAAGAGTCTAATCGTATGGCTAATGCCTTAGAAAAAATCTTTTAATCGATGTTTACTAAAGAAATAGGCCTGTAGTTCTTACAGTGTTGAGAATCTTTACCTTCTTTGGGAATGAGGCAGATATGAGCATCTGAGAAAGAACCAGAAGAGTGTCCTGATGAACGAAAGGAATTAATTAGACAATGTAGTTTAGGCAGTAAGAGTTTGGAAAAGTGTGTGAAAAATTCAGCCGTGAAACCATCAGGGCCCGGTGCTTTATCATGTTTAAGAGATTGGAGGGCTTTTTTGACAATTCTTGCTGTGTTAATTCTGACTCTAAGGGAGCTAAATCTGGAGGGACATTGTGAGGTTTTTGAAGATTGGAGAAAAAACGTATTAAGGAGTGTTCAGTAGGTTGTGTTTCAGAAGCATATAATGTTTTGTAAAAAAGAGAAAATTCAGTTAAAATGTCATCATCTTTAAACTTTAAATCCATGTTGGCATCATAAATTGATTCAATATTCAGTGTGTTGTGTTTAACTTTCAAATAATTAGCCAAGATTTTCCCAGCTTTGTGTAAAAACAAAGCTAAATTTTATGGTGGTAAAACACCATAAAATTTAGCACTAGATTTTAACAAATAAAGTGAAGCGTCCTCCGTGGACTTTTTGTTGAATTGCAACTTGGCATTAATAAGAGCTGTTAAACAATCTTGTGAATGTGAGGTATAGTAAGAGTGTTCCAGTCTCTTAATGTCTTGAAGGAGACCCAAAGTCTGTTTACGGGCAATTTTTTGTTTCTTTGCAACAAAGGATAATATGAAATCCCTTGCAGAGGCATTAAAGGCATCCCACAAGGTAGAAAAGGGCATGGATTCAGTCTGATTAATCTTGTAAAATTCATCAAAGAAAGTGGTGAAGGAGGCAGTAAATTTGGGATCTAAAAGAAGGGTGTTATTAAAACACCATCTCCTGGGACCAGTGATTTTGGGTAAAATGTCAAGGTCAATTAAAACTGGAGCATGGTCAGATAACAAAATAGGTCCAATTTCTGCATAAGTGAGAGTTTGCGAGATGTTATGGGAAACAAAAATATAATCAATCCTAGATTGGGAATGATGAGATGGGGAGTAAAAAGTAAATTCTCTGGTAATTGGGTTGCAGAGTCGCCAGGCGTTGAGGAGCTTATGTTGATTGATGATATGAACAAAAGATTTATGAGGCTTATTGGGTACAAAGGAGATCTTAGAGTTCCTGTCAATAAATGGATCAAAAGCCTGATTGCAATCACCAGCCCAAATAAAGTTATCTTCTATGCAGCGAGAAATGTGAATGGCAAGTGTGGGCCAGAAGGAAGGTTCTCCACATGTAGGAGCATAGACATTAAAAAGAGAGACTGGAACACCCTTTAGAGACAACTTAACATTCAACCATCTACCATAAGTGTCTGACTCTTGAGAAATAAGTGAGAGTGAAAGGGATTTGCGACAGAGTATCATTACCCCATTGCGTTTGCCATCTCCTGGGGAAAAGAAGACTTCTCCCACCCAACCCTTCTTCAACTTCAATGATTCAACCTCCGAGAGGTGAGTTTCTTGCAAAAAAGCAATGTCAAAATTGAATATGGCTAAGTGAGTCAAAACCCGTTTAATAGGAGAGTTTAAACCCCTTACGTTCCAGGTAATCCATTTTAATGACATAGAATAACGGAAACGAATTGACCGAAAATTGTAGAAAGAGAGCCCAATTCAGTCAAGGGACAGTATGAAATGTAAGAAAAGAGTAAAATGACGAAAGGTCCAGACTGAAGATAGAAAGGGATATAAAAGTCACAAGGCAAAAGCCAAGAAAAGAAGGGGAGAATGAAACAAGAGTCTAAATCAATTAACCTAAGAAAGAATGAAAAAATGATGCAAGTATAGAAAACAAAAGTTGAGAGAGAAAAAATAAAGAAAATATATATTCGAAGTTTCCAACAAGAATTAAATAGAATGGTAAGAGGAGACAAAAGTATAGTAACTAAAAGATGAAAAAACAAGAGAATAATGAAGTTAAAGAATACAACAATGAAGGGAAAAGAAGAATCAGGAATAAAAGAAAGGAGAGGATTGCTGATGACACCAAGTATACAAAAGAATAGAGAACACATTACATGTCGAAAGACAATGAGCATTACAAAACAAAAGACAATACTTACACAAACGGAAACGAAAGACGGGGTAAGGTGGAGCCACATGGAGCAGATGGACGTCTAGGGAGGATCGAATCAACCGTGGGAAGAATCGCACCATAACTGAGATGTGAACTGTAAAGTGAAGAAAAACCTATTAAACATTGATTGGAGAAAAATAAGACAAGAAAGCAAGGAATAGAGCTCTGTGTTTGAGGGCCGCGTGATGGAGATCCACGCCTCCACGCGCACCTGAGGATTCCCGGTTCCTGACTCCTCCCTTCCTCCTCGAGGCAGTGCAGGTTTCAGCGGCGGCTGATGGCGGATGGCGGATGGCGTTCTCGAGTGGATTGTTTGGTTCCTGTTTGAAGCACGAAAGAAAGAAGCAGCGCAGCGTTTTCAGCTGGAAGGAAGCAGCTCCTTTTATCACTATACTACGGGCGCTTTTCGGCATTCTTGTTTTCAGCCCTGTGCTTCACGTCGCTGCTCATGCCTGAGGGTTTGTGGACGCGGTAGAAGCGGTAAGAGCAAGCTGGGCTGTAATTGGCAGTGGCGTACCGAAAAGTACTAAAGAGTTTGAATTCGTTTACAAGAATGCCTTTCTCAGCCGCTACGGATCAGCTTTCCTATTAAGTTTTCGTCCGCAGCGGCATGGCGCAGGCGAAGTTGCAGCTGTCAGTCTACCTGAGGTCCTGAGACTCTGTGAGTTTGTCCTACGGATGAACAATACCTGGCGACGAGGATTAAGGCTTTTCAGTTTTACCAAACATGGAACGTTGGACGCTCAGAGACTTTGAGGTATCTGAGGCTGATAATTTAAGAGAGTCATTATCAATATCGGCCATTTTCAAGATGGGGAAATTATTGAATACCCGTAAAGCAAAGGCTTCGCGTATCCAGGCTAAAGAAGCGCGGAACGCTGCCAAATTATTAAATAAGGAGGCCATTGGCGATGGTAAGGCAAAGGAGAAAAGTGATAGTGCGGGAAGTTCGGAAGAGCTGGAGGAATCTATCAGTGAGACTCCGTCTCCAGTCTTGAAGGCTTCTCATTGCGCAGAAAAGGAGCGTTCCTCACCCATCAAGGATTTGTCATCCACGCAGGCCAGCCTAGTGGAGGTGCTTAAGGGCACTAAATCATTTCCTCTTTTTGATAAGAAAAGCGCTGTACACTGCCAAAGTAATTCCGCCCAAGTTTCTCCTTCTCTTTCTTCTTCAATTATTCACCCTCCCAATTTCCTGCATAAATCTAACACAGGGGCATCTTTTACACCATCTATGCCTTCTACGCCTTTGCTTAAAGATAACCCCTTAGTACACTCCTTAACAACTACGGATGATGTATTGACTTTGGGAGGTATAGACATAGTGGAATCACCTATTGACAAGTCATTAATTTCCCCAGCAAAGTCTGTCTCTAATGTGAGTCACCTCAGTCCTTTGCTAGATTTAGATACTGAGACCGTCGGGTAGATTAAGATGTCAGTCAAGGATATGTTAAATTTAATCCTCGACGAGGTCCGAGAGCTGAAGAGGTTTCAGAAATCCGAGCTTGCCTTAATCCATCAATGCCTGGACAAAATGGAGGATCTTTTCTCCACATTCCCTGTTCGACTCCAAGAAGCTGAAACCCGTATCTCTAATCTGGAGGATCAAATGATTAAGGTCAAAGAGGATGCAAATCAGCTTTCCCTCACTTCACGTACACTTGAATCTAAATTGGACGATTTAGAGAATTATAATCGTCGATCTAACCTACGCATAGTGGGGGTTCCCGAGGGTCTTGAAGGGCCCAGCACGCTGCAGTGGGTCACCTCTTTTTTAAAATCTAAAGTGATTCCCAATCACGAGGGTGACCTGACCATTACGCGAGCACATCGCGTTCCCGCTCAACCTTTCCCAAATTCTTCTCTCCCTCGAACAATTCTATTAAATTTTTCTGACACACGAATTAAGGAGACTATTCTCTCAACGGCAATTCAGAAAAGACAATTTTTCGTCAATGAAACTGTGAAATGTCGTATTTTTTCAGACATGTCTGCGTCTGCTGCTCGGAGAAGAAAAGAGTTTGTCCAGATGCTACAATTATTTAAAGCTAAAGGAGCTCAAGCCACAATAGCGCAACAATCCAAGCTTAAAGTCTTAGTGAAAGGCAAATTCTTTATGCTATCTGACATTGCAGCAGCACAGGACTTGCTTCGGGACATTTCTAACTCTTCATGAGGTTAAAATTTAGGAAATGTATGGACTTTTTCTTCTGTGTTTTTTGCTTAAAGATATAGGTTGATAGATGCGCTAAGTTGGGAAAGCTCCCTTTTTTTTTTTGCTGGAGGGACTGAGTGGGG
This sequence comes from Triturus cristatus, assembly GCF_964204655.1. Lineage (NCBI taxonomy): Eukaryota > Metazoa > Chordata > Amphibia > Caudata > Salamandridae > Triturus > Triturus cristatus. The sequence continues at coordinate 789,821,215 of NC_140580.1, forward strand.
GGGGAGGAACAGTTGAGCAAGGTGGAGTGCGGAATCCAAGGGGCCCAGGGGGTGCAACAGGTCACCCTAATGGTGGGGGGTAGGATCCGATGGTCATCGTGGGATGGGGAAGCTTGGCCATTGGTGGGGTGGGGGGGAGGGTTCAGGGGGGTGAGGTTGGTGACTGGGGGGGGAGTGTTTTGAGGGTGTGGGAAGGGGAGACAACAAAAAATGAAGTTGAAGATGTCAGGTTTTTTTGGTTATTATATATGGGTAGGACGAGGTCTGAAGATGACTACTTATACTCAGTTAATTTAAGATGTTAATGCCAAATAAGGAAAGTTTGAAATTGTTTTCTCTGAATGTCAATGGCTTAAACAATATTAAGAAAAGGCGAGCGGTTGAAATATGGATTAAGGCAAAAAATCCATCTGTAGTTTTATTTCAGGAGACCCATATCTCATCTTTCAAGATAGATCAATTTTCAATGTTTAAGTCATGGGCCTCATATCGGTGTCTCGCTTCATGTAATGAATCTAAACAGGGGGTGGCGATATTTATAAACAAGAATATACATGCGGAAGTTATCCACTCAGAAACTGGGGGGTCAGGGCGTTGGTGCTGGGTCTCTTGTAAAGTTAAAAATAGACCGCGACCTCTTACTTTTCTCAGTTGCTATGGCCCATTAAATGATGATTGCAATGTTTTTGAAGAGATGTTTCAATCCCTATTGACCGTGTCAGGGGATATTGTAATTGCAGGTGACTTTAATGTCCTAATGAATCCCAATTTGGACTCATCGTCCCAACAAAAAAAACAACTTAAACCTAAAGTTTTTCAGACCATCTCTAACTATACAAAATTATTAGATCTTTTGGATCATTGGCGTCAAGATAATCCCTCTAAAAGAGAATATGCTTGCTGGTCGAGTAGATTTAAGTCCTCATCTCGGATAGACTTTGTCCTTGCTTCATGTAATCTTAGGTTAGGCTACTCTAATACGGTTCATAATGTTTTTTTCTGACCACGTTATGCTTATCAGGGAATTTATTTTAGGGGATACTGCAAGATCTCCCAAAAGATGGGTCTTTAATAAATCATATCTCAACGACGAAATATGGGTCCATGAACTTAAAGATTTGATTAGGGAATTTATAAGTTGTAACACTGGCACTGCCCCTCCTACTATTATTTGGGACGCTTTAAAAGCTTTTATTCGTGGTTTAATCATTACAAAAGAGGCTGCTATGTCCATTGCCGCTAGGGCTATAAAAAACTCCTTTGAACAACGTATTCAGGTTCTTAGTGAGTTACGGCAACAAAATTCTTCTAGAAATATTAAAGATCAACTAGATGAGGATAAACGGGAATTTCGTACATACTTATTTGAGCAAGGAGAGGCGTTTTTTTGTAGTCAATATCAGAAAATCTACGAAGAGAGCAACTTTACGGGCAGATTCCTGGCCTGGCAGGCCAAAGAACAAGCTGCTTCCAATTTAATTTCTGGCCTAATCTGTCCCGTTACTGATCAATATGTGACTGATTCAGAGGGGATAGGTAAGATAATGTATTCTCAGTATCACAAAATATATAGTCATTAGCATGAAATTGATCACTCAAAATTAAATGCATTTTTGAGAAAAGAGGAGATTCCTTCCCTTTCCGAATCTGAACAATCAAACATGGTTAGGGAATTCTCTCTTCAAGAAGTACAATCGGTAGTGAAAGAACTCCCTTCAGGGAAAGCTCCCGGCCCAGACGGATTACCTGCCGAATTCTTTAAAGTTTTTTTTCCCGCCTTCTCGGATCTTTTTTTACAACTCATTAACTCGATGCTCACTGGAGCTCCTATTCCAGATTCGTTTCATGAGGGCACGGTGGTCAGCTTTCTGAAGAAAGGGAAGGATGCTAAGGATCCCAATTCATATCGCCCCATTACTCTTCTAAATTCTGACTATAAGATTGTTACTAAACTACTTGCTATCCGGTTCAATTATATTGCTTCCGAACTGATCCATGAAGATCAAAATGGGTTTATTGCTGGCAGACAATTGATGACTAATACTCATTTTCTAGCAGAAGCTTTGGATTATTTTCAGACACTGACGATTCCAGCCCTTATTATGTTATTCGATGCGGAAAAAGCTTGTGATTTGGTGGTTTGGGAAACTCTTTTTATTATTTTGCAATATTTTCATATCCCATTAATTATTATTAATTTTATTCGTAATCTTTACACGGGTGCTAAAGCTAATATTATTATTAATTCATCAACAGTGGGATCCGTATCAGTCAATCGGGGTACACGCCAGGGCTGCCCCTTATCACCAATTCTTTTTGCTTTTTTTATTGAACCCCTTGCAATCGCAATTCGACAATGTGCTGAGATTCGCCTCCGATTCCATTAATGTCAAAAATAAAACTTTACGCTGACGACATTATGCTCCTTATTAAACCCGATTTGCAGTCTCAAGTTCGTGTATTTCAGCTCTTTGAGGAATTTGAGACTTTCGGGGGATATCGTATTAACAAAAAAAAGACTGAAATATTGATCTGTGGTAACTACAAACCTGAATTATATCCGGATCTAAGGAGCTGTATTAATAATAAACCCAAAAGATATTTGGGGATTTTTTTTTCAACCTTTAGTCTTAATTTTGACCCCCTCCTTCAGAAAGTTGGCTCCATGCTTACTTGTTGGAATAAATTACCACTATCAATCCTGGGCCGTGTCGCTTTGATTAAAATGTCTATTTTACCGCTGTTTAACTTTTTGTTTTCAACGATTCCTTGCTTTCTCTCGGGTAGTTTTTTTTCTAAAGTCGAATCTTTATTTTTGCGTTTCTTGTGGGCACACAAAACGCCTCGTATCGCGCTGAATACTCTTTATGAGGATTTGGACAATGGTGGTCTTGCACTACCCAATGTTAGAGATTACTATAATGCTTACTTTGCTCAGTATTTGACTCGCTTTAAATCTCCAATGTCAAACCCCAACGTATTTATTAGTTTTTGTCGATTTAATTTTGTCGGAAAGTCAAATCTTTCCCCCCCTCCAAATTACTAAATCCCCTAAATTGGTTAGGTACAAAATATTTGCTTGTTTTTTTAGGAAACGCACGGCCATGTTAAAAAGATATTCTCTATCTCTCTTTCATTCTTCGTCCCCGTTGTTTAATTTACTCTTATTTGATGGACAGCCGTTTGACTCTGATTTAATAGGTCAATGGACAAATGCTGGATTTAGTAAAGTGGGCGATTTTTTACAAAATACAAGATGGATTACTCCGATGGCGATGCGATTAGTTATTCCAAGAAATGTTTTGTTAATTGGCCCCTATACTTACATTCATCAACTTTTGCAGCTACACGCCCCCACAGCATTAACTCAGATTTCTTCTTTAAACAATGATCTTTTTTTTAATAATAACCTGGTAAGAAAACCTGGAGAGTGGAAACGTTGTCTTGCTCAATCAAGACAAAGGGATCTGTATGTCAAAGCTGTAAAAAAATGGTGGGAACAAGAAAACCATGTTCTGATACTGTCTACATGGCGAACTATTAATAAGCTGAACTTTTCTACATTAAGGGGAGCCAACTGGCGTAGAATGATATTTTTTGGAAAATGGCTTTTGTATCGTACCCCGGCGGGAATAGCCGAAATGTATAGTAGTTATCCATCAAATTGTTTTCGATGCTCAAATTTTTCCCCTGCAAACTGGACTCATGTAATCGCCGATTGTAGTTTGGTTAAAATATTCTGGGATGACATTTTTGCTTTTTTAAGCTCTAATTGCTATATTCAGATATCTTTAAATGTAAATCTGATGCTTTATGGCTTTGATTCGCATCTTAATCTATCTGTATCATTTGTTAAACTAGTCTTTATTTGCATGGCCGTTGCTAGATCTTTGTTACTTCAAAATTGGCGTACAAATCAAATTCCATCCTTTTACGAATGGTTTTCCAAAATGCGAAGAGTAAAGAGGAGTGAACGAAGCTACGCTCTGAGGATTGGGGGGGGGGGGGGAATTTGGGGGACTTTTTTTGATTAACTTTTTTAAATACTTTGTCTGATTGATCAGTATGGGTAACGGTAAATTCATTATTTGTATATATTTAGTGATGACAGCAGGATATGTTTTTTGAGAAGATTTTCATGCTTTATTTTAGTCCTCATTGTATATATATTATAATTCATATTCCGTATATGTATGCCATCATTCAACTTCAATAAAAAAAATAAAAAAAAAGAATAGAGTTCTAAGTAAAAAGACAGCACTAACCTACAATGCTAATGAAAGAACAGGTTATCAGCTTTGAATATAAGACAAACATTTTAAAATGCTCTGTCAGAGGAATAGATACAGCGAAAATATGTAGTACAAAATCATTCATGTAACATGTGAGGGGGAAGGTCCTGAGAAATCCATAGGAATTGTAGAGTGTGCATTAATGAAACTTTGCAAACGAACCGGGTCTTCATATGTTGTCATGTGGTTATTATAGGTAACCTTGAAAAGACACGGGTGGAATAAACCATATCTGGCGCCCATGGAACAAAGAGCAGATCTCATGTTGAGAAAAGCTTTGCGTCGAGCCGCTGTAGCCTTAGAATAATCCTGCGCGAAGAATAATGTGGATCCGGACCAGGTGATCCGTGGAATAGCTTTGGCAGCAGCCAGTACTTTGAGAAGGTCTGTATATTCTAGGAAATAAAGGATGACTCCTCTAGGTCGATGTGGGGACGAATTGGTCGTTGAAATTGGGCCCAAACTATGAGCGCGTTGTATGTTTAATGCTGTGTCCTCTGGTAAATGAAGAATTTTGGGAAGGAATGATTTGAAAAATACAAGAGGATCTATACCTTCTACCCCTTCCACCCAGCCATAAATGCGTAAATTATTTCTCCTGTTTCGATTTTCAAGGCTCTCAACTTGCTTTTGAAGAGCTGAGACCTGAGAATGTAGAAAGGTGACAGTCTTGGTAGTATCGTCAAAGGAGGAAACATGTTGCTCTACTGCTGTGAGTCTTGTATCCTACTGAGACCAATTGTCCGAAAGAGTCTGTATTTTAGAATTGGTTTCCTCCACAAAAGGTCTAAGGGCTCTTATTTCTTCTAGTAACAGTTCCAATGAGACTGGAGAAGCCGGTTTAGGTGGCGAAGGGGGATCTGTCAGGTCACAAGCAATATTACCTGTTTGTTGCTTGTGGTTGATTTCGCAGAGACGTTATGGACCAACTTCCCGTTACTCTAACTAAATCCCTGTGATGTATTTTTAGACACTAGGTTGACTAGTTAGAATTTAGGGAGGAGGGCCGGATCGAGGACGCTAACTGTTCCTGGTTGTCGACCTGCGAGGCAACAAGGAAAGCAGATTTTTAGTGAAACTATTCCTGTCTATATTCTTTTATACCATTCTCTAGTGCAAGTATTAGGCATTCGACTTTCACTATCCCTACCTGCGATCTAGCAAGACTTGGCGTCGCGTCCGTGTTGTCGTAGTGAAGTGGGTATTGTCGTCTCTTGATCAGAGGAGAAGTTGTTGATGGTAAAGAATCGTGTTCACCTACATGAAAGGTAAAAGGTAAATAAGTTACTGACTTTTCCTTGTCGTTAATTAGACTTAGAAATCTTTTGCGCGTTAACTCTACTTCCACTTACTCCTTTATGATCGTCGTCTTTCTGATCTTCACTACCTGAATGTAATTGGAACAATAACAATACACCTTAAAACAACATTGAATGAACTAAAGCCTAACCGCTTATTTTAAATTAGCTAAATAAATCCAGTACTGTAATCTTATATTCATAAGAAATGTTTTTTTCTCTTTTAGGTTCCAAAGTTTCAAAGATGGCCTTCAAAATAAAGTCAGGTAAGTAAATCAACTTGTTTGTTTTGCCGCTTGCTTGCGATGGGCGCTCTGATTGTGGGAAGAAGAACATTTTTTCACCAAGCTCTTGTTATCTTGCAGCCTCCAGCGTTGCCGGTTTGTGCCTCGATATTCTCCTGGAAGCGAACGACTTTGAATCTCCCGCTGTAAAGCACGCCGCAGTTCTCTTCAGGTAAGCGTTACCGGAATTCTCGAGAATGCGCTCCTGATGCGCGAAGGAAGGCAAAGCGTCTTAGCGTTGTTGGGTGTGGCTATTTATACTCTTGCCACACCCGAACGCTACTACTGATGCATCGCGCACATTTCCAAACGTGTGCCTAGCTTCTGAATGTCATTTCTCTATCGTTATGGAAACAAAAAGGATCTCTTTGCCAACAAGCCTAAGGAGTATACCAAATTAAATTATACATAGCGTGAAAGTAAATAACGTACAAAACCATGTTTCACATCACATTAATGAATTGCCCAATACAGCGTTAAGGTCTTATACTACATATGTATAACATCTAATACCTTTACACTTATCAACATACATACATTGGTGTGCAGGATGCACGGGTCGGGGGTGGGTTTTTATATTACAAGACAGTCGTTTTAGGCCACAATGTCTACGCTATAAGGCGTTAATCATGGGATCATGACAGGATCCTTCTTGAGGCGTTTCATATTGGACTTTCCCGATGGCGCTGGTGTAGGCTCCGTTATCTGGTCAGGAGACTCTGTGGGGAGTAATCCATTATCTTCCAGCTTGGAAAGTTCTGAGAAGAGCGCCGAATTCTTAATGATGGAGCGTTGCGGCTTAGGAGTGTTATGGATGGAACCTTTCATTTTGCCCATGTACTTTTAGATTGACAACACGAAATTCAGCAGAAGTTATTGTCAAAAATGTGAAGTAAGCAGGTAAATTCAATCAGAAAAAGACCTCAGTGTGGTGTTAACTGGATGAAGAACACAGTTTACCCGCTGGTGTAAAACATTGACCGCTTAGAGGTGCCAAGGATTAATAAGAATTTCTGCAACCGCATAAAATTCAATAGATAAAAATTCCTCTATGTAATTCACTTCGTCCCAAATAATGCACTGGAGGAGAATTATGCTGTGAATAGGCAACTCCGCATTCAAGAGACAACACAGGGAGAAGAGAGCATATGTAGAACGGGCATTGCTCGAGGGTATAAGGCAACCAGTAATTATACACTGTGAGAGAAACTCCAAAAAGGAAAACAGGAAAAAGCTGTTTATCTAATATGGAGGTTCCAGACTGATTATCTCCATATTATATGTTAGGAAGCAGCAGGAGAGTGAAATTCAATGAAATTAGTATGGTCGCAGGCCCAAAAATAAAGACGTTCTCTCACACAGATTTGAGAGAGAAACGCGCGACGTATAAATCACAATGGCGGCCGCGTCTCGCAAATGCAATGCGTACCGCTTTACCTCAAAGAAAAACTGTAGGGAAGCTACGAAAATTGTCCAGCGCTGTCCCCTGCTGCTGTATGCATCCTCCGGTGGAGATTCTCGTGTACAGCTTCGCGTTTCATGACCGGGAAACGCGATTCCGCCGCACCGAGCGAGGAGCCTCACGGAGGCGCCGCAATACTCTTGGGCGCCTAGCCACGCCCCCTTCACCGGTTTCATGTTTGACCTGTAAGAGGATGCCAGGTAAATGCAAGACCATAGAACTGGTAGGAGACATTTTTGGTAGCCATTCATGGGCAAACCGGTTAGGTCACATGTGCTGAGATGCGTTAGATGTGCTCAAGCAAAAACATCACATCAAAGACCAATTTCTATGTCCCAACTCCCTAGGTCCAGTGTAGCTGACATGCTTAACTCAAAAGGGTACAATACAAGTCTGGTTGTGGTAGACTATCTTACTAAGGTATATCATTTCATACCAGTGAGCATCAGTTGGATGGCAGAACCAGTCTGTCGACAGTAACGTGAGAGGAGTCAACCGTAGCAAAAACAACTAGTAATAAAACAGGGGGCAATGTATAGGCACAAGCCCCAGTCGAAAGTTAATGGAGACCCCAAAAGCAAGCTCATCTGCACACCAATCCATCACAGGGCACAATGCCCACCCCTCCGACAACCTTGCACAGAAAACCGACCAACGAAAGAAAAAGGATTCCAGCAGAAAAGCCAAAACAGAATGAAACAACCCCCACACCAGCAGTCAATAACCAGTAGGCCAAAGGAAGCAAAAAAGAGGTGGCACAGGCACACTTCAAGCCCAACAAATAAGAGTGCACCTTGGTCAGCCCACCAGCACCCACCACACAAAAAGGGGAGGAATGAGGGGCAAATCAGGGAGGAACAGCTTCACTTCGCAAGTGGAACTCCACCCACCAGTGCGCAGCGGGTGGGCAAACTATACCTGACAGGTACAAGGGATGGCCCCGGACAGAACCTGCTCTAAATAAGACAAGCATTGGCATAGCCAATCGGCCTTGGCAATGCCTAATTGCAGAGAGGGCGAACGAAGGACTGGAACTAGCATTGGGGTTGGGAGGGGACTGCAGAGTCAAGCTCTGCAAAAGAGTCATGTCGAAAAAGACTCATATTACAGTCAATTTAAACGATTTCCTGAGGCTTCAAATTGGTTTTGAATTTGATCTACCTTCAGCAGTTCTTTGTTCTGTAGCGCCAGTAAACTGCGAGTGTCAATGTCCTGTCACTAGACAGACACGAATGTTTAAACCTGCAATGCACGACACGCGTGCTTGGGTGCTAGTGAAAGGAACAACGTTGGGAAAGAGGTTCTGGTTGAAAGTAACGCTGAAGTAATACGAGGGAGGAGGGTAGGCTGCCTTAAAACACGTGCACCTTTACAGAGTGGTAAAATTAATTTAAAACAAGCAACGGGAGGTTAGAGTTGGCAATCAGCGATGGGAGGAGGGTGGTTGGGAGGACAGGGCCACGACAAAGGCGAAAACTCATGCGCGCTAATGAAGTGGTAGAATGCAAATAAAACAAGAATTGAAATGCAAAAGGTCTCGCATTTACGCGAGTTTAAGCTACTGACATTGTAAATGACAATGCCTTTTATTTATGTTTTAAAAACCAAAACATAAATAACAAGCATTGTCATTTACAATGTCTATAGGTCAAACTCGCGTAAATACGAGACCTATTGCATTGCAAATGCTCTACCCAACCAAAGGCATAATGTCAGCAATGTGAGACATTAGAGTGCGGTGTCGGTGAAGCGGGCGCCACTCTCACTATTAAAGTCAAAGAAAAGAAAAAGTCCAAAGCACGGTGTCCCTGAACCGGGCGCCGCGCTCAACATGAAAGTTCAAAAAAAAAAAATTGTAACTGAGCACGGTGTCCCTGAAGCGGGCGCTGCACTAAACATGAAGGTAGACAAACAAAAAAATCGTAACTGAGTGCGGTGCCCCTAAAGCGGGTGCCGCGCTCAGCATACAAGTTACAGCGGCATAGCGCTCTAAAAAAAAAGCGTCTGCCATTGTCCTGTGTAGATGTGCTGCAAATACGAACAGCAGCTGCCATGTCCCCATCAGTGTCAATAAACAAAATAGTGTTCACCCACTAGATAAAGCAGACCGTGTAACGAGCCAAGTATAATGTCCAGTCGTTATGGGAGGTAACAAATGCTGACAAGGCGGGACCAAGGAGCGACTAACAAGCCTAATTACGAATCAGAAGCTAACATTTGCGAAGGACAATGACACAAGCCAATGACTAATATGTGGGTGGGACTTCCAGTGCATACTCCAAAACAGCATGCCTCGCAGAGCGAGCAGTGAATGCGCGCTGCCGCTAGGCTCGATCTAAAAAGCAACTGGAGGTGCGAGTTGGCAATCAGCGATGAGAGGGAGGTGGTTGAGGGCACAGTGCAATGACGAAGGGGCAAGCATCGACAACAAAGCAAGCAATGACAAAGACAACAGTGTAAAGAATGAAAAAAAAAGTATCTTGGAAAGCAGCGGAATGCCACACTCCACAGGACTTCATGGTAGCGTAGCCACCCAGTGAGTGATGAAAAAACAAACTTACACCTCCAGCACAAAGTTGTTGTAATTGTGTGACACAGTCCCAAGGTGAAACCAAGCCACTGCCGTGATCTGTTACCACTGCCCTTCCTCATACACATCCAATCATAGACAGAGCAAATGAAAAGCGGGACAGGATAATTAAGTGAAAGGAATGGCGCTCAAAGCGAATGAAAACACCAGGGTTCCTGGGAAGGGCGGATAAATGAAGAAAAATAAGTCCTTAAATTGGTAATAAAATGAGGGGTAGTGGGGGATTGTGTACTTAGTTCCTGCTCTCAGGGAGGAGTAAACAGAGGAAGAGCCAAGACAAATGCATACCATGGACAAATGGGGAGAAAGAATGGGATAGCGACGATGGAGCCAGAAAATGGCAAGCCTATGGGCCCACAAAGTACATACAACAGGTCTCTTTTTGAGCCAACACATGTGCGCCGTCTAGAGCTGAGACCTAAAAAGGAACCTTGACAACTGGGACTTGCAGAGCCAGGGGACACCTTCCATAAGCCTAAGCGCAGCGTATGCCCAGGGGTAAGACCAATCGCTTTCACCTTCCATGTCAAGGAGCACAAACCCAATCTCTTCCCCAAGCCCATAAGAGTTTCAGGGAAGAGCAGACCAAGTATCAGAAGGAGCAGACCCCCCAAAAAAAGCCTAGAAAGGAGACAGCAGCACAGAAGTGAGCATGAGACAGGGATGCAGGGCACAAATTAAAAGCCCCAATCCACACAGAGATCACAGGATAAAGCACAAACCTTGCTCTCACTTTATTAAAATAAGTGGGATGATGCACATAGCGAAGTGAAGTCCAGTGCCACGGACTGAACAGGAACACCCTGGCCACAAGCCCAGCAGAGAGTCATCGAATGGGATCCCAAAGATTAGAATCAGTACCACATAGCCCCCAACAAGCCAAAAAGTAAGGCAGGGACACCCAAATCCACGAGACAGTGCACACATCCTACAACGCTCAAGAGGAAAAGACATGGCATGAACTGCTAAAACTTAACACTCATTATTGATCAGCTTTTTTGAGTCCCATGACAATGACCTAACAAGCATTGACATAGCCAATAGGTCTCGCCTTTGGGACCTTATAAGTGTTTAGCCAGAGATATTGACTATGCCTATGTTTTTAAGCTGTGCTGTACATTAGTTTGTAGAATGCTGCAAAGTTATAATAAAGAAGTGTTTAAAGCATTTTTGTTACCTTATATATGACCAAGAAAGCATTACGTACAAGTGAAAGACTATATTAAAAAAGCATTACCTATAAATAATGTCTTGATCTAATTTTGTTCTTTAAATGCTGGCAACTTGTTTCTGCGTGTGCCAATGCTTGCTTGTTATGTTTTTTTTGGTTATGAAGGGGCATAAATAACAGGAGACTGAAGCTTTGGAAATAGTACCTGTGTAACAGTTAGTGAGATAGTTAGCGAGTTAGTTAGTTTGTTAATGATAGTGTTGGTTAATTAGTTAGTTAGTTAGTTAGTTAGTTAGTTAGTTAGTTAGTTAGTTAGTTAGTTAGTTAGTTAGTTAGTTAGTTAGTTAGAGAGAGAGTGAGTTAGTGAGAGAAAGTTAGTCAGTGAGAGAGAGTTAGCGAGAGAGTTATTTAGTGAGAGAGAGAGATAGTTAGAGAGTTAGTTATTGAGGGAGAGAGTCCATGAGAGAGAGAGAGACTTAGAGAGTTAGTTTGGAGAGAGAGAGTCCGTGAGAGAGAGATAGTTAGAATTAGTGTTTTAAAGTGAGTTAGATAGTGAGAGACTTAGTGAGAGGAAGTGAGATAGTTAGTTACTTAGGGGCATATTTACAAGCATGCGATAAAAAATTATCGCCGCTTTTTCGGCCGATTTTGCCGATAATTTTCTCGCCTAATTAGCAAGGCCACGCTAACGCGTGAAACCTTGCTTTAGCGTGGGGATTCTTTACGCCCAGCCTTGCATCTCTAATGAGATGCAAAGTGGGCGTTCCTGACCTAACATGACAGGAGAAATGTTGCTAAGCGACATTTCTCCTATCATCAAGCCCCACGCTATGAAGCATAGTGTCAGGAAAAGTAGCCATAACCCCTGTTATCGCTACTTTCCTTTCGCCTGCTTCAGGACTGACTTAGCCATGATATCCTTCGGAGGGTGGATATCATGGCTAAGTTTGTGAGTCCCTATCAGCAAGCTAACGCCACATTGCGTGCGATTATCGCTGGGTTTCCAGCGATAATCTCACGTTAGGCAGTTAGCGTGAGGATTTTTATCGCTGAGGAGATAAGCGTTGCTAATAGCACGCTATCTCAGCGATAAAAATCCTCGTTACCCGGCGATAATTATCCTCACGCTAAGAGGTTGTTGCTGATATGCCCCTTAGTGAGAGAGTAAGTTAGTTAGTGAAAGAGTGAGTTAGTGAGAGAGAGAGAGTGTGAGAGTTTGTGAGTTAGTTAGAGGAAGGAACATACACCAGACCTCTTGTGCCGAACATAACTGTGCAGTACACTACACAAATATTGCAGTATGCACAGATGTCATGGGCACACAATTACAAGTAAAGAACACAGCAAAAACGTAAACTTCTAACTGTTATACTACGTGGACTAGGGGACGTTGCAACATACCAGTAGCTAAGGGCAGTCAAACATGCACGGCAGCTCCGCGGCAGTGAACTCGGTGGATGACATACTCACAATTCACCAAAAGTCATGCTCGGTACATGAAGAATGTCCACATTATGGAAAGGTGGCATTTCAGATGCCTGGTACATCTGCATTGACTGTATGTCTTTACGGGTTTGTGCTGCCACGTGACTGCCGGCCTGTGCCTAATATCAATGGCAACCCACTTTGTGTCTTAAAATGGGGAGTTCACCTATGACATTGTAGGATATGATTCATACGAGGAAGGCATTACTGCTTTCACTGGTGTTATGCTCTTGCATGATCCAGCAGACTGGCTGACATCACAAGTGCAACAACTGCATAATGCCATACTCTGAGTCCAGCTGTTCATATTTCTACATATACATGTTTCAGCTCCCACGATATTCAAACAAGTGTCAGCCAAGTCTGAATTTACATAAGAACTTTTGACAATATTCCAACAGTGCCTTATCTGCACAAACCCAATATTACATTGCACCTCGCCCTAGTGGCATAAGTGTACATATACACTTTCCCTGTATAAGAGATAGCGCTAAGATGATCACACAGCAACAAGCTTAGCAGGCAAAGAAAACATTAGAGGTTCACGAGTAATAGCATTGCGAACCGAAGCGCATCAAGTGTCGCGCTATACCGCTGGGCTGGAAATAAAGCACATAAAAGTAAAAATATCAGTATGGGTAATTATGAATTATAAAAGGTTAGACGTTAAATGAAACCAAATAAAATATCACTAGGTACTGTGTGGTACATAAAGCGTGGCACACGCAAACCCGGCACTCAACTTGCCTATATTGGCTGACAAGATTACTCCTATAGTGTCTATTTCAAGGGAACCCACCAATGCCACATGAGGAAAGAAATAAGTAGCCAACCAGACGTGACTTAAATAGGCGTTCGGACGCAGTATCTAGTGCAATAATAGGAACAGCCTTTTCAACAACTGGAACGCTAACCGAGGCCTCCATCTTTAGAGTGTAACATGTCTTCTAGTGCATCACGTACAGAACATTGGAGCGCGCCTCACGCAGAAAAAATAATGATGCCCCATTAAGGTAACAAAGCGGAAAAGAACCCAAATATATTATTTACAAAAAAAGGCAAGTACTTTGAAACCGCATAATTAAAACGGAAGTTATGTAAGGGTACTCTCGAACCCTGTGTGTCCACAAACAAGACGCAAGCTCCTATTAGTAATACCTACTCGTGCTCCGAGTTCCAGGACTCGATTCCACACGACAAAATGTTACAGCGCATTAGTAATATCGCGTCCTATTTTTATTCAATAATTTGTAATTTGAGCAGCAGGGCATGTGTGCATTATATTACCAACTGAGGGTCGTCCATTACTATGAGATATACTCATGAGGCAAATATCAGGCATGGTCATCCACAGCGTGAGAGCTTGGCAAGTTACTACAACATGAGGCGGAATACCTATACACAGTAAAAAGTGGAGAGGTACAGGACTGTGTTGTTAAACATCGCTAGAGGCATCAGGCTACAAGGATATATAATAAAAGGTACTTATTCTCCAAATTAAGCAATGGACAAACATAAAAGCCGGACGCAGTGTTGTCAATACAGGTAACACCTGATCAACTATTTCTAGCATGTAATGTCCTTAGGAACAAGCGCACGCGCCGCTGAAAGCAAAACAAACTGCGAAAGTTAATTAACAAGTACTTGTGCGCGCGTGCTTTAAGGGTGCCCGCGAGCGATGCGCCTGAGCGATGATCTTAATGAGGAAGAGATAGGAAAGCCAGATGGCGGCGGTGCGCGTAATTGTGCGCATAACCGCAAGCTCTAGGCCACACAGAAAGCTGTGGTCGGCTTTTTAAAGCCCACTCACTAAATGTCTTGCCAGTGCAACACATACGCTGGCTCAGGCGAGACTTAAAAAACTAACGTGGTGGTTGCCCAGAGTGAATTCTATGCCGTGGGCTGAATGGCTGTCACAGAAGGGAAGTTATTCTCAAGTGTCATGAGAGCTTGGCTTCTCATCCCATTAGTAACACAGCAAATGGAGTTATTGATCTGGGCACCCTATTTCTAATCCACATTTTATCTCAATTCCTAAGAGACTTGTTCAGGTGAAGAAAACAACTACCTAATATATGTTATAGCTGCCTGAAAGAATTATGGGAAGGATCTTTGAGGCATACAAAAGAGTATCTGGCACTTGATAAATATTGATTTAGATGTCACAGATCTACTCCTACCTGGATGTCATTTGAGGGTTGCCAGAGACCTCTGCGTTTTGGCTTGCTAACCCTGCGAGTTTACTTGTGACTCCTCATCTAGTAAAGAGGCTTGTTTGTCTGAGGCACAAGGAGCTTATGTGATTTAGTGAGAAAATGCGTGTGCGCTCCTGCAATTGTTAGTTGCCCATCCATAGGACTCTAGGCATGCCAATTTGTGACTCCTTGGGCACTAATGCTTTGACTTCCACGTCAAGAGTGCTCACAGGTCAGGTGAAATTTACGAGGAGGCCAAGTCGAAGCACCTGGCACCTGTGCAGCAGCTGTGTGTTGCTCTTTGCTTCCCACCCTTCAAATGCCCATGTGTCTGACTGGGAGAATCTCTAACTCATGCCAGCCAGACAGGAGAGACTATCCTGCCTGGGACATGATTGCAGCTGTGACACTATGACATCAGTTACAGGACTATCTCCCAGGACATGGCTTCCTTCCCTGTGAGTGCAGATGGGGTGAAAAACAGCCCCATCCTGTGCACTCACACAGAATTATGCTAAAAGGGAGGTGTTGCGGGAAATATGAGAAACTCCACTTTTCATAACATAAAAAGATGGGACTGGCATATATTTTTATGTGCAGAGACTCCGCAGTCCTAAAGATGCTCCTCGTAAATTACCTTTGTGAATAGCAAACAATTGTAAACTTACACAAAAGTGTGAGTGTACCTTTGTGAATCAGTCCCTGACTGTCTCCATCACAGAGTGCCTTTGCCTATCATTAACGGAAATTAGCGTTTGTCCTACTTACTTACCACCACAACTAACACTCGACTTTTGCCCATGTACCAGACTTATCACTAAAATCATAATCTCGCTTTATTCACTCTTAGCTGCATGATTGGTGGATAAGGCGATAGGAAGCCAAATGAGCTATTGCTCCCTTTAGAGAAAGTGTCTTTGAACTGGTGGACATAGCTTCGATCATGGCAGGCCTGCTGGGGTTACTGAGATGCGTAGAGTTTAGCAAAATAACATCTTTTATAAGTGCGAGAACCATGTGGGGGCCTACGAAGAGTTGAGGCAAGCTAAATATTTAAAAAAAGTTTTACAGAGCATTGATGCTATTGGCTGTCTACAATGGGTGGGTGGGACGTGTCACTTGTTGGCGGACGTCCCTCTCCGCCAAACTCTATAAGCCTATAGTCTCATCTACCATATTTGAAAAGAGCAACAAAATTCGGTTTCAAAGTTTTTATTTTTGCGAAGCAAAACTTGATGCAACTCGAATGGAACCAAACCACTCTACCATGTCTTCTTTATGCCAGTCGCAAAAATATTGCAGAATAGATTTGGCCATTTGCACAATTTTTTTTAGCACAAGGGCCTGAATATTTTGCGGAAACTAAAGTGAAAATGTGGAGAAAAAAAAGATAACAGTATTTTTTTTTTAAATAAAACTATGGGCATTAGCTTTGGTGGTGCAGGTTTACTGTATAAAAAGCCAAATTAATATGTACATCTTACGCAGCCTTCTAAGGACTGATGCCTTAAATGATCCATGACTAATGTAAACTAAGCTGGTGAAGCATAAACCCCACATCAGTACGAGAACTAACAATGGCAACCAATACTTTGTCATTTGTGCCAAGGAACAACATGGCTCTAGGGGCAGAACAGGGCACTGGGTGCTTTCTTGTTCAACCCACAGCTCATCACCATTAGGAGCACAGTAAATGGCACACAAAAGAGGAAAGCAGAACGACCTAAAGTCACTCCCAGAAGCAATTTATTTTCTTTTTTTAAGTCCATGAATTAAATGTATGACTTCAAGTCACAAAACAATGCTACACAGAAAGGCGAGAAACAATATTAACAGTGGATATAACAAATTATCTTTTCCTATGTATAGACGATGGGAATGAATGGAAAAGAACACCAAGTATGAAGTAACATAAAAACACAATCACAAAGTATTTTCATAAATTCGTCTGAAGGAGAAGTTATAAAGGGGGTCTCACTGGACCCGGCTGCAGTCCAGGCTCAAAGACAGCCGCAGGGAACGCTGGGCCTGCCACGGATCCTGACCAATTGCACTTTACGCTTTTGCATGACTGGACAGTTCTCAATTGGGATTTATCTGATTCCCATTCCAAAATCTATAACTATTTTAACAATATCTCTCCGATCCGGATTCTTGATTACACCATTTACACTAGGGTTACGTCACTGGAGTCCCTTTCTGTGAAAAGGTGACAAGCGGTTCAGTTCTTATTTTTCATTTAAGTTTGTTTTTATTGTTTTCAACAAATTTACAGTTTACAGTGCATTGTTTGATCTTTGTGAGTAATACAGTTCAGATCAGAGCGTTACAAAAACAGATCACTTATTGTCATCTAAACTCAAGTCAGTTACATTTGTTATAGTCTGCCTGTTACATTTACTGGTTTAGCATCATAGCATATGGGGGTTCCTTACATATTGCTTATTCAGCAACATACCATGTAACATTACACCCTACACCTAGAACATTTACAACAGAATTACATATTCCACGTGTGTCACACCTGCAACTTCCTCCCTTCCACCGTGCTTGACCCAGCATGCCAATACAGCTGTGCGTTGCGGGTACCCAGTCTCCCATTCCCATCCCCATCCATGTATAATACCTATAGTTCAGATGACACGCCCTGGTGTTTGGGATCTTAGTATATGCTTGGGAGGGGTAACAGAACACTACCCTGCATTCCGTGTCCTATGGGTCCTCTGCACTGTCATGCCCGTCGACACTCGTGGGTGTACCCAGTGGCGACTGCTGATGATCGGGACAAAAAACGAATATATATATTTTTTAAACTAACATGATCGCCACCGCCTCCGCCCTCCGCTTCATCACGCTCTTCCTGCTTCTGGGACAGGCTGCGCTGCAGGCAATCATGACGCTGCATGAAAGAAGAATCAGGATTGGCTTGAGCGCGGGGACTTTGCGCTCCCAGGCAGATTGGGAGTCTGTGCCTGCTTTCTCCAGCCCCACCAACGCAGCTGGGGCTGGAGAAAGCTTCACTACGCATGAGGGTTTGATCGGTTATCTCAGGCCGGCCAAACCCTCATGCACAGTGAAGGGAGCGCCCACCACCCCCACACCACATTGTCACCCCCTGGACCTCGTCAGAGTCCTGGGGGCGAGCCCAGGGGGATTGAAATAAAATGACAATAAAATGGGTTTATAACCCGTTTTATTATTGTTTTATTTGTAGGTGGTGGAAAGGGGGTTGACGCTCCTCCGCCCTAATGGAAGGGCCGCCGCTGCATGAAAGCAGCTCCAGGATTGGTTGGAGCTCCTTTCCACAAGCAGGAAGGAAGTCCTTTCTTTTCCTGCTCGTGGAAAGGAGAAGTGGCGCAGCGATTGTGCTCAAGCTCCGAATTTATGGTGAGTCGAGCGCCTTTCCATCCTCCATTTTTCATTGAAGCTAGCCGCCACTGGAAGTCGAGATGCTTTCTGCGGGGCAAACAAGCAAGTTGAATCCGGCTGGCAGTTTGGTGTCTGTGGCTGCAGCTCGGCAGCTGTCCCGTGGTAGCCTCTGTTACATTTGGTAAAAAGTTCAGAAAACGTTTTCAAGTGTCCAGTCTTGTGATTTTGACGTGGAAAGAATACACTTTAACAACAGACAAATGTCCATGACATTTAGGGTACTACTTGGGGTTAGGCTCAATCACGAGAAGGCACCAGTAGCTTCCAGGGCAAATCAAGTTGGAGCTGGTCAGCTAGGATCAACAGAGACTTGGGATTCTTGCAGTTTTGGTGTTCATGGAGTTTATCAGGAAGCTAGACATCTAGCTCTTGGAGTCATGGTGGAGTCAAGTGGGAGCAAGTCCAACCCTTGGGGTTTCCCTCCGCAGGGTAAACAGCAGTTGAAGCCCTTCTTCTGTCTTTCAAAAGTCCAGATGTGTTCTAAAGTGGGCACTGAGGGTGCCACATTTATACCAGCTCTAGTCTGTGGGTGAGGGAAGCTCCTGTCCACTTCGTAACCAAAGGGGTAAAAGTTACGAGGGTTGCCCTTACCCACTTTTGCAGCACTTTGTGTGTATTTTTACTGTAAACTGTCCTATAGTGCCCCTCTCTACCTAAAACCAACATGGAATAACCTTTCTTCCCCTGTGCAGAGATCCCTGTGCTCACCCAGAGGTGTGACTATGTTAATGGGTAAACCATGCCTTGTGGCAACTCAAAACCAGCGCTGGGAGAAGCATCTCACTCACTGGGATTTGTGCCTTGATGGCTAGTAGGGCAAAAGAGGGGACGGGTCTAGGTGTGAGTTACATCTGCTTGTGACAGAGTAGGCACCTTTTGAAGTGTAATTAAGTTCCTGGCCTAGATTTCCATCATGTGAGGGGAAAATACTTCTCCCTACACCCAAGCCCTTTGTCCACTGCCTGGCAGCAATACACATCTCACTCCTTGGAGAGCCATTAACAGGCAGGTGACACTGAACACTGGCAGAAAGCCACATCTGGCTTAGGAAAGAAAATGAAAATGTTCTAAAAGTGGCATTTTCAAAATAGTAAAGCAAAACCTGACTTGACCATTAGAATGTGTTTGAAATCACTATGAATTTGAGTCCTTGAATCATTATTATAGCTATCACAAAACGGACGTTATGCATTATAAGGTGTTATAATATAACTAAGTGCTTTTCTATAGTCAGCCTTGCCACAGTAAAAAACGGTTTTGGAGATTTTTCACTGCCAGAACATGTAGAAATTAAGTATACATTTCCTACTATTTAAATACCTTGAACCTTGAACTACGGGCATGTGGTCCTACCTTAGAGGTGACTTATAAGCATTAAAAAGGAAGGTTTAGGCCTGGCAAAAAGTTTATTTTGCCAGGTCGACTTTGTAGTTTTAAAAATACATACTAAGGGGCATTTTTACAAGGAAAGTGGTAAAGCGTGTCGTTAAGCCAAGAAGGCTAACAACACACTCCGTTACTTTAGAAAAGCAGGGCTGCACTATATTTATAAGCATATGGTGCAGCCCTGCCTTTCCCCTTGCACTGCTGCTAAATTTAGCTGCCTATCGCCAATGCAGGCACCCTTGCACCATAGTGCAAGGGTGCCTGCGTTGAGGGGGGTGATTGTTTATGTGTAGGAAGGTATCCCTGGGTGGGGGCTGGCAAAGATGGCACAGGGAGACAAGGAGGAGTCGTGGGGGCGGGCAAAGACGGCACATGGAGAAAAGCAAATGTAAATTAAACAAAATATAACAAGCAGCATGCACATGGCTGCTCGTTACCCGGGGCAATACTCCATGGGAGTTATAGTGTGATAAAAAGGTGGGATATGCACCAACCATTAGCCATTTTCAGGTCATCCATTTTGAATGACACAGACAGCAGCCAGTCCAAAGCGTGGGAGGAGTCAGACCCCAGAAAGTAAAGACAACAGATCGCCTAACAGCGCAAGCGCTGTTTAGGCTTGACCTAAAAATGGGAGTGATTATGTAAAAATAGACATTTCATTACCACATCCTTCTTCTCCTTCTTCTTAGGAGGACCCAGTTGCTTTTCACCTTATGTAAATGGTTTGCTCCCTCTGTTGATTTTTACCCTCTTCTTTCAACATATTTTGTATTTTATTTATTATTACTCATCAGTGGGTCTTATTTATACGGTGCAATTACACTAACTTTAATCGCTCAACTTTTCAATTTCCCTGTCTTAAAGAAATAGTCTGTGGTTCCAGCTCCCCTTCAACATGCATCATGTTCCGTTGTAACATATATTTTATTTAGTCCATGAAAACATCGTTTATGTGCTTGTTTGTTTTTTCAGCACTTGAAGAGTCCATTATTTTGTTTTCATAGTGAATACATAGGCTTATGTAAGGCAACATGTTCTTTCATATTCATCCTTACATTCAATTTGCAAGTGTTCTATATCACTTTCTACTTTAGAATTCATTTTGTGATCGGCTCTCCCCTGACATTCCGTCCTCTACTAGGTATTCTATTTTGTTTTGCTAGGGCCGTATTTTCTCCATTGCTTACTAACATGTCTGCCCTTTCTCTCTTGTTGCTCCTGGGTGCACTTTTCTTAAATGTTTGACATTGTTGTATGTGACACAGGACTTCACGTACGCTAACATAGCCTTGTTTGAGCACTAAAAGGATTCAAATGCCTAAATGAGTCTCCTAGGCATAATTCATGACTCTAATAATGTGAACGTTCTATCTTCTTTCTGATGCGAGCTAACCGGGGGTTTATGTGCTAGGTTGACCCCAATGATGTTTCCACATTTTCTGCTGCTTGTGCTATGAAATCAGAGGATGTTCCTTTCGTTCCCTGCAGCATGGCTGCTAAAAGATGTGCTTGCCAGTGTAATGTGGGGCTGCATTAGACGGACGCTAGGACCGCCTCGGACCAGGAGGCATGGAGGGGCGGGCTCTTGGCGGGGCCCGGGATAGCCCGGGAACGTACCAGGGCAGTT
Source organism: Triturus cristatus (assembly GCF_964204655.1). Classification (NCBI taxonomy): domain Eukaryota; kingdom Metazoa; phylum Chordata; class Amphibia; order Caudata; family Salamandridae; genus Triturus; species Triturus cristatus. The sequence goes on from NC_140580.1 coordinate 789,842,437, forward strand.
AGAGGCAGGTTACGGACAGAAGAGGTTGTGAGAAATAAACCTGTGTATTGAACCCTCACACGTGTCTGCGTAGTCCCTCTGCCGACACTACAGCTGGCGACGAAGGTGGGCCACGAAGCGCGTGGTGCCCGCCCGGAAGGAGAAGCTGCCTGGAACAGCGACGTGAGAGGAGAGCGCTCAGAGCAGCGGTTCAGCGCGAGTCGGGAGACTACCCCGCTCACGTCTGTGTGTGAGGGCCGCGACGCGGGTGCCTACCCCGGTCGCTTATGTGGTGCAGCCTGTTGTGACTGTGCCTGTGTGGAACCGAGAGCCGGCGTGTGCGTGCAGCCGATGTGTCTCCCCTCTCGGTGAGACTCCGCGTGGTGGTCCTGCGCGTGGAGAAGACAAGACAACAATCAGGGTGCCCACCCCTATCGTGTGTTGCCTGGAACTGGAAGACTCGTGGTGAGTGCCTTCCCTAGCGTGCACGCGTGGAGCATTGTGCCTGGACTGACTGGGGAGCTGTGGCCTGCGTGGAGAGTTCGAGCCGGGAAGGGCGTGTGCAACTGAGGCGGCCATCTTTGAGTCAGGCGCCTGCACCTATCCCCTGCGAGGGCACCCCGGCGGCCATCTTTAAGTCAGGCAAAAGCTGAGTTGAGCAACAAGCATTTACACAAGCAACTGCAAGCCCTGAAAATCATCAAACATTGGTAACAGTAAAGCGAAAATAGCAACAAGCATTGACACAAGCAAGTGCAAGTTCAGAAAACCATCAAGCATTGGTAACATTAAATGGAAAGTGGCAACAAGCATTGACACAAGCAAGTGCAAGCTCAAGCGAATAATCAAGCGGTTCAGTTCTTATTTTTCATTTAAGTTTGTTTTTATTGTTTTCAACAAATTTACAGTTTACAGTGCATTGTTTGATCTTTGTGAGTAATACAGTTCAGATCAGAGCGTTACAAAAACAGATCACTTATTGTCATCTAAACTCAAGTCAGTTACATTTGTTATAGTCTGCCTGTTACATTTACTGGTTTAGCATCATAGCATATGGGGGTTCCTTACATATTGCTTATTCAGCAACATACCATGTAACATTACACCCTACACCTAGAACATTTACAACAGAATTACATATTCCACGTGTGTCACACCTGCAACTTCCTCCCTTCCACCGTGCTTGACCCAGCATGCCAATACAGCTGTGCGTTGCGGGTACCCAGTCTCCCATTCCCATCCCCATCCATGTATAATACCTATAGTTCAGATGACACGCCCTGGTGTTTGGGGTCTTAGTATATGCTTGGGAGGGGTAACAGAACACTTCCCTGCATTCCGTGTCCTATGGGTCCTCTGCACTGTCATGCCCGTCGACACTCGTGGGTGTACCCAGTGGCGACTGCTGATGATCGGGACAAAAAACGAATATATATATTTTTTAAACTAACATGATCGCCACCGCCTCCGCCCTCCGCTTCATCACGCTCTTCCTGCTTCTGGGACAGGCTGCGCTGCAGGCAATCATGACGCTGCATGAAAGAAGAATCAGGATTGGCTTGAGCGCGGGGACTTTGCGCTCCCAGGCAGATTGGGAGTCTGTGCCTGCTTTCTCCAGCCCCACCAACGCAGCTGGGGCTGGAGAAAGCTTCACTACGCATGAGGGTTTGATCGGTTATCTCAGGCCGGCCAAACCCTCATGCACAGTGAAGGGAGCGCCCACCACCCCCACACCACATTGTCACCCCCTGGACCTCGTCAGAGTCCTGGGGGCGAGCCCAGGGGGATTGAAATAAAATGACAATAAAATGGGTTTATAACCCGTTTTATTATTGTTTTATTTGTAGGTGGTGGAAAGGGGGTTGACGCTCCTCCGCCCTAATGGAAGGGCCGCCGCTGCATGAAAGCAGCTCCAGGATTGGTTGGAGCTCCTTTCCACAAGCAGGAAGGAAGTCCTTTCTTTTCCTGCTCGTGGAAAGGAGAAGTGGCGCAGCGATTGTGCTCAAGCTCCGAATTTATGGTGAGTCGAGCGCCTTTCCATCCTCCATTTTTCATTGAAGCTAGCCGCCACTGGAAGTCGAGATGCTTTCTGCGGGGCAAACAAGCAAGTTGAATCCGGCTGGCAGTTTGGTGTCTGTGGCTGCAGCTCGGCAGCTGTCCCGTGGTAGCCTCTGTTACATTTGGTAAAAAGTTCAGAAAACGTTTTCAAGTGTCCAGTCTTGTGATTTTGACGTGGAAAGAATACACTTTAACAACAGCCAAATGTCCATGACATTTAGGGTACTACTTGGGGTTAGGCTCAATCACGAGAAGGCACCAGTAGCTTCCAGGGCAAATCAAGTTGGAGCTGGTCAGCTAGGATCAACAGAGACTTGGGATTCTTGCAGTTTTGGTGTTCATGGAGTTTATCAGGAAGCTAGACATCTAGCTCTTGGAGTCATGGTGGAGTCAAGTGGGAGCAAGTCCAACCCTTGGGGTTTCCCTCCGCAGGGTAAACAGCAGTTGAAGCCCTTCTTCTGTCTTTCAAAAGTCCAGATGTGTTCTAAAGTGGGCACTGAGGGTGCCACATTTATACCAGCTCTAGTCTGTGGGTGAGGGAAGCTCCTGTCCACTTCGTAACCAAAGGGGTAAAAGTTACGAGGGTTGCCCTTCCCCACTTTTGCAGCACTTTGTGTGTATTTTTACTGTAAACTGTCCTATAGTGCCCCTCTCTACCTAAAACCAACATGGAATAACCTTTCTTCCCCTGTGCAGAGATCCCTGTGCTCACCCAGAGGTGTGACTATGTTAATGGGTAAACCATGCCTTGTGGCAACTCAAAACCAGCGCTGGGAGAAGCATCTCACTCACTGGGATTTGTGCCTTGATGGCTAGTAGGGCAAAAGAGGGGACGGGTCTAGGTGTGAGTTACATCTGCTTGTGACAGAGTAGGCACCTTTTGAAGTGTAATTAAGTTCCTGGCCTAGATTTCCATCATGTGAGGGGAAAATACTTCTCCCTACACCCAAGCCCTTTGTCCACTGCCTGGCAGCAATACACATCTCACTCCTTGGAGAGCCATTAACAGGCAGGTGACACTGAACACTGGCAGAAAGCCACATCTGGCTTAGGAAAGAAAATGAAAATGTTCTAAAAGTGGCATTTTCAAAATAGTAAAGCAAAACCTGACTTGACCATTAGAATGTGTTTGAAATCACTATGAATTTGAGTCCTTGAATCATTATTATAGCTATCACAAAACGGACGTTATGCATTATAAGGTGTTATAATATAACTAAGTGCTTTTCTATAAAGTCAGCCTTGCCACAGTAAAAAACGGTTTTGGAGATTTTTCACTGCCAGAACATGTAGAAATTAAGTATACATTTCCTACTATTTAAATACCTTGAACCTTGAACTACGGGCATGTGGTCCTACCTTAGAGGTGACTTATAAGCATTAAAAAGGAAGGTTTAGGCCTGGCAAAAAGTTTATTTTGCCAGGTCGACTTTGTAGTTTTAAAAATACATACTAAGGGGCATTTTTACAAGGAAAGTGGTAAAGCGTGTCGTTAAGCCAAGAAGGCTAACAACACACTCCGTTACTTTAGAAAAGCAGGGCTGCACTATATTTATAAGCATATGGTGCAGCCCTGCCTTTCCCCTTGCACTGCTGCTAAATTTAGCTGCCTATCGCCAATGCAGGCACCCTTGCACCATAGTGCAAGGGTGCCTGCGTTGAGGGGGGTGATTGTTTATGTGTAGGAAGGTATCCCTGGGTGGGGGCTGGCAAAGATGGCACAGGGAGACAAGGAGGAGTCGTGGGGGCGGGCAAAGACGGCACATGGAGAAAAGCAAATGTAAATTAAACAAAATATAACAAGCAGCATGCACATGGCTGCTCGTTACCCGGGGCAATACTCCATGGGAGTTATAGTGTGATAAAAAGGTGGGATATGCACCAACCATTAGCCATTTTCAGGTCATCCATTTTGAATGACACAGACAGCAGCCAGTCCAAAGCGTGGGAGGAGTCAGACCCCAGAAAGTAAAGACAACAGATCGCCTAACAGCGCAAGCGCTGTTTAGGCTTGACCTAAAAATGGGAGTGATTATGTAAAAATAGACATTTCATTACCACATCCTTCTTCTCCTTCTTCTTAGGAGGACCCAGTTGCTTTTCACCTTATGTAAATGGTTTGCTCCCTCTGTTGATTTTTACCCTCTTCTTTCAACATATTTTGTATTTTATTTATTATTACTCATCAGTGGGTCTTATTTATACGGTGCAATTACACTAACTTTAATCGCTCAACTTTTCAATTTCCCTGTCTTAAAGAAATAGTCTGTGGTTCCAGCTCCCCTTCAACATGCATCATGTTCCGTTGTAACATATATTTTATTTAGTCCATGAAAACATCGTTTATGTGCTTGTTTGTTTTTTCAGCACTTGAAGAGTCCATTATTTTGTTTTCATAGTGAATACATAGGCTTATGTAAGGCAACATGTTCTTTCATATTCATCCTTACATTCAATTTGCAAGTGTTCTATATCACTTTCTACTTTAGAATTCATTTTGTGATCGGCTCTCCCCTGACATTCCGTCCTCTACTAGGTATTCTATTTTGTTTTGCTAGGGCCGTATTTTCTCCATTGCTTACTAACATGTCTGCCCTTTCTCTCTTGTTGCTCCTGGGTGCACTTTTCTTAAATGTTTGACATTGTTGTATGTGACACAGGACTTCACGTACGCTAACATAGCCTTGTTTGAGCACTAAAAGGATTCAAATGCCTAAATGAGTCTCCTAGGCATAATTCATGACTCTAATAATGTGAACGTTCTATCTTCTTTCTGATGCGAGCTAACCGGGGGTTTATGTGCTAGGTTGACCCCAATGATGTTTCCACATTTTCTGCTGCTTGTGCTATGAAATCAGAGGATGTTCCTTTCGTTCCCTGCAGCATGGCTGCTAAAAGATGTGCTTGCCAGTGTAATGTGGGGCTGCATTAGACGGACGCTAGGACCGCCTCGGACCAGGAGGCATGGAGGGGCGGGCTCTTGGCGGGGCCCGGGATAGCCCGGGAACGTACCAGGGCAGTTAGAGGCAGGTTACGGACAGAAGAGGTTGTGAGAAATAAACCTGTGTATTGAACCCTCACACGTGTCTGCGTAGTCCCTCTGCCGACACTACAGCTGGCGACGAAGGTGGGCCACGAAGCGCGTGGTGCCCGCCCGGAAGGAGAAGCTGCCTGGAACAGCGACGTGAGAGGAGAGCGCTCAGAGCAGCGGTTCAGCGCGAGTCGGGAGACTACCCCGCTCACGTCTGTGTGTGAGGGCCGCGACGCGGGTGCCTACCCCGGTCGCTTATGTGGTGCAGCCTGTTGTGACTGTGCCTGTGTGGAACCGAGAGCCGGCGTGTGCGTGCAGCCGATGTGTCTCCCCTCTCGGTGAGACTCCGCGTGGTGGTCCTGCGCGTGGAGAAGACAAGACAACAATCAGGGTGCCCACCCCTATCGTGTGTTGCCTGGAACTGGAAGACTCGTGGTGAGTGCCTTCCCTAGCGTGCACGCGTGGAGCATTGTGCCTGGACTGACTGGGGAGCTGTGGCCTGCGTGGAGAGTTCGAGCCGGGAAGGGCGTGTGCAACTGAGGCGGCCATCTTTGAGTCAGGCGCCTGCACCTATCCCCTGCGAGGGCACCCCGGCGGCCATCTTTAAGTCAGGCAAAAGCTGAGTTGAGCAACAAGCATTTACACAAGCAACTGCAAGCCCTGAAAATCATCAAACATTGGTAACAGTAAAGCGAAAATAGCAACAAGCATTGACACAAGCAAGTGCAAGTTCAGAAAACCATCAAGCATTGGTAACATTAAATGGAAAGTGGCAACAAGCATTGACACAAGCAAGTGCAAGCTCAAGCGAATAATCAAGCATTGGTAACAGTAAAGTGACAGTAGCAACAAGCATTGACACACGCAAGTGCAAGTTCAGAAAACCATCAAGCATTGGTAACATCACGTTGACAGTGGAATCAAGCATTGGCGCATGCACTCGCGAGCCTGGACAATCATCAAGCATTGGTGGCATTAAAGGGAATCGTCTCAAAAGCACCATCAACGGTGGCACACGGTCCCTGCCATGTCGACGTCGCCGGTCCGCCAGTCTGGGTCTACGTCGCCCATTGCTGGGCAGTTGGGCACGCTTGGCGTATCCTTCCTGCGCCCACCTGAGAAGCTGGTCCTTGAAACTGGTGGAGGCATGGGCCTCCAATGGAAGCAACGGCTCGAGGACTTCGAGGATTTTATGAAAGGGTCGCAGGTGGTGGATCCTGGCCAACAGCTCATAGCGCTACGTAACCTGATAGGCAAGGACGTTGGGCAAATAATAAAAGAACTACCGGCCGCGGATGCGGCATCCTATGCCTCTGTGTGTGCGGCGCTCAACCGGAAGTTCCTTCACAAACGTAATATAGACTATGAGAGGTACACCTTTAATCTCACTGCTCAAGAGAAAGATGAGCCCATGAGCTCATTCATCACCCGCCTCAGACGCTTGGCTCGTTACTACGAATTTGATTCCTTCTCGACAGAGGATGCTCTGCGCCTGCGGGTCATTGAGGGGTGCCAATCAGAATCGTTGAAAAGGAAGTTGCTAAAAAAGAGCTATTCCCTTGATGAGATAGAAGAAATGACGCGTGTGCATGACCAAGCGGAAGAACATGCAAAGAAAATGGAGGCTGGGAGAGGTAAGAAGTGCGAGCAAGCTTTCAGAATTCAATCGCGCATCGGACTCAGATGCTCACCGACGAAACACAGGCCGTCTAGTGAGAAGAGGGCCCAACAGTCGGTGCGGAGGAGACATCGCAGTTCCAGTCGTAACAACAGAAGGAGGGAGCGGCGTCTCAAGTGCTACCGCTGTGGGTATGATTTTCCTCACACAGATGGGTGTCCCGCCATGGGACAGGAGTGCCGTAAGTGCGGAGGGGAAAACCACTTCGAAAATGTCTGCGGTAATCACTGAAGGCGCACATCAAGAGGCCATGACAGGGCTTCTCGATCGGCTGGCACCAGACATCAGGCCAAGGCAGTGCGGGATCAGTGGGACTCGTCAACGGGTTCCTCTCAGTCCAGTTGTCAGTCATATCAAAGTCACAGACAAAGGCACACGTCATCTCAAGACTCCAGGTCACTTTAGCCCATCTCGCAAGATAGTGACGAGTATGTATGCATGGTCGCGGATCCTGACCGACTCAGAAAGTATCCCCGACTCAGTATACAGGTGGGAAAACATCATACGAAGTTTGTCATAGACAGTGGAGCTTCCTTGAACTACATGCCAGTAGCAGAATACCAGCGAATCAAACCTCGCCCATCACTGCGCCCTGCCCATGTAAAAGTATATACATGGATGTCAAGAAAGCCACTCCCATGCTTGGGGAAATTTTCAACGCAACTCACGTACAGGGATCGGACCATCCCCGCACACATTCACGTCATCGAAGGGCCGGAAGCTGACTGTCTCCTAAGCCTTCCAACTGCGGAACGACTGCGCCTGGTGGACATCCTGTATCGCGTGGATGATGAGCTTGATGTGACACTGAAATTTCCAAAACTGTACTCTGGCCTGGGGAAGATGACTCGATGCCAGATTCGATTGCATATCAATGACCAGGTAGCACCAATAGCACAGCATCACCGGCGGATCCCTTTCCACTTGCAACAAGCCGTTGAACGAGAGCTACAAGAGTTGCTGGATGCGGATATCATCGAACGGACTGAGGGACCGACACCATGGGTCTCTCCGGTGGTTGTCGTGCCAAAGAAGGGCAAACTTGATAAGGTGAGGTTGTGTGTGGACATGAGGGCGCCCAACATGGCTATTGAGCGAGAGAGACACCCAGGGCCGCATATCAGTGATATGATTGCGGCATTAAATGGAGCCACGATATTCTCCAAATTAGATCTAAATAAAGGGTATCACCAACTCGAGTTACACGAAAAATCAAGGTACATAACGACGTTTTCCACTCATGTTGGCCTGTTCCGGTATAAGCGACTTAGTTTTGGCGTGTCATCCGCAGCCGAAATATTTCAGGAGGCCATCAGGAAGGTCATCCACCACATTCCTAACACTCTTAATTACAGCGATGACATCCTTGTGTACGGATCCACCATGCAGGATCATGACACTGCCTTGGAGCGAGTATGCCACGCCTTGCTGGAAGCCAATCTCGCTCTAAACAAAGCGAAGTGTGAGTTCCACAAATCCACGCTTAAGTTCTTTGGCCACATCTTCTCGCAAGCAGGAATGAGACCGGACCCAGAGAAGGTGTCAGCGCTAAATGATACCCCCAGCCCCCGCGATGTAGGGGACGCTCGATCTTTTCTTGGAATGGCCAACTACTGCTCGCGCTACATCCAAAACTACGCGACAATCAGCTACCCGCTGCGCCAGCTCATGAAACAAGGGCACTCATTTCAGTGGTCAGCAGAGTGTGAATGGGCCTTTAAGGACATCAAGGCCGCTGTGGAGTCTGCCGACAACATGGCCTATTTTGATCAAAAGAAGAAAACGGAAATTACGGTGGACGCCAGTCCAGTTGGGTTGGGAGCAATACTGGCTCAGTATGAATCAGACGGAGACCAACGACACATAATCGCGTACGCGAGCAGGAGTCTGACGGAGGCCGAGAAGGCATACTCACAACCAGAGAAGGAGAGCTTGGCCGTTGTCTGGGCCTGCGAACACTTTCACATTTTTGTGTACGGCAAACACTTTACGCTAATCACTGATCATCAAGCTCTCATTACCATCTTTGGCAATCCACGGGTAAAAATGCCCCCCCGAATAGAACGATGGGGTCTTCGCCTTCAAGAGTACACATATACCATTGTGCACAAGCCAGGCAAAGCGGAGAATCCCGCTGACTACATGTCTCGGCATCCCAAGGTCTCAACACGATGCAAACCGTCGGTGGCAGAAGAATACATTTGCTTTGAGGCAGACCAAGCCCGGCCACCAGCTGTCCCGGTCTACACCATCATCGATGCTACCCTGGAGGACGCCACGCTGATAGAGGTGAAGAGGCGACTGCTACACAATAAATGGAGACATCTGGACGGGAACGATCAAACCAAAGAGGCTGACAAGAATGAGCTGGCTGCCTTCAGGCACGTGAGAGAGGAACTGTCGGTGGCCCCCAATGGGTTAGTGTTAAGGGACACTTGACTCGTCATCCCCAGAAGTCTCTGTCAGGGAGTAGTCCACTTAGCCCATGAAGGTCATCGCCGAATTGTGGCTACCAAAAGGGCTCTGAGGGAACGAGTGTGGTTCCCAGGTCTTGATGACATGGTAGAAAGCACGTTGAGAGACTGTCCTCAATGCCAACTAGTCAGTAGGCCTGATCCTCCTGCACCCCTGCAAATGTCCAGATTGCCGGAGGGGGTGTGGCAGCAAGTGGCAGTAGACTTCTTTGGTCCATTTAAGTCGGGACAGCACATCTTAGCCATAATGGAGGAATACTCTCGCTTCCCCATTGCTCACATAATATCATCCACCAGAGTTTCAAGCACGATACCTGTGCTGGATGGAGTATTTGCTGCATGGGGCATCCCCACAACAGTGAAAACAGACAATGGGCCCCCGTTTAATAGTCAGGACTTTGCGGACTTCGCCAAGCATCTAAACTTTAGACATCGCAAAATCACGCCTCTGTGGCCGCAAGCCAATGGGATGATCAAGAGGTTCATGTCCACGTTAAAGAAAGCCATTCAGCAAGACGAGGTGGCCCGGCAAGACATTCAGACAGTGCTCAATGAAGTCCTCAGGGCGTACCGGAACACACCTCACTCCACGACGGGGAAATGTCCCGCCACGCTAATGCTGGGCCGGCCCGTACGAACCCGGATACCGATGGTTGATTAGCTTGACAAGGCAGTGTGTCCAGATTCGGACACTGATGACATTGCTCGCACGGACCAACTCAAAAAGGACAAAATGAAAACGTATGCGGACCATCGCAGGCGAGCTGCTGCATCTGGGATTCAGGAAGGTGATTGGGTCCTGGTGAAACTCCTCTGGTGGTCGTCAAACAAAAGGGGACCATGATCACTGCCGAGTCTGACGACAAGAGAATAACCCGGAATGTGGCTCACTTCCAGAAGTGTAGCCCCAAGGTGCGAGAGTCTCTTGGTAGTTCCATCCAAAGGGAAACCAGTACTCGTGGAACTGATACCAGCACTCTGTCACCAGAAGTGGACTCTAATGAAGGAAGCGGTGATCGTACTGAAGTCAACAGTCGCCCCCGCCGGCTCATCAAGAGGCCGAGTCGGCTGATCGAGGAACTGTAACTATGTTAATGTTATTTGGGGATATACATAACGTATACAGGATGAGTGCCTTGAATTGTGTTAAGAAAGGGGGAGGTGTAATGTGGGGCTGCATTAGACGGACGCTAGGACCGCCTCGGACCAGGAGGCATGGAGGGGAGGGATCTAGGCGGGACCAGGGATAGCCCGGGAACGTACCAGGGCAGTTAGAGGCAGGTTACGGACAGAAGAGGTTGTGAGAAATAAACCTGTGTATTGAACCCTCGCACGTGTCTGCGTAGTCCCTCCGCCGACACTACAGCCAGGTTGACCTTATACAAGTTTTGCCCTTGAGGAACTGAAAGATGCAAGCATTCTGGGCTGTTGCACGTGGGACATGCTGGCGATCAGCATACTGATTAGAGGCCTGTTGGCATACAGGTATGTAGAGCATTACATGACATTGCATTATGCTAAATTAATACATCAGCCTGTGAGCTAGTTGAATATAATGTCTGTGAATTATACAAATGGTTTAGGGATGTGAGATTTATTTTATCAATGGCATGGTTCTATCTAGCTTATTTCTTCAAAACCTGAGATGTTTGTAATTATGATGGCAGTCCTTGTTCACATGTTGTTTATAAGAATAGCAGAAAGGAAATTCTAAGAGGTTATAGGAGGTCAGATTGTGTGGCTCTGCGATATCACAAGCAGATGAAAGAGATTCTCTGGCAGGTTTGTCTGATTTCCAGTTCCCCTACTTTCTATGCTCATAAAAGAGTGTGGGGGTGAGATCCACCTGCCAGTTTTCCTCTCTTCTGAAAAGGCCACCATTTCATTCAGGGTTTCAGAAGATCTACTAGTTAAGACCCCAGAAATCTCAGGGTGCCCAACATAGTGGCCAATGTGAGTGCCATTTCTAAGGGGCCCTGAGGGACCAGAACTGCCTTCAAAAATGTAGGTTGCACACAAATTAATTCAGGCACGATAGAGGGTTTTTAAAAATCCTTCCTAGATTTAGTAAAGGCGTTCCTTTGTCCAACTAAGGTGTACTAAGTGCTTAACATTTACAGAGGACAGTACTTTGTGAAAAATAGCTAACTGTTAATGGCAGCTTGCACCTCTCTTACCTTACCCTGGCATCTTCAGCTTGGACCACAGGGGCGATCTTCCCCAGCAACCTCACCACTGTCCTCCAGAGTGACCAAAGGACAGAAAGGAGATGCTGCCCACGCTCAGAAGGTATGGATCCAAGCTATAAAATGGTACTTAAGGGAGGGAAAAGCGCAAGGCATAAGAAAACATTCAACAAAGCAAACTATTAAGAAAATAAGCCATTCAAAAGAAGTGTAAAGCAAGCATAAAAACACGCTGACAAAACCCAGAAGAAAATACGGGACTTAAGTGCAAGTGGTGTTTGAAAGCAACAAAGACTGAATCCTCAAAGCAGTACAAGGCACTGAAGAATCCAAAACATTCCTTTAATTGTAACTAATGCTGGCCACCTCAAGTATGATCTGCAAAGGGGGCGTGGCTTGCAGCCAAGGAAGATGAACGCACGCTAGAGGAGCTGCGCTAACAGTCAGTGTATAAACACCCAAAATCCGGCAGTATCCGAAGCAGAAGTGGCACCCAACGGCGTCTGACGACGTCGGGAGGAGGTGGGGTGCAGCGGTGATTGAGACGACCCCCCCTGGTCCTTTTAATACCAGGACACAGAGGTCCGGGCTGCTTGAGTCGGAGCGGCAAAATGGCGCCCGCCAGCGAGGAGCGCGCTGATTAAATGGAACCTCTGATGGAGGGAAGCCGGACGCTCTTCCAAGAGCGCTTTCTTCCGGATCCTGTGGCGACGGCCGGCGACAGCACGAGCACGGCAGAGAAGGAGATGCCGCGACTCGCTCCAGCTGAGGCCCTGTGGTCCCGGGACCTGCCGAATCCGCCGGGAGGCATAGCAACTAAGGGGGTGAGAATCCTGGCACAACATTAAAGACTGGCAGCGAAAGTCCGAGAGGGCAGGCGGCATTCCGGTGTGGAGTCCTGTGGAGCCGGCGGAACCTAGATCCGGCGCACCTTGCTGCCCAGATAGGAGTGGGCGCTGCCCCCGTAAGCGGTGGGCTGATAGCGGAGTTGGTGGCGGGGGTCTTGGAGGGAGGCCCGACGGACTACGCGGATATTGCGACTGATCTCAGCGACACTAGCACAGACCCCGGGAATGAGCGGACGGCCTGGGACAGAGGCCCGATTGAGGAACAGTGATTAGCGCCAGGACTTTGGTGAGTGCACAATAGCAGCTCCGCAGCTAAGGGCGGAACTCGGACAGCAAAGTGATCAGAGTGAGGGAGGAGAAGGTGAGCCCTGCGCCTATTCCCGGCCCAGCGCTAGCTCCCCATCTACAACGGAAGTACGGGGCATGGAGGGGAAAGAGCCCTGTCTGATCCCGAGGGAGCCCAGGATTGAGTGTGTGGGACGGGGCAGTGTCCACCAACAGACTGCCTGAATAGGCCTGAATTGCAGAGAAGGTAGTTAAAGCGGGAGCCTCGCTGGCCTGCGGTGGGCACCGGAGGGCCCCACGGGCATACAGAGATTTGATCAGAGGTACCCCTCACACCACGTGCACCAGGACGACCCCTTCTTACATGGGCCGTAATAGACCGCTAGGACAAGGCCAGTCCAACCACATTGACAAATATACGGTGGCCCTGGGAAGGGAGGACGGAATCCAAGGTGGGAGCCAACAGGACGACACAGTGGATAATGGTCCCGACCCCTCGCTCAGAGACAATATGGCAGCCATCAGGGAGCTGCGCGGAACCTTGGAACCTAAGCTGGACTCGGTGACGCAGGAGGTTAATTTACTGCGTGTAGACTTCAGAAAGATGTCTGACAAAGTGGTGTGGCAGAGACTGGTATCGGCAGCCTCCAATCCAAGACAAAGAGACTTGAAGAACAGGTAGCTGCCCTGACGAAAAACCAAACAGACATTTGCTCACGGCTGGAGGACCAGGAGGACGGGTGAGGCGCAACAACATCCGCATAGTGGGGGTCCCGGAGGGCCTGGAAGGGCCGTCCACAGACTGGTTCGTGGAGGGCTTGATACTCAACCATCTGAAGCCGAAGCACCTGTCCAACTTCTTTTCGGTACAGAGGGCTCATCGCGCATTAGGGGGAAGTCCTAAGCCTGGGGCACCTCCGCGTACCATCATAGCCCGAATCCTGAACTATAGGGATCGTGATGCCATCCTGCAGGCGTCACGGGTGTCTGGGGACCTTCAAATCGAGAGTGCTACAATTCGTTTCTTCCCAGACTTTACTCTCCATGTCCAACGCTAGAGAAGGTCCGTTGAAGGGGTTAAAAGAGCCCTCAGGGAACAAGGAGTGAAGTACATGATGCTCTACCCAGCTCGCCTCAAGATCCTGGATGGAAACAAGGCATATTTTATTGAATCACCTGAAGAGGCCAGCGACTGGCTGGAGGGATGGCAAACGGTGGGCAGAAACAGAGGCCCGCGCAGAACAGAAAACCGCCAGCCCGGACGAGACATGATGGGTACGGACAGATCAACACCAGACACCCAGGAACATGAACAGAGTGGGCCCAGGTAACTGTGGAGGGCGTAGCTGCCGGAGGTGATTTCCGCCCTTGGTGATGGGGGTGTACGAGGATATTGGGGCCCCGGGACTGAGCAGGGACCCTGAAAGACAATCCCGATCGCCGTGGGCATGTTACGGTTTGATATTCAGGCTTAATGTGCCTAATGTTGATTCAGGGATGGCCGGGAGTGCTGGGGTGGGGGTGGGACCAGGGAGTTGGCTAAGGATTGCTTTGATATATCTATAATAATGGGTGAGACCTCCGTCACTTAGGTATAACTCTTTCTGCTGACTGCAGGCTTACGTTCTCTTTCCAAGTTGATTTGGGGCTGATGGGGCGAGAGGCACTCTGCAAGTTTGGAAGGTGGGAGGATGGGGACCCACCGAACAGGGAGGCAGGGAGGGGGGAGTTGGTCGGGGGAGGGGGGCTGGTTCTTGGGGGATGGTATGTTTTGATCATTATCAAACTAGTTCTTTTGCGTGTGGGAATTGCTCTAACAGGACACAGTGGGACATGGTTTATCCGAGAAGATTGAGGCCCCATGCCACAAATGGGTGAACAGACACATGTTAAAATATGGACGTGGAATGTGAATGGGCTGGGTAACAAGATTAAACGTACATTGGTGCTGCAGAAACTGAAGCGGCACTTCCATGATGTGGTCTTCCTTCAGGAGACACATCTGCGAGGCAATAGATGTAAGGCACTTGACCGCTTTGGTTATAAAATGGTGGCCCATTCGGGGTTCACATCCGGTTCTATGGGGGGTGGGTATTTTGATTCGAAACGCCCTACCCATGATAATTTCTGGTACATGGACAGATGACTCGGGATGTATGGTTGCAGTGGCAGGTAGATGGGAGGGTAGAACCGTGGTGCTGGGCTCCTGCTACATCCCGCCCGGTCTACATACCATGACTTTTGCACGACTTGGCTCCTTCCTGGCGGACCTTCCCGGGGGAACCCTTCTGTTGGGAGGAGACATGAACGCTGTAATGGATGCTGACTTGGATCGATTGGGTGGGGAGTGGGGGTTCAGGGGAGAATGTGGGCTACAGGGCTTCACCACGGCCCTGGGGCTTGGAGAACTGTGGCGCATGCACCATCCCTCACACAGACAATACACGTTCTATTTGGCCACACATGGATCCTTCTCCAGATTAGACCATCTTTTCGCACGCACCGATCAACTGGGCTACTTCGCGGAACCCCACATCCTGGCCCGGGGAATCTCTGATCACTCCCCGGTCAGCGTCATTCTTAATGGTCCAGTGATTAATAGGGCGGCATTCCCGAGGATAGACCCGTGGCGCCTCCAAGATGAAACCATAGGAGATAAACTCTGGGAGGGCTCCCAGCTATATTTCGAAGAGAATCGGGATTCAGTTGAGTCCCACCTCACGTTATGGGAAGCTTGCAAGACAGTTCTGAGAGGACAGGCCAAAAAGAAAGAGGAGTCCCTACAGATCAGGCAGTTTGAACAGGAGATAGAGGATCGAGACGCCGACACTGTGTCCTCAGTTGATCGCCGTCATATATTGGCCCTTAAACAGAAGGAACTCCGGGTGCTGGCTGAGTGCGAGGCGTGAGCTTATTCCTTTGCCACGCAACACCGGATTTATGTAGGAGATAAAGCTCTGAAGCTCCTGGCGTGGCTTGAACGCTGGGATAGGGAGCGCTCTTGGGTAGCCGAGGTTCGGGACAAGACAGGCTCAATAGCCTCCAATAGCACTGATATAGCAGAAGTGTTCGCGTCACACTTTGAAGGGGTCTACACCCCGGTCTGCACCAAGACGGAACAAGAATGTGCGGAGTTCCTACAGGACTTCGCGTTGCCCACATTGTCCCAGGAACAAAGAGACTGACTAGAGGCAGACTTTACTGGGGATGAGATAGGGAAGGCCCTCAATTCCCTTCAATCTGGGAAAGCGCAGGGACCAAATGGGCTCCCAGTCGAAATTTACAAGCGACAGGCGAATGTCATCACAGACCCCCTCCTCCAGATGTATCTAGAAGCGCGAAAGATGGGAAGGCTCCCGCCCGATCAAAGGGAGGCCACGATTGTAGAGATTCATAAAGCAGGCAAGCCTGCTGATCAATGCTCTTTGTACCGGCCAATCTCGCTTATTAACGTCGAAGTCAAGGTCTTAGCTAAGGCCCTGGCGGATAGGATGCTTCCGGTTCTACTGGATCTAGTACATGTTGACCAGTCAGGATTTATAAAACGCGCTGGAGCACCCGCCATAATCTACGCCGCCTATATGGTGTATTATACATATCAGAATACGTGGGGTACAAATCAGACAGCATTGATGGCGCTAGACGCCTCAATGGCCTTTGACAGTATTGAATGGCCATACCTATTTATGGTTCTCCAACGACTGGACTTTGGCCCGTCATTCTGCAGCTGGGTGCATCTCCTGTACGAGCAACCGATGGCGAGAGTGAGAGTCAACGGGACGGTGTCCAGAGCTTTCCCCCCGGCGGAGGGGTACTAGGCAGGGACGTTCCCTGTCCCCTCTGCTGTTTGCCTTGGCCCTAGAGCCACTGGCTCACTGGATCAAGAGGGACAGGTCATTCTGGGGCCTGGCACTGAACGACGATTGGGAAGAGTGTATTCCTTTATACGCGGACGATATTGTGTTATATATGGCCAGACCCTGCCTTTCGATAGCGCAGGCGCTTCACCTCTTTGAATTATTCGGTAGCTACTCGGCATACACTATCAATTGGGCAATGTCAGTGCTCTACCCGCTCTCGAGTCCCCCCCCGCGGATTCCGACTAGGTACCCTGCTTCAATCGCATTAGACGAGTTCAAGTATCTGGGGGTATACATCACTAGGGATAGGGCGGAGTTCCACACCAAGAACCTGGAACCCCAACTGATACGCCTGGGAACTGACGTGTGCCATTGGAGGTCGCAACCTCTCTCCCTCATGGGACGAGCTGCAATGTTCAAGATGCTAGCATTGCCTAGACTCCTATACATTTTACAAAACACACCATACCCGATTCCGAATGGGGTATTCATACAAATATCTCAGGCAGTGCGGACGTTGCTCTGGGATGGTGGCAACCCCAGGATCGCATTGCACTAGCTGACGAGAGGAGTGTATGATGGGGCTGGCCCTTCCAGACATACAATTGTACTATTGTGCCTCCCAGTTACAGGTGGTTAACGATTGGGTTTACGCGGCTAGGTCGGAACCGGCCTATAGAGTTGACCGGTCGGTCATGCTAGGAGGAAACTGCGAGCCATTGCTTTACGCCCGTAAGCCAAGGAAGGACTGGCCTTCACACACAGGGGTGGTGGTTCAGTGTTGGAGGGAGGTGAATAAGTTCCTGGGGTGGATGGGCTCCCTGACGGGCAGAACCCCTCTGTGGCTTGGTGATCAGCTAGCAGAAGTGACCCGTTTGAATGGCTTCCGGGGGTGGGAACTAATAGGCATTGAGTACTTGGGAGACGTATGGAAAGGGGATGCCCCCCGCTCCTTTGACTATCTGAAAAAAGAATACGATCTTCATGACTCGCAACATTACCACTACATACGCCTCACTCATGCTCTACGCTCACACATAGGAGCGGCACGTCAATACCGGAGTATTCCCCTATGGAGGATAGGCTGCTCCTTGACCCCATACTGGAGAAACTCACTTCCACTATCTACCGCAAACTCATAAATAACATGCCTGATCCATTGGTGTCATTGCGGGAGGGATGGGCGAGCGACATTGGTACCCTGGAAGATGATGATTGCAAAGCCCACGAGAGATAGCAATTCCCGACAGATTTCGCTTGGTGCAGCTCAAAATTCTGCATCGGTTATATTTCCCTCGCACTCACTTGTATGCCTGGGGAAGAAGTCAGTCGGCCCTCTGTGCATGGGGATGTCGAGGTGTAGGCTCCTTCTACCATATATTATGGGAGTTCACCAAGATAGTGCCTTTCTGGACTAAGGTCGCGGACACGATGGCAACGGTTGTGGGTTTGCCGGTCCCGCTAGTGCCCAGGTGGTTACTGCTAATGATCAAGGGAGCCACTGACTGGTCCAGATACAATGAGATCTGGCTGGCACTGGCAGCCGGGGTGGCAAAAAGAAACATAGCCAGTGGCTGGGGGGCACAGGCTCCTCCGCAGTGGGACCAGTGGGTGCGTGATCTAGATTGGTGCCAGAGAGCCAAGGAGACTATCTATAAGAGTAGAGGTTGCACTAAGAAATGGAAGAAGGTCTGGGGGCCTTGGCGGAAATACAAGGCGATGGGGGGTGGGCTAGGGTCAGGTTTTTAACAGTTGAATGCCCAGCTTGTGCCTACGACAGCCTTACATTGTACTGTAAAATTTTATTCTACCACATGCTATATGAACACTGTCCTGTAAAGTATGATACTATGAGCACGGTTAGTAAAAAGGTTTTTTTTTTTTAAAGTATGATCTGTAAACACATTTCGGCTTTTGTGTATTAGCATGTACCACAGGAATAAATGGTGCTTCCTGTAACAAGATAGTCCTTGTCATACAGACCTCCAACCACTGTATGTCCTCCTAACTAATCAAAAGACTTAGGGGCTGATTATGATGCCAGAAGGCCTGCCACCGCCAGCCGTGCGATGGCAGGCCCTCCACCATGGGATGATGATTTTCCCACCAAAGACCGCCCGCCACTCTTCCGCCAAAGGCAAGCAGCCCGATTGCCTGGCGGACGGTCCACATTGGTAAAATGGTGGCGGTGCCTAGCAGGCACTGTCCACCAAATTACAATGCGGGCGTCAGCCAGCATATGGGGTACAGGACTGCCGCCTTACAAGTGGGTGGTCCCAATCCCCACTACAATGGTGGGCAGACTCAAGTCCACCCGCCATTGTAATCGGCCCCTTAAACCCTCTTCTGTTCCATCATCTCCACCTTCCAAAAATCAAGGGGTGCAGCATAAGGGGGCTTCTCTTACTAACTGGCTAACAGACATGAACAACAATGAAGCGCTTGCAACATTTTGCGTGGTCCATCAATGGATGTCTGCAGGTACCATGCATGTTGGAATCCACAGTACATCACGCTCTGTGGTAGCTAATGATAGAACCTACGCCTCACTTTAACTGAACATTTAACAAGAAGAGGGGACATAACTTACCATATCAGATGTGACAAGCGTGTGCCTGTGATACTCCAAAGCCACTCATGATGAATCCACATTGGGGAAGAAAATGCTGGCGGTCATTGTAGAGTGTCAGAGCTGTCCGGGGAGAGGCTTGCCATGCGTGGACAAAGCACTGACCATCAGCACTCCACCAACAAACTACATTTCTCAGCTGACAATGAACTCACAGTTTGTTTGGCTATGCAGTGGCCATCTTGGATTTCTGGGTTTCCTCCTGGCCCATTGTCATGAGGCAATTGAGAAGCAATCATGATACTATGTTGCTACAGACAGGACCTTGCTAAGTGGATCTAGGCTGTCCTTGTACCGAACTGTTCCATCATTTTTGGTGTTCTTTGTAGAACAAAGGGAAAATAGAAAATAATTCTGAAATCAAATTATTTTGCCCAAACAAACTTTGAACTGTTTTTAATATCGAACTTGAACTATTCTAAATACTGTAGGATTGTTGCTTTTCACTTAAGGTTATACTGTGGTGGAAAGAAGGAAGGAAGGATTCTTAAGTCATAACTATGTTGCACATGTTATTCATTTATGACTATGTGTAAGGTATTCAGAGTTTTAATAATATTTAAATAAATTGCCTAGTTAAGAGCCATCGAATATTAATGATTGTTAATTATTTTACAGTTGCACACAAGTTAAATAGAAACCATGACACCTTTTCCATAGAGGGAGCATAGTGACAAAGCTTGGGGTAATTATCCCATTCGTGGAGAGTAGATTTGACAAACATATATGTAAGATACTAATTTCTTGTATGTTTGGTTTCAAGAATACCATTTTCCACACGGCAGTAGAAAGAGTTGTTTATACAGAGATATCACTATTGTTCACTGTTACACTTAAACACAGGACTGTTATGATTATGAATAGTTATTAAAGGTATGTTTTTATGTCTTTAGATAACCCACTGTGCCTTGCAGACCTCAGTCGCCAGTGAAAGTGACTAATCAGAGTAACAGAGTCACGTGTCTCTCTTTCCTCTCCTATTCCAATCTCCCTTTCCCCATGTCTTCCACTGGTCCTTATATTCCTATGTACATAGTCTTTGCTGGAGGCAATGAGAAATGGGCAAGTGCATCGCTCCCTTTGGAGTACAAGAATAAGGGTGTTGCTCTCTGACATTTGCCACCGAAAGAACATAGGGGCAGATTTACAAGCCCCTTGCGACACTTTTGCGTCACTTTTAACATGGGAAAAGTGACGCACAAGTGGCGCAAGGGGCTTGTAAATCTGCCCCATAGTGACAGCTTCTTGTTTCTCATACCGCCTAATTTCCTTTGATTTTGAACAATTTTCAAATGTTTTTTTTTTTGTAAATCTTTTTATTATTTTAGACAACAGAACACAAACAGGTCAATTTTCAAATGTTGGTGTATTTATCAGTAAAGAAAAGCTCCATTTATGAGTCATGAAATACTACGCTTTCCAAATAACAAAAGGGAGACAATACCAATTGAGAACTGAGATCAAATTATCCATTGCAACCCATCTACTTGTAGCTCGTTGCCTAGGATTCATCCAAAAGTTTCAAATATGACTGTGTCATTGAAAAGTCTTTGTCATTGAGTCTTCAGTGCCTGTCAAGTAGATTGTGATGCCAATATGGATTTGTACGGTTCTTCATTTCTTTTGCAGCATTCTAGTGTTTCTTTTACAAACGGAAATACTCTTGATATGTGTTTGGAAACTGAGCATGAATTAAATGCAATATTCGCCGGACCTTTAAAGTCTTCACTGTTAATTTGTCAAATGCGCCCAGCTGGTCCTTTGCAGAATATGATGATTTATGCATAGCTGCCATTGCTGCACGTTATCAGCTATTTCGTGTTTTCATTAAAAGATTCAGGGGCATATTATCAACGGCCAGCGATAATTATCGCTGGCCGTGATTAGAGATAAATTTCTTATCGCAGGCTATCCTTGGAATTTATCGCCCTGGTAGCGCGTTATTAACAACGCGTTTCTCCAGGGCAATAAAAATTACAGAGATACCGAGGTTATCGCCGTTTTGCAGGGAACATCGCTGGTTTTCCAGCGATGTTCCCTGCAAAACGGCAATAACCTTGCTGATACGACCCTGTGGTCGTATCAGCATAATCCACCCCCTATGTCAAACATAGGTAAGTCAGGATTTTAGCAGACGTTAGATTTTGGGGAAAATGTGAGTTTTTGCCACAATCTAACGTCGGCTAAAATCCTGTGGGCTGCCTTGTAAATATCGCGATGTGAACATCAGCGATATTTGCAAGGTAGTTCATCCGGGGTATGCCCAGTGTCGCCTACTAAAGGGAGGCGCTGGGAAAAAGGGTGCCAACATGCTATTATGCATGTTTGCACCCTCTTGTAAATAGGGTGATAGTTTTATCTCCGCTTTTTTGGCTTTTTAAGCCAAAAAAGCAGAGATAAAGCCCTTGTAAATATGCCCCTCAGTAGGTTGTATGATTGCAGTCAGTACTTCACTCCGCTATAAGTTGAAACATGAATCTGATCATACTTAGGATCCTCACCACAGCTCCTTTGGCAAATCACGTATAAGACTAATCTCTTTTTAAATTTCACATACATGTTCTTTTGGTTTCTTCAGTTACAACGTGAAATACACCATTTGCCAGCTCCATGTCAATTTCTCTATTGCAGAACATTCTACCCCACTTCCAATTTGCAAATTAAAGATATTTTTTTATGGGACAATTGGCACAATTAACACTTTTACAGCTGCAAACCAAAACATGTCTATTGGAAGGTATTATTTAGCCCTATAAGATGCAGGCTTTGGCCACCTGCCGACGTTCGCTCACCCTCCATAGTATGTCTGCAGGTCATTAGCTGATGCCGGAGCAGGTGTGAAGGCAAACTCTGGTCAGAGGCGCAACTAAAGCCAAATGTCGGGGGGCTACTAAAAATTTCGGGGGAGATGCAGGGGCTCTAAGAAGGGGTGAAAAACAACAAAGCCTCGTTAACGCGTAAATGGTCTTTTAAAGACCTGTGAAGTACTCAGGTGTGGCTGTGTGCCCGGGAAGCTCTCTCAGCTCAGGCTGCCGCACACGAGGGGGGGGGGGGGGGGGGAGATGGGCGGGCTGAAGCCCTTTGAGCCCAATGGGCTTTGCGCGCCTGACTCTGGTGATTACATCTGAGGTTTCTTCTTTTAAAAACAAAGGGGCGGTGTGAAGTGGAATAATTTCACTTCAACCCCCACACCCTTCTTTTACATTCGGGCCAACCCTCATGGCTATTTTATTCCTACATTTCCCTGAAGTCATAGTCCTCACAGGAAACTTCCATTGACCTTGGTTTGATCCTTCCTGTCTTGGGCATTAGGCCCAGACATACATGTGGGACAACATTTTTATTGGGACAATTGGGGTAATGCTGAGTGGTAGGAATTCAGTGGATTCCTGCTGATTCCGGACGTTACATCACAAAAATATAAGGAAAATGTGTGTTTGTAGGTGGAGTTCAAGGTTTTCAGGGCATTATGGATCCGAAAGCCTCATAGGATCCATACAATGCATGCCATCCTGGAATCACCTAGGTGTCTAGTTTTAAAAAATGTCTGGTGTTGGTAGGTTTCCATGGGTGGCGCCCCAAATACCACAGGCACCACTATTGCCAGTTACCCCTCTCCATGTAGCACTTTAGAGCCTTTTGTGTTGCGGTTTCTTTTCCCACCAACACAAGTGGGGTACTGTTTTTATCAGGGGGTGTGTGAGAACTCTGAGTGTTAGGAAAGTTTCGATCCCCTCAGATTCCAGTACTTTCTTGCACAGGGAAATATGTATTTTTAGATAAGGTTTGCTGTTTGCAAGGTATTTTCTGTGTAAGAAAACCTGGTGAAAGCCACAAAAGTCATGACACTCTGCCCTCTCCCAGATGACTAGTTGTCAAGAATGTGCACGTTTCCCTAGGTGCCGGCTGACCTAGCATTCAAAACCCATAGCTACGAAAAAAAATGGCAAACAAATGTTCGTTTTCAGTGGAAAAAGGTTACAAGTCCATTTTGCATTTTGGGCCCTTTGCTGTTACAGGGGCTAGCCCACCCACACAAGTGAGGTACCGTTTTTATTGAGAGACTTGGGGGAATACTGAGTGGTAGAACATTTGTGGCTCCGTGCAGATTCCTGAACTTTCAATCACAGAAATGTGAGGAAAATATGTTGCTGTTGCCAAAGTTTGAGTTTTGAAAGGGCTTCTGGGTAAAGTTACCCAGTGAGTGCAACACAAGCCATGCCACCCTGGACTGACCCAGATGTCTAGTCTTCAGAAATGTAAGATTCCTAGGTTTCCCAAGGTGCCAGCTGAGCTAGGGCCCAAAATCCACAGCTACCCAAATTGCAAAACAAGATGTGGTTTTCAGTGGAAACGGGTGAAGTGTTCATGTTGCATTATGGGCCCTTTCATTTTGGGGTGGCTAGGCCCACCCACACAAGTGAGTTACTATTCTCATCAGGAGACATGGGGAAATGCTGGTTGATAGCAAATTTGTGACTCCCCACAGTTCCAGAACTTTTTGTTACATAAATGTGAGGAACATGTATGCTTTTAACCAAAGTTTGAGGTCTGAATGGGCTTCTGGGTAAAATTAACTGGCAAGTGCCATGCCACCCAGGACTCTCCCAGGTGTCTAGCTTTCAGAAATGTGCAGGTTTGATAGCTTTCCCAAGGTGCCGGCTGAGCTAGGGCCCAAAACCAACAGCTACCCCAATTGCAGAAAAGGGTTGATTTTCAGTGGAAAAAGGTGACATGTCCATGTTGTGTTTGGGTCCTTTCCTCTTTGCGCGGGCTAGGCCCACTCACTCAAGTGAGGTATCATTTTTATTGGGAGGCTTGGGGGAACGCTGGGTGGCTCCCCACGGATTACAGACCTTTCCATCACAGAAAGTTGAGGAAAATGTATGTTTTTAGCCAAAGTTTGAGATTTGGAAGGGCTTCCCAGTAAAATTACCTGGGTGCCACTGAGCTCGGGCCCAAAATCCACAGCTACCCAAATTGCAAAAAAAGTGTAGATTTGCTTCTTGTTTTATATATATTTTTATTTTTCGATAATACAGTGTAAATGCAGTGAAAATCACATATTAATACAATTCAACCAAATAATAAAAAAGAACCACAATTTCATTTGAAATAAGGGTCAGTCAGTTAATACATTACTAAAAAATAGCAGTGAATCATAGGCTAGAAAATAACATAATATAACGGCTATATTTTCAGAATAGATTAAATCTGTTTATACCCTACTTCACATTTTGCCAATAGCCTTAAAAGTATTCCGATTATGTAAGTGATGTAATCCAGGAGGTAAAAGGGCCCCAAATCCTATTCCCTTTAATCCTACCCTTTCTGTCTCTTCTTTCATAAAGTGCCTTTTCAAATTTATATATACTGCTGAAAGGTTGAAGGTTGTGGATCAAGCCAGGCTGAGGCGACACAAAGCCTAAGAACTGCCATTGCTATAAAGGTAAATTCCATGCCATTGCTCCCCTCTAGTTAATTTACACCTAATAACATCAGATGAGGTGTCAGAGGAACATCATCATTTAACACCTGCTGTAAAAAATCTGATATTTCAAGACCCCTAAGTTCTAAGTGAGGGCAAGTGGCAAAGATATGTACTCTATCCGCACCGAATGTAGCACATCTAAAACAGTAAGTCCCCTCCGTTCCCCCTCATCTAACAATTTTCGCAGGCGTTATGTAAAGGTCAAATAAAGTCTTAAAGTTTTGGAACCACAGTTCTAGTTCTAGTTCAAAAGAGGCTATGTGGTCCCCAGTTAGAAGGTCCTCTAGCCTTTTCCCCACCTTACCAGGCACGCATCTAGTAATGCCATTGGCAGCTGATCATGCCCAATCATAGGAGAATACCTGCTAAACCTCCCTACCCCAAATTTCTTCCTTACATCTGCCCAGTTACGAAAAGCCTTGATTAATACCTTGAATCACTTTTTTCTAAAAATAACTTGCTTCATAGAATTTCAGAAGGCAGCCGTTAGCCCGAGCACCAGGTCCGGTTGTAGTGTGGTGGTGCAGATGACGTCCTGACCATTTGCTGCTGACCAACTTGGGTGTGCCCACTGAGTTGCAGAGACCGGCCTGCTGGGGCACGCTTCGTAGACGCTGCGGGGTGATATCAGTGACAGCATGACATCAAGCTTGCCTCACCATACCGCACAAGTGCCCCCACCCTTGTGTACAAGATACGTCACTCCCCTCTCCTTTGACCAATAGCAAATCCGAAAGTGCCAGACGCAAAACTGAGTGGCACTCACTTACCGGACCACCCTACGGTATAGCACACAGGGAAAACCGACAGGCCAACTGGGGAGGGATTCAGAGACCCCCCTTCTCTGGGCAGGCAGCGGCGAGTACCGATACTAGATCCATGTTGACCCAAAAGACGCTTGCCAAGTTTGCGTGGGGAAAAACAGGCGATGAGCCCGACATGGCTGGCAAAGGAGGGACAAACGACCCTCCTCCCAAGTCTCCTCAACATGACCCTACCCTTAAGGACATCCCTCGAGTCCCGGATTGACACCGTCAATGTAGAGATCTCCCTCATCAGAGCGGACCTTCGTAAAATGGATGCCAGAGTAAAAGATGTGGAAGACGCCACTGTCACCTTAACGTCGGACACGAACCTCCTCAAACAACAAGTAGCTCAACTTCGAGACCAACAGGCGAAAATGGAAGGCCTCCTCGACGATTACAAAGGAAGGGAACGTAGAAACAACATTCGCATACTGGGGGTCCCGGAGCTGGCGGAGGGGCCTGCGGCGGACCTCTTTGTGGAAGACCTGGTCATTAAGAGGCTTCAACCGAAACGCCTATCCGATTATTTTTCCAATGAGCGGGCCCATCGAGTTCCCGGGGGGTGGCTGTTCTGCTTGGGTTTTCGGAACCCGCTCAACAGAGCCTCTCTAACCCAAACCAGAACGTTACCCCCTCCCTAGGGCCTATTTACACCTAAATAACCACATATACCACCTAAGGACAGGGAATTCCTATTACATACATGTATACCAAGACCTCACAGCCTCACGGTCCCAAACGGACCCAGGACTTCCTGCCCAGACGGCAGCCACAGCCTCGCGGTCCCAAACGGACCCAGGACTTCCTGCCCAGACGGCAGCCACAGCCTCGCGGCCCCAAACGGGCCCAGGACTTCCTGCCCAGACGGCAGCCACAGCCTCGCGGCCCCAAACGGGCCCAGGACTTCCTGCCCAGACGGCAGCCACAGCCTCGCGGTCCCAAACGGACCCAGGACTTCCTGCCCAGATGGCAGCCACAGCCTCGTGGTCCCAAACGGACCCAGGACTTCCTGCCCAGACGGCAGCCACAGCCTCGCGGTCCCAAACGGACCCAGGACTTCCTGCCCAGACGGCAGCCTTTACGAGTTCATCCTATAATTACCACGACATACAACAAGGGAGTTAACAACAAGGGAATCAGTGTTACTATGTATCAGATCACACAAAGACGGCTAGTTGAGCACAACCTGTTCCCCAGTTCGAGGGGCTCCTTTCTCCCTTATTCAGTTACCACCTACCTGATCAGGATTAACATCTGTTCATGTCAAGTCACAGCTGACTAGAAGAATAGGTTACCCTCTTATACAAGAACACGTAGCACATATTGCTTTACTACAAACTGAATACTTTATTTAGTTACTACATGCACGCTCACGGAACATAATACATATCACATAACCTGCAAAGAAAAGTGAAAGATTAAGTTGTACACTCTAATAGTAAGGGGTTGACATCACCTTGGTCGTATGTAGCCTGCATCAATGGTCATCTAGGTTCCCTTCTCGTCTGTGCCTCGGCTTCGCTTGGAAGTCACACCTCCGCAATCACGGATTTACTCCCGTCTCCCTCTCCGAGTCACCGGGACCTCTTCCCTTCGGCTACTCTCTTCTCTTTGGAATATCTATTTCTCGGTTTTTCTCCACCTTCGAGTTTGTCATCTGTCTTCCCTGGAATAAGTAGTAGCTTTACTGCTAACGGCCAGGTGCCGCCTATGGACTAAAAGCAAGTGCCAGTATCTGCCTCAAACTTTTACTAATATAGATGTGCATTTCCTCATGGAAAATTCCAGCCCGTAACCTGCCGCCCACCAAATTCTTGTACCTCCCCGTGCCAAGGACACGTTCCCAGCCGGCCGGCCTGATGTAGTGTCTTCGGCATGAAGAAAAATACAATCCTTCGATAAGGGCCGGCCTGAACCGGTTCTCTCCAAGCGAATAACACCTCATAACTAAAACATCACCCTCGACCTAAAAACATCCCAAGCTGCCGGAGCAGAAAGAAAGATGGAGTCTCTCCTGATTGAGGCCTACCAGGCCTGGATTCAGCACGGCTCCATGAAATACCCTCACTACAGGACAGGTTACCCCTAATACTGACGAATCTATCCCCTAGGCTATGTGTGCAAGCCCTGATCTATGGGGAAGAACACAGGATCATGTTGAAGTGCCTAATAAATAGGCTCTATACACTACTCTAACCCTTAAACTTGAATGGAAAGAGACTGAAGTCATATTGGTCCCTCTTTAACACAAGAAAGGCCGGGAAAATCGAGCAGTACATTTCACCCTTGACTTCAGTCTATTATACATTCATTAAATGGAGCTAACATCTGTAGAAGAATAATATGAAACAAAGCTAACTGATCTATGTCTAGTACCAAGTGTGCAGAATTGAAGTAGTGAAGGAATACACTGAATAAAGCAACAGATAGAAATCAAAACAGCAATAGTAATCAAAATACCACCTAATGTTTGGCGTAGCATGTGTATATCGGGTAACCAATTAAAGAGCCAGTCAAACCAGCCCTGGTCAATGTGTTTTCTAACTTCTTCTGTTAAGTCACGCAACTTGTCGATGTGTGCACGAATGGATTGTGTATGGTCAGACAAGTTAAAACAACAGAGACCTTCAAAGTCGGAGCAATCATGTCCATGTTTAGGCAAAAGATAATCAATGGCTGCTCTATTTTGCAAAATGGCCCTACGTTCACCCTGGGCGTCTAATAGCATGTCAGACAAGATTGTAGAAGTATGATTAATAGATTTCACCATCCAGCAGGCCATTTTCCCAATAGATTTGGCATTATAAACCGCCAAAGCGGGAACACCAATAATTGAAACAGCTAAGCTAAGGTATTCAGACTTGGAATATAAATGCAAAGATGGGTCACAATCCTCCTGTAACATTACAGTATCTCGAAGCACACGAGAGTTGGCATTCGGATGTGATGCGAACATCAGCAAACTGAGTCTCGTAATGGCACAAGGGCCTCCGGAAATGTTTGCAGGGACATATGGCCAGGAAGTATTACCACATGAGAAAAGCCATCCGGCAGGTAGTAACATCGTGCGATAGTGACTGGGGGTAACTACCAAACTATTACAAGTCATATTGTTCTGAACTGAAACACATGTGGTCGGTGTCCTTTGAAAGCACAAAGTCCGTTCATGAGCTGTAAATGAAGTGGCGCCTTTTAGTTTGAGGTGCAGACATTCAGAGATCGCACTAGGATTACACGTAAGAAAGAAGCACAAATCACCTTGTGTGATATTATAAGTAAGTATTTGGGACTGGATGGGGGTTTGCTCGTTCGGCAATTCAATACATAGGGGGCAATATACATGGGTAGCAAAATCACCCAGGAGAATATTGGGACGGGCCTTCGAAACATTAAAAATATGAATTAAAGTTTCCAATGAGGCGGGGACAGCAACCAGACAGGTCGCCAGAATGTCATGTACGGATCTCATCGGTGTCAAACAGAAGTGAGGGGCGTCAGTCACCCTCTTAGCTAGTGCTGTCCAAAAGTTTGATGATGAATCCCACGCAGCGAAGGAACGCAACACTCGGGTTCCCAGTTCATCCCGGGTTGATAGGATCCCTCCTCTCTCGTCGTACCAGTCCGAAAACAGTCCGGCTCCGACACATCCTGCAGCAACAATCCAAAGAATGATCTGAAAGAGAACCAAATACAGGCATTAATCATTCTCGTAAATAACATTTATCAGCCGGGACCGCTTCCCAGCTATCTTTCCCTGGTTTCATAACCAAAATGGTATTGTCCTGACCGGTGGCAATGACCTCTGCTTGTTCAGGGGGATTCTTAGGCGACTGCACCCAAACTCTGGCCCCAGGATTATCCGTGGAGCCAAAACCTTTCTGGCCTCGTACAGTTAGCAACGTTGGAGCAGTGCCTTTCATTAATGCACCACTGAAAACAGGCATTATGAGTAATTGAGCCACTCGGTCAGTGCGATGTATCAGTAAGTCAACCTCACTGCTATTCAGCAGGAGCACCTTAATCTCTCCCTGATAATCACTGTCGATAATTCCTCCAAGCACCTGAATGCCTTTTACAGCCAGCCCCGATCTAGGGGCGATCAATCCGAAATTTCCAGGTGGTATCTGAACACCAACACCTGTCTCTATGATGACTCGATCTCTACTTTTTATAACAATGTCATCCATAGCATGCAAGTCTAAACCTGCCGACCCTGGGGTCGCTCTACATGGAGCCAAAGCTCCGGGAGTAATTTCCCAATACATCACAGTTTCTCTGATTTCATTAGGCATAGCCTCAACATTCGGGGGAAACAAACGCATAAGTGGAGATTCAGCATTTAAAAAAGGACGATTATTCAAAATCAATAGTGCTTGGGGCAAAAAGTCTCGCCAATTTTTATACTTGTCATCTGTTAACTTACGCAGCTGGTCCTTTAGCAGGCCATTCAATCTCTCCACCAGGCCCGAGGCCTGTGGGTAGTAGGGTATATGGAATATCCATTCAATATTGTTTTCCGCACAGAATTCCTGTACCAATCTTCCACGAAAATGGGATGCATTATCAGATTGAATTTGGAATGGCACACCATAGTACATCATAATCAATTCTAATGTTTTAATGGTATTCAATTGGGTAGCTTGCTTACAGGGAAGGGCTACCAGCAGGCCACTGTATGTATCAACAATAGTGCAAACATATTGACAATTCCTACTCATGGGAAGTGGACCAATGTAATCAATCTACCAAATTTGAGCGGGCAGTTTTCCGCGATGTAAATGACCTTTAACAATTTGGGGCACCTTACGCTGTCTGATATGCTGACAAACGGGGCAGTGTAAAATAAAATTTTTAATTAAATCTAGGGGAATATAAATTCCTCGATCAGCAGCCCACCTGCTAGTGGTCTTCTCTCCAAAATGTCCTGCCTTCTGGTGTGCCCATTTCGCCAATCCCGCAATATCAGAATCTTGCCTGTCCACCACTGCCTCAGCAATTTTAGACTTCTCATCTGCAATGTTATGAAAAAATTTGTCAAGAGAATCTATCGGGGTGTGAGCATCCACATGGAAGATTGTAACAGTACTCTGTGGGAGCATCTCCCAAATTTCTTGCCATAACTCTTTTCCCCATAATTCTTTGGAATGTAACTTCCAATTATGGGAATGCCAAGTTGGCAACCAAACAGCCAGTCCATTGGCAGTAGACCAAGAATCGGTGAAAATATGACATGTACCAGGTAACTCTTGTTTCAAAACTTGGTAAACAGCGTAAAGCTCGGCAAATTGGCTGCTTTTACCTTCACCAGTTGTGCTCAACAATTTCTGTGTAATCGGATTATAGGACACCGCCTTCCAGTGCCGTGTCATCCCTATAAACCTCGCTGAACCATCAGTGAACCAAACATGGTTTCTTTCCGCTGCGGACAAATCATCAAAAGGCTTACCCCACTTGACAGGAGACTCCTGTGCTAAAGGTACGGAACATTCACTCTCAGTCTCAGTCGATGGCGCTCGCGCCACCTGCTCATGTAAAGAAGCAACTCCTTTCGGGCCCACACGTGCCCTGTCTTGTATGTACCATTTCCATTTAATCACACTCGCCTCTTGAGCGTGTCCAATTCGGTGAGTTTTCGGCGAACTCAGAACCCACTGCATGATAGGAATTTCCGGACGCAGAACTATATCATGTTCCAAAGTCAATTGCTCGGTATCCACCAGAGCCCAATAACAAGCAAGTAACTGTTTCTCAAAGGGTGTGTAACGCTCACCCGCATCAGGTAACTTTTTGGTCCAAAAACCTAACGGTACTCTACTCCTGCCTTGTTTCTGCCACAAACTCCAATTGGCATAAAGGCCCTGTACAGACACATTCAAATCCACGTCACCATCACGTACAGGCCACAAATCCAGAGCATGTTGAATTGCCTCTTTTGCCAGACTAAACGCATCTTGCTGTGGTTTATCCCATTCAAATGCATTCTTTTTACGCGTGACCCGGTACAAGGGGGCCAATATTTGACTCAAATGAGGAATATGCTGGCGCCAAAAGCCAAACAGACCAATGAAGCTCTGGGCTTCTTTCCTATTTCTAGGAACTGCAAAATCAAGAATCTTCTGTTTAACCTGAGGGATCACTTCACGGTGCCCTTCATGCCAATTAATACCCAAAAATTTTACAGCCTGGGACGGACCTTGCAATTTATCTGGGTTGATTTCCCAACCTTTCTCACGCAGGCACTCAATGACTCTGTCTAATTGGGTCTGAACTTCCTCTTGTGTTTCGCCTTGGATCAAAACATCATCAATATAATGACATATCTGAATTTGGGGATGAACCGGTACCTCAGCCAAATGCTCTGCCACCAGCCGGTGACATATCGTAGGACTATGCACATAGCCCTGGGGAAGACTTCTAAACGTCATCTGACGCCCGTTCCACGTAAAACTGAATTGTTCCTGACACTCTGGGGCAATCGGAATCGAAAAGAAAGCATTAGCAATATCAATGGACGCATACCATGTACCTGGATGCTTTTGGATTCTCTCAATTAGTGTAATAACATCCGGTACTGCAACAGTCAAAGAGGGTGTGTGTCTGTTCAATTCTCGATAATCAACGGTCATGCGCCAAGAGTTATCACTCTTACGCACCGGCCAAACAGGATTATTCCAAGCAGAAGTAACTGGGGTTATGACTCCTGCATCCACCAACTCCTGAATAGTGGTACTAATCTCCTCATGACCACCTGGAATACGATACTGCTTCTGACAAACCACTTTTGTCGCCTGGGGAACTTGTATGGGGGCATTCTTAAACGACCAACCCGTATAGGTCTGGACGATATATAATGCGTTGTTCCAAATTGGTAACATCCGTCATCTAGATGCAAAGTCATTCCTTTCAAAATATCAATCCCAATTATGAATTCTAGGAGTGGCACTACTAGTACAGAATACTCTTTTCTAGGAATTCTACCTATTCTCATTTCAAGCAAAGTTTGAACTGCAGGGGTTTCTTTTCCACCTAATCCGGTAATAGTAAAAGGCTGACCTGTAAACTTCTTCGATTTTCCATGAATAAGAGTGGCCTCCGCTCCTGTATCTACCAATGCTCGGGCCCTTTGGATATTACGATGTCTCCAATAAATGTCAATATCTACATAGGGTCTATTATCTCTGTGAGCCCATCTGTGTACCGGAGCTTGACCTATTTCCTAATCATTCTTACTGCATTCTGTGTACCAGGATAAATCAGGATAAAGACTCTCACGCTTCTTAGGTATCGGTACCTCCTGTTCATATCCATTCCCAGTACGGAACAGATTCGTATCTTCTGCATTGTACTGCGGGTTACGATCGACCAAACTGTGACGATCCTCTCTCCTCCTCAACTCAGGGGATTGATCCCTATCATCTCTACGTCTGCTGTAAACATAGTCAGTTCTCCCCCTTTCTCTTTCCCCCTCTCTCTCCCTGTCTCTCTCTCGACGGGGGGACACATCACGTACAGAACGTCGATCATCACGACGAACAGAGCGCCCACGGCGGTCGTCATCACCGCTACCGTCAGAACCACCACGATCACACTCAGTGGTCCGAACACGCCGGGCACCCTCCTTTCGATCCAAGCCACGTTTGCGAAACAACTCCCACAAGCGAGCGGTAGTCTCACCATCAATGTCCTCCCTCCGCACACCATCAGCCAGAAGACCAGAAAAAATATCACGTCTAGTAAGTTTATTTTCACCAGGAGTACGAGTGTCAGGCCGGGACTGACGTTCAGGTTTAAACCACTCACCCAACTCACCGAGTTGGCGCACCGATTCCAAAACCGTAGATAACACGTTACCAGTCTGATTAATCAATAAAGTCATCATGACCTGCTTATAGGCAACAGGGGAAGATCGAATGATACGGTTCCGCACAGAAGATGTCAACAAACCATCAAGCAATCTGTCAGCAGTACCCAGAAAAATTGCCGTTTTCATCACCTCCTCTTTGAGACGTTGAGCAGCATCACGCAAAGTATACCACGGCTTGTCATTCACAGGCCAGTCAGATTCAGTAGGATATTTTTGATTACAACCCTCAGTCGCCAATTGGAGTAAAGAAATCTGACCACCACCATTATAGTTACGAAAATGATCCTGCACAGTAGAATCCAAACTCAAGGAACAGAACTTTAAACAATCGCCAGTATCCAACATAATACCAGCAGCGCCCAGTTCATAAAGGCGCACCATCCATGTGAGCAAGGACTCACCAGCTCGCTGTCGAAATCGCTGCAAAATATCACTAATTTCCTGTTGAGTAAAGTCTTCTAAACAGTCCAAAGAAATACCCTGCGGAGCATTGGGAGACTGCTGCAACTTCCGACGGAAAACTGGATGCGCAGAAACCGCGGGACGAGCATCACAAGGAGCCCGATCAGTACTCGTAGAGGGACAATCAGTGTAAGAGGCATTCATCCCACTCGAAGAACGAGCGTAATCACGGGGTGCACCATCAGAGGTGCGTGAAGCAGACTTATAATCATGGCGGGAGCGAGAAGACTCGCGCTTGGCAGACTCCTCACCCGAGGAACAAGAATCAGTCGAGTTCCAGATATTACCATCCCATTCATCAGGATTCCAATCTAGCCCGGCTGTCGCCACGACCAGACGCACCTTTCGCGTCGAAACCCGACCGCGCCTGTTCTTGTATTTATAACGAGCAATTCGCACAGCCGCCCGTTCGGCAATAGTTTGGTAAGTCTCAAGTTTATCAGCAAGCAACCTATTTTGACACCGCAACAAAGTATGAGAATTCTGAATCTCAACAAAGTGCGCTTCCACATCTTTAAGAGATGTCTGTAACTTCAACAATCTCTCATGTAGAATCCTGTACGCAGACAAAACAATCCAACCTCTGCGCCCCAAAATGGGAATCTCCTCACCCTTCGATACGGGTGCCTTCTGCAAACAAGCAATCACATTAGCCGGCTCTGCCAGCTCCAAAGAAGAATTCCAATTCTCACTCAAACCAGTAGAATCAGCCCACTCACGGGCCAAGGCTTCATAAGGCGTTGAATCCCATCCGGGAATATCAACGGGCAACTTAAAAGTAGATTTAGACCTTCTAGAAAACATCGTGAAAAAGGAAAAAGAAGAAAAGAAGAAGAGAGAGAGAAAAAAAAGAAAAAAAAAAAAAAGAAGAGAGAGAGAAAAAAAAAAAACTACACACACAATTATACAAAAATAAAATGCAAACAAAACCACGCACGCGCCGAAAGCAAACACAATACAACACAACGCACACAGGTTTCGTAAACGGTTTGTGACGCCAAATGTTCTGCTTGGGTTTTCGGAACCCGCTCAACAGAGCCTCTCTAACCCAAACCAGAACGTTACCCCCTCCCTAGGGCCTATTTACACCTAAATAACCACATATACCACCTAAGGACAGGGAATTCCTATTACATACATGTATACCAAGACCTCACAGCCTCACGGTCCCAAACGGACCCAGGACTTCCTGCCCAGACGGCAGCCACAGCCTCGCGGTCCCAAACGGACCCAGGACTTCCTGCCCAGACGGCAGCCACAGCCTCGCGGCCCCAAACGGGCCCAGGACTTCCTGCCCAGACGGCAGCCACAGCCTCGCGGCCCCAAACGGGCCCAGGACTTCCTGCCCAGACGGCAGCCACAGCCTCGCGGTCCCAAACGGACCCAGGACTTCCTGCCCAGACGGCAGCCACAGCCTCGCGGTCCCAAACGGACCCAGGACTTCCTGCCCAGACGGCAGCCACAGCCTCGCGGTCCCAAACGGACCCAGGACTTCCTGCCCAGACGGCAGCCTTTACGAGTTCATCCTATAATTACCACGACATACAACAAGGGAGTTAACAACAAGGGAATCAGTGTTACTATGTATCAGATCACACAAAGACGGCTAGTTGAGCACAACCTGTTCCCCAGTTCGAGGGGCTCCTTTCTCCCTTATTCAGTTACCACCTACCTGATCAGGATTAACATCTGTTCATGTCAAGTCACAGCTGACTAGAAGAATAGGTTACCCTCTTATACAAGAACACGTAGCACATATTGCTTTACTACAAACTGAATACTTTATTTAGTTACTACATGCACGCTCACGGAACATAATACATATCACATAACCTGCAAAGAAAAGTGAAAGATTAAGTTGTACACTCTAATAGTAAGGGGTTGACATCACCTTGGTCGTATGTAGCCTGCACTCAATGGTCATCTAGGTTCCCTTCTCGTCTGCGCCTCGGCTTCGCTTGGAAGTCACACCTCCGCAATCACGGATTTACTCCCGTCTCCCTCTCCGAGTCACCGGGACCTCTTCCCTTCGGCTACTCTCTTCTCTTTGGAATATCTATTTCTCGGTTTTTCTCCACCTTCGAGTTTGTCATCTGTCTTCCCTGGAATAAGTAGTAGCTTTACTGCTAACGGCCAGGTGCCGCCTATGGACTAAAAGCAAGTGCCAGTATCTGCCTCAAACTTTTACTAATATAGATGTGCATTTCCTCATGGAAAATTCCAGCCCGTAACCTGCCGCCCACCAAATTCTTGTACCTCCCCGTGCCAAGGACACGTTCCCAGCCGGCCGGCCTGATGTAGTGTCTTCGGCATGAAGAAAAATACAATCCTTCGATAAGGGCCGGCCTGAACCGGTTCTCTCCAAGCGAATAACACCTCATAACTAAAACATCACCCTCGACCTAAAAACATCCCAAGCTGCCGGAGCAGAAAGAAAGATGGAGTCTCTCCTGATTGAGGCCTACCAGGCCTGGATTCAGCACGGCTCCATGAAATACCCTCACTACAGGACAGGTTACCCCTAATACTGACGAATCTATCCCCTAGGCTATGTGTGCAAGCCCTGATCTATGGGGAAGAACACAGGATCATGTTGAAGTGCCTAATAAATAGGCTCTATACACTACTCTAACCCTTAAACTTGAATGGAAAGAGACTGAAGTCATATTGGTCCCTCTTTAACACAAGAAAGGCCGGGAAAATCGAGCAGTACAGTGGCCCAAACCAGGGGCCCCTCATAGCTAGAGTGTTCAATTTTCGGGACCGTGACGTGATCCTCCAAATGGCTCGTGCCGGGCCACCTGTACAAATAGAAAACAGCGCAATAACATTCTTCCAAGATTTCACAACTACAGTGCTAAAGGATGGCGCAGGGTGGGGAGACAGAATGGCTGTAGGAACAACAGGGTCAGAGGAGGTCCACTGGACAGAGAAGCGGAGCATCGTGAGGAACCGGCTCGGGGAGAGAACACCTCGGACTCGAAGGGATGAGAGGGTAGAAGATGGATCAATACTCCCTGCTGCAACCTGAAGAACACTTGGGACCTTTATGAGCGAAGTAAGGTGTGAAGGGTGGGGGGGGGGGGTGAGTGGAGGGAGCCCCTGGCTGAGAAACCAGAAAGATTATTATGGTGGGCCCGGGCAGAATCCGTGACAATATTGGATAGCCCAATTGCAGCGCTGAATGGTTCACATGGATTTATGTGATTGTTGTGTAACATGTCTCCCTCCTTCATTCACGGCGAGGGTGGGAAGGCTGTACACCAGGCAGCCACATATGGGAAGGGGGGAGACAGGCACTCTGCCTTGTTGGGGGGTTGGTAGTTTGAAATCCACGGGCAGGGGGGGCAGGGCGGGGTAGTTGGGGGGGTTCAGGTTTTTTTTAATGTTCATGGTTTTGATGCAGACAGAACTATATTTGGCTTCAGAAGTTGTGATCACTCTCAGGTGATGCTATATGCGAACAGTGCAGTTGTTCGCTCCCCCCACATTGGGTATCCAGCCCCCACGTGAACAATTGCTTGCCTTGGTGGATCAGGCTTCTTCCCCTTCGGGAGGAAGTACCGACAGCGCCCTTTGGACTACACTATTACTCCACACTGACTACCACCATTAACACAACACTTTCCGCCCTGACGTGGAATGTCAACGGGTTAGGGGATAAAATTAAGAGGGGCATAGCGTTACAATATTTGAAGAGACAAGCACCAGATATAGTCCTACTGCAGGAAACCCATCTTATTGGGAACAACTGCAAGGCCCTCAACAGATGGGGCTACAAGCTAGTGGTACACGCAGGATTTACTTCCGGCTCCAGGGGGACTGGTATCCTAGTGCGCAAGAATCTTGCACTTGCACCCACCCGTGTCTGGGCGGACCCACAGGGTAGATTTGCGGTTTTGGAGGCCAGCTGGGAGGGGAAGGCGCTAAATATCATCTCGGTGTATCTTCCCCCTGCATTGGGGAAAGAAGCGCTTAGTGACTTAGGTAACATTTTGCTGGATCTGCCGGATGGGGGGTGACTTCAACCTGACTATGGACGATACAGTAGACAGATATCCCCAACGACCGAATGCCAGACCAAATACTCTTATGAGGGAATTCACCCAGGCCATGGGACTTGCGGACATATGGCGTTCACTGCAACCCCAAATGACGTATTACACCCACTACTCAAACACACATAAGAACATTTCCTGAATTTACTTCTTCCTTACTCTTCTGGCGGATGTAGGCCACTTTCAGCATCCTCGCAGGCTTCCACGTGGAATCTCGGATCATTCCCCGGTGTGGGTCGAGCTTACCTTCCACCGTAGCTCTATAGTGATAAACCCGTGGCTTCTTAAGATACCTGACATAAGAGACCAATTAACTGAACAGACTGACCACTATTTCACAGAAAACCTTGGATCGGTGGAGTCAGCGCAGACGATCTGGGAGGCGTATAAAGTAGTGCTGAAAGGCCACGCATTAGCATTAAAAATGGGTTATATCTGACGTCAACACGAGCGTGTACTTTTTTTTTTTGTTGAAATATTTTTATTATCATTTTTACAACAAACAAAAGCCACAGCTCATCTCATTACACTTATGTAATCGACAGTAGTTATGCTGTCCAGTTGTAGGATATGCATCCTGTCCTCCGAGGGGGCATCTGTCGTTACAGTCCATATATCTTCTCTGTACTGTGATTCCGGGGGGGGACCGGGGGGCATAAAAACTGGGGATGCTTTACGGGGGGGAAGCCAGGATGTGAGCCATGAGTATGGCGTCTGGGTCAGTTTAGTTGTAGTATGCAGCTGGTAGGACGTTGTTTGTGGGCAGGCGCCAGGACAGCTAAACCGCGGCAGTGGGTAGTGTAGTGCACCGAGGGGTATTGCGTGTCTCACCCGCTAGCTGGGGAGATGGGGGCAGTGTCATGTGTGCTCACGTTCGAGGTACTTGCGTCTAGGTCGGTGGTGGTATGTTGAGATGTGCCTGTATCAGCTCGCGATTGTAAGTGTTGGAACTGGTGTGATAATATGGCCCATTCCGTAGATATGGGATGCTTTCGCAGTCCTTTCACCTCCTCCTCCCGGAGTGATTCTTCTTCCGCTGCCGCCCATTTTTTCACCGCCCCCGCCCATGCCTTTACAGGGGGGCCTAATGGGGCTCGCCAGTTAATGGCGATGCTTCTTTTTGCTAGTAGCGTTGCTAGGGTGATAAAGCGGATGGGCACTTTGAGAGTTTTGGGTCTATGGAATATTCCGAGAGCGACCGCCTCCCAGGTGTGTATATCCGGAAGGCCTGTAAGTTTTTTAAGGGTCACAAGGACTACTGACCAGAACTGTCGTAGGGTGGGGCAGCTCCAGAACATGTGGTGAAAGTGTGCGTCTGACGAGTGACATCTGGGGCATACGAATAGAGTGTCCGGGTAGAACCACTGTAGGCGCGCTGGTGTTAAATAGGCTCTATGTAAGACATAATACTGAATATTTTTTAAACATGTGTTCCTCGATACTTTTTTAGGGAACTCTAGGGCCCTCTCCCACTCCCTATCGTGTAGCTGACGTTCAAGTTCGTCCTCCCATGTGGCTTGGAGAACAAGTAGTGATTTATTTGTTAGCTCTCTTATGGGTTTATAGATCCATGTAACTAAGTGCTGGCCTGTACCCATATGTAGGATAGTGTGAATGACCGGGTGGGTCTTGGGCTCGACTGCGGAGAGGTCCGCGTGTGGCCGAAAGTGTTCTAGGAGCTGTTGGTGGGTTAAAAACGGACCCGCGGGTAGATCGTAATCCTCCGTGAGCTGGTCGTAAGGTCTGAGCTGCCCTTCTGCAAACAGTGTCTCAGCGTCTGTCATATCGCATTCCGTCCACGCACGGAGCATGGCTGCTGTAAAGTATGTCTCCCGCTTGGGTCAGCCAACCAGCTATAGCCGTGGGGAGTAATGCTGGGTCCCCGTCGACATGCGGTGGATTCTTTGCATACATCGACGGGCCACTGACACCTGTAACGGATATGTCCGTCGAGGTTTAGTACCTGGGAGCAGTAGGCGGCGTAGTTCCGGGGTAGGGATCCGGCCCTGGGACGTATGAGTTTCTCCTGTATTCCTACCCGCCATCCA
Organism: Triturus cristatus; assembly: GCF_964204655.1. Lineage (NCBI taxonomy): Eukaryota > Metazoa > Chordata > Amphibia > Caudata > Salamandridae > Triturus > Triturus cristatus. The sequence continues at coordinate 789,882,194 of NC_140580.1, forward strand.
GTACGACAGCCATTGTAACTGCGCCGCAAGAAAGTACGACTCGAAGGAGGGGGCGCCTAGGCCCCCTTGTGTAGTGGGCAATTGCAACTTAGTGAGGGCTATCCGATGTCTGTGCGTGCCCCAGATGAGTGTGCGGAGGAGCAAGTCTAGGTCTCAAAAAAAGGCCCTAGGTGGGATCACCGGTAGATTCGCAAAGTGGTAAAGTAGCCGGGGGACGACAATCATCTTAGCTATGGCCACCCGGCCTATCGGGGTCAGTGGGAGATTCTTCCAAAATCCCACCACCGATCTAATGCCGGCCAGCGCTTTGCGATGGTTGCCCTCATATATGTCCGTGGGGGAGTGGTATAGGCGGATGCTGAGATAGCGGGGGTCGTGTGTGCTCCAGGGTAGGCACTGCGGGCCAATTCGCACCTCCAGCGGCATGAGGTTTGGGTGCAGTGGGTATACTGCAGATTTGTCCCAGTTTACTTTAAGACCGGACGCCTCTGCGAACTCCTTTAGGGTTGTCCAGAGGGGTGTGAGGTCCGTGGTGATATCGCAAATATATATTAGGAGGTCGTCCGCGTACATGGAGACGCTATGGATGGTGTCCGCTATGGGGATGCCCCATTTGGTTCCCTCTGCACGTAGTCGGATTGCCAGCAGTTCTACCGCTAAGGCGAAGAACAGGGGCGATAGTGGGCACCCTTGTCTCGTCCCCCTCTCCACCTTGAATGATGAAGATATGTATCGGCGCAGTCGAATACAGGATGTGAGCGCGGTGTAGAGAAGCCTTGTATACGCGAGGAGGGTTGGGCCTATACCTACTCGCTGCAGCACCGCGAAAAGGTATGGCCAAGCAAGAATATCAAAGGCCTTTTCGAGGTCTAAGATTAAGCAGACCGCGTTAGGGTGTGTATGTTACACTTGATCCTGAATATGGAACAAGCGCCGTATGTTTTGCAACGTATTTCTGCCGGGTACAAACCCACACTGATCTGGATGGACTAAGGGTCGCAGAATTTGTTCGTACCTCTCCGCCAGAGTTTTCCCCAGTATTTTGCAGTCGGCAGAGAGGAGCGTAATTGGACGAGAAGAAGACAGCTGCTGCAGGTCTCGATGTGGTTTAAGGAACGTTACTATGACCAACTCGCGGAGGGAGCTGGGCAGTTCTCCCCTCTCCAGAGCGACCGCAAACATCTCAGTTAGGCGAGGAACTAGTAGGGGAGAGAAGGCACTATAATATTCTAGAGGGAGACCGTCAAGGCCCGGTGCCTTGTTCCACGCTAGCGCGCGAATCGCGTGGGTGACGTCAGTCGATGTTATTGTGGTGTCTAGGGTGTTTTTCTCTGTTTCTGAGATGTGTGGGATAGATAGGTGGTCTAGAAAGTGGCCTATCACCTCTTGTCTGAGCTGGACGGGGTGCAGTAAATTATAGTGTAATAGTGCTGGAATGCAGTTATGATGTCCAGTTGGGATCGCACCAGATTCCCGGAAAGGTCCATTATTTCGGTGATGGGTTTTGCTTCCGTGTCCTGTTTTGCTAGCCAAGCTAGGAGTGTACCCGTTTTATCCATTTCTTTATGCATTCGAGAGGCGTAGGCTCTAAAGTTGTATTTGCGTAGGTCTGCCATGGCAGCAGCGTGTTGTGTTTTGGCTGCCGCTACTTGTTGCGGCATTGGCATCTTCCTGTCTAGTGAGGGTGGCCAACTTCAGTTCTGTGGTGGTGAGTGTGCATTCTAGTTTGCGTTTCGCCCCTATTATTTGCGTAATGCATGCTCCCCCGCCCACTATCTTAAATGCGTCCCATTCAACCAGTTTGGAGGAGGCTGTCCCCAAGTTGTTGGAAAAGTAGTCCTGTATATCTTGCTCGTGGTCGTGTTTAAACACTTGGTCCGTCAAACTATCGCGCGGGAGGCGCCACGTGGGCACCGGAGGGTGAGGGGGCCTCCATAGGATACGCATGACGTGCGCATCGTGACCTGAAATCACGCGTCCCAGATAATCTGTGTGTTGCACTTTAGGAATCAGTGACGGGGAACATAAAAATCTATCCAAGCGGACCCGTAGGTTATGTGGTATAGAATGGAATGAGTAAAGACGTGTCAGAGGGTGGAGTGCTCTCCAAGCGTCTATGAGCGCCCAGTGTGTAACCCAACTTTGAAAGGGCACAGTCTGCTTCGGTGCTGGTGAGTGCGGCGGTGGTGGGTGGGACCTATCCAGTGTAATGTGGAGCGCGCAGTTGTAGTCTCCCCCCCAGGATCCATGGGATAGTTGCGAATTGAGCTAACTCCCCAGTAAGGGATTCCCAAAACTTTTCTTGGTCTATATTCTGGGCATATGCTGCCCAATAGAATGGGTTGCCCGTCCAAGAGTCCCTCTAACAGTGCAAATCTACCCTCTTTGTCCACCACTCTTCGGAGCTCTTGGAATGGTGTGCCTGGGCGAATCCAGACCAGCGCACCTCGTGCGTAAGCGGAGTATAACGTAGTCATATGGTGCCCCACCATCTGGCCCGTCGTTTGGTAATTTCTGGAGTTGTGAGATGGGTTTCTTGGAGAAACGCTATTTGTGAGCATTGACGTTTGATGTAGGAGTAGACTGCATACCGTTTGCGTGGCGTGTGGAGGCCCCTTGTGTTCAAAGTCAGTACACTAACATCTGCGGTCTGCATTTGGGTATGTGGTGAGTGGTGCCTGCGCCCTTAGGTGTGGTGTGGAGTGGCTGTGCTATGGGTTCTGGCGGTTTCCTGGCCCTGCGCCCATCAGACATGGAGGTTAGTGGTAGCCACCCACGGGTGGCGGCTAGCTTGGCACTGGCATTCCCTGGGGGATAAAGGGTATGAGTGAACCGGGACGGTGGAACCAGAAACTGGGGTGGGAAACTGTCCCAATACCTTGGGCCTATCGGCGAGGCCGATACATCCAAACTTACTCTCATAGAACTAGAGAGTGAACAATCGATAAATGGGGGCGGTGGCTCGTGCCTGCGAGGCAAAGTCGTGATAGGGCATTGGTAGGGTTAATGTTCGTCATCCGGTCGGTGAATCAGCAAAAGTGGTGCGATGTGATCCGTGCGTGTGGTGCATCGGGTGTGGGAGGGTATGTCCGCCAAGCTTACCAGATACTTCCGCTCACCAACTCGTGTGTCATCAGTGCAGAATGTCGGCAGTTTTTGGAGTTCCCCGGGGCAGGGTGACGTGCCGGGTTTAGAGTGAGACTCGTCACTGTCCTCTTCTCCTTCCGACGAGAAAAGATGGGGGGCACAGTCTATGTCTTCCCCCTGCGAGGCAGTTCCAAGATACGTCACCGCCTGTAAGGCCTTGCATCGCTCCTGCATGATTTCTTCCAGGTCCGGGGAGTCCGAGACACGACGTTCCGTTAACTCTCTCCTGCCCTGCCGTCTCCGAGGCTGCGATGACTGCTGGCTGCACCGCCTGGCGCGTGGAGCCCTCTTCGTCCACTCCCGAGTGGCCTCAACTGTTGAGCTCTGTGCACAGTGGTGGTCTGCCCAGTCACATGCTTCCTTGGCAGTGGAGAAGAAATGGGTGGTGCCAGTGTGGATAACTTTCAGACGGGCCGGGAATAATAAAGAGTATTGTATGTTGTTAGCCCGTAGTTGGCGCTTCACCTCCAGGAACGAAGATCGTTGTTTCTGCACCGCCCATGCATAGTCGGGAAAGACCATGATATGCTTGTTTTCCACCTGCAGCGGGCCCGCATTTCTGGCGGCCCTGAGCACCGCGTTGCGGTCTTGGAAGTGTAGAAATTTTGCCAGCAGTGGCCGAGGTGGGGCGCCGGGTGGTGGTCTGCGGGCTGGAACTCGGTGGGCTCGTTCTATAGAGAAGGCTGTGCGTTCCGCAGGTGGGGTGAAAGATTTGACCCAGGCCTCCATGTACACGATTGGGTGCGCCTCTTCGACCCCCTCCGGCAGGCCCAATACGCGGATGTTGCAGCGCCGTGAGCGTCCTTCCAAATCATCCATCCGCTCCTCCACAGGCCCCATGCGGTCCAACGCCGATCGCACCGTCTTTTGTTGCGCAGTGACGGTGGGTTGTAGGTCTGCCAGTGACTTCTCGCCATCTTTTACCCAGTCGGCTAGCTTTCTATGATCGTCTCGGATGAGACTAATGTCCGTGGTGAGGGCGCCGAGACGCTCCTCCATAGAGACCCTTGAAAGTTCGATGGCCGCTAGCACTTGATCCAGTTTGTCCGAGATGGTCGGGTCTGGCTGGGTGGTGGAGAACCCGGCCAGCGTATGAGTGTGTGGCAGGTTCTCCAGCATGGTTTCCGGAACCGTCATCTGCTGCGTGGCTCTAGGCTTCCCCATTTCGGCTTTTGAGATAAGGTTCGTCATGCTCAGAGTGGTCGGCAGCTGGGGCACCGTCGGCCCGGCGTCATTGTGTGGCCAAGTTATCTTTCTGGTCGCCCGTTTGGTGTAGGGGGCATAGTGTGTCCTCAGGTCCCCGCCGCCCCAGGGGAGCATCTCCCGCCGAGCCGCCAGTCACGCGAGCGGCGGGCCCCCCAGCAACACACGCGCTCTGTTCTGTGCATTCCAGTATGTGTGGTGTATGGTAATTGGGCTCACCGATTGTCCACACTTCAGTGACTCCCAGTTAGTGTCTTTCTCCCAACAGCCCTCGCTGGGTAAATGTAAATGTAAATGTACAGATATTTATATAGCGCAAATCACCAACCGGTCTCTAAGCGCTTGCTTAGGGAACCCGTCCTGGTATTCCCCTGTGAGATAACCCAGCAGGGCATCCACAAGGTGAAAGCCAGGCATCCCACCACGAGGGGCCATTGTGGAGATTAAGCAAGCTATTGCCCAGAGTCGCAGAGTGTGAACCCATGAATTGAGTATGCACTGGAGCGAGAATTATCGAGTCCATGGACAATTTATGGACTCAAGACCCAGCCGAGCCGGGAATTGAACCCTGGTCCCGGGCTGACCTCTGCTTCCAGGTCTGCCTACTCTAACCAGTGAGCCACACTTCTGGGTATGAGGTCCTGCGCTCTCTGCGCCTCTCTGCTGGGTGCTGGCTGGTTCGGGTGTCGCTGGCTAGGAGCACCCAGGACCCGCGCCAAGGACGTTTCAGGCTCATGTCTACTGCCAGTGTGGGACAGGCTTCAGTGTGCCCACCGATCCTCCTGCACCTCCACCACCTCCATGTTAGGGTCAGGCAAGGGCAGCCTCTGGGTACGACCACCACTCGCGCGCTGCAGGGGGCCAGGGGGCATCCACGTCATCCATGCCAGTAGGGTTGGAGCTGGTTCCCGCCTCTCACCCACCGCCGTGTGCGGGAAGATCTTTCAGGGAGCGTTCTGGGTCCCCCTACCTTGCGGGCGCCATGTTGGAGTCAGGCTGACTCGGCGCGACGAAGCCCCATGTGAGGTGAAGGGGCGGAGGGTTCCAGCGATTCCTGTCCCGGCAAATGGATACCGGCTAGGGCATCGGCCGGCTTGGCCACCACTCCCGGAGTGCGCCCCTGGACCGCCGCCACTCGTCCGCGGCTCTCTCCGCAGCCCACCACAGAGATGACAGCCGGCGGGGGGCAATCCCCGGCAACAGTGCACCGTCCCGCCCAGCCACCGTCGCGGCCAACCTCCGGGTGCTTTTCTCCTCCGGCGCCGTGCCGGTCAATGGCTGGGCCCAGCCTCGCAGCAGTCACGGTTGGATGCCGGTAGTCGCCATCTTGCTGTCGGGCCCGAGGCGGACCAACTTCGGATATCACCTCAGGCACTGCAATATTCAGGAGTTCGCGGGCACCATCCCACTCAGCTCCGGTTCCGACACCCGTGAAGATGTTTGGGGGTCGCATTCGACGATGTGGTGTTGCCTGTTTGTCTGCCCGATCGCGGAGCCTCAGCAGAGCGCGTCCGCCATCGTAGCCTGCTTGGCCACGCCCCACCAACACGAGCGCGTACTTGTAATGGAGGATGACTTACAACAATTAGAGTCACTCCATAACTCCTCACCCTGTGATACCACAGCACACCGCCTGATGGTCAAACGTCTTGAGTATAAAGCCCTTGTGCGAGAAAAAGCAAGTGCGAGACTACTGTCCACTCGTCATAGAGTGTATGAGATGGGGAAATGGGTGGGCAAGATGCCAGCCTGGCTGGAGCGGAGAGAGCAGGCACACAGATGGGTGCCAGAACTATCCACGGACACGGGCCCGAGAATATCTGACCCACAGGAAATCGCAGATACTTTCGCGAGTCATTTGGAGAGGGTATATACTCCCTCTACCACCTATACGTCGGAAGACTCCCGGCAGTTACTGATTTATAGTAACCTGCCCTCCCTGTAAGAAACCGAAAAGGCTGATCTAGAAGCGGATATCACAAAACGAGGAACTCTGTAAAGCCATTTATAGTGTGCACTCAGGGAAAGCGATGGGGCCTAACGGTATCTCAAATCCGTGGCGATGAAGGTAGCCCCCCACCTCAACCTTATGTACTCGGAAAGCCTGGAGAGGGGCATTTTGCCACCAGACCAAAGACTAGCATCTATAGTGGTTATACACAGGCCTGGGAAGGCGGCAGACTGCTGCGGATCGTATAGACCGATTTCTTTAACAACGCAGAGGCCAAGATTCTGGCGAAATTATTGGCCTCCCGCTTGAACTCTGTGTTGCCCTACCTGGTCCATGCGAACCAATCTGGTTTCGTGCCTGGTCGGAACACAGCACTGAATATTCGTAGAGTGAATAACGTGCTTGTGAGACAGCCCTGTCTGGAGGAGGACGCAGTGATCATGTCCCTGGATTCCTCAATGGCATTTGATTCAGTTGAATGGCCCTACCTTCTCGAAGTGCTCGCACGCTATGGTTTTGGCCCCAAGTTTACAGCCTGGGTTTGCTTGCTATATACTGACCTGCGGGGACTGGTGCGGGTTAATAACCATACGTCTAGGGAGTTCAAGGCTGCGCCGGGGTACTAGACAGGGCTGCCCCCTGTCCCCTTTGCTGTTTGCGCTTGAACCGCTGGCATCGTGGGTAAGAGGGATGTCGCTCTACGGGGTCTAAAATGGGATGATGACACCGAGGATAGAATATCATTATGCGCAGATGATATCCTCATTTATTTAGCTTCCCCATATGCCTCGATCCACAATCTATTTAACATTTTTACTAACTTCGTCAAAAACTCCGGCTATGCCATTAATTGGGCATAATCAATACTCTACGTCCTCCGTGGCTCCACGCCTCAACTACCTAAAGGATGCAACATAGAAGTGACTAGGGAGGGCTTCACATATCTAGGAATATTCATCACCCCAGACCCCAAAACCTTTTACGACAGAAATCTAGCCGACCCTCTGCAGAGATTTAAGGAAGATGTCAGACATTGGAGGTCACTGCCGCTGTCACTATTGGGTCGTGCGGCCCTGTTTCAAATACTAGCATTACCAAGGTTCCCTTATTCACTCCATAACTGCCCATATTTTATCCCGGACTCTTATTTTGTTAGTGTGGAGGCGGAGGTTCGGACACTGTTGTGGGATGGCAGAATGCCACGTATTGCCCTAGGTAAACTGACGAAGAGCTGGTACGACGGAGGCATCGCACTCCCAGACCTACATCTTTACTACTGGGCATTACAGTTAGTGGCAACTAACCACTGGCTGTACAGTGCCCTATCGAATCTGGTGTACCACCTCGAAAGATACCAGACTGGCCGGGAGGGGTATTTAGGAGCCTTATATACCAAACCCCGCAGGGGGAGATATCTTGGTCCAATGGCTCATACGATCTCCATCTGGCGGTTGGCTAACAAACGGTTGGGTTGGCTGTGTAGGCTGACGAAGTCCACGCCCCTATGGTCCTCTCAACAACTGGGACTATTGTGCCATCAAGTAGGGTTCGACAGATGGGACACAATAGGGATCTCCACGGTTGGGGACCTTCTACAAAGAGGGAAATTACTCACATTTAAGGAACTACAAGTAAACACAAACTGGCACCCACAGAGATTTTCAGGTACCTACAAATGCGTCATGCGCTCACCACAGCATTAACAGACCTGACGACTGTCCCGGACTCGTCCCCTTTGGAAGACCGAATTTTCTCTGAGCCCCTCCCTACTCAGGCCATTTCCCTTATGTACCGTAAGCTGTGTAACAATCTCCCAGATCCCTTCCTTACTCTTAGAGACAGATGGCAATCAGATTTAGGACAGCTTGACGATGAGGACTGGCAAATGGCCCTGATGTCCCCTAGGGAAGCTGCGGTTACCCAACGCTTCAGACTGATTCAACTGAAGATCCTGCATAGGACATATCTTACCAGGGTAACGCTAGCCAAGATGGGGCACAACAACATGCGCTTTGCTTGCGTGGCTGCAACCAAATCGCTCAATTCTATCACATATTATGGGACTGCCCCTATATACGACACATCTGGGTATGAACCACGAATAAGATGCAGGAGGCGCTGGGGAAATCACTAGTGCTGACACCCCTACTGGGAATCCTGAATGTTTGGGTAGCAAATGATCTTACAGACATAGAACAACAATTCACCACCCTGGGATACACCCTGGTTAAGAAAGCCATTGCTGTGAAATGGGGGGCTGCTGACACGCCGTTGGTGATTGGGTGGGTGGTGGAAATAGACAAATGCATGGTTGCCGAACAATAAGTATATAAAGGTAGAGGATGTCCTCAGAAATGGGATAAAAAGTGGGGGGCCTGGAATGCCTATCGGGGAGAACTCTGCATTTCGCCGACTGTAGAACTTGAAATTTCACGAAGAAAATCACGAGAATGTAACTCTGATCGTATAGTTGCTTAATATACTGCATCTTTTTTCTTTTACACGATACATGTATACTATTAAGATCTGTATAAGACGTATGCTTTATTTTCAATAAAATTTTACAATTAAAAAAAAAGTGCAATTCCCCTCCTGACATGATCTACAGTTCCCCTTCCTTGTAAAAATCCATGCTACCAAACCGAGACAATATGATGCATCACAGAGTTCAAGCGCGAAGCAAAGATTTTACAGTATAATTTGGCGTCACTATTTAACAACGTTATAGGTCTATATGAACCTAAATTTATAGGATTTTTGCCCTTTAAAAAAAAATAATGATATTAGCGACGCCCCAAGAGCAAGGGGGCATAGCCCCTTCCCTAATCTCCTGAAATAAACCGAGCATAACATGAGATGTCTCCCTAAAAAAGACTTTATAAAATTCTATGAGGATACAATCAGTTCCCGTTGCTTTGCCAGAGGGAAGGGCTTGAAGAGCATTATATAGCTCATCCTGTGTAATCTCTAACCCTAACGAGGAGCCCTCCTCCTGGGGGACCCTTCCAATCGGGTCAAATTCTAGCAATTCCTCATTTGGTGAATGACCATCATGAGATGGAGCCGAATGAAGATCTTCATAAAACTCCCTGAAAGCCTCCCTGATCTCGCCAGATTCAGTGACAACTTTCCCCCGCATATTCCTAACCCTCTCTATATGTCCAGCCGCCCCATTTCGTCTGGCCCCAATTGCCAATAATCTGCCAACGGTCTCGCTATATATTTATAGCAGTCCTGCCTTTTAGCTAAATACTTCCCAGTCATCCTTTCAGTGTTAAAATCAATCAGACAGGCTTTGGTTATATTAATAGAGTTCGTGATTCTAGAAACATCACCTCCACTAGTCACAGTAACTATTAATTCTGTTTCCAATCGGGCAAGCTTTTGATAAAGCCGTTTAATCTGTTCTGCCTCTTTTTTTGTTTGCTCAGGCTATATTGCAGTATCTCACCTCTCATGGATGCTTCAAAGGCATCCCAAACCAGGAGGGGCACTACAACTATTATTATCAAAAAACTCCCTGATCCAGCCCTTCATATATTTAATAAGTTCTTGATCTGATAGGAGCGCTCTCTCAAACGTCCATCTTGAAAACTCCTTTCTTTCTCTGGCAACTGAGAACTCCAAGACAACAGAATTATGATCTGACATAACTCTAGAGAAGAGCTCAATCAGTGCCTCTTGGAGTATGGATGGTGAGGTTAAAAAAGAATCCAGCCTGGCCAACTTGCCATGTGGAGCCGAATAGAAAGTATAGCCAGGCTCCGAAGCTTTAAGTTTAGGCCTAGCATCTACCAAACCGATATCACTTACGAAATCTTTAAAAACCCTCATTGAATGTGGGGCCATATTATCAAGGAACGGTGATAACATTATTGCCGCTTTAGCGGTAGGAAACTGCCGCTAAAGCGGCAATAATGGGCTTGATAATATGCCCTTGTAAATTCCCATAGAAGCCCAGGTTCACACCAGAACCTGGGCTTCTATGGGAATTCACAAGGGCATATTATCAAGCCCATTGTCGCCGCTTTAGCGGCAGTTTCCTGCAGCTAAAACGGCGATAATGTTATCGCCGTTCCTTGATAATATGGCCCGTGGTTTCGGCCCCTTACTGGAAATTATGAAAGTCCCTGGGGCCCCCTTAGATCCATTGAGGTTTAGATCCCCACCCACCACATACGGTGAAGGCCAGGAAGGTAATTCATTAGGCAAAAAGCGCAGTAGCACTGGGTCATCTAACACTGGGGCGTAGACTGAGCATAATGTAAATGAGCCAGTTCTATGTCTACATTCCAGTATTACCCATCTACCATTCTTATCCACAGCCTTCATACCTGGATTAATGGCGCAGCCTTTTCTGAGAACGGCAACACCCTTAGTCTTCACATCTTGTGTAGTATAGGCTGCAACCTTCAGTCCCAAGGATTTAAGTAAATTGCTGTCATTCCCAGTGATATGGGTCTCCTGGAGACAATAAACATCTGCCTTTAGTACTTTGAGATCTTCTGGAATCCTCCTCCTCTTAGCACTGTTGTTAAGCCCGCAGATATTAATACAAGCGATACGTACTTTAGCAATTATTCCAATAGAGCGTTTCATCCAGCTGTATTACCTTATCAGAATTAATACAGATACTATGCTGGCCCAGCAAGCATTCAAATCCAATGTTTCTTGCAGATTGTTCTCTAGTCTTTAATATCAACAAAAAAATAGCACAAATCATAAACAACATACTTCAGCTGCAATTTACACTTCACCGTACCACCATGAACCCCCCCACCCCGCCCCCACCCTTCCCAACACCCCCTCTCCATCCCATCCTCCCTCCCCTGCCCTTAGAAGCAGCCAGACCCATTGGGTCTGAGTGACGGAGATAGGAGGAAACACCACAGCTCCCCCCAAACCCCTTCCGCGCCCTATCAAACCAATATATCATATAAAGAGAGGAAGAGAAAAAACCACCCTGCTTGAGTGACCTTTTGCTCTTAACAAAAACTCATTTAAATTAACCAATTAAGTGCATTAAGGCCTCATACATTTCTTTTATCCAACCGGGCTTGATCTAGGTACTCTCTAGCTTGGATTTCTGAGGTAAAAAACTTGACAGACCCTCTCCCAATTGTCTTCAATCTAGCGGGGGGCCAACAAAAATGCCTCAAATCCCGCATCCTGAAAGGGCTTAATTAATTGCTGTAGACGCCATCAACGTTCCACAGTGGTGTGGTAAAAATCAAAAAAAGAAGACTCTTTATACTGCCTTCTGGCCTCGGGCCGAGCTTTCTCAAATATAGCTTGTGTGAGCATATAATTGCCCAAAAAAATTAGAATGGCCCTTTGTTGGTTTAGATCTCTGCCAGAATTTTTATGCCGAGTAAATGGGAACCGGTAGACCCTCTGGATTTCCCGTTCCCAGTCACACCCTGTAAGCTCAGGGAAAGCTTCATTCAGGAGATCTAAAATAAAAGAGCGAATGTCTTCCCCTTACAAGCCTTCTTTAATCCCAAGAAAGTGAAGGTTATTCCTCCTCAGCCGGTTCTCCATATCTTCCAGCTTCCACATAGCATCAGTGAGCTGAGCATCGTGAGATTTTGTTTCCTCTTTCACATCAGACAGCTCTTTTTCGACCACAGTAGTTCTCTCTTCCAGAAAGTTCATCCGTTCACCAATTCTGCACAGGCTTTGCCGACTTTCCGCACTGCACCCTCCAGTTTCTTTGAAGCATGTCTTGGCTTCTTTCCATCTGCCCGAGTCTCAGCACGATGTTCCTTTATAGATTCCAAAATCATACACTGGGCAGAGTTCATATCGGCTGTTCCCTTAGCCTGGGGTGCAACAGGGGAGCTTTCCGCCTGCCTGGTTGCCAAACCCGCAGATGCAGCAGGTCCTATTATCCTTGTGTGGGAGTAGTCCCACTTCAGTCCAGGGCCTGCTAGTCGCCTTCCCTTGTTCTTCTCAGTCTCAGTGTAACCTTTAGACCCTTTAGAATTGATCCAATGTTTCTGTCGCTTCAAGGCAGTCTCGGGTGTTTCAAGAGTGCTAGAGCCTGACGAAGAGATACTATCATCATTTTCACTGTGATCTGAGTCAGATACGCCTGATAGTGATTCCTCAGTAAATGAAAAAAACGTGTCTGTGCCATCGGAGATAATATCACCTACTGCTGACGATAGTTTTTCAAGACCTGTGGTACCTAGCACCCCCACAAAGGCTCCATCAGGTAGAGGTGATAGCCCACAAAATTGGGGGGAGGCAAGAATCTGGTATCATCGTTCCCGTTGACGCCGTATACCATATCGGTCCAGGCATCCTTAATATTCATATCCTTCTCCTCCCGAGCTTTCGTATGTTTTAAAGGGGTTTCCCCTGTGACATACTCCAGACATACGCTCAGACTGTGGTCAGCTATCTCTGAGCCAGAATTACCAAGGAGTTCACAAGCAAGCTCCTGAATACCATCCCTAGTTTAAAAAAAATCAGTAATAGCTGGTTGGGGTGGAACAGAAAACACATTTGGGTTATCCCCCTCTGAGGCTACGACCCCTTCTTCCATTGCTTTCATATTTATTGCTTTCCGCCCACCAATGCGCTCAGCCTGATTCCTCCGTCTCCCTGCCCCTCCACTGTCCACTTGCTTCTTCACATTGCGAGGCTCATTAGGCTTACCTGCCAGTACACCAGGAACTAGGGGAGACTCCAGTCTAATGCCTTGAGCTTTCGGTGCTTGCAGTGAATTTTGTCTCATCGCTTCCTTAGTTTGCTGCTTTAGGAGGCATCCTTTCTAGCACCAAACTAGAGCTAGTTGCTGTATTGGGAAGCTTCAGAACCAGCCTGTTTCCCAGAGCAGCTGCAGTGCTCATCCACAGCCTCAGGGTGGAGCATAGTGAACGCGCTGTTCAAACCAGCGCATCAATCGGCTTCCTCCGAGCCGTCACAGCTGATCTGACAGCCCCCAAGCTCCTCAATGCGGAGATGCCGGTGCCTCCTCACGTGTCGGAAAGACAAACCACTCGCCCGGACTCAACCAGGGCATCTGTGAGCCCGATACCCGACACAGACCCCAGCAATCGCCGGCCGCAGTCCACAGATGAGTGTGAGCGACGATCTAAGCACAGATGATCGTCTATCGCACTCGTCAAGGGTGCTTCAGAGCGAAGGAAAGGAGCTCGCAGCGGTATTCACACTGCTGCCATCTTGCTTCTCTAAAAAGTGTATATTTTTCAGTGGAAAAATGTGAAATGTCTATGTTGCGTTATGGGGCCTTTCCTGTCACGAGAATTAGCCCACCCACACAAGTAAGGTACCATTTTTATTGGGAGATTTGGGAAAAGCTGGGGGTAGGAAATTCGTAACTCCCCATTTATTCCAGAACTTTCTGTCACAGAAATGTGAGGAAAATGTGTGTTTTTAGCCAAAGTTTTAAGTTTTCAAGGGCCTCAGGATAAAATTACCTTGTGAAAGCCACACAAGTCACACCTGGACTCTGGACTCTCCTGGTGTCTTGTTTTTAGAAATAGTTTGGCTTGGTAAGTTTGGCTGAACTAGAGCCCAAAATCCGCAGCTACTCACTTTGTAAAAAAAAAGCATGGATTCTGATGGGTAAAATGTTATGCCTTGACAACTAACAAGAGATTCTCAGTCTATTTAAACTAAACAGATACCTGCTGAGACTGTTAAAAGAGAATAGTGAAACTCAGGTACAAACCTAAGAGGTCAGATAGTTAGTTCATAAATCGGTAAGATAATAGAGTCCATCAGCCCACCCATTAATGGCGGAGCCTCGTCATCTGGACCTAAAGGAGAACAAGATACCGGCCAAAGTCTTGAGCCAACAGGCCCTGCTAGGAACCTGGTCCTGATGCTCCTGAGGAAACTCTTAACCAGATGTATGTTCCAACTATATGAACTCAAAGAACTATATATATGTGTATAGATGTGCAGTGCTCTAGTGCAAGTGCTGATTAAAAATGACTACTGGGGCAAAAAACTATGTTTATTGTGCGTGCGTCCAAGTGTCATGTCTAAAATCACCTAATAGTCTGAAAATATATAGACTAATTCCTAACTAGATACAATTGTGGTCGACATGTTTCAGCCGGATGGGTCACTCGACCCGGCTTTCTTCAGGACCTCAAAAAATAAGGAATAAACAGAAAATAGCTACTGCAAAATGAGCGCAAATCGTGCAAGTGTATACATAAGACAGTACTTATGAGAAATAATGATACTGGCCCGACCAGTCTGTGGCCATGGCCACCCTACCAGATAACCGGACCTAGTGTTAGGAAGGTGGGCATCACCTCTTCTTTCCTGAAAAAATAATAAGAATCAAACTATCACAACCTTGTTAACTGCAAAAAATGACTGCAAAAATCACTAGCTCGCAAATACAATGTCTCAGAAAGGTACCTGATGATTAATGCCATTTAAGCACTAATAAATCGGAAAAAAACCCATCAAGTGGTTACATTCATCCAGTTCAGATCAATTTTTAACTATATTGGACTTACCCAGCTTTCTGTGGGAGAACCGCCTCACCTCGACCGGCTGACTGCTCGGAGGAAGAGGCACCGCTCTGTTAGTAGATAGAGTAAAAACGGAAAAGTTGCCAAAGGCTACTAATCTGACTGCAAACTCCACCCACGTATAAAACATTATCATTATCATAACCCTACAAGGTCTTCGACCAACAAAACACATAACCCCCGATTGGAATGCTTGTGCAGGAAATAACTAGAGTGAAACCCCTGTGATAAGAGGAAACTTTGTACAGAATCAATTACTGAAAAGTTCTAAAAACTAAAGAGATGCCAGGGCCAGAGGGAACCCTCTGTTTAAGAACCCTCACTCCTGGATGCTAAAGACAAAGATGGGATAGCGTAATGAACAAAACTACTGGTAGACCACTACAAAACGCCATCAAATGAAAGAGTTTGGCATTGAAACAGCTTACAGCATTCAAAAGGCTCGTAAAACTTCAGAAAGCTTTCCTTACTCACCTATCCGTCGGTACCTCGGGCTAGACTGCGAACAGTCTGGGAGGTGACGGTAGGCGGAAAGTGAGCTCTTTTTAAGCCTGCCGTGATTGGTGCCGAAAAACTGAATTGGTAACAGCTGTCATTATGCAGTGTATCAATGGGCATGCGCCGCTGTTTGAAGTAGTGCGCGAACAGAGACACTGATTTAGAGGCATGCGCAAAGAGAGTCTCGCTCTTGTTGCCGTGCCAGAGAAGACCATTCGGCATGCTTGTAAAGAAAACACTGATTATTGCGCATGCGCTCAAACGTGACAAATCTGAGTGTCATACGTGGTGGTGGATTTTTCACTGCTCAAGATGACTGAGCCAATTACTTAGAAAACCCGGAGAAAGCCCGGAGTGAAAGATGAGCTGACTGTGTGAACATTCATGCATCAGCATGAGAAACAGTAAACAATGAGCAATAATGCTCCAAAGAATACCGCTGCAAGCCTGCCGCGGGCTCCCACATGGTTTAGAATGCCGCGATAACTGCCAACATCGTAATAGGAACCACAAAATAATAAAAGGTCTAGAGGTCCCTTCACTAAATAATCAGGGATCTGCTTGGTTGCACTGTGTCAGGGGGAAGCACAGGCGCCATATGCACCGTGCCTAACCTGAGGCAAAAATTCTCAAAAAGCATATATATGAGAGAACAATGAGGAACCATTAAATCAAACCACCCACGAGTGGATGAAAGAGTGTAGTCTCATCAAGTTGTCGGATGCCAGGTAGTAAAATAATTGTGTGCCACAGAGAATGACCACAAAAATCAAGCATCCACAATAGGAGATAGACAAAACCTGACTCATAAAATGAGTAGCAAACAGCAGTATACTCAATTGTCTGAGTCTTAGCTGTATCTGGGGGGTACTCAAATACCGTATCAGCCGTACTAGACCTCGAATCGACCGCCCCCCTTTCCGCCCCATATTCAAATGTTTCCACCACAACAGCAACCCTACCTAAACCAGTCTTTTTTAGGCCAGGGCCAAGGCCGTCCCAGGTGCAAACGGAGGGGTACCCCGTCGGTCCACTGGCAGGAAGATCAATCATTCCCGAATACCCGGAGCAGGAGGGGCAACCAGCAACAGACCCCAAACTCGACCGGGGAATGAATGATTTAGTGGTCAACCTTAGATCGAGGATACTCACAAAAGAAGAACTGAGTGTCCTTAACAAGGGTTTAGGCTTTGTGCCTACGTTTGGGGGTGATCCGTTCACTTTAAGGTGTGAGCTAGAGAAGTTCTTCAGGAAGATACGACTCTATTTCTTCTTTAAAGATAGAGAGACAGAAGTTTCAAGTTCTCTGGAAGTTGCCAACACTGGTTTACGTCCGAAATCCAATTTTACACCCTTACCACATCAGGTTCCGCCCCAGGTATCCACTTTTGAAAAAGCTGTTACTTATGAGGCGTTGGCACAATGCGACAAACGACTTACCAACTACAGTAATTTTACCAATAAGGACAAATTGGCCCTTCAGCAGCTCACAAGAGATGCTTCCATAGTTATCAAGCCAGCGGACAAAGGGGGTGCTACGGTCCTCCAAGACACTTCGGTCTATCGGACCGAGTGTCTAAGACAGCTAAATGACACCAAATCCTATCGAATCTTACACACAGATCCCACATCGAGGATCAGTTTGGAGATACAACATCTGGTTGAGGAAGGAGAGGCTGAAGGGTGGATTACGCAACATGAAGCCAGATTTCTGGTCAATACAAACCCAGTGATTCCCTATTTTTACTGTATCCCGAAAATCCATAAAAGTCAACGACCACCACCTGGACGACCCATCATTTCAGGGATAGGCTCATTACTTGAGCCCCTGTCCAAGTTCGTTGACTTCTTTCTAAGACCAATTGTTATGGAAATGCCCACCTATCTTAAAGATACCTCGGATGTGTTACGACTCTTGCCTGAGATAGAGTTTGACATTAACACTGACATCCTGGCCAGCTTTGACGTTGAGTCCTTGTACACTTGTATACCTCAACTAGAGACGCTGGAGTGTATCAAGGGACTATTAGAGGCTCGCGATCTGGATAGCATAACCCCTGTCACCTTCATTATGGAGTGCGCCGGAATCGCAATGATGGAGAACTTTTTCGCCTTTGAGGACCAAATCTTTCTTCAGGTCTCTGGGACCTCTATGGGTAGCATTTTTGCACCCAGCCTCGCCAACCTCTATGTTCATCTTTTTGAGCAGAACTATGTACTGAACCACAGCAACCCCTATCGACAACATCTGGTGCTGTGGAAGAGGTACATAGACGATGTTCTAGTGGTTTGGCGCGGCACCAACCTTGAGCTTCTCGCTTTCCATGCCTGGTTAAATCAACAAAATGTTTTTTTAAAGTTCACTATTGAGTATAGTCAACAACGACTCTCCTTCCTAGATATTTCCATCTTTCCAAACGAAGGGACTCTGCATTGTGAACTATTCAAAAAACCAATGGCCAGGAACTCGTTGCTGTCTTTTGATAGCCATCACCCTAGGGCTCTCAGGGAGAATTTGCCGGTAGGACAGTTCCTCCGGGTTCGAAGGAACTGCTCCACCCGAGACCTTTTTGACAAACATGCCAGTGAACTTGCACTTCAATTACGGGCACGTGACTATCCAAAGCGTCTGGTACGTCAAGCCTTGAAGAGAGCATCGAATAATGATCATGATGCTTTGTTAGATCACAATCCTAGCAAGAACACCAGTGACAGGCTGACTTTTGTGACAACTTTTTGCACCCTATCTAACCAATTGCAGAAAACAGTTAGGAGACATTGGCGAATCTTGAATGTGACATCGATAAACATCCCGCCCCCACTGTTTGCATTCAAGAGGGGTCCTAGTCTGCGGAACAGTCTGGTCCATACACAACCTCTATCACAACCCACATGTGGAGTTAACACTCTGTGGGCCTTGAGTCCGGTACGAGGCCATTATCCGTGTGGCACTTGTAGTGTTTGCCCCCAGACGACTAAAACAACATCAGTAGATATAGGTACTAGTCGTCCGTGGATTTTGCAGCGTCACACCAACTGCAACTCCGACGGCGTGATCTACATGATTACGTGTCCGTGTGCTCTCATATATATTGGTTACACTACACGTAAAATTAAACTATGTATTAGTGAACACAAAAGCACCATCCGGTGCAAGAAGCAGTCCACGTGCCTCACCGATCATTTTCTTGTACTAAATCACAAGGCCGATGATCTACGTTGGGTGGTGCTTGAACGTCCAGTAATCCCCCAGCATGTGCCAGATACGTCCAGATTTCTGTTCCTCAAGGAGCAGAAATGGATTTTCAGAATGAAAACTGACATACAGGGATTGAATGATAGTATTCCCTGGTCCTTGATTTGATATTCCGACTATCCCCTTGCCAGGTTCTGGGGATACTCCAATGTGTAATCCATTCGGTAACAGACATTTTGAACTGACATGACATATAGTTGCCTTATTATTTGCCCTTACTTCATATTCAGTATTTGGTCTGAGTAAGGTTTAGATATATCCAGTGCTCATTAATGGTTGAAAGATTTTTGATCACTTCCATTTAAATACATCTCATCATTACGTTAAGCACTTGATGATTAAACTAATACGTATTTCCATCTTTTCTGGAATGTATGTCTCATGGCTTTGGCACATGTCGATTCGAGGTCTAGTACGGCCGATACGGTATTTGAGTACCCCCCAGATACAGCTAAGACTCAGACAATTGAGTATACTGCTGTTTGCTACTCATTTTATGAGTCAGGTTTTGTCTATCTCCTATTGTGGATGCTTGATTTTTGTGGTCATTCTCTGTGGCACACAATTATTTTACTACCTGGCATCCGACAACTTGATGAGACTACGCTCTTTCATCCACTCGTGGGTGGTTTGATTTAATGGTTCCTCATTGTTCTCTCATATATATGCTTTTTGAGAATTTTTGCCTCAGGTTAGGCACGGTGCATATGGTGCCTGTGCTTCCCCCTGACACAGTGCAACCAATCAGATCCCTGATTATTTAGTGAAGGGACCTCTAGACCTTTTATTATTTTGTGGTTCCTATTACGATGTTGGCAGTTATCGCGGCATTCTAAACCATGTGGGAGCCCGCGGCAGGCTTGCAGCGGTATTCTTTGGAGCATTATTGCTCATTGTTTACTGTTTCTCATGCTGATGCATGAATGTTCACACAGTCAGCTCATCTTTCACTCCGGGCTTTCTCCGGGTTTTCTAAGTAATTGGCTCAGTCATCTTGAGCAGTGAAAAATCCACCACCACGTATGACACTCAGATTTGTCACCTTTGAGCGCATGCGCAATAATCAATGTTTTCTTTACAAGCATGCCGAATGGTCTTCTCTGGCACGGCAACAAGAGCGAGACTCTCTTTGCGCATGCCTCTAAATCAGTGTCTCTGTTCGCGCACTACTTCAAACAGCGGCGCATGCCCATTGATACACTGCATAATGACAGCTGTTACCAATTCAGTTTTTCGGCACCAATCACGGCAGGCTTAAAAAGAGCTCACCTTCCGCCTACCGTCACCTCCCAGACTGTTCGCAGTCTAGCCCGAGGTACCGACGGATAGGTGAGTAAGGAAAGCTTTCTGAAGTTTTACGAGCCTTTTGAATGCTGTAAGCTGTTTCAATGCCAAACTCTTTCATTTGATGGCGTTTTGTAGTGGTCTACCAGTAGTTTTGTTCATTACGCTATCCCATCTTTGTCTTTAGCATCCAGGAGTGAGGGTTCTTAAACAGAGGGTTCCCTCTGGCCCTGGCATCTCTTTAGTTTTTAGAACTTTTCAGTAATTGATTCTGTACAAAGTTTCCTCTTATCACAGGGGTTCCACTCTAGTTATTTCCTGCACAAGCATTCCAATCGGGGGTTATGTGTTTTGTTGGTCGAAGACCTTGTAGGGTTATGATAATGATAATGTTTGATACGAGGGTGGAGTTTGCAGTCAGATTAGTAGCCTTTGTCAACTTTTCCGTTTTTACTCTATCTACTAACAGAGCGGTGCCTCTTCCTCCGAGCAGTCAGCCGGTCGAGGTGAGGCGGTTCTCCCACACAAAGCTGGGTAAGTCCAATATAGTTATAAATTGATCTGAACTGGATGAATGTAACCACTTGATGGTTTTTTTTCCGATTTATTAGTGCTTAAATGGCATTAATCATCAGGTACCTTTCTGAGTCAGTGTATTTGCGAGCTAGTGATTTTTGCAGTCATTTTTTGCAGTTAACAAGGTTGTGATAGTTTGATTCTTATTATTTTTTCAGGAAAGAAGAGGTGATGCCCACCTTCCTAACACTAGGTCCGGTTATCTGGTAGGGTGGCCATGGCCACAGACTGGTCGGGTCAGTATCATTATTTCTCATAAGTACTGTCTTATGTATACACTTGCACGATTTGCGCTCATTTTGCAGTAGCTATTTTCTGTTTATTCCTTATTTTTTGAGGTCCTGAAGAAAGCCGGGTCGAGTGACCCATCCGGCTGAAACATGTCGACCACAATTGTATCTAGTTAGGAATTAGTCTATATATTTTCAGACTATTAGGTGATTTTAGACATGACACTTGGACGCACGCACAATAAACATAGTTTTTTGCCCCAGTAGTCATTTTTAATCAGCACTTGCACTAGAGCACTGCACATCTATACACATATATATAGTTCTTTGAGTTCATATAGTTGGAACATACATCTGGTTAAGAGTTTCCTCAGGAGCATCAGGACCAGGTTCCTAGCAGGGCCTGTTGGCTCAAGACTTTGGCCGGTATCTTGTTCTCCTTTACGTCCAGATGACAAGGCTCCGCCATTAATGGGTGGGCTGATGGACTCTATTATCTTACCAATTTATGAACTAACTATCTGACCTCTTAGGTTTGTACCTGAGTTTCACTATTCTCTTTTACCAGTCTCAGCAGGTATCTGTTTAGTTTAAATAGACTGAGAATCTCTTGTTAGTTGTCAAGTCTTTGAATGGGGATTTGAGATTGCTCAGTCTTTAATTATTTTCCCGATGACCCTTCTGTATATATGTTTGTTAGTAAAATTTTATGCCTCCAGGTCACGTTTTAGGGTGTATTGTGTCATAGGTTCTAGGCCCAGTCGCACAAGTGGGGTACCATTTTTATTGGACGACATGTGGCACTAAAGAATAGTAGACCATTTGTATTACCAATAGGATTTCTTTGCATCTGTGACTTCCAAATCAAAGCCAGTGTGTGATAACGAAGACATTTTGCATATTACCTTCTTTATCACATGCTATTATGGGTCCCCATTAAATCAGAGTACAAATAACCACTGCTTCTCAACTCAGCATCTGGTTTACATTTCAGAACTACATCGGTTTCCCCATACCCTATTTCCACTCTTTATTTTTTACCATATGACTTTCTCTTTACTCTGTACACAATGAAAGCCTTTGTAAGGTGCAGCTCAGTTGTTTGCTCTGTGTACCTTGGGTTTTTGGAGAACCTAAAAGTCCTATATATATACCTATGAGCAGAATATTCTAGCAGACATATCGGTGTATTGTTTCTGTAAATCAGCCATTGTGACTATTTGTATTTCAATAGTTACTTTATTTGGGAAAAACTTGAGGGATCTACACAAATAACCCTTTGCTGAATTAAGAATGTTTTATACTTTTTCAGAAATGTAGGGCTTTCCAGCCACACCTGGGTTTTACACCTTTTCCACAACAAACTGAAGGTAGGCTCAAAGTACAAAAGTTTGGAAAAATGAGCTACCCCTTACAAAAATGCAAAAACTGTGTAAAAAATGGTTTTTCCATACAGTTCTTCGTGTTGCTGAAAGCTAGGAAGATGGTGATTTTTGCACAGCAGACCTTTTGTTGATGCCATATTTAGGAAATAAACCAGACAATTTTTGCGGAGCACTTTTTCCCTCTTTTTTCCCTAAATTGTCGCTATATTTTGGCTATTTTCACAGTCCCCTCCATAGCAATCCACAAACCATGGTTACCTTTAGAATTCCAATTTTTTGGAACAAAGGGCACACATTTGGCCTGGATAACTAATGTAGAAAATAGTTATGGAGGCCTAAGCGCAAACTGCACTAAATAGCCAAAAAAAAGCCTCAGCACTGTGGAGTATGACCTCAGCAGTTAAAAGGTTAAAACCACAAAGTGTTTGAATCATAACATGCTATTACAAATATCTGTCAATCTTCAGATCCACTCATTCCTTGTTAAGAAATGGTTTTATTTCAAAGTTCAAATCTGTTCAAATTAATTAAATAATAATGGCGAATATGCAATTTTTTGTATTGGAAGAAAGACACAACCCTTGTTCTACTACTTTTGATTCTAAAAATAACTTTCTATGTCAAATTGATGTCTAGATGGGTCTTTAAAATATGAGAACTCACCTGTAAATTGTTTAGTGTGATTTTAACTGAGGAGTGCTCTCATTGAAAATATGGAAGCACCACTCTTGCGGTATTTAAACAATTTAAGTAATTGCTAGCATGCCAAATATAACAATGTTTTTGTAGTTATTCATGTACAAATATGGGTCTGCATCATATAGGGTAACATGAAGGTAGATCTGTGAGAAGACTCTTTACATTGTCCCGTTTGCTATCGACAGGTCAGGCAATGTTATCCAAGATAAGATTAAAGGTATTGAGTACCTGCACTATCTCTGTTGGACCAAGGATCTAGTGGTCCACTTCCCCCCAGCAAACATCATAACAGCCAGGTTGATATCTGACATACGTCTAGTAGATCAATGAAATGAGCCTTGCTTACCTAGCTACCTAGCTGTACTGTAACTGGATTTTGTTCTTCAAAATCCGGTTGCACATCATAAGAGGAGGTTTCTGGTTGTGGCAGTGTCTGTGTTTGTTTTCTTTGTGTCAGTGACACTGAAACAACTGAAGAATTGGCCACATTGTATGACTTGACTGAGTCAATTGACCAGTGGTGGCTAGTGAACAGTTGTGTGTGAAATACTTTCCCTGAACAGGTTCAATTTATTCTAGGAGGGTTCGAGAGGTCCTTCCACCAGGAAGCATTTGAAATAATAGGGGCAAATGGTGTATTTGTAAGGCACAATTTTCACATACATTTGCTAAAAATAGGTCCAGAAATTAAATGTAAAAGTACTTTCACATTGGGCCAAGTCAATGAAGGGCAACGATCGGCCAGGAGTTAAACACACTTTAAAAAGTTTTTTGAAGTGAGAGTCCCCATATGTCAATAATTACCACAATTGAGCCAGGGCTAACATTCTGTCATTGTAGTTTGCTGTATACCATGGATATTCACATATGCATAAAAACTACACACAGTATGCCTGTACAAGAATGTGCATGCTGACTTCATCCATATACCTTGACTGACTTATTAAGTTACACAAGAATAAGGAAAAGTGACGCAAGTAAGTCTTTTATGTTTTAATCATCAATAAAGTACAAATCAAGGGACCACCAACCAGCCACAGGAGAGGCAACATTTAACTGACCAGAATAGGGTCTCAATGACAGTACATCATAGGTGATGCACAAGGATTCTAGTGGTGTGCCTGATGATCGCGTCACGTTCTAAAGTAGACACAGAGATAAGAGAACAGCCATACCATCATGAACTATCTCAAATACATCAAGGTCAGTATTTTGTCATTGATGCCTCTCATATGCCGCGGGTGTCTCATTTTGCCAGAATTTACATATAATATGCCAGGTTCTAGAATTTTGACCATTGATCACATCCATACACCAGGGGTGACTCATATGGAAAAAAAATACCTCTAGTTTATCAGGGCCAATATTTTGTCATCAATGTCATTGTAAGAATTAAATGCAATATGCCATACTTTTGCCCTTGGCTGGATCAATACATCATGAGTGAGTTATATGACATATATTACCTTTAGTATGTCAAAACCAGCATTCAGTCATGGTCCCTCCACCTCTGAAATATGCCATGGTTTTCCTCCCTAATTCCAATATTTATCTCCAGTATGTTAACACCAGCTACATAATTTCTTCAAATTCTTAGGTCCCAAGACATGGCGGCAGAGAAAAGACCGCCAATAAGATTAAACCTGGAAATGGTGGGGAACAGGACATTGGAGAATACAGACATGCACAGAAGGGGCAAATGCTTCCAGAATCAGACAACTAAGTTGCTCTTCACCAGCCATATTAGAACTGGCAATAGCAAGTAGCTTTTCCAGGTCTCTAGAGGCAGGCTTACTATAAAGGTCAGCTATGTGCATTAGCAATCTATCTGGAAACAGTGATTGTTACAAACCCTTTGCTTACACTTCAGTCACACTCTGTCTACTGGTTCCCTCAACGTTGTTTTCCCTTTCACAGTTTGCTCTGCCATTAAGTTCCGGTGACTTTGTTTTGACTCATTTTTTGTCATTTACTTCTCCATTCTCACAGGGTTTACCTAACCAGTGCTGCAGTGTAATTTCCTCTTACTTCAGCTCCTGGATGGGAATCCAGGTAAACCTGGTGACTAGATACAATCTGTCTGCACTATTCCCTGTGTCAATTGATAATATATATCTGTATTGCACTAGTTCTTCCCCCACTAATTGTGCTTTCTTTCCCAAGGTGGAGCAGTTGCAGACCTTCGAATAGTTGCCAGAGATGCAGTGGCATAAAGTTTCAGTCCGGGTTCTTCATCTACCTGCAGGAACAAGTCTCTCTTTTTTCACTCTCTCCCTCACCTTCTTTGCCCCTTCGTCTTCTTCAAAAGTCTTTAGATTACCACAAGGGTAAATGAATCCATAGGGAGAGGAGGTGGAGGGAATGTCTTCGACATCCTCAAGATTGAGCTCAGATTGTGAAACAAATGTGAAATTCCAGCATTTTTCCTAGGTTGCCCCTATGGCAAGAATTACATCGAAAATGGCAACATTTTGCAATGGGCTCCTCCTTAGGCAAAGGCTCACCTTCAGTTGGCCAGGGCCAGCAGCAGATTCACAAGCATATCACAGACCCACCCTCACATATTCATTCTCACTTGCATTCATTTACTCACACTTATTCACACTCACAATCACTTATACTCTCACTCCTTCACACTGTTTTGCACTGCCTCCCATATTCTCACTCACTCTCTTACACTCATACTCAGTATTGCTCCCACTCACTTTCTCCAGTTTTACTTGTTCATTCTCACCCAGTCTAGCTTACTCCCCTCACTCATTTTCATTCAATTATACTCGCTCTTACTTGTTCTGAGTCACTCACTGCCACTCAGTTTCACTGAGTCACATGCACATATTCACTTGCTTATGTTCACTCTCTTGCCCTCGTTCATTTACACTCAGTCATTCATACTTACTTGCACGCACTGTTTCTCACTCACTCTCTTATTCTAATTTATTCTCATGTATTATCACTCACTCTTACACACTCATTTTCACATGCTGCTGAACTGTCACTCACTGACACTTTAGAGTTTGGCAAAGGGTTACTCCATTACAAATGTTACGGATATTCTATCCACCTTATTCTAAATGCCATAGGTCATAATGCACTTGTACAGAGAAGGAGACGATATCCGTCAAATTTATGATAGACTAACCAATCTGACAAAATCTAAATCAGTCCCATAGTTTCACTCACCTTTATTCTTACATGCACACAACACTACAGAGTTTCCGCTTCTGCTGCCAGTGCTGGTTGTCCATTAAGGTAGGAACACAGCTTCCCCCACCTCAAAGAACAGGTAGAAGGAAGCTTCGTTGAGACACATAAGAGTATACTCAATATAAGTCAAATAGAACATTTAATAATATTAAACATTTCTCATTTGTTTGCAGATTAAGTAGTTCGGCCAACACATGTTTTACCCTGTCAAGGTGCATAGGCCTAGGGCTTTCTTAAAGCTTTTAAAAAATGTATATAATATATATTTTTCAATTAAACAAGTTTGTACTTTCCCTCCTGACAATAAGTAATCAGTACTACCACCTCTGCCAATATCTTAATTCTGACTCAAAAGAAAATGTCTATATAAGTCTCATCTACAGGCCTCCAGGGAAGAACAAAGATTTCATTGATGGATTCTCAGATCTCCTCACCACCTTGTCTAGACGACATGCCAACACCACCCTCTTGGGTGACTTCAACCACTTTGACAATGCAGGCTCGAAAAAACATATGAGATAACCTATTTAACCTCATTATTACACTCAACATAGTACAGCATGTCACACAGCAAACACACTCCAAAGGTCACACTCGTGATCTTCTCTTCTCAACATCACCAAACAGCCAATTCAAATCACCCTTATCCTGGATGAGCCTGACCGCTTTGTCCTACTCATTGTACTACCTACAATTCAAGGCCAACACAAATAAAAGGCCAAGGGCCTGATTTAGATCTTGGTGGACGGGTTACTCCGTCACAATGGTGATGGATATCTCATAGGATATAATGGGATTTATATTTCGGTGGACGGGATATCCGTCACCGTTGTGACGGAGTAAACTGTCCGCCAAGATCTAAATCAGGCCCTTAATCTTCAGATCTTTCAGAATCGACGCCATAAACAACCTAATGCTTGAGCTCAACTCTTGCCCCATCAACCCCACGTTCGATGCCAAGACTCTTAAAACAACTTCAACAATTGTTTGGAAAGCTATGTGAATGTCCACACCCTATTTACAACATGCAAGTGCACGCCAAAGCTTTCAGTACCCTGGTATTCTTAAGACCTTGCTGAAAATTAAACAAACCATAAGCCGACAGGAAAGAAAATGGAAGAAAACAAAATGCCTAATGACCTCTTTATATTGAAGGCCCTCCATGCAACACACACATACCTCATTATATCAGTCAAAGCGAAGCACTGTACCAACACCATCAATCAAGTCACCAACAGAAGCAGAACACTGTTCAAGAAAATCGAGCACAGCATCAATCTCCTGTCACACCCACCTATTTCTCACTCCACTGAAAAGTGCAATGCCATCAAGCTCTTCAGCAACAAAATACAGAATATCCAAAAGAGCATTGTTGATATCAAGGCTACTTCATCTCTCACACACACGCCTTCCTGTAGAACTCTGAAACGGTCAGCCTTCGAAGCCCTATATCTCCCATATCTGGCTGACATGTTCAACACCCTCAACGCCTTTTCTAATGAAGATGATGTCATACCATTGTCCTTCTTCAATGCTTTCTGTAGGAGTGCTCTCTTATCCCTACTCACACTAGACCCTGATGACCTCACCAACTGCCAACTGATCACTCACCTACCATTCATTGGCAAGATCATAAAAAAAAGTCTATTTTCAACACAAAGATCCCATCAATGCTAGTCATCTCCTGCTGCTTAGCTTCATATCACACTGCAGTATGGAGACCGCCACCTTACACATCTTAGATGATGCCCTCTTGCCCACAGATAAAAATGACCCCTGCCTCCTGCTGATGCTGTACCTCTCAGATGCCTTTTACCCAGTCGACTCTCCCATTCTTCTATGCATTTGTGAGACCGGCCTCATGGCGTGGGTCCTCCCGACCAGCCAGCTACCCTGCAACCACGCCAAACCTCGATGTTACAGCCTCCCGGCCCCCGTGGGCCAGCCTCCCGAGGGCCAGCCAGATCCCCAACACGCATGCCCGGCTGAGGGAGGGCGAAACCCCCCCAAAACCAGACCGAGAGGCACCGATCCGGTCACACCTCTGGTCTCTTCCCCGAGGGAGGTTCGATCGACCACCAGGCTCCCGGTGAGCAGGCGCCTCGCCCGCTGGGTGTCTGGAGTCCCTCCGGGACCCCCCTGAACAGATCAAGGACCAGAACCCCGACACACCCCCCAGGCACCAGACCCCTCTCCACGAGGACTCCGGACTTCAAAGAGAAAGGGGAGTATAACAAGGGGTGCGAAAGGGATGGGAGGCAGAGAAGACCTGGACTGACGAGAGCCTGCTGACGCTGTCGCGGCTCCTCGAACTCTGAACCATCTGAGCCCTGCTGATGCTGTCGCGGCTCCTCGAACGCTGAAACCCGCCGAACCCTGCGGACGCTGTCGCGGCTCCTCGAACGCTGAACCATCCGAGCCCTGCTGACGCTGTCGCGGCTCCTCGAACTCTGAAACATCTGAGCCCTGCTGACGCTGTCGCGGCTCCCCGAATTCTGATCCATCTGAGCCCTGCCGACGCCGCCGCGGCTCCTCGAACTACGAACCTCCGGTGCCTGCTGAGTGACTCGCGGCCCGCTCCTCCAAGAGAACCGGCAGAGATTGCCGAGAGAAGCAACACCCCCTCAGCTCGAGGATTGAGAGCTGTGCGGCGGGTACTCCGCAGAGACACTGATTCAAAGACTGTCCCGCTACCCCTTACCCCTCATCACGAGACCACTGCCGCTTGTGGCACAACTTCTGCTCCTGCCTTCCGGATCATAAAGATCCCTAATAACCTATGATAAAATCTATTATCCTGCAAAGAACTACTGTGTGGTGTCCCTCTATCTGAAAAGAGTAGTGCAGCGTGTGCGATCCTAGGTACGAGACCCTTCCTGGAAGGGCCTCCCTGCTCTTACTCGGCCGAACTCGAGGAGAGGTGGGCCTCCGGGTGGTCAGGAACGTACTCCGCCACCTCCCGGGGGAACGCTTTCCAACATTGGTGGCAGCGACGGGATCCGAGCCAACACCTAGAGATCGTGCAGTAGACGGCTAACGCACTACCCAGAAGAAATGGAAGGAGAAACTTCCCTAGGTGCCGCCGGCACCAACCCGAGCACGACATTCCGCGAGGACCGGTTGGAATCTTATACGCACCGAGAACTGAAACAATTTTGCAAAGACCTTGCAATCTCTACCACCGGACTAAGCATGAAAGAGGACTTCCAGGAAGCATTAAGAACCTGGGTCGAGGCGGGGACTCCCCAGACACAAACAGAAGGAGAGCCTCCTAACGAACCCCGAAGCAGCCCGGGGAGGAACGGCGCCCCCGAGGGGTGCCTATCCCCAGAGGAAATAGCGGACCGAGAAAGAGGTCGCAACCACGAACTAGAACTAGCGAAATTGAAAATTGAAGGAGAGATAAAGCTGGCCGAAAAGAAGCTGGCGGTAGAACAGTTACGCCTACAAGGAGAACTTGAGGAAAAGAAACGGCAAAGAGAACACGAAGAAAGGAAACTCCAGCTAGAGCACGAACGTAGCCTGAAGGAGATCGAGCTCAAGGCTAAGAATGCAGAGGTCAGACCCCCGGAAACCCGACCCCCTTCCGCCAACGTGGAACTAAAGGTCCACATCCCCAAAGATGTGGTGAAAGAATACTATAAGAACGACGACATCCAGCAATGGTTCAAAGCCTACGAAGTCGCCATGACCTCCCACCGAGTCCCTCAGAAAGACTGGGGGGCTGGGCTGTGGGGCCGGTTCCTGAGCGAGGGAAGAGATACCCTGCTGGACCTGCCTTCCACGGTAATGAACTCCTACAGTCACATGAAAGAGGCCCTAGTAGCCAGATATGGGCTCACCCCTGAAATGTACCGGCAACGGTTTAGAGACTGCAAGAAGATACCCGGTACCACCTGGGTGGAGTACGTGAACTTTTACAGCCGGGCCTTGGATGTGTGGATCAAGGGCAGCAAGGTCTCCACCTTTGAGGAGCTGTTCGACCTGATCGCTTGGGAACACTTGGCCGCTAATTGCTTTGTAGAACTACGCCAGCACCTCCTGGACAGCAAACTCACAGACCCTCGAAAACTGGCCGTCGAGGCTGACCGGTGGGTAAACACCCGGGCCTCCCGGGGTCCCGTGGGAGACTACGGCCGCCACAGTCAGGGCCCCCCCCGCCAGAGGGGCGGAGGGAATCAAGGCCGGCCAAGGGAACTTCCGGGGGGATCCCCACGCAGCCCCCCCAGAGGACAACCTCCACCCTTTCCAGCTCCACCTCCAGCCAGCACCGGGCCACCGGGGAGACCAGGGCCTCGCGTGAGGATCACCTGTTTCCGCTGCCAACAGACCGGACACTATGCCAGCGACCCTCAATGTCCCATGTACCAGCGAACCGCCACAACGACTCCGCCGGCTCGAAAAATGGCCTCCGTAGCCCTGGGGGAGGAGATGGAAGACTCCGAAGAATGGGAACCTGCCGCCATGGCCTTGGTCTCCCTAGGGGACCGGGAGATGGTCCCCGGAGCGCCCCTGCCCGCTAACACGAAGAAGTACCGACAGCAGGTGACGGTCAACGGTCACCGCGTCGAGGGCCTCCGGGACACGGGGGCGAGTGTCACGGCGGTTCATTGTCACCTGGTCTCCGAAGATCAGATCCTGCCCGGCGCCTTTTGTCCCGTCATATCCTCAGACAATTCCGAGAGCCTCTGCTGGATGGCTCTGGTCCCCTTCGAATGGGGGGGAGTCACCGGCAAGTTAAAGGTGGCGGTACGAACCTCCCAGCCCGTGGACTGCCTCCTGGGCAACGACCTTGACAATTCCCCGTGGGGACAAGTGGAACGACGAGCCCATCTCGAGATGATGGGCCTACCCGAATGGGTATGCGCCACCACGCGCTCGATGACTCTCAGAGTGCCTTCCTCCGAGGAGGGGGAGGCCATGCCGCGGAGCACCGCCACCATCCCCGAGGTCCCAGATGCGCCACCCGAGGCCAACGACCCCCTTCCGGACGAAGCGACCGTTCCCGACGAGGGGTCCGTGCCTTCCGACCCCGAACCCCTGACCGAGCTCGAAGACCTGCCAGAAATGGCCCAGTGGCACTGCGAAGGAGGCCCCTCCCGAGAAGAATTCTGCCAAGAACAATCCACCTGCCCTTCCCTCATTGGACCCCGACAACAGGCCGAGGCCCAAACAGCAGGCGACCACACTGGGTATACTGGGAAAACGGCCTCCTGTACAGCGAACAGAAGTCGGCCGAGTTGGGATCGGCCCGAGTACTAGTGGTACCCCTGCGCTTCCGAAGTCTCCTCCTGGGCCTGGCCCACGATGTACCCCTGGCCGGACACTTAGGCCAAGATAAGACCTACCAGCGACTCGTCACCCACTTCTATTGGCCCAAGATGCGAGCAAATGTGGAGGCCCACTGCAAATCCTGCCCCACGTGCCAGGCCAGCGGAAAGAGTGGGGGGAAGCGCAAGGCTCCGCTGCAACCCTTCCCAGTCGTCAGTACCCCTTTTGAGCGGGTAGGGATCGACATCGTGGGACCACTGGACCCCAAGACAGCCCAGGGCCACCGGTTCATCCTCGTCCTGGTGGATCATGCCACCCGTTACCCCGAAGCCATCACTCTCCATACCGTGACGGCCCCCGTGGTAGGCCGGGCCTTGATGGGGATCTTCTCCCGCGTGGGGTTCCCCCGCGAAGTCGTGAGTGATCGGGGTACGAACTTTATCTCCCGATACATGAGGTCCCTCTGGCAGCAGTGCGGAGTATCGTACAAGTTCACCACCCCGTACCACCCCCAAGGGAACGGCCTAGTCGAGCGCTTTAACAAGACACTGAAAGGAATGATCATGGGCCTCGCGGAACCCATACGCCGGAGGTGGGACGTCCTCCTCCCCTGCCTCCTGTTCGCCTACCGGCAGGTTCCCCAAAAATCCCTGGGGTTCAGCCCATTCGAACTGCTATATGGACACCCCGTCCGGGGACCCCTGAGCCTGGTCAAGGAGGGTTGGGAAACGACCCCCCGGGGGACCCCTCCGGATGTGTTCCGATACATCTTGGCGCTCCGCAACCAGACCCGGAAATTCCGAGAACTCGCAGAAGCGAACCTCGAGGCTAGTCAGGAAGAGATGA
Source organism: Triturus cristatus (assembly GCF_964204655.1). Classification (NCBI taxonomy): domain Eukaryota; kingdom Metazoa; phylum Chordata; class Amphibia; order Caudata; family Salamandridae; genus Triturus; species Triturus cristatus. The sequence goes on from NC_140580.1 coordinate 789,914,269, forward strand.
AGCGCTGGTATGACCAGAATGCTACGCTGGTCGAGTTTCAGCCGGGCCAACAAGTCTGGGTCATGGCCCCGGTGAAGCCCTGCGCCCTCCAAGATAAATGGACTGGACCCTTTAAGGTGGTCGAGCGGAAGAGCCAAGTCACCTATCTCATCGATGTGCAGTCCCCGCGGAACCCCCTCCGGGTTCTCCACGTGAACCGCCTCAAACCCCACTTTGTAAGGACAGAATTGAGTTTGCTCCTGGCCACCGACGATGGGGCCGAAGAAGACACCGAGCCCCTTCCAGACCCCCTGGGGGCGAAAGAGACCGATGGTTCCGTGGAAGGGGTGAGACTATCAACCACCCTCACAGCCCAACAGTCCGCCGACTGCCGCCAGCTCCTAAGGCAGTTCGCGGACCTCTTCTCCCTAACCCCTGGGGTCACCAACTGGTGTGTCCACGACGTGAACACTGGCGACAGCCCGCCCGTGAGACACCGGGCCTACCGGGTCCCTGATCGGGTCCGAACCAGCATCCAGACCGAGGTAGCGAAGATGCTGGCCTTCGGGGTGATTGAACCCTCCGACAGCCCCTGGGCCAGCCCGGTAGTCCTGGTTCCGAAAGCGGCTACCCCGGGTGTCGCCCCCGAACTGAGGTTTTGCGTGGACTACCGAGGACTCAATGCGGTCACCCGAGCGGACGCTCATCCTATCCCCCGTGCCGACGAGCTCATTGACCGCCTCGGGGCCGCTCGCTACCTCAGCACCTTCGACCTAACGAGTGGGTACTGGCAGATTGCCCTCACCGAGGGAGCCAAGGGGCGCTCCGCTTTCTCCACCCCGGATGGGCACTACCGCTTTAGGGTGATGCCGTTTGGAATGAAGAATGCCCCGGCCACCTTCCAGCGGCTGGTGAACCGGGTCCTGTCCGGACTAGAGGGGTTCAGCGCAGCGTATCTCGACGATATAGCGGTATTTAGCTCCCAATAGACCGAACACCTCCAGCACCTCCGACAAGTCCTGCTGGCTCTGCGCCGGCCGGCCTCACCATCAAAGCCAGCAAATGTCAAATTGGGCACGGCTCCGTAACCTATCTGGGGCACCAGGTGGGAAGCGGGCAGGTCGCCCCCCTCCAGCCAAAGATCGACGCCATCATGTCCTGGGAACCCCCCACGACCCAAACGGAAGTCCGGGCCTTCCTGGGCCTCACCGGGTACTACCGGAGGTTTATTAAGAACTATGGCAGCATCGCAGGCCCCCTCACAGAACTAACCTCCAAAAAACACCCCAAGAAAGTGCAATGGACTCCCTCCTGCCAGAAGGCGTTCGACACCCTAAAAACCGCCATGTGTGCGGCTCCGGTGCTCAAAGCACCCGACTAGCCCAGGAGTTTGTGGTCCAGACGGACGCCTCGGAACACGGCATCGGGGCAGTCCTCTCCCAGTTCGACGACAAGGGCATAGATCGGCCCATAGCCTTCATCAGCCGAAGGTTGCTGCCCCGAGAACAGCGGTGGAGCACCATTGAGAGAGAGAGACCTTCGCAGTAGTCTGGGCCCTCAAAAAGCTACGGCCCTACCTGTTTGGAACACACTTCCGAGTACAAACGGATCACCGACCCCTGCAGTGGTTGATGCGAATGCGAGGAGAAAACCCCAAGCTGCTACGCTGGTCCATCTCCCTCCAGGGGATGGACTTCACGGTGGAACATCGCCCCAGGACGGACCACGCCAACGAGGACGGCCTGTCCCGATTCTTCCGCTTCAGCGAGGAGAACTCCCAAGTGGATGGGTAGTTCTCCCCGCCTTTCAGCTGGGGGGGGCCCGTGTGAGACCGGCCTCGTGGCGTGGGTCCTCCCGACCAGCCAGCTACCCTGCAACCACGCCAAACCTCGATGTTACAGCCTCCCGGCCCCCGTGGGCCAGCCTCCCGAGGGCCGGCCAGGTCCCCAACACGCATGCCCGGCTGAGGGAGGGCGAAACCCCCCCAAAACCAGACCGAGAGGCGCCGATCCGGTCACACCTCTGGTCTCTTCCCCGAGGGAGGTTCGATCGACCACCAGGCTCCCGGTGAGCAGGCGCCTCGCCCGCTGGGTGTCTGGAGTCCCTCCGGGACCCCCCTGAACAGATCAAGGACCAGAACCCCGACACACCCCCCAGGCACCAGACCCCTCTCCACGAGGACTCTGGACTTCAAAGAGAAAGGGGAGTATAACAAGGGGTGCGAAAGGGATGGGAGGCAGAGAAGACCTGGACTGACAAGAGCCTGCTGACGCTGTCGCGGCTCCTCGAACTCTGAACCATCTGAGCCCTGCTGACGCTGTCGCGGCTCCTCGAACGCTGAAACCCGCCGAGCCCTGCGGACGCTGTCGCGGCTCCTCGAACGCTGAACCATCCGAGCCCTGCTGACGCTGTCGCGGCTCCCCGAACCCTGAACCATCTGAGCCCTGCTGACGCTGTCGCTGCTCCTCGAACTCTGAAACATCTGAGCCCTGCTGACGCTGTCGCGGCTCCCCGAATTCTGATCCATCTGAGCCCTGCCGACGCCGCCGCGGCTCCTCGAACTACGAACCTCCGGTGCCTGCTGAGTGACTCGCGGCCCGCTCCTCCAAGAGAACCGGCAGAGATTGCCGAGAGAAGCAACACCCCCTCAGCTCGAGGATTGAGAGCTGTGCGGCGGGTACTCCGCAGAGACACTGATTCAAAGACTGTCCCGCTACCCCTTACCCCTCATCACGAGACCACTGCCGCTTGTGGCACAACTTCTGCTCCTGCCTTCCGGATCATAAAGATCCCTAATAACCTATGATAAAATCTATTATCCTGCAAAGAACTACTGTGTGGTGTCCCTCTATCTGAAAAGAGTAGTGCAGCGTGTGCGATCCTAGGTACGAGACCCTTCCTGGAAGGGCCTCCCCGCTCTTACTCGGCCAAACTCGAGGAGAGGTGGGCCTCCGGGTGGTCAGAACGTACTCCGCCACCTCCCGGGGGAACGCTTTCCAACAGCATTCATGAGTCATGAATGAAATTCATCAGCAATGCCCGTCACTGGTTTTTATCCTAGCACCAGTAAGTATACATGAGTACCTCCAGGTCACAATAATCCCTATCACATGTGGACTCCCCCTGGGTTCCATACTGTTGCCTGTCATCTTCATCCTGGACACTCACATACCATTCATTGGCAAGATCATTGAAAAATCAGTCTCTGTTCAAATCCAAGACATATCAATGCTAACCACCTCCTACATGACTACCAGACTGGCTTCAGATCACACTGCGGCACAAAGACCACCACCTTACACATCGTAGACAATGACTTCTTGACCACAGATGAAGATGACCCCTGCCTCTTGATATTGATAGACCTCTAGGCTTCCTTTTACAAAGTCAACCATCCCACCCTCATACAAACCCTCAAGTTCCAAATAAGATTCACTGGCAATGTCCTCAACTGGGTCTCTTCATACCTTTCCACCCAGCACCAGTTTGTTCATGTGGGAACCGCTAGGTCAGATGTGACCCCTATCACATGTGGAATCTCTGAAACCTTCCATTCTTTCTCCTGACATCTTCAAGCAGGAGCCGCCTTGTGCTCTACTAACAGATAACTGCATCAATATTCACCAATATTGTATTGCATTGTATTGTAATTACATTTATATAGCGCTTACTATTCCTGACGAGGCGTTGAAGAGCTTATTCAGCGAGTAGCATGCTACACCGGACCCCAAAAAGATGAGTGGTGAATTAGTATAGTGAAATATGTAAATAATTAGAGCTGTGGATATGTTAGTCTGTCATTTGGGTTGAGACGGATAGTGGAGTGATAGAAGAGGAAAAGGTTTGAATTTATATATAGCCTGCACCCCTGATGAGGTATTGAAGCACTTTTCAGCGAGTAGCATGCTACTCCGGAATCCAGGAAAGATTAATGGTGAATTAGAGTAGGGAAATAAAAAAAAAAAATTGGATTTGAGCTGTGGACATGTTAGTCTGTTATTTGGATTGTAAAAGGATAGTGGAGGGATAGAAGAGGGAAGGATTTGTACTTATATAGAGCTTGCTAACCCTGATACTGCCATTTTATACTTTCTTTTCCTACTATATCTGCTCAGATTCAGACTCTGAACTTCATAAGAGTTTCATGCTGACTAACATGTGAAACAGCATGAAATAATAAAATCATAATTCGGAAAGGGGAGGCTTTTTTGTTGTTTGGAATTAAAGGGTTTGAATATTTTGTTTCTTTCTTTCATACAGTAACTCTCAACCAACAACACAGAGGCTCATCAAATTTGTCCATTACACATTTTCTCACAAAATACATACCATCTGTGAATCATTCATTATCACAATTCATGCAAAAAAGGGGGTGAATCTCTTCCTAAGACTGTCTCTCTTATTCTGTACACATCGCAGCCTGGATGGCGCCTGTCTTCTCTGCTGCTCCCCCTTCCTTTATTCCTGCCAAGAATATGCTATCCATGGACCCCATATTATCTTGCGGAACACATTTTTTTTTGTTAACAGCTGTAGTGTATTGTCAATGCCTGCTACAGCTCTTAGATTTTCAAAAATACACTTGCTTTCCTGACATTTTTCCTACATTTCTGGAAAATCGTATGTCCTTAAGATTTTAAATGTGCAATGCTGGGCCTTTGTACTTTGTGTACAATTTTGAATATTTTGTTACCCCAAGTAAAACATGCATTGCTAGTCAATGTTTGGGCAAACTCATGTAAAGCACTGTTAGGGATTGTTCTGGTCTGTGCTATATAGAACTCCTAATCACTACCTGTGATTTAGGCAAAGCGAAGTGATTTAGGCAAAGCGAAATCGAAACAACGACATATAAGTGTCCTCTGCTTCAGACATCTAGCGCCTCAAACACTGCTTGCACATCATCCAGACCCTGATGTCTAGCACCTACCTGAAGCTCAGCCCACCTAAGACAGAATTTCTATTGTTAGCCAAGAACCAATAGACAGTATAAACCTGGCTCAATGATATTAACATGGATGGCTTTGAACCCTAACTCTCACAGAATTTCAAAGAAATCACTTGGATTCACCTTGGACAGCAACCACTCCCTCAAGAAACGCATTGCCAAAGAAACGATAGCCAGATACCAACTCTCTCCTAAAGAAAGTTAAACTGTTTCTTCCAGAAAGTGACTTCAGAATGGCTGTTCAAGCTCTGGTATTCTTGCATCAGAATGGTGGTAATGCCCTACGCCATGGTACCCGCTAGGGCCCTCCTACATGCCGCAACATTTCTCATCCAGGACCTGAAAAAATATGATTGCATCACCCCCATCCTGATGGTACTCAATTGGCTTCCCTGGCTAGCCCACAACTTCTTCAAAACCAGGTGCATCAAGTACAAAGCCATCGCAACAAACACTCCCACTTATCTTGCAGACAAGCTCGCTATCTCTGGTGGCTCTCCGCACACCCACAGCCAGGCCACCATCGGACTGCTGATTCAGAAGTGTAAAAAATGAAAAATAAGACAATAGGACTTTTCCAGATGTGCACCCGGGATCTCGAACATTATCCCCATGTCCATCAGGACCACCCCAATGCAGCTCCAATTTAAGAAGGGGCTGAAGACTCATTCCGTTAAAGAACACCACATTCCAATGCATGAACTATCCACAACTCAGCTTCTTCTCATGATACTCACTGACTTTAAGCTTGCCTTTGACCATGTACAGTGCTCCACTTCCTTTTGGGTATGTTTGTGCTATAGAAATAACATATACATTCATACGTACAAGAATATTCGTGTTCCACTCGTGGAAAAATAAGCGTAGAGTAAGAGTTGATAATCTTTCAACAATTCCACCAATTCTGTGCAATGTCAAAGTCTAAATCCATTATCCCAAGTATAGTTCAAGAATACTTTGCTATATCTAGTAAGTCAGACAATGGTACTCAGGTTCTAAACTCCGCAACAAGATTCCGGTTGCCGCAACTAAACATCTTATTCGCCTAGCAAGGAATGCTTGGAAATATGAGCAAGTCTTACTACATGAATCCAACATGGCGGTCACCACTGCAAGCCCTGTGAGAGTCTTATGTGCTCTGGGACATATTGCTTGTCTTAACTTCTCTTGTGCATTTTGAGAAGTGAAGCATTGCAGAAGCAAAGCTTCAAACTATGCAGCTCTCACACGCTGCAAACACTGATGACCTCCTATGCTTCCACAAATTAGGAGAAGCTAGTCTCCAAGCCTGCCTGCCCAGTGTACATAGGTAAGTATGCACCACAGACAGGGAAGTGTGAATCATGCATCATGACAGAAGGGAAAAAAATGACAAGAAAATGGAAAGAAATACTGACTCATAATCAATAATTATGTACAAAACATGAGAAAATTATGACACTGGTTATAATATAAAATTGATCAAACAGGCACAGTAATATGCAAGAAAAAATGCATGATATCACCCTGGTGATTACGAGCATTAAAAAGTCTTCTTGAAGCTCTAATGGCCTCTTCTAACTACGTCTCGCCTCACCTCTGTCTGAATTGTACCCAGCATAGCCTATTTTTCTAAAGTTTGTTATTTCGGGCATCATACCAATATTCTTGTTGACTAATCCTCATAATTTTAGAATGCTATTCAGACATAATTGGAGCATTTGGGGATTTTCAATTGGTGGTAATTAGTGAGCAGGTAGTTAATATTGAAATAAAGATCACAATCTTACTCCTTGCTCAATACTGAGGTGCCGATCACGATCCGGTAAAAACCGGGTACGAACCGTCGGACGGAGCATATTCTCTGTCCGATGCGTACCCGGTCGAAAAAATATACAAACATGGAATTACGATTCGCACGGAAACACCATTTCCGTACGAATCGTACAAAACCCCGACCGACGAAAAGAAACATACAAATGTGATCCGGGAAAGCGCTGACGTGACGTCGGGACGCACGCAGCCTGCCATTCACGAACCAGGAATTACGATTCGCACCAACGTCATCCCACACGGACAATATTTTCCGGCAGCCAAAAACTGCCGGGAAATCAGGACGCCGCGAACAAGGAGTACCTGCACGCGACGGACAGACATGGACCCGAACCTACGTGTCATCCCGGCCCTCATAGCAGTCGACCTCCTCTACAGGTTACGACGCAGACGCTGCAGAAGGTCAGAACAACAAAGGGAGGGGGGAAAGGGGGGGGGCAGGAGCAGGGGCAGGCCACAAAACCCCCACCAAAGTCACACAGCACACATGCCCTGGACATACCTGACCCCCAGGCCCTGGTCACTACGAGGGGGTGGGGGCGTGTCCAGCAAAGCCAACGTCCGCCACAACGGAAGTGCTTGACGACGCGAACCGGCAACACAACAATACAGGTACGTCCCGTACCCACGCCTTAAGAGCGTGGGTATGAGTCGTACCACGCCCACACCTACGTCACCCCAGCAATGGCGGGACTGCTGTACCCACGTGGCAAAGGCCTGGGTACGGCCCGCACAAGCATTCCATAGCGTGGGTACGGATATGTACGGACCGTACCCCCACCCCCGTATGCATGGAGTGTACCCCCCACCCCAACAGTGTAAGTATGACCCGTACCCTCACCCGCGTACGTATGGATCGTACCCCCCACCCCAACAGTGTAAGTACAACCCGTACCCTCACCCGCGGATGTATGGAGCGTACCCCCCACCCCAACAGTGTAAGTACGACCTGTACCATCACCCGCGGACGTATGGAGCGTACCCCCACCCCAACAGTGTAAGTACGACCCGTACCCTCACCCGCGGACATATGGAGCGTACCCCCCACCCCAACAGTGTAAGTACGACCCGTACCCTCACCCGCGTATGCATGGAGCGTACCCCCACCCCAACCGTGTATGTACAACCTGTTGGACCCGGCCTCGTAGAATGGCCCTCCGTGCCCCCGCACCCCCGAAACCGGGTGCCTGCAGCCCAAGCACGCGGCCCAGCCGACCTTTCCCACCAGGACACCTGCACCAACCCCGGACATCCCCGTCCATGGCCTCTCTCCTTTCGGCCACCCTGGGCCCGCGTGCCCACTCCCTGCAACAAGATGGCCGCCCGGCTCCAGCGCGACCCGGGCCTCGAGGCGCCACTCTGGCTGGAGGACATCACGCTTCCAGGGGATGAGAGAGGGAGGAGCAGTTTCTATCGCACCTCTGAACTCCCCTGGGACGATGGGTTTCGATCGGCCCTCCGGCCTCCCTGCGGGCTGGCTCCGTGCCTGCTGGGTGTCTGAGACTCCTCCCGACCCGGTCCTGAAAGGATCAAAAGACAATAGCAGGAAACCCCGACAAACGGCCCCCAGGTGACAAGACCCCTGCCTGCGCAGACTCCGGACATCAAAGCGGGGTCGACCTATAACAAGGGGTGCTCTGAGACTGTCCGGCAGATTCGACGCTGGAACAACGAGAGCCTGCTGACGTGGTCGCGGCTCCCTGAAGATCGTAAGACCTCCGAACTTGTACCTGAGCCCTGCTGAGTGACTCGCGGCTCCCTGAAGATCGTAAGACCTCCGAACTTGTACCTGAGCCCTGCTGAGTGACTCGCGGCTCCCTGAAGATCGTAAGACCTCCGAACTTGTACCTGAGCCCTGCTGAGCGACTCGCGGCTCCCTGAAGATCGTAAGACCTCCGAACTTGTACCTGAGCCCTGCTGAGTGACTCGCGGCTCCCCCAGACTCTCCCGGTCCCGCCGGACCCCGACTCCGACCACGTATCCCCCAGCTCGAGGATTGTGAGCTGTGCGCCGGACACGTCCCTGCTTGGAACCGTTACCAGAGACAGTCCCGCTACCCCCTACCTTTCCGAGACTCTTGAGCCCGTGCTCACCTTGTACATATTTGCAGTGATACTATTTGATAAAGCTTGTTTCTGAGAATACCCAGTGTGGTCTCCCTGTGTCGTGTGGCGCCAGAAGTACGATCCTAGTTCCGAGATTCCTCCCCCTGGGGAATCTCTCGCCAGTGCCCGGCTACAATACTACGCGGGTGGGACTCAGGGAAGTCAGGACCCCTTTCCGGGCTCCTCTGAGGTCGCCGTCTAACATTGGTGGCAAGCGACGGGATTCGGGCCCATCACCTAGAGATCGTACAGTGAACAACGGACGCACGACCAACAAAGATGGCAGAAGGAAGCGCCATGAGCTCCGCAGAAACCAACACCAACAGAATGTTCCAGGTGGAGCATCTGGAAGAATACACACACAAAGAGCTAAAACAATTTTGCAAAGAACTTAAAATAGCTACCACTGGCCTCAACACTAAGGAAGACTTGCAGAAAGCACTGAAAACTTGGGTGGAGACCGGGGCATCCCGCCCGGAAGGCACGGGGGAGCGCCCCGACGAAACCGAACCCCCTCCAAGTGAAAGCAGCGACAATCAGGTGCAAGGCATCGTACCAGACGGGGGCCTATCCCCGGGAGAACTCGCGGACAGAGAGAGACGCCGCAGTCATGAACTCGAGTTAGCCAAACTCAAGATCGAGGGCGAATTGAAGTTAGCGGAGAAAAAGCTAGCGGTAGAGCAAATGCGCGTACAAGGCGAACTAGAAGAAAAGAAGCTCCAACGGGAGCACGAAGGAAGAAAGCTCCAACTAGAGCACGAACGCAGCTTAAAGGAACTCGAGCTCAAGGCCCGAAATGAGGACGGTAGGCCCTCGGGGAACCGAGAGACGGCCCCCCCAGCGGAACAGAAGGTCCACATCCCCAAGGATGTGGTCAAAGAATATTATAAAAACGATGACATTCAGCAATGGTTTCGGGCCTACGAGGTCGCCATGACCTCCCATCGGATTCCACAGCAGGACTGGGGGGCGGGGTTGTGGGGGCGGTTTCTGAGCGAAGGAAGGGACACCCTGCTCGACCTACCCCTCTCCCTGCAGACCTCCTACAGCCACATGAAAGAGGCTCTCCTCACAAGATACGGCCTCACCCCAGAAATGTATCGCCAACGGTTCCGGGACTGCAGGAAGATCCCGGGCACCACCTGGGTGGAGTATGTAAACTTTTTTAGTCGGGCCTTCGATGGGTGGGTCAAGGGCAGCAAGGTCACCACCCTTGCCGAACTCACTGACCTCATGTTATGGGAACATCTGGCTGCGAACTGCTTCGTAGAGCTGCGTCAACATCTGCTGGATAGCAAGCTCACAGATCCCCGGAAGCTGGCTGTGGAGGCCGACCGCTGGACCAACACCCGGGTCTCCCGGGGCATGGTAGGAGAGTACCCCCGAACCAGTCAGGGACCACCCCGCCAGAGGGGGGGAGGGAACCAGGGAGGGCCGAGAGAGTCCCAGCCTAGCCCCCCGAAGACACCACCTCCACCTTTCCCGGCGCGCCCCCCACCAGTAACAGGGCCCCCTGGGAGACGAGGACACCGGGTGACCGTCACATGTTTTCGTTGCCAGAAACCCGGGCACTACGCCAATGACCCAGAGTGCCCCATGGCCACCCAAGTCACCCCTGCGAGACAGATAGCCAACGTAGCCCTAGGGGAGGAGGTTGAGGAAGCCGAGGAGTGGGAACCCGCCGCTATGGCCCTAGTATCCCTGGGAGATAGGGAAATGATCCCTGGTAGCCTCCTACCGTCCAACACACAGAAATATGGGCAGCTCGTTAAGATCAACGGCCACCAGGTAGAGGCCCTGCGGGACACCGGGGCCAGTATCACCGGTGTCCTCAGGCACCTAGTTCCCGAGGAGCAGATCCTCCCCAATGTCTTTTGCCCCGTAATCTCTGCAGACAATAGGGAAAGTATGTGTCAGGTAGCCCTGGTGCCATTTGAGTGGGGAGGGGTGATAGGGAAGCTCAAGGTGGCCGTAAGAACCTCCCAGCCGGTCGACTGCCTCTTAGGAAACGACCTGGAGAGTTCTCCCTGGAAGCACGTAGAGCGCAAGGCCCACCTAGGAATGATGGGACTCCCCGAGTGGGTGTGTGCCACCACCCGATCTATGACAGCCCGACTCACTCCCCGGAGAGAAGTCGAGAGCACCCCGGTCGAAGAAACCCGTACCGTCCCCGCCGAGGGTCCTCCCGTTCCCCCATCGGAAGGGTCCGTCGCCAGCGACGAACCCGCACCATCCGACCCCGCCCCGGTCCCCGAGTTGGGGGATCTACCCGAGTTGGCCCATTGGCGCCACGAGGGCGGGCCCACCCGGGAAGAATTTTGCCGGGAGCAAGCCACCTGTCCTTCCCTGGTCGGGCTGCGGCGCCAGGCCGAGGGCCAAGCCGCAGGTGACCAGACCGGAACGCACCGAATCTATTGGGAGAATAACATCCTGTATAGTGAGCAGAAATCAGTGGAGCTGGGATCCGGACGGGTACTGGTGGTACCCCTCCGCTTCCGGGATTTCCTCCTGGGCTTAGCCCACGATGTCCCCCTTGCCGGTCACCTGGGTCAGGACAAGACCTACAGCCGTCTCGTGACCCATTTTTATTGGCCTAAGATGAAAGCAGCGGTAGAGGCACACTGCAAGTCCTGCCCCACGTGCCAAGCCAGTGGGAAGAGTGGGGGGAAGCGCAAGGCTCCCCTCCAACCCTTCCCGGTCGTCAGTACCCCCTTCGAACGAGTCGGAATCGACATCGTGGGGCCACTGGACCCCCCCACCTCCCAAGGTCACCGCTTCATCTTGGTCCTAGTAGACCACGCCACCCGCTATCCAGAGGCTATTCCCCTGCGCACCATTACGACCCCCGTGGTGGGCCGGGCCCTGATGGGGATCTTTTCCAGGGTGGGTTTCCCCCGCGAGGTCGTGAGCGATCGCGGCACTAATTTTATATCAAGGTATATGACGTCCCTGTGGCAACAATGTGGGGTGTCCTATAAGTTCACCACCCCGTACCATCCCCAAGGGAACGGCCTAGTAGAGAGGTTTAATAGGACTTTGAAAGGGATGATCGCTGGCCTAGAAGAGCCCCTCCGGCGTAAGTGGGACGTCCTGCTCCCCTGCCTCTTGTTCGCTTACCGGGAGGTCCCCCAGAAGTCCTTAGGGTTCAGCCCGTTTGAATTACTCTATGGGCACCCCGTCCGAGGTCCCCTCAGCTTGGTTAAGGAAGGGTGGGAGGCAGCACCCCAGACCACCCCCCGAGATGTGTTCCAATATGTCCTGGCCCTCCGGAACCAGACCAGGAGGTTCCGAGAACTGGCCGAGGCCAACCTGGAGGCGAGTCAAGAAGAGATGAAGCGCTGGTACGACCAGAATGCTACTCTGGTCGAGTTCCAGCCGGGCCAGCAGGTGTGGGTCATGGCCCCCGTGAAGCCTGGCGCTCTCCAGGACCGATGGACTGGGCCCTACAAAGTGGTTGAGAGGAAGAGCCAAGTCACCTACTTGGTGGACGTCCAGTCGCCTCGGGATCCCCTCCGGGTCCTGCACGTGAACCGCCTCAAGCCTCACTTCGTGCGGACAGAACTGAGCCTCCTGCTGGCCACCGATGACGGGGCCGAAGATGAGTCGGATCCCCTCCCGGACCTCCTGTGTGTCAAGGAGCAGGATGGCTCCGTGGAGGGAGTGAACCTCTCCCCAGCCCTCACTGCCCAGCAACAAGCGGACTGCCGCCAGCTCCTCAGACAATTTTCTGACCTCTTCTCCCTGACCCCCCGGGTCACCAACTGGTGTGTTCACGATGTGGACACCGGGGACAGCCCTCCGGTGAGACACCGAGCCTACCGGGTTCCTGACCGGGTCCGGTCCTGTATTCAAGCCGAAGTCTCAAAGATGTTGACCCTGGGGGTGATCGAGCCCTCTGACAGTCCCTGGGCCAGCCCCGTGGTCCTGGTCCCGAAGGCAGCGGCCCCCGGTGTCGCCCCCGAGCTCCGGTTCTGCGTGGATTACCGGGGGCTCAATGACGTTACCCGAGCCGATGCCCACCCCATTCCACGAGCCGACGAGCTCATTGACCGACTAGGGGCCGCCCGGTTCCTCAGCACTTTCGACCTCACCTGCTGCTACTGGCAGATTGCGCTCACCGAAGGGGCCAAGGAGAGGTCTGCTTTCTCCACCCCCGATGGGCACTACCGCTTCCGCGTGATGCCCTTCGGGATGAAAAATGCCCCGGCCACTTTCCAGAGACTGGTAAATAGGGTCCTGGCCGGGCTAGAACAGTTCAGCGCGGCCTATCTGGACGACATCGCTGTCTTCAGTTCAGAGTGGAGCGAGCACCTCCAGCACCTCCGGAGAGTGCTAACCGCCCTGCGCCAGGCGGGCCTCACCGTAAAAGCCAGCAAGTGCCAGATCGGGCAAGGATCCGTAGTCTACCTGGGGCACCAAGTCGGGAGTGGCCAGGTCGCTCCTCTACAGCCAAAGATCGACGCCATCCTGGCCTGGGACCCCCCCATCACCCAAACGGAAGTCCGAGCCTTTCTGGGACTCACGGGCTACTACCGCCGATTCATTCAGGGGTATGGCAGCCTGGTCGGCCCTCTCACTGAACTCACGTCTAAAAAACAGCCAAAGAAGGTGCAATGGACGGCTGCCTGCCAGGAAGCTTTCGATGCCCTAAAAAAGGCCATGTGCACGGCCCCCGTCCTCCAGGCTCCCGACTACACCAAGGAGTTCATAGTCCAGACCGATGCCTCTGAGCATGGCATTGGGGCCGTCCTGTCCCAAGTGAATGATCAAGGCCTAGACCAGCCCGTCGCCTTCCTCAGTCGGCGGCTGCTACCCCGAGAACAGAAGTGGAGCACCATAGAGCGCGAAGCCTTTGCCGTGGTCTGGGCACTCAAAAAACTACGACCCTACCTGTTCGGCACTCATTTCAGGGTCCAAACTGACCATCGGCCCTTGCGATGGCTCATGCAGATGCGAGGAGAAAACCCCAAGCTACTGCGGTGGTCAATCTCCCTCCAGGGAATGGACTTCACCGTAGAACACCGCCCTGGGACGGACCACGCCAACGCTGACGGCCTCTCCCGGTTCTTCCGCCTCAGCGAAGAGAACCCCCCAAGGTGATGGGCAGTTCTCTCCGGCTTTCAGCTGGGGGGGACGCGTGTTGGACCCGGCCTCGTAGAATGGCCCTCCGTGCCCCCGCACCCCCGAAACCGGGTGCCTGCAGCCCAAGCACGCGGCCCAGCCGACCTTTCCCACCAGGACACCTGCACCAACCCCGGACATCCCCGTCCATGGCCTCTCTCCTTTCGGCCACCCTGGGCCCGCGTGCCCACTCCCTGCAACAAGATGGCCGCCCGGCTCCAGCGCGACCCGGGCCTCGAGGCGCCACTCTGGCTGGAGGACATCACGCTTCCAGGGGATGAGAGAGGGAGGAGCAGTTTCTATCGCACCTCTGAACTCCCCTGGGACGATGGGTTTCGATCGGCCCTCCGGCCTCCCTGCGGGCTGGCTCCGTGCCTGCTGGGTGTCTGAGACTCCTCCCGACCCGGTCCTGAAAGGATCAAAAGACAATAGCAGGAAACCCCGACAAACGGCCCCCAGGTGACAAGACCCCTGCCTGCGCAGACTCCGGACATCAAAGCGGGGTCGACCTATAACAAGGGGTGCTCTGAGACTGTCCGGCAGATTCGACGCTGGAGCAACGAGAGCCTGCTGACGTGGTCGCGGCTCCCTGAAGATCGTAAGACCTCCGAACTTGTACCTGAGCCCTGCTGAGTGACTCGCGGCTCCCTGAAGATCGTAAGACCTCCGAACTTGTACCTGAGCCCTGCTGAGTGACTCGCGGCTCCCTGAAGATCGTAAGACCTCCGAACTTGTACCTGAGCCCTGCTGAGCGACTCGCGGCTCCCTGAAGATCGTAAGACCTCCGAACTTGTACCTGAGCCCTGCTGAGTGACTCGCGGCTCCCCCAGACTCTCCCGGTCCCGCCGGACCCCGACTCCGACCACGTATCCCCCAGCTCGAGGATTGTGAGCTGTGCGCCGGACACGTCCCTGCTTGGAACCGTTACCAGAGACAGTCCCGCTACCCCCTACCTTTCCGAGACTCTTGAGCCCGTGCTCACCTTGTACATATTTGCAGTGATACTATTTGATAAAGCTTGTTTCTGAGAATACCCAGTGTGGTCTCCCTGTGTCGTGTGGCGCCAGAAGTACGATCCTAGTTCCGAGATTCCTCCCCCTGGGGAATCTCTCGCCAGTGCCCGGCTACAATACTACGCGGGTGGGACTCAGGGAAGTCAGGACCCCTTTCCGGGCTCCTCTGAGGTCGCCGTCTAACACAACCCGTACCCTTACCCGCGTACGTATGGAGAATACCCCCACCCCAACAGTGTAAGTACGACCCGTACCCTCACCCGCGTATGCATGGAGCGTACCCCCACCCCAACCGTGTATGTACGACCCGTACCCTCACCCATGTATGTATGGAGCGTACCCCCACCCCAACCGTGTATGTACGGACCGTACCCCCACCCGCGTATGCATGGAGCGAACCCCCCACCCCAACAGTGTATGTATGACCCGTACCCTCACCCCAACCGTGTATGTACGACCCGTACCCTCACCCGCGCGTACGTATGTAGCGTACCCCCACCCCAACAGTGTAAGTACGACCCGTACCTTCACCCGCGTACGTATGGAGCGTACCCCCACCCCAACAGTGTAGGTACGACCCGTACCCTCACCCGCGGACGTATGGAGCGTACCCCCACCCCAACAGTGTAAGTACGACCCGTACCCTCACCCGCGGACGTATGGAGCGTACCCCCACCCCAACAGTGTAAGTACGATCCGTACCCTCACCCGCGGACGTATGGAGCATACCCCCACCCCAACAGTGTATGTACGGACCGTACCCCCACCCCAACGGTGTATGTACGGCCCGTACCCACACCCGCGTATGTATGGAGCGTACCCCCACCCCAACAGTGTAAGTACGACCCGTACCCTCACCCGCGTACGTATGGAGCGTACCCCCACCCCAACAGTGTAAGTACGACCCGTACCATCACCCGCGGGCGTATGGAGCGTACCCCCACCCCAACAGTGTAAGTACGACCCGTACCCTCACCCACGGACGTATGGAGCGTACCCCCACCCCAACAGTGTAAGTACGACCCGTACCCTCACCCGCGGACGTATGGAGCGTACCCCCACCCCAACAGTGTATGTACGACCCATACCCTCACCCGCGTACGTATGGAGCGTACCCCCACCCCAACAGTGTATGTACGGACCCTACCCCCACCTCGTATGCATGGAGCGAACCCACACCCGTGTATGTTCTAAGCGTACATATCCAGAGACAGGAGGGGTGTGTGCAGAGTCCTCCCAGCAGTGCCCAGAGACAGGAGGGGTGTGTGCAGAGTCCTCCCAGCAGTACCCAGACACAGGAGGGGTGGGTGCAGAGTCCCCCAGCAGTGCCCAGACATAGGAGGGGTGTGTGCCTATCACTCCCAGCAGTGCCCAGACACAGGAGGGGTGTGTGCAGAGTCCTCCCAGCAGTGCCCAGACAGAGGAGGGGTGGGTGCAGAGTCCTCCCAGCAGTGCCCAGACACAGGAGGGGTGTGTGCAGAGTCCTCCCAGCAGTGCCCGTGTGCAGAGTCCTCCCAGCAGTGCCCAGACATAGGAGGGGTGGGTGCTTATCACTCCCAGCAGTGCCCAGACACAGGAGGGGTGTGTGCAGAGTCCTCCCAGCAGTGCCCAGACACAGGAGGGGTGGGTGCAGAGTCCTCCCAGCAGTGCCCAGACACAGGAGGGGTGGGTGCAGAGTCCTCCCAGCAGTGCCCAGACGCAGGAGGGGTGGGTGCCTAACACTCCCAGCAGTGCCCAGATGCAGGAGGGGTGGGTGCAGAGTCCTCCCAGCAGTGCCCAGACACAAGAGGGGTGTGTGCCTATCACTCCCAGCAGTGCCCAGACACAGGAGAGGTGTGTGCCTATCACTCCCAGCAGTGCCCAGACACAGGAGGGGTGTGTGCAGAGTCCTCCCAGCAGTGCCCGGACACAGGAGGGGTGTGTGCCTATCACTCCCAGCAGTGCCAAGACACAGGAGGGGTGTGTGCAGAGTCCTCCCAGCAGTGCCCATGGAAAAAAAAGGGTGGAGTACCCACAGATCCAATTGCCACAATTGTCAGTCAGGTGCACAAAGACCCTGCAGTACATGTAACACATGTGTGCGAGGCTGGGAGTACACACATGCATACAGCCTAAAAGGGAACATGTCCACATGAAGTCATGTCAACAGACTACATACACAAGTACAGTGATCACCAAGGATGCCACGAATGATGCAGGTGGAGACATCGCTCTGCATGCATGGCCAAAGTTGAAGGGGTCCGTCACACACCCAGCTAATGTAGACACAGCTCAGCGCTAAATATTGGGAACACCCTGCAGGGAAGATGTCAGGGTACACAGAGGAAGGAACACACCTTGGGACAATTTCACCATGCAGTAACTGCTTACATGAACAGAGAAACCTAGCTAACACCTTGTGATGGCACACAGATACCAGGGTACCCCCTATGACCAGCACACTACTACATTTCCCACACACCCAACACATGATCACCACCCAAAATCATGTAGCAGCCCCACCAACAGCAATACCACAAAAGCAGTAGTGTTCTAAGGAAAAAAAAGGCTTTATTCAGCATTTCCAAATAAAGTGTGTGTGGATAAAGTTCAATATTTACAAAGCCCATAGGGCAGTCCATGAGTCACAGCTGGATGGGGGACACAGTGGGACGCGTGTCCCCTAGCTTGCCTGCACAGTCAGACTCCTTCGTCTTCCACAGCGGGGAGGGCATCATGTGGGGGGGAAGGACCAGGCACCGCAGGGACATGAGGGCGAAGGGTAGGCGTCGTGGGTGCAGGGATGGAGGACTCCACCACAGGGGGTGGGGCAGGGCCAAAGGCGGAGGCCAGGATGTCGCTGCACACCTTCGCAAGGTCCTCCAGAGACTCCCCTGCACCCGAAGGAACCACAGGCCCCAAGGAGGGGGGGGGGCGGATGGATGGGTCGCAGCGCCACTGGGGGAGGGTGTGGACAGGGGGGGGACTCAACCACCCTGACCGGGGACTCCCTTGACCGCTTGCGGGGTGGTGTCACAGTGGGGCTCAGGGACAGAGCGGCCATGAAGGAGTCCTTGCCGGATATGTGGCCAGGAGAGCTGAGGGGAGGGGATTTGGAGGGAGTGGATTTGGTGGAATGCGGACTCCCACTCTGGCTGCGTGACTTACGTTTGCCCCCCGACCCAGTGGGTGTGCCTACTTCACCCTGTGTGTGCGTGCCAGGAGGTGTGCGTATGACCTTCCCTGCTGGTGTGGTGCCTGTGTCTGTTGTGGTGGGTGCATGCTGACGTCTGGGTGTACGTGGGACAGGCATGGGAGTGGGAAGTGTGGATGGGTCAGGGGTATGGGGTTGGACGTAGCGCTGCAGGAGACCCACTGCTGCAGTCAGTGTCGACTCAATGGACCTCAGCACGTTGCGTTGGTCAGCCTGCGATGAAAAAATGCCCTCCAAGTATGCCTCCATGTTGTTCAGCACTTGGCTGTGGCCATGGAGGACATTAAGCATCGCAGCCTGACCAACCTGCAACTGCCGCTGGATGTCCACAGACTCGGCATTGGCGGCAGCAGTGGAGACAGGGGCAGGGGGTGCGGTGCCTGGCAGGAAGGAGACATGTGGTGACCGGGCACGCTGGGAAGGGACACGAGCAAGTGGGAGGCGGCTGATGGCAATGGAGGGGGCGGGGTGAGATGTTGTGCCGCTGTCAGCTGCTGGTGCAGCCTCCGCCCACTCGGAGAGATCATCCTCGGACCCGTCAGCCTCATATTCTGTCGTGCCAGTGGACAGGTCCTCGGCCTCACTCTCCTCCGCCTCAGTACCACTCAATGTGCCAGCCACAATGTCAACGCTGGCACTGGTGCTCGGTCCCTCCACTCCGTCTGTGCTCATGTCTCCCTCCGTGTCCCCCGACGATGCTGTGGGCAAGGTGAAGAGACAGCAATTAATCACACACCTGTATACATATGTCACATGAGTCCAATCTACATAGGTTACAGTGCATAGCCTGAAAAGAAAGATCAGTAACATCTACAAAACAGGGTACAGATGTAGGGCATGCAACACACAGTTGGTTGACCCACCATGCCACTGAAAATCCATGGAGAGCATGACACAATAGCAAATGACATGAAATGGAGTTTGACATAGGAGCCAGGCCCTGGGGACAATCCAGCACAGCATCTGCACCACACAGCGTTGCCGCAAATAGGGATGAGCAGGGACCATATCCATGAACTTGAGGCACATGCTGCATAGGTAATACTGAAAACATGCCCACCATGACTGGCTCACTGCACCTTGAGTGTATGTCCAGACAAACATCACACACTGGCCAGATCTAGCAAGGAGAATTCTGGTTCTGACATGTAGGCTTGGCCTGCACCAACCACCCCCTACATGAGACAATTTGTTGAGACACAGGTGGCACTTACATCTCTTAGTCTGGGTGAAATACACAGGGGCTGCATAAATGCAAGATTGGACGCCAAATACCCAAGGTGCGCCTGTCCAAATAATCATGTACAAATGGCCATCCTCAGATGATTGTAACAAGACACACAGGCACTGGCCACCGTGAGTATGAACAAGGAAAATCAGGTCAGGCTGTACAGTGGACACTTGTACTGCATTTTACGTCAATATACATGGTGCCAGGGGACAATGGCACAGAGCACAACCTATGCTGTAGACACTGAGAGTGTCCACGTTTTGTGATGACACACATGACACCTTGGAAAATATGCCCCAGGGGACAGTAGTGGCCACACAACTCCATGGTCCTGAATGGGAATGACTGCAACACACGCCACCATCCCTGCACTATGCGTATCGCACACTCATGCACATCATGTCACAGGCCACAACATAGGACATGCGTGCTGTAAGGCATGACACTTGAGAGAATAACTCCCATCTCTGGACTCAGCATCAGTGCCAACTGACATGGAACCCACATGTACTGAACTGGACAGGGCACAGGCAAGGTCCCAAAACCTGTTACACACCACCCCCACACATGATGCTACAGGCATAGTTCACGTGGAGAAAGCGCCAGCCTACATTACCTTGTGAAGGAGTGACTACACACAGACCAGGGAACACATTGCAAGGAGGGGAAGGGAGGCAGGAGAGCACCGCTATACTGTGGGTAACAGGATCTGCACAGCACCTTTAAACCCTGGCAGTGTATCCATGCAACTGTGCACTTACAAATGCTGGTGACACACAACAAACACACATGTACTTACCCCCTTCCTGCTGCTGCTTCTCCTGTAAGCGCCTCTCCAAGTCTGGAAATACCACCACCAGCACACGCTTGTGGATGTGGGTCAGACGGCGGCGCCCGCGGTTCTTATGGGTCTCAGGTGAGTCCCCCAGCAGGACCCGTGCGATCCTCCACGTCCAGCACCGGATATCCTGCCAGCGTTTCCTCACCTGGGCCAGGCGCCGCTTGCGACCATCCGCACTCCTCACGGCACTGACGGCGGTCAGCCATATCTGCTTCTTGGCAGAGGCGCCTACCTGTGAGGATGAACAAGTGACACTACATCAATACACCAGGCACATGTCACAGAGAGACATATTAGAACAAACTTGCTGTTTACAACAAGGCATAGTATGCATCTAATGCATTGCACCATTGTCATAGGGACATGATCCTCTGGGGAAGGGCAAAAGCAGTACGTGCCATTGAAAGTACACAGGTGGAATGAGGGCAACTACACAAGCAATGATCCAGGCTCACACTGTGCATCACAAGCTACACCAGGATAATGTGCAGCACCTCTAAGCAGTCACATGCCACAGGCTACTGACGCTACCGCAGCAGAGTACACAGACACACACAGGCACAGGACATTCACCTGCCATTGCTAAATGCAGCGACAAACCTCACTCTGCACATGTGCCACTAGACGGGGGGGGCTCACAGGTGTGGGGCTGGCCCTGCACATCAGACACACAGCACTGCCCCCTGCTCACATCACATGGGCAGGGTATATCCATCCCTCATGCAGCCCGGGTGCCACACTCCACATATGCACCCACCCACATGACAGGGGACTTACACACACACTGATGTCCAGGGTACGAACACATCATGTGGACACTCTCAGCACAGGTACACAGAACTAACACACATCTGTGGGTACAGTCACCTGTCACACTGGGCTGACCACATAATCACATGAGGACTGTAGAGGCCACATTCCCAGGAGGACAAGACAGGCAGAATGTGGCATGCACCATGCAGTGATTGTCACAGTAAACACAATGCAAGTGAGGACAGCAGACATGCACCACAGCATGCACTGGCTGGGAGACATCAGGCATTCCCCCCCCTGGGACCCCCCCTACAGTACATAGCATGTGTGCCACACCTGGACACAATGCCAGAAGTCACAGTCACAAACAAGGGACACAGTCTGTGCTAGTAGACTCTGCACTCACCTGATACCCTGGTCGGCCATACAGCAGGGGGTACTGTGGGAGGATCACATCCAGCAAAGCCAGGTTCTCCTCCAGGGTGAAAGGCTGTGACCTCTCCACAGACCTTGACATGGTTCCAGGGAATCAGTAGCAGCAGCTGGGTCGTCGAATACAAAGATGTGCAGGCAAGTGCTCCCTCATGGGACCTGGCTGCCTTATATCTGCCTAGCTGGCCTGTTTCATGCACAGGAGTACAGAGTGATTGGTCACTCACATTTGCATCCTATGTTTCCTCCAATCCCTTCAAACCTAGCACAGTCAGTGGGTTCTTATTGTGTTTTTTTCTTGAGCATGATGTCAACTCCAGAACCACATTGCAACAAAGTAGATTCATTCAAACTGACTACTGCTGTGCACCGGCTTAAAAAAATTCAAACTTTAAACTTGGTCTCCATGACAACCAGCATGCATGTAGGCCTTTCTACTTGTCCCTCATGTGTCCCCTATGTAATTTGGAGTTTCACAGGTACGGTGCGTCCCGGGGCCCTAGGGCACCACAAATGCATAGCAACGGCCCGTACAGGCGTGTGTACGGTCCGTATCACTATGGGTGTGCTTGCGTATGCGTACCCATAGTGAAAGTGAGCGTACGCACGCGTGTACGGTCCGTATCACTATGGGTACACATACGCGAGAACACCCATAGTGATAGTGAGCGTACAGGCGTGTGTACGGTCCGTACCACTATGAGTACGCATACGCGAGAACACCCATAGTGAAAGTGAGCGTACGCACGCGTGTACGGTCCGTATCACTATGGGTGTTCTCGCGTATGCGTACTCATAGTGGTAAGGACCGTACACACGCCTGTACGCTCACTATCACTATGGGTGTTCTCGCGTATGCGTACTCATAGTGGTACGGACCGTACACACGCCTGTACGCTCACCATCACTATGGGTACACATACGGCAGCACTCCCATAGTGATAGGGAACGTACACAGGCCCTCTGAGCGAAAGTACGGTGCGTTTCACACATCACAGTGGTGACAGGCAGCACACAGGAAGGAATAGGGCTGACATTCTTGTCCATGGATGGACATCGAGGCACTGTCTGGGCAGTACTACATGTGTGGGGCACAGGTGTGAAAGGCTGTGATGTGGCACATTACTCCTGAGTGGAGAAGGCACCAGATGTATGATGAGATGTGTACAGATGTTATGTGTGACGGTGCAATGTGTGCCAGGCATGCCCTTAACTCCTTTGACATGTGTGCATGTCGTACTGCACACTTGGGATGAGCGTCACTGGCATGGCACAGTCAACAACACACGCAAGTGTCCCCTGATGCCCGCTACTGGGGTTACCACACCAGAAATGTGACTACCCACGGTGCACGATGTGACTATGTCATGTATGTGTGGGGGGTGGCCATTTGCTTGATGTTGGAGCTCCCTCAAAAGCATCAGCTGTTGCAGCAACCAACATGTGTCTGTGTGTAGATGGACATGGCACACTGTTACGCACACCAGGCCACATGTGGTATCGGATGTGAGGTGCGTATGTATGCATGGGACACGGAGTAGCGTAACAAGGACATGTCTGCATCCTCTCTATGAATGTGTGGTGAGTCATTACATGTACACCTTATTGGCAAGGTGTGTGGGCTGTCCTAGTGTAATGTCATGTGACCTGTGGCTCCAGTGTTCCGCTACCAGTCTCTGCAATCGACATCCTACTTCTGCTGATGTGGTGATGTATGTCACTCCTGTGTTGCGTCTGGCTGTTCACTTACACTGGGACACAGCTAATCCCATGCCATGGCATGTGGAGGTTCACAATCTCCGTGTGTAGCTGGGTCTTGGTAGGAGTGTCACCTGGCAGCCATACGTGTCCAGGGCATGTGGTACATACCTCACTCCGTATGTCGCATATGTGTATTGACAGATTAACATGTGCTCAGCACCCAAAAATTGTTGTAGTAGTGCACTCACTCTTCCTTGTCACTTCCAAATTACTGCAGAGCGCCGCCTCTTCCCCGAGCAATTCCGGACTTGGCTGACATGCGGGAGAATGACTGTATCCGGTGCTACCGCTTCCCCCAACCGTTGATTCTGGAGTTGACGGCGAGGCTGGCACCACACCTGCGACCGCTGCACAGGTATCCTACAGCACTGACACCCAAGCTGAAGGTAATGGCAGCCCTACATTTTCTTGCCACTGGTACCTTTCAAAATACCATTGCTCATGTTGGTGGCATGTCCCAGAGCATGTTCTGCCGTGTGCTGCATGATTTCTTAGAGGCCATGTTGCTTCACCTGGATGAGTTCATCCATTTCCCAACCCCTGAAATGTTGACTGGTGTCAAGCGTGGATTCTATGCCCTGGGAGGGATGCCCCATGTCATTGGGTCCATAGATGGGACACATGTGGCTTTGGTACCACCACAGGCACAGGAGGTAGCGTACAGGAATCGCAAACACTACCACTCCATCAATGCCCTTGTGGTGTGTCTGTCCAACATGGTGATTTCACATGTCTGTGCTCGTTTTCCAGGATCAGCACACGATGCCTACATCATGAGGCGTAGCAGGGTGCCTGAAATGATGACGCAGCTGCGCAACGAACGAGCATGTGTTGTTGGTGGGTACACTCTGTCTGTCCTGTATTTTGTGTAGACTTCCAGCACGACCGCTTCTCCTGTCCTACTTATGTCCATGTGCTTTCCATGTAGGGGACGCTGGCTATCCCAACATGCCATGGCTGATCACACCTCTCCGCAACCCCATCACGCCGGCCCAGCTCCGCTACAACACCGCCCATGGCCGGACAAGGCGAGTGATAGAGAGGACATTTGGCCTCCTGAAGAGCCGATTCCGATGCCTCCACAAGACCGGCGGCGCCCTCCCATATGCCCCGGCGAAGGTCTGCAAAATCTTCATGGTCTGCTGCATGCTGCACAACATGGCAGTTGAGAAAGCTGTGCCACTCATCCTGGATCAAGATGATCAGGACCATCCACCCGTGGAGGACCAAGGTCTTGGCAATGGGGCTAGTGATGTGGAGGATGTGGTTCCGCAAGAGGACATCCGGACTCGGCTCATACGCGACTTCTTTGCTTAGTGGTGAGTACCAGTGTCTGTGTGTGCACGCATTGGTCCCCGTGTGGCATGTGTTGCGATGTCTGTGTCCATCTGCATGTATGGCACGTGAGTCAGAGGTGTGTGTGGATGTGTCACTGGAGTGATGGTGCCAGTGATGTGTATTTCCCCAGTCATAATTGTGACCTAGCATGTTGTCATCCTTACATGTGTCGAGTACATGCACATGCAAGTGGCTGTGCTTTTTGTGGCTGACTTCTTGTGTGTCTCTCTTCCCCAGGTACTTGTGCATGCCGTCTGCTGCTTGCATTGTTGTGGCACTGCTATTCCTCATTGACACGTCATCGTGTGCTGACTCAGCGTTACACGCACGGACAAGTTTGGAAGTCTCCTTAGGGTAAGGGATGCATCAGGGGTGTATTGGGTGTGGCAGTTGTTTACGATGTATGCACACTGCCCCTGTCGATGTTTGGTTCCTCTGCAGACATGTCGAATCACCATGGTACACATGACATGCAGCTGGGTACACCTGAATAGATGGTCAGACTTGTTGACAGTCATCAGTGATGGGATTGTGGAATGTGATGATGGTATCAATGTGTGTTACACTGCCCTCGGACACATACGGTTTGCATTGGCTTGACATGGTGTGGGACTTCCACATCAGCGGATCAATGGTGTATGACAGTCTCTCCGTGAGCAGCAGGGGGTGTTTAGCTGTTAGCCGACACTTGTGTGCCAGTTCCATGGCTATCACGCATTTGTGCTGCAGAAGGGGGGTTCCAGTGTTGGACCCACATGTTACTCCACATGACCCGTTCATGTGTACTCCGAGTTGCCTCTGCAATCCCGAATACATGACTAATAAAGGTGTCCCTATGCCTCCAAGGTGCCTCTTCTCAGTCAATGCTGGTGTGTTGCCACGGTGCATCCGGCATGTCTGGCATGGTTTTCCGTGATAGTGGCTATGTGTCTATGTGTAGAGTGGCAAGATGCAAGCTGTTTGTGTGGGATTAGACTGTGTATTGTGCATGATGTCCATGACTGTGTGGGTATTGTGACATGTGCCATCCCCATGCATCCAACGTTGGCCAGGCCACCATTCTCTGCATCCACCTGACTCAAGCTTGCAGGACATGGTTCTGCCACCTGTCCACACATACCTGGGTGCCCCCCAGGACACTCCACATGATCCCTGACCTCTGCGCATGGCTGTCGCTGTACTCAAAATGTCTGTCGGCACGGTTGTGCGGCCACCCCCTCAGCTGGTTGGGCCCATCACGGGTGTGTATGGTGCTCCATGTCTGTCTTGCCTAATACAATGTGACCCATGTGTGTCCTGTGCCAGACTCAGGCCCCAGGGTGTGGATGGTTGAAGTCAAATGAGAACTCAGGCATGGTTAGACTTTACAAGACACATGTAAGCAAAAGGTAGGCATCTTCTCTTTATGGTGTAACTTTTTATTTTGGTTGGGGTACCGGGGGGGGGGGGGGTATGACATGAGGGTCTTTCCGGGTGTGTGGAATCCAAAGTTCAATAGGGGAGTTGGTGTCCTTGCCATTTGAAATCCTCAGAGTCCATGCCACAGTCTTTGTCAACATTGGTCAGACAGTGACCAGCAAGTCCATGTGGCAGAGAATGTCTTTTGCTGCTGTGCTGCTGTTGCTCCAGTGGGCCAGGTGCCAGGCCAGGTGTCCTGGGAGATGGTGCTGTTGCGCCGACCCTCACGGTCTTTTCCGTGGACGACCCGCCCTCCTGCAGGGACCCTCAGAAGCAGGCCGTGACGATGTTTGGGATGCTCCGTCGGATGTCTCTTCCTCCTCCTCCTGATCCCTCCCTGTGGGTGGTGATGTTCTACACCTGATGGCACAGGGAGGGTTGCCCATGTTGTCGGCCATCCGACGGAGTGTACTGTGAATTCCCGTGAACACCGTCACGAGCTCAGCCTGTCTGTCCTCCATCCGCACTTGGTGTCGCAGTAGACAGGCATGTTGCTCCGCATGTTGCTGGGCCTGCTGGGTCTTGATCTCATCAAGGGTCCCCTTCATCTCGTTGAGGGTGGACACAACCTGGGCCATGCCCGTGGTGTCCTGCCGGTATGTGTCCAGGATGTTTCTGACATGGGAATATACCGGATCCCCAGCCAACTGGTCAGGCTCGCGCCTCCGCCATCCTCCACTCCCACCACCCCTGCCCACTTGCACCTGGCCTGCCCTTGTGGGCACATCGGGTCTCCGGGACCCCTGAGGGGTGGCATTGGCGTTGTCGCCTGCCTCCTCCTGGGTGCCCGGTACACCGTGTCCCTCCTGGCCAGCCTGGCTGCATTGTGATGGTGGGGCAGGGATCCTGGGTGTCTCCTGGGATGTGGCAGGAGTGGGGGTGGTGGTTGGCCCAGTTGTACCTGACGCAGGTGCTGCAGGTCGTTGGACACCAGAGGGGCCAGGTTGGTCGGGGTCGGGTTCGTCCACAGAGTGGTGAGAGTCGTCGCTGCCGGTGGCTCCGTCATCCCGCCGAGCCGGGTCCTGTGAGTCTTCCCCCCCAGTGTTGGGGGGTGATCCACGACGTTGACCTGTGTGTGAGAGAGACAATGTTAATTTTGTTCCATGCAACATCCATGTTTCATTGGTTTCTAAGTTGGCACATTTCCTCTGGGAATTCGGATATGTCTTGCATTCCACTCACAGTGCACTTGTGCATGGGTATGTCCCTTGGCCACAGCTTTTGCGACTTTACCTATGTGAAGCACAGTCTTACTTACTGCGTCAATTGTGACTGCAGTCAGCAGTGGAGTGGGCAGGTGTGGCGAGCCATGCATTGGCGCCTTCCGTGTTGCACTGTACGTGGGCACATGGAGTGGTTCCACACACTTAGATAATGCAGGTAGCTGGCATTGTGCTCGTGCACAGGTTGTGACATGGCCCTGTGTTTTGCCATGGAGAAGAGGGGGGGTTCTGGCACTGGCCACCCTTGTCTACATGCACGCAGTCCACCTGCTGACGAGCAGACATTCCCACACCCCACAAGGCTGATTTGCTCTCCCTGTGTGTCCCTTTCTCGCTCCCTCTCTGTCCCCCTCTCCCTCCCTCTGTGTGTCAGCCTCCTCCCTCTGTCCATCTCCCTGTGTCTCCCTCCCTCTCTGTCCCCCTCTCCCTCCCTCTGTGTGTCACCCTCTGTCACCTCAGCCCATCTTCCTGGGCACACACTGTTAGCAGACCTTTGAATGGCCCTTGGATTGTTGATGTGAGTTTGTTTCTGATCTCCAGGCACCCATTGGGTGTAGTGTCTGTGTCTGTGCTGCTGCTGTGGTGGTGTGTGCTGCCACTCTTTCACAGTGCTGGCTGTTCATTAGCTGCTGTCATGTGCAAAAACGTGCCTTCACCCCCATGTCTTAATGCAAGGCATCCGCCATTTGCTGGCAAGTCTTTCCTGTGTGGGGACACACTGTTTGTCTGGCTGTGACCTAGGCCATATGGACAGGGGGCATTGTTGTCTGCTTCTGAGTTGCACTATGTGATTTTTGTGGCCCACACTCCCGCCATCCGGCTTACCGTGTCTTGTGTTGGTGTTTTCTGTGGCCTGTGACTTGGCATTGTCCAGCTGGGTGCATGGGGCATGGTGGCGCCAGTGGCATGTGCGTGTTCATGGAGTGTGGTTGAGTCATGCGATAGCTTGGGGTGGGTGCGTGCCTGTTTGTGAGTTTGGTTGTGGATGACGTTCCCCCCATGTGAGGTGAGTTGTTTGTGTACTCACCCGGGTCTCGGAGTCCTTCTAATCCGTCCACTGCCACCACCGGCAGTATGGCCATCACCCTCTCCTCCCAGGGATGGTATTCTACGCGTCTGCGGGGCCGCCCTCCTCCAGTGACGTTGGCCTGGTTGTGTTCGTCGGTCATTTTGGCTCGGACCCTCCTCCGCAGATCGTACCACCTGGCTTGGCATTCATGCCTGGTCCTTCTGGTGTCCGCAACAGCATTCACAGCATCGACAATCGTCTGCCACATGGCTGTTTTTTCAGAAATGCCGGTCTGTCTGACCAATGTTCCAAAGAGGTGTGGCTCGACTCTGAGGATTTCATCGACAAGGACCTCCAACTCTCGGCTAGTGAACTTTGTATTCTTGTTAGTGGGCATGGTGAGGGGTGTGGGTGTGGATGGTGGGGGGGGTGTGTGTGGATGGTTGTGGGTGTGTGGGTGTGGTTGTGCAGGTGTGTGTGTGAATGTGATGAGGGGGTGTTTGTGAAGGTGTGTGTGTGAAGGTGTGCAAGTGTAAGGTGTAGTAAAGGTTCTAGTATGGTGCTGTAGGTTGTCTGTGGGGTCTGGCAGCAGTGAGTCTGTTGCAAAGGCTCATGGTTTGTGTGTGTGGGCCCTTTTTATTGGTCCATTGGTGGGTGTGGCTGTGTTTGAAGTTTGGGTGGGTGTGTTATAAGGAGTGGTTGTGTTTTGGGCCTCTGTTTGGGATTTTGGCAGTTGCAGGTCAGTGAATGTGTTGTTTTTGTGCTTGTTGGACATGTTTTGTGGCTTTGTGCCATTCGAATGGTGTATTCTTGTGTTGTTTTGCTTTGTCCTGGTTGTGTACGTGCGTTTTTAACGTGTGTACGGTGTGTACTTCGGGCATTTTGTTGTACAGTGCTGTCCTTGTGTCTGGCTTGGTACGACTCGTACATGCGCGATGTTGTGTGAAGGTGCTGGTGTTGGGGCCTGGGGTGCGCTCCGTACTTACACTGTTGGGGTGGGGGTACGCTCCATACGTACGCGGGTGAGGGTACGGATCGTACATACACGGTTGGGGTGGGGGTACGCTCCATACGTACGCGGGTGAGGGTACAGGTCGTACATACACGGTTGGGGTGGGGGTACGCTCCATACGTACGCGGGTGAGGGTACGGATCGTACATACACGGTTGGGATGGGGGTACGCTCCATACGTACGCGGGTGAGGGTACGGGTCGTACATACACGGTTGGGGTGGGGGTACGCTCCATACGTACGCGGGTGAGGGTACGGATCGTACATACACGGTTGGGGTGGGGGTACGCTCCATACGTACGCGGGTGAGGGTACGGGTCGTACATACACGGTTGGGGTGGGGGTACGGTACGTACATACACGGTTGGGGTGGGGGTACGCTCCATAGTACGCGGGTGAGGGTACGGGTCGTACATACACGGTTGGGGTGGGGGTACACTCCATACGTACACGGGTGAGGGTACGGATCGTACATACACGGTTGGGGTGGGGGTACGCTCCATACTTACGCGGGTGAGGGTACGGGTCGTACATACACAGTTGGGGTGGGGGTACGGGTCGTACATACACGGTTGGGGTGGGGGTACGCTCCATACGTACGCGGGTGAGGGTACGGGTCATACATACACGGTTGGGGTGGGGGGACCGGTCGTACATACACGGTTAGGGTGGGGGTACGCTCCATACGTACGCGGGTGAGGGTACGGGTCGTACATACACGGTTGGGGTGGGGGTACAGTACGTACATACATGGTTGGGGTGGGGGTACGCTCCATACGTACGCGGGTGAGAGTACGGGTCGTACATACACGGTTGGGGTGGGGGTACGCTCCATACGTACGCGGGTGAGGGTACGGGCCGTACATACACGGTTGGGGTGGGGGTACAGTACGTACATACATGGTTGGGGTGGGGGTACGCTCCATACGTACACGGGTGAGAGTACGGGTCGTACATACACGGTTGGGGTGGGGGTACGCTCCATACGTACGCGGGTGAGGGTACGGGTCGTACATACACGGTTGGCGTGGGGGACCGGTCGTACATACACGGTTGGGGTGGGGGTACGCTCCATACGTACGCGGGTGAGGGTACGGGTCGTACATACACGGTTGGGGTGGGGGTACGGTACGTACATACACGGTTGGGGTGGGGGTATGCTCCATACGTACGCGGGTGAGGGTACGGGTTATACATACACGGTTGGGGTGGGGGTAGGGTCCGTACATACACTGTTGGGGTGGGGGTATGCTCCATACGTACGCGGGTGAGGGTACGGGTCGTACATACATGGTTGGGGTGGGGGGACCGGTCGTACATACACGGTTAGGGTGGGGGTACGCTCCATACGTACGCGGGTGAGGGTACGGGTCGTACATACACGGTTGGGGTGGGGGTATGGTACGTACATACACGGTTGGGGTGGGGGTACGCTCCATACGTACGCGGGTGAGGGTACGGGTCGTACATACACGGTTGGGGTGGGGGTATGCTCCATACGTATGCGGGTGAGGGTACGGGTCGTACATACATGGTTGGGGTGGGGGGACCGGTCGTACATACACGGTTGGGGTGGGGGTACGCTCCATACGTACGCGGGTGAGGGTACGGGCCGTACATACACGGTTGGGGTGGGGGTACGGTACGTACATACACGGTTGGGGTGGGGGTATGCTCCATACGTACGCGGGTGAGGGTACGGGTTGTACATACACGGTTGGGGTGGGGGTAGGGTCCGTACATACACTGTTGGGGTGGGGGTACGCTCCATACGTACGCGGGTGAGGGTACGGGTTGTACATACACGGTTGGGGTGGGGGTACGGGTCGTACATACACGGTTGGGTTGGGGGTACGCTCCATGCATTCACGGGTGGGGGGTACGTCTCGTACATACACGGGTGTACATACACGGGTGGGGATTCGACTCGTATATAGGATGGCTGGGGGGGGTGTTGGGCGCGTATGCGGGCACATGTCTCCATGGTTGCTATGGGAGTTCGGTGCGGACGGTGTTTTTTCCATACGGTTGTACCATCGGACAAACTGGATGGATCGGTCGGACTTCACTTTTCACATTTGTACGGTAAATCGTCCGAGGACGTGTCGGACACATTTTCCGACCCGAGGACGTGTGGGGAATAATTCCCAATGCGGTTCGTATGGACTTTTTACCATGCGAATCGTGATTGGCAGTTTGTACGGCACTTGTACGATTCGTACGGTAAAAAGACCGGATACGAGTCGTACGGGGAATTTTTTTACCGGATCGTGATCGGCACCTGAATGTCTGGATCTATGATACTGAAATATATATTGCTTTATGAATGGGAAGAAGTTTGCATTCAAACTCAACATTAATATGGGACAAATAGAGTGGCAAGATTCTTTTAATGAGGGACATTCCCAAAACAGATTTCCAGTCACCGAGATGATTCCGGTACATCTCGGACTCTCCGATGGACTCCAGGGTAAGATTGTGTTAACTTGCAGGACTGTAATAAAGGATCCCGCTGATAAGAAAACATCATTCGATGAACATTTGCTCCCGGGACTGAAGTATAATGAATAGTTCCGACCACTATTTCTCTTGGAATGAACTCCATATTGGTTAATCATAGACCTGGTGAAAGGGGAAAAAAAAGAAAATAAACAGACAGTGGATATCACCAATCTGACTAATCGCTCTGCTGTGCAGTGACGTCTACAGGCCATAGTGGCTATCTGATAAACAAAATAAATATCTTTAGTACTTAATCAATATATTGGACAATCTATCTCTTGCTATAGAAATGGTATACCTTCACAATATCTCTATATCTTAGTGGAATAATGACATTCCTGAAACTGGAATAGCAATAATGTCTATGTTATCAATGTTATTCAAGACTTTGGTATATACTCACTCTCTTCACAGACAAGGCAACTATCTACTTTTTTGCCAGTACACACTCTTTGGTGTCGAAATACATTCAATATTCTATTTTGGGCGAATATAACAAATAATTATCAAAATTATATAGCTCACAAGGAAACTTCTTAACCATTCACTTTGACACCCACCACTATCTTTATATCAATGTATGTACTGGTAATATTTCAGTTCTCTTTAAAGGTGAATATGATACTTTCCATCCCTTCCCATAAATTGTATCCCAATTATAGGAAAGTACCCTTTTGTGTGGTCAACCCCCACTTTTTGCTCCACACGCTCCAACTATTAAATAAAAAGGTAGGCACAATGGAGACTGGACAGAATCTCGACCTGGCAGTCATCCCAGCACTGAGGATTGTGGATCTAAGGGTAATCTGCAAAGCAAGGGCCATTGGCTACAATGTGACACTAAAACTGAGGACCGTGAGAAGCTCCTCAGATCCTATGAGAAAGATCGATTAGAGAGGATAATGCCCTAGCCCAAATTGATAACTATGGGGAGGCAAGTGAAGACCTCAACTCTCTTACCCAGGCCCCCTTCACCAGTGGGAAGTGACCGGAGTCACTCTAGCAGACCCTCCAGTGATAAGGTGGTAGGAAACCTTGAGGAGGACCTTGACCAACTCTCCCTGGGGAGAAAAAGCTTGAACTGAGGAAAGGAGACTAGCCCTTGAAGAGAGACGGGTTAAGTTGAGCCTAAGGCAACAATAATAGCACCAGGGAGAAGGAGGACTCCTTTGTTCCGAAAATCCCCAAAGGGAATGTCACTAAGTTTAGTGATGGTGATGATATTGACAAATGGTTTGCACCCTTTGAGAGGGCCTGCAGAATGAGGAGGATAGCACACCAGCACTGGGGCCCTCTACTTTGGAAGTTATTCTCAGTGAAGGGTTGACAGAGACTTCTGACCCTCAATGGGAAGGTAGCTGAATCCTATCAGCATATTATGGATTTGGACTCACTACTGAAAAGTATAGGGTAAAGTGCAGAGACACCTATAAAGTTGAAAACTTTGTGGACTTCTAAGTGAAGGCACTAGATGGCTGGATAAAAGGCAATGAGGTGGACACTTATGATAGGCTGTATAGATTAATTATGAAGGAGCACATTTTAACTAGTTGTACCGCAGATAAAATGCATCTTCGTTTGGTGGATTCTAAGTTGTTTTCTCCCAGACAGCTGGAGAAGCTAACTGACAAATGGGTCAGAACCAGGGTGTCCGGAAAGACCCATGGTGGGAGTGACCAGTAAGAGGGTTTGCAGACTTCCCAGCAGGGCAAGGAGGTGAGCAACAAAGCAGACAAAAAGAAGGAGTTATCTAAAGGCCCCCAAAATACTTCTCGGGAGGTTGGGCCTGAGACTTCTCCCAGTCCAAAGGCAAGGGGTACCAGGGTAGAAACTGGGATACAGCAAAGGCTTCTGGGTTATATCATTACTTTCATCAGGCAAGTCATAAGAAAGGAGATGCAATATGCTCTAAATTGCCTCCCAGTGGTGGATAGACCAAGGAATTGGCTAACATAGGAGTGGGGTAGAGGTGTTCTCTGGGGAGGCAGAGGTTATACATAATCTACTTTAGTTTCCCTGGGTGGGGTGGATATTGACGCCCTGGCTATCTTGACTCCAAGCTTGGAGAAGTAGAGAGAAAGGCCAAAGATCAATGGGACTGAGGTAGAGGCTCTGAGGAATACATGTGCCAGTGTCACTATGGTGGCAGCTAGACTGGTTTCCCCAGACCAGATGTTGCCTGGTGTTTCCAATGCTGACAATGAGACTAATCCCTATCCAATGGCGTTGGTAAGCTTAGAATGTGGGGGTGTTACTGGCCCATAGAAGGTGGTTGTGTCTCCTGCCATCCCAGTGGATTGTCTGTTGGGAAATTATCTACAGACTTCTGTATGGGCAGAGGTGGAGAGGAAGTCCGATGGATCTCCAACTGCTCTGACACTATGACACCCCTCAAGAAGGCCCCCAGCAAGCAACACTCCAAGAAAGCCAGCTGGTTGACTTCCGCCCTCCAGAAGTCCAGACGCACCTGTAGAAGAAATGGAGGAACAAAAAATAACAGAAACCCACGCAACCTTCAAAGTCGCCATCACCGCACACCACCACCTCCTCAAAACCACAAAGATAACAGCCCTCCAAGACAAAACCAACACCAATACACACAACAGCAGAGAACTCTTCGCCATAATCAAGGAGTTTGCCAGGCCCAACAGCGAGATCACAGACGTCCCACCCTCCCAACACCTCTGCAGCAAACTCGGCACCTTCTTCCACCTCAAGATCAGGCAGATCTACGACAGCTTTGAGACCCAAGACACTCCCACCATACCCGACACCACTGCACCCAACCACACTGCACTCTAACAGATCCTGCTCAACTGGACCCCGCTAACCAGAGATGACACACT
This sequence comes from Triturus cristatus, assembly GCF_964204655.1. Taxonomy (NCBI): domain Eukaryota; kingdom Metazoa; phylum Chordata; class Amphibia; order Caudata; family Salamandridae; genus Triturus; species Triturus cristatus. The sequence goes on from NC_140580.1 coordinate 789,948,846, forward strand.
CAAGACAGTGCAGAGACAGAATATCGAGTACAAAATATCGAGTTGCACAAATATCGAGTCATTAATATCGTGGGTCAGAAATATCGACAGCAAGAATATCGTAGTCAAGAATATCGACTTAAGGAAAGTAATATCGATTTTAAAAATATCTAAGTGTTTAATATCGTTTGCAAAAATATAGTTGTTAAAAATATCGGTTTTTATTATTGTTATGTATTTTAGTATATATTATATATGTATGATTTTTTGTATAGGAATTGTTTGTATTTTTAACATATGTGTTACATTTTTAGTAGTTATAAAAACATTTTTATTTGAATTTTGCACTTTTAGTTCCGTAGCGAGTTGTGGGTTTATAGGGGAATAGGGTGGAAAGTAATGTAATTATATAAAATGTATTAAATGTTTTTATTTGAATTTTACATTTTTTGTTCCGTAGCGGGTTGTGGGTTTATAGGGTGGGAAGTAATTTAATATAGTAAATATATGATTCATTTTTATTTATTAATAATTGTTTAATTGAGATGTTATAGTGCTAAATGTGTAAAGTAATTTATTAATAATTAATAAATAATTGGTTGTTAAGTAATTTTATTCAATTAATTGGTAATTAATTATGGTAATTATGTCCTATGAAATATTTATTTTATGTTTTGTGGTTTTATGACATATCTGTCGAATAAAGCTTGTTGGATTGGATTGGTAATTGTGTAATTTATTTTAGGGGGGTGTTGTGGTGTTTATAGGTGTAAAGGGTGGGGAGTAATTTATTATTAATTTATGATTTTGATAATTTGTTGTTAATTAATTTTAAATAATTAATTGGTTACTAATTTTGGTAAGTGCGTAATTCATTTTAGGTGTGTGTTGTGGTGTTTGTAGGAGTAAAGGGTGGGAAGGGTGGGAAGTAAATTATTTTTAATTGCTGAATTAATAATTGGCTGTTAATTATTTTTAATTAATTAATTGGTGAGTAGTTATGGTAATTGTGTAATTAATTTCAGGTGTGTGTTGGGGCGTTTATAAAAGTAATGTGTGGGAAGTAATTTGTGTTTAATTAATTAATATATAGTTTTTAATTTATTTTGGGTAATTGTTATTTTTTGTGTGTTGTTTTTACTTTTAAAGTGGTAAAGGGTGGGCATTAATATTATTTTATAGTTTAATTTAGGTGTATGTTGTGGATATATTATAGTGTTAAAGTATGTAGTCAATTAATGGTTAATATTTCTTTATTATTTTTTTATTGATTATTAATTATGTTAATCATGTCAATAAGTTTAATTAAAATGTTGAAGTGTTTCGTTATTGATGTGATGTTATAAGGTAGGAAATACAGTAAATACATTTATGTTTTAATTAATTATTTTGTTTGTAAATATTTTCTGGTTTAAAATACAATTTGTTTTGTACATTTATTTATTTTATATAACATTTGTAGGTTTTTGTTATATGTAATTAATATCGTAATATATGTTCTTTTTATATGTATAATTTTTTTTTCAATATTGTTCATTAATAATATATATATATATATATATTTTTTTAAATTCATTTTTTTAAGTGTTTGATTGTGAATAGTAATTTTTCTTTCTCCGGTATCCAACACTTTGCCTACTGCTGCATTTATTTACCCCTCCGCTATCCAGCACTTTCCCTATTGTTGCACTCACTGGAGTGGGTATAGTAATTTTCACCCATTCGCTATCCAGGACTTTCCCTACTGTTGCACTCACTGGAGTGGGAATAGTATTTTTTACCTCTCCGCTATCCTGCACTTTCTTTACTGTTGCACTCACTGGAGTGGGCATAGTAATTTATATCTCGCCGCTATCCTGCACTTTCCCTACTGTTGCACTCACTGGAGTTGGAATAGTAATTTTTTGCTCTCCGCTATCTACCACTTTCCCTACTGTTGCACTCTCTGGAGTGGAAATAGTAATTTTTACCCCTCCTCTAACCAACCCTTTCCCTACTGTTACACTCTCTGGAGTCGGAATAGTAATTTTAACCCTCCTGCTATCTAACATTTTCCCTACTGTTGCACTTTCTGGAATTTGGGAATAGTAAGTTTTTACCCCTCCGCTATCCAAATTTTCCCTACTGTTGCACTCTCTAGAGTGGAGTTGGAATACACATTTTTACCCCTTGCTACCAACATTTTCCCTACTGTTGCTCTCACTGGAGTGGGGATAGTAAATTCTAACCTTCCGCTATCCAACACTTTCCCTACTGTTGCACTCTTTGGAGTGGGAATAGTAATTTGTTTCCCCCCCTCTATCCAACACTTTCCCTACTGTTGCACTCTTTGGAGAATGAATAGTAAGTTTTTAGCCCTCTGCTATCCAACACTTATCCTGCTGTTGAACTCTGTGGAGTGGGAATAGTAATTTTCACCCCTCCGCTATCCAACACTTTCCATACTGTTGCACTCTCTTGAGTGGGAATAGTAATTTATACCCTTCCGCTATCCAACATTTGAATTATTTTGCTATCCAACACTTTCCCTACTGTTTCAGCAATTGTATTGGGCATTTTAAGTTTAATCATGTTTGCATTGTTTAATGTTTCAATTTATTTTAGAATGTTTTTTATATTTATATTATGTATATATATTTTATTTTTATAAAATTTTAAAGTTTAAAAAATTTAAATATAATAGTTTATTCATTATTTTAAAGTAAATATATATGTATAAATTATTATGTTTGTGTGTTTATATTTTTTATTAACTTTATTTGTTTGTAAAAATGTATATTGAATGTAATTTATTTTGTTAAAATTAATATTAATGTTTAATATATTTAATATATGTTATTTTATTTTAAATATATATTTACATCGAAATTGTTTATATCTATATTTTTTGCATCTATATTTTTGATTCAATATTTTTTGTACTTACCGTATGGGAATCGATATTTTTGTTGTCTTTATATTTTTTTTTATATTTTTGACATAAATATTTCCAAGATCGATATTTTATCAGTGATCCACTCAAGACCATGAAGAGCATCCACTCCGGAGCCCCCTCTGACCCATGCCCACACCACATCTTCCATAGAGCAGCCACCTCCATCACCCCCGAGCCACGCCGCACCATCAAATGCTCCATTGAGACCGCCACTTTCCCCGATGACTGGAAACATGCCGAGATCAACCCCCTGCTGAAGAAGCCATCCGCCGACCAGACGTACCTCAAGAACTTCAGACCCATCTCCCTGCTCCCATTCCCAGCCAAGGTCATCAAGAAGGCCATCAACACCCAACTCTCCGAGTTCATCGAAGCAAACCACATCCTGGACATCTCCCAATCCGGCTTCTGAAGCAACCACAGCAAAGAGATCGCACTCCTTGCCGACACCGATAACATCCGCTTCCTCCTTGACCGGGGCGAAACTGCAGCCCTCATCCATCTGGACCTCTCGGCTGCCTTCGACATCGTCTCCCATCGCACCCTAATCACAAGACTCCCCGGCGCCGACATCAGCGAGAAGGCCCTGGCTTCCTCACCAATCGAACACAATGAGCCAGACTACATTCACTCCTCTCAGAACCCACAGAGAACAGATATGGTGTGCCCCAGGGCTCCTCCCTGAGCTTCACCCTCTTCAATATCTGCATGACCCCACTCGCAGCCATCGTCAGGAACCACGGACTCAATATCGTCTCCTATGACGATGACACTCAGCTGATTCTCTCCCTCATTAACAAACCCACAGCCACCAGAAACAACTTCCACAGTGGGATGAAGGCGGCTACCACCTGGATAAAATACAGTTGCCTCAAACTCAACTCAGACAAGACCAAAGTCTTCATCCTGGGACCCACCCCCTCAGCTTGTAGCAACTCCTGATGGCCCGCCACGTTGGGAACCCCATAGACCCCCAAAGACCTTTCATGAAATCTCTGCATCATACTGGACTCCTCGCTCACAATGAAACGCCAGAACAATACTGTATCCTCATCATGCTTCCACATCCTTTGCCTGCTTCAAAAGACATTCAGATGGATCCTCACCGAATCCATACAAACGGTCACCCACACACTCATCAGCAGCAGATTTGAGTACGGAAATGCACTTTTACCCAGAAACCCCTCAGGAAACTACAGAACGTTCAAAATGCTGCACCCAGACTGGTCCTCAACATCCCCCGCTGCAGCTAAATCACCGAACACCTTCAAGATCTCCACTGGCTCCCAGTCAACAAAAGAATCACTTTTAAGCTCCTCACACACACCTACAAAGCCCTCCACGATGCAGGACTAGCATATCTGAACCACGGCCTGTCGTTCCATGTACCCACCAGACACCTCCGCTCCACCCAACTGGCCCTGGCCACTGTCTCACAGATCCACAAGACCAGAACCAGAGGAAGATCCTTCTCTTACTCTGCCACCAAGACCTGGAACACCCTGCCTCTTCACCTCAGCCAATCCCCGTCACTGACCCAATTCATTAAGGATCTCAAGACCTGGCTCTTCGAGTGAACCCCCAGTGCCCAGATGAATCAGCAGCCCTCCCATCCCCCCTCAGTGCCTTGGGAACCCCACGGGTGAGTAACCACGCTATACAAACCCCCTCCCTATCCGGATTCCGCCGCAACCACAGCACCAAGACCGCTCTACTTGTTACCACAGATGACATCCGCACCCTCCACGACCAAGGACACACCGCAGCCCTGATCCTACTGTGCAGCCTACGACACCATCTCCCACTGCACACTCACTGCCAGACTCCACGGCACCAGCATATAGGCGAACCGCCCTCGAATGACTATGCTCTTTCCTCACTGGCAGAACCCAAAGAATCAGACTGCCAGTCTTCCTCTCCAAAGCCACAGAGATCAACTGCGGAGTACCTCAAGGATCTTCATTCAGCCCTACTCTCAACATCTACATGGCCCCCCTCGCCCTCATCATCAGACAGCACGGACTTAACATAGTCTTCTATGCCAACGACACCCAGCTCATCCTCTCCCTCACCAAGGATCCCGATACCACCAGACACAGCTTCCAGGAAGAGATGAAGGACATCGCATCCTGGATGAGCAGCAGCTGCCTGAAGCTGAACTCGGAGAAGAAAGAGGTCCTCATCCTCAGACCCTCCTCCACTAGGCTCCTCCCTCTCGATGACCCGACAGGTCAACGTTGTCGCCTCCACCTGCTTCAACACCCTCCGCATCCTTCGCAAGACCTTCAAATGGATCCCCCCCGAATCAAGAAAGACCGTCACTCATGCACTCATAACGAGCAGACTGGACTACAGAAATGCCCTCTATGCCAGAATCAACAAGTCTCTGCTCCGCAAACTCCAGACATTATGGAACAACTGCATTCCTCGTCAAGAACACATCATCCAATGCCTATGAGACCTCCACTGGCTCCCAGTCGAGACGAGAGTAAACTTCAAGACACTCACCGACACCCACAAGTGCCTCCACAACACCGGACCCCAATACCTCAATGAGAGAAACTCCTTCCACGTACCCAAGAGAAACCTCCGATCCACCGACCTCGCCGAAATCCCACTCATCCACAGAGCCAGCACAGGCGGAAGAGCCTTCTCCTGCATCGCGGCCAAGACCTGGAACGAGCTCCCTATAGACATCAGTAGCGCCCCCTCTCTGCACGTCTTCAGGAAGACCCACAAGACCTGGCTCTCCGACTGACCGGAGCTGCTTACACCCCACCCCCAGCGCCTTTTAAACCTCATGGGTGATTAGCGCGCTTGACAATTCCCTGATTGATTGAAGGCCCATGTAGAAATGCTGGGTCTTTCTGAGTGGGTGTGTATTACGACCAGATCACAGGCAGCATGTCAGGGAAGTCATGGGAACTTGAATCCTGAAACAGTGGACCAAGTGACCCAAAGCAAGAAAAAGGGCAAGAAGTCTGCTAATACAGCTCCTAAAAAGTGACAGGATCAGGGGGAGAATACTCATGAGGGATATGGCTGGTGCCTGAGAAGGGAACTGCAGCCTAATCTGGCTGTACTCATAAGTGCAGGGGGACTCTCCATCGAGGGCCTATGTCAAGGGCAAAAGCTGTGCCCTACTTTTGAAGGCCTTAGGCAGCAAACTGCAAGGCAAGAAGTGGGTGATGTCAGTGGTACCCACTGGGGCTACTGGGAGGATACGCTTCTCTACATTGAGGCCAGGGACACCAAACCAGGGGCAGTCAGGAGAGTGGTGGTCCCCCAAATATACAGAGGGTTTTTGGTTACTTTGGCCCATGACATCCCCCTAGCTGGACATATGGGACAAACCAAAGCCTGGGATGGGTTGGAAGCACATTTTTATTGGCCCCGGATATCTGAAAAAGTGAAGATGTTTTGTTGCTCCTGTGTGACCTGTCAGGCAAGTGGCAAGACAGGTTCACACCCAAGGGCTCCCTTAATTCCACTACCAGTGATTGGGATTCCCCTTTGAGAGAGTAGGTATTGACATTGTTGGTCTCCTTGACCCTTAAACTGCATCAGGGAATAGATAGTGGACCATGCCACTAGGTACTCAGAGGCAATTCCCCTTAGGACTGCAACTGCTCCGGCTGTAGCAAAGGGCCTCCTTAGAATCCTCACCAGGGCTGGGTTTCCTAAAGAGGTGGTCTCTGATGGAGGGACTAACTTCATATCTGCATACCTAAAAGCTATGTGCGATGAATGTGGTGTGAGCTACAAATTCACTATCCCTTATCACCTTCAGACCCATGGTTTAGTTGAAAGGTTCAACAAAACCATTAAAGACATGATAATGGGTTTCCCGGACAACCTCAGAAGGAGATGGGATGTCCTGCTACCTTCCCCACTATTTGCAAACAGAGAGGTTTCACTAAAGGGGGTTGGATTCAGTCCATTTGAACTTTTATTTGGACATCCTGTCCATTGAGTCTTGGTCCAGTGAGTCTTGTAAGGGAAGGATTGGAGATACCTCTCAAAGAGCCCAAGCAGGACATAGTGAACTATGTACTAGCGTTCACATATGGCAGAGTACATGAAGAGGGAAAACGGGAACCTAGAGGCAAGCCAGGACCTTATCAAACACTAGTATGAACAGAAACCAGGACGGTGGAGTACCAATCAGATCAGCTGGTGTGGGTGTTGGATCATGTGGTTCCCTGGGCCCTCCAGGACAAGTGGACTGAACCGTATCCAATCATGGAGAAGAAAGGGGATGTCACCTACTTAGTTGACTTAAGCACCCCAAGTAGTCCTCTTAGAGTTCTCAATTTAAATTGCCTAAAATTATACCAGGACAGAGATGACATGATCATGCTCACCGATGGTGGCCAGGAGGAGGAAAGTGAACCCCTCCCAGACCTACTGTCAAACAACCCTCTGGGATGGGTCGGTTAAAGGTGTTATCTTGTCTGACACCCTCACCGCACCACAGAAATCTGACTGCAGGTAAGTTCTAGGTAATTTTGCTGAGCTCTTTTCCTTAACCCTGGGTCAGACAACATGGTGTACCCATGATATGGACACTGGTGACAACATCCCTCTTAAAAATAACATTAACAGGTTGTTGAACTAAGTAAAGGCTTGCATGAAGACTAGGGTCAGCAAGATGCCCACGGGCTAGCCCAGTGGTGTTGGTCCCCAAACCTCATTCCAATGTTGGGAAACCTGAGATGAGGTTTTGTGTGGATTACAGGGGTCTCAATGCTGTTACCAAGCCTGATGCTCACCTCATTCCAAGAGCAGATGAATTGATTGACAAGCTAGGTGCAGCCACATTGCTGAGTACCTTTGACTTAACCTCAGTGTACTGGCAGATTGAACTCACCCAGGGAGCAAAGAAGAGGTCAGCATTTTTGACCCCAGAAGACCACTTCCAATTCAGTGATGTCTTTTGGATTGAAAAATGCACCTGTCACCTTCCAGGGTTTGGTGTATAGAGGCCTTTCATGTTTGTATAACTTCAGTGCAGCATATCTAGATGATACAGCTGCCTTTAGCTCTACCTGGGAGGATCACCTGGTCCACCTCAAGTAAGTGTTACAGGCCCTCCACCAGGCAGGCCTAACTATCAGGGCCAGCAAGTGCCAGATAGGGCAGAGCTCTGTTGTCTACCTAGGCCACCTTGTAGGTGAAGGCCAAGCCCATCCTCTTCTGCCCAAGATCCAGACTATTCTGGACTGCGAGGCTCCCAAAACCCAGAATCAAGCCAGCGCCTTCCTTGGCTTGATTGGGTAGTACAGTAGGTTTGTGAAGGGATATGGGACCATTGTGGTCCAAATCACTAAATGTACTTCCAAGAAACCTCCTAAGAAGGCAATCTGGACAACAGGATGCCAAAAGGCCTTAGACACCCTGAAGGAAGCTGTCTGCTCCGCACTTATACTGAAGGCACTTGACTATGGAAAGGAGTTCATTGTCCAAAAAGACGCTTCTCAGCATGGTATTGGTGCAGTTTTGAAAAAACACAAATGATGAGGGTCTAGATCAACCAGTAATCTATATCAGCAGGCGACTCCTCCCTAAAGAGCAGCGTTTGAGGGCCTCTGAGAGGGAAGCCTTTGCTATGGGTTGGTCCCTGAAGAAGGTGAGACCCTTGTTTGGGAGTCACTTCAATGTTTAAACTGACCACAAGCCTCGCAGATGGCTGATGCATATTAGAGGAGAAACCTCCTTGCAGGGTATGAATTTCACAGTGGAATATAGACCAGGGACTGACCATCCAAATGCAGATAACCTTTCCAGGTTTTTCCACTTAGATGATGAGAACTGCCAGGGGATAGGTTAGTTGCTCATCATCTTATGTCTAGGTGGGGGTCAGGTAGGAAAGTGACTCTTTTTGTATGGTCACTCCCACTTTTTTGCCCCAAATGCTGATGGTTATGACTGATAGTGCCCTGAAGTCTGCTGGCCAGAGTCCAGTGCTTGTACTCTCTCCCAAAACTGTCATATTTGATTTGTTAATTCCAAATTGGCACAGATTGTACCCCTTTATAAGCCCCTAGTATATTGGTAAAGGGATCCCCAGGGCTGCAGCTCTGTTTTGTGCCACCCTCGGTTGCCCAAGCAAACTACTGATAGCAGGCCTGCCACTGTAGACTGCAGGAGAAATGCAGACCACTCAAACTCAACTGTCCATGTGTGGCACATTCAAATGCCCTACCTTTACTATATGTCAGACACCCCGAAGGTAGGCCTCCTCAGCCCAAGAGGCAGAGTGCAGTATAGTAAAGGTGAGGACATATACGTGAAAGCCTATTTGTCCCTATAATGGTGTTCCCCATTGGAAACTACTATAAGTGTTAGCATTCCATAGGATAACATGAGCTGGCAACCGGACACTCTCGAGATTGGCAGCTCCATTATGATACCACTAAAATATGTCATGTTTGGTATCAAACCACATGCCTTCTCACCCCTGACATGAATCCTGTGCCCTGGGTGACATGGCGTGCACCAGGTGGTGACTTTAGAGGTTGCTCACCTGGTTGCCCTGGCTTTCCTGTTTTCTAGTTGAGCAGCCCACGTTTTCCTGCACCTGCTGCTGCTGCTGCCAAGACAGGATTCTGACCTCCTGCTGGGCAGTGTGATCACTCCAAGGAGTCAGGAACAGAGGCCTGGGCAGGACGGAAGTCACACCTCCCTCCTCCCGAGAAGGCTAATGAAGTGGCACATTGAGGCAGTGGGCTTCAAAGTCTGCACCACCTCTGATATGCATCAGGGCTGACTTCCAGTGGAGGAAACAGCCCTCTCCCTGCCCCAGGCACAATTGCTCCCGGGCAGGCAGGAAATTAGCTATGCAGTGAAGTGTATACCCCCAGAAGGCTGGATACACCTCCAGGGTGAGCAGCCTGGTATGTACACCACAATTAAATTTTTGCCATCTTTAGGAGTGGCAGAATAAAGGTTTCTGGGTAGAAAAGGTGACCTACACCCCCTGATGTGGTCACCTCAGGGGCAGACTAGCTGCCCATTCGCTACTTGGCCCCACACCCCTAACTCCCCTAAGTCTAGGATTTAAAACAGCCCCCTGACACCAGAACCTCAAATATGTACAACTTGCATCCAGGAAGGACCAAGAGGAGACCTGTGTCGCCAACAACTGGACTTTTCCCACAGCACCAAAGCAAAAGAGGGATACTCAGTCCCTGTGGCAACAGACTTGGAACTTAGTGTACGACCCGGTCCTTGGCTAAAACTCAGCACTCCCGAATTGAGGGACCCCTATGGAAGCCAGAAGCACCCTCAGATTCCCCTCGACTAGTGGCCATAGTCCCCTGCAAACTGCAGGTAAAAACACTCGTCGGATCCAAAGAATCACTAGCTATCGGACCCTCCGTGGAGTTGCCAAAAAGCCAGGCTGTCCAGTGCATTGTAGGAGTTGTAGTCACGCCTGTCCTAAAGTTTCAGGCCACTACCTCACTCCCCCAGACTTAGTAAAATCCCCACACCTTTTCACTGTGCTGACCACTGCCAATGCTTGTTGGTCACCAATCTGGTAACCATCTTCCACACTTGACGCTGCATCTACAGGAAACACCATGCAACCACCATGTGACATCAGCAGCTGTGTGTCTGTTTTGTTTTTTCATTCTGTTTCTTGCAGCACTGTGCAAGCAGTAAAATCAGCACCAGGGCGGATCCCGTTCAGCACCAAGGACAGCCAAGATAACTCTGCACCCAGACTCCACGGGCAAGGTAAAATTGATCTGACTGTTGTGGCTGGTCCTGAGGCTCGCATGACCATAATCAGGTAACGGTTCCATGTAACTCGACCTGCAGATGACTGATTGTCACTAGTGGGTCTTCTTCATGTATTGTACTGCACTGATTTAATATTGCTTCAACAATCTATGACTCCGGTTATGTGTATGCTATTCCGATCATTTTGGTGTCTAAATTAAGATAAAAATACACTTTATTTTTATAAATTCGTGTCGGATTTCTATCGAGTCCTGTCAATTATTCATCGTCCATGATGGTACTCTGAAATGCTTAGCACATGTTCCTCTAGTGAAGCCTGACTGTTTTTTGCCACTATATCAGGACTGAGCTAAGGATTTATTAGTGTGAATCCAAGGACCATCTTTGGGAAATTGTGATAATATTACATGGTAAGGCCACCCAGCCGTACCACATAATATTACACTATCCTACACCAATATTGTGCAACAAAAAAATAATTCTATACTCCTCCAAAGTTTCTCAGAATAAGTACTTAAATCCATCCCTGTGTTCAATCTCAGTTTCCAAACATGCTTTCATGGAAAACAATCTCCAAGGTTACCAAACATGCTTTCACGATCCTGGCTGCATCAACAAAGTCTCTCAACTGCCTAGCAAGGATGCTTTGAATCATGAGTAAATTTATACTCGATGACATGCCGTGTTTTCAAACAACATGAGAATTCAGCGGACTCAAGGGAAATGTAGTTTCTGTTTGTGCTCCGATGAATAGTGCATCCTTTGCTTCCACGGAATACATGCAGTGCACGTGAGTTTGGAGTGTTGCACCCGTGCACCAGCGCTGGAAGGTAGGCCCCAGATCTTGTCAAGAAGTAAGTCGTATGGACGCTTCAAAATCAGAAAGTTAATTTGGGGATGTTTGCCTGTCCAGACAAAACTGAAAAATAGCCAATTTTTCTCTTTAAGAAATTCACTGGATAAAAAACATGGAATTACAAAGAAAACAATAAAAAGGGTTAGCACCACCATTTTAAGCAGGAATATTCTGCCAACCATTGACAAATGCAACCTTTACCGCTTCCATCTAAAAAATAAAAATTTGTGAATCAGCCCACAGAAATAAAACATACTGTTGCAGAGGATGTCTGAAAAAGAATTTCTAACATTTCAGAAAACTAAAAAGACAACAAGTCTGAATGCTTTCTCTGCATCTAACAGAGTGACGTCTCCTAGCACATTTTGTGTATGAAAAAATCTATATCTTTCGCCAGGTGGTATATATATATATATATAAACTGCGACATTTTGTGCGGGTAAAAGCACATAGTGGTCCTTATGGATGAGTAAGAGAACAGTCATGGTTATGCAATTGTTTATTGTTGGAAATGGCCCCTTTTGCAGGGTGCCCCCCCAAACCTTTTGCCTTCCTCCTCCCCTTGTTTTGCTGAATTCGTTTTGTTGGCTTTAGGACTCTGGGCACTTTACCACTGCTAACTAGTGCTAATGTGCATATTCTCTGTAGTTTAAACATGGTAACACTGGCTTATCCACAATTGGCAAAAGTGCACTGTATGTGCCCAGGGCCTGTAAATTAAATGCAACTAGAGGGCCTGCAGCACAACTAGGAAGAAAGTCACCCAGGCTCTTGTCACCAGATGACTTGGCTACGGCAACTCACTCTACTCCAGAACCACAAAACAGCTCCTAAACAGCATCCAGACCATCCATAACACAGCAGTAAGACTCATCCTCGACCTCCCCAAAAGAAACAACATCTCTCCTCACCTCAGGGCTCTCCACTGGCTCCCCAACCAGGAAAGATGCCTCTTCAAACTCCTCACACACGCCTACAATGCCCTCCACAAAACCAGATCCACCTACATCAACAGCCACCTGATGTTCCAGCAACCAGCCAGAGAGCTCCACTCCTTCACCCTCGCCCTGGCCCACATCTGCCGCATCCGTCGAAGCTGCTGTGGAGGTCGCTTCTCCTACGTTGCTGCGAAGCCCTAGAACGACCTCCCCCTTCACCTTCACACCTCCTCATCACTGGAAGACTTTAGGAAGAAGCTCAAGACGTGGCTCTTCGACCATCATGGTCATTCGACAGAGGCTTGCAGAACCCCAGTGCCAGGAGACCCCCTGGGGTGACAAGTTGCTCTTTACAAGACCCTCTGATAGATTGATTGTGCCACCCACTCAGTAGCCCTTTAAACATGTCTCAGGCCTGCCATTGCAGAGCCTGTGTGTGCAGCTTTAAACTGCCTTTTCCACCTGGCAAGTTAGCCAATTTGCCAGGCCCAAACCTTACTTTTGATTACATGTATATCGCCCCTAAGGTAGGCCCTAGGTAGCCCCATGGGCAGGGTGCAGTGTATTTTAAAGCACAGATTAATTCAGTTCTTTAACTACTTCAAGGACTATCTCTCCCACAGTTTAACATGGGGATAGCCTTAAAACATCTATTAAGTTTAATTTCTCATTGGGAGCAGACAGAAAATTGGAGTCTGTTGTCTCTGGACACACAATTTATAAACACATTTTAGTAAAGTAATTTTTTTAAATTGCAGGTCTGCGAATGCCACTTTTAGAAAGTTGGTATTTTCTTACTTTAACTATTCTGTGCCTCTGTCTGTCCCTGAATACACGTCTGGGTTAGGGGGACAGCTGGACTTTGTGCATTCCCTCTAGTCAGTCACACAAAGGGAGCTTAGGTGTGACATTTGCATCCTGATGGCCCATCACCTGGCTGATCGTCCTTCCTGAGGTAGATTGGGAGAGAGGAGCTGACACTTGCACCTGAATAGGGATGTGCCTGTCCCCACACAAAGAGCTGCATACCCCCTGTAGTGTGTCTGGAGCCAGGGCAGGAAAGGCAGAGACCTTGTGATCTTCCAAAGCCTCTTTGATGCCTCACCCACTTGAAAGGTACATGTTGGCATAAGTACTGGACCCCTGGCAATCCGACATGGGTCCCGGGCTCACTGTTCCACTGGATTCAAGCTATCCTGGCTGAAGAGGGGTGAAACCCCGAAACCGGTCCTAGGATGCTTGTTTCTGGTCCAGGGAGGAACTGGCTTGGCAGTTCAGGCTGGATTGTTCCCATGAGGCACAGGGCCAACACTGATTTGCATATGGCCAGGTCTAAACTGGGGTGACATGGTGAGCAAAAGAATGATGGATTTAACCCAGATCTCTTGACTGGGGGTGAATGTTTTGATTGGTTCTGCATTCCCTCCATCAATTGTGTGTCTAAAGCTCCATCGAAGGCACAGATCAGCATCTCCGCGCGCCTCCATCACAGATCGACGACGACGCGGCAGCTCCTCGACTTCTTGCCTCAATGCCTTTCCGTCCAAGGTACTTTATTAGTGGAACATGTATAGGTCTTTTAGCCGACCTGCCATCGATTGCAGTTGGCCTGAACTTTGGATTTGCACCAGTCGTGAGCTACGTCAAGTAACCCTTTGACCACTAGTGACTTCTAAGCACTATTTTCACATGTAATCTTTAAAAATTCATATCTCCACTTCTACTAATGTGATTTTTGTTGTTTCTGTCTTATTGTACTCAGATGAATATTCTATATTTGTCTAGACTGATGTGGAGTCTTTTTGTGGTGTTTTCATTGAGTTAGTATAGTTGAAATATGTGCACAAATACTTTAGATACTGCCTCTTAAGTTAAGCCTGACTGCTTTGTGCCACGCTACCAGATGGTGAGCACAGGTTAAAAAGGGTGTGTATATGACTTACCCCGACTAGAGTGGTGGTCCCTACTTGGACAGGGTGCATACCTGTGCCAACGAGTGACCCCATTTCTAACATTTATAATTTCAGGAAGAATTTATAGTCAATGTTCAAAAATATGATGGGGTGGCATGAACTAGGGGCCACATGTACAAAGCTTATAGTTTATGATTACCAAATCGTGAATTTTTGCGATTTGATATTTGGTAACTGCAAACACCAATGTACAATGTCTTTCACACATTTTGGGATTCCCAGTGGGTTGAAAATAGCCCTACCTCATGAATAATAATGAGGTAGGTCTCTGTTTGCGACCCATTGGGAATCACTAAAATCATAGAGATAGTGACCAGCTGGTGCAGCAGACCAACATGTCTTTTAAATAAAGCAATCTTTTTTGTAAATGCAGACCATTTTTCTTAAAGAAACCAGGATATTTTTTTTTTTTTTTTTTTAAATAAAACGTTTTCTTTTCATTTTTTAAGAGTAGGCAGTGTTGGGTGGACCTGCTCTCATTTTATTTTTACGAACATTCACAAAGGGGAAGAGGTCACTTGCGAACCCATTCCCATTTGCGAATGGGTTATCACCTTCTTGAAGTAGGCAGTAAAAAAAAGTGAATGATTTGTGACCCAATTTTGGGTGCAAAACATTCACACATTCCACTGCGTTTTGGTATTAGGAATGGATACCCTAAACACTCCCCTTCCTAATACCGAGTCGTGAACCCAATTTGCGATTCAGTATTAGGTCACGGAATCACAAATAGGCTTTGTACATGTGAAAAGCCTTTTTGCATTCACGAACGGACCGATTCTGCGAATCAGCTCATTTGCAACTACAAAAAGCCTTTGTACATGTGGCCCTAGGTTTGGGTTGCAGTGAATGACAGTGTAATATTTCTGCCAGCCAGTATGCTGTTATATAGTTTGCTGAGATGTGATATCATCCCAGTAGAAAACATTTAATAGCTTCTTGTTCACATCCATCTTTCTCTGGTACTTTTTCGTTGGAGAGTTGGCGTATGGCTAACTCTACTTCAGCTACAATGGGAGCTTGCATGAGTTAATAACAGGTGTCATCTGACAGAACAGGAAGTAGTAGAATATTTACAAAAATTGGTCATTGTCACCTTTAGCAAAATATAGGCGGGCTGAAAAATAGAATGGTAATGTTGCAGGAATATATAGATACATAAGTAACATGAAGGTATATATGTATAAGGAAGGTAAAATATCAAGATTTAGGTTGTATTTAACAAACTCAGACATTCAAGTGTTGCTGTATTTCAAGGTAATTTATTTGTGTTAATTCTTTTTTTGTTGTTTTGTTCTTTGTTTTCTTTCAATAATTCTGTAGTGAAGCAATTGTAGATAAATAGTTATGATAACATTTACATATTTTGATAGATAAATAAATAGGGAAGCATAAGCATCTAATCAAATAATTTATATGAAAACTATGCAGTGACCTGTCTACATGTTACGCGTAGACTAATATAACAATAAGTAATATATACATTTGTTAAGCAGTCCTAAAGAGTATCTATATATTTATAAACATATAATCAGATCAAATGCTTATCTACATAGGGATATGCTGCACATTTATGTTTGAATAATGTGGTCATGTAGGAAGTGCCAACTCTTGAGTAGTCTTCTTCAGAGAAGATAATTATCTATGAATCTCATGCTTGAGGGTAATGAGTCCCATAATTTGGCTGTTTGAACAGCGGAGGATGTGCCACCTATGTTTTTTGTCTTGCATGGTAGGATTTTGAGGCAAGGTGCCAATCGGGAGCAGAGGCTCCTTTGTTAAATGGATTTGGTGATTTTACTCCTGATGAAGAGTGGCTCTGTTCCATGTATTGTTTTGTGGGTGATACAAAGCAGCTTGAATGTGGATCTTCTGGCAACCGGTAACCAATGTAGGGCCCTCATGACAGGGAAGATGTGGGCTTGTGGCTTTACATGTAGGAGTAGTCTGGCAGCAGAGTTCTGAATCCGGTGCAGTCCTTTTCACAGTTGATAAAGATGATCTGTGGTACAGGCCATTGGCGTGATCAAGTTTAGAAAGTACAAGAGAGATAGTATCCTGAACCTTGCAGAGTTTTCATAGTAATGAAGTTTGTTCTTGCTGATTTGTTCACTTGGGCATTCATTGATAGCCTGGAGTCCATGGTAATTCCATGGTTTCTTACTTCCTTAGATACTTTAGGAGGAATTCCCAGCTCATTAGGCCAGGCGGCGAGTGGGACATAATTTTTCCAATCACCACGTCAGTATTTCCATTTTTAGAAGATATCGGTTTGAGATGGCTCCATGTCATTCACTGAGCAACGGCTCCGAAACAACTGAAAATTTGAGACTTTCCAATGTCTTTGGGGTTTTCCAGTTTAAGGAGTATTTGTGTGTCAACTGCATCATTATAGCATGTGAGGTGAAATTCATTGATCATTGCAGGTAATGACTTCATGTAGATGTTGAAAAGCCCAGGTGAGATGATAGAGTCTGAAGGGACTCCTGCTTTTATGAAGTACGGTTTGGATGAGAAAGGTGGAGAATGGATGACATTTGTTCTGTTTTGAAGGTAGGCTGTGTTCCAGTTGAGAGCAGTCCCTTCTATGCCAGCTTCGTAGAGTCTTTGTACTAGAGTATCATGGTCAATGTGTCAAAGACAGCTGGTAAGACCAAGGGAAGTACCGCTGCAACCCTATTCCTGACTAATGTGCTCTTAATGTCATCCCAGATATCGATGAGGCAGATTCTGTGCCTCTTCGCGAAATCCTGTTTGGAAGTCTGAAAGTATGGAGTTATCTTCAATGTATTATGACATCTGTGCAAATGCTGCTCTTTCTATCAGTTTGCTCAGAAAGGGTCCATTTGTAATCAGTCTGTAGTTGTTGGGGTCATGCAGGTCCAGGTTTGTTTCCTTTAATAATGGGTATATGTATGCCTTTTTTAGGTCTTCTGAAAAGATTCCCATGGCTAAAGAATTATTGATGATTCTTCTTACTGGTGGGGCAGCAGAAGTAGTTAGAAGAATGTTCTTAAAAGTTTGTGGTGGACAGAGGTCAGAAGTGCTGCCGGCAGGCATGCTTGCTTTAACCAGATCCATAAATTCCCTTTGTGATTTTTTTGGGGGGGAAGGCAGAGGCTGGGTTAGCCTACTCTTGGAGGGGATTTTTGAAAAGGGGTTGGCACTGGTTGTTTTCATTTCTTTAAATAGGAGTCCAACGCGTCTGCTTTGGCTGTTGAATGATTTGCCAGTTTATACTTGAATTCTTGAGGAATGGGATGAGTTCTTCTATGAATTTTGGTTTACGAAATGCGGTGAAATTTTATAAAATTCTATATTTGCACATTTTGCATTTTGAATACTGCCTGAATAGTATTTTTTTTTGTATTTTTGATTGTTGACTATTAAGTTTCTATAGGTGAAGTTTGTCTTGGCTGCTGTTTGTGTTGAGCCAAGTGCATTTCTAATTTGCTGTTTTATCTCTTTTAGTTCTGTATTTCTCCACGGTGCCTGGTTTGTTTTGTCCTGTTTTGCTGTTCTGAGTCATATTAGGATATCAAAAGCTTCCTGTAGCCACTCATATAGTTTTTTTAACTGAATTTATTGTGTCTAGATCTGTATTAGATGTCAGTTGTGTTTTTAAGTGTTCATAATTGAGTTTGTTCCATGGTCAGTAGGTGGAAGACTGTAAGGTGATTTTAGGTGTGTTGCTTTGTGGTATTTTATGTTGGAAAGCTAGCAAATGGTTGTCTGGACATGTGACTGGAGTAATCGTTTGAAAGGTAATTAGTTTGGGATTTGCAAAAAAGGACATTTAGGTGTTCTGATAGAATGCCTAGGAAGTGGTATTGTAAGGAAACTTGGCTGCACGAGGCCTTGCTTGGTCTGCATGTGAAATGGATGCTTGCGGTGTTACTGACTGCGTGCCGCTTCTCGCTCGCACCTGACTTGCTTGCTTTTAAATGAGGCGCTTGAGGTGTGAGCCATTGTTCGTGGGAGCCCGACTCATTCCATCATCCATTGTCCCGAGGCTGTGGGAGACACAACTCTGTGACGTTCGCCTTTCTTTGCGTACTCAACGTGCGACGTTTGACGTAGCGTAATGTATTCTGAGGCCATATTGGATCAGGAATCTTCACTTATCTTTGTGCACTCAGTCATTACGTGAAACATACTCTTGCATGCAGCTGCAACCGGTCATTATTTCTTAAAAAAATTTCTCACAGTGGGTTGCCACATTGATGCATTCACACCGTGTTGCCTTTTCAAAGCGAGTGCTCATTGAAGATTCCAGTGCTAAGGTGAGAATTGATCTGTGACCATGTTTTAGAGAGTAGACCTGTGCTTTACCGGGGCCACAATTTTAGGGGCAGTTCAGCCAACGCCGTTTTTACAAAATCCTGGCAAGCGTGGCATTAAATGGGAAGAATGGTAGAACATTTTCGAAAATTACATCACTACCATTGATGCTGTTGTTTATTCACCTACCAGGAAAACAGCTTTGTTATTCAATCATCTGGGGATTGTGGAACAGAAAGCGGGAGATTTACCAACTTTTCACATAGCGCACTGAAGCAGCCACAAAT
This sequence comes from Triturus cristatus, assembly GCF_964204655.1. Taxonomy (NCBI): domain Eukaryota; kingdom Metazoa; phylum Chordata; class Amphibia; order Caudata; family Salamandridae; genus Triturus; species Triturus cristatus. Next base: position 789,967,841 of record NC_140580.1, read on the forward strand.
GCTGTGCTGCGCTACGTGAAAAGGAGAGAGGGGGAGAGCGCCCTCTTTACTAAAATAAGGCACTCTCCTCCCCTCTCACGTGCGCCAGTGATGAAATCAGCTGCCGGGCGTCACTGAGACACCTTTGTGCCATGGTGCAATGGTGTCTCCGTGAGTCTAGCATTGGTTTTTTACTGGAAGGGTATCCTTCCAGTGCAAAATACAATGCTGAGACTCACTTCAAACCTTTTCCCTCTTTGTATGCTTGCTGTACAGTGCAGCACACATGCAAAGGCAGAAAAGGAAGGAAAAATGAAAGCATTTCTCCTTCCTTGCGCCTACTTGAAAAGGGCGCAGTTTTCTCAGGCTAAACCCAACCTACTTTACTTAGTAAATTGGATTTAGCATGCAAAACCTTGGGTGGTTGCATGGGAACGCCTCTGCTTTGCGTTACTTTTCCGTTATTTCCAGCACTAAACAAGTTAAGCACTGGAAAGTAAATTGGAAAAAAAAGATTTTGCACAAAATCTTAGTAAATCTCCCTCAAAGTGTTTGATAATGTCCATGTAGTCCCTGCTCCTAGAGGAGAGGGGGCATCCTGGAATGCGTATTTGGAGGCCAAAGAGAGGAGACGCAAACAGTATTCAGAGGAGCTAAGTGTCCTTCTGGAAAGACACAATTTCTTTAAGTGCAAGCAGTCGTGTGAAGAGACTTTGTAGGAATACATTGCTACATTCAGGGCCATATTCACAAGGAGGTATCGCTGAATTAACGGCACTTTATCGCAGCCAAAGTCGTGATAAATTTACCTCCCCATTCACAAGCTAGTGCTAACAGCCCACAGCACCAGTTTACCCACGATAGCAGCCGCAAAAAACATCACCACAGAGGATCCCTGCAACTATCTCTAATGAGATGCAGAGTGGGCGTTCCCGTGCCAAAAGCTGCGACCACACCACTCCTCACCATTCTCAACAACCAGACAGATTGACGATAAAAACATGAAACAGGCGATAAGGCACGTTAGCACCGGGAAATCTACACCTGCTCTGACCTGGTGTTAAGTCGGATGGCAGCCAGCACCACAAAAGGGAGACCAGCCCAGGGCCACATTGGAAGGGCAACAGATGTCAAGGAGCAACTCATCATGCGGCCCAGACACCCAAGAGGGCCACAACACCCACCGACACCACCCCACACCCAGAACATCCCCCCCGCAGACAACCACAGAGGCAGCGCAGACAAAGACAGCGGACCTCCAGGAAACGCACCAGCCTCACAGACCCAACATCTGATAATGTCACCGTCCACTACAGGCTGAAAGGGACAACCATCCTATGCATTCTGACCATCATCGCCTAACAGGCCTACTGCACCAACATAGCGGACAACCAACATCCCACCCCATACCAAGCTGCTGGATGGGCTGCACCTGTTGACCCCTGGCACCCCCCCAAACAACACCCGCCAGAGTCTGAGGAGTCCCACAGCCAGCCACATCCAAGTCCCCCACACCTGTCCTGGACAGCACCATCACCCTGGTACCCCAATCCCCATATGTCCAACACAATTCGCAGGATCCGCTGGAGCCCAAGCAAGGACCATATGCCATAGCAGGATGCACACACGTGTTTGGGGCAATCCATAGCACACATATCCCACCTGTGCCCCCTTGTGACACAGCACACAATCACCGCAACAGGAAGCACACGTCTCACATCAATGTGCAGGCAACAACAGAAAACCGTGGAACCTCCAACAATCTTGTCTGCAAATACACAGCCAGTGTGCATGAGTCCTCCATCCTCTGACAGTCCATCAGCAACCAGCATACCCAGGATGGAAACAAGGGAAATGCACAGCCCCTTGGCAAGTTTCAAATGGACACCCTACTCACCTCATCTCCACAACCATGCAACTCACAACCCTGGCAATGCACACGTCACAAAATCACTACCAACATGCACAACAACATGACCACCCACCAGACACGACAGAACAACTCACAATGGTTACCTGGCCAAGCCGTGAACATGAGCCATCAACGGCATGGCACCACAGCCACACAACATCCGAATGTGGGGAGAGGTGGTAACCAGGCATGTGTGAAGGATGCAGTAGACCCATGATTGGGAAAGCACACAATGCCAAGAGTGGCGGAGATGTGCTTGACAGACCGCAGTATGCAGAACACACCCATATCCATGGCGGCACACACCTCCGGGGTATGGAGTCCAGTGGATGCAACCATTTCACCCCTGCCAATGGGGGAACTTGCGGAAATGTTGCCTGTTATGCCCCCCCCAAGCGTGACCGGAGTGGGATGGCCTGGCGTACACCACGCCAGCGTTAGGGTTTGAATATAAAGCATGTAGCCCTGGGCGTAGTCCTCTTGCGGAAAGCACAACATCTCTGCCAGGGCGGCGCCTCTCACCCCGCCACGAGGCTGAGGCCGACCTCGTGAGCAGAGTTGCCTGCGATGCCGTGCGCCTTCCTGAACCCGGTACGCAGGACCACAAACCCGTCAGGGCCGCCCCTGCGCAGCCAGGCCACACTGATCACCTGCCGACACCGGCGTGTGTCAAGGAGGACCCACCACGTGTTGGCACAAGCTCCATGCCCGAGGGCCGCGACCTTGGCAGCCTCCATCATGGCGTCCACGACACAGGCCCGCTCAACTCCTTACTCTACTGCCGCCTTCGGACTACTGTTCGGCCCAGTTAGTCACATGTGCGAAAATGCGTCCAGATTCATGTATGGCAGTGACCTCAATTCCGGGCCAGTGGCCACAGCACCAGACTCACCCCGATCAGTGAGGCATAGTTCCATATGGGCTATTTGCGACACGTGGTGCCACTAACCGTGTCCAGCGCCAGCCTGCTACACGTGGTGCCACTGAGTCTATGGACCAGGGGGCAGTTTTCATCCTCATGTAGTTGATACCGAATTGGTGATGGCAACGAGGCTGTCACATTCCACTCCTCCATTTGCTGCTTACAGATAAAATCGAACCTTTTGGCGTCATGCCCTGGAGGACACCTTCCACTGTCCCCCGAAACCCTCCGCAACATACACCTCGGACATTGATGGTGACCCGCTCAGTTCACATGGCTCTTCTGACTGCACCGCAAGTCACCGTCCCGTGGCTGGGTGCCTGTGCCGGCCGCTGTGCATCCGGGGCCACTAACTCTGTACTAGTCACGCCCGGGAGCACTTCTTCTGAGAAATTGGATGGCCCCTGAAAGTTGGCCTTGGGGTCATCAATGCCATTTCTCTGTGGCCCTGCACTGTACGCAGCCTCTGAGCCCAAGAGTGTCCCAGCAGGGCTCACACACCAACTCGAGTCCTGACCGGCCCGGACGTGGCATCACTGCAGGAGACACACGCCACCACCGCAAGGTCCACCTCCAACAGCCATCTGCCACAGTTGACATGGTGGTCCTGACAGACTTACGGAATTGCTCAGACCTGTCATGGATGCCATCATGGGCCTGATACCCTGCTCAGCAATCCAGGTGCCAAAGACTCAGTGCACCGCAAGCCATTGACCGTTACTGATTGACATTTGTGCTGTGGAGATGTTGCGCAGTAATGTCACCTCATGCAGTGGGGAAGAGCTGGGACTATGATGAGGAAGATGTGTCAAGTGTGCAGACGGGAGATGGCACAGACAATGGGAGGGCAGGAGGCAACATCCCCAAGGCAAGAATGCAGACTGGAGGTGGGATTCGAGCCACACACCCGGAACCATTACTGGGTAATGCGCTGTGGACTGCGCACACAACTGTCACCTCAGACAGTGTGGGAGACCTGGGACGTTGATGAGCAAGTTGATGCAGCTGTAACACACCCCTCTGCATCTGCATCAGGACTAACACTAAGGGACACAATCCTAGCATTTCCTTCACATGAGCGCGCTCATCTCTAGTGCCCCTACCTCAGTGCACTGCAACTCACGGAACCTCCTGACTGAGTTTCGGGTGACCTCTGTCCTTACTCCAGCTACCTCCATGTTGCTGTGCAGTTGACTCTGTTATGCATGTGTTTGCTGTTTCCGTTGCACTGGTGTCCACTGTTCAAGTGGTTGCCAGCACCAGGCATTCTGTGTGGGCTGGCTTACACTCACCCCACACACATCCAGCACAGGCGTCACTGCACATGAGGCCCTGCCAATAAAGGGGCCGGGGGCACGTGCCCGTAGCTAGTTCAACATAATATCTGCGTGTGTTCCTGTGGTCTTGTTGTATGCATGAGGGCCCTGGGCCCAACGATATTACATTGTGCTGTGTACATCGGATGCAGACCTGTCACTGCAGGCAGCGGGTTGTAGCTTGGACATGTAGCTTTGTCGTCACCCACTCAATTTGTAAGGGGAGTGTCCAGGGCCCTCGTACGCAGAGCCAACATGGGTGTGTGTCTGCTATTTGAGCGTCCCTGCCTGTGGTTCTGTACTGTGAATGTGCATCTGAATGTGTCTCTATGGCAGTGTGGGTCTCCTTAGAGGGGTGTTGGTGGCCCCTGAAGGGTGATAGACACCTATGTATGTGTCCTGGTTCACATTCCATGGGTTCAGCCCCCACCCACACCTGTTTGGCCACCTCCTTTTGGCGTGCAGGAACATGGCATTGGGGTGCGATGTGTGGGTGGGCGAAGTGTCGTGAGCCAGCTGTGCTTGGGAGTGCTTCCTGCTGTGTGGTCTGTTACAGGCTGGGTGTTCTCCTCTGAGTAGCTTGGCTGTCCGGGTCCTGGTGGGGGGTTGCGTGGGATATCCATGTGCTGTTGTAGTGCGTTGGTGTCGACAGTGTGGTGGTCCTCTCCGGCATCACTGATGTGTTGTATTCTGTGCTCGGCTGAATGTGTTGTGTGCCCCTCTGCGATGTGAAGGGTAGGTGTATATTGACTTTGTGTTGACATATATATTGGCGTATTGTGCAGGTTTGCATGCAGACTGTATATCAATGGACATTGTGACTGTTTGGGGCGTGCAGGGATCTTCTGCGGGACAGTGTACATTTGGTTTACATGACGGATGTGAGGTCGTATGCGTACATTTCCATTTCACAGTTTCCGGCTCCGTCAAATGTTGTAGGCATGTTTCTGTGCATGTGCGGAGCCAGTTCTGTCCTCTGTTCTGCAGTGTCAGCTATGCGCGTTGTTCCTTGTTGTTGTCAATGTGGGTGTGCTGTTCGTGCTATGTGTGTGTGCTGCAGTGTGCCAAGGGGATCTGGGCCATGGACCTGGGTGATTGTGGGTGTGCAGTGTGCTACACCTCGTTGTGCATGTGTGCCACTGTGCCCACTCCCCCGTCCCCCAGTCCCTGTTGATGTTGTGTCAGGTCCTCTCGAGCTGTGTCTGTACTCCCTACTCCTTGCACCGTCTCCACACTGATGACTGTGGCCTGGGTTTCCTTCAGCTCCTCCGGTGGAGCTGGACTGCCACCTCCTGTCGCCGTTGCTGCCTTTCTGTTGGCAGCGGATTTGTGCCTGGTTTAGGTAGTCATGTCGGAGCCTATTGGCCTCCTGGAATGGCCTCCTGGGCACTCCGACTGCAATTCAGGTGGTCTAGTAGTGGGTCAGTTGCTGGTATGGTTCTGTCACCTCCGTGACGCTGGTCTTGTTTTCCTGCGGTCTGCACCCCATCTTCCTCTCCCTCTTCTCCTTGGCCTTCCCCGACCCCGTTGTACCTTGCTGGTAGTCTGTGGGGGTTGTGGGGTTCAGGTTGGCCCCTGCACTGTGTCAGGGTGCATCCATGTTGCTACGCACTTTGGATTGTTTTTGGTGTATTTTTCTGGGGTTTTTATGGTGCATTGTTCCGCCAGACGCATGGGATTTGCAGGTCTGTGGCTGGTTTTCGCTACTTTTTGTGCCTGGGTTGGCCTCATCGCATGTTTTTTGGCGTTCGCGTATCGCATTTCTGCGGCATGGCGTTGATTTTGATACAGACATTTGACGCGTTATCTGGTGACTATTGCATGCTACCACCTTGTTGTGAATCCCACGGGGTTATTTTCCCACGATGGGCTGCGATATTGAAAGTTGCGTTACGCTACTCTTGCGGTAGTTATTACACGTTTTTGTGAATATACCCCTGAGCGTTTTAGCGTCTAAATACAAGTTTGAAAGTAATGTTGACATATACATAAGAGACCAATTTGTGTTCAATTGTTATTTGAAAAAGGTGCAGCAAAGACTATAAACGTGTAGGAATCCGACTCTTTTAGAAATTATCAATATCGTAGAGAGATCTTTTTTGACAACGCAGGTTATGTTAAATCATGGAAGCAAACAGGGTAGTAACCAAAGGAGTCAATCGCTGGTTAATTGCGTATCTGAAGATTCTTTGATTAGCACTGTCAATAGAGGCAGCAAATTCAGTAAGAGAATCCGTTCTTGTTATAGGTGTGGTTCTAGGAACCACATCGGAAATCATCCCATGTGTACCGCTATTGGTAAGAGGTGTAATTGCTACAGAAAAATGCAACATTGTCAGTGGGTTTCCAAGAGTTTTGGTTCTACATCTGATAAAGTAAAAATTAGTAATGTGAACTGAGTAACGATTCAGCAGAAGCCCAAGAGTGTGTCAATAGATTTTCAATTCTGCTTCTAACTATAGACACGCCCGACTCTCAAGTGCACAAAAGAGTTAACAATGGATAGTGAGATACTTACAGTTATGGTGGACTCTGTCATGCCTGTTACCACTCTAGCAGATTCCACATTTTTCAAACTTTGACCTATGGGTACGACTGTCATTCCACCTGATATCAATCCCAAGGCATTTGGGGATCAGGATGTGGAATTGGTGGGCTATTTCTGATCCTCAGTTGAGTGTTTGGGTATAGAGATTTTCACCAAGGTCTATTTGGCTATTATGGGTGGGGCATTATTGGTTGGATGGATTTGGCAAGACTGGGCATTTATTTCTGTCCTAGGCATGAAGTACCTATCGTCTTGGGCCAAGTACTAATTTTGTCTGTGGACATTAATAATAATGTGATGCAGTCTTTGGTTGTCCCATTTTCAAGTGTTTTTAGCAATACCATTGGTACAGTGAAAGGTTTTGAGGATGTTATTAAACTTAAGAAGAATGGTGTGTCAATCAAATTCAAGGTGCGACCTGTACCCATGAGCATAAGGGAGAATTTGAAGAAACGTCTGGAGAAACTCACTTCTGAGGGGGCAATCACCTCTACGGATTCCTCAGAGTGGGTATTTCTGGTTGTTCTCACGTAGGAACGGTCTGGCGACTTGAGGTTATGTGTTGACTTTAGATCACTTAACCAAAACATACTTGTAGATTCACCCCCTCCCCCCCACCACGCATACATGAAATGATTGCTAATATTGGTGATGCTAGGTTTTTCTCCACTATTAACCTTCATTCAGCATACCACCAGATTGGTCACAGTCCAGATTCCCAACCATTGACTACTTTCGTAACACCATATGAGGCTTAGAAATATCTCAGACTGCCGTTCTGCTTTGCATCAGAAGCAAGTGTCTTCCAGAAAATGAAGGGCACACTTTTTAGTAATGAGACACAGGTTCAAGCCTTCCAGGATGACTTATTGTTTTTTACTAAAACTGCTGAAGAGCATATGGTCATTCTGGACATTTGGGAAAGAACTTACAGTTCTAGAGCTATGAAGTTACTTGTTAGGTTACAGGATTTTGAGTTGTTTTAATTTGCATTATAGGTACTGCATTATTTCGTAATACTCATATTGTTTATTAGTTAAGCTAATGTTTGTCTTTCTGGATGTTTTTTGCTTTTAGTATTGTTTTTTTAGTTCTTCTTTTTTGTTGATATTTTGCCCAATCTTCTTCTCAACTTCCTTTGTGTATGGAAGAGGAGTGATGTAGTGTGGGGTTGAGTTTTCATTTATGTAGTTGAATGTTATTGTTGTTACAACTTTATGTACCCCCCATGTCATGTGTATTCATTGGAACACTGAGCAGGTTCTGAGAGCTGTTGGTTGAGTGCTTGCCCTGCAGTCCTCTGATCTGTCTAGATGGCTCCGCTGTTGCTGGCTCTTTTTATTGGAACTGAAACAAGGACCTGTTTCTATCTGGCTGGGGTCGCATCTGGATCATTTCTCTACTACATCTACCCACTACAATGGTGTTTCTTAACCAGGCCTCATATCTCAACGTGATACCAGAAGTAGTCTCCATATTTACAAGCCCCTATCGCTACAACTATGTCACTTTTTTGGACATTGTGTTGGCGATAGTGGTCTCGCTTTATTCACAAGGTGGCGTTATGCCACTTAACATGGCTTAATGCCGCATTGTGAACAAGGTACCCTTTCACGCTTCACTTAGCGAGAAAGGAGTGGGCAAGGGGTGTTGCAGTGGGCGTTCCGCCGCAACACCCAATGATATTGACCGCCAAGGGTGGCGTAAATACTGGGCAGCGCCAAAATTAAGACCAGGGAAAACCTGGTCCTTAGATTGGCGAAATGAGGAGGAACGCTTTATTTCTCCTAATTTTTGCTGTTTCTATGTGTGCTGATTTTAATGCATTATTGAACTTCAACTATACCTTTTAAATTAAGTATGTTTTATTGACTTTTATGGCCTTGGCCGAATTAAGCTTTGTCTGTCATAAGACAATGAGAAAGATGAAAGACACATGCCAGTTTTTCTCTCTTCCAAAAAGGTCAACATTTCCTTCTGGGGTTCAACAAATGTACAGACCGCAGAAATCCTGGACTGCACAGCACTCTTAATGCCAGCTTTTGCTTCAGAGTCCAACATTTCATTACCCACCTTACTGACATACAAAATGAGGAATTCATATTACCACTCAAGGCCAAAAAAAAATGCTAAATCATTATACATCTAGGCTGTATTCCTGCACCGAGACACCGCATCCCACAGGTTGAGACTTTTATATTGCATTCGCTTGCTGACCATGCTCTTTGTGAGTCTGGAGTACACCCGGTTCTTTCTACTATTGTATTATGCTGCATAATATCTCATTTCCTTCCCCCGTTCCATAATTAATTGCTGGCATCACGCTTGAGGAGTGGGAGAATATTGTATATTTAGGGCACTGCACCTGTTTGCTTGCCAGGCAGCCATTACACCCACAATGGCGCCGTAGCATATCTAAAAGGAGCCTCGCGTGTTCAGGCGGCGAGCCATGGCCAGGAGTGTAGCGTGTGCTCTGTTTCTGCGCAGCTCTGTGTACCGGGTGGTGCCGCTTTGGCTGCCGTTTATACTGCCTGCGTCCTTCATTGGAATAGGACTTCACTGGTTTTATTTCTAAATAAGCAAAAACAAAAGGTAATTCATGGGTTAGAGCAAAGTGACAAAGGGAAGGATAAAAGAGTGTCTAAAAACAATATTGTACACAGGCTGATTGTACCTTTGAAGTGGACATTACGAGCAACTAAATAGCCTCCACTTTTTAATGTTATTTGGTTAGCAGTCTTAAGTTTCAGGCCCGGCTGTAGAGTCTGCGTTTAGGCAGTGGAGTCGGGCAGTGTGCATTAGCCCAATGTTTGCTTTCTAGTGGGGCGTGTCCTGTACCTTTTAGATAAACCATTCCAGTCTGGCTCCACCACCATTTCCATCTACAGGTGATGTCCCAAAATGTAACGGTCCTTTCCGTGCCCTGATATGTTGTCATCTATACTTAAACCCTGATTTATACTGGAGCTAACAGAAAATGGAACAAAAACATGGAACAGAACATGGAATAAAAACACAGAGGGATGAAGACAGCTGAAGCCTGGCCATGTGGCCAACTCCTGCTGTTCTTGAGTAAAATAAAGCCCATGCATATAAAATGGCACAAGTTGGATGACTGAAGGTCACGTTCTGTGCCCAAGCCTCATTGTTAAAGGCCAAATGTTGTACGCAGCGGGTTGGTCGCCTGCTATGGGTCGCAGTGGCGGCTGGTGACATTTGAAAGTGGTGTGGTGTAAAAGTTGCGGCTGAGTGCACTGTAGCGAGCACTCTCGTAGGAAGTCTGACTGGCATAAGAGGGGTTCGGGTTTCTCCCCCCGAGAAAAGTTTGAAAAAAGAGTGGGCAAATGGTCCATTGTCAAGCAAATGCTAGAAAGCAGGAAGGTTAATAAAGCAGTAGTGAAAGTGTAGTTATGGCATCAATAAAGAGATTTCATATGAGGCAGCTGCTTATTCAGTATAACTACAGAACTTCATAACAAACTTTAAGATAACAATGCTGAGTACCTGATATAATTTCTTAATTTTCAGAGGTAGAGCAGCATTCATTCTGTTTCTCTGCTTCACAGGACCAACTTTTGCTCAGATCTGTTCTCTGATTCGGGCCTGTCAGTGTCTGTCTAGTAGTGCTGACTGACGGTTACACGCACAGGTCGTGCTGGGGCAGATTTACTGTGGGGCTGGATAATGAGCGGAGTGTTTAGAATAAGGCAAACATGAAACCAGCAAGCTTTTGCAATGCAATCAGTCTCGTCTTTGGGACCTTAAATGTATTTAGCTATGCAGCACATTAGCCTGGGTGCTGAAACATCTACTGTTCTTTAACATGGAGGGAAATTAAGCACCAAACTGCGTGACGTGCCAGGTATGGAAACACATGGAGAGAAATATTGCCTTTCAGCGTGAAATGGTATAGTCCAAAGCTCTGTTTTTAATATAAAATCAGGGCCTTCGGTAGTCATATCACTGAAAATACAAGATTTGAAAAAAATATTATTGTCTACGGGTGCTCGTGGAGGGCAATTTCTATGGACTGGTATCTAGAGAATGCTAAAGTGATTCTGGTATTTTACTGACCTCTGCTGGTACTTTTCTATCAAGAAAGTTAAATGGAGGCAGTTGCCAGAAAAATAGAAAAAAGTCCATCAGCAGAAAGCAATTCTGGTATTTTACCGACCTCTGCTGGTCGTTTTATATCAAGACAGTTAAATAAAGGCAGGCGAAAAGAAAAAAAGTCCCTAAGCGGACAAGTCCTAGGGATGATCTCCAGAGCCCACAAAGTACATACACATATAATTATATACTAAAGTATATACAAGAGGTCTTGAATGCTCAACCTAAAAACTTCTACAAATCTGACTCTCTAAAGACCTTAATATGTTTATTCTGGCATTCCCGTGCGAGAATGGCCACTCATGCCCACATTTTAAATCACCAGTGAAAAATCACAGCATAGGAATTCTATAAACCTCTGAACCGCAAAGCGCTACCAACCAAAGCATTGCCTGCAAAGCACATGATATGAGAGCGCAGTAGACACTGGACACATGACTATTTCAGGGGACAACCAACATAAATTCCATAGAAAGAAAGACATCTACCAGGGCTGTCCTTTGCCTGTGTTTCTGGTCCGGTGGTATAGAGACGGACGGAAGACGTGCAGACTGTGCCAGGCGGCGACGTGAAGCCTGTCCATACCCTGCCACCTCATTCCACCTCGGAACAGAACCATACTCCATTAACTGCATTGTCTCAGGCTATTGCCTATATGTAGTTATTATTAGTGCTCTGCAAGAGTATTGTGCTCACGGGTAATTTAATTAGGTCTCGAGGAACGTGAAATAGGCAAATCAAATACAATAATCTTTAATTGTTCTAATCAAAATAGATCATAAAAGATAAACAATGCAAAATACACATGGTTAGAAAGTAAATAAAACATATACATTAAAAGTAATTCTAAAATTGATTAAGAATAGACCCCACCCAAAAAATTGCGATTAAACAAGAACAGCAATTAAACCTTACCTAAAATGCATTTTAAGAAACAGTCAACAACAAAAAAAGTGTCAGGGTCATTAAGTTGTTGTATAAAGAGTAATGCAACCCTGTACTTGGTGAACTTGTAGTTGCGCAACAATGGCAATAAATAAGGCCTAGTATAAGAAATATAATATTTACAAAGAAAGACAAAGTGAAACAGTGTTTGAGTTGAGAGCTCTTCGCAAGGGCAGAAACATATATTGGTAAAGGAGAATTGCCCTTGAGGGAACAACCAGCGAATCTATGGTAACCTGAACCATGTTAGTATCATTCGTTCGTAAACATTCTTAACAAACAACAAATATGGTGCAATCCCAGAAGTTGTCTGAATCAAATAATATTCTCTTACAGTGGGCTTCATAACCTCTGCAGCCTCCCTAGCTGCCTGCCTGTGCTTAATGAAACAATTCTTAACCCAGAGTTTTTTTTTTTTAAGCAATTCAGGTTTTTTTAAACACATAGGCACAACCCAGGGCTGATGTTGTTTACCTAATATACTTTAACCATGGGTTATTCATCCCAAGGTCACAAGAAAGACAATCCCTAATGATTGTCCAATTAAATTCAGCTTCTTTGTTTGCCCAAATCGAGCACCACAATACTAGTGGGGGCAACATTTATGAGGTCTTGAGCGTAATCCTGGCCTAATTCCAGAAGTAAAGAGAAATGAGGTATCGATGAGAGGACCCCTCATAGAATCTATTTTCTTCCACCTGTAAAACCCAAACATCTCGGCATCCCCAGACAACCATCCCATAGGTGACAGTTGGTAAGCATCTCCTTTTAAATATTTCCAAAATCGGTGAAACAGGTTTTTGCCCGATGCAAGCAGCAAGAGAAAAAGTGGTTCCCATCACTCGTAGGAAGCGGGAAAACCTGCCATTGAGACAAGGGGACCAAGTACAAGTATCGTCAAAGTCTGAGCCTAGATATGGAAAAGAGCTCACCCTGTCCAATTTTCTCCCTCCTATGCTCAGGGTATGAGTTTTGGTATTTCTTGGATCACACACAATTATGAATGTCTTCGAAAAGTTGGTCTTCAGCTCAAGCCCCTTCATGAACTCTACAAAGCTGAATAACAACCTCTCCACGCCATTTGCCGTTCTGGCCAGAAGTACTGCATCGTCTGCGTAGAGTAAGACCGGAACGCCTTTTTTATTGACACAAGGTACGTCTGCCCCAGTGGACACCAAGGTTCTCTCCAAATCATTAATATAAAGTAAAAATAAAATGGAGGCAAGTACACAGCCTTGGCACAATCCACAATTGACTTTAAAAGAGGGAGTGCACTCAACATTCGCCCCAAATCTGACTTTTGCCGAGAGATTATGGTGCAAGATTGTAAAAGGTAGACCAAGCCCTCCTCGTGGCCCATGGACTTCAGAATATCCCAGAGCTTGGATCTATTTACACAATTGAATGCACTTGATAAATCCATAAATACAAGATGGATAGAGGTGCCCTTTGTATATTTTAATTTATCCACAAGTAGATGTAAGTTAAGGCACTGTTTGATTGTTCCTAGGACCTTCCTGAATCCATACTGCAGCTGACAAAGAATATTATTGTCTTGCAGCCAGGAAAGTAACCGATCCAAAATGACTCTACCAACAATTTTAGAGGTTGAGTCAAGTAACGATATTGGATGATAACACCTTGCGTCAAGGCATTTCCTTTTTTAGGTCTCGCTGAGACAGCGAAAGCTGTCTCTTTGAGACATTTTGTAAGTGGTCTTCAAAAGTGCTACCCACATTGTTTGCTGGCCTAAAGCTTGAGTGCACGATGGTGTGCACGTGCACAGCTGCTCCTCTGCTCCTTCCATTCCCCCCTCCCTTCTCACCCAGCCCTTTGATGCTCTGCTCGATTACTTTCACTTTCGCCGCCCTTCTCACCCAGCCCTTTGATGCTCTGCTCGATTACTTTCACTTTCGTCGCTTTGATGTTTGATCGCAAACGCGATCACTTCAGCTTGGCATAGCCTGTACTTGTTTTATCTCTCTCTTTTCTAATATCCTAACTGGATTAAGGCACCGGGACATGCTCTCTCCATTGCAGAGTTCTCATCTGACCTGATCCCCACGTAGTTTATCAAACGGGAGCAGACAAGATTGATGCGGGGGCTTTTCAGGCCTGACACCATGTGTAAAATCTGGAGACAACGGGCTCTGGGGGGCGCCCACCAGGACTTGTCACATCAGCCCTGCTCGGCTTCAGCTGCCAGTGCCCGGGGCCGGCCAGGGTCAGGCCCTCCCCGGTGTTCCACTAAGGACTGCTGCAGAGAGACAGAGTGAGCTACACGAGTCTCCAGCAGAGTTACTTATTGCAGCCCCGGCGCCCTTCACCTGCCCGGGCCTTTCTCACATAGCATCACAGCATCAAATATTCATGAAGGCCCGGCGCTGCGGCCAGGGGCCGGCTTCTGCAGGTGGCTGCCGCTTTCAGTAATTGCCCCATACCTCCCTCCACAGCGTAAAATTGTTTTCATTATGTGTCCCACATACTGAGCCAAAGCGAATGCCTCCTCGAGTGCTTTCTTTCCAAAGCTGGGTAGCACTTCACTTAAACAGGCGCTTTTTGGCTTACATACATGGGCGGGGGTGAAAAAAAAAAGCAAGAGAAAGTTCATCATTAGGAACACAAATCATTCTCTGCTCATTTGAGCCCTCAATGGTCCTTCGAAAGACTCTACTTCGGTGCAAGATCCTTACAGGTTTGAGGCTCGAAACTCTGGGACAACTTTTACCCTCTACTCTGCACACAAGCGTGTTACCTTTAGTCTTAGAAACTCCACCAACCAAACTGTTCAAACAAGCTTTCAGTTAAGACTAAAATCGATGTGCGAAAATGCAAGATTTTAGCATGAGGCTGAACTCTAAAGCTTATGTTTTCCGATTAAACTGTGAATTGTATTATAATGGAATATAAATTGCCCTCCATAACCCTAATAAGACTTCAAGGGGTATCGAACAACCAAGCATGCATGCATGTGTGTGTTAACTTGTGCTTTAATCAGGGCTTTATGTGTACCGGGTCCTGCCGGTGCTCAGCACCAGCAGTTCTAAAAGGCAGGTGCTGAGACGGGTCCCTAACGGGCTCTCCATTTCTGCCCTCACCATCAGGGTGAAAAAAAAAATCTTAACTCCGAATCAGACCAGTCTACAATGCCTTTGATGTAACTTTGAAGAAGATTTGTTGTAGGTCTTTCATAGTCTCATCAGTTCGGAAATGAAGCTTTTTTAATATTATAAACAACAAAGCAATCGTTGTTGCTTATTTATCTTGTGCAACTAATGACCATTGACAAAGCCAGTAGTCCTGGCTTGTTGTAGGTATAATGGGAGAGGATATAGCCTTATGGCTAGAGCGGTCGACCTCGAAGCTGAGGAACCGGCTTCGATTCTTGGCAGCGACGCCCAACATCCTGTGATTCTGGGCAAATCACTTAATCTCCCCGTGCCTAACAAAAGAAAATGAATGTGTCCATCTGTAACAAAACTGGTGCTCATGTAAAGCGCTCTGATACTCGGTGTCTCGGGTCTAGTTCACGCTATATAAAACTCTTTAAAAAAAATGTTACTTGCTGTATATATAGCTGGATGTAATGACAGAAACACCAACATACCAGTAAGATGGCACACTATGCTAAGCACAGGGTTTTTGTTTAGGTGTTTTTAAGCCACGCCCTTAATGAAATAGGCCACACCCCTTTGAGAGACCCCCCCCACCCTAGTTTTTTCATCCCACTTAAAGCTCTGGCTTTAATGTTACCATGCCAGGGGAATGGTATTTACCACCTGTGGCAACTACTCCACCCGCTTCCAATAAACCTTTTATGAGGATCTAAACAGACAATCTCCCCATTGAGGCACCCATAACAGTTGGCCCAGAAAAATAAGATATTTACTGTACCTGATATATAATGATGTCACTGGGAGTTAAATATATTGGGTGCTATGCGTCCAATTAGGATTATGGCCCGAGAAATGGGGCAGAACGTGGATTTTGCTGCTTCTGCACTAAAATCAGCATGTCCTGTTTTTTTTATCAAGCATTTTTGCCTCTTCTAATTTCAGCCATGTTTCACCTGCCGAAATTTACTGACATTGGAAAGGATGGAAGGCTGAGACAGTCTCTTTCTGGAGTCAAACTTGTAGCCTGCTTTGTCTCAACATTTTTCCTACAGCAAATATTCAATTCCTTGAACCATCTCGCAGAGACATTTTGGACTTTGCACCTGGCAAATTAGGACACATTGACTTTTTCTTACCTGATATGCAAAGGAGCTAGATGACGTAACTCATTTTTTTAACATTGGCAAATAGTAAACTATGAGCAGCATCTGTTCTTAGTTTGCAACTTGCAATAAAGGCGCTGGCCTCACTTTTCTCTTGTGTATTAGGGATGGTCCCACATCAGACAAAAAGTCATCTTGCCCCTGCACTCTTAGTACACCATTGCACACATGCCCCGTCATAATTTGCTCTGTTGCTTTACTTGTCATGTCAGTGACGCTCTTCCATGTTAAACTATCATTACCCCAGGTTGCATTTGGCACATTTAGAAAATACCTCTTGTTCTGAGAATCCTACAGGAAAATGAGGCATGACTCGGGAATCGTTTTTTGACTCGCCGAATTCTGCATGTTTTGCCTTGTTCCAGGCCTTTTTCAGTGATAAATTTGGACCGGCTCGGCCTGCCAGAATTTATCAATGCAATAAACACGAGGAGGGTAATTCCGATACCTGTGAAAACATGTTTGAAGTGCTATCAGAATTCAACCCTTAACTCGCAATGAGGACCTTAGACTGTGCATTCATTCAAGCACTGGCTTTGTCCCTGTGTTTGCTCTTCTCATTTATTTCATAGCCCTGTGCAAACATGAGAGGAGATGTGGACTTTTGACGCGTGGCCTGTTTGAAAATGGCGCTTGCATGACTTGATTTCAAACGAGTAGTGAGTGGGGAGTCTCTGGAAGTAGTCGTGTTTGGACAGAGCAGGCGTGGGAGGGTGTGTGTGGGGGGGGGGGGCGGGAGGGGATTACACTATTTTCAGTCAATCAGAATGACAATCCTGAGACGGTTAGTCGAAACACAACACTACAACTCACCTCGCCATATGCACAAACACATAACTTTTTTTAACCACTCTGCACGTTCTATCATTATTTTCCTAAATTTGCAGAGGATGTTTTTGCCATTCTCAAGTTCTTATTAGGGAATCGCACACAATGATTGGGATGCAGCATTCTTATTAACTGGCCACAGCCTCGATGCTTTATCTGTTCATCAGCCTGCATGTGTATGTACTCTCAGTACAACAGGCTCGTGGTAGGTCTAGTTCATTTATAATCGGCCATTATCATTGATTTGCAATTGATTTGTTGACCCCTAGCAGACCTTTCATTTGAAATACACCTGCATGTGGTTTCTCGCCTAATGAGTGATCATTGTGGATTTTTTGGGGTTTTTTGTTTTGCTATTTGTGTTAAGTAGAGGATAGCTGTCAACAGAACAGATACAAGAGGTCAATAAAATCCAAAGCAACAAAAATACTCTACCCTATTAGGGATCAAAAATACACACCAAGTTGAAATGCAGCAAAAAAGACATATCTCTCACTACTCTTCCTCCGTTTACATGTCTAGGTGCAGAGACCTAAGTCAAGTTAAGAGCACCACTCTGGTTACTATCTCTGGTCACCAGTTCTACCTCTCATGTTCAGGCAGGGTTCAGGCAGGGCTCTCTCTCTCTACCTCTCTTTCTCTACCTCTCTTGCCCTCTCTCTCTCTCTACCTCTCTCTCTCTACCTCTCTACCCCTCTCTCTCTCTCTCTCTCTCTCTACCTCTACCTCTCTCTCTCTACCTCTACCTCTCTCTCTACCTTCTCTACCTCTCTCTCTCTACCTCTCTCTCTACCTCTACCTCTCTCTACCTCTCTCTACCTCTCTACCTCTCTACCTCTCTCTCTCTACCTCTCTACCTCTCTCTCTCTAACTCTCTACCTCTCTTCCTCTACCTCTCTACCGCTCCCTCTCTACCGCTCTACCTCTCTCTCTCTACCTCTCTACCTCTCTCTCTCTACCTCTCTCTCTCTCTACCTATCTCTCTCTCTACCTCTCTCTACCTCTCTCCCTCTACCTCTCTACCATTCTACCTCTCTACCTCTCTCTACCTCTCTCTACCTCTCTACCTCTCTATCTATCTCTACACCTCTCTCTACACACCCCTCTCTCTACCCACTCGCTACCCCTTTCTCTACCCCTCTCTCTACAGCGCTCTCTCTACACCGCTTTCTATACCCCTCTCTCTATACCCCTCTCTCTACCCACTTCTCTCTACCCACCTCTCTCTACACACCTCTCTCTCTCTCTACACACCCATCTCTCTCTCTACACACCTCTCTCTCTACCTCTAAGTGGCAGCCGGAGGCTGATAACACTGCTTGTCCTTTTATTAAAAGAAAAACAAGCATTGGCATAGCCAATAGGTCTCGCCTTTGGGGCCTTCTAAGTGTTTAACCATGCAACAGTTAATGTTGTTGCACCAAGGATATTGTGCTGCATAACTAAATACTTATAAGGTCCCACAAGCGAGACCTATTGGCAATGCCAATGCTTGTTTTAAATGGGAACCACTACAGATGAGTGGTTGGACAGCGGGTTTCCCACCCAGCAAAACATTAAAAAAATTCCCTTCTGAATGCAAGAGATAAGAAAGCTGCCACACAGTCTAGGATTATATTATCGCTGCCTTCAGTTCTTCCCATGGGGAAACAAACATAAACATCATTGCCACACTATTTTAGCAGGGACAAAAAGAAGACAACTGCTGCCGATCTCAACATGTCCAATCTTGGATGAGCATAACAACAATCATCAGGACTGACACAATCACCAAAAGTTACCAAACCCAATAACCTCACCTAGACTCTGTCAGTATTCTGGCAGGCCGAATCCCGTTCCACCACCCCCCCTCCATCCCCACCGCCACTAAATACTCGCTGAGTCGCCTTCGCTGCCCCTATCTATACTTAACACAATATATATGTAATTTATTTATATGCAATAGTTTACATTGTGCCACCTACTTTTGTTCAGGGTTGAAAGTGGCACTGGCTGGTTTACTGAGTGTCCACTCGACTCCAGAATACTTGGACCTTTGTCGTTCATCACACAATGGCCGCTCGACTCACCAGTGCCACAGCACTATGAGTTAAGGTTAGGTCACAGGTGTGGTCTGACTATGTCTGTCTCCAGTGCGCTAAGAGGGAGAGAGAGAAGGACAGGGTGGCCAAGCAGACCAGCAACAGTAGAAATGGCCAATCACTGCATGCCTTGGCAATAAGCCATTACAGTGATTGGTCATGTTCTGTGGGCAGAGCCTTTCACCCCGAGCTGACATGTGAACAAACTGTGCACCAGAGGCCAAGACTAGGACCAGCAACCACGTTGCTCAGCCAATCCAGGCGCTGCTTCCTTGCTGTAACACAGCATGAGAGCAGCACCAAGTAAGCAAACTTGAGTGGGCAAACTTACTGCTTTTTAGGAGACTGGGGGTCTGCGGCTTTGAGCAACCCCACTCACTAATGTGCAGTAGGGAGAAGCCTCTAGTACCCGTAGGGCTGGACGGAGAAAGGCAGCCGACTAACCTGACATGCGCACTTTTTGGCCTGGATGCCGTGCTCTCGTTGATACTCATGGCCATGTGTGTCTATCAAATTGAGGCACCAGCCACCTCGGAACCGCCACCACACACATGGTTGGAAGGCTAACTCGAATCGTGATTCATGTGACGCGATAATTTGAATGATGCTGATTTCAATTCTTTTAAGTTAAAGAGTGTGTTGTGTATATTCCGATGTAATAGGGGGGGCAAAATACCAGTGGGTCAAACCGCAACCCCCTAAGGCAGGAACCGCGTTTCTGCATTCTGCAGCACACACAGAAAGATGAAATCGCCTCCATTGATTGTTTCTGTCCAGGAAGGTATCCCTTCCTGCACAAAAACAATCACCACTAAAATGCAGACACCCTTGAACCATGGTGCATGGGGGCCTGTGTTGGCGAATGGCAGCTATTTGTGCGCCAGCGTAGAGGGAAAGGACAGGAATGCATTGTATCCGATAGATAGGGCTCATTTATGCCTTTTAGTTTGCCCTAGCGCAGCACAGCAGGAAGGCTTGCAGCGTTGCCCTACTTCAAAAGATTGTAAATGAGGCCATATAAACACAACTACCCACAACTGATTCATATGTACCACCACCTACAATACAAGTTCTAATGCAATTCAAAAGATTGTTAAGAAACATTGGCTGCTCCTGAACTCCAGTACCTTGAATGTGAACAGTTATTATTAAGGGTTATGTAAGCAAATAAAAGGGGGTTGAGCTGTATTGTTTGTTGAATAGGAAGCCAAAGTAGTTGATTAAGGTAAGGTAATATGTGATGGCAGCAGGGTACATTGATAATAGTTCTAGTGACTGCGTGTTGCACTAATTGCAACCTGTTAGTAAGAGATTTGGCCAGGCTCAGGTAGAGCCAATTGGCATAGTTCAATCTAGAAGTGATAACAGCATGTACCAATTTCTGAGGAGAGGATGTGGGTAGGATTCAAGGATGTTTTTAAAGACTTTAGTAAGAAAAGACAGAAAGCTTAGATAGCAGAAATTTAAGGACAGAAGGACAACTCTCTGTTAAACCTGAATCACAGATTTCTCACAACCTTTTTTGACATTGGGAATTGGCCAAGATCATGAGGCCACCACTTTTGAAACTAGTTGGGATCGGGTTTCTCAAAAACAAGAATCTCTGTTGTGTCAGTTGAGTTGTAAGCAGCTGTCCTTCATCTAACTAGATAGAAAAGAGAGACATGCTTTAAAAGGGTCTTAGGAGGGTGTAAAACCTTCTGAGATAGAAACTACAAGTTGAGTGTCATCAGCATAAGAGATAATTTGTAGCCCAAATCTTTGTACTAGATCTGTGGGTGGGGCCATGTACACATTCAAAATGGTGAGACTCAAGGCAGAACCCTGAGGAGCACAATATCTAATGTCCATTATAACAGAAGTGAACAGAAGTAGAAATACTTGTGATCGCTTAGTGATGAAAGACCAGAACTACTATAAAGCATGATCATAGATTCAGAGGTTAAAATGCTGGTGTAACAAGATACAATGAGAGACCACATCAAATGCTGTTGACAAGCTGAGCAGCAACAGAATGGCCAAACTGCCATGAGTGAGAGTGCACATGAAGTTTTCAGAGGCTACAAAAAAGTGCTGTCTATGTACTATGTTGTAGTCTAAACCAGATTCATAAATATGCAAAAGAGAATTAGCTAGAATAAAGGTAGAGCAATAGTTGGAGGTTAATATTTTTTCTTGCACTTTAGATACTGCAAACATAAGTGAACTAGGTCTATAGTTAGGTAATACCTCTTGATCAACAGATGGATGCTTTAAGAGAGGAGTTACTTAAGCATATTTCCACATTGGTAGTACACATTCAGTATCTACTGACATGTCAAAGAGTTAAAAATGCGTAGGGCCAATTGAGTTTATAACTGTGGAAAGGAATTGAAAAGGACCTGGGCCTAAAGGGGAACCTGATTTGAATCCAAAGTGGTTGATCCCATATCTTGAATAGAGATTCTAGAGGATGTAACCAAAGTGACTCCTGAGGAAAAGGCCAATGCTGAGTCAGGAAAGGATATATATAATATCTTGGGTTGGAGTAGCGAAATTAGTATGACTGAAGCAGCTTTACTGTGGAAAAAGATGCTAATTGGTCGCATAAAGTTGGAGAAGGTCTAAATGGAGAACATCAGGCTTCAGGGCTAAAGAGTGATTTGATAAAAGTAGGAATATTTTTCAAATCACTTTTTGCCCCGTCAATGCTCTTCACATAGTAGTGGCTTTGTAGTATTCTTTTAGGGCTGGTCTATATATATACTTGGTTTCTGAGGTGTAGAAGACCCCACCCCAACTTCTTTCAGCTGATTTACATTTACTTTTAAGTCCTCAGTATACCAAGAAGTTGGTGTATTTATGTGCATGTTTTTCCTGTTTTATAATGGAACAATGGTATCCAATGATGTGGTTAAACTCTTCTGCATCTTTGTAGATGTTACCAGACAGCAAACGTAAGGTAGAGTTAAGTTCATTGTCGAGACTTGGCTCAGACAGTTTGGGCCAAGCTCAAGATATAGCTGGAGATATGGAATTTGTGGATGGAGCTGACGATATGGGTAGTGAGAATGATATAAAGAAGTGATCCAACCAGACCAATGGTATTGGATGGTCGATTTGAAGATTAGTTAGGTTGGAGAAGATAAGATTTAGTGGGTGCCCTGCAATATGCATAGCAGCATGCAGCAGTAGCAGGATTGTTTCTGGCATCATCAACATGGATATTGAAGTCTCCCAAAAATGTGAAATTGGCATATTTGATCATCAAAGAAACTATAAAGCTAGCTAGTGCATTACTAAAAGTGTGGGGATGGCTTAAAACCACTGAAAATGAGGAGGTTGAGCAGATTTTCGAAGTATACAGAGAAATGCAGAGTAAGAGAATATTGCTAAATCCCCCCCCCCCCCCCATTTTGTTAACATGAGCTAAGTGGGCAATCGAGTAGACTTCCAGAAAAGCCAGAGCCATATCTGGCCTGAAAATTCATTTAGCCATGAATCCTGAAGAAAAATTACATCCACTTTATGGGCATCCATGTGGTCATAGATGTTATACGCCTGTTTAGGAACCAAATTCACATTGCCTTGGCCAAATGTTTGTGTGGATACGGCAGTAAGGTTGCTTCAGAGTTAATTTGGTTAATGTTTTTTCAGTGGGAGAAATCTGAGAAGGGTGGACTGTTGGGGGTCACAAACGGGGCTGAGAAGTGACAATGTCTTCATGAATAGGGGTCAAAGTTCTAGAGAATGGAAGTGATGCGTTCACACTTACTTGGGCCTAAGGGACCAAAGTTCCATCCTGGAGTAGGTAGAATGGGATTCTGAAGATCCGCAACCAAGGGTTCAGGAACTGGGTGTGATATAGATGCAGACAGAGGTAGGTGCGTGCAAACTGGCTTGCATTTTGCACCGTCGGCCCAACCCCTTTAAATGTCCACTGCACGGATGCACATCAGCATGAGTCTTATAGGCCCCAGAAACTGAAGTAAGTGTGGCCTATGATAGGATAGATATCGTCATGCTCAAAGCATAGTTTGAAGGCTATAAGTGTCAGGCATCACAAATAATGCTAAGAGGAGCTTAGTTGCTCCTCTGTCTGTGTATAAGCTCCTTTTGTGTGCTGCTGTCTAGAGGTAGTGCACAAAGTCAAGCTGTCACCCACCCCAGACGTGTATTGGAGACAGGCTGCAGGCATATAGGGCTAAGAGCAGAAAAATGCCATCCTTCTAAAAGCAATCAGCAACAGAGCGGTTATACCAGCTTCTCTCCCTCAGCATTATTATAATGGATGCACATCAGCATGAGACGTATAGGCCCCAGTAGCTGAAGTAAGTGTGGACTAAGATAGGATAGAGATTGTCATGCTCAAAGCATAGTTTGAAGGCTAAAAATGCCAGGCAACACAAATAATGCTAACAGGAGCCCAGTTGCTCCACTGTCTGTGTACACGCTCCCTTGTCTACAGACATGTTAGAAATTGGATTTCAGGTTGGCAGAGGTATGCACACTGTCCAAGCAGGAACCACAATCCTAGTCAGGGTAAGTCAACAACACACCCTGAATCAGCCTGTGCTCGCCCTCTGGTAGCTTGGCACAAAGCAGTCAGGCTTAACTTAAGAGGCAATGTGTAATGTATTTGTGCAAACCTTCAAACAGTAACACAGTGAAAACACCACAAAAAGCCTTCACACCAGTTTAGAAAAATAGATTATATTTTTATGAATAAAACAAGACCAGAATAACAAACATCCAATAAGTATAACCAGAGTTATGAATTTTTAAAGAATAAACTGAAATGTAGTCCTTATAAGCAGATAGCACCAACCGGGGCTCTCTGGTCAGGCTAAACCACGTTAAATAAGAAAGTTCAGGCTGACCACAATGGAGCACGGATCAAATACAGGGACCAGCCTTGGCTTGCTGAAAAAGTACCTTAAATGCGTTGACGTCAAGGACAATGTGTGGAGCAGTAGAGGCAATGCATCATTGTTGATCTCTACAATTAAGGTGATGTGCCACTCCAAGCTGTACAAAGTCGAGGATGCGTCGAAAATGGAGGCGATGCAGCGAGCAGCTGACAAAGCGATGTACTCGATCCTCGCAGCCGCCGCAATGCATCAATATCAATAGGGATGTGCCAGTTCCAAGCCGCACAAAGTCGGAGATGCATCAAGAAGTAGGCAAGGAGCGGTACTTGATCCTCAGGGCGAAGCATCATTGGCGATATTTTGGTTCTGAGTGGTACAAAAATGTTGATGCATTGATTCTTGCTGGAGCAGCACTTTATACCCACTTTCAAGGGCCCAGGAGTGTGTTGGCACCACTCGGCAGTGCAAGACTTGCAGCAAGCAAAGTGCAGGTGCTGTAGTATGGTGAGTTGAAGTCTCTGATGTCCCTGAGACTTAGAACAGGGGGCAAGATAGAATGCCCTTGGGGCCACTCTGGGTTCAAGTGAGATGTGTCCATTCCTTCTCAGTCAGGGCAGAGGGTAGCAGGCAACAGGGCAGCACAGAAGAAAAGCAGTCCTTCCAGAGCATCAGTTGAGCAGAGTGTCAGTTATTTTAGCAGCACAGCAATCCTTACTCCTGGCAGAGTTCTTCACAGGTCCAGTAGAGTATTGAAGTGATAGAGCCAGAAGCCTAGTTCTTATACCCAGTGCTGCTGTTGAATTGGGGGTGACTTCAGAGAAGGTATTTGAAGTGCACAAAGGTCCTCCCTCACAGCTTTGGCTCCAGCCTCACTACAGGGGTTCTGCAGCAAAGGGAGAGACAAGACACAGCCTATTCAGGTAAGTGTCAGCGCCTCCCTCCCATTCTATCCAGGAGGATCCATCAGGATGTGGATGGCCACCTAATCACACCTACGCTCCCTTTCTGTGCTGCTGTATAGAGGGAATGCACAAAGTTCAGCTGTCACCCACCCCACACATGTATTGGAGACAGGCTGCAGGCTAAGAGCAGAAAAATACCATCCTTCTAAAAGCAATCAGCAGCAGAGCGGTTATACCAGCTTCTCACCTTCAGCATTATTATAACGAACGCATATCAGCATGAGTCTTATAGGCCCTTTAACTCGAGTAAGTGTGGCCTATGATAGGATAGAGATCGTCGTGCTCAAAGCATAGTTTGAAGGCTATAAATGTCAGGCAATACAAATAATGGTAATAGGAACCCAGTTGCTCCTCTGCCTGTGCACAAGCTGCCTTGTCTACAGACATGTTAGAAATTGGATTTCTGGTTGGTAGAGGTATGCACACTGTCCAAGCAGGAACCACAATCCTAGTCAGGGTAAGTCAACAACACACACTAAATCAGCCTGTGCTCAGTCTCTGGTAGCTTGCACACAGCAGTCAGGCTTAACTTAAGAGGCAATGTGTAAAGCATTTGTGCAAACCTTCAAACAGTAACACAGTGAAAATACCACAAAAAGACTCCACACCAGTTTAGAAAAATGTATTATATTTTTATTAATAAAACAAGACCAAAAAAAAACATCCAATAAGTATAACCAGAGTTATGAATTTTTAAAGAATAAACTAAAATGTTTTATATAGCGCGAACGTGACCCTTGGGTATCAGAGCGCTTCACAATAACAAAAGGTAAATTGAGCACGAATACAATATGAGTAGCAGGACGATTTACACGGCTATGAGGTAGCTTAGGTATGTAACTATACATTATTTAACAAGCAAAAGAAAGAAAAATACAATGACAGGATTAGGTTACCGTGTGTTGTCAGTAATCACATATATATTGTTATTTCCCTGAACGATTAACTTCAATTTTCCCAATCACGTATTGGAAACTGCTTACTGTACAAGTGAACTGGGATATCCAAATACGCATGATTCGAAGCGTCTTTTTCTGAGCGTTCTACGTCTGTGCGCTTCAATAGGAATAGAATCGTATGCGTATATGAGCTTATCTTTACATATTCCGAATGACTGTTGTGAAAGCATCTATATCATAGTGCTCTGATGAGCCGTCTTATTTACGAAAGGAACTTACTCATCAGGAAGATCTTCGCATCCCTCTTAAATGTTGCTGTGTTAGGAATCTTCCTAATGTTTGGAGGGAGTGAATTCCAAATTCTGGGGGCTGCTCCGGAGAAAGATCTGTCATATGTTTTCTTCTTCCGGAAGATCGGTGGTCTCAGCAGCATCTCCTTAGCACTCCTGGCAGGTCTGTTTCCCCCCGATAGTTCAATTTTCTTGGCCAAATATTTCGGTGTTCCAAAGTGGAGCGCTTTGTGTGTAATACATGCCATTTTAAGTTGAATTCTGGCTTCGTAAGGTAACCAGTTTAATGCTTTTAGGTGTGGGGAAATGTGGTCAAATTTCCTCGATCCGGTTATAAGTCTTGCGGCTGCATTAAGACATGCTTTTAGTGGTGCTGTGGAAGTTTTAGGTAGACCTGCTAAGGTTGTACATCCATATTCAATCCTTGAAATAACTAAAGACTGGACTGCCAATTTGAGGTCTGTCATAGAAATGAATGGTTTCACTTTTCTAATGTAGTTCAAGTGAAATCGAGCACTTTTTGCCATTGCTTTAATGTGGGCTTTCATGTCTAAGTTCTTGTCCAGTGTGATTCCTAGTGATTTCGCTGAGTCGACTAGCGTAGGTTTGCAGTTTAGTGCTGTGATCGTTTCTGTCCATTCTTTCGTTTCTGTCTGATTCTTTGGTGGTGAGATTAATAGGAATTCAGTTTTTTGTGCATTTATCTTCAGATGATTGCTAGTTAACCAACGTAAAGACATTTTTAAGGCCTCATTCATTAATTTGATGTCTTCCAGCGACTTGATCTTTATGTATATCTGCGTATCGTCCGCATACATGTGGTACGCTATTCTTGCATCTCTGAGAATTTCTGTAAGGGGTTCGACATACAGGTTGAAGAGCGATGGAGAGAGTGTGGATCCTTGAGGGACGCCAATTGAGTTTGGGCATGATTTGGATAGTGTCTGGTTGACCAGGAATCTTTGCGTTCTGTTCTGGAGGAAGGATTCAAACCATTTCAGCACAATTCCTGATAACCCCATCCTGTCATGCAGCCTGGCTAGTAGTTTTTCATGATTTACAGTGTCAAAAGCTGATGACAGGTCAAGAAGGATTAGTAGGCATGTTCTATTGTGATCTAGGGCCTGTAGCGCATCGTCTACAATATGAAGGATCGCTGTTTCCGTGCTGTGGCCTGTTCTGAATCCAGACTGGCAGTCGTCTAGCAGCTTGAAATTTGCGATGTGATGGTTCAGTTGATTTTGTACACATTTCTCAATTAGTTTGGCTAGTATAGGAATATTGGTTACTGGGCGGAAGTTGTTTGGTTCTCCTGGGTCCGCTGTGGGTTTTTTGATGATGGGGACGACTTCGCCTGTTTTAAGGCATTCTGGAAGGATCCCTTGAGATAAAGAGGCATTTATTATTTTTGTCCATATTGGGATGACTATGTGGCTGATTGATTTTAGGCATTTATGGGGGAGTAGGTCATTATAGTGGTTATTAGGTTTGATATCCGATAGCGTTTTGGCGATGGTATTCTGGTCGTAGAGCTTGAAGGTATCCCATTGTGCTTTGTTTTTTGACCATTCATTTTTGATTGATGTGATGGCATTGTTCATCGTGGGTGGTTGATTGGGAAGGTTGTTGGCTTCTGTCCTGAGCTCTCTTTCAAGTGTGTTGGCCTTTTCGGTGAAGAAAGTTGAGAATTCTTCACAACTCAACTGTGTTTTAGTAGAGTCATGGGCCGATTTTGCCAGCTTATTAGACTGTTGCTTTAAGATCTCGAATAATTTCCGTGGCCTGTTTTTGGTGTTGTCCAGTTCCGATCTAATAAATTCCTTTTTCGAGTTCATGATCTTTTTGTTGTACTCGTTTCTGATTTTTCTGAGAGATTTCAACGTGGGGGATGACGGGTGCTGTCTCCAGATTCTTTCAGCAAGTCTTAATTTTCGCCTATCTTCATTTAATGCTCCATTACACCATGGATTTTTTTCTTTCTCAGTGACACTTTTCAATTTTAGTGGCATGGTCGAATTGACTATGTTCGTTATTGATGTAGTGTAGTGTTCCGTTAGATCATTCACATTGTGCAGTTTGTTTGGCGGCATTAAGTCCTTCTCACATCTTTCTATTAGACTATCGGTATTAGAGTCTCTGGTGTCCCGAATCCACTTCTTGGTTTTGGTGGGCTGCGTGGTTTTGTTCTTTTTCATGGAGGGTATTAGGAAGGTAATGGCATGGTGATCTGACCAGTCGCATGGTACAATTGAGCGTATTGATGTTTCCTTGTTTCGCGATATTATCCAGTCTAGCGTTGCTCCTTTCGAGTGTGTTGGCAGTGTGCAGGCTTGGGTAAGGTTTAGATCATTTAAAAAGTCTTTAAATGCGTTGACGTGTTTGTCATTATTATCGTCCCAATGTAGATTAAAATCGCCTAGGAAAATGTTATTAGAGTGAGAGTTAGAGTTCGCCGTGATGATCTCCATTAGCTGGTCTATGAAGGTGACATTGTTAATACCTGGTGGGTGGTAAAGCGCATGCATGTTGCATCTTTGATTTTCTGCCGATCTTATTTTGAGACCTAGATATTCACAGGATTCGAGTGGGTCAGAATGAAAACTGCTGACCTCTATATCCGATCGATGGATGCATGCAATACCACCTCCAGTCTTTTTTTGTCTATCTAATCTAACGATGTTATACTGTGGGGGCACCAGGAGATCCATGACTGGAGAAGAGGATTCTGAAAGCCAGGTTTCTGTAAGTATAGTTAGGTCAATTTCCTGGCTAGCAATGTGAGCAGCTATGTCTGATGCATGTTTTACTGCGGACCGACAATTGAGCAGTAGGCATTTCATAGGCTTCCCTAAGTTATTAGGGTTAATCTCTTGTGAGTTGTTGGTAAGCTGGATTTGTTGAAGGTTGTTAGGATTGGGTTTCCTTTCCTTATGTCTGGATGTTCTGTTCGAATCAATTGGGACTGTCTTAATTTTCACCCCTCTGCTGTGGTCTTTGGCTTCATATGTTTGGAGTAAAGATAATGTTTCATCCTCTGATAAGTAACTAAGATATCTTTCAGGTCTATTATGCCTATTTGATAAAGGCATGGCCGTCTTGCTGCTCTTTTCATGTAATTTATGTACTGATTTTTGGATGAGTTCAACTTTGTAGTGCGTGCTAACAGTAATTTCAAGTATCTTTTCCATCACTTGCAGTGTGCTTAAAATGTTTTGTGACATATTGCTTATTTGTGTTTGAAGGTCTTCAGTTTCCCTCTGTATCTGGGGTGAAATATTGGGCGTGCTCAGCCGTTTATTATTTCGGGATTCGTGGTTTGCGTCCCATCGTTTTCGATCCGTTAATGTTTCCGACTTCCTGTTCTTTTTGTCTTTAGTTCGGTTGACTGTACTTCCTCTACAAGCAGTGTGAGATGTGTACTCTGTGTATTGTGATCTTAATACCATGTTCGTGGGGTATAATTTCCGCGTAGACCTCGGTGTCATTTGTGTTGTAGTAGAGAGGGATATGGACGGGGTGATATCTACCCTGTCATTTGATTCCAGATTCCCGAGGATTGGCCTACTCGTAGACGGTGTCCCAGCATGTGAGGGAGATGTTAGTTCTTCTCTCCGTAGCGTCGACGGATCAGATTCGGTATAGCGTGTGGATATTTCTGTTGTTTCTTTATCCTTTCCTTCCATTGAGCCTCCTGTCACAATAGTGTCTTTTTGTTGTATTTTGTGTTGGGGTTCCTGAAGGTCTCTGGGTATTGTGATGTCTGTGGTGGAAGTGTTGGTGTTGCCTAAGTTGGCTATTTGTGGAGTTTGGTGTTGTTGAGAGTTTGATGTCTCTACATGTTCTTTTAAGGTTAGGAACATGTTGTCGAATTTTTCTAATTCGTTGTTGGCTGCTTGTATGAGCACAATTCCGTTCTTGTAAATTGTTATGCATAGGTTCGCTCTAAGTCTTGTTGACGGTGTGATCATAAGTCTTGTGCCGTGTGGTATATTCCTCGTTGAGTTTATGATAAGCATCTCTGTGATGGCAATCCGCCATTTAACTGTTTTTCTGAGAATTTCAGGCCAACCACGATGGAGCGTGGATCGGATACAGGGACCAGCCTTGGCTTGCTGAAAAAGTAACTTAAATGCGTTGACGTCAAAGACAACGCGGGGAGCAGTGGAGGCAATGTATCATTGTTGATCCCTACAATGAAGGCGATGTGCCACTCCACTGAACAAAGTCGAGGATCCCTTATTATAATGTTGAGGGAGAGAAGCTGGTATAACCACTCTACTTTGCAACACATTTGCCCACTTAAAACCGTGTGATTTTTCCCCAGGATTATATATATATGCTGTACTACCAGCAATATTTGCCCTGCGCTTCCAAACACCATTGGACATTATTAAGTTTGTTCTGGGACCACAATTCCTCTAGAGTACTGACATTTTCAGTTTCCCAACCATGTGACTTTATAGCTCCATGCCTTATAAGTCCCAGCCAAATACCAACTTATTGGCTTCATAAGGGGACCCTTCATCTTCATTCAAAGATACAGTCCTGAAGATGGTCTTGCAGATGTGGAACAACTGATACCAAAATGTAGACACATATCCAAACTTGCATTTATAAATTGTTAACGCCTACAGAGGTGCCGATCACGATCCGGTAAAAACCGGGTACGAACCGTCGGACGGAGGCTTTTTTCCGTCCGACTCGTACCCGGTTGTAAAACTTCACGAACATGCAAGTACGATTCGCACGGAAACACCATTTCCGTACGAGTCGTACAAAACACCGACCGACGAAAAGATACATACAAATGTGATCCGGGGAAAGCGCCGACGTGACGTCGGGACGCTCTCAGGCAGCGTTTCACGAACCAGGAAGTACGATTCGAACCGACAGTGGTCCGCACGGCAATATTTTTACGGCACCCAAAAAGTGCCGGAAAAACGAAGTACGCCGCGATGCGAGTGGAATTGGGGCCCCGGTACGCGCCGTACCCCCCCCCAGCCCCCGTGAGTACGCGCGTACCCCCCCCAGCCCCCGTATGTACGCGCCGACCCCCCCGTGTATGTACGCGCCGACCCCCCGTGTGTATACGAGTCGTACCCCCGTGTATGTATGGAGCGTACCCCCCGTGTACGTACGAGTCGTACCCCCGTGTATGTACGGTGCGTACCCCCGTGTATGTATGGAGCGTACCCCCGTGTATGTACGGTGCGTACCCCCTGTGTACGTACGAGTCATACCCCCGTGTATGTACGGTGCGTACCCCCGTGTATGTACGGTGCGTACCCCCCGTGTATGTATGGAGCATACCCCCCGTGTATGTATGGAGCGTACCCCCCGTGTACGTACGAGTCGTACCCCCGTGTATGTATGGAGCGTACCCCCGTGTATGTACGAGTCGTACCCCCGTGTATGTACGGTGCGTACCCCCGTGTATGTATGGAGCGTATCCCCGTGTATGTATGGAGCGTACCCCCGTGTACGTACGAGTCGTACCCCCGTGTATGTACGGTGCGTACCCGCCGTGTATGTATGGAGTGTACCCCCGTGTATGTATAGAGCGTACCCCCCCGTGTACGTACGAGTCGTACCCCCGTGTATGTACGGTGCGTACCCCCTCATGTATGTATGGAGCGTACCCCCCGTGTATGTATGGAGCATACCCCCCGTGTATGTACGGTGCGTACCCCCAGCGCGTAGCGCTGGGGGTACGCACCGTACATACACGGGGGTACGACTCGTACGTACACGGGGGGTACGCTCCATACATACATGGGGGTACGCTCCATACATACACGGGGGTATGCACCATACATACACAGGGGGTATGCACCGTACATACACGGGGGTACGCTCCATACATACATGGGGGGTACGCACTGTACATACATGGGGGTACGACTCGTACGTACACGGGGGGTACGCTCCATACATACACGGGGGTTACGCTCCATACATACATGGGGGTACGCACCGTACATACACAGGGGTACGCACCGTACATACACGGGGGTACGACTCGTACGTACACGGGGGTACGCTCCATACATACACGGGGGGTACGCTCCATACATACACGGGGGGGTCGGCGCTTACATACACGGGGGGGTCGGCACGTACTCACGGGGGCTGGGGGGGTGTTGGGCACGTATGCGGGCACATGTCTCCATGGTTGCTATGGGAGTTCGGTGCGGACGGTGTGTTTTCCATACGGTTGTGTCATCGGACGCACGGAATGGATCGTGATTCCGCGGTCGGACTTCACTTTTCACATTTGTACGGTAAATCGTCCGGGGACGTGTCGGACACTTTTTCCGACCCGAGGACGTGTGGGGAAGTATTCCCAATGCGATTCGTATGGACTTTTTACCATGCGAATCGTGATTGGCAGTTTGTACGGCACTTGTACGATTCGTACGGTAAAAAGACCGGATACGAGTCGGACGGGGAAATTTTTTACCGGATCGTAATTGGCACCTAAGTCTCTTGTATTTAAAAAAAATAAAAACAGTCTCTGGTTGTATGTTAGAAATTAGGCATAAAGTACATCGACATATGCTATATTATTCTGGAAATACATTGTAACAAACATTGTCAACGTAGGATAAGATTTATGCTTTGAACCCCTATGATTACTTGTTTAAATATTTGTTTTCTTTAATACAAATCTGAAAACACATACACCTACATTTGAGATTGATTTATTTCTTTTCAAATTACTTTACATGGGTTAAATAACCTACAATTGATATGAGATTTCATGTTTAAACATCGCCAATGAATAATAAATATATTTGAAATATTGCCTCTAAGGGAATCACTTGTTGGGATCTTTATCTACCTGATTACAGTTACCCAAGCCCACAAGGGAATATTGGGTTGCCCTTTTGTGTTTAATATCATTCTAAAAGTGAAATTTTTTAAAAGGTTATGATAAAGTTGACTTTACCAGTAGATAGGATTTATCATTACCATTCCAGTGATATGAAACATGATAGATCTACTCCTCCTCAATCAGGAATTACAGCTTATAAATTGTAATAAGGAATTTTCAATGTTAACCTAAGAGAAATTAGGCCTCACAGTAGTGGAAAACCAATTTGGGTGTTTTGCACTACCAGGACATGTAAAACATAAAACTACCTGCCCTACCTTTTGATTACACAGCATCCTGCCCTATAGGCTATCTAGGGCCTACCTTGGGGTGACGTATATGTAATGAAAGGGGAGTTTAAGGCTTGGCAAGGGGTTTTAAATGCCAAGTCAACATGGCAGTGTAAACTGCACACACAGGCTCTGCAGTGGCAGGCCTGAGACATGTTTAAAGGGCTACTTGTGTTGTTGGCACAATCAGTGCTGCAGGCCCACTAGTAGCATATAATTTACAGGCCCATGGCACATAGAGTGCACTCTACTAGGGACTTATGGGTAAAGGAAATAAACCAATTGTGGATAAGTCAATCAAACTATGTTTAGGGGAGAAAGCACATGTTCTTTAGCACTGGTTGGCAGTGGCAAAGTGTTCAGAGTCCTAAGGCCAACAAAAAGAATTCAGCTAAATCAGAGGCAAGCAGGCAAAAGGTTTGGGGGAAGACCACCCTTAGGCTGACAGGTCTAACAAGAAACTACTGGGAAAGGGATATAAGTTATAAGAATATTAGGATTTTCAATTCATCAACATAAAAGAAGAGCTAGTCTGTCCCTGACATGGAGTAGTTTTTGTCTGGAGCCAGGCACCTCCAAAAACATACAAAGAAGTGAAATTGCTATGGTTGATCAGGAATCATTATCTAGAAGATGCTGAGCAAAGCATCCCTTAAAACAGGAAGGACGTGCATCAGTGCAAGTCTTATAGATCCCGTAATTGAAGTGATCATGGCCTATGAGAATCTAGAACTCGTAGTACACAAAGCACTGTCAGAAGGCTAAAAATAGCAGAGCAACACAAAAAAACTAACAGTGGCCCATTTTCTCCTGTGCCTGTATACAAGTCACTTGGTCAACAGACATATCTGGGAAAGTAATGTTATGTAATAGTTGAAAGAATATTATGATTTTTAAAATTATAAACATGAAAGAAAGAGATACTCCGTCCATGATATGGTGTGGTTGTTGTCTGGAACCTGGCAGCTCCCAAAAAATACAAGGAACTGAAATTACTATTGTTGATCAGGAAGCATTGTCTAGATGAAATTGAGCAAAGCATCCTCACAAAGCTGGATATCTGTATTTTGCATTTGTGAAGGTGTACTGTAGCTACATCTGCTCAAACAGGCACAATGCATGTTATGCCACAGAAATGCTGCATATACCTCTTGCTGTGCAGCATATCTGCTACAATAGGGCTGTCAGGGCTTTAATCAGTGCATCCCTGAGCCCAATGAGAATCCACAAAGAACAGCAGGGGCTGGATTCCCATCCATGTCCCAGCTTCTGATCCTATCAGAAACTGTGACAGGGTTTGTAGCAGGTTCTTCTCCCATAAATCATGCACCTGCTACTCGTTTAGCTCCCTGTGCACAGCAAGGTAATCCTCTCTTACAGCAAGTAAGTAGAAAACAAGTTTCACTGTAGTTCTGTGTGTAGGAGTGAACGTGAGTACGAATGACAGTGCGTGTGATTGAGTGAGAGTGAATTAGAGTGAGTAGGAGTGGGCATGAGCGAGAATTAGTGGGAATAAGGAAGAGTGAGTTTCTGTGTGAGAGAGTGTGTAAAGGTGAATGAGATTTAATGAAAATGAGTGAGAGGGAGTGGCATCGTGGAAGTGTGGGCCACCGAGTGAGAGTGCTTGAGAAAAAGGGAGTGAGAATGAGTTAGACTGGGTGACTGAATGTGTTTGAATAATTGAATGAGAGTGATTGAGATTGTGTGAGCTAACAAGAGTAAGTGTGGATGAACGAATGTGAAAGAGAATGCATAAGGGAGAACAAGTAATGGAGACTGAATGAGGTTAAAAGTGAGTGAGTTTGTGAATGTGTGTTATACTTGGGAATCTCTGCTGGCCTTGACATACTGGAGTTAATTCTTGGCTGATGGAGGCAACCATGGCATCATTCTGGCACAGGGTTTAAGGAAGTAGTTTGAGGCCTAAGTGAGGGAAAATATAGGTCCTGACACACTAGAGATAATTCTTGTATATTGCGAAAGCTATGACAAAATGCAAGTGCTGGCACAGTGAATGTAATTCTTGGCATAAACGAGGGCACCTTAGAACAAGCATTTACAATGCAACGGTCTCGGCATTGTTAAAGTTAGAGCTATTGGCATTGCTCATGACATTATTTTTGTTTATGTTTTTGTTTTTAAAACATTTAAAGAAACGGCATTGTTATTTACAATGTCAATAGCTTAATCTCTCTCAAATGCGAGACCTATTGCATTTGCACCCACACACAGAGCCACACACACAAATCAACCCTCACACACAGAGCCACCCACACATAGCCACCTACACAGAGCTATTCACATAGAGCAACCCACACACAAATAGAGCCACCCACACAGAGCCACCTACACACACATACAGTTACCCACACACAGACAGAGCCACCCACGCATAGAGCCACCTACAAAAAAGCCACCCACACAGAGCAACACACATAGAGGCACACACATACACACACACAGAGCCTCCCACACACACACAGAGCCACCCACACTTACACAGAGCCACACACACAAAGCCACACACACAAAGCCACACACATAAAGCCACACATACATACACAGAGCCACATACACGCACAGCCACACACACACACATACAGAACCACACACACACACATAGATCTAGACACAATCAATCAATAGAGACTTTATTCGGTTATATTTCACACCATAAAAGTGCACATATATACAATACGATTAAAAACATTATTCATACTATTACAATAATTCATAGTCACATACAAGAATCATATTACACGTAGCCCATTGCCAATAACTTGATCCAGATACAGGATAAAGTGCAGATAGTAAGTACAACATCATTGGTCTAGTCAATTCCTTAATTTGACGGTTAATTTTAAAAATTCTTTAACCTGTAAGACACTATCGCTGTACAAAAGCTGCAAATAGAAAAAGGCAGGTTTGATTTGGTTAAAATTAAGTTTCCTTAAGAGTGCAACAAGATAACATTTGCGGGGATACTCAGAAAACCTACATAAAAACATAAAATGCAGCATATCCTGAGGAGACTTCCCGTTGCAGCCACAGGGTGCTGTAACCTTATTAAAAATGTCTGACTTCGGTCGAATTAAAAGATGATGGAAGATGTCAAATCTAAACCTAGTCAACAAGAATTTCTCATGAGAGGTGAGATTACTCATTAAATATGGCTCCATGCTTTCACAAGTTTTTAACATCACATATTTCCTAATTCTTGATTTCATAAGCTCCTCACTTTCCCTTTGAGCCAACTTGTCCTTATAGAAGGCTTGTTTGATTGCTGTTATATCCCCCTTTACAATTCCGCTAGGATTTTCAAACAAATTCAGACGGCCTAGCCTGGAAAAGCAGGATTTCAGATATTTTAACCAGGGGACACGCATGTGTTTGTCCTGAGATACAAGATCTCTTACAATCAAATGGGTAAGAGGTATGTCCTGATTTATCCACAGTTTCACCCAACAAATCAGTGGCCGTAAGGAAAAAATATCACTTAAATACTGGATTCCCAGTTCTTCATGTACTGTCAAGTTGGGTGTACTAGTGGGGACACAAAGTAGACGTTTTAGGAAATTGTTTTCAACAACCTGCAACTGTTCTCCAGCCACATATCCCCAAAGTTCGCTACCATATGCAGCTGTAGCAACAGATTTGGCATTGTAAAGCTTAATCATTGCGTTAATTGGCTTCTTACCCAGTTTTGTCGCAAAGTTAAAAACAGAAACATTAGCCCTTGTCAGTTCACCTTTCTTTTTGACCAGGTGTGGACCCCAGTTAAGCTTGGTATCAAACAGGACTCCAAGATATGAGAATGTTTCTGTGACTGGTATTGGGACATCATCCAATTTAAAAATAAAATTCTTTTTGGGTTTATGGCCAATATGCATTATGTATGATTTGGAGTTGTTGACCAATAGATTTCGATCAGACATAAAAATGTTAAAAGCATTTAAAAGCGCCTGGAGTCCCTTCTCCGTTCTCGAAATTAAAACCGCATCATCTGCGTATAAAAGAACTGGAATACCCCGCCTGCCGACTCTAGGGCAGTCTGCCTGTACATTCTGTAGATAATCATCTAAATCATTAATATACAAATTAAAAAGGAAGGGGGCAAGAATGCAGCCCTGACGCACTCCCTTCTTTATGTCGAAATTACCAGTGGTGTCCCCATTTACAGAATATCTGACGTTAGCACTGGTATTACTGTGCATATCCACCAGAAAGTCGACTATCCCAGGATCCACACCTTTCTCCCTCATGGACCTCCACAGCCCCCCCCTGTTAACACAGTCGAAGGCTGAAGAAAGGTCCATGAAGGCAAGATGGACAGTTCCCCTATGTACAGTGGTATATTTGCTCAATACAAGGAAGAGGTTAAGGCACTGGGTTATGGTGGAGCGCCCCCCACAGAAACCATACTGAGAAATCGACATGATGTTATTTTCAGTCGCCCAGCATGTTATTCTCTGTAGTAGAATTCTCCCCATAATTTTGACCATGGAGTCAATTAATGAGATTGGCCGGTAGCAGTGAGGACTGCCCTTATCTCCTTTTTTAAAAACGGGAACAATCGTTGATAGTCCCCAGGAGATAGGACAGCCCACTTTGGCAGCTGCATTAAATACTGCAGCCAGGATGGGCGCCCAAAAGTGTGGATCAGACTTATACAAGTCTGGGGGGATCCCATCAGGCCCTGGGGCTTTTCTAGCAGTAAGTCCTTCAATGGCCACCATAACTTCACCATTAGTAAACCTAATAGCACCTCCCCTAGCATCAAGCAATTTCTCAGTTGTAACAGGTAACCCAGAAGAGTATAATTGTTTGAAGTGAAATTCCCTCTCTTCCTTGGTAATACAACAGTCCAGGCCGTTACCCGGGTCTTCTACCAGAAATGGATTTTTAATTATTGTCCAAAATCTGGTGCTGGATTTTAAGGTAGAGGGATCAAGTAACTCATTCCACGCTTCTACTCTTAGCGACTCCTTATGGGATGTAAGAATGGACTTATATTCTCTACGGCACAGTTTGACATTTTCCTGCACTCTCGGAGTAGCTGCCAGTGCTAGCCTGAGGTTACGAGCAGCTTTGGAGCAATCATGATTGAACCATCTTGGCCCACATTTTTCCACACTCATCTTTGCAGGAGCCGACATCAGTTCTGACACCTTCTCCGACAGATTTTGATAAGCAGTGAGAACCCGTCGTGGGTCTGCCCCTACCTGGGTGCAGTTCACAATATCCTCTGTACATGTGTCTACAATGTTTTTATACAGTAAATCTGGAGTCACCATTGACCATTTGAGTCGCCGCCTCCCATCTATGGTGCCCAGCCTCCCGGAATTACATATCTGTCTTTCCTTTTTTTTATTTTTTTTTTATTTTGTTCGAGCAAAATTCATACAGCATAATACGTCAAACAGTACATAGAAATAGATTAACAAATCTGAAATAAGGATTCAAATCAAAATTTAAACAAATAAGCAAATATAGAGCCCAGCAGACAGCTTGTTTAGTTCAAAAGAGGTGGATCATTAGATCTATGTTTTAAATACCATTTAGAAATAGGAGCCCAGATCTGGGCCCCGAGAAGCCGGGCTTTATTACCTCTAGAACTATAAATTAAAAGCTCCTGTTTATATGTTGCTAAAAATCGGCTAAGCCACATCTGAAAAGTAGGTGAATCTGTATCTTTCCACCGTGCAGCTAAAATAATACGAAAAATAGCAGTACCCAAAAAAAGTATCCTTTGTTCTTCCGTATTATGACCGAGCGATTCATCATGTCCCAATAAATAAAGAGTTGTTGAATCTTGAATATGATGACGAAATAGTCGGTTCCAAAAGCCCATGAACGAAGCTTTTAATAAATCTAATTTGGGACAGCTTGCAAACATATGTACTAAATTCGCTTGGGGTTGATTACATCTCGGACAACTATCATCAGCCCGAAGACCCCAAGAAAATAGCTTTGCGGGGGTAAAATAAAGGTTATAAAGAACTCTATAATATTGGGCTTTAAGATTCGAGGGAATAAAAAGCTCAGATGAAAGGACCAGGCAAAGATCAACATCAACATTTGGATTAGCTAATCTTATGGCCCAGGCCTGTTCAACCCGTTCTAAATCATCTGGAGTACTTTGGTTCAGCAATTGATAAAAAGTGCCAATCCTAGTAGAATGTTTCCCAATAATAGAAAACAGCTTAATGTCGTCCAATTTAATACTGGGAATCCGGTCACGAATGCTTGTAAACACCTGCAGGTATTTCAGAAAGTCAGTGGATGGAACATTAAATTTCTGTTGTAACCGTCCAAATGACAGAGTAATATCATTGCCAAAGAAATCATCCACTGTATTAATACCTAAAAGTTCCCACCTACGGGTGGTAGAATCATTAAGACTAATAGGTATAATTGCACTGCGCCATAAGGGGGTGTATTTCGAGTATTTTGGAATCGATAAGTATTTAGATACAGATTTCCAAACCTTCCAAGCATCCGTGACTACCCTTAATTTGATTTTTTTATAGTATAGTTGCTCAACCTGCCTTAAAAATAAACCTTGACATTTATTTCCAAGACTCAGCTCATAAATAGAAGGGATATAATGTTCCATACTAGGCGAGATGGTAGTTTTATACCTAAATAATAGAGCCATTTGTTGAAGAAATGTTGCCCATAAGTATAATTTTAAACTGGGAATACCGAGCCCTCCTCTCCTCTGGGGCAAAGTTAAAAACGATAGGGCTCTTCTGATCTTTCCAAAGCTCCAAATAAACTTAGACATGGAGGAATCAATAATCTTAATAAAACTATCTCCGGGTAAAAGCGGGATTGCTCGAAACAGGTAGAGTATTCTTGGGAAAATATTCATTTTTAAATAATTGGCCCTGCCAATTATAGATAGATGTAAATTATCTATTCTCCTAAGGTGAACCTTAATTTTATTAATCAAGGGAGTATAGTTAAGATGATCAATTTCCCTTACATCAGAAGAGAGACATATACCTAAATAGGTGGCTTGTTTCACTCTTAGGGGACTATCAAAGACCGTATTATTTGTGCACAGAACCATTGTTTTATCCTTGTTGAGGGAATAACCTGAAAAGAGGCCAAAGGACTGAGTGATTGATTCGATTTCCTGAATGGCCTCAGCAGGATTTGTCGTTAAAATGGCCACATCGTCGGCATAGGCCAGTACTTTCGTCGATGACACACCAATATCAATAGGCCGGATAACGGGTGAGGAAAGCAATTTAACTATTAATGGGTTAATATAAAGAGAAAATAATATAGGAGAGCAGGGACATCCTTGCCTCGTGCCTCTCTGTATATCAACAAACTCCGACTCAGCACCGCAAATGGAGACTTTTGCTTTAGGATCGATATACAGAGATTTTATAGCTCTGATGAACTTATTCCCAAAGTTGTTAAAATCCAGGATGTTCCAAAGAAAACTCCATGATACGCGATCAAATGCCTTCTCGGCGTCGAGAAGGATCATCGACATCTCGCCCCCCGTGCTACCCATGATATTAAAAAGGGTGATGGCTCTCCGCGTATGGTCCGTGGTACCCCTACCTGGGATAAAGCCATGTTGCCATGGGGAGACAAGATGTTCGATGATCCCACTCAACCGATTAGCTAAAATTTTAGCATATAATTTTGAGTCAGAGTTTATCAAAGATATAGGTCTATAGGAGGATGGATTATGTGGGGGTTTGCCTTTTTTCAGGAAAATGGCTATGTTGGTATGTTTCCATGACTCCGGTGGAAGTGAGTGATACTGAACCCCCAGAAACAAGTCCAGTAGATAAGGTAGAATTTGTTTGCCTAGCACCTTATACAGATCAAGTGGAATTTTATCCGGTCCGGCAGCCTTCCCATTTGCTAAATCATAAAGTGCAGTCTCCAGCTCCGACATTGAAATTTCTCTTTCGAGATCTTCTTTAACTAAATCGTCAACCACCGGATTGAAATCCTGACCCGATAGCCAATTTTTAAAAAAAGTTTTTAAGGCATTATCAGAGTGTGGATTATCATTGTGATACAGTTTTTGGTAATATTTTCTAAATGCCTCTACAATCTCGCTTGAAGATTCATATTCCTGACCCTCATACTCAATCTTCTGGATCTTGTTTTGAGATAATTTTTGACGTGTTCGAAGGGCTAGATATCTGCCTACATTCTCTCCGGATTCATATAATCTGTTTTTATTAGCTTCATATGTTTCTACCGCTTTCCTAGTTAAGGTACCGTTAATTTCAGCTTTTAATACCAGTATTTTTTGAAGAGTATCAAGAGTTGGAGCTCCCTGTTGTATCTGGGTAGCGTGCTGTGTCTCGAGGTTTGACAATTCTCGCATTAGGCTCAGATTAATATTGTCTTCTATCTTTCTACGTTTAGCAACGAACGCAATAGTCTCCCCCCTTAATGCAGCTTTAAAACAGTCCCATACGATCAGTCTCGAGGCACTAAACTGATTACAGTCGAAAAATTCCTGGGCCCAAGAT
Source organism: Triturus cristatus (assembly GCF_964204655.1). NCBI lineage: Eukaryota > Metazoa > Chordata > Amphibia > Caudata > Salamandridae > Triturus > Triturus cristatus. The sequence continues at coordinate 790,009,439 of NC_140580.1, forward strand.
GTAATATGGGCTATGTATTGATAATTAACAAGTAACTTTCTATCAAAGGACCATTGCGTTTTCGGCTTCGTATTGTTTGGGGAATCAAATGTAAGGGTAAGTGCGTTATGATCTGAGATCGTTTTCGGGGATTTAATTATATCTACCAAAAGCTGGAGCTCTAATGATGACATAATATAATCAATTCGGACATACTTGTTGTGTGGATATGAGAAATAAGTAGATCCGTCATAATTTTTCTTTTTTAGCCCCCATATATCCTGTAAATTATGGCTATCCATCAATTGACGCAAGGCCCTATATACCCTAGGTTTACGTCCCTTGTAATTGGTAGAATTTTGATTATAAAAATGACTCCCTGTAGCTATGTTTAAATCCCCACATAAAATAAGGGGTCCAGACCAAGAGGCTAATTCCAACTCTAGATCTCTAAAGAGTAGGGGATCGTCCAGGTTTGAGCCATAGATTGCACAAATTACGAGACCAGATTTTAATTGAGCTATGGCCCACCTGCCATGACTATCGGCCAATGTTCGAATAGGATCACCGATTAAGGGCTTTACAAGAATAGCAACCCCGCGTGTTTTAGTTGTTTGTGATGTTGCTATAATAACATTATATCCTGGAATATTAAGCAGTTCTTTATCTGATTCAGAAATATGCGTCTCTTGTAAACATAAAATATCGACAGGATCCTGCCGCAAGAGTTGGAATAATTGTGCCCTTTTATTTCTGTCATTTAAGCCCGCAATATTCCAACTACAAAGTTTTATTCTCCCCATCTATAGAAGCAAGAAAAATTTCCAGATCTAAATACAAAAAAGAAGATAGGTTGTATAGAAAACAAAACATAAATCTTAATCTGGTCCCCTCTAATTACTTGGATATATTCCATGTTCCAAAAACTGAAGATTACCTTATTTGCATGAATTTGCTCATTTTTGTGTTTTTTTCCCCTCTCCCCCCCTCCCCCTCCCCCTCTCCCTCTCCCCACCCCCCCCTCCCCAAACGACGGCCAACAGGGCATGAGACTCCAAAGGAGTCTGAGGCGATGGAGAGATATACCCTAACCAGCATATAAAGAATAACCATCAAGAGTGAAAAGTCAATAAGACCAAAAGGGTGCAATCGTAGTAAAAAGAGCAAAAAGATAAAGAGAGAAAAATGAAAAAAAAAGGGTAGAAAAGCTAAGCAGCCCAACCCATTTCCGCACTCAGTGCTACAAGTACTACTAGTATATGTAATATGTAGTATGCATGGTATAAACAAGATAGTTTAAAGTTTTTAAAGGTTTAAGTTCAGGGCAGGCTGTCCAAAAACTCCTTAGCTTTAATTTCTGAAGAAAAAAATTTAGCCTGACCCTTGTGAATAACTTTTAACTTTGCAGGGTTGTTAAGATACACCTGTATTTTTTTTTCCTGAAAGGGTTTGATCAATTGGCGGAGACGCCATCTCCTTTCAACAGTAGTGTGACAAAAATCAGGCCTCACAAAATAGGAGATAGTGCCTCTGTTACGCCGAGCTTCAGGTCTTGCTTTCTCCGTGATAGCCTGTCGGAGTAAAAAATTACCGAAAAAAACCAAAATTGCACGGGGGTACCCCCCTTGTGGTGAGGACTTTAAAGCAATTGGGACTCTATGAGCACGTTGGATTTCTAAGTCCCAGTTCCAAGATGCCAGCTCGGGGAGTGTGTCTTTGAACAGTTGAATTATAAATGAGCGTACATCATCCCCCTCAATTTTCTCTGGTATTCCAAGTACACGAAGGTTGTTGCGTCGAAGGCGATTTTCCATTTCCTCCATTTTCCACCTGACATCTTTCAAATCGTCTTCATGAGCCTCGACTTTTTTCTGAATTGTAGCGGTTTCAGTTTCGTTGGTAACTATGCGATCTTCAATCTCCGTCAGTCTTGTGTTGAAGGTTGTAACTGTTTTAGAAAGCTTCCGGACCACACCTTGAACTTTATTAAGGGCTACTTGCGCCCTGCGGCCATCCCTGGAAGTCTGTTCCCGGTGGGAAGCGATAGCCTGGAGTACTGTATCCATAACAGCTGATAATGTAGCGCTTTGCGGCTCAATGGCAGGCAACTCAGAATGAGACACAGAGGCATGGTCCTGTGAGTTTGATAGCACCGCTAGGGAATGATCCCGTGCTGACCCCGATGCTATATGAAGGCTCCTTCTCTTCCGCAGCACAGACCGCCTGCTCTCCCTAGACTCTCCATGATTTGAATCATAATCGCTTTCAGTTGGCGCGGTATCAAGACCAGTATTAATTTTAGAGTCTGAGTCTGAGTCCGAATCTGACTCTTGAGACCATCTAAGCTCCTCCAAACCTTCAGATATAGAATAGAAATCCGAGGGATCTTTATCGGTATCAAAAGAGTCAGAGGCATACGCCTTCCCACTGGGAACCAGGGCGCGATGTACGCATTTTTTTTTTTTTTTTAGCATTTTTGGCATTTGCAGAGGAATCGACAGACACAAGAGGGACATTGGAAACCACAGCAGCTAGTGAAGGGGGACAAATAACTTTGGCAACCCTACCTTCGAAATCTTCAATCATTTGCACATGGACTTCAGAGGTCGGTGGTTGAATGCTCCCTTCTCCCCCCTCTCCTCCTTCTCCCTCTGGATTTCCCGATATACTGCTTACTGATCCAGTACCAGGTAAACTCGCCATAGTTTTTTCTTGTTCGAGAGTACCAGCTCCAGGCGGGTCATTCTGGATCAGCGAGACCAACTCGACAGGGGTGGACAGGGGAGCGGGGGAGGGATTCCCGGGCATTTTTTGAAGTAGCTCCATTACCGAAGGGCCGGGTCCCGGAGTAAGCGGGAGTTGCTTTGATGTCTTACTCGGTCTCATGGAGGCTACGTCTGGGCAGCTAATTTTGTCCGAATCAAGAATCTCCCCGCGTCGCGTTGCCAGCTCGCGATCTCTGAGTGCCTCCTTCGCTGCTCGGGTTTTGGAGGCTGCCGAGGCTGCTGCGGCGTTCTTTGGAGCCATTGAAATGCCTTGGTCCAAGCCTGCCGTGACCAGCACGCTAAAAGTATTTTGCGTACTTTTTAACTTTTGAGCAGTCGTTGTGTCGTCTCCCCGGTCAGTAGCAGCGGGGGCTTCAATGCAGGTTCCAGTCAGCCGTGAGCGTCCGACTGCCCGTAGCACTACGAAGCCGATCAGAGAAGCCAGGACCCGCAGGTGAGAGTGCTTAGAAAATGAAATCGCCGAACCTCCCCCCGGCTCCATTAGGCTCGCAAAGCGCTTAAATCCCTTGAGTCCTTTGAAATTAATCTCGAAGCTTCAGCATAGTTCAGCATAGTTTAGAAAATAATAAGTTTGTATATTTCTTCCGATAATGAAAGGCACCCGTTTAGTCCATTATAGTCAGAGCCAGTGCCGGTCAGAGAGATCTCACAGCGGTCTAAGACACCGCCGCCATCTTGCCCCCTTGGATCTTAGTTTCTGAGGCCAATCCCATATCTGTCTTTCCTTAGTAAACCAAGGTCCCTTCAGACGGATTGTTAAAGGATTATGGTCACTGAATTCGCTTGGGACAATATCAAACAAATCTAAAAAAGGTAGCAGTGTCGCTGACAACAGCATGTGATCAATAAAGGTGCCCCTCCCATGCCCCTTAAAGGTTGGAGTATCAAAACATTTAAATGGATCCCTGAGTGTCATGGCCAGGGAGAGGTCCAGGTTATCAAGGAGAGCATTGCATAGTTCCCCAGCCATTGTGTGATCAAGGTGGAGTCCCTCCATACGCTCACAACTTAAATCATTTATGCATTTGTGCAGAGGGTCTCCACACAAGTGGACATTTAGATCCCCCACAATCATGAGGTTGTGATTGAAATCATTTAGAGAGGAAATGAGAAAGGCATGCAGGACAGATACGGAATTAGATACTGAAGTGACATTGGCAGCATTATAAAAATTCACTAAACATACTCGGCAGTGTTCCCCATTTAAAACCAAACCCATCATACCAGGATCATTTGCATCAATTCTACTGATTTTACAGGTAACAAGGATAGAAACGAAAATCACCAGTCCACCCTTAGGTCTGCCTCTTAATGATGGTGTGGCCGGGACATAGAAGGCCTTGTACCCTTCTAGAAAAAGATCACATTCAACCAGCCATGTCTCTTGTAGGCAGATAACTTTAAATTGCTTAATGTAGTTGACCCAGTTTATGTCTGCCATTTTTGCAGCCAACTCCGCAATGTTCCATGAGACAACATTGCTACCACAGTTTTTATCCTGTGAGTTCAGGATAGGTACCAGTTCATCTGAGGTTGAGATGCCCTGACCCACAGGGATCTCATGTCAATCACACATGTCCAGGCCAGATAGAAGGTCGTACCTGTTCTGTGTGTTGATGTTAAACCCGGAATAAGGTTGGGCCAAAAAATTAGGTTTATTCTGTGTATTGGTAACGTTTCCAAATCCCCTCGGGTTAACAATATTATACTGAGAGCGGGTGTCCATGGCCTGGATCTGAGTTTCAGCCACTGGACTAAACAACCTTTGTTGGGGGGAATTATGACAGAGATGGGCATAGAAGTACCCCAGAGGTCGGACACATATACTGCTCTCATTATATATCAGTGACGAAGCTCTTAAGAGAGCGGTGGCCACATGTTGGGGATGTTTGAAGTTCACAACAATGCAGTCTCCGCTTCCCATCTTTTTCGATGGGCCCACCCAATTCACCCGCCTGACTGCCACTATCTGATCAAAATATGCAATTGGAAAGCCACAGTTTTTATTAAGCCATGACACTGTTTTGTTTTTAAGTGAGGCGTGAGACTCGTCATAGGGTGAGGCAGGATGAGTACCGCAGGGTGGGACATTAGTTAGGACTACCACAAATGGCGCACAGTCGGGCGGTAGGTGAAGATAGCGTTTACTCCTGTGCGGCCTACTATCTGTTCCCTGTCTTGAAACAGGGTTAGATTGAATCTGTGGATCCATTGTTATTTGAGTGGCTGGTGTGGTTGCTTTTATTGGAACCCTGCTCACGGTGGTAGGTACTGCCATCGTATTAATGGAATTTGACTGCATTTTTCCCCGCACCATCCCTGCCTGTCTGCCTTCCCCAGGGTTATCCCTTAATCCAGTAACTGCAGCCTGGTACGAAGATACCAGGCCACCAAGCCTGGACACCTCAGCTGTTAGAGTGTCTATCTTGGTGGTTAAAGGTCTGATAGACTCCTCTACCTTAGATTCCAATTTAGACTCAAGGTTTTTTATGAGGGCAACCAGTTGTACAATATTAGCATTTAAGTTATTCTCCTTGTTTCCGGTAAACACAAAGGGATTATTAAGTGGGACATTAACAATAGCAGAATCTACAGCAGTAGTTTTTTTCTTCTGTTTCCCACCCCCTTTTATCTGTGTTCGCCTACAGTTGCGTACCGGCCTTATAGCTGGCGGAACTTCCTCCAAATCCTCACTGGATGTATCTTGGTGTTCTACATGGACCTCAGTCCTTACCACAATCGGTGTGACCGGGTTTTCTCTAGCAGCACCATTGACGCTGGCCTCTCCCTCAGCGTCCATCGCTATCAGAGGCGGCGTCTCAACCAGTGCTGTTGCAGGGGGCCCTTTCCCTAGAGATGCCCGACGTTCACTGTTGATCTGAGTGACTTTTTTTACCATGTAATTGTCAATAGTGCTATGGCCCGTAGCAGTTTTATCATTTTTAGCCTTAGACATCCTAAATAGCAACAATACGTGTTTAAGTTGCAATGCGACTATACATAAATGTTAAAAAGAATTAAAGTCTCACTTGTTACTTAAAAAAGAGGGATCAGTTCACGAAACCAGGGTCTCGGGCCCAGCCCAGTCTCTTCAGGCCTCTGAGGGACCGCCCTTGTCCCGGGCTTCGCCCGGGCTCGTTCCCGAGCGCGTTCCGCGATGCGCGTAGCTGTTGGTCAATTTATTCCACCTGGCATGGGTGGGACAAGGAGGCGGCTTCAGGCCCTGGAGGATTCTGGTCAGTGTAGTCTACCAGCCTCTTTGCCTCAGTCCCCCCCCAGCTGCGAGCGTTTCCCGCGAAGCGGGAAACGCGAGTTGTAGCACTGGTGGCAGCGGCAACAGGAGTTCACAAAACGCAGGGTCCCAGCGAAAGAACAGTTCAGCAGCGCAACACTCCCAAAACGGCCAGCAAACAATTCCACAGGGTCGAAAGACAAGGGCTAGACACATACACATTCACTAGCCGAGACCTAAAAAGGTGATGAGGGCTGGCAATGATGAATTTGATAGGGGGAAGAGACACTCCACAATAACACCTAACATGGCTATGCCATGGGACATGATGAACCGAGAATTACATATATATATGCCGTCTTAAAACACAAAAGACAGCCACCAGACTGCCTTAAAGGAAGCATTTAATGCAATGTGGGGAGGGAAAACAGAATATCCCTTTAAAAATATAAAACCCTTAAAAAGACTGAACTCATATATTGGTAGCTACGTGCACACCGACTCTACCCTTTTTCTCATGCAAAAAAAGAGACAACAAATTAATTTGCACTGGATGGCAGGATGAGGGTCCTGTGTCCTTAAGAAAGACATGTGGACAGACAGCCTCTCTACTGAAGGTGTACTTTTGCTTTATTGAAGAAGAAAATGTGTGACATAAATGAAATGCATTCCTAATGATTTTTTGGGCATTCTGCATTTTTCTCAACAACAAGAACAATAAGAAACCCTCTCTTTCCCAGAAAATTGCGAGAAGTTTCAAATGGTTAAGCATTAGATGTTAACTCCACTGACTGAAATCTCGTTCAAGAGAATATCCTATTGCATGCATCACTCTCTCTCTGAGTGTAGCCTACGAAGCCACATACCTAGCTGCCTACTTTTTATTTGGCATTTTACAAATTGTCCACAGAACCTAACAATGCCTCCGCTAGCTTATCTGTGCAGCTCACTAACGAGTTGCATGCACTCGCACTAAAGATCACATCACACTTAGCTCCTAGTAATTTAATCTACCACAAAGGAACTGCGGGAAATGCACGGGATGGTTTCCTTGAGAGCACAAGATGTATGCTACTAGCCAACGATAACAAAGAACCACCGAAATGACCACTAACCTTAGGTTCCAGAGCAGCGCGCTATCCGCCGCAAGGGGCGTCGAAGCATCGGCAGTATCAGTCAGCGCTATATAAATGCAATTACAGTGCAAAAAGTTTCACTTGGCGCTCGACAAAACGGCTCTTTTACTCCTAGTTTACAATTTTTTCATGCTTGCTTACGCAACAGCCTATTTTAAGTGTCAAAACTTGAATAGTCTCTTTAAATTGTCTCCCCTGCATCCCACTCGACAGCGCAGCGTCGTGTCCTGGCACGTGGTCTATGAATGTTCGCATGGCTGCTTGGAAATAATGACGCTTTAGTCCCAATGAGGCTTGTAGGCTTCTTGCAACCTTTTAAAGGGAAAGCCTGAAGGCGGGAGATTCACGTGAAATCATCAGTTGGAATTGTGGCATTCAAAGCATATCACACTTGGCTGCAGATCATGGACAAGCCCAGAAACTGCCAAACTCCCACTTCCCCCCACGCAAACACCCTCTCCTCCATCTGCGAGCATTCTTTTCTGTACTTCTTCCATCAGTTTCTTCTCTGCCAGCTTCCAAAGGCACCCTCCAGGATCCGTGCAGTATACTTTACTCGTGCCGTTCAGCCGATCTGTGCACAGAACCGCTGTTCATGAGGAACAAAACAAGCACTAGCACAGGCAATAAATAGGTGATGTCTTTTAGATTTATTCAGTTGGACGCAGAGCCGCAGTACACATTTTGTTTTCCAATCCACACCTTGTAGTACCTCCAAGATTGGTGCACTAGTTGCAAGCCCCGGGAAAACAAAGACAAGAAGAAAAAAAATAGCGCTTCACTGGCAAACTCTGTAAAAGTGGCGCTAATGTGTTTGGGTGTGAATAAAATCAATCTGGCCAGTTTGCTACCACTGTCTTACTTTATTTAATTATTTTTCATATTTTTAACGTTTTATTCCAGATGCTGCACCATAGAATTAAAATACAACATTTCCAGCAAAAATGATTTTCTTTTTTGGATCCATTTCACAGGGGAGCAAATTAAAGAAAGTAGAGGAAAGAGAGTGAGAACCCCATCCTGAAGTCAAGGTTTTCAGTAAGAGAAGAACTGCTAGACAGAAAGAGAGGGAGGAATGAAAAGCGGGGGGGGGTGTTTCAGCTGAAGCGGCAGAGCAGAAGCGGACACTGTATTTTCTTCTCTAAGTAAGAAGGAAAAGACAGAGTCTGGTTCCTTCTCTGCCGCCCGTCCTCGAACGCCAGGAAACGCCGAGCTTGAGGGGTGAGGAGGAGGGGAAAGAGTCTGGGCAGCTGAAGCCCACGAAGTCCACGAAGGGGGTTGGTGCTAGGAACGATTGTCGCACCACACACGCCACCAACGCTAAAGCCAGCCCTGGGGCGTGGGGCGCTCTGCACACACTATGCGCTGCAGATGGGAGGGGTTCACGGGGAATGGTCTTACCCCTAAAACAATGATATATTTTGTGTTTCTAACACCGGCCATGCAAAAAAAATATGAGCTTTAGAGATTGATTTTTAAAATATGCTGCTAAAGGCTCCCGTACCGAGACATCAAAAATCAGTGACTGCTTTTACCTGAAAGGGGCCTTGAAACGCCGAGCAGCAAGGAAGAGGCGACCCCACGTCCCGCTCCGTAAAGACCACGCACAAAATGGACGAACGTTCCGACGGTAAAAAAAACAAACACGCCCACCACGTGTAGAAGGGGCGGAAATGGGCGGGGCTTAAAAAATGAGAAAGAAGTGAAAAAACACGCACCCGAATCTGAAAAAGACGGGGCTTGTTTGGAGAGACAAAGCTCTTCTCCAATGGCTGACCAACATTTAAGAGGCCAGCAAATGGAGAAGAGGAGAGAAGAGGGGCGGGTTCAAGCCCCTCTTCTGAAAAACATTAAATCTTGGAGCGAGACTGCCTTCGCAGCCGAGACCTAAAAACGGGGAGGCTCCCAAAGTAAAATCCTGACCCTGTGACACTGGAGGTAATTCTTGATATATGGGGTACGCTTGTATATGGGCGATATCAAAGGCAAAATCCTTGCACTGACATATTGTAGATAATTCTTGGCATAAGGGGACACTCATGGCATATAGAGGCACGACAAATTGCTGGTCGTGCCATACTGGAAATATGTGTAGGGGTTCACCTATCTGAATACAATACAATACAATGACACTTATAAAGCGCCTGGTTACACCAGCTGGTGTGTTCTCGCGCTGAGGCTGCTAACAGGCAAAACCAAGGGTACAAAGCGGGTCAGGCGGAACCAGAAATAGTGGTGAAGACATACCAAAGCTTATAGTGGAAAAAGCCAAGTTTTTAGTTCTTTCCGGAAAAGGTTCTCTGATGGTTCCGCACGGAGAGCCACAGGAAGAGTATTCCAATTTTTAGCTGCCAGGAAGCGAAAGGATCGTGCGCCCATCCGGGCTTTTCTAATTTTGAGAACTCTAACCAGGTGAGTCCCGGTGGATCTGAGATGTTGGCCTGGGCTATAAGGAGTGAGGTGGTCCCGCAGGTAAGAGCGGGCCTTTCTTCTGTAGGGTGCTGTTTGCAGACACACAGGGCCCTAAAGAGAATCCTCTTAGCTATGGATAGCCAGTGTAAGGACTTAAGTGCTTTCTTAGAGGCAGCTTTCCTGGGTAGACTCAGAACTAGGCGTGCTGCTGCGTTCTGTAAATGGAATGTTTGAAAATGATGTAAATTCCTACTGCGGTCAGGCTTCATTGGCACCCCATAACATTTTGGGAGTTATACATGAGTGCACTAGGAACATTGCATTTGTTGAAACCTGATGGATGTCTTGCATTATCCACCAAAACTTTATTATTTTTCTGATTTTGTGTTCGACTGTTTGAGAATAAAAAATCAGTATACATCTCCTATTGGCATTGACAATAATGTCCTATCTGACATGTTCCCCAAAATTAAATGGAACAATAGCTTAAAGATTACTAAATCCCCGAAAACATCCCACCCAATTGTCCCACCCCACCGTTAGATACACCATTCTTCTGTGGTTCTTTAAAGGAAAAGAGCAGTTCTTCAAGTATTTCCTTATTCTTCGGATAAACTCAGAATCAAATTTGTAGGCTATGGTGGTATTAGATCAAGGGCCAAGGATTGTTATTAGAGCAGGAAACATGAAGTTGGGAGTAACACAAGTGCATGTTGGAGGTCGGCATTGTGCAAAGATTGCTACGGCCGTGCTCAGACAATTTCCAAATGCAGGGATGCGCCGTATTTACAAGAATGTGGCGCAAACATGCTTTCCCCTAGCGCAGCCCTAAATTTAGCTAACTAGCGCCAACACAGGCCCCCTTGCACCATAGTGCAAGGGGGCATGGTGTTGATGGGAATGATTGTTTGTGTGCAGGAAGGAGTCCCTTTCTGCACACAATCAGTAATGGCGATTTGTAACTTTATGTGTGCTGCTTTATTTAGAAGTTGCAACTTGTCATTTTTCAATGATTGGTGATGTACAGGAAGGGACACCTTCCTACACATTAACAAGCACTGGTGGAAATTTGCTGTTTCTAAGTGTGCTGCAGAATGCAGAATGCATAATTTCTCCTCGTTTCGCCAGATTAAGTTCAGGTTTTCCCTGGTCTTATTTTTGGCACTGCCTCCTATTTATGCCACCCTTGTAACCAGGGGGCAGTGTCAAAAATCAATGGGTGTTGCGGAACGCCCACCACAACACCCATTGCCCGCCCCTTTCACGCTTAGTGTAGCGTGAAAGGGGACCTTATTTACAAGGCGGCGTTAAGCCACGTTAAGTGGCTTAGTGCCACCTTGAAAATATGTCGAAATACTTAACACCACAGGAAAGTCACAAAAAGTGACGTTCCTTTGGCGTTAAGCTCTTGTAATATATGATTTTGTAATAACAGAATCATGATCAACCCTTGGTCCGTTATTAAGGAAACAGTCAAAACGGGGTGCAAAGGTTTGGTGGTCATATGGTGAAATAAATTCTTACCTATCCACGACTAACCCCTACTTCATCTGCAGAGCGAGGATTTGGCATATGATTAAACCAAAAGGACAAAAAAGTATAAAAACAAGGCTTGGGGCACTGGTATGAAACCTTAATAGAGGAGGTAAAATCAGACCATTCCATTAAAACAGCAAAAAATTGGAGCATTTACCTCAGGTAGCCCTACCAGTAGCGTCCTGGAAAAAATAATTAATTTAAATTTGAGATAATTGTACATACCTCCATAAGTTTCAAAGTAATATAAAGAAAACCTGTTTTAGAGGCTCCTTAATAGTTAATGAGAGTTCGTCACATATTGCATGATGCTGCTCAAATAAAGCACAATTCCCGGAAGAAATCTCCAATTTTCTGTAGTAAGCACACGTTCCACAGACCCCCATGATTGCAATATTGGGTTGCTCTCACTCACAAGACTTTGCCTCTCAGAGAAAAGTGCATAATCAATAGTGTTATGTTAGTTGCAAGATCTCTTATAACGCAACATTGGAAATCTCAACTTTTGGACTTGCCCCTTTATGCAAGGTCACTCCCAAACTTTTTACCTTCATCCCTCCTATTTTTATGAATTTGCTTTTGCTGGCCTTAGGGCTCTGTGTACTTTACCACTACTAACCAGTACTAAAGGGCATGTGCTCTATCCCTAAAACATGGTAACATTTTCTTACACCTGATTCGCATATTTAATTTACTTCTGAGTCCCTAGTAAAGTGGTATACCATATACACAGGCCTGTAAATAAAATACTGCTAGTGGGTCAGCAGCATCTATTGAGCCGCCAACCTAAGAAGCCCTTTAAAACATGTCCCAGGTCTGCCATAGCAGCCTGTATGCAGTTTTAAACTGAAAATTTGACTTAGCAAAATAACCCTTTGCCAAGCCTTAACCTCCCCTTTATTATGTATGTCACCCTTAGAGTAGGCCATAGGCAGCCCATAGGGCAGGGTGCATGGTAATTAAAGGTTGGGTGTGTATTTTTAAGTTTTATATGTTCTGGTAGTGAAAAACTCATAAATGTGTTTTTCACTACTGCCAGGCCTAACTCTACCATAGGATAACAATGGACTGCCTTATTACATTTAATATGTGTGAACTTTTGTTTGGGAGCAGGTAGGAAATTCATGTTTGGTGCCTGCAAAATTATATTTTAAAATAATCTTTAATGGTAAAGTGGTATTTTGAGTAACCATTTTGAAAATGCAACTTTCAGAAAGTTGTCATTTTCCGGCCCTATTTGGTGCTTACAGCTTGTTCCAGAGTCACATGACTGGGTGTAGTTGGAATGTTGGACTTTGTGTATTCCTTCCAGACAGCCGCACAATAGAGGGATTAGGTGTGCATGGATGGGGCATCACTGACAGTATGGGGGGCAGAGCTGGGTACAGCTCCACATACAAACCAATAGACAATGCCCTGCCTTCACACAAAGGATTTTCACACTAGCCCTTTGTGCCTGCAGTCAGGCTGGAGCCAGGTAAAGGGAGGCAGGAAACTCCAAGCACTCCAAAGAAAAATCTTTAGAAACCTCCTACTTCAAAGAAGGCATCAAAAAGGCATACAAAATAGGACCCTCAGACACACTCTTCAGTTCACTTTCTGAACCTGCTGCAGGACCCTCAGAGGACTGCCTGCTACTGTGTACTGCAGAAGAATGAAGGACTGCTCTGCTGCCTAAAGCCTGCCTTGAACCATCAGAGGCCTACCCTGCTGTTTAAACCCTATTCCACTGCTTGAACCCAGGACTACTAGAGTGACTCAAAGGACTAGTTGGCTAACCTCCTGATCAGAGCCACCTACACTCTTCTACGCAGCAACATCCTGTTCAGCAGTTCTTTGCACAAGGGGTTTCCGGCCTCATGGAGCCCTCATCGGCTACAGCTTACAGTTTCATCCTGCTGGAGATTTTCAACTTCTAAATAAAATACTAAGTCTGAACATTGAAATCTTCAACGCGACTTCATCCCAGCTTCCACAATGAGAACGCCTTCCCCGCTTATAACTCATTTTAATCATTATGGAATGATTTTGGATGAAATGCATTCAGTTAGTTATTATGAGTAAGCTCTGTACATTGCACTTTATAGAATAACGATAGTACTTTAAAAGTCTAAGTAGTTAGGAAAGGAAGCACTGGACACATGGTATTGTAGCAAATCTTATTTTAGACCAACTATTTTGGTACAAAGGGTGAGTCTGTTTATTATTTATGAGCAGATGTTTGTATGATTGTTGTAAGTGTATTATGCACTTATTATCAAAAATGGATTGTTTACTGGTTGTAAAGTGTTGTTTGTAATATAGGATTCCCAGGCTTAAAAAAATAAAAATAAACATTTTAACATGAGTGCTCTTTTAGAGACTATAGCTTTTTAGCAAATGTATATGGGCATTGTGCTTTAAAATACACTATCTGGACCCATTTTTACATTTTCCTGGGGGAGGGAACTTCCCGAAATCCTCCTAAAAAAGTCATTCTTGCTCGCTCCTCTAACTTGTTTTTGGGCACATAATATGCCCCACCTCTTTCAAAGATCACCACCCACTATTGTTAAAGAGATGTTATGATTCTTTTACATTGCAAAATGAAATGTGTGGAAAAAAACACATAGAAATCCCAACAAAAATCTCTGTTTTAAGGGTCATTATATTTTTTGAGGGGGTGGTGTACTAGCTTAGCACACGTAGTTGCTGTGTTTGGTAGAGAGCAAAGTTATATTAGTACAGATTTTGTTGGGGAGCAGATGTACAGTTCACCCAAAAGCAGACTGTGCCTCACTGCAAATACGCTTGCACAGTGTACCCAAATGCAGACTGTGATACAGAGCAACTATAATTTCACAACTCACTCAAATGTCTCAAATTCATATCTACTTCTCACTTTTGCCACGCCCAGTCTTAAAAGTTTTTTAAAGGTTCATACTTTTTGTGTGGCCAATATTATTGTGTAATAATAATTCTTATATTGGATCCAATTCGCAAATGAGGAAATATTTTTAATTTAATTAAAACAAGTTTAATATGAGGTTTAGAAGTGTGTTTAATAAAATCATTTATTTATGCCATATTTTGGTAAAACACCATGTTGTATAAAATCGATGATGTTTCTGTCTCTATTCTCCAATCCTGCATCCCTCCCCCCCTTTCCCATCAAGGTTCCTGCACATCTTATCTCCTTGTAGGCTCCACATAAGGGAAGACAGTGGACGTAATGTTTTCAATTAGCAATGAATACAAAGGCCTATTAATTATACATTTAGTGTACTAGGTAGACTACAGTATTCAAGGGCTGTGTTTCCGTAGTCCAGTTCAGTTTTGCACAATCATGAATTTCTTTTGTTTAATGTTTAATATGTTGTTCAAATCATCACCAATGACAGTGATGTAGGAAAGCGAGCTATTTTCTTAGAAATGGGATTGTGCTAATGTATAATGCCATTGATGTGAATTACTTTGATTTGACAAAGAATTGTTACATAGGATCATACCATGCTGAATCTGCGCTTTAGCACATTTTCTATGCAAGAATTGTGTATAACAAATAACCTTGATTCTGGAAGTGAGACAGCTTTTAAAGACTTTCCTTTTTGTCTATTGGGGATGCTGTCCGACCTTTTTTTGATTTTGCTGCTCATTTGAGATTTTGACTATTCTACATGAACTTTAAGCATTCATGGCATTTATTCTCTACCACTTGATTTATTTAGACTCTCTGTAATAATACCCTTTAACTTTGCCCTGATCTAGAACACAGTTATTGAGTGGTCCCAGGTACTTATTTTTGATGCTAAACTGATGTAACGTGGGGTATTCTTTTACTCAAGATCAATCTGGAGTGGAGCCTCCTAAAGAGTTCTGAAAAATGTGGGGTACCATGATTATTGGGGTACAGTGTTAAAAATTGGGGTACATGGTTCCACTTGAACACCAGCATAGCGGCTGTGAGTTAAAGATACCAAGTACAGGCCCATGCCTAAAGTAAGCCCTGTGCAGGGGGTCAACTAAGCTCAGTCAAAGCTGAGCCCTGTGTTCTCAAGTGAGGTGGTTGTTAACCTGTGGTCCAGGGACCCCTGGGGGCTAAAAAATGATGTTGATGTCATAAGATTGATTCATGGGAGCAGTGCAAATGCATCAAATTGAATATAGTATGGACGATTCGTTCCCATAGTTGAGTTCAGAAACGCCCAATCTTTCCATTAAAGTGAAAACTTAGATTATTGATAATTCTGTGCGAATCAAATAACATATTTTATCATTTGTGCATTTGTTTGATAAATACTTGTTTCTGTATTTACTTGGTATTGTTTTGAGGTTCAAATCAGCAAAATTGCTAAATTCGGGGTCCTAGGCTTCCAGTTATGACTCTGTGGGGATCCCCGGATTCCTATAATGATTCAGTGGGGGTCGCTGGTCTCCAGTAATGATCAAGTGGGGGTCCACAGAAGTCAAAAGGTTAAGTACCACTGCTCTAGTGGAATGATTGTTGATCGCAGAGCCTAGTGAAAGGCAAGGGCATGCATGATGAATGTAAGGTAAGATAAATGTTATTATGCATGATTAATTAAAACCGTTGCATACATTAAATACGTATAAAAAGTAGAAGATCCTAGTTCATAATTCAGTAAACTAAAACAATGATAAAACCCATGTTTATACTGTGAATAAGGCAATTTAAAAGTCCTCATAAAAAGATACACTCATGATTATTGTAGTCTTCAAGACTCCGGGTAACTTGAATAGCTGGAAGTTCGAGTGCTTGTAGGTTGTTGCGTTGGGCTGCCAGCCTGTCATTGTCCCTCCACAGTGCTTATTGGTGTGCGCAATACTTTGATGCAAGATGCCTGGACTTCCAGTGAGGCCTGTTTTTATAGTGCTTGTGCAGCCGTGATGTACTCTTAAAAGATTATACAGGACAGACTCAAATGAAGCCCAGTTCCACTGTATTGGTTTGATTCGTGACCAGTGGGGAGAAGTTTTTGAGTCTATTTGCAACAAAGTCAAAGAATGCTCTAGTGGAAGGATTGCTGATCGCAGAGCCTAGTGAAAGGCAAGGGCATGCAAGATGAGTCTGAGGGCCAAGCTCAGAGGTTGAGCCCGGTCATTTACGTGGTAAAGGAGTTCTAACCCGATTAAGGGATGCACTCTGTGGCATCATGCGATTGGTCATGAGCAGTACTTTTGGAGTTTGCAGCTAACCAAAACCGATTAGTTTCATGGATTTTTAAATTTCAAGTGCAAACTACAATGTGTCTGTAACCGATTAATTTAATGGATTTTTTAATTTAAAATGCAAACTACAATGTTTCTTAAGCAGACTTTGTATGATCATTTAAATATTTGAACTGTGTTCATTATATCACTGTGGTTGCAATAAAGTTTCCAGCATTACTCCCAAAAGGCACACAATGAGCCAGTAGTAAAATATTAACTTCAGGCATTCCAGGTAATTCTGGGGATTTGTACTGAGCTTGAATGATTTGAATAGGGCTACGACCTTTGATTAAAATGCCCTTAAGAGCTGTGTGGTTTTGTGTATCGATAAATATACACTTGTCACCAGCAGTGGCTCCAAGCCAACAGTACCAGGACCAAGGCATGGCTGAACCTCCAGGAAACTGCTCTGCCCGCATCCAAGACGTCAGCCATGCCCTGCTGCAAAAATAATGGGTTCAGTGGACCAAGACGAAGGACAATACAAACTATTGTGATGAGGGATCGCAGAACAAACATGAAACAAAGGAAGGTTTCACGGAGATTTAATTTCCACAATAAATGGCAGAATGTGAAAGCGCGCCCCATGGCTGCACAGCACAAGGCATCATCAAGAGAGCACACTGAGTTTTCACTCAAAAATTCTGGATTCACCGAAAAAGGATAAGAGAACCTCCCGAATTACTCTAAAACTTTGGTCAAAGACCATCGGTAGTTGATGGCAGATGGTTGGAGGCAGAACTCCCTTCCCATACACTCTTAACTTTCCTCGGAATCATAGATGACATTGCAGCCATGTTACAAGACCTAACACCATGAAAGGCTGCTTGGCTGCAGCTGGGTGACGTTAAGCGGACTGTTTACAGTTTATTTTATTTGCATAGTTAATTAAAACCATTGCAACGCAAACATAGTTTTAATTTAAAAACAAAATATACATATAAAAGAATTCACAATTCATATATCTTATATTTAAAATTCTTGAAATCTATGTTGTAATCAAGTGGACTGTAGTTCTGCTTCTCTCTCTGATGACAGCCAACACGGCGACGGATGTTAGAATAAGCACCGGAAAGACTCCAACACCGTGAGTTTACAAATCTGTCTAGGAACATCCAATGCTTGCTACCTGTAAATAGGCTGTTGCGGTTCCTGTGTGATATGTCCTTCAAGTTATTTGAGATGTTGGATACTGATATAATTCTTACTCCAACATTTATTTTGCTAGGAATTGAATGATACATCAGGCTCTAATATCCCACCGAACTGAACTGGTCTATGCTTTGGGCTACTAATGTTGCAAGGCCAACAATCGCCAAGCACTGGACAGATCATACACCGACAGTATCGCAACAAAGGTAAAAAGCATTGTGAAGCCAATAGGTCTCACCTATGACAGCTTTTGGCTGGACAATGTATTGTAATCATGCTGTACAGCGGAGCGGATATTTTGCAGGGTGGCTAAAACTAAATTTAAAAAGTGTTATGACGCACTCCGGGCCTAATGTGCTTTTTTTATTTAAAAACAAATTGCATTAGTGCTGGATGCATCTTAATAGTTTTTTAATTATTAATCAGCGGGGGACGGTCCTTCCAGGTTCAAGCGGCACAATCGTGGAACAATCTGCCGGTGGAATTAAGACTGATACAGGATCTTCTTGCATTCAGGAAATCACCGAAAACGTGGTCGTTCCAGCTATAATACTCAATTTGGGGGTCATAGCGCACAGCTAACGTTGTCATCACGCCTCAGCGCCGGGACACTCAGTTGAATAGCTGCACGCTTTACAACTATCCAAATAACATAACAATATATTTATCCATGCTGCACAGCGGCCACACAGCTATAAGGAATGGCTGCAAATCATTGTCAAAGTCGGCAATGCCCATGCTGTACAGCACGAACAACATGGAAAGACAGAGCAAATAGGCTCAAAGGAGAGACCTATTGGCATTTCCAATGCTTGTTAGGTCTTGTCACAACAACACTGTGGTTCTGAGCAAATCAGTTCATCTCCCTATGAGTGAAAAAGGAAAACAAATATGACATTTGGCAAAAAAAAACTATCATGCATAGAAAGAAATTGTGCCCATGTCGATGTCTTAGGAAATATATTTGAAAGAAGATAACATCTGCTGTCGCAACGAAAGCAGATAACATCTGTTGTTACAAAAGCAGATAACGTCTGTTGTCACAATAAACATCAATTTCAAAGAAGAGAAGGGCTTCATTGAAGTGTGTGTGGCATAGTAAACATAGCTACAAATGGCAGGAGGTTCAACAAACCCAACAGGGAAGATAAAAAAATTAAAAGTAGTACCCCAATTACAGCTTGATCAGTGGAAGATCAGCCATCAAGCAGAAGTAATCAGTGCTCCAGCTGGGGGTCAGTTCATGCCCAGGCCCTCAGGTTCGCCTCTTGATCTGCCGTCACTCACTGGGCCACTGAATAACACGGAATCTGGTTGCCACTGTTAGATCAGAGGAGGCGACCGGGTGTGCTCCCCTTCCTCGCCCCCTTGGTAGTGAGGTCCATCAGTACAGCCCAAACGAAGATTCCTGGCTAGCATAAACCTGACTGGAGGAGAGGGGAGTCTGGCCCCACTGCACTACACCACATGTCATACATAGTGCCTGGGTGCCTGACGCAACGATGACCCGCCTGCAAACGGGGGAGTCATCGACATTTGGCGACTCCTCCGTATCGCTGAACTGAGTGGCTGGGGATTGCTGCCTGCCGGGGCAGGTGACAGTGGACAGCCAAACAAGACTCTGTACTCACAGCGGGTACCGCCCACAAACAAACGGGCACATCCTTTGAGGGCTGCATAGACAAAATCACAGTCGACTTCACCCTGGAGTGCGCAGATCATCACAAGCTGATTTACATGGTACACGACATTGAGCAAGAACTGGCCAAAGTCCCTCTGAGTACCCTGAGCGCAGCTTTGGAGGAGTAGCAGCTAATGGCACATGTGAAGTCACTGGAAGGAAAAATGGAGAATGCGGAGTGTTGCTCCCAGCATAACTACCTGAGGGTGTTGGGTCTGTTTGAGGGAGCAGAAGGGGCTGATGCAGTGGCATATACTGAGACATGGTTGCTTGACCTACTGCTAGCAGGTGCACTCTCCCAATTCCTTGTTGTGGAGCAGTCCCATCGAGTGCCGGAAAGCCGCACGCTGCCAGGGACAGGTCTTAGACCCTTTTTCTTCCACATCCTACAGGAATCGTGGCGGTGTCCTGACGGAGGTACGCAAGTTGAGGGATGTGAAAGTGGATAGCGCCACAGTTATTTTCTTCCCTGACTAAGCCACAGGGATGTAGAGGCAGAGGGGCTCGTGTCTAGTGGTTAAGCGATGCCTCTGAGAGTTGGGCATCAAATACTCCCTCCCCTACCTGTAAACACTGCGAGTGATCTCAGATGTTGACACGGAAATCATTGACGCCACAGAACAGTGCTGGACCTGGTTGCAATCTACTGGTCACCAGGTGCTGCGGACAGGGAGTGAAGGGTCTGCACAACAAGCTGTCATACGTGGAGCCAGTTTTACTTGGAGACATAGGAGGAGCAGTGAAGTACTGGGTTTTTCGGAACCCAGCGGTGCCAGGGGACACACCCAAAGACTTCGAGTTCTTCCTGTTTCAGACTACAGAAACACAGAGTCTTCTAGGTGAAGTCAAAGATCGAATTTATTAGCTGCAGCCAGAAACAGATATCATAGAAGTACAACACGGTGTATATTCTCAGGAGACTGCTCAAACTTACAAAGCCGGCCTTCTCTTTTATACAAAATATTATTCTTCAGGCAAACATTCCTTATTTTACAGTAAACCATTCACATATTTCCACTACAAAGAAAAAGCAAAGTCATGATGACAAGCCCATTGTCCAGCCCTTAATCAATTACCCGGCAAGGCTTATTGCTTCCATCAGATATCGACAGACCCTCAATAAAAATGGGCACCTCCTCCTCGTAAAGCAAGCCATAAAGAAGGAAACAGGGACAGGTGTGTAGTAGATTAACCATGGTTTGTGTGTGATCAAAGGTTTTACGATATGTTGGGCCTTGATACTAATCTCGCTCGAACCCTGGGAAAGGAACTGGCCGAACAGGTTTGGCTTCGGGCAGTGGAGTCAGCTTGCCCAGGTCACCGAAGAGTCAACGAAGGTGTGCGTGTCCTTCAGACCCATGCCTGGCTTTAGTTCTGGGCCTATGTGAGGGCAATCACAAAATGGCTGTCGTTCTAAAATGGAACCCGAGGGATCAGAACGGAAACTATGATTTCAGGGTGATGACTTCACCCGAACATGGCGAAAATGCTTGTGCATAGTATCCTAATCATTTGCGGTCTGCTGACACCAAAATCGTCATGATACGACGATGTTTATAACACGGGTCCAGAAGTTGAAGTACCACAGCAGGTTGTACAAGAGAGGTAGAAGGAGCCGCATGCGGTGCCGATGATGCACAATCGGACTCAGAGAAAGGATCCCAACACTTTTTCTGAATGCTCCCCCAGCGACGTGGGCTCCACTGCAACATGGTCATCCGGTGCAGAAGCTATCCAGCCCCCAGATGTGACTCCTCAGAAGGTAGATAACCTAACTTAATGTTGACTGGTTGTGCGTCTCTCCTTCTTTTAATGTTACAGACAGCTCCGGAGAGTCTCTGGCTTTCGGCGGTCCCTGGTCTCCAGCTTTCCGTTGCTGATGTTCCGGTCTACCGAGGTCAGCAATTAGAGGGGATCAGGTCCAGTCGTCCCCCAAGGGAACAGAGCAGTTGTCCAGGTGAGCGATGCATGTAAGGGGTGGTGGTCTCCTTGGTGCTCCTAGCTGCAATGGCATGAGGTCCATGGTGTCATTGACCTTACCAAGGATGAATTGTGGGAGTTCTTTGATTAACTTAGCGGCACTCTTGCACGTGTTTGACCTTCCGGTTGTGCAATGTGCTACTGAATATTTTCAAGGTCCCGCAAAACCACTTTAGGTGGTTTTTCATGCACTTGTGAATGCGTGCCCCTTTCATGCATTAAACAGTGTGAAAGGGGCTTTCCATGCAGTGATGGCCGGCATGGATAACGGGTGACGAGGTGAGGGCAGGTGGTTGTCGGGGGGTCACGATTGCGGGAGGGTGCGCATAATGAAAAATGAATGGAAAAATATATACAACTTAGCTTGCCGTCAGCTACCGCGTCTCTGGTAGGGTACAGGAAGCACAGCCAGGCCCCACTGACCAATCACAGCTCTGCTGTTTTGAGTGTTCTGGTTTGACGCTGAACCAGGGAATGTGGGCCTGGGCATGTTCTCCACGCAGGCTGTAATGCAACCTGCATGGAAAACAGGGAAAGTGTGCATGAGTGGTTTGGGCGGCCCCAGAGGGTCGATCAAACATAAATTGCACACTTAGGAGTGTGCAAACCACTCCTCCCCTGCCCCACTCCGAGAGCAGAGCAGCCCTGCCCACCCACAAAGCAGTACAAACATAAAGGGGCCGATTCTGATCCAGGTTGGAAACTGTTCCGACCGACACGGACCGGGAATGTATTCCGACCGACACGTACACGCGCTGTACGACCGACGGAGTACGATGCAATGCGTGTGAAATACAACCGACTCGCATGGAGCACAATACGTACAGCTGCCACGTACGGAAACCAAGCCGACTCATTGAATCAGCCGTAAATGAGCCTGACGCGACAGACTCGTACACGAACGCTGCAACATAGCATAACGTGAGTGGGACAGTCTCAGACTACCCCGCAAATACTAATAAAAGCATCCGTTGCGGTCAAGTAAATGTCTCCGTTATGCTCAACTAAACCAAACAGAAACAGACAGAAAAAGACCAAACAAGCATTGTCAAAGGCAAAAACAAAATACAAATATGTAAAACACACCCACAACTCAACCTACATAAACGGCCAAAATCCTTACCATGATCCTTTGCAAATTCAACAGACCTGCCAGCAGAGAACACCACTACATTGCACTGAGAAATACACTCACAACCCCCACCACACAACCTGTACCCCACTAGCACCTCTCCAAAAGCACACTCACAAACACCCAGCTTTACTCATACTCACTCACCCTCACTTTCACACTCACCCACACATTCATCTCCACCTCCACCCATCACCATGCCCCCAAAGAAGAATCCAAAGTTCACAGACAGTGAGTTGGAAGTCATGGTAGATGAAATTCTCAGAGTAGAGCCACAGTTATTTGGCACATTGGTCCAACAGACCCCCATGTACCAGAAAACAAAGATGTGGGAGAGGATTGTCAACAAGGTGAACTCAAAAGCACCTTGCCTGCGCACAATGGACGATATCAGGAACAGGTACTGTGATGTGGAAAGGAGGGTCAAGAAGCTGATTGGCAGAGACCATGCCCTGATCCAGCGGACCAGCAGTGGCCCTCCTGCAAAACCTACGCACTTCACTTCCTTGGAGGAGAAGGTGCGGGCCATCCTTCCACCAGAGGTTATCCATGGATTAACAGGAATACCAGAGCCTGGTGAGTACATAACCACCTAGCCAATATTGTGAGCCAATACACACACACAGACATCACTGTCAATGGGACAGTGAAACCAATCACTGTTAGTAAAGCAACCTAAAGCAAATGATCCTGTGATGTGTATTCCAGTTAGATAAACAAAATACCTGCAATTTTAGAGTAATATGTAACTATGTCATAACATGTAGAAACTTACTAACAAACACAGCAGGGTTTTGGCATCAAAACACCAACCAACACTGTCAGTCATCTTGCCAGCACTGTTACACTACCTCACGGGGAAGCTGAGTCATAGGAAGGAAGGTCGGGTTTGCTGGGAAGGTGAGTGTAGCCATAAGCATGATGGGAGTTGTAGTCACAGCTAACAATCCTCCTCCCACATGGCCCATCAAGCCAACCTTGAACTATGCTCAGCTCACAGGGAGTGGAAAAGTACTGACAAGATGGCTGACACTGGGCTCTGCTGTGGGGGCCCTGTTGGGAGTTGTGCTCAAACAAACACCAGGATACCACTGGCAGACATCTTGAACGTAAACTTTGACTCCTTGTAATGGAAGCATGGTTCATGGGGGGTTATCTGGGCTCCAGGGTAGGAGGAGGTTCCTCAATGACTTCAACTGCTATCAAGGCCTGCCCTACACACACCTTCTCATCCAGAACAAATAGCACTCTTGGGACTAGTCAGTCCATGACAGTGAAAGTAAATGTACCGGCAAGATGGCAGACACATGGGCCTGATGTATGAGTTAGCCACAAGTCACACCTAGGCTCTGGCCCTCTCACACATGTTTACACTCTCAGCCATCTTAACTGTACATTTCCATTCACTATCTGGGGATGCATTGTACTAGGGGTGCCCTCTCGGCTGGCTGTGAAGATGTGTGGAGTACAGGACAAGTGGTGAGATGCAGACATAGCACACATTAATACACACACACAAAACAACAGATACATCATTGACAAGGGATACCTGACAGTGAATGGAATGGCCACAGAGAACTAGCTGACACTGCTGCATGGTGTCATTTACACAAAGCGCTCTTGTGAGCTGCATTCAACTCCTACATCAAGCAGCATTGTCAGCATCCTTGGCACTACACTACCCTCACTGTCATTGACATTTTCAACACAAGGAGTAATCTGGACTTGGTGGGAGGAAGCGTACAACGAACAGCAGCATAACCCAAACACACAAACCTCTGGACCTCACAGTTAAGAGCATGGAAAGCAGCCTTGGTTAACTCATCTGTCCATGGACAACGACAATGACAACGACAATATAAATGACGTCCGACAATGCGCAGACACCAAACACGCCCTGCCAATTAAACAAAAAGAATACAAAGATGCTGCCAATAATGCAGCCAGAGTGAGTCACAGTCACATAGCACCACCTTTATGAAGTGGTCAATAAGGTGGGAAAACTCCTGCCGTTGTTAGGTAGAAAAGATTAAGCCGTTTGGTACTGGAGGGCAAGACTGACGATAATACCATTGTCTGAGACAAACCAGGAGAAGCAAACAGCTTTGCCGACTACTACACCCAGCTCTGTTCATTGGTAACTTCTGCCACAGCGCAGAAATCCAAAGAACTTCTTATTGATATCAATCTCCCTCGCTTCTCACCTACCGATAAAGCCCTGCTTGACGAACAGATACCAAAGATGAAATTGTGAAGGCAATACATGACCTGAATTCCTGTAAAGCTCTTGGCTCCAACGGACTGCCAATTTAGTTGTACAAGTTGAAGGCCTCTAAACTTGTGTTCACCTCCTTCGTATGTTCAAAGACAATCATAATCTTGGCGCTCCTCCCAGAGACCATAGACCAAAGACTGGCCTCCATTGTAGTTATCCACAAAGAGGGCCGACCCCCTGATGAATGCTCCTAATACTGGCTGATATCGCTCCTCAATGCTGAGGTAAAGAACCAGGCTAAAGTATTGGTCTCATGCTTAAGAAAAGTAATTACAACGCTGGTCCATTCAGACCAATCATTTTTTTTTGTCCAATAGAAGTACCTCCCTTGACCTGTGATGCCTTTATGGCGTACTGAGTCAGGGGAGTAACCTCCAAGAAAGTGTCCTAGTACTCTCACTTGCGGCCAAGACAACATTCATTATGGTAGAGTGGACCTACATGTTGGAAGTCCTGACCAGGTTGGGCTTTGGCCCACGCTTTATGAAGT
The DNA here is from genome assembly GCF_964204655.1 of Triturus cristatus. Taxonomy (NCBI): domain Eukaryota; kingdom Metazoa; phylum Chordata; class Amphibia; order Caudata; family Salamandridae; genus Triturus; species Triturus cristatus. Next base: position 790,034,441 of record NC_140580.1, read on the forward strand.
GGGTGTGGGTGGAGGTGAATGGGGGAGGTTCTCAAGTGTTTGAACTTCAGAGAGAAATGCAACAAAACTGCCCCTTGTCGCCACTCACATTTGCATTGGTGCTTAAGCCTCTGGTGGCCTGGATTCATCAGGATCTGCTGGTTCACGGCCTCCGCTGGACAGACGACTGAGAGGACAGAATATCGTTGTATACAGATGCTATGCTGCTCTATGTAACAGATCCATATTTTACATTGGACAGATCGATACATATATTCTCTTTGTTTGGTTGCTACTCGGGCTATACAATAAACTGGCATAAATCCTTAATTTACAACCTGAAGGGTCCCCCGCCAAGCTTACCTCATGAATGCGATGCAATTATAGCAACAGAGGGGCTCTGATACCTCGAAACCTATACCACACTGATCTCAAACAGTTTTTTACCAAAATGTTGCTACCCCCACTGAACAGACTAAAAAGTGATGTCAGTCACTGGAGATCCCTGATATTGTCACTCCTCGGTAGACTCACTTTATTTAAAATGATGCCCCTGCCCCACCTTCTGTATGCTTTACACAATACGCCCTACCTGGTTCATAACAGATACTTCAAGACACTAGAAAGGAGCTCTGAATGCTGTTCGGGGATGGAGGTCAGGCCTGAAAAGCACTACATTAACTCACATGGGGATGGTATGATGGTGGGATTGCCCTACCTGACATTCAAAAACATTACAAGGCAGTGCAGCTGACTACCATAAATGGCTGGGTTTTTCAGCCCCTAGATGAACCCGCATATCAAATGGACAGACTGAGGATGCACCCAAGGAAACACCTTGTTTTCGCTCTGGTAAGATTCTAAAGCATAAGGTCCATAATCCAACAACTGTGGTGGTGCACCTCTGGCACACAACCGTGAAAGCAATGGTCTCTAAGGGCAAAAACACGCAAGAGATACCCCTCTGGGATAGACAAAGGTTGTAGGCGTGGATGTGGGCAAGCTGGTACTTTCTATCACATACTATGGGACTGCCCAATGGTACAACGATTTTGGTACTCAGTTGTGAGATGTATGGTTTCCCCGTGCAAACACAGTGTTATCATCTCAGCTAAATGCTGTCTGCTTAACATCTGGGGGGAAAATGACCTCACTCGTATTGAACGAATATGGGTTACATTGGGACTGGTAGTGATCAAAATAAACATAGCATGCATCTGAGGGGAGGAAAAGGTGCTGCAAATATTGGATGTGAAGAGGGATATTGTAGAAAAGTACCCTTTTTGGATGGTTACCCGCCCCCCTAAAAACTGCGCTGGGGCCTGCTAACCAGGCCAAAGCGCTCTTTTCCTCAAAGATAATGTGAATTTGTACACCCATTTGGCAAGATCCTTTAACCCCCTGTTAGACCTGACATTTCTTGGAGGGATTACCCCTGACTTTTTGCCTCTACCTCTTCTATTTTTGATGCTGTGATGGATTGCGCTTTACTGACTAAGATGCTTTGGGCACTTTGCCATTGCTGATCAGTGTCAAAGTGCAAGTGCTCTCTGTATAAAGCGTTATGGTAATTGGTTGTCCATAATTGTAATGTTTGCCTTACTAGTAAAGCCCCTAGTAAAGTGCACTATGTGTGCCAGGGCTGGTAATGCAAATGCTACTTGTGGGCCTGCAGCAATAATTGTGCCACCCACACAAGTAGCCCTAAAGAGAGAACTCAGGCCTGTCACTGCAGTGCCTGCGCGCAGTTTGCAAACTGCCATGTTGTCCTGACAAGTGCACCCACTTGCCAAGCCTTATCCTTCCCTTTCGATGCATATTAGACCCCCCTATGGTTGGTCCAGGGTACCCCCCTGGGCACAGTGCAGTGTCTGTGAAAGGTAGGACATGTACTGAGGCATGTACCATGTCCTAACAGTGAAATACTCTCCATTTCGTTTTCCACTGTTGCAAGGCCATCTTGCCCATAGGACAGAATGGGGAAGGCTGTGTAATTTGTTTCCAGCCTATCTTCCCATAGGCTTAAGATAGAGAGGTGAAGTTTAGTGTGCCTGAACTCACAATTTATTAACACATCTTTTTATGAAGGTGGTTTTTGAGTTGTGTGTTTAGAAACCACGCTTTTAAAAGTGGCTGGTTTCTTTGTTCTAACCATTCTGTGTGTCTCTGCCTAGTTGTGGATTGACTGTTAGGATTTGAATGTGATAGGATCTGGGAAATGTCTTGACCCAGGGGAGGAGGTGAGACAGCAACAGGCTGACCTGCATCTGGAGGGTAGGGCAGAGGAGTAGCCCCTGGAGGTGAAGAGGCCTGGGCTGCTGCCATAAAACAATGGCTCCATCTCCTGCTGAGTGATTGAGGACCCAGACTCCCAATATCAAAGGAAGAAAAAGACACCCAGAACTGGTCTGGACAGGGGTCAGTACTCTCCTGAACACAAAGACTTCAAAGACATTTAGGGGAATAACTATGAGAGCTGAAACCCCTGAACATTGGATTGATCGAGACTGAAAAGGATTGAAACTACTTTGTGGTCAAGAGGAACCTCTGCCAAGGAAGAACAGCTGAAGAGACTGAAGGAAAGGACTGACCCGTGCTGTGTATTTTGGGGCTGGCCTGCAGTTTGCTAATTTAACCAAGGAGAGGCTAAGGGACTTTGCTGTGTGCTGTGTCCCCCTGCTTGAAAGGACTTTGCTGTGTGCTGTGTCCTAAAGTCACTTGTCCCCAAGGGCCCGAGGAGAGCTGGCTCCCTCTTGTGGAAACTCAGGAACACAAAAGATTCCAAGTGTGTCTCAGCGGAGCTGTGTGTGTGTGCTTTTTGCACCCTGAGACCATCAAAAGCATTGCCCCGGGACTGTGTGGCCCGAAACCCAATCGAGTCTCAGCGATGCTTTGTGTGTTAGTGTGTGCCTGAGACTGCGTGGGGTCCGTGGTGCTGGTTGGAAAGTGCCCCGTGACTGCAGTGCCCCTGCAGCGTGAATCATCGTCCACGCTTTTGTATAGCTGTGTGTGGCCCGAGCCGTCATCGTAACGGTGGCTGCGGATTAAGATCGCCGCCGGCGGCCCGAGCCTCAACAAGGTGAAGGATTTCGTAAAGCTAAGGAAGTTGTGAGGTAATCGCGATCATTGTTCGCAAGAGGAATCTTCTCAAGATCGTCAGCAACAGAGAAGGCAGTGCCGTAACCTGGCCGGCTACAGTGCCGCCTTGCCTCGGAGCTGCATCGTCATCGGGAGCGCCCAGCAGGACGTCCGACGAGCGGGGAGAGAGAGAGAGCAAGACAGCGCATCCCCCTGGTAAGGCTTGGACTCCGGTCGGGAGCCGCAAGCGTGTGTGGCCTGGGGAGGTGCAGGAGGAGTTCAGGAGTGCTCCCGTCCCTCTCCCGCTGCATCGCATTAGACGCGCTGAGTCCTCGAGCGGACTGGACCTGCCTGGTGGTACTTCGGTCACCCTCGGAAGTTGAGGACTGTTGTCTGTGGTTGGCGTCTAGTGGTGCCCGTGCTAATCGCGTCGATTGGCCTGGTATTATTCCTGCATTACATACTGCCTTATTACTTGCATTGAGGATTGTATTATTCCTGCATTACGAACTGCCTTATTACTTGCATTGAGGAGTGCGTTATACTTGCATTACGAACTGCCTTATTACTTGCATTGAGGATTGTATTATTCCTGCATTACGAACTGCCGTATTACTTGCATTAAGGAGTGTGTTATACTTGCATTACGAACTGCCTTATTACTTGCATTGAGGAATGTGTTATTCCTGCATTACGAACTGCCGTATTACTTGCATTAAAGAGTGTGTTATACTTGCATTAAGGAGTGCGTTATACTTGCATTATGAACTGCCTTATTACGTGCATTGAGGATTGAATTATTCTCGCATTATGAACTGCCTTATTATGTGCATTGAAGATTGAATTATTCTCGCATGACAAACTGCCTTATTACTTGCTTTAAGGAGTGCATTATACGTGCATTACGAACTGCCTGATTACATGCATTGAGGAGTGCATTATTCTTGCAGTACGAACTGCCTGATTACTTGCATTGAGGATTGCATTATTCTTGCATTACGAACTGCCTGATTACTTGCATCGAGGATTGCATTATTCTAACGATACGAATCGCATTATCAACTGCAAAGCATTGCATTAGGACTGCATTTGAACATTGTGAACTGCTCATTAATACCGCAAGAAACTACAAGTGTTTTTTGGCCTAATAACCGGCCAAGTGAAATATTACGAATACGCATTTGTTGGATTTTTATCATGTGGTCTTACCGTATTTTTCTTCTTGATAAAGGTTCTGCTATTTTTATACATCAGTGTGGTGTCCATTTGTGGTGTTATCACTGTGCCACTGGGAGCGTGGTTCCAAAATACTTTACACATTGTCTTGAAGATAAGCCTAGCTGCTCATGCCAAGCTACCAGGGGGTGAGCAGGGGTTATCAAAGAGGGTGTCCCTCCTTTCCCTGACTAGAAGCAAGACTCCCTATTTGGACTAAGGTAACTGCCTCAGCCAACTAGAGACCCCCAGTTCTAACATCCCCTTATAAGTCCCTAGTAGATGGTACTAGTGATACCTAGGGCACGGGTGTTAAAAGGATCACCAGGGCTGCAACACTATTTGTGCCACCGTGAGTTACCCGAGTAAAAGTAAAGCCTGTAGGTCTGCTATTGCAGCCTGCACCAGCAGCTTCCCTGCTCGCGATCAACTCTGCGCACGCTAAATATGACAGGGTCACTTCATTGCCAGTAACATAAATAAGTCACCCCTAAGGTAGGCCTCCTATGGCCCAGGAGGCAAGGTGCAGTATATTCATAGCGCAGACATGTATGTACAAGCATATATGTCTTTACAGTAACCTTGCCATTCAAGATTGCTGTAAGTGAATGTGGACTGGCTACCGGGTGACCCCGAGATAGCCAGCTCCATTATAGTACCACCAAATTCTGTTGTGTTTAGTATTAAACACCTTCCTTTTTCACTCCTGGCATGATTCTCGTGTTGAAGGTGAACTGGCATGTATCCAGGTGGCATCCTTAGAGATTGCAACTGAGATGCAGTAGTCTTCTCGTGCCTTGGTGGGCTTTCCGAGGTGAAGTATGATCTCCTACTGGGAAGTGCTATCACTCCCAAAGGATGAAGACAAAAGTTCTGGGCAGGAAGGAGGTCACACCTATGCCCTCCCAGAATGGATAGTGAATGGCACATCGAGGCGGTGAGCTTCAAAGTCTACACTGCCGCTGATAGGCAAGGAACTTGATCCCCAGTCAAGGACAAAGACCCCCCTGCCTCCAAACACCCAGGTGGGAATATTAGCCAATTGGGAGGCATACAGCCCCCAAAGGCTAGCATACCTATAAGGTAGGCTCTCTGGGGTATACAGCCGAGGATGGCTCGTACCATCTTAAAAAGTCCCAAAAATAGTGGGTTCTGGGTAGTAAAGTGACCTACACCCACATGTGGTCACCTCAGGGGTGGATTAGCTGCAGGACTAGTAGACCATTGGCTACTAGCCATCGCACCCCTTACCACCCCCTAAATCCAGGATTTAAGGGGCACCCCAGCACCAGAACTCCAGATCTGCTCTAAAGAAGAAAGGACAAAGAAGAGACCCGTGTCCGCACAAGGCAGGACTCCACAAAGACAATGGGGCTGAGCTCTGCACCTGTGGCAGCCCCTGTGCACCTGCTGGACTATGACTCGTTCTAGACCAGAGACCGGTAACAATAGGAAGGTGAACCCCTCTGCAACTGAAAGACTTCACCAGGACTCCCTAGGACTAGAGGTACTAGTTTCCTGCAGTCAGCAGGCACAAACCACACTTACGAAGACCAAGAAGGACTGTTCACCAGGCTCTATCGAGAACCAGCCCAAGAGCAACTAGCCAGGTGCCTTCTTGGAAGCGTAGTCCTGAACCTCAGTGAGTCCCAGCCCTTTAAAGTGTTCCCAAAACTTCTGGAAAAAGATTTGCTACATCTCTGCATTTGCTGTGGCCAAGGTGTGATGGTGCTTCAGCTGACTACTGACTGCTTTACTTGACGCTCCAAGAACAGGGATACATCCTGCATTGTTGACCCTCAAACTTCTGTGATGCGGTTGTCGGGTATTTGCATCCCAAACCTGTGTGCATTGGCAAGCCTGGTAAAGTCAGCCCCTGCAGCTCTCGTTCAGTACCACAAATAACAATGTACACTTCCGCACCCAAGACGCCCGAGCTGAGTAGAGCCGTTCTGCCGGGCGATTCCTGATCCTAGGGCCACCTCCAAGCTTTCCATCTAAGGGGCTCCCCTGAACTTAACCTGCAAGTGGCCAAGTGTCACAAGTGTGTCTTTTTGACAGCTACCGTGGATCCCTGCTCAGCACCAAGGACAGCCAAGTCACTTCTGCACCCAGACTCCCTGGGCAAGGTAAAAATGTTCTGACTGTTGAGACTTGGTTTGGGGACCCGCAAGACTTCAACTCCAAGTGGTTTCCATTGAACTCACCCTGCAAGTTGCCAAATATCACTTATACCCTTATTTATTAGGGCTTGTGCTGCCATTGCATCACTTTTTTGTGACGCTGCGGCGACATAAACGATGCACCACACTATGTCCTATTATCCAAAGTGAAACATCTAGGCAGGTATAATGTATGCAGTGTGGGCGTTCCCACGTAAAAGAGCCACGTAGGAGTGACGCAGTGAAAACTATGAGATTTCACTGTGCCACTCCTACAACTTGACTCCATCACAATCTTTAAGCCTGCTTCAAGCAGGCGTAAGGAGTGACACTGGGCCTTTTACATGGGACGCGCCCCATGTGTAATGATACATTGCTGGAGTTGCGTACCGATACACTCCAGCATTGCGTCATTACTGCTTCACCAGATACAACAGGATTCCTGACGTATCTGTGCAATCCTTGCGACATGGATCACCATAGTGTGACTACAACGAGTCCTTGGTGTCGCAAGAATGGTACTAAGAAAAGTGTTGCATCGCTGTTTTTCCACAGCGATGCAACACTTTTCATAAATGAGGCCCATTGTGTTTTCTCCATTGACCGCAATGGTAAAGTTTGCCAGCTCTGCAAAGTATTGATTTTCTGAACACGTTAAAATTGATGACTCCAGCTGTACACCTTACATTGATTTGATTTTGGTATCAAAATTTATATAGAAATAAAGTCTATTTTAAAAAATTGATGTCAGATTTGTTTTGAGTCGTATCAACTACTTATCGTCCATGTTGTTGCTCTGAAATGCTTAACACATGTTCCTCAAAGTAAGCCTGACTGTTCTTTGCCACTCTACCAGGACAGAGCTAGGGATAATTTGTGCAAATCCAAGGTCCACTTTTGGATATTGTGTTAATATTACATGGTAAAGCTCCCCAGCCATACCACATAATATTTCCACCTTGCTACAGATATGGACTGGTGTATGTTAGCGGAGAAAGTGGTGTATGAAGGTCGGGGATTCCCCCAGAAATGGACTAAAGTTGGGGAACAATGGAAAAAATATTGAGGTTTTATCTAGGAGCGGCTCCTCCATTGGAGAGGAGGAGTGTTGCCCCACTTATGTGCCCCCCAAAGCCCCAGTGATCAAAAATAAAATAGGAATTCATTACCATTTTATATTTTATCATCCCGAACTGAACTGAGCGTCAAGACGGGGCAGGGTCTCCTCAGTGAGCAGGTAGTGGTGGGCAGAGGGCTGATTTGCACTTGTTTAAAGTGCGCATGTGTCTTTGGCCGGCCGACTTGAGACGGCCAGTCACACATGCGCACTTTAGACCTCTCAAACCAGCTGTCTTAAGACAGCTAGGTTAACAGCAAGTGCAGGCATCCAGTACCCTCGGGAGCAGTGACAGAGGCCGCTCCCACCAATCAGGGCACTGCTCACACGCTGGTTAACAGCACGTGATCAGTCCTGGATTGGTCGTGGGAGTTTGCTGGGGCCTACACTGCAGTCCCTGCAGCAGACAAGGTCGGAGTGAGGAGGATCGACAAATGCATTTCTTTTTTCTTTTTTTATCTTTTGTTCCTCCGCCCAGTAGATGCCAGCCACCACTGGTTTTATCTGTGACTCGTCTGGTCCAAGCACTGGGGAAAGATCTATGTCTGAAAACTTGAGATTAAATTCAACTATTGTCCACGCAGTTGGTGAGGGAGGAGGAAATGTTCCTATTGACGTATGCTGAGATGTTAATATCATTTTGTGAATATGTCAGTGAGCAACCAGATTTACTTTGTGTTTTCTTCAATAATAACAATAAAAAGATTTATTTGAAAAAGATTGCTTATCTTTTTTTAAGTTAAGCAGTGATAATTGACTTTAGTTATAGCAGTACGGTCTTGGTAACGGCAACCTTTTTGCTGCAAAACATAGAACAGGGTAACCACACAGCTGGTGCCGGTCAACCCTTGAAGAGTTCCCACTTGCATTCTTCTCTACACCCACAGCTCCGCCACTCCGCTTGCTCCTCTACACATCCCTATAAGCCTCACCCTATCCCAACCACCCTCTCCACTCCTTGATGCTTTTACCTGCTGCCTCGCTTTACCCAAAGTAAAACCCTTCCATACACAATCTGACCACTCCTACACATCTCACAAAGACACTCAGATATGGTATGATAGTAAAAATGCCCATCCCAACAGATCTCTAAACTTCTTTCTCCCTCCAACCATGCTAACTCAGGACCACAATTATACACAAAATCTAAGAAGATACAACCCAGTGCTGTAACCAGCTACACAGGCTATATCATATGAAATATCATAAAGAGACCTGTAGAGCTGTACAACGCCACCAGCATACTGAAAAGCAAAAAACTGCTCATCTGTCTCTCACACTTCATCATTCAACACACTGCTAAGAGCTGCATTCCATGACATGATAAACGCACCTCGGTGGTTATTGCGCACATGATGGAAATACTTCACACATAGGATCAAAACAAAGACAACATCCTTCCAACCACATACCCTACTTAGTGTAGCGTGCTACCCACGTGGGCAAGTGCTTCAGCAACCCACATAGGAGTGGTACGTGCTATATAGATTATACAATACAATACTTCACTCTGTTGGTTTGTAGCTCATTTCACACTATTTTGATATACTTATGTATTTTAGTGTTTTATAAAGCACTGATTGTCATCTTCCGACGACTTTGCAAATAGGCTTAAAAGCCACACACAAGCCTACATAAGAAAGGGCCAGATTTCAGGAATTAAATTGTAAAGGAATAAGTGCCTGGGACCCAACGCTTTGCTCAGAAGCCTGCAGCATATATCGACATGCCAAATTTGAAGGCTGTGTAGTTTTGATTTCCTCTCACACCTCTTTAATCCTCTAACAGACAATTCCTGCCTATTTATCTCTCTCACCACTCTTGCTCTCTCCCTTTGTCAGTTTTTTCAGTCTTTCTCTTCCTCCTTCTTTCACCCTTGTGTACTTTTCACCCTTCTGGGTCAAAGTCTGATGAGGAAAAATAATTGCCGGTCCTTCAAAATGAGTGCTGGTGGGCCCCACCTGCAACCACTGGCTCAAATTAAGCAGTGGCTGATTCGCAGGGCAATATTACACCTCCAGGTGTTGAGAAATAGCAGAATGTAATAAGGCACCCAGCCTCATTCGACCAGCTTTAACAATGAGAATATAGTGTAACTTAGCTTCCATTTTGTCTCCCTCATTCACAGAGGCCCGCAACCATGCGGCGCAAGGCTGCATTTCTCTTTGTTTAGTACCTTTTCTTTCGTCAGCGAGAAGTATGATACCTGGAAATATGATGCCAGGGCGAGGAGACCGCAAACAAAAAGAGTTGTGTCAATAGCAGGTGAGCACCCCTTTGTCCTCCAAAAATGAATGCATTTAGCAAGCACAAGCTTTTTCAGAGAAATCAGTAAAAGGACCTGGGTTTCACATCAAAAAAGTGAAGTCCTTAGCCAAGGAACTCCCATTTGCCAGAAAGGGAGTGGCAAGGACTTAATCCGTTGTATATGAAGAAGAGAGTGTGAGAGCAGAGGAGAAGAAACCATTGGTTCTGAGTAGGGTTGGATTGGGATAAAAAATAGGCCCCGGCACCCTACAAAAAAAAGGGGGCCCACATTTGCGGATTGCGCTTTTCGCAAAACAATGCTTCAGTGTTTTAAGTATTATGAAAAGAAGGAGCGGGTTTCCCTAAAAGAGGCATGTTTTCTTAACTTCAAAGGGATTTTAAAAAATGCAGATGTTGCCAGTACTCTTTGTGCATGGATTAGTTCATGGTGGTGAACCACACCAGAATATAAGTGAGGCCATTTCTACTGAGCCCCCACCCTCTCCGCCCCTGCTCAGTCTGCATATATTAATAGGCCGGCCCAGCGAGAGAATGGGAATGCAACCAGTTGATAAAAGGGAGGTAATAGAGGCCCATCTGCCTCCGGTAAGGCCACTCGGGCCCCCACTGGGCCCCTAGCAGCTCCTGAACTGCACAGACACGCTCAGTAGATGGCACCACACTGGCCCAAAAATGCAACCCACAGCTGCAACTCAGATACAGGTCCATTGGCGTAATGAAACTTGAGGGTGCCCCCCGCAAGGCACATGGGGGGGGCCCTCCGGACTCAATTAGGAGCTCTCCGCCAGAGTACTGTGCTGAGGGGTGCCCCTGGAACTTGGGGTGGCATGGTGAGCAAAGGAACAATGGATTTAACCTAGATCTTTTGACTGGGTGTGAAAGTTTGATTTGCTCTGCATTTCGCCCATCATCTGTGTGTCTTTTGCTTTCTCGCCTTAAGTGCACTGGGTATGCCCAGACGTAGGTCCTGGGCTCACTGTGTCACTGGATTCAAGCTGGCCTGGCTGCTGAGGGGTGATGCCCTGAAACTCATCCCAGGATGCTTGTTTTCAGTCCAGGAAGGACCTGGCTTTGCAGTCCGGGCTGGACTATTCCCATGAGGCGCAGGGTCAAGACTGATTTGCATATGGGTGGGTCTAAACTGGTGTGCCTGGTGAGCAAAAGAATGATGGATTAAACCCAGATCTATTGACTGGCTGTGACTGTTTGATTTGCTCTGCATTCCATCCATCTTCTGTGTGTCTTTTGCTTTCTTGCCCTAAGTGCGCAGGGTATGTCCAGACGTGGGTACCGGGCTCACTGTGTCACTGGATTCAAGCCAGCCTGGCTGATGAGGGGGTGATGCCCTGAAACCGGTCCCAGGATGCTTTTTTCCAGTCCAGGGAGGACCTGGCTTTGCAGTCCGGGCTGGACTATTCCCATGAGGTACAGGTTCAAGACAGATTTGCATATGGCTGGGTCTAAACTGGAGTGGCATGGTGAGCAAAAGAACAATAGATTTAACACAGATCTATTGACTGGGTGTGAATGTTTCATTTGCTCTGCATTCCTTCCATCATCTGTGTGTCTTTTGCGGGGGCTGCGGCGCCCTGTGTTACGCCATTGGCCCAGGTCCACGCCTTACCAATCCGACCCTGGTGCCGAAGCACTGGTGCCAGAGGTCGTGATGCGCCCATTTCACCCCTATTACGACTGTCTTTTTATACCCATATTGGAGTCAAAGGAGCCCTTTTTCCTTGTTTGTATTAGTGTCCATGACAGCCAGTCACCCATGATAATACACCACTGGGTAAGAGGTTAAGGGTGATTGAGACTGAGTGGGATTTAGAACCCACAGGAAGTGTGGATCAGGAGTGGATGAACAGGTATAGATGCAGTGGAGAGGTGGTTAGAAAACAATTGGGAAATGTAATAAGATTGCCGGTGCAAGGTGGGATTCGGGAGTTACATACAAAGGGTAGCTCAGTGAATTAAAGGCTTACTATTGATATTTGTATGTGGCCTGGGAGGCCTGATGTTTGAATCATGGCAGGGACAATTCAAGTGTTGAACCTACTAAGGTCGATCAATTGTGTATAATTAAGCGGAGTAATAGTAACGCCCATTTTTTACAGTGCCATGAATGTTCACGACTGCAACAACAGGTACTATACAGAAGTATGTGTGTGTGTGTGTGCATGCGTGCGTGCGTGCGTGTGTGTGTGAAACTTTGTTCTGAAAAGAATAAGCGGGGACTGGGGAGGAAGCTATGGACTGATTTATAGGAGGGCTTTGGCAGGTAAGGCAGCACAATATCTGAGAATATGATCATTTTGGAGACTGAAATACCTGCAGTACAAATGTTGTGCCAATCAGCGAGCTACAGTTTCCACTAATAAGCAGTGGTAAAATGACAGCGTCGCGAGCTGATAATCCACTATATTAATACATTTCTAACTTAAAATGTCAATGTCAAACGTTTTTATAAAGGGCACAAATCACCAGAAGGTCTCGAGGCGCTAGCAGCCAAAGACAAAGAGACAGACAGTAACCTAAGTACCCAATACAGAAACTTATTAAGAAAAAAGCCAGGTCTTCAACCTTTTACAGAAATTTGAATGGTCTGTAATAGATAGCAATTCCAATGGTCGTTTGTTCCAGAGCACGGGAGCTAGATACGAAAAAGAACGGCCACCGTTACGGACCGTTCTAATGCGTGGTTGAGCAAGGTGGAGCTTTGTGCATGGCCTTAGGGAACGTCCCGGTACATACCATTGAAGTTTTTTTGCCAAATAGTAAGGACCGGTACCATACATTATCTTGTGTGTGATACTTAGGATTTTAAAACGTCCTCTTTGGCGTACCGAGAGCCAATGCAAGGTTTTAAGAGTCGAAACCGATGGGGTATGGGAGGGGAGGTTAAGAACAAGCCTGGCAGCCGTATTTTGAAGGATTTGAAGTTTGGAAAGCAGATCTTGGTTAAGTACGGTAAACAGGGCGTTACCATAGTCAAGACGACTAATGATAAGTCCCTGGACCAGTGGTTTCCTAGCTTCAATGGGTAACTATTTAAAGATTTTTCGGAGCTTACGCATAATCCCAAAACAAACTCCGAGCACCTGATTAATATGGGCTTTCATGGACAGGGAGTTATTGATGGTAATACCCAGGTTGCGCACTGCTAGCTTGGGCGAACGACAAGTGTCCACATTGTAAACATGGCAAACACAGTAGGATCATGCAGGAAACTTTCACCGCAGGCTGAGATATGGAAGGCGGCACAAACAGTGTATCACCTCATTAGAACCTCATATGTACCTGTACATAATGGAGAAAATTCCACCTCATACATGGTATTTGCCAGGAATTCCTCCAGCTGTTTTGCCCGCTGGCCTAAACCCCCAGGCAAAATGATGAATTTTTGCTGGAATCCTAGCAGCAGAAACATGGGTACTCGGCCATTGATATGATTTGTTTCTAATTTTATAGAGTGTTTGAATGCCCGGGGGCGTTATGACGCTGCAGCTGATGTAGGTTGGAACCTTAAAACAATGCTACTCCATGATTAAACCAGCCAGCGTAAGAGATTTCCTAAAGGACAGGAGGTCTGAGCAGTTCTGTAGGGCCATGGGGAGAGAGTTCCTTAGCTTTGCCGTCCTCAACAAAAAGCTTCTGCCTCCCCAAGATTCTCGGTTGGTCCTTGGTAGAACTCAATACTTGGCTTCCGAGGATCTAAGTTTTCTGGATAGAACATACCAAATAAATCTGTCCTGGAGATAGTCTGGGCCGATGTTGTGCAGGGCCTTAACGTCTAAGCAAAGGGCCTTAAACTCTCTCCTCTTCACCACTGGAAGCCAGTGTAGCTTAATCAGGGCCTGACACACAGACTGATATTTTGAGATTCCCGACAAATGTCAGGCCGATGCATTCGGTAGCATCTGAAGTTTATGAAACAATCTTTTCTTGAATGCCCATGAATAGGGCATTCCCTTAATCCAGTTTGGATGGTGCAAGAGAGGTAACCACCATTTTTTGAAGGTGTGTAGGATGAAAGGACAAATTTTGCTGATCATTTTTAAAGTGTACAACACTGATGACGCAAGGGCATTAACCTGATCTAAAGTTCCGTTTATTGTCAAAGACACTCGTCAGGTTCCTCACTTTCCGGACTGGTGAGGGAACTGCCCCCAATTCCTGAGACCACCCACTTGGTCACCAGAATGAAGTGTCTGTGCCCAGGAGAAGGATCTCCGTTTTCCCAGAGTTAAGCTTTACACAATTTAACTTCATCCAACTACCTATTTGAGACATACAAGAGTTGAATGTTAAGGCAGTGTTTTCGAGATTGCTAAATATTGATACCACTATTTGGGTATCATCAGCATAAGACACCACAGAGAACCCAAATGGCTTGATCAGTCTAGCCAGTGGGGTGAAGGAAAGATTAAGCGAAGTATCACTCAGCGATGAGCTCTGAGGTTCCCCATATGGCAGGCTAAACTGATCAGAAATGAACTCTCCTAATGCAAAGTGCTGTACTCTCTCTGATAGAAAGCATTTTATCAGGCTAAGAGCAAGGCCACTTATATCTAACTCAGTGAGCATGCCAATCAGAATGCTATGATTGACCATATCAAAGGCAGCCGAGAGATCCAATAGTATCAGTGTTGCCTTGATGCCTCCATTTAGGATTGACCTCAGCTCCTCTGAAGCTGCTACCAATGCTGTTTCCATTCTATGTGCTTTTCTGAAACACATACTGAGTGGCGTCCAGCAAGCCGTGAGTGTTCATGAATGACATGACTTCCATATTGAAAGCTTTCTCCAGTAGCTTAGCTGGAAAAGGTAATTAAAGATGGGCCTATAACTACTAGGATCTTGTTTATGAAGACCGTTTTTTTAATTAAAGGTAGACTGGAAGCCTTCTTCCAATCAAGAGAGAAGTAACCAGTGTTGATTATTTCACTAAAAATCATAGTCAGTTGAGTGCTTAGGATTTCTGGAACTGGATGAGTGATTTTTAGAGGACAAGGATCTAATGGAGATCCGGGTTTGGTGGCTATGATTAGATTAGAGATCTGGGGGCAGATTTACAAGAAACTTAGGTAGCACAGTGCCGCAAGTCATTTTGCTGCGCAGCGCTGCATTCGTTTCGAAGCACACGGATGCAACATATTTATAACAATATGTACCATCTCTGTGCTTCCCCCTGCGCTGGCGCACAAACTGCTGCCATGCGCCAGTGCAGGCACCCTTGTATCATGGTGCAAGGATGCCTGCTTCGTGGGGAGATTGTTTTTGTGCAGGAAGGTGCCCCTTCCTGCACAAAAACAATCAATTGAGGTGATGTCCCCTTCCAATGCATGCTGTAAAAATGCTGCACGCATTGAAAGAGGAAAGAAACAGGGAGAAATTAAAACAATTCTACTTGTTGCACCTCGCTACGCATTATGATGCATTTTCAGATTTATGATTGCTCGTAAATATGGAAATGCATCAGTGGACATGGGTGTTGCGTGGGAACACCCACAGCAACACCCATGTCACGTACCTAACACGCAAAGTGTTGCGTGAAAAGGGGTGATATTTACAAGCACAGGTAAAGCCACGCAGGATGGCTTACCTTTGCTTGCAAATGTCACGCAGCAGGTTGTGCTGCTGGTGCGTCATGCAACGTAACGCATCGGCGGTGCAAGGGTCTTGTAAATCTAACCCCCCCTGTATTAAGAAGAATTTCTCAAAAACAGTAGGGGTGGGTTGCCCTTTCTTGACTGTTGAAACAATGGCAGATGATGAATTATTAATTTCAAACAAGTCATAAACTTCTTTTACTTTATACTGAAAAACATATTGCTAGATATTACAAAACACTTGGCTGCAACTGTTACTGTTAGGCACAGACATTTTCGCTAAGCTTATCACAGTATTAACGAACATTTGCAATGCATTTGTTCTCGCATTAGTGAAAGTTAAAGCTATTGGCGTTGTAAATGGCAATGTTTTTTACTTATGTGTTTTTGTTTGCAGTGGAGTAGATGTACGTTGTTTGTGGTGGAATTATGTGGTTTGCATTGGAATTGTTAGTTGTGGAAATGAGTGGGGTGGAATTGTGTGGTGTGTAGTGTATTTGTGTAGTGGAATTATGTGGTGAACAGATAGGGGGTGAGAGCTGTATAGAATAGATAGAAAGGAAGATCGAGAGGGATAGGTAGTTTGTGCATGAAGTGGTGAATGAACTCCAGAAAGAGTAGGAGAAACAGTGTGCAAGAGAGAGAGAAAGCAGGGGAGAGAAGATAATACGTGTATAAAAAGGCTGCGCTTGTGTGCGCAGAAGACTCCGAAAGAAAAGGAGGAGAGTGTGTCAATGGTGCCTTGCATTTGTCCTGGAAGACAGTCAGCAGTTGCTATGCCTTTATTGTTGTGCTCTAAATGGAACAATTTCTCACACATTCCTTGAGCTGAATTTGTAAAGCACTATTTACCCAATTTTCCATATATTATTTGTTGGAAACCCCACCCTACGGTTATGAGTTGACATTTATCCGCTGGAACTCCTTGTACGATGCCTTTATTTAATAAATGAGTGCATGCAGTGAGTTTAGTCTCCATTCAGGTGACTCGAACAAATTGGAAACACGCTTCTTAAACAATGCTACGTAAAAACGAAAACCCAGGACTGGAGATATTTCCATCTGTGATATTGGCCTAAAGTGCTTTACAACTGTATATGTCCTATATATTTACCAGAAAGAACTAGGTGAATCTCGCCCCACCCACTTGTAGAATCATATCTGATGTTGACCAAGTTTACCAGTGCAATTTGCTTTAAAGTTGACTGTGTCCTACAAATTTCAATAAAATACCAAGCACTGAGCTGCACTCTTTAACATGTCCATATTATCTAATTTTTTCAGTGAAAACACTTAGGAGAGAGAGCACCACACCTCAGTCCCAACAAGTGCTTGTTACTGTCGAGCATGACCATGAGGTTGCCACGCAGCTCATCAAGACGCCTCATTTCTAGTACTCTGATCTTATTTTGCAGCCTAATGTGTAGCGAGACTCGTAGTCATAAGGCAATGACAACAAACTATTTGAACTCACTCACCAGATAATAGTGAAACAGAAAATCCCTGGACTGGAAACATAGTGTCCCGAAAAGAATTATATAGGAAACAGCTCTACTTGTCCTCCAAAACATGTCAGATCAGTTTCCCAGTTCAATACACGTGAGGGAAGGGTTGTCAGGCCAAGTTCACATTGCATGCTGGGACTTGTAGTTCTGATTCGAGATGGTTGGTTTAGTTTTAAGGCATATAGGGGCATATTATCAAGAACGGCGTTAAAATTATCGCTGCTTTAGCGGCAGGAAACTGCCGCTAAAGCGGCGATAATGGGCTTGATAATATGCCGCAGAGAATTCCAATAGAAGCCCATGTTCACACCAGAACATGGGCTTCTATTGGAATTCTCAAGGGCATATTATCAAGCCCATTATTGCAGTGAATTCTCAAGGGCATATTATCAAGCCCATTATTGCAGTGAATTCTCAAGGGCATATTATCAAGCCCATTATCACAGTTTTAGCAGCAGTTTCCTGCCGCTAAAGCGACGATAATTTTAACGCCCATTCTTGATAATATGCCCCATAGTTCCTATGCTAGACTGGACTTTCAATGTATGAAAAGAACATAAAAATCAAGTAAATCCTGCTTGTTTTGAATCGTGGTGCAAAGAGAGAAAGCAGCGTACAGACAGAAGCAGTGAAAAGCGATTCGAACACGTTGTTTTCATTAATGCAAAGGGTTTGCTAGGCGGTGATGTCAGCGTCTGCAGCAGCTCTGACCTGGGTGAACTCTGAACATGGCGGGGTAGTGGTGAGGAGTGATGACAGCACCAAAAACAAAATAAAATGAACATTGTGCGAGGCCTGTAAAAGTTTAAATAAACAAAAATCAAAATCGCACAAAGCGTGTGCAAAACGAGCATCAGCCGTAAAGAGGAAGCACTTGTTAATGATGCTGCGGGGAACCTTTCACACTGTACGAAGTAGAGATAATATGCATGAGCAGAGGCAGGCCAACAAAAAGAAAACAGTGCTCTGAAAGTCCCATACATTAACATGAAGCATAACAGCACATGTAAAAGGGGTAGTGCCCTTTGGAGGTTACAAAAGTAGACAAGGAGGGACTATTACATATCTTAACCAATGAAAAGCAGGCATTTAGGAAAGACAGCTAGAGGAACCAATGAAAAGATGGGCGTTTTTTTAAGTCCATATCCTAGATACAGCATGTCTCAAAGAGGCGATACCAAAAAGCTTTTTTTGCTATATTATTAGATTGGAGTATCTTGCTGGAAAAATATTTTGTTTCTTCTTCTAGTGTCATCCTTTTACACTCTGCATGTCTTGAGGATCATAGTTTGATTTCCAAATTTGTTCCTTCTTTCTGCACAGTTGTTTCTGGACTCTCAAGGTCTCTGAAAACTAAGGTTCCGAGGGAGTTTTCCTGCGATTAAAGAAAACTTTTTCTGGTGCGAGTATGTCAGGCGGAATATTTCTGCATAGTCGAGTGAAGATCTGTCATGGGACTGGACTTAATTTCAAACAAGGTATCTGATAGGGCAGAATGTAAGGCTGATGGACTGACATTCTGCTCTGCCCTTGGCACCGTGGGGGGTTTATGCCACTCCTGGGCAAAGGCCGAGGTTGATAAATATTAAACATAACAACGTTATGATCAGACCACAAAAGTGCTTGTGAGTCCAGTGCCTGAAAACATGGATTATCGGACAGAAAGCCGTCCAATCAAGAAAGCAGTGTCATTATTCTTGACTTTTCTCGAGATGAAAATTGAAAATCCCCCAGAACCAAGAAATCCATTGATTTAACACTAGATTTTAGCAGTGGGCTCATGGTTGATACAAAGGATGGTCTTGGACAGGGTGGGCGGTATATCAGTGAACCTCTGAAGATGTAATGCTCAGTAAATTCTATTTGAAAGAAAAGATAGTCACCTGTCGAACTACTTACAACCTACGGAAAGATGGTCACATGCAACAATAGCCAGCCATCCTCCTCCCTTCCTTACTCTATCTACATTAACTATGGTGTAGCCCGCCGGGATTGCCTGAACCAAGTCAGGACCGGATGTAATATCCGTCCAGGTTTCAGTGACAAAATGTATGTCTAACTAATGTGTTATTAAGAACTCTGGCAAATTTACTTTTGTGTCTAATTAATGACATTGCATTAATCAAGGAACATTTGTGTGACGAATTGCGAGGGACTAAACCAGGCCTTAGATTGTATAAATCCTGGATTTTTACATTGGTAAGAGTTAGATTATAATTTGAGCATTGCACCAATTTCGGACCAAGGGTGTTACGAAGCATGTTCCTACCGTTCGAGTTCGAAGCCAGAAAGCCTTCACCGCGTTTAATTTGTAAAAATGTAAGTGCCCGGTCCCTGCTTTGGAGGCCGCTGGAGTTTTCACCACCCACTGCCTCTGCAAGCGCTGCTAATGAGAGTACCAGCACAACCACTAACTATCAAACTCTTACAAGTGTGACAGTTCAAAGTATTCCAGACCCCCAAAGCTGCAAGAATGATGCTCAGCAGGTATTGTTCATTTAAAGGTATATTGAATTATGTAACACTTTTTTTGTTGTTGCGCTCATCACAAGATTAGAGGAACAGCGCCACCATGTGGCGGATTGTCATAGGAGCCGGTTTTGAGAACTAAACTAAGGTGCAGAGCACCAGAAACCACGGGCTCAAATGAAGCACTGGCGCTATATATATAAGCGTAACTCAGGCCCCTGCAGTCCTTACGAAGAGGGCCCCATTCAGGCCAAAGTCAATGAATCCCAGTGAGATATGAGAGACCGAGGTGATGCCCTTCATCACATTCTGTGAGGTGGGGCATCATACTGTTTGACGACACTAGACACATGCCCTCCCACCCCCTCGAGCCTTCTTTCCCCCACTCATGACAAAGAATGCATGTCTCGTTAACGAGCTTCCGCTGAGAAAGGAAGCTAACAATGCCTTACTATATAGAGGGAAAACAGAAATTTGTGTTGCACATGTCAGAGTTTTAATGAAACAGACAAAAAACAGGACAGGTCAAACGAGGATTGGAGAGAACCCTTCTCTATCCCGCCTTTATCCTATTCAATCAAACTAACATACTCACATGTCCACCGTTCAATTTAACAACTTATATTTCCTTATACTAATCCACCACTAATCCTTTGGGTTCCGGAGTAGCGTGCTACTCCCTGAAAAGCGCTTCAAAACCTCGTCAGTGGAAGTAAGCGCGATATGAATACAATTACAGTAGCACACATGAGCGTACAGCCTTCCTAGCGTGAAAGAAAGAGGTATGGTATGCCCAACCTGACAGGCCGGTTGATAAGAAAAACTTATTTTACATGCCACATGTTTGTCCTTTTTAAAAGCGCTATAACTGATAGGTGTTACTTTTAACTGATAGGTGTTACTTTTACTCTATGTAAAGGTACACCCTTTTTCGATCGTGACGAATTTAACTTTGTCGGTATTTGCAAGTCATACTCGATGTCAGTAGCGAACGCCAACATCAAATATTTGTTACGTGTGGTATTGTTAAACGGTATGCAGTAAGCATCATAATATATAGAGAGCTATTAAAACAGCTACATAAAATCTCTACTTCATTCTTAATAATTGATCTTGCAAATTGCCCTGTTACTTACTTTTAATAGTATTACAGATGTTCATTTTTAACAATCAGTCTTGTAAATGAATGTGTAACTTTAACAGACTTTGACCTACGCATCTTCATGAGTCACTAGAACCCCCATGATGAATACGTAACTACGTAAATGCTCTCCATTAAAAGTCCACATAAAGAGAGGTTGCCTTCCTACCCCCGCCGCCACACACACATCCTCAAACATATCGTTATACGGAACCCTCGGGGATGTGTGCGTCGCGTGGAGCTGTGACGTTTCTCCAGGACTGGGAGTCTCCCTTCCTCCTCCTCCCTCCCCGCCCCAGCTCCTGCGCGAGCCTCCTCTGACATAGTCGAATACTGTTCGTCTTCTAAGCCGAGCGCAGCCAGCTGCCCGGCTGCAGCGCTGCTGCCCTCCATCTACTGGAGTGTTTTTGGGAGAAGTTCAGGAATAGTCAGTCTGCGACTGAAACTCCCCGACGAAGACTGACTATGCGCAGAAGAAATACTCGACGGTTGAATCCCTCCCTCCCCCACCCCCCTCCTAGCCTGTGATGGAGCTGGCAGCTACGCAGGAGCCCAAACGAACTGAGAGACCACTTGGGCAAGAGTTCTCCGTGCGGAGACATCTTTGAATGGAGAACAGAGCCGTGCACATGAATATTGCGAGTACAAGGTTTAACTGGACGGTGGAAACACCAATAAAGTAAGCCATCTGTTATTTCATTGCAGAGGAGCCACTCTTCCAGATCTAGCAAGTAAATCTTCAATTTTGGATTGCAATGGGTTTATTGATTTCTTTGGAGAGGCTCTCTGACGTTGTGACTCAGGACACAGGGACGTGTTGATTTCCATGAACATTGGCTGCAGAACTTGTGCCCGAGGTGCACGTCTGGTTACTTGTTGTATTTGACAACCTTCCTAACCTAGCCTCATGAATGGTGGCCGAGAACTGTGGCCCATGGTCAGGTGATTCTCTACCAAAGCGGGGGGTAGTCTGAATATAGGGACATGGAGCTTTGCTTCAAAAGGAGGAGGATTCTGAAGACCTGCCTGAGCATGTCTTTCTTCTTAGCCACACTTGTTGCCCTCCACAGGCTCACGAATGTCGACGAAGGCCGAAAGGGAACACTGGACTTCAAAGCAATGGCCTATTTTTATCCTGCTAGCCAGGGCTCCAACAAACTAAGTAATAAAGTCCTGAACTTGAGCCAGCCAGGACTGGAAGTAACTCAGCATCTTGGCACGGTTCCTCCCACTCCACCCAAGTGGGACATACCAAAAAGCATCTGCCTAGAAAACCAGTCCTTGAGGAAACAACCATGGTTCAACCACATGGACACTAGGTTCCACCAGTACATGCTCCTCAGACACTGCAGGTACTTCCCTATGCTGCTCAACCACCCCGAGAAGTGCCATGGCGAAGTCCACCTACTCATAGTGGTGAAGTCCCTTATTGAACAGTATGACCGGCGGGAAGCTATCAGGAGGACATGGGGTCAAGAGAAGGAAAATGGAGAGAAGAAGATCCGCACATTGTTCCTGCTGGGGACCACGTCCTCGGGCAAGGACCAGTGGACTCTCCAAAGACTTATCCAACAGGAAGACCAGATCTATGGAGACATTCTACAGTGGGACTTCATGGACACCTTCTTCAACCTCACCCTCAAAGAAGTCAACTTTCTCAAGTGGTTCCACATGTACTGCCCTAGAGTAGAGTACATCTTCAAGGGTGATGATGACATTTTTGTTAACACCAAGAACATTTTAGATTTCTTGACATTCCGAAAAGAGGAATCCAACCAAGCCAGCCTCTTTGTTGGAGACATCATCCGCAGAGCAGTGCCTATTAGGAACAAGCACAGCAAGTATTACATTCCACGGGAGATGTTCATCGGGCCTTACCCAGTGTATGCAGGTGGTGGTGGCTTCTTGATGTCTTCGGGTCTGGCGAAGAGACTGCTCCCGGTTTCAGAGAAGATCCCACTCTTCCCCATCGATGATGTCTTTTTAGGGATGTGCCTAAAAGCAGTCGGTGTCCAACCAAAAGCCCACAGTGGCTTCAGAACTTTTGGGATCAGCAAAAAGAGGGCCAGCAGAATGAACACAGACCCTTGCTTCTACAGGAGCTTATTGGTAGTCCACCGGCTCACAGCACCAGATCTGGTCAAGATGTGGCACACTGTCCACAACAGCACAATCAAGTGCACAAAATCCACGTATTTTTAAGAAACAATACTTTCCGCGTTAGCCCAACTCTTGCCAAAGTATACTTTTAAAACAAAACGAATTAGGAGAATTTTCCAATACATTAAAATTCATATAGAACTAAATGTGACCATTCACGTGTAAGTTAATGAAAAGAGATGAGGTTGTTTCATGTCAGGCGTGAGTGGCTCATCCAGCCCTATGTTTTCGTTGCATCCTGAAACTTGTAGTGCTGGGTGTAAAATGGTTGTATGTCATAATTTCACGCACAGATCTGGACTTCCAGTATACCGTCATGGTAAGTGTACACAGGGAAGTATAGATTTACTTTTCTAAATCCACTTATAACTGACAATACGTCTGTAGACAATTTTAGAGTGGTTATATGTATGCAGGTCGAAATAAAAACGTCCTTATTACGGTACTACCCATCTGTGATGGGAATAACACCGCTGAAAAATGGAATGCAGATAATGCAACCATGAGGGGGTAGACTACCCACAGCTGCAATGAACCACTTGAGGTCTGGTCGAGCTGGACAATCACAGTTTATAAATGGTGCTCCTCAAACTGAGTTCTCTCTTGGGGCTTAAATGAAAGTATTCGAAATCAAGCTAACACGCTTCTCTGGGATTTGTTTCAAGTGGTTGCCTTCTGCAAGCAATGCACTATGAGGGAGGGCTGGTTCCTTTTGGCAGCACACTACAAACTGAACCCAGAGAGTTTAAATTGCCTGCGATTTTTTCTTTGCATTTTGTTACCTGTAATTCTACATTTTTAATGAGAATAGGAACATTGTGTAAAGGAAAAATACGGGACAGATTCAAGCGCTCTTTCTTGCATCGCAGCAGCTCAATTCTGTGAACCACTTTTAGGCACTCTGGTGGGGATGTGGTTAGAGGTGGAAAAAAGTGCATGATTTAGAGTGCCGGGCACTGTGGTCGGCTTAGAACCTGTGATCTGCAGGTTTGTGGCGAGCAGCAGGCGATTAACCTCCTGAGCTATCCTTCGAGCAGTATGTCCTTACTGCCTTGCTTTTATACAAATACCTTTGACTGTAGGACAGTGCCGCGTATATTTTCAACCGCTTTTCATCAGTATATTTATTTGACTGTCATTTTTTGATCAGGAATCAAGCACAGTGACATTGGGGCTTGAAAACAATAATTGTAGGCCAGAATGCACACTGTGTACAGACATGCTGACACTGGGACTAGGAGACAGACCCCGGGGAATCGGGCGGAGCGACACTCGGCCATGGAACACGAAGACAGACACTGGGGGAGGGGAACAGAGCATCTGGGGATGGGAAATCAATTTCATGGGGCAGAGAGAATGGCACTGGGGCAGGAAGACACGCACTCGGGAAAATAGAGATGGGGAAATGTAAATTGGGCAGGAAGAAAGTGGCACAACGAGATAGGAGGACACAGGAATACAGATACACACAGCAGGGGTTTAGGAAAGTGGCAACTGGGATTACAGATACACACAACAAAGGTAGAAAAGTGGCAACTGGAAGTACAGATACCCACAAGAGCAGTTGGAAGGTGGCAACTGGAAGTACAGGTGCAAACAATAGGGGTTGGAAGGCGCCAACCAGGAATACAGATACACACAGCAGGGGTTTAGGAAAGTGGCAACTGGGATTACAGATACACACAACAAACCTTGTAAACAGAAACCTTGTAAACAGTACTAATGTGCTGCATATAAAACCGTAGAACAGAACAAGGCAGTGAATTACCCATACTCAAGTAGTCTCTCGAGTGGTCCCTGTGCATATTAAGTCGCACAAAGTGATCCCTATGCATTGTGTTTAACTTATTCTTTTTTATCTCACTAAGTGGACTTTTATCGCTACCAATGTAAATCGATTGCATTGAAAACTAGAAATGCTGGGCAAACACTGTAAGCAGTACATGCCACGCTGACTCAGAAATATTCACTTGAACACTAGCCACAGGTTAGTGAAAAGTTAAAAAAATAAATTAATAAAATAGTATAGCAGGGTGAGCAAAATTATGATGGCCGTAAGTTCTCTGCAATGACCCTGGCTTGTAGATTTCTCTAATGTATGGTAAAAAAACAACCATAAAAAACGATTGGGCTTGTAATGAATAGACTCCTGTGTGCAGAGGTAGGAGAAAAGGTAATTTGGGCAAGCAGTGTGCCGTTAAATCCCTACTTAAAGCAGCAGTACTGCTAACATCTTCCAAAAATAAAATTCCATCTTTATGTGCTACATCAAAGGAGCCTTTTGTTGCAGCCACACACGCCCATGGCGATTTATAAGGAGAATGAATGACGGATTTAGTAGATAGTTAAAATGGAAAAAAAAAAAAGCTCTTCGCCTCTTTAAATAAAAGGGTGTGCACCTTTTATTATTCACTCAGCCCTGGCGCATTGAGCGCGTATCATTCTCTTGTCATTCTTCTGGTGTTTATAAGCCTGCTGGTCTTACTGGGTTTCTAAGGGCATTCATTTCCTGAAAGACCTAGGGCCCTCCCAAAATCCGCTATCCTTTAGAGAAGTGAAAAATCGCTTCAACCTGCAAAATATAGATTTTTACGATTTTTCAGGATCATCCTATCCTTTAATAAATCCGGCCACCAGGCCTCCAAGCTCTACCATCTTATACAACCGAAATCCTCCACCACATCCTTTAGGCTCCAATCTAAATGGGATCCTGACGAAACGATCACGCCACAAACTTGGCATCAGATTTGGAGATCAGTGATCTCATATAAGCTATCCCCATCCCTTGCACAGACGAAATTCTGGCTATTGCACAGGACCTTTTGGACCCTGGCACGCCTCCACAAACTCTCCATAAGAGACACTCCAAGTTGCTGGAACTGTAATGACCCTATGGGAGGTCTTCCCCACCTTTTCTTCTACTGTAGAGCTGTTGGTCCATTTTGGGATTCAGTGTTTAACTTTATCCATTCTATCTGCGGAGTCCTTCTGGAGCGATCTTTTTTAAAACTACTCATGTTTTTTTTTAGATCCGAACACCAGATCCCGCAACGACAGTCTACTAATTGATTTACTTCTTACGGCTGCCTGCAAATCTATTTTAACTAACTGGAAGAATAGTGCCACCACCTCCTTCCGCCCTTGGCTAAACTGGATCTCCTTTCTGAGAGGGGCAGACAACACCTCGTTACAAAATTCCCCATGGATTAACTCCCTTGATAACCATTTTGCCACTCCAAAACCACCATAATTCTCTATTTGTCCACCCCCTATACTCTTATACACCTTTCCACTGTCCATATGGGTGCAAATATGAGAGACACTTAAAACTGATACCAACTCCTTTCAAAACCCTGGGTTGAACCCTTGGCCTGATTGGATCTTACGACCTGGAACGCACCGACACTCGTATATGCTACAACCTTCATGTATTTTACAAACTGTTGCAAGTGCTCTGTCTCTATACCTACTAGTGCCCCTCCTTTCTCCTTTCATTTGCTCTTTTTGCTTTACGCCATCTCATACACCTTTGGGTTTCTTGAATCTTCATATGTTGGGTGCACTTATTTCTCATCATTTTTCTGGATTTTGCTCTGTAACATGGACCCTCAGGTCATGATCAACCCTCCAGGATGTTACACACTTGAACTGTATATCTTGAACTGGACCCTTGTATTCTCTGTCTCTTTCTCTCTGTTCTTTGTTTTTTTTTGTTTTGTTTTTTGAAAAATTGCTCAATAAAATTCTCCTGAAATTATAAGGCAGTGAAATAACTGAGCACTGCTAGGGGACCTAATAGTTTTCTTGAATGTAATGGCGTGACAGTACGACATAATCACGAGAATGACTATGTTTCCATGATACCCCAAAGAAACAAATCTCTTTACAACGTTTAGATGCCGCTAATTGATATAAGAGGGTGTGTAACATAGGGTCAGGTGTACAAAAGGCTTTTTGCAATTCGAAAACATGCACTGTATATTTGACTGTAAAAATCCAGTTTATAATGTACTGAGGTGGCAATGGTGAGTCACAAATGGTTTTGTGACTTGCAGTGTCAACATTGCAACCCTTTGCATCCTGGAAGGGCAGGGGATAGCTTCAGTATGGATGTTTGGGGGTATGACCCCATCCTCCAAATAAATGCTTTCTTGGCTAGGTAGTTGGGTCTGGAGGCCCTGAGTTGGGTATGCTATGTCTGTTGTTTTTTTGTCATCCTGATGTCACTAAGAGGTTTTAACTTGTACATTTTTTGGATCAGGAACTTAAATATATATACTGACCAGTTTGCCAAAAAAGTTGCAAATCTGAACTCATAAAAGTACTCCTTGAATGGATGCAAATGTAACACTTTTTGGAATTCACAAACATTGGCACTACTAGGATTGGAAAGCAGAGCCAGTCTCAGGTTTCCAGGTATACTACTGACAATCATACTCCCAAAAAGGTGATAGGACGAATGTTTGCAAATATTCTAACCGCTGTCGGTGCGCAAACCTGTCCTAGAGTCCAACTTCTGGGATCACACGAACAGCTAAGACCGGGAGCGATGTAGCCCCAAAATGGACTTTGGTGCTCTCTGACTGGAGCAGTCACTATGAAATTAAGCTTCGAAGCAGTTCACAACATTCTTGTAAGAATGACATATAAGGAGGATTGTTTCAAAGCTTATACAAATGATTAAAAGGCTAATTATAAAGGACATGCTGTAAGGAAATTCCAGTAGCAAAGCAAACAAATCATAAGTACAGATAACTGGTTACAGTTCTAAACAAAATCCAGCATAGATTTGCATTCTAAGAGTGAGGAATGGGGGTCACCTTTAGATAGAAATCTATGCGTCCTTTTATAGGATTTCTAAAAAAGGCATTCATACATTCTACATGAGTACATGCTTCTTAGGATATGCATAAATAGGAAACAAGTAGGAAGAAACATTTTAGTGCACAATCCATTCAGATTTTCTCTTTTGGTAGTAATATGTTAATTGATAGGCATTCTCACAATGTATTCGAGCATTCTAATTGATACATCATATGACAGTAGCCTGGGACAGTTGAAATGCCCTTAGTTAGATACAGTGAAGGAAAGGCGCTGGCAACATTCTCTGGTTAGTCTGTGATTGTTACAATTCTTTATTTAGTCCAAGAAGACAGAAGTTGTCTTCATGTGATAGATTGTGATGTCAGTGCAAGATGGGGGACTGTGTAAACATAACCTAGGTTAGCGTAAACTCAATTTACCATGAGTTTATTACGCAGAAAGAAAGTCAACTTTCAGACCATTGGCAATCTCTTAAGGTAGGATTCCAAACCATAATTGTTCTCTAACTGTGCCACTCTGTACATATGGCCTGATTTAGTGTTTGGCAGATGGAGTAAAGGTAGACGGAGTGGCGGAGGACTTTACTCCACCCGCAAAATTTAGAGATGTCTGCCAACCCCGCTGCCATCTCTATACATCAGTAGGAACTACCTTCATGGCGGTTTCTCTCAATGTACGTAAAGTTTAACTGACAGCTCTGTCAAACATGATGGCTCACTGTCAACTTTTCCAAAGTTTTCTCATTTTTCAATAACAAACACCCAAAGTGGGAGTTTATTTCCACATTCTGGGGGTAATTTTTTTTAATGTCCTTCTCCACCAGGATAAACCCGGGGGTGACGGACAGTAAAACAGTAAAAAAAAAAATCTATACACCTGTCCTCTATAAATAGAGTGGATGGTCGCATGGCTCCCCCTTCAACAACACTTAGTCTGTTGAGCTGTTTGAGGGTGTTTTACACTAGTAGAGAACATATTACTCCGTCAGAGTAAAACTTGCGGTCCACCCGATTCAGAATTGGATACTTAGACATTGAAATTTGCCAATAGGGTACTCCGGCACCATTGCAATGGAGTACCTGTCCGCCAGACTCTTAATCAGACCCAGAGCTGACCTAATGCAAATCAGTTCTGACCCTACTCCTCGTGGGAATAGTCCATCCCGAACCTTAGTCACCTCACCAATTCACCCATACTGCTGTTTAACCTGGGAAAATTGAGACTCACACCCCACCCACCCGAATCTCACTGACTAAGCTACGCTCTTGTGGAAGGAGATGGTACTGGGGCTTCCTCTTCTTTCCAGCTCACAAGGAAAGGTAGCAATGATTTGCCATGATTCTGCAGCCACAAAATGGAAGCTGTCTATGAGGGGCAGCTTCCACCTTGTGAGAGGCTACTGAGGGGGTCAGACAAAGGAAATGATCATGGTGACATCTCTTTGAATTTCTGCAACATTGCTTTACTATTCCATCTCTTATCCCTTGCTATGACCGGGGCTGCAATATCTGCAGTTTGCATGGTATGGGTATTTATAGAGCAATTTTCAGGCACCTTGCAAAACCTAAATCACTTTAAATGCACATGCAGAGATTGAGATCTGGCATCTTCTGCAGGCATCCATCTCTTTATTAACAATGTTTCACAGAGAAACTCCTGCCTCATGAATATTCATGAGCCAATGTTTTCATTAATCTTTGGAATGGTCCCTTTGGGCTTTGCTAGATTAATTTATCTTCTACGATATAACATTTGGCAGGGTCACTTTGCAGGCGTTGTTATATCACACCATACATGAATCAGCCTGGCGATTTATACATCTGGTCCATAATCCTTACCAAACTTACCACACTTTTAATAGTTACAGGGGAAAACGAAATATGCTCTTGAAAATACAGGCTCAAAATGAGTTTGCATGATCTCAGACTACAGGTATTACTAACTGCAGAGCTCTGAGTCATTCTAGGCGTTAGCAACATCAGAACTCTGAGTGAGCCTACTACTCTCAGGAAAAGATCTTTAAGTGGATCTAGGTGTCACCAAGCCCAGAACACTGGACAGTATGAATCTGGTTAACCATAACTCTAGTTTTAGATTATTGTGAGCAGAGGTCTTGATGTAATTTCAGAAAGACATCTTTGTATGAATCTTGGAATTGGGAAAGACAGAGCTCTGAAGGGATGAATTTGACACAAGCAGGGCTCTTGGGTGGTGAAGGGTCTCTCACACTGGAAGCAAGTTCTGAGTGAGCCTGTCTATTCTCTACATCTGTCTGGACATGTCTGAAGCAGCAATGAATGCATCTGGCTGTTTACATGGTATTTAAAATGGTTTAGGTGCACAGTTCCAAGAAACTCAAGATATTTAACACAGAGCTCTATGTGGACCTCTGAGCATGAATGAGTATTAACATGACTAAAGCAACTGTACATTCCTTAGGCAAAAAACAACACATCATATACTAAGACAGACCATTTTAGCGTCATCTACATAAGTACAAGAAACAGGCAGAATCTTCCTATAATGTGACAGCCTTCAGTGTTACTATAGTTGCTTTCATGCAGCACAGATTGCCTTTTGAGGTGTACAATGCAGGTGCTGTCATAAAAATATTCTCAATTTTGGCAGAGAGCTCCGATGTGGTCTGTATTCTGTCATGCTTTATTCTGAGGTGTGATTTTGTGTCCTTGCAATTTATGGGCAAGACCACAGTTCAATATTCTGACAAGTAATAGGCCATAGTATGATAGAAGATTGGGGCACTATTTCTTCTGGGCACACAGTATTTATTTCAATAGGCAGTATTTCCCAGAACAGTATTCTCCAGGGTATTTTCTAAACATTAATGCACTATATTGTTGCCTATTATTGTTCCTAGTTTGAGGTATTTACTGGACCGGGTAAATAGCAATGGGGTATGGTATTATCAAGTCTGGTAAACCCCTTGTATCAAACGTTGTAACTCAGAAACGGGGCATAACGTGAAATTTGGTGCCTACTGCACCAAATTCTCTATGTCTTGAGAATTGCCAGGCATTTTTTTCAGGTAATTTTAAATATGTTTAAATTGCAAAAAATTAGGGGCAATTATCCCATTTGGAAAACTTTGAAGAGCTTGGAATCCGAACCCAGCACACCAAAAGTTTGCGCAGGCTTCAAACCCGGAATCAGGGGTATCAAAGATACATACATTTGAGCTACAAATACTACAACTGTGTAGTAGGATCCAGCATCTTTATTGAGGGATTATTCCTATATCAGAAATGGAGAAATTATGCCAAGTTTAGTCGGTGACCATCTAGTTTTGGATTTAAAAAGAAGGGACTACTCATGTGTATGTGGGATTCTAGATCCTAGAGAAGGTATGTTTACGTTTGGACATTTTTTGAGGAGTAGTGTAGATTTACTTCTTACGGTCCAGTTTTTAGCATACAGTTTGAGTTTTGGCAGAGGTGAGATTTAGGTGTATGGCTTGTTTGTAAGTCATGTTGCCTTCTACACCAAATAACTGTCAAGTCTTTGCCAATTTAGGAAGTTTAAAACCAAAATAATTCAGCCAAATGTCCTTGTATGGGTAATGAACCAGCCAGTAAAGTGGAAGAGAGATTAAGGTAGGTGAGGCATGATTTGGGCGGACCTGTTTGTAGAATGTTCCCATATTCTATGCAAGAAATCCCCAGTGCATGTATGGCAGATTTGAGGATCTTTTTTGGGACAAATGGTCCGCTATTATGGAGCTGCTTACTTTTGAGTCTACGTTTTTGGTGATCTCTTAATATGGTGTTTAAGATTGAGAAATTCTTCTAACTAGGAGCCTAAATATTTTGCCAATCTAACCATCTTGTGGAAGATGCTGAAGGACTGCAATTTGGTGGTGGTGCGAGGTCCATAGAGCTGTTTGGTGATGATAGGAGGAACACAGACTTTTGAGGATTAAGTTTGAGTTTCATTGTGGCTTTATATGTGCTGATGGGCACTCAGCGTTCACATGGCTCTTAGCATTGTAGTCAAGCTGCATACTGTCCATGTGGTGGAAGTTTTTGCTTGCTTTGGAGACCTCACCCAAATTTCAATATTGAGGTTTAATATTAAGAGCGCTTGGAAGGATCTTTGGGGTACTCCAAATGGGACGACTATGGGAACCAATGGAGAATTACCTAGTTCAATGCATTGTGTTATGTTAGACTAGTATGCTTTAGTTCATTCCAGTACTGAACCTTCAATATCCATCTCATCACATGAAGCGTGGAGGAGGATGTTGTGGTCAGCGGCATTAAAGGTTACAAATAGGCCAGTGAGTACCATCACACTCATCAAAGACCTGTATAGAGCCATCTGTGACCTTATGCATAGAGAAGTGGAAGTTTCAGCACTGTGGGCATATCTAAAACCAGACTGGTACATTCCAGGTAGCTGGATTTCAGATGGTAATTTTTCATGTTGATTGGCAGCATAGTTCTCCATGACTCTGCAAGGAAGGATAGCCCTGTTATCGGTGTGTAGTTTTCTCTATTGACAGGGTTTTAGCAGATATGGTTCACACTGAGGGCATGGGTGAAGGTGCCTCGAGCAAAAGAAGATTCTGATATTGCACCATATGGATAGGAAGAAGAAAGTATGGGGCAGATTTACGAGCCCCCTGCGCCACCAGTACGTCACAGTACTGGAGGCGCATTTCACTTTTCCATATTTACAAGGAGAGGAAAAGCCATCCTGCGTGACTTTTCCTCTCCTTGTAAATATGGCCCCTTCACACGCAGCACTTTGCGTGGAAGGGGCGGAACACCCATGGAACGAGACACATTTCAGATTTACAAGGAATTGTAAATCTGGAAATGCGTGTCAATGCTATGCCTCCCAAGGGGAGGCGTGGCGAGGCACAACGAGGAGAAATGTTTTAATTTCTCCTTTTTTTTTCCTCTTTCAAAGCATGCTGCATTCTACAGCACGCATTGAAAGAGGAAAATGCCTGCAGTGATTGTTTTTCTGCAGGAAGGGGAACCTTCCTGGATTAAAACAATCTCCCCATGACGCAGGCATCCTTGCACCATGGTGCAAGGGTGCCTGCGCATAGCTGCAGTTTGTGCACCAGCGCAGGGGAGAGCACAGGAACGCGCATTCCTGTGATTCGGAAGTGCCGCAGCATGGCGCAGCCAAAGGGCTTGCGTTGTCGCGCTGCAGTCCTTCCTTGTAGATCTGCCCCCGTGTTTCTTGGACAGGTAGTGTAGCTTCACTGGGGTAAAGGTATGTCTTAGAGTCACAGATGGCTAATTTCAACTCAGTATCTAAATTTGGGAAAGAGAATGAGGTGAGTAGAAGTAGATCCAGTTGGCAATGGAGAGAGAAAAATGAATTCACTGTTTCTGGTGTGGGAAATATCAGTGCCTTCAATAATTGTACCTCTTGCTAGAGATTCAATGCCATGAGTACAGATCAGTGAGAGGAATATTAAAGGTTGGTTAGTGAATCAGTATAATAATTTGTCTTTAAGGAAATTAGAGATATTTCTAGTTGAAACACAAGGGCCATATTTTTTTATAGAAAAATACTAATAGTGAAGGTTGTTACTGTGTGGGTATCAAGCAGGATGAGACATGGTTTTCTCGCGAGGGATGCGCTCCTTCAATTAGGCATCAAAGAATTTTCAAGAAGGCATGAAAAAAGATTTCTACCGTTAGCATGGAGGTATGTATCTTGGCAGTGGTCGTGTGAAAAATGGAGGGGGGGGGAATACAGAAGGCTTTCATGATTGTTGGGTGTGATTATTTGTCCCCATGAACAGTGAGGGGAATAGCAGTGATAACCCCAGGGGTAAAAAAGTTTGTGAGCCCCTCTAAACAGGGAGCTCAATAAGAAAGAGAGTTGTTATTTCTATCGATATAGTCACACTGGCGAACGACCTTTACAATGCGGTCGTTACACCGCGGGACATTTACATTGCAGTCATTACAATGCAAGTCGTTACAACAACTTGCGCTGGATGGCGCTATACACTAAGGAATCGTATGATTTACTATTCCAACACCTTCCCTACTGTTACATAGGTTGGAGTTGGAATAGTAAATCATACTATTCCTAAGTCCAGTGCCTCTAGCGCAAGTCGTTAGCGCAAGTCGTTGTAACGACTTGCGTTGTGATAACTGCGATGTAACGTACCGCGGTGTAACAACTGCATTGTAACGTCACATATTCAGTCACACTACATTAATAAAAAACATGATTTGTAATGGTACAAGTCAGAGGATGAAAAACATCAAGGTTATCTGCAATTGGGTTTCCTGAGACAATGCAAGGCCAGTGCTGCGAGAAGTGGAGAGGGTAGACCTGGAAGGTTTTTTGATGTGCCTGTTAGAAGATGCTCACTCACAGCAGGTGCAGTGGCACTGGAGCCCAGAGGTTGAAGAGCCCACTGAACCCTGATTAAAGCTATATTTTTTCATTCAAACAGCAGCCAGGAGAACCATTTCCTTCCTTGCACTAAGGCCCATGACCCACTATCTATGCTACTGCTCACTTAAGGTCTTTTAGATGATTGAAAATATTATTGAATATGTGGAAACTTATGTTTGAAGATACCGGAGCATGATCTTACTACTGTTGAAGAGACTAATGCGGAATTCTCACTCTTGGTTGCCAAAAGCCTTCTTTAGGGGTGTTTCCATTTAAAGTGATTATATAGGATACATGTTTCGAAACTTTGTTATTCACTGCCCTGGCAACAGAACAGTGAAAAGACAGGTTTGATTTTCATTACCCGGAACCAGTGAAAAACAAGCATTGGCATAGCCAATAGGTCTTGCCTTTGGGACCTTATAAGTGTTTAGTTATAGTTGTTTAGTTGTTAGTTGTTTAGTGACTATAAAGTAAGTGGGGCACCAGATAAAAAAGTTTGAAAATTGAGGACACATGCTGAAACATTGAGAGCTTATGGGCAACATCATCAATAGTTGGCGCCCGAACATACATTTTTTACAGAAGCATTGTTTACCTGATCAATGCACAG
The DNA here is from genome assembly GCF_964204655.1 of Triturus cristatus. Taxonomy (NCBI): domain Eukaryota; kingdom Metazoa; phylum Chordata; class Amphibia; order Caudata; family Salamandridae; genus Triturus; species Triturus cristatus. Next base: position 790,068,971 of record NC_140580.1, read on the forward strand.
TATATACATATAGACTTGCCTTAAACTGCACTACTGTTGTTACAGGTAAGTAATGAATTCATTTCTCAATTACCAGTTTGAATAGATCTCTAACGGTAAGTGCACAATTTGTGGTAAACTTCCTGAAAGGGAATGTATTTTGTGGAACAAAGCATATACAACAGTGGCATACAATAATCTCCAAATGATTCCCCTAGCTGGTACATGTGCCCCTAGCTCAATCTTTAGGGCCTGGTCTCTATCCCGAGGTATGCGCACCCCTGCATGATGCCGAAGGGCTGGTCACAAGTAACTGGAATTACTGCCCGAACTGAGATTCCAGTGTTATCGGTGGAATACAGTAGTCCGGTGTCCAACAAGCACAACCTGATTGGTGGGAACACAACAGGAGCTGCAGGTTCTCTAGATAAGAAGGGGTTGTGCATTTGTATTAGTTTATTGCGCTTAAATGCCCCATCCATCAGTAATGCTGTTAACAGATACCAGAGCTCACAGTGCAAGTTGACAGAGGGCAGAGGAAGACCCATGGTAGCGACATAAAGTACGAGACTGCCGGAGAGACCGTATCCCTTCATTGCAACCTTACACCTGGAGACTCTCGTGAATGCAAGATGCAGCAACTAGCTTCAGTAGAGCATTCGTGCAGCACAGGACTGCCTTGAAAGAGAGAGAGAGTGCGAGCGAAAGAGAGAGAGCGAGAGAGAGAGTGCGAGAAAAAGAGAGAGATCGAGCGAGAGAGAGAGTGCCAGCGAGCAAAAGAGAGAGAGAGTGCGAGCGAAAGAGAGTGAGAGAGCAAAAGAGAGAGTGCGAGCAAAAGAGAGAGAGGGAGAGACAGAGAGTGCGAGCGAAAAAGAGAGCGAGAGTGAGGGGGAATGAAAAATAAAAGCGCGGCCTGCACTGTGTTTAATGACGCTGCCGCAGTAACCTGATCGCAAGTGGGAGAGGTGTGCTGTGTCTGCCTGCTGGAACTCAAACAAGCAGGAGATGTTTTGAAGCATTCGTGCTTGTGCTGGCCACCGCCTTGCGGGAGCGAGCAGCCGCGGCGCGAGAGCCATTTGTTTTCAATTAGCACGCACTCTCCTGCAAGGTGGATGCTAGCACAAGCACGAGTGTGCTTGAAAAGAAGCAGACCGATTTCTAAAGGTCATCTCCTAGCATGGGCGCTGCCTAGGTGAGACCTAACCAGTCTCTGAGCCCTGTGCTCCAGTGTTTGTTGATCTGCCTACTCCCCTGGATCCCATGAGTCCCACAGGAGGTTGTTGAATGGCATTCGAATTCCTGCGATCTTATGTAGGTGCAGGAGCGCAACTAGACCTGAGCTTCGAGGCGTGACAGGGCCTAACACTTCTGACAATCGGGCCGAACAGGTATTTCTAGGAATGGGGTCAGAGCTATCCTCATCATCAATATGAGAAAAAGAAGTGACAGACTGTACAATCTAAACATATTGGACAAACTTGATATTATGACAAACATGTTTTTGAAGATTTGACACTGTTCCTAGGCTACTCACAGCTGAGTGCATTGACAACTAAAAGACTGTTTGTACTGATTTTAAACCAAAGCACATAAGTCAAGTTTTCACAAAGTAATATCAAGATAACACCCTTTTTCCAATTCATTGAGTCATTCTGTAGCAAAACAATGTGCCTGTAAAATATTTATTACTGCAATCCAGAAAAATGCTTCTGATCCATTGTTGACTGAAGGTATAATTTTAGTTTACCCAATGGGATGTTGCAAAATAATCATGGGTGTGGCTGCCCTTGTGTACAGGTCTAAAAATATTAGGCTTAGTGGCAGTGCTTCATTTGAGCCTGTGTTTAGAAGCGGATCTCCCTTGCACTTATTTTTTCCTCATTAGACTTTGTTCCAGAACAAGAGAGAGAAACACACAAAAGGGGAAAGAAGGATGAGAAAGGTGGAAAAATTGACACAAAGCGAGAAAGCAGAGACGAAAAAGAAACTGCAAGAGTGAGATAAAGAGCTTTGGAAAGCACACCTGAGAGAGGGCCTTTGTTTCATCCTACATGTTGGTTACCTTGAATGCAGTTTTCAATTGGGCAGGTGGTGTGTGCTGCCATCGAGAAATAGTGCGTGCTGGACTTCTGTTGATTCCTGAGGGGAGTTTAGTCACCTAAAAATATGTAATGATGTGGCAGTTTGCAATCAGAGGACTCCTTCACCCTGCTTTAATAGTATTGGCTAATAATATTGCTGAAGCTCAGGACATGCTCACAGTGTGCATTAACTACAGGGTGGACCATGGTTTTATTGATAGGCTTATCCTGTTGGCGAATAGAGCTTCTACATAAGGATGCTCCCTCATTCAGAATGGCCATGGCATCCATCGTGATGCTGCAAAGGCTTCTGTGCATATATTCTTTTCTTCCCCATTTAAGTTTTTGCAGTGCAGAATAAGCAGTTTGTTCTGCCCTTCCATCACATCGCTCCGACAGACAGACCCCAACAGCCTCATGCCAATCCTTACTTAATCCTACACCAGCCTGCTATCTCAGTTCAATCTCCCCAACTGCAGCAGCCCACATACAACCAGCTCCCATCAGCCATGGGAGCCAGATTCAGAGTTATCGGAATAACCCAGACCACATGGCCCAATTTTGAGTATAAATCGGGAACAAATTACAGGTAGGAAAAGAGAGTGGCAAGCTAAGCCACTCTTGAAATGCAAGCAATTATATCTATTTTGAGATTACACAATGCTGTTATTTAATTGCCAAATCCCTGCTCCTGACCTTTCTGCAGACACAGTGTGCTCTTTACTCCCCCTCTGCACCCTGCCAATTCTGCTCATAGTGATGGCTGAAGATCTTTGTAAGTGGTGCGGTGTGATGCTTCCCCTGAGTTCCAGCAAGCAAAACAAGTACACATTCTTATTGTAGGTGGTTTTCCGGGAGAGTGGGCTTCTCCCCCCGACAATTTTTTGAACATTTTGAGGGCAAATTTGCTAACACACCATAGACCCTGAAAAGGCATTCATGAAATATTCCAGTATTTCCATGGTGTGCCAGGAAAGCCTGGCCCTTTCTAGGAGGCCATAAGTAAAAAGGAAATATGTCCACTATGCCAAGGTTGACATGTTTTCGTGGTTGAGATCAATATACCAAGGATTACATACAGTAAGCCAGTGCCAGAATGTTGTCATGTATACTCCACCCAATACAGATGGGCACCTCCAAAAATTACCTCCAGTATACAAGCATCAGTATTTTGCCATCTGCGTTCCCCTATAAAACGAGGACAAAGTATCTTATGCCAAGAATTACCTCAGATGTCTGTTTCAGCATATTGCTATGGATGCACCCATATGCTAAGAGTTACCTACAGCATGGCAGGGCCTGCATTTTGCCATGGGTAATACCTCCGATCCATATGCCATTAGTGCCATCATCCATATAGAAAGAATTACCTCCAGTATTCCATATCGGCAGTACACTTGTAAGCATAAAACACATACACTCACACACAAAAACACACTCACACATATACACCTCTCTCACATACACTCTCACTCATTCTTACTATATATCTTGCAGTTTTCATAGATGTGTACTCTGTCCCTCAGATTCACACACACAAATTGACACTCCCATTTATAAAATCTACTTGTATTGTGTTAAAAAATCTTGCACTGCTGCTGCCCCTGCTATATGTGTCTTCCCTTTTAGTGAAGTTTAGTAAAAACTTTTTTTATTTACACTATTTAAAAATCATAACATATGGCCTTGCCAATGCTTGCTATAAGTTGTAACTTGTTATGATGTGAATGAAAACGTGCACTTCCTTAAAATAACTATACAGGGCTTGTATTTGGTTTCACATTTGAATCAAGATGTTACACTATTGAAAGTGAACTAATCCACTTTCTACAGTTTAAAATGACAGCATCCAATGGATCTTTTGAAATGCTTGACTCCTTTGCAACCATGGCTTTCTACCCAGTAACACTTTGCATGTTGGGATTTTTCAGGCCCAACCTACAATGTAAAAAAAAAAAAACACGTCCCAGAATGAAGCACTGTGGTGAATGGAAGGCTGGAACTGGCTGAAGGTGTCACGCAACACAATGGGCAACTATGTAACAAGTTTAAAAACAAGTTTCAGTTTGTGATTTTCAGCCTATATTTTTGGAAACAATCAAAGATTAATCAGTGAAGAGGTAAAGGGTGAAGATCGCATTTCATGTACAAATGTTATAATTCAAGTTATAACTGGCAATCATTGAAACTCCTCTAAAACATTGGAGCTTGCTACATATGTGACTGGCTACAGAGGATATAGCCTAACGGTTAGGGTGGTCGACTTCAAATCTGGGGAGCCGGGTTCAAGCCTCGGCAACGACGCTCAACATCCTGTGATTCTGGGCATATCACTTAATCACCCCGTGCCTAACAAAAATGAATGTGTCCTCATGTAACGCAACTGGTGCTCATGTAAAGCGCTGTGATACCTGATTTTCAGGTCAAGTTCGCGCGTTATAAAACTTCAACAAAAAATAGATAGCCCCGGAGGGCTGTAGGACTAATTTTATAGCATCACTTTCAATCCCCACCCCTCCTTTGTTCATGCTGTGTAGCAGCAGCCGCAACTGACCAGGTCTTAACTGAGAAGAGAAACAGACCTCTAACAGAAAACGTCAACGCTCCCATGCACAGCATAGGCTTTAGTGTGCTTTAATGTGCCCCAGCTTCTCAGCTGAAATATTGCTGGGGCTGAAGCCCCAGAATCCCTACAAAGGCGGATGCCTGTGCCCACAGCCTCATACAGCTCTCCACTATGGTACCTTCTTCCGCAGAGCACTACCATCATGCAGGCCAGCGGGGTCAAATGCTGATCTATATCATAGCTTCAGCAGCAACCAAAACAGCAGGCCCTAATACAGGCCAAAGGGGCCCAGGTGTAGGATTACAATGTATTTCTGGAGACAGTGCTGCTTTCTGTACCCACAATGCACTGCTGGCCAGAAGTCTCCACTCAATTTCCTCACCGCCCACAATCATTCGTCGTCATCTTTAGCTTGCTGTACCTGCTTCTCCCTGCTGGAGCCTTTGCCTGTATTCTCCTCCTGTACTACTCACTCAAAGTTCATCCCTACAGCCTCAGACAGTTCCTCAATCCTGCACCATCTCCCAAAGCCTCAGCCCTGATCTCCCTCCATGCTCCATCAGACATCCTCAGTCCACTCTCCAGTCTGGCACCGGCTCAGTAGATGCAGATGGAACTGACTGGGCATCTAGTACCACGGAAAGAGCATGTATTCTGTTGGTTCTTTTGTAGAAATATGTGTACATTCATGAGAGTTGGGTAATTTTAATGTGTGATGCATAAAAGGAATGCTCATGTAAATGCTGGGTAATGGTGCATAGCGTGAGTGAGTAAGTGTACCGTGAGTGGTGCGAGTTTATTGTGAAAGGTGTGCCGATGTGAGTGCAGGGAAGCTGCATCAGTGCAAGGTGAGAGGAGGACACATGAGTGCCGGTTGAGAGGAGTGAGTGCAGAGTGAAAGGAGTGAACACAGGGTGAGTGGTGTGAACTGCGTAAATGCAGAGTGAGGTGTTTGTCTTTGTAAGTGTTGGGTGGCCAGTATGCCTGTGTGAGTGTAGGATAAGCAGTAAGAATGAAGTGTGTGTTGCAGGAGTGACTGGTGAGTGCATGGTGAGAAGACTTAGTGCAGGGTGAGTAGTGTGTCCCTGTGAGTTCTGTCAGACCATCGTGTCTGTGTGAAGGCTGGGTGAGATGCATGAGTGACAGGTAAACGGAGTGCCTGTGTGAGTGCAAGCTGAGCATTGTGCCTGTGTGGGTGCAGGGTGAGAGGAGGAAGGGCAGGGTGAGTGGTGTGAGTCCAGAGTGAGTGATGTGGGTGCAGGGTGAGTGGTGTGCCCATGTGAGTGAAGGGTGAGCTGTGGGAGTGCCAGTAGTGTCTATGTGAATGCAGGGTGAGTGATGTGCCTGTGTGAGAGTAGGGTGAGAGGAGTGGATGCTGGGTGAGTGATGTTAGTGCAGGGTGAGAAATGCGACAATTTGAGTTTGGGTGCAGGTGAAAGTGCAGAGTGGGAGGAGTGAAAGCATGGTGAGTGATGTGCTTGTGATTGAGAGTAGGGTGAGCGGTGAGAGTGGCAGGTGAGTCGAGTGGCATGTAAATGCAGGATAAGCGGTGTGCTCATGTGAGCGCAGGGTATGAGGAGTGTGATTGTTGAGTACAGAGTGAACTGCGTGAGTGCAGGGTGAGCGTGAAAGTGCAGGGTGAGCGTGAAAGTGAAGGGTGAGCGGTGAAAATGATGGGTGAGTTGTCTGAATTCAGGATGTATCCCTAGATACTTTGAGGAACTCAGAATGGTGTTGACGGTTGGAAAGTGAGGCCTTCAGGTATATTTAAACTACTGCTATTATGGTATCAATGAGGGATGGATGGTGGAGGATATAAAAGTTTTAGCCTCTTGATATTCTTAACATTACTTTTCACAAAATTAATGTTACCAGTCCTGTCCCACATTCCCACTCATTCCTAGCTCATCCCCACAGTCTCAGACCAATCCTCAATCCTGCACCATCCCCCAAAGCTTCAGCCCTGATCTCCCTCCTCGCGCCATCCCACATTGTCTATGGCAGCAGAAGTCATTTACAATGGAAGGAATATGCAGAGTAGGGACACAGGGGCTATAGGAGCTGCTGTGGAAAAAATTAAGCATTGTTAACCAGTAAATGGTCTTTTAAAGACCTGTGAAATACTCAGATGAGAATGAGATATGGCATCAGACACTGCCCAGCTGAGCACACAGTGGCTCAAGAACAGGTCTGTGTCCTGGAAGCAGCAGCTTGCCGGGCTGAGACACACAACGGGGGGACGTGGGCCTTCCCTATTGGCGATGCAAGCCTGTGTGGGTGTCAGCAGATATGTTAGCGGCTGGATAGTGTCAACCACCTCCTCCCATCTGCACGGATGTGTGCAGACTTCTAGACTGTACCTACAAGTGGCTCTAACATAGCCACTGTCAGAGTGGCACCAGCTCTCTGGTCTCTAGTTATTGACCGTTGCTCATCTTATGTTAAAGTTGCTTGCAGAAAACTTGTGTTTTTGAGATCTTGAAAAAAATTAAGAATCTGCCTTTGTGTGTCAGAAGAAGAAAGGAAAAGGTCAGTTTTTTCTCAGCCAAGTTTTGAGTAGATACTTGTAAGCTCGACAATTGTCACTCAAGCACAGTGTTGGAATGCTTTTCCTGTTTTTCTGGATAGACCAGGAGAGTACATCAACTAATCTGTATTATTTCTAAGGCTCCCAATTTTCCGTTTTCACTGATTTTTACAGATAAATACAGACGGAAAACCATTTATTTTCCTGTCTGCATTTATTTTTAAATGTGGATAAAAATGGAAATTTGGTTATTTTTGAGTGATTCTAAATTATGTCAGTCATGACTGCCAGGCCAACAGCTGTGCAGATTGACAGGCAAGGGGATAAATAAAAGGATTTTAGTAAAGAGCCTTAAACAGCAATAGATTTGCACAACCGTGATACTAAAATTTACATACTTTCTTACATGGACATATTTAACCATCTGAGTTTGTATATATCATTGAAACCTGCCAGGCGTGCAGGCATGAGTGCACATTAACTGGTTTAATAAATGCAGAAATAAACACATATCAGCTTCTTTTTTTCCACTAAACCTAAAATAAATATGGATAAATACAGGCAAAATTAGCAAAAAATAAATATGGATAAATTCAGACGGAAGTGACAAAAAAATAAATACCATAAAACAAGGAGCCCTAATCATTTCCAACAAAACAGTGTTTTTTTGTGCTGATTCCCCTTTTTTCAGGGTACTCTCCATTACAATGTTATAACAAATTGGGGTGGGAAGGGTGAAGTGCTGAATTTCAGTCGGTGGTTGCATGTAGAGCACACGGATACTCATGTTTTTTGGGACCAGCTCTTATTTTTCCTGAACAGACTTTGACCCAAGGCAAGAGAGGGAAAAACACAAGGGGTAAAGAAGGAGGAAGAGAAAGATGGAAAATCATGGCAAAGGGAGAAAGCAGGAATCTGCAAGAGTGAGAGAAAGGGGCAGTAAGGGTCTGGTCTTGGAATAAAGAGGCACGAGCTGCAATCAGGACAATGCTGCCTTGGTATTCCAGATGCCGATATTTAGTAGCGTTGGCCATGGGCTTCTGAGCAAACCGTTGAGCCCCTGCACTTATTCATTTACAACTTAAGCAATGAGAGGATGACTAGGAGATACATGGTTTGCCTGTTCAACAAGATCACTTAAAAAAAGAGGACATCACTAGAGACAGAGAGAGGTTTTCTTCATTGTGGTATCCAAGCACTGTAATGCCCAACAGGCCACTCGAGGGGGCTCTTTGCTGGAGGTTTTTTAAGACGCACGGATTAAGTGTAAGTGGAGGTGCAGTGTGTGTAGATTAGTGTATGTGTGTTATAAAAATATCTAAGAGAGACTCTAAAAAATGTTAATACGCGGGACCTCTTGTTATAAATAAAAAACAATGGTGGCTGTGTTCACTTTCCTGTGAGCTGTACTGAACAATTGTCTCCTATTTAAAACAAGAAGTTGTGTAGTTGCACGGTACCACTTTTTACAGCCTTATTATTATTATTATTATTATTAATTAACACTTCTGGAGCACATAGCTACCCTAAGGCATCCCAGCGCTGGTGGCAGAACAGAAGAGGGAAGGTAGCTCACAGGTTAGTGTTCTGGAACAGCCATGTTTTCCGGTGATTTTGGAAGGTGAGATGGTGAGTCTCTGAGCGCAGATGCGGGGGAAGGGTATTCCAAAGCTTGGCTATGCTGTAGGAAAAGGAGCTACCCCCACTTTGCATCCTTTGGATTTAAGGGATGACGGCTAAGCTCAGGTTCACAGAGCGGGGGAGTTTCTTAGGGCGATAAAAGGTGATAAGGGACTTGTAAATGGAAGGGCCTTTGCCCATAAGAGTTTTATGGGCTATGCAGAGGGATTTGAATGTAATGCTCTCCAGAATGGGCAACCAATGTAAGGTTTTCAGACACGGCTTGGCCAATTGAGTTCTAGGAGTACCAAGCAGCAGCCTAGCGGCTCAATTCTGGATTACTTGGAGTTTCCTTGTGGTAGATTTGGGTGCACCCAGGTACAAAGAGTTGCCGTAGTCCAGGCGCAAGAGGACCACAGTTCTCCTAGCCTCCATAGGGAGGATGGGGAGATCTTTCCTCAACATTTGAGGATACCATAGCAAATACCTGTCACTTCTACTGCTTGTTGGTCAAATTGTAATGACTTATCTAGCCAGGCGCCCTGGCTTTTGATCTTGGCCTTTGGGGTCGGGGTGGGTCCCAGACAGATTGGCCATGGCAGTTTGAGATCCGCGTTGGGCAGATTACCTAGATACATTATTCCAGATTTATCTCCATTGAGCCTGAGACAAGAGTGTTGCATCCAGGTTGCTACCTTCTCCATGCAGGATTCCAGATCGGATGGCGCATTGTGCGGGTGGTTTAGCGATACCACCAGCTGAGTATCATCCGCATATGTGACAATTTTAATCCCATATGGCAGGATGATATCAGCCAGCGGCCTCATGTAGACATTGAATAAAGTGGGACTCAGGGAAGATCCCTGAGGTAATCCATAGCTGAGGGGTAGACACCTAAAGGTGTATTCTGCAGCAAAGACCTGGAATGTTCTACCATTGAGAAATGGCTCCCCATGACACTCCAACGCTCCTTTGCCTATTAAGGAGGATGTCAAAATTGACCGTGTCGAAAGCTGCACTCAGGTCGAGGAGGATAATGGCTACTGCTCCTCCCTGGTCAATTATCTTTTTCGATTCTTCGACTACGGTAATAAGTGAGGGTTCAGTTCCAAGTTGGGGACGGAAGCCAGTCTGAGAGTGGTGCAGAAGATCATAGATTTCTAAAAAGTCAGAGAGGACAAAATTAAAATGTTTTTCCAGGACCTTACAAAGATATGGGACGGTAGTTACTCAAAACATCAGGGTTTAAGCTTGGCTTTTTCAGTAAAGCTTTCCCCATGCCGTGTTTCCGGAAGGTGGAACGTGGCCATTGGTGATGGAGAGATTTATTACGTCCCAGCAGGTTCTTGGCCAACGTTGTGTACACTTCTCAGTGAAGTTTTTGTTATCTTCAAATGCTTTACACAGGCTTTTACTCTAAATATGCCATGCGTCGATTCAGCACTTCAACTGAAGTACACATGGCACACACAAGCAGTCTGCTGGACCATGGCAAACTCTGGGAGAGCACTGTTGATCTTCGAGTTATTTATCCCCTATCCCATCACCAATTGTAGTGTCCTCACACCTTGGGTACCCACTAATGACTATGCCACACACAGAGCACGTCTTTATTCTTCTGCATGTAAACACAAACTCAAAATTCTAAACCTGCATTCACTTCACTACGCTCTAATGCTTACATCACGTTTCTACTGAGTCCTTCAGGAGCTAAAAGCGTTCTGTTATTGCTAACTCACATGACACGACAATCTGCTGGAGAGATCCGTGTTTTATCTAGCTCCAGTTTTGAATGAGAGAAGCATAGAGGGTTAATATACCTCCTGCAAAGCACATTATGTAACATGCAGATGACAGATTTTTATTTTATGTAGATGGGTAAGTGAGTTATTGCTTTTAACTTTTTGTTACTTGCAGTTCATAAATTGCAATCCTTGCAATCTTGAACCTGCTGTCCGGATGTTCAAACCGTGTACAGCTGCTGCCTGAACTTAACATGCTCTCTGAGAATACGGAGCGTGTACTGCTGGTGCCTGTGCTGAACTAGTTGTCATAAAAGCATGTACCTCTGCTGCCTACTCTGATCCAGTACTCTGAGTGATCGAAACGTGTACTTCTGCTGCCTTTGCTGAATCAGCCATCTGTGGTTAAATTGTGTACTGCTGTTGCCTGCACTGAACCTACTCCCTGTGTAGTCGAAACGTGCACTCTGCCACCTGCTCTGAACCTGCTGTCTGAGTGAGGAACTCCCTACCAAAAGATCCATCTCAGTGCACTCTGCCAAGCGAGCAGAACATTCTGGGTGCCTGAGAGGAGGTATGCATGCCCAAGCCGACCATAGAGAAGATCAAAGAGGCCATAGTGGTCTAATTTCTCTTGTTGAAGTCGGATGGTGGGACCATCATGTTCTAAGAGGGGGGTCATTTGGGATCCCCCAGTTGCATAATCTATCTACTATACCAAGTCCTCCTTCATAGGGTGGCATTACACTGTTAGTAAAGGATATCGGTGCAGGACCACCCGGCCACTGAAAAGGTCCCTACTGAGCACTGCAAATTAACAATGTACTGTATAGGGATCTCATATGGCTAATGGTAATTTTTCATCACATACAGTATTTGCAGGAGGAAAATCATCTTAACACGCCATGACCGCCCTTATTCTAAGCTGCCATATCCCTCTCCATGGTTTGAAAAGTGGGCAAATATTCAGCTCCGAACATTTCTGATGGTCATTTGCAATGTGGATAAAATAAATGATCTGATGCCCACTTCAGTCTAGCAGTGGCTGGGGAGGGAAGGTGCACGTCTGTCACAGGTACTTATACAGTTTTGTCCCAGTTCACGCTGAGGCCAGAGATGTTGGTTTATATCTACAACTTTTCCATTAGCTGATTCATGGAACTGCCCAGGCTCTGGACATATGAGAGCATATCATATGCAAAGAGGGCAACTTCATCTTCTTGCAAATCATCACATCTGAATCCTTTCAGTTGAGCATTGTGTCAAATCCACTCCAAGAGAGGTCTGACCACAACTGCAAAAAGGAGAGGTGATGAGCCATCCTTGCCTGATCCCTTTCTTGATCAGGAAAGGATGGGGAAAGTATGCATTCACCCTGGGCACATGGGGCGTTATACAGGTTATTAATATACTTCTGTAATTCATATGGGACCTGGAACATGAACAGCTAGTAGATGGAATTAAAGGCCTTCTCAAATCTATGAGCGCTGGTTCCACGAAGATGGTCAGATCGATCTGGGGGAAGTGGAGCATACCTAGCTTTGGCACATAGCTGCTTAGGTCTCAGCAGACAAGAGAGGAGGTTACAAGCTAGCAGCTAGCAAGGATCCTGGCTAACATTTTGGTCACAATATTAATGAATGAGTTAGGCGTAAGAAGTTGGGAATTTGTCAGGTTTTAATATTATGGAGATTGGGCATCCTCCCAGAACATTCAGAAAAGTGCCTGATATGAGCACCTCCTTGAAAAGCAATCGTAGGTCTGGAGCAAAACAGGATGTGTAATTTGAAAACTATTCTACTGGAAAGGCATTGTGGCCTGGTGTTTTCCCCGCCACTTTGCTTTGCTCACCTCCAGAATTTCATCCTCAGAGAAGAGGAGGAGGTCAAAGCATTGCTTTTTGTTAAGATGAGTGCGTAGGGCTATCAGATCTTTCATGATGATTTTTTCTCTTTCCACCTTGGAAGGGTTCCAGGCCCGGTACATGGGTTTGAAATATCGGGCAATTGTCACCACTATCTTATATGGTCTTTGACTAGCTCTTCCCTATCGACTGTAATAGCTGGTATGAACCTCAGGTCTACATCCCTGTTGGACAGCCAGTTTACAAGGCATTCCCAACAATAACCGGTGGTATGCATATACTAAGTATAGGCCATCTAGTTTATCAGTGTGGACTGCGTTGATCTACAGGGGAATGTTTTGTGCATGAGTGTTGGTACCCCTCTGGAGCCCTTAGTAAAGCCTGAGTGGTAAACCTGTGTGAACTCATGTCAACTAGGACATTGCAGTTGGTGTTCAATAGATGTATTTCTTGTGGGAGCAATGTTTTAGGAGAATGCTTTTTGATGTACTTAAGTATAGCACTTCTTTTAGTTTTGTCATTGAGGCCATTTATGTTCTATGTGATCAGCTTGCCGGTGTGCCGATGCCATGTGTGTAGAAAAAAAGGCTGAAGCAGTGTGTGCCTGCTGTGTGTCTATATGACTGTGCATCCATGTGTATAACAACCTTAACTAAAGCTACTAACTTCTCCCCCCAAGCAACCTCATAATCAACATTTCCTGAACAGATATGAAGTATCTGGTCACCAGAACTACTCTGCATAACTAACGAGTGGAGGCAGTGACCAATCCAAGTTACTCCAGGCTATAGTAGGGTCATTGTATGCATATATGCTTATTTTATTTTAACCATACAATATCAAAGATGTAGCACCTGGCTCTTCAGCCATTGCCAGGAAACAGTGCTGTAGAAGTGTATTACCCGTCTGAGTCAGTCAGGACCAGTGGGTGTCATTGTCCTCAGGCAATCCACGTGTCACTCAGCATCTCATCTTGCAATGGAGGCTTAGGAGGTGCCTGCTTATCCTCCTCATTGTCGTCACTGGTCAAAGTGGATGAGGCATTCCTTAGCTGGGGTGCTCCATGGACCAACACCTGGGGATTTAAGCAAAATCTCCTTCAGGCTGCCCCATCTCCAGGCAGACAGTGCTGCTTTGACCCGTGAGCCCCATCCCAGCTTACCAGGATGATCCTCTGCCAGGAAAAAGGAGCATACAGGACATTTGCATCACTTTTAGCTTCTGTTTGACTGTGGTAAATGACTTATGTTGCTGGACCAGGGCTTTATAACTCAAAGAAACTCATAACTTTGGAGGACTTAATGTTGCAACATGAAGCATGACATCTTGGTCATGTTAGTTCAATACCATGTGTTCATGGCTCCCGGAGGCATACCACAAATGGGCTGAGGCACTAAGACATAATGAACTCTTTCAATTATAAAGCAGTTCGATAGGCTGTCAAGATTTGAGCCAGACCATTGGAAATGCCTTAGGTTGAGTGCCCTCCAAACCCTCAGATATCCCCCCCTAACTGTAGGTTGTTCTGTCTTGACCTATCCTTTGCATCCTCTGCTCAACTCTCAAATTGTGAGGTCTTGACCTCTGCCTTCAATGTGTTGAGTGGAGACTCAAATCTCCCTTCGTTCACTCACTCAGCCACCTTTTACAAATCTTGGTGCAGGAGGGAGATTTCTACCCGCACACTTCATTTCTGTCCTTTTGAGCCATGCATGTGCACAGATTGCCCTGGACGATTCTTTCCAGGGGTTATGAGGGATTCATCCCAGACCACTGTGTCTCCCTCAGGTACCATCATCAGCAGTTTCTGATCCCTGACAGGTCTGGCAAATTCATAAATGTTGCTTTGCTCAGAGGAAACCTGCACCTTTAATATCCCTGTTTTGCAAATGCTTAATTGTGGGGATGGATGAAAATAGGGAACCTGCCATACAACATAACCTACAGGCACCCACCACTCTGTGTAAATCCAGTCTCTGTCCTTAAGGCTTTATTTTCAGCACAGCAGGACTCTGGCACCCACACAGACTTTTGAGTGGCACCAGCACCTCTGCGCAGTCCAGGCAGTGCAATCATCTTCCACACCAGAGCTGTGGGGATGGTGACCAACTATGCAGCATGTCACAGCAGGGGGCCCTAATAGATCCCCTTGAGACCAGGTCAACTCCACTCACAAAGCCCAAAGTCACCACCTCTATGCGGGTCCAGGCCATTAGATCTACCTTCCTGTTACTAACAGAAGAGATCCCTTACCCTGCACAGCAACTCATGTCTCCACCTCTGGGCACCACTATGGTGCAAGGGTGACTGAGTTGCAGGAACACCTCCTGCACAAAAACAATCATTGATGGCATGTTTCCCATCTATGGGTGCTGCAGAATGCAGCACACATAGAAAGAGCAAAAACTAGGAGAAAAAAAGGTATTTCTCTTCGTTGCACCACTTTAACGTCTCCCATGGGGAGGCGTTAGAATACGATGCATTCCCAGGTTTATGAAATTCTGTAAATCTGGGAATGCGTCAGAATCCATGGGTGTTACATGGGAACACCCACAGCAACACTCATGGAATGTCCCTTTCATGCAGAGTAATGCGTGAAAGGGGGCCATATTTACAAGGCCATGAAAAGTCACCCAGGGTGGCTTTGCGTTGCCTTGTAAATATGGCTTAGCATTGTGCACCATGGGAGTGTAAAAAAAAAAAGATGCGTAGGTGGTGCAGGGGCCTTGTAAATATGCTCCTTAGTGTGTCCCATATCACCATTTTTCAACAGCATAGTAGAAAAAGCAAACTTTTTAAAAATAATTGTTATTGTCATTTATATGTTACTTTGCGTACAAATAGGCATGTAAGCCTGGCAGTTAGTTAACCCTTTCGCTGCCAGGCCTTTTCCCCTCCGGTCCAGGGAAGACATGGCTTGACAGTTCGGGCTGGACTGTTCCCATGAGGCACAGGGTCAGACTGATTTGCATATGGCCATGTCTGAACTGGGGTGGCAGAGTGGGCTAAAGAACGGTGATGGATTAAACCCAGATCAGTTGACTGGGGGTGAGTGCTTGCAATGTTCAACACTCCGTCCATCATTTCCTTTGGTTTTTGCTTTTCCCCTCCTGTGCCACGCCCTTTTTTGGCTATTTGGGGTAGTGCGCGCTGAGGCCCCTGTAACTTTTTGACCACATAAGGTATCCACGCCAAATTTGCTTCCTTTTCTTACAACATCATGGGGATTCTGAAGGTACTCAGGGTTTGGGGATTTCCCTGGAGGGGTCACAGAAATGAGCCAAAATACAGCAAAATTTAGTTTTTTTGGGGGAAAATGGGAAAAACGGGCTGCAAATGAAAGCTTCTGAGTTTTTCCCAGCACGTGTTATCAAAAAAGGGTTTGTGGGGCTGCAATCACCATTTTCGCAGCTTTTAGGGGATACCAGACTTTTGTCAGAAACCCAAACATTTACACACAGTTTTGGCATTTTTCTGGGACATAGCCTATTTTTGCTATTTTTTGTGCTTTTGACCTCCTACCAGTTAATGGTAGAAATGGGTATAAAAGCAATAATGGATCCTGGAAAGCTATACATTTTAGAGAAGTAGACAAATTTCTGAATTCAGAAAGGGGTCATTTGTGTAGATCCATCAAGGTTTTTTTATAGAAACTAACAGTTAAATATAGGATAAATTGAAAATGTGTTGAATAAAAAAGACTTTTGTGTCAACGTTTTCACCTGTAACTTCTTCTAATTATGACAGCTCTTTGAAAGCAATATACCGTTACATCCACTGGACATTACTGGTTGTGGGGATATATAGGACTTGTAGGTTCACCAAGAACCCCACGAACCCAGATCCAAAAACTGAGCAGCAACTTGCAATGGTTTTTTATTATGTACCGGGTATATAGTAATTATTCTGTAAAAATGTGTAAATGGAAAAATCGGTATGAAAGACACCTATGTATTTCTGAAATGGGAACAAAATATAGAGTTTAGAAACAGTAGATATTTGCACATTTCCGAAATTGGGAATACTAGCATGAGAATTATCAGTCATTTTTTAGAATGACTTCTTTTTTACACAATGTCTTTCATTTGGAAGGCAGAAATGCATCGAAAGTCAATAGGTAATAACAGTTCCTTTACAAATCTGAATTACCCTAAGTCTCCCGATAAAAATGGTACCTCACTTGTAGGGGTAGGCATAGTGCCCACGACAGGAAATAGCTCAAAACCCAACGTGAACACACCACATTTTCACAATGCAAAATTACTCTTTTTTAGCAAAGTGCCTAGCTGTAGTTTTTGAACCATAGCTCTGCCGGCACCTAGGGAAACCTAGCAAACCTATACATTTTTGAAAACTAGACACCCAGGGGAATCCAGGATGGGGTGACTTGACTGCCTCCCACCAGGTTCTGTTACCCAGAATCCCTTGCAAACCTAAAAAATTGCCAAAACAAAACGCATTTTCCCTACATTTCTCTGGTGGAAAGTTCTGGAATCTGCGTGGATCCACAAATTTCCACCCACCCCGCCTTCCCCAAAGTCTTCCGAGAAAAATGGTACCTCACTTGAGTGGGTCAGCCTAGTGCCCGCGACAGAAACGGAGCAAAACGTAACGTGGACACACCTCAATTTTGTAGCGAAAAATGACCCTTTTTTGTCAAAGTGCCTAGCTGTAGTTTTTGAACCATAGCTCTGCCGGCACCTAGGGAAATGTTAGAAGGCGACCTCAGGGGAGCCCGGAGGGGGCCCTGACTGTCCTGAGACCCACCCTCAAGGTATCGTAGCCGGGCACTGGCGGGAGATTCCGCAGGGGAGGAATCTCGTACCTAGGATCGTACACTTGGCACCACACGACAAAGAGACACCACACCGAGGGTTCTTAGGATTCAAGCTTTATCAAATCGAAGTGGTAGGATCTTTATGATCAGCAAGGCAGATATTTACAAGCAGAGCGTGGGGTCACAGAGTCTTGGCGGGGGTAGGAGGTAGCGGGACAGTCTTTGGGGGGATCGGATCAAATGCAGGAGCGTACCCGGCGCACAGCTCACAATCCTCGAGCTGGGGGATACGCTTGTCGTCGTGGGGTCCGGCGGGACCAAAGAGAGTCAGGGGGAGCCGCGAGTCACTCAGCAGGCTCAAGCACCAGTTCGGAGGTCTTACGATCTTCAGGGAGCCGCGAGTCACTCAGCAGGCTCAAGCACCAGTTCGGAGGTCTTACGATCTTCAGGGAGCCGCGAGTCACTCAGCAGGGCTCAAGCACAAGTTCGGAGGTCTTACGTTCTTCGGGGAGCCGCGAGTCACTCAGCAGGGCTCAAGCACAAGTTCGGAGGTCTTACGATCTTCAGGGAGCCGCGAGTCACTCAGCAGGGCTCAAGCATAGGTTCGGAGGTCTTACGTTCTTCGGGGAGCCGCGAGTCACTCAGCAGGGCTCAGATATTCCAAGGCGAATCTGCCGAACAGTCCCAGAGCACCCCTTGTTATAGGTCGACCCCTCTTTGATGTCCGGAGTCTGTGCAGGCAGGGGTCTTGTCACCTGGGGGTCGCTTGTCGAGGTTTCCTGCTATTGTCTTTTGATCCTTTCAGGGCCGGGTCGGGAGGAGTCCCAGACACCCAGCAGGCGTGGAGCCAGCCCTCAGGGAGGCCGGAGGGCCGATCGAAACCCATCGTCCCAGGGGGGGTTCAGAGGTGCGATAGAAACTGCTCCTCCCTCTCTCATCCCCTGGAAGCGTGATGTCCTCCAGCCGGAGTGGCGCCTCTAGGCCCGGGTTGTGCTGGGGCCGGGCGGCCATCTTGGTGCACGAAGTGGGCACGCGTGCCCGGGGTGGCCGAAAGGAGTGAGGCCATGGACGGGGAGGCCCGGGCTGCGTGTGTGTGTTCTGGTGGGAAGGATCGGCTGGGCCGTGTGCTTGGGGTCCCTGGTACCAGGTTAGGTAGTGCGAGGACAGGAAGAGCCATGCCACGAGGCCGGGTCTAACAGGAAACCTAGCAAACCTATACATTTTTGAAAACTAGACACCCAGGGGAATCCAGGATGGGGTAACTTGACTGCCTCCCACCAGGTTCTGTTACCCAGAATCCCTTGCAAACCTAAACAATTGCCAAAAAAACACACATTTTCCCCACATTTCTCTGGTGGAAAGTTCTGGAATCTGCGTGGATCCACAAATTTCCACCCACTCCGCGTTCCCCAAAGTCTTCCGAGAAAAATGGTACCTCACTTGTGTGGGTCGGCCTAGTGCCCGCGACAGAAACGGAGCAAAACGTAACGTGGACACACCTCAATTTCACAGCGAAAAATGACCCTTTTTTGGCAAAGTGCCTAGCTGTAGTTTTTGAACCATAGCTCTGCCGGCACCTAGGGAAACCTAGCAAACCTATACATTTTTGAAAACTAGACACCCAGGGGAATCTAGGATGGGGTGACTTGACTGCCTACCACCAAGTTCTGTTACCCAGAATCCCTTGCCAAAAAAAACACATTTTCCCCACATTTCTCTGGTGGAAAGTTCTGGAATCTGCGTGGATGCACAAATTTCCACCCACCCCGCGTTCCCCAAAGTCTTCCGAGAAAAATGGTACCTCACTTGTGTGGGTCGGCCTAGTGCCCGCGACAGAAACGGCGCAAAACGCAACGTGGACACACCTCAATTTCGCTGTGAAAAATGACCCTTTTTTGGCAAAGTTCCTAGTTGTAGTTTTTTAACCATAGCTCTGCCGGCATCTAGGGAAACCTAGCAAGCCTATACATTTTTGAAAACTAGACACCCAGGGGAATCTAAGATGCTATAAAATACACATTTTCCCCACATTTCTGTGGTGGAAAGTTCTGGAATCTGCGTGGATCCACAAATTTCCACCCACCTCGTGTTCCCCAAAGTCTTCCGAGAAAAATGGTACCTCACTTGTGTGGGTCGGCCTAGTGCACGCGACAGGTAACGGCGCAAAACGCATCGTGGACACCTCAATTTCGCAGTGAAAAATGAACTTTTTTTGGCAAAGTGCCTAGCTGTAGTTTTTGAACCCTAGCTTTGCCGGCACCTAGGGAAACCTACTAAACCCACACATTTCTGAAAACTAGACACCCTGGGGATTCCAGGGAGGTATGGCTTGCGTGGATGCCCCAACTTTTCCTTACCCAGAATGCCCTGCAAACCTCAAATGTTGCTGAAAAAATCACCTTTTTCACACATTTTTGTGTGGGAAAGTTGTGGCATCACCAGGCTGACACAAATTTCCTACCACCCAGCGTTCCCCCAAGTCTCCCGATAAAAATGGTGCCTCACTCGTGTGGGAGGCCCAAGTACCCGCGACAGGCAAGGGCCCACAACGTAGTGAGGCGACATGAAAATTGCCTATCTCAAAATGACCTGGTTTTGCAAGGGGGGTCACTTGGGTTTTTGGCCCGGTGCTCGGCGGCCACCTAGGGAAACCTACCAAACCCACACATTTCTGAAAACTAGACACCCGGGGGATTCCAGGGAGGTATGGCTTGCGTGGATCCCCCAACGTTTCCTTACCCAGAATGTCCTGCAAACCTCAAATTTAGCTGAAAAAATCACCTTTTTCACACATTTTTGTGTGGGAAAGTTGTGGCATCACTGGGCTGACACAAATTTCCTACCACCCAGCATTCCCCCGGGTCTCCCGATAAAAATGGTGCCTCACTCATGTGGGAGGCCCAAGTACCCGCGACAGGCAAGGGCCCAAAACGTAGTGAGGCGACATGAAAATTGCCTATCTCAAAACAACCTGGTTTTGCAAGGGGGGTCACTTGGGTTTTTGGCCCGGTGCTCGGCGGCCACCTAGGGAAACCTACCAAACCCACACATTTCTGAAAACTAGACATCCGGGGGATTCCAGGGAGGTATGGCTTGCGTGGATCCCCCAACGTTTCCTTACCCAGAATGCACTGCAAACCTCAAATGTAGCTGACAAAATCACCTTTTTGACACATTTTTGTGTGGGAAAGTTGTGGCATCACCGGGCTGACACAAATTTTCTACCACCCAGTGTTCCCCCGGGTCTCCCGATAAAAACGGTGCCTCACTCGTGTGGAAGGCCCAAGTACCCGCGACAGGCAAAGGTCCAAAACATAGTGCGCCTCAACAGGCAAGGGTCCTAAACGTAGTGCGCCTCACTACGTTTTGGACCCTTGCTCGAGATTCTCCCCTTTCCAACAATACCTCTCCCGTCTTTCTACGTGCTCAGGGGGCTAATATAGCCCCCTAAGCACGTAGAAAGTGAAACTGAAATGAGCCTCTTGGCTCATTTCAGTTTCACTTTCACTTTAATGACGTCGGTGCGACGTGCGCGCCGATCGTCATTACAGTGAAAGGGGGGGGGGGCCTCGGGAGCTGGGGAAGCTCTTCCCCAGCTCCCGAGGCTATTTTTAATTAAAGGAAATCCCTCTGGTGCCCGCACCAGAAGGATTCCCCAGGGAATGCCTCATGACGAGCTGGACTCGTCATGGGCACAGCGCGACTGTGCTCCATGACAAGTCCAGCTCGTCATGGGCAAACAACGGGTTAAAAACAATGCAATCATACACTGCAAGTCGTTGGTTCGTGCAAGGATATAGAAACACATGTTGAGAATATACGTTTGGTCAGTGCATGTCTTGCAGCAAACGTGTGATGCTGTATTGGGTCTCAATGCTTTGTTAATAGGATAGTATACTGAGGGACAAAGATCCGGTCCTTTAAAAACTGCCAATGTGTGTGCGTAACTGGGGGTTGAAACTTGGATTGAGAACGTTCAGGTGGTCTGGAGTTGCCTCTGTTGTCATTTGGGAATAGGGGTATGTATGCCGCTGTATGCTTTTATGAGCGGGGGTAGGGGCATCGTCAGGAGCACAGAGTTTGCCGGGAATGCGTCTCAACCAGAGTGCAGTACGTTGCATATAATTCTCTATTTATGGGGAAAGCACGGGATATGACTCTTGGTGTGGCTCAGGGGTGCTGCTGTCTTTCACGACAGGAAGGAGCTCGGGCTGTGTAGCGTGGTTTGGTCCACCAGGTTTGCTTGATAGCAGCGATGGCTGCTGTGCGTTAGTTACGGGATGGTGGAATTGGTGCAGCAACATGGCCCATTCCATTGAAATATGTCTTTTGCGTATCCCCTGCACATCCGCCCTCCTAATTGTATCTTCCTCTCCTGAGACCCATTTTCTAACCGCTCTTACCCAGGCAGCCAGGGGAGGCCCTTCCGGGGTTCTCCAGTGCATGGTAATCCCTCTTTTTGCCAATAGGAGGGCTAAGGAGACAAAGCGCGTTTGGAACTTGAGGTTTTTGTGCTTTCGGAAGAGTTCTCTCCCACTGGCTTCCCAAGTGTCGATATCATTAAGTCCTGTTATTTCCTGTAGCGTCTCATGTACTGTTTTCCAGTAGAGCTGTAATGTGGGGCATGACCAGAACATGTGTATAAAGGTTGCGTCTGGGGATTGGCTTCTCGGGCATACCAACTGTGTATCTGGGTAGAAGCTCTGGAGCCGCGCTGGAGTGCGGTAGGCACGGTGTAGTATAAACATTGCATGTTTTTTAAACGGGCATTTCAGGACACCTTCTTTGGGTATTCCATGACATGCTCCCATTCCTTATCGTGTAATGGGCGCCATATCTCCTCTTCCCATTTTAATCGTAATGGGGTTAGTGTAGGGGCAGTGGGGTCCTGGACTGCTTAATAAAGTCATGTGATCAAGTGCCGCCCCAATCCAATGTGGAGAATTGTGTGAAGTACTGGGTGTGTCACTGGTTCCCCTTCAGAGAGATTCCATATGCAGCGGCTGCTAATTATTAATTGTCTGTGTAATAAGAATTGTCCTGGCAGGACACATGTCCCATCCGAGAGTTGGTCGATGGTAACAGGTGTCCCTCCTGAACAAGGATCCCACTTCTAGAATGTCGTGGTCGCTCCAAGTTTGCATTGTACAAGCGTACTAAAATCCCTCGTGCTTCAGCAGACCAGCAAGCGGGTATAAGGGGGTATATAAGGGAGTGTTACTGGGGATACGGTGTATACACAGCATGCTTGCTTGCTCAACCTTACCCTGCACTGAATGCGTCCATATGGGCTTAGTGCCCGGGAGCAATAGGTGACAGATGACTTGCACCGACATGGGTCCTCCCTCTGAAGCAGTCTCCGCTAAGTGACGTTCTGCCGTCCAGCGGGATATCCACTCGATTTGTGCTGCGAGAAAATAGGCCTCGAAAGACGGAGCTCCCAACCTCCCTTGATCCATCGGGAGTTGCAATTTTTGGAGAGCAACACTGCTATGTCTGCCACCCCATATGAGGGAGCTCCATAAGGCATCCAATTCTCGGGAAAAGGATCGTGGTGGAACAACAGGGGTGTTGGCGAAGGAGTAAAGAAATTGTAGTACTAGGATCATTTTGGCTAAGGTGATTCTGCCGATGGGTGCCAAGGGCAGGGTCTTCCAAAAATTCATCTGTGTTTTGTCTTCCGTCAAGGCTCAGCGATGATTGCCTCTGGAAAGGTCAACAGGGGAGTGGTAGAGTCTCATACCAAGGTATCACGGGGCACCGTTGCTCTAGGCCATGTGCCAATTCCCAAATCTTATCTCTCGCGGGGGAAGATGAGAGATTAGGGGGTATATAGTGGACTTTTTCCAGTTGACTTTGAGTCCTGTGGCGGCCGCAAAGTCCGAAAGGATGTTCCCTATGGGGTTGAGATCAGACTCTATGTCCCTCACATACAGCAGCAGATCATCCACATACATTAACACTATGTGAGTGGTTTCCGTGATTGGAATGCCCATGCGTCCCCCTCCCGGCGCAATCGGATCGCAAGGGGCTCCACTGCCATGGCAAACAAAAGGAGGGAGAGGGGACACCCCTGTCTGGTGCCCCTCTCTACTTGGAAGGGTGAGGAGATGTATTTGCCCAGCCTCACTTTGGAGGTGAGTTTTGTGTATAATAGTTTTATGTATGCCCCGAAGGTTGTCCCTATCCCCCTTCATCTCAACGTTTTGAAAGGATACAGCCATGTTAGAGTGTCAAATGCTTTTTCTAGGTCCAGAATCAGGCAGGCCACCCTTGGGAAGCGTTCCAGAGACTGATCCTGAACCTGAAACAACCTGCAGATATTTTGGGACTTATTTCTGCCCAGCACAAATCTGTTCTGGTCTTGATGTATGAGCGGTGGAAGCATGGGGGCTTAACCGATCCGCTAGTATCTTGCCTAAGACCTTGCAATCAACAGAGAGTAGCATGATTGTTCTATATGAGACAAGGTGCATTGGGTCCCGGTCATGTTTCGGGATCGAAACTATGAGAGATTCCTGTAATGAGCCTGGCAGTTCACCCTCCTCCAATGCCTCCCCTTACATGGTGGCTAGTCGTGGTGCCAGTTGCGTAATGAAAGTGCTATAGTATTCTAAGGGCAAGCCGTCCATCCCCGGGACTTTATTCCGGGCCAAGGCCCGGATTGCCTGTTTCACTGCTAACGATGTAATCTCCGCCTCGAGGAGGTTCCATCCTCGCTCAGAATCTGGGGTATTGTGAGAAGTTCCAGGAACCGGGTGAGTGGCTCCCAGCTGTCCTGTACAGGGCATCGATAAAGTGTTGCTTAATGGGCCTAGAAGAGCCACAGGATGTCAGACTGGGAATTTGCGACTCCGCCGACCGGGTCTCTAATTTCACTGATTGGGCGAATTGCCTGGTTCTGGCAGGCCAGCCAGGCTACATGCGTTCACGATCTATCTCCCTCCCAATGTCCTTTTAGTTGCATATAGCTTAAAATTGTATCGCCTTGGGTGCGCTAAGCCTTCCTCGTATTCCGTCTTAGCCTCCGCGACTTGTGCAGGGTTCACTGCATTCGCATCTTCTGGTTTGGCTATGCTGCTAGTTTAAGCTCTGCTTTTTTGAGGCGTCAATCAATGGTCCTACCGACTCCTGTTATTTGCCTAACACAGGGTCCACGCATTACAACATTAAAGGCGTCCCATTCCAGCGCCATGCTGGACACTGTGTTGGTGTTGTCAAAGTATTCTGCAATACTATTCTCATGATCATGACAAAATACCGGGTCCTCAAGGCATTCTCGCTGCAGCTTTCAGGTCGGGACTAGCGGGTGGGGCGGCCGCCAATTAAGAGTTTACAGATGTACGTTGTGGTCGGAGACTACTCTTCCCAAATAGTGTATGTGTTGGGTCATAGATAGCACCTTCAGCGAACAGAGGAACCGATCGAGTCGCACCCGCAGGTTATGGGGTATTGAGTGGAAGGAGTATAGTTTAGTGGTTGGGTTTTGGTTCCGCCAGGCATCTGTTAGGGTCAAATGTTGCACCCATGATCGGAACCGCTCTGCGTGTGCTTGCATAGAAGAGTTGGGGCTTGGAGGGTGTGATCAGTCTAAGGACAGGTCTAGTACACAGTTATAGTCGCCCCGTAGTACCCATGGTGATTGTGTAAATTGTGGCAGGATTGTCGACAGTGAGTCCCAGAATTGTCCTTGGTCAGCGTTTGGGGCATAAATGCTGCCTAGTAATAAGGGCCGCCCGTCTAACAGTCCCTCCAGAAATGCGTATCTCCCCTCTCTGTCCACCACTCTGCGAGTTTCTTTAAATGGAACCCCTGGCCTAAGCCATATCAGTGACCCTCGAGCAAACGCAGGATAGGTAGTAGCGCAAAAAGTGCCGCACCAGCGCCTCTGTATCCAGTCTAGCTCGATTTTGGTGAGATGTGTTTCTTGTAATAGTATGATCTGCGCTTTTTGTCGCACTGCATAGGTATATACTGTGTATCGCTTTCTTGCTGTGTGCATTCCCCTGACATTTAGGGTCAGAAGGCTAATGTTTGTGTCGATTGGCATAATCTCGCTTGATTCTGGGGGACAGGGGGAATGGACAGGAAGAATATTGTGTCCTAACCCCGCCACCAGCTCCTATACATGCTTGTCTGTCGGATCGAGGCCGAAGCGGGGTTGTGTTTGTGGGAGTCGGGAATAACTGGGAGGTGCGTCAACTGGTTTTGAGGAACCGGGTTTCAACATTACGGACCTAGCACAACTGCCAATACATCCAAACTACCCGCATAGACCAGCATTCTAAATGTATTGTGGGAGGTGTAGGCTTTTGAATTTCTGGGTCCGTTGCCATGGTGGCCTATGTTGCTATATGTGTCGGTCATGGGACTTAGTGCATTCAGAAATAAGTGTTCGCGGTAGTGTTTAATGTTTTGGTTTTGGTTAACGTTACTGGATACAGGTCAAGTGTGTGGTGCATGGGGGAGAAGGTTAGTCTCAGGTGTCTGGCTCATTTAAATCAATGTGTCCACCATCTGGGGAGTCGCCAGAGGAGGGGTCATCAAGTCCTCACGTGATATGCCTGTGTCCTTGGAAATGTCCTTGGATGAGAAGATTTGCGGACCATCCTCTCTGTCCAATGTTGCCGTGGCCATATCTAGATTAGCTGCCACCTGAATAGCTCTCCTGCACTTTATTTTTTCCTCGAGGTTGGGGGGACCCGTGACCGGGCTTTGTCCACTCTGTCCTTGCCTATTAGGGCCACTTTTCCCATGGCCCCTTGACCTTCGTGCAACGAATACTGATGATCCTGAGGTGGGCCGGGGACAGTAGCGAGTACTGAATCCCTTTTTTGCGGAGCATTCTGTTTGCTTCTAGGAAAGTGGCCCTTTGTTGCTGAACAGCTTTAGAGTAGTCAGGAAAGATCATCACCTGCTTATCTTTAACTTGGAGCGGGCCTTGTTGCCTGGCCGCCCCCAGAACAGCATCCCTGTCCTGGAAGTTAAGCAATTTCAAGAGCAGTGGCCGTGGAGGCATCCCCAGGGGGGAGTCACCGAGCTGGGACTCTGTAAGCCCTTACTACTGAGAAGAAAAGCATGAGTTCAGTGTCTGAGGTGAATGATTTAAGCCAAATTTCGATTTATTTTTTGGGGTGGGACACTTCAACTCCCTCCCGTAAGTTAATCACCCAGATGTTGCTGCGGCGGGATCGCCCCTCTAGATCGCCCGCTTTTTCTTCCAGCTTGGTTACGCAGGCTTGGAGGCTCTGTATACTGTCCTGTTATGTTTTAGCCAATGGCAGGAGGTGAAGGTTTTTTCCCCCTCTGTCACTCTGTCAGCTAACTTCCGATGGTCGTCACATAACAAACCAAGGTCCGAGGACAGGGTTCCAAATCTGTCCTCCATTGTGATGCAAGTGTTCGATTGCGGCTAGCACCTTGTCTGGTTTGTCGGACATTGCCTGCGGCGTAGTTTTATCAGTTACTTGAAACTTGGTCCAGATCCAGCGGGGGTGGTTCGCACTCGGAAGCTGTTGTCTGTGGTCCAATGGTTTGACTCTGTTGCCCCATGATTGCTTCTGTCCGGGGTACTGTTTTGTTTGTAGTCTCCTGCAATTGTTGACCTGCTGCTTTTTTCCTGGAGGAACCAGATCTGGTCTTATTCAACTGTCCGACCTACAAATAGGGGTAGCAGTTTAAGGATTGATGGTCGGCAAAGGGGGAACCCTGTTCTTCCAGTTTAGATACTTCTGGTACCTTTGGTTCTTTGGGGCCCCTTCACCGAGACCAGGAACGTCTTCTTAGGTGCTGCTTCCAACATAGCTGGGTCCGTAGTCGGGAAGTGGGAGTGGGGAGTGGTTTTTCTTACTCCTTCCCTTCCAAGATGGCTACGGGTGATGTTTTCTGACCTCACGCTTGGTTGTCTGCTCCTCCCGAGCCGTCGCCTCCTGTCTTTCCGACCAGGCCCGCCTGTGTGCTCCTGCCAAGAAGTGTCTCTGATGTGAACATCAGGTATGTCCGGGCCTTCAGTTATGTCCTTGCTATTGTCTCAGCAAGGTTTGACTGTGTACAGTTCGACCAGGCTGCCCGGTTAGGCGGTCTTCTTGCATGTCTCGTGCCTGTGGTATTACCGTCCGCGCCTCCCACCCCTCGCCAGCTCTCAAGGACTTGCTACGAGGCGTCAGGCAGTGTTTGGTCATTCTCAGGGCCCCTGGCCCTCTGCTTCACTGGGAGTTTGCCGGGCGATGTCCAGCCGGTGGTATCAACTGGAAAGTTTTGTGTATGTGCCTCTGGCTCCTGTCAGTGTTGGATTCGTAACCACTTCATCGGTTTCAATCAGCTTCGCAGGGGGTCTTGAAGGGACGCGACCTCGGAGGCAATAGTCATTTCCCCCTCTGCTTTACTATGTCTGCCGCTGCTCCCACCGTCCCCTGGAGCCGCAGCGTGATCCTCTTCAGGCACCTGGACTTTCTGGTTGAGGGGAATGCAGTTCTGTTCTATCGACCTTAGAGGAGGTTGAATTTAGAGCAACCATGGTGCCTCTGATCCACCCGTAGGGGGGTAGCTTGCAGAGGATATTACCTGTACCCCCTCGGTCGGTTGGTGTGCCCTGTCGTTACTGCTCTCAGCTCTGGACGCCAGGAGAGGCCACCCGGTCAAGACGCATCCTCTCTCGCGTCGCGGGCCACCTACAGTTCAGTCATGAGCAGCTCGGGCCCTCTCTGCTGCAAGGTGCGTGGCTCTGGTGTGCCCTCCGGCTAAAGATTGCCGCTGGTGCCCCCTTGGTCTAGTATACGCCAGTTCTTGCTCCCTTGTGGTCTGGTGTGCTGTCCCTTCTCTGTCGGCTCGTGAGGGGTGCGTGTGCCGGCCCTCAGATCTTCTGGTAGTGTTAGCTATCTAGGGGGCCGCCATTTTACTCAAGGCTCCAGTCCCCGCTGACATTCATGGAGCTCGCTTTCCCCCAGCGCAGGCTCAGTCATTCACGGCACCCAGGCGGTGTCTCCCTAGTCTTTTATTGGATGGTAGGTTGTGCTTCCCTTTGAGACCCCCAAACCCTGGACTTTGTTGCTTCCTCCACCCCGGTGCGGTTCTGTTCGGGCTCTATTGTGGGTGTTTCATGCCATCCCGGCCGCAACAGGAGATCAGCGCTGGTGCCCCATTTTTGTTTGATGTGTGGCAGGTTTCGTCCCCCAACAATCCAGCATGTTATCCCTGCTCTCACGGTTCTCAAGGGGGGGCACGGGCTGGTCCTCCGAACCTGCGGTTGCACTGGTTATCTAGGAGGCCGCCATTTTGAAGAGGGCTCCCGCCTCTGCCCCCCAGCATACTGCTTGCCGCCCCCCAGCTCAGATTTTGCTACTTGCAGAGCCCAGGTACTGTCACTGTATTCTTTGATGGGCGATAGAGGGTGTCTCCTTACAGGGTCCTCACTCTTCGGGTCTGGCTGCAGCCTCAGGTGTTCTGCCCGCTTCAGTTTCGGAGCCCGCGCCCCCAGGAAATCTCCTCACCTGGGTGCTGCTGCTGGTGTACCCTCGGGTCTGCGAGCAGCGAGTTCTGACTCTTCCCGGGATGTCACTGCCCACTTTCTTGCTGCTGCGTTCACGGCTTAGGGGGCTGCCATTTTGTGGGAAGCCTTCACTCGCGGCTTTCTGGCGCTGTCTTCACCTCTGCTCTGTGCCTCAGCCCTTATCGTGTTATATTGGTAGCCACCAGCGTGTGGGCCTGATGTGGGCACGCCGCCAGGCCCCAGCGATCAGGGTGGCTATCGATGTGACAGGCCGGCGGCCGGAGCTCTACTCTAGCACGTCTGCCATCTTGGCCAGCTTAGCCAGGCCCCCCCGTAGAAAAAGCAAACTTAGTACAAAAAACTCTTACTGTTCTGAACTCAGATTATTTTAGTTATCCAATGTTTTCAATGCCCTGCTGCAGACAACGAAGGGTCCCATGCAGTAAATCATTCGAAGCTGACAAAAATAGGCTGGCTCAACCACTCTTAAAGTGATAGCTTACTTTGGGCACACAGTCCAATGAAATACACATGTTGTTATAGCAAATGTCTCATTATAAAACCTCTACTGCGAAGATAATGCATTTTATTGATCAGCACCACCAACGAAAACAGCAGATATCCCAGTAGTGCAACAGCTAAACTTCACGTTATTCAAAACATTTTGACATCCCTCTTATTACCCTACTGGTATTTTGTAATTAAATATGGTGAAACATGAGTAGGAGTGTGAAATATCTTTTAGATGTGATAATATTTGTCTGCCAGGCTCATATTTAAACTAATGGTGTATTTTTTTTTACATGATAACACAAGCTTTTACCTGGTACCATTAAATGTTAGGTATGCTTATAGAGCGTTCAAATACCAAAAGAGGCATCTTGGCGCTAACTGAGCTGTTAGTCACTGAAAACCAGGCCAGATTAGATAGAACCAAACGACCATGTCTTCAAGATCTTTCTATACCCCAATAGATTAGGTATAGCTGTAAGATAGGGAGGTAGGCCATTCCAAGCCTTTGAGGCTCCAGGTATGAATCCTCTTCCCCCCCAATTCCTATACTTAAATCTTGGGATAACCACCAGATTGGCTGAAGCCGAGCGTAGACACCTACCTGGTGTGTACCAGGAAAAAATGTTCCTTGGAAAGAGAGGGCCCTGCTGATGGAGTGCCTTATGCACTAGACTGAGGGCCTTATTTATGAGAAGTGTTGCATCGCTGCGACAAAGCAGTGATGCAACACTTCTCAATGAGCCCTCCTTGCGACATCATGGATGTGCCGTATTTACAGTACAGCACATCATGTCATAAGGAGTTACAGATACGCCAGTATTACTGACGTATCTATAGGTGCAAAAGTGGGGCATTGCTGGGGTGTGTCTGAAAACAGACGCAACTCCAGCAATGTGTCCTTTCACAATGGGCAAGCCCCATGTGAAAGGGCCTGTGTCACCCTTACGCCTACCATGAGGCAGGCGTAAGGTTTTGACGCATTGGCATCCTAGAAGTGGCGCAGTGAAATCTCATATATTTCACTGCGCCACTACTACGACCATTTCTTTCGGGGAACACCCACCCTGCATACATTATACCTGACGCAGATATGATGTAGCACAGGGGTTTACGAAGTGACTCATCTGCCTAGATGCGTCACTTCGTCAATGTGGCGCAACGTGCACATTATTTACGCTGTCGCAGCATCACAAAAGGTCACGCAACTGCAGCGTAAATGTGATGCTAGGGTTCATAAATTAGCCCCTAGGTGTTTTAAAAGCAATACTCGTCCTGACGGGAAGCCAGTTTAATTTCTTAAGTACTTGGGAAACTGACTGGTACTTAGGAATCTTAAGAAGCACAAGAGCTGCCGCATTTTGCAGGGTCTGCAGTGTATTCAGAAAATGCTGATGTACCTGCATTTACAGAGCATTACAGTAATCAACAGTACGTGATAGTACCAGTGCTGTAATCACAGTCTTCTGCAAGTAGAGCAGAATGAAAGGCAAAACTTTCTAAAACATTTTTAAGGTACAAAGGGGGTGTTCCTCAGTGAGAATTTCAATACCTAAAGGTTCAGAATGTGCCTTAACATTGAGGTGAAATCCCTTAATAAAACACTGCAGGGAGGTGGTGTCCTTAGGCTATGAAGGTTTGTGTTTATTCTGGTATGCGTACAGATGGAAAAAGATGGACTCCCTTATCTGGTTTTTCACGCCAGTGTTGGTTTTTCTTACTTACACATTTTTTTCAGTCTCAGAGTGGTAAATACAACATATTGACTAACACCAAATAGGGCATAATGGGTTACTGACTGATAAATAACTGTAAAAGATGTTTTTCTTTGGCTGACAAAAGGAGAGCAAACCTTACCCGAAAATGTAGTCACTCCAAAATTTTGAACACCCCAAAAATTACCTCATCCGGTTCTCCCACAAATTAAATTGCGCGTCAAGGCACCTCCTAAACATCAATGAGCAGAGTAAAACCGCTCAAATAAGTAATGGAGTCCACTCAATGATTGACTTCTAGATCAATGAAAGTTAAAGGGTTTTATTAAAAAATACAAAAATCAGCAGTACAGAGTCAATTGCCATGAAGGCTCTCAGATGTAAAGGTATTCAGAGTATCCAATCAAAAAATATTCTAAGTCCAAAATTAGCAGCAAAATCAAAAGGAAGTCAGATGGCAACCCAAGCAGAGTAGGAAAGTCTTCTCAAAAAGTCATGCTCAACCCCAAAATCAAGGCGTTCTGATACACATTTCTTGCATAAGAAATTAGGAAAACTGTAGGATTATCCTGGTGTGAGCAAAAGTATAATTTCTTTAGAAACTCAGAACACGATAATAATACACTTCTTTACCTTAACACATATGCACCCTTCTGTTTCTGATTAAGATATTCAACACCCTCTATGCTATTTGCCATCCTGGGATGTTCTAAATAGTATGAAACATTTAAACAATAGGACTTCTAGCGATTGAATAGACTAGTGATCACAGTGGAAGATACCTCGATGACCTTACAAGTCATACAGAACAGGGAAAGTTAATGGAAAGCAATGTAATCACAACAGGAAATGAATCACTGCACATGTCAGCAAGACAGCCTGTGGAGCTTGTGGGGAGGGGAGGTACGCAAGGGGGGAAGCAGGGGTGAGTGACAGTGATGGCATCCATCTTGTCTAAAATTGCGTTTTATATGTAAATGTGGCACAAATTAAACACATTAATAAACACATTTCTTCTCATCATACAAAATTAGTTTCCATTCTTATGTTATCAACCCAGACTATAGATGTATTCATGAACAAAATAATCATCATTATTAGTGCACAAAATAGTAACCCCGAAAAACCATTTAACACAAAGCCAATGTGTAAAGTGGTCTTTAGATTAAAAGCTTTTTGTCTGGGCTCTTTGACGCCGTAAAGCGGATGTGACTCATTGAGAACGTGCTTTCTCACTTCTGCCAGTGTCTGGAGTCTGGGTTGAAATTCCCCATAACGGACTGTAGTGGTGAATTTTTTTCGGTGAGATTGTTACTTTTTTAAACCGCATTACTGGAGGTTTGCCTCAGATATGTTGCTAGGTGTACATCAGTGAAGTGAACGCCAAAGAGAGAAAGAAACCCTCCCATGATCGCCGAGTACACTTTAAAGATGCCATCGCGTCAGCCATTGGACGACGACCATGTTTGAAATGCCCCTTCTTGAGGCAACGATTTTATTCTTACCTTTTGCTCGGAATCGTTGAAGCTAAAAAAAACACACGTTGAGAAAGCAGCTCAGTGCTTGGGCGACTGTTTGCAGCCCACCGGTTCGAATCCCGGCGGGGCCAATTCAACCCTTCATCCTTTAATGCACGATTACTTGAGTATAATTGATTATGGAATACCTACAAAGCCACATAGCATTGTGGCCACGAGTGCTATATAACGAGCAAGTGAGTGCATTTACCAGAAGGCAATCCAAATCTGGAACGCTGTGCAAAAACCGCTCTGCACACAGCAATAAAAATAAACCGCTAATCAATGGCTGGTCAAAATTTGAAGTGGTCAAGTACCATTTTAGTTTTGACAGTTATTTCAATGGGGTGGAGACAGATGCGATTTATTGAGAGACGGTACGTCGTGTCACTAGGTTGTTAAAAAAGCAGTGCAGCGTGAATTGCCTTTATTAAATAATTTTCTTTTTTGCTGTTTTAGCAAACTGCTATTTCACCCTTTTACGAAGTGAACACACCCTGTTTAATTAGTTCCGAACAGACAGACTGTGTCTCCCTTTTCCTTGAACAAACATTTATGTTTCTGCGGCCTAGACCGTTTGGTGTTGCATTGCACGTTCCCACCGGTTTTATTTGGGGGCATCGCGGCCAGATTTTTGACACCACGCCCTCTGAGAGCACACGAGTTCCAAAAAATAAATAAAATATGCCCTTTTTGGAATGACGCGAGCGCACATGCAATTTTCCCTTACTCTGCATAAAATATGTCGCATTCATTTGCTGCCAAACAGTGGAGGCTTGTCTGCAAATTTACAGAGACAACATGGCCACTGTGGAAAAGTGTACACAGTACAACTAAAAAAAAACGTTAAAGTTTAAAAAAGCTGCTGGAGAACGATTGCCTGTTTTAAAATTTCAAATATACACATTTTTTTCACAGTAATATTCCCACCAGGGAAGATTTCCCATTCATAATATTTAGAAAGAGTAATCGGTATCAGTTGATATAAAAGTAACTATTAATAAGGAGTCATCGTGTTGCACTTTTTTGATTCTACAGCTTGTAAATACTAGTTATTAATGTTAATCTAATGGTGTTCACCACCGTACTTGCCCACTGACCCTTAATGAAACTAAACTCCGAGTAGGATTCGTTTGGACAGGGAAAAGAGACCCACTCTGACTATTTGACAAACCAATAGGATGGCTCAGTGAGATAAACACTGACATGTGAGATATGTCTGGAGTTGCAGGTAGCATTGTAGGGCCATTTCTGCCTTGTACTCATCAGAAGTGGGTACTGTGCTGCCAGTGGCGTCACAGAAAATGATGGGCCCCAGGCAAAATGTGAAGAGGGGCCCCTTAGTCTTATGTAACTCACAGATATTCATTGGTTTTGGGATGAATGGGGTCCCCCTGGGGGGTTGTGGGGCCCCTGAATGGTTGCCACCACCCTGCACAGTAGGGCCGGCAGGGACGCCCCTGTGTGCAGTCAACGAAATATTACGTTGGCAATCGAAAATGTCCATGACCATACAAACTTTTATATACCAGGCATAAAAATTTGAATTTTATGCATTTTCCATTTGAGTCAGTTTATGAGGCTACGTCTGTACAATATGATTCAATGTACTGAGACCTGAAGCCAATTTTTCCCATGCGTTCTGAGTCCACTGCGGCTTGTGGGTTAGATTTAAGGTAAAGAGAGGATGCATTATAAAATATTTCACATCTCTGGTGAAAGGGGTGTAGAACCCCACACTTGTGTCCTTTCAGTTGGCCTGAAACGGCCCTAGAAGTACAAAAGAGTGGACCCATATCCCCCCACCCCACACTTCTGCCAATGTTGTATGGATCACCACATCACCCACTTTGTCACATGTCCTTGAGAATCACCGGAGGGGCAAAGCCATCCACATGCGCCATAGTGTGGCTAGATTCCACCTGGTCCAGACAGCCAGCTCACTTCAGGCGCTAAAGTTTTCCTAATGATTCAAGTTGTCTGAAACATTCCTCCAAATCCAAGGGACCTAACTAATTTGTCACCATGAGGTGGAATTAGGCAGAGCAGGAGTACTCTTCCAACATGAAGACAAAACGAGGCCTGGTGGAGGAGGCATGTGGAGGAGGGGGTAGTGAGTGCTTTGAGTATATGATCGAGCACCCAAGACACCAGCAGAGTAGAGTGCTGTGAGAGGTCTGCTGCCAGAACCAGGCTTCGGTGCACTTGTTTGAGGGAGGAGGGGTGAGTACTCACAGGTTCCCGCGCTCATTTAGAGGCATCTGGTTCATAGTTAGATCGCCATGAGTCCTCTGAAGTTTAGGTCAGTGGTCGAAGTGGGTGGGATCGGACGGGCACGGCGTGCCCCTGCTTCTTCAATTCTAAGGATTCCGTTTCCCTACTTTTTTATTTTGAAAATGCGTCCCGGGACGCAAGAAATCACCATCGCCTTTAAATAAAGCTCGGCGTTTGCTGGCGTTTGAGGACGGGCGGCAGAGAAGTAACAGTAGTCTGTCTTTTCCTTCTTGCTCAGAGAAGAAAAATACAGTGTCCACTTCTGCTATGCTGCTTCAGCTGCCCCCCCCCCCCCACTCTTTCATTCTTCCCTCTCTTTCTGTCTAGCAGTTCTTCTCTTACTGAAAACCGTGACTTCAAGATGGGGTTCTCACTCTCTTTCCTCTCCTTTCTTTTATTTGCTCCCCTGTGAAATTGATCCAAAAAAGAAAATCATTTTTGCCGGAAATGTCGTATTTTAATTCCAAAGTGCAGCATCTGGCATAAAAGGTTAAAAATATGAAAAATAACTAAATTAAGACAGGGTGTTAGCAAACTGGCCAGATTGATTTTATTCACAGCCAAACACATTAGCGCCACTTTTACAGAGTTTGCCAGTGAAGTGCTATTTTTGTTTTCTTGTCTTTGTTCTCCCTGGGCTTGCAACTAGTGCACCAATCCTGGAGGTACTGCAAAGTGTGGATTGGAAAACAAAATGTGTACTGCATCTCTGCGTCCAGGGATGTGGTCTTTTTACCATACTGCTAACGTTTTCTAAGGATATCAGCAATGGACATTGAAATGGGTCCATTCAAGGCCCTGTAGTCATGTCCTTAACTTTTCAGGCAAAAGCACTCACTGATTTCTGAATAGTGAGTGTAAAAGCGTTAAGGTAACCATGTTGTTCCTGCTTACACTTCACATGGTTTGCTAAATTTTGCATTCCCTATGAGTGTTTGCTTTTTCCAGGATGTTGTTACTTTTTTTTGTAGGCCGCATATTGCTCTTGTCTATTGCGTCATTTAAATTGAGCCTCATCCAGGTGTTTATAACCGGCAGCAATTGGTTTGTAGTTGAAGGCAGTGTGAGTTTTTCTCAGTGGGGCAGTATGGTGTTCAGTGGGGGAGAGGATGTGGCACTATGGCCAGAGCTGCTGAATTTGGAACTGGGAAACCAGGTTC
Source organism: Triturus cristatus (assembly GCF_964204655.1). Lineage (NCBI taxonomy): Eukaryota > Metazoa > Chordata > Amphibia > Caudata > Salamandridae > Triturus > Triturus cristatus. Next base: position 790,104,791 of record NC_140580.1, read on the forward strand.
AGCCTTAATAACCAGTCCACCAGACGACTCTCCTGAGAGAGTACAATCCCATGCTAGACCTTAGAAGGCTTCGCAAGGCCTTAGAAGCGCTGGTGTCTTAGAAGCAGCAGGTGGACCCTAGCACTGGTAAGTCTGGGTTAACCTTCAAAGTTTGTCCACCACAATCTATACTGAAGTTCACCTCCAGTCTTGCGGGAAGGCCTATGAAGCACACGGCCAAGAACAACAGTGACTGTCACTGAGGTCACAGGACCCTTGAGAAGGGCCAGCTCTAGGGCAGTGCAACTGCTGTGACCGGGCGCTGACTGGGTGGAGGCATTATGTTTTCAAGTATATTAAGGTTTTAAAAGCGCTTGCTGTCTCCTTCCTGGCCTCCAGCAATTTTCGGCAACAATAAAAATGTCATGGTGACTCTGGTGTTTAATGTTCTTCCTAGAGAGAGATCGGAGTTTTGTCTAGTGGAAGTTTTGACTCATGGAAAGGTAGCACAGAGGGTTAATGTGCCTGCTGCAAAGAAAGTGTACCATGCAGATCACAAAGTGCACGTAATGTAAATAGGTCAGTGGGCTACTGCTTTTGTCAGAGAAATCCTTTTGTTGCTTGCAGTTTATAAGTGAAAATCCTAACATAGAACAGTGCGCTATTAACTGTCATCTAAGAGCTGCATCCAAACTGCAAGATATAAATTAGAGCATTGGGTTTTTTCCCCCAGTCTTTGGTTATCCTAATGTTGCAAATAGTGTTCTTTTGGACAGAAATCAATTCTGATTATTAAAGAGAACCCCCAACCACGGTATTACGTTTTAAATTCTGAGTTTGTGTTTCTCCAGACCAATCACTATTAAACTATATGGCCTACTAGTATGGTTGTCTTGTGACTCCTACACCTTGTAGTCCTTAGTCTTATGTAACAATTTCTATACAGTGATTTACACACATATTGATTGTCTCTGAGTAATGTGTGGGATGTAAAGTGCTCTGACACCCTACACTGGTATGAGCGGCGCTGTAAATCAAATTAAATGCATCAGAGAGAGCGTGGTTATGGGGACTTGAGGGGCACTGTTAAAGGGTGGTAGTGAGGGAATCCATGGCAGAGGTGGTCATTGGGGGGCAATAACAAACATTAATGCACAGGGCACCACCAGTGCTAAAGCCGGACCTGCCCTTGAGGCCAGTCTGCCTCACCCATAGTTAGCTCCATTGGCCTTGTTTCAGAGGTAGTAGCTGCAACTCACCAGGGATTGGCAGTGCAGAATTTGCACGCACACCAAATTAAGTTCGCAAACTTCTCAGTCCCTCTGCTTCATTCACAAGCACTTTTAACATGTGCTGCTTGCTGTGGGACCACTGGAATTAATTATGCAACAAGCAAAGGAGGACAACATTATGCCACAGTGTTGACTAAATTATGCATTAAAAAAAGGCTGCAGAGTAATGCAGTATATTTTCTGATATTTTATTATTTTGACATGTGTACACATGCTAACAGTCTTTGGAAAGATTTTGCCTCATTAGTATCAGTGTAACATTCAAATGCAACAGTGAGAAAGGTGATCAGTCAACCTTTGCAATAAGCCATCTACTCCGCAGCAAAACAAGTCACATTTTTTATTAACTTTTGATACGTTTGAGCAATAAACAATTTATTAGTTTAAATGGTCAGATCATGCAGCAGATCTTGCATTATGAGGCAAATATGGCAGAGCCATAATTATATAGAAAACATTTGCAAACTAGGATATTTTGCCATTCATGTTTGAACTGCTGTTGTGGAAAAAGGGAGAAGTGCTAATGACAAACTCTATGGCTCAGCGACAAATAACTTGTCCTTACACATTTTCTCGTATTTGGGACGTTCTGTGATTAGAAGCATATCCCACTTTCTGAATGTATTTTAATGTCAATAACTCATTATAACCTTAAATAATCATGTGTATCCATTGGTTGTTTAAACTGGCCAGTGAAATGCCAAACAAATACTAAAAATTGGGATGTTTGCGCATTCTGGCCACACCTCCGGCTCCGTCCACTGATCAAATCCTTGGGTTATTCCCGCCCTCTGATTCTCCGCCCACAGTTCCCCTACTTTTTTCCCCCCACTTCGACCACTGGTTTAGGTCCACCCCCGGGTGCCAGTGTACTTTGCACTAAGAGGAGAGGTCCCACATGTAGGTAGTGGTTCTGGAGAACCCAGCTTTTCTAGCCTAAGAGGAGTGAAGGAAGAAGCTTGCCATACTATCCAGAATGAACTACATAAATGAAGGTATGTCCTATACGACTTCTTTGTATCATCCTTAGATTAGACGGATCCCTTTCTCTTTACATCAACTTTAACAAGCATTTACAATGCAACGGTCTCGGCATTGTGAAAGTTAGAGCTATTGGCATTGCTCATGACAATGCCGTTTCTTTAAATGTTTTAAAAACAAAAACATAAACAAAAATAATGTCATGAGCAATGCCAATAGCTCTAACTTTACCAATGCCGAGACCATTGCATTGTAAATGCTTGTTAAATCTTGTGAGCGAGACTGCGCAAGCTAGCCGAGACCTAAAAAGACACATAGAAGCACTGTGAGGAGACACACATGGCGACTTAAAGCAATACACGCAGGGGCTGAAATTAGAAACACACAGGGGTTGGAAGGATAAACACACAAGGGCTAAAAATATACTCTCACAGGGGGCGTCAGGATACACGGTGATGGGCTGACAGGATAGAGACTGGAGCTGAAAGAACACATGGGTCCGAAAAGATACACACTCGGGAATAATGGTAGAAAGAATACACACACAAGGGCTGGGAGAATACACTCACAGGGTCTAAAAGGATACACGGACAGGAGCTGAAAGGATACACACGGGGGCTCCCAGAAGAAAGGATACACACAAGGGCTGAAAGGCTGCACACTCGGTGACTGGAGGTATAAACAGACACGGGGGCTGAAAGGTTAAACACTCTAGGACTAAAAGGATAAAGCAAACAGGGTCTGAAATGATGCGCGCAGAGAGGCTGAAAGGATATACACAAAGGTGCTGACAATATACACACAAAGGGGCTGAAATTATACGCACCAAGACAGGTGCTGAAATGAAACACATAGACAGGGACTGCAACAATGCACACCGACGGGGCTTAAAATATGCACACTCGGGCTGAAAGGATGCACACGCGGGGCTCACATACACCTCAGATGGCATCAACAGACGAGACCTTCGGAACGGCGACAGAATTCACACACACAGGCGGATGGATTAACAGTGAGAGAGAAGTATGGCTCGGGCTGTGTGATGGGAAGCACGGGACACCCGGTGTGCAGCACACGCCCCTGTTGCTCAGGGAAGGCCCTGGGAGTGCTACTGAGGGCTCCCCTGATTGCTGCGCTCTGCGGGCTCGCTCTGCGCAGCCCATGCTGCCGCTTTAAACACATCCTAGCCTGCTAGGGCTGCCTCCGCCTTCTGCCCCACTGCTGCTGCTGACACCGAGCTGGCTGCACAGACCAGCGGCGAGTGCGTGGAGACTGGGAGCATCTCTGGCAAGGAGGGGGTCCTGCAAAAGGAGCTCGGGACCGGGAATCACTGAGGAGCACCATACCTGGCGAGGGGCGGGGGCCCCACCTGGTGAGGGGGCGGAACCTGGCCTTTACCTGGGGATGGAAACTCACCGGGGAAAGCCCTCACACTAAAGATGCTCTCCACTGGGGGAGGGGCGATGCCTGGGGAGGCTAGACAGAAAGGGGTCGACAGATAATTTGGACAGGGTTGCTGATTTTGCTGCAACCCCCGACCAGGTACAGCTTCCACCATGATGGGAGAGCATTATCTGAGGGGAGACACCCCCCATACGAAAAGAAACTTGTGAACAGCTCTGTAGCACCAAATGACGGGGTCCTTCCGAAAGCGCACGGGGCAGGATGTGTGGCAGCTGATGAACGAAGCAGCAGTCCTGCTCATGCTGCCCCGAGCAACAGAGCTGATGAACAGAGCAGTGGCACCCCACGGCAGGCACCCTGCCTGCCCGCATCGCAGCGCATGAACAGAGCTACAGCGCTCAACATTCGGCGAACCGCGAAGACTGTCCTGGGAACGGACTGCGGAATCTGACGCGCGCAACAGCTTCGACACCGAGGCCAGAACTGCCGAGGTCTCATCATGCACGTCAGATTGTGAACACACGTCAGATTGTAAACACAGCAGTAGCACCCCACCTAAACACCGGCTCCGTGCTTGCTGACCTCGGTTTTCCAGATAGCTCTGTGTTTTTTTTTTTCGTGTCCTATACTGGATTTACGTGTGGCAGCACATGGATTGCCCGAGAGCAGGGGGAGAGGAGGAGCACACCACTGCCTTTCTCCGAGGCGAAGGAGAAATGCCTCGGAGAAAGGCAGCGGCATTTTCGGATTCGGGGGCGTGTTTGTCTTTTCTCTCCTCCAGCCGTTGGCTGGAGGAGATAATTAGACTTCTTGCAAAAAACACGCCCCCCGATCCGAAAAGGACGGGGCCTGATCGGAATGACTGACCTCTTCTCCAATGGCTGGCCAGCATTCAAGAGGCCAGCCAATGGAGAACAGGGGAGAAGAGGGGCGGGTTCAAGCCCCTCTACTCCAAGTCATTAAATCTCGCGAGCGAGACTGCGCAAGCGCAGCCTTCGCTAGCCGAGACCTAAAAAGTCACTGCTGGCCAGACTGTCTAGTCAAGTGATTCTATCCATCCAGGAAATTAAAGGGGTATTACTGCTCCAAAGACCTAAGTTTACCTCTGTCTGCAGAGCCCGACCTGCCACCAAAGTTGGAAAGGGAAGGCTGTTCATGGCTAGATGATCCCTGACAAGCAGCATCAGGCTTGAATCAACTCTGCAGCTTCTCAAGTACACCGCTGAGTGCGCATTTTGTCTTTCTGGTTTATTTGTCACAAATCTTAGCAAGCTGAAGAAAACTAGAGTAGCTATCACGAAGGAAACACTTGACAGGGGAATGCAGAACTACTCAGATAGTACTGAGGGTCACAGGGCCAAAGAAGAGAGTATGTGTCAGTAAATAACAAAGAAAATCCAAAACAATGAGAAACTGCTTAATCCGGATGCATGTTTGCTTAAAGAAAAAAAAAATGAGAAAGCCAATAGGTCTAGTTTTAATGTGCTAACATATACAAACAGCAATTCAGCATGCCTGCGTTCCCTGCATTGGCACGTCAAAGACAGACTTATTTACTTACTCAATGCAAGTTTATATCTCTTGGGTGTTGTATATTTGCAACATATCAAGCACCAATTTACATCAGCTTCCAAAAATGTGTCAACTTCCCCCTTTTCATTACTCACTTGGTTGGGATTGTGTCACTTTCTCCATAGAGAAGTTAATGAAAGCAGCAAATTTGTATAATGTCTGCCATCAAACCACTCAGAACCAAGTTGGCCTCAACTAACCTTTCACTGATAGGTGTGTGCACTGAAACATAACCCTTTTTTTTACATGCATGCAAAATCTGTCCGATCTTTGCTACCTAATACGAAGCGGCAACGCCATACAAAGCCTTACTGTTGAACTTTCACAATGGAGTGTCTCCCAAGCTGCTATAACTGTAACAGCGTATATAATAATATACAACTTTTGACATCAAATGGCTACAACGACCAATGTGCTTTTCATAATGTGCAGTACCCATGCCCATTGGTTGGCTCCGTAAATGAAGTGCTGTGCTTGGCAAAAGCAGTAAACTTTAGCTCATGAGTTCTAATCCAGACAAGGTCATTCATTCTTTCTACTTTCCGAGGTGGGTATACAGATTCCTGCTGAACTAAATGTAATCCACAAGGAAGTAGAGCGAGGGTACGTCTCAAGGCAGACGCCACATCGCGTCCGTGACGCTAATAGGCGTTTTGTTCTGCCCAATCCTCCTGGGGTCCAATTTGGCTCCATTAAGGGTTGTTTTCCAGGTCAAGGTGCAACTGCACTTTGTGACCTGATGCATGACTGATTACTTTAGCACTTAACATTAATTACTGAATCGAGTCACTAAGTAGTGTAGGTTATTGATATTAGGTCCTGCAGAATTGCCAATTGATCCATTTTAGACAGGCATAGGCAAGAAACATGTTGACCTCATTATAAACAAATCACTCGCCTCGCTCATGAGGACCATTGTACCCTAAATGAGCACCACGTCTTTTAATTGGGGCAGTGAGCTTTATTAATAAAATACAGTGATACTGAGCATCACTATACCTATTTTAATCCACTTTTTGATCTCCACACTACACACACAACATAACCCACTCATCACACGGCTAAAAAAAAAAAAAAAAGGGTCTCCGGCAAAGAGCCCCATAGCGGGTGCCCGTCGGACATTGCAGCGCCGGCCCGACGAGGAGTTTGCCCAAATGATGAAGCCTGACACCTTTCAGGGTGTGTGAGGGCACTTGCTCCTATTGGAACCTACTCCTCTAAATGTGGAACATGACACATCTTCCTCTTTTCCTTCTCCTAGAGGAACTGCATACTCCTATCTCCGAATAGATTATTTATATAAGGAGCAAATGTGCTGGACCTTATCAAGCTGCTGGTTCATCTTTTTGAGCAGGACCTAAATGTAATGCCAGTTATTTACAGACCGCTGACAAACAGTCAAAAGCGCAGTATAAAACGCATTGTTATTATGACAAACAAATTAATTCCGACCAGAATACCTCAAACAGCTGTTCACTGCTGTTGTCTAGGCTGTTGTGGTAGGGAAGGCGTGTCTTCCTTGTTTCCATACGTTGTCCCGGGTATTCATTTTTAAGCATTTAATTGCTGGGCAATAATATTCAGTAAAATAAAATCCAATCCAGTCGGCCAAATAACCTGAACTCACCTACGAAAAAGTAGTAAAACTGCCTGTACGCTCCTTTAGCCCTTGACCTTCAAAATATCAAACATGAAACACACAAGTTGCTGAGAGGAATTCTAGAAAATAGTCTAAACCACTGGTAATCACTTTGGATAGCACTGTAACCAAATATTTATTTCCAAATGTGCTGCTCTAGACAGTGGCCTGCCTTATGCAAATCAGTACCGACCCTGCTCCTCGTTGGAGTAGTCCATCTCAAACTGCTAGGTGCGGTCCCCTCTAGAAAGGACCACAGGCAACCTCAGACTGGTTTCGGCCTAGTTAAGCCTCATCAGCAAGGTAGAACTTGGATCCTGTGGCACAGCGAGCAAAGGACCCAAGTCTGGACATACCCTTGGCCACTGAATAGGTGATGAGGGAAATGCTGGAAATAGTCTAAACAAGTGGGAATTGCCCTGGGTGGCATGCCAACCCATCATTTTTCGATTACTCTAGACAGAGTACCCCCACCCCCTTATGCAAATCATACTGAATTGGCTTCTTATGGAACCAGCCTGTTCTGAACTGCTAAGCGAAGTACAAACCAGAAAGGACCAGAAGTTACCTGTTACAGCCTTGTTATGCCTCATCAATGAGCTATAGTTTGGATCCTGTAGCACAGAAAGCAAGGGACACACATCTGGAAATTACCCTTCAGCAGCCAGGACAATCCCTTCAAACACACAGAAGGTGAAAGACCACAAATAGCCTAAACCACTGGCAATTGCTTTGGGTTGTATTCCCAACCACTGTTTTTCCACACACCGTGCTACTCTAAACAGAGGCTCGACCTATGCAAATGATCACTGAACCTGCTCTACCTAGTGTCAGTCTGTCCAGAACTGCCTGTCGAGGATCCTTCCAGAAGGAACCACAACCAAGCCCAGACCAGTTTCGGTCTTTTCAGGCCTTGTCAGTGAGGTATAGCTTGGATCCTGAGGGAGAGCGAGTAGGACACCCATATCTGGGCATACCCGTGGCCAATTAGGGCATTACATCAAACACACAAAAGGTGATAGGAGTAAAGCTTGCATATAGTCAAAACCACTGGCAATCTCTCTGCGTATCATTCCCACCCATCATTTTTCACCCACGTAGCCACTCTAGAAAGAGATCCATAGTACGCAAATCAGCACAGACTCTGCTTTTTATGGAAACTGTCCGCCCCTCACTACAACTAAACAGAGCAGCAGGAAACGTGGTAAGGCTCACAAAGCAGAACTTTACAGTCCAATATCTCAGTAACAGCTGAATCAATTTTCAGTCACTTTGCACACATTTACTTTGCTTAGCCTCATGCAGCAAATACCAGTGACCACTTCCTAGCTAGGAAGGGGACCAAGCATCTCATGGACCTGTTAGGAGTCAGCAGGGCTAAATGGAATGACCGGAAAAATAATCTCAACTCACACAACCCTGTAGAGATGATCCCCTTCATCATAGGCCACATGCAGCATTGTGTTTTTTTTTTTTAGTTTAATATAGGGCGAACTTGACCCGGAGATATTAGGTATCAGATTGACGCATTCATTTTTGTTAGGCACAAGGAGATTAAGTGATTTGCCCAGAATCACAGGATGTTGAGCGTCGTTGATGAGACTCGAACCTGGTTCCCCAGCTTCAAGGTCAACCGCCTAGACTCGAACCTGGTTCCCCAGCTTCGAGGTCAACCACTCTAGCCCTAAGGCTACATCCTCTCCCCTTTGAGTTTTATTGATTTTAGCCCTTTGTCCTTCCTGCTCATCTACGGTCTCCCCTTCTACATAGTATCCTCATGCAACGGCTCACTTCCAGTAACTCCTTCACCAGTAAGTTGGTGTCTTCTTTCAAGGAAGATGCAACACTTTCAGCAGGTTTCAGGACCAGGGTCCCTTTCACATCCCCAGTCACTCGTGAATCCACAAATAAAGCTTCCCTCAAGGGGATGCAGGTCAGCAAGCCCCTTTCTCCATTGGGCATATTTCCCTTCTCCAGGCAGTCACCAGCTCCCTTTGCAGAGGTCCACAGTTGTCTTCTCAGTGACCATGCTATGTAAATTCAATCCCTCATCATAACATTGTCATGACACACGGAGCCCAGCATCTGCCCAGTATTTATTCTCCGTTGGGTCTATTTATTTTTTGCTATTTTCAAATTTATGTGGACTGCCTGATTCAAATTTTCTGCTAAAGGATGTGATTCCCAGGAGCTGACTTCAGGTATTTCTGGACTTTGATTATTAGCTTCAGACTTGTCCAGCTACAGTCTTATTTAGCTGATGTGTTGCAGCAGAATGAAGGGATGGAGCTGGGAGAGCCTTGTAAGGGAACATGAGGCTGTACTTCAAGGAAAAGGAGAAGGCTCTCCAGTCATTAAACCTGACTCCAGTGCCAATCCATGGGGAATGATCTTGTGGTCACTCCAAGTAAGAAAAAGGAGAGACTATGTCACCCCTGCCTGTTTGTCTTGAGAGCCCAGGTACAGTAAACCACTAGGAGAAGGCTCAGGAAAGACCAAGGCCTGCCCATAGTTCAAACAAAGGGACCAGAGCAACTCCTACCCATCCCTCTTACCGGCTCAAAAGACTGAGTGAAGGGTAACTAAAGTGGTTTGGTGGCACATGCAGCAAGTGAGGACAATGAGGAGGAGTGCTGCCCTGGATGTTGGCCAAGCCAGAAAGGGCCGGGAAGGCTGCTGAATTGCTGTGAGATGCACCATCATTACAGGAAGGGCCTTTTGATTAACCTAGGATTACCTGTATTGGTGGAAGAAGTGCCAAGCAGAGAAAAGTAGTCCCAGTGAGCAAGACATTGCTCTGCTGCTCTTTCAGTGCTCCAACGGTGAATCCACCATCTCCCCAAAGACCCTGGCTCCATCAAATGGCATTGCTACCAGGGAGGCCTAGATATGCCCTGAAAATCCATTTGCCTGCATCCAGGCATACCGTGGGATAACTACACTGACCCATACAGCAAGTGAGACACAAAATATAGTATCCAGACCAGCTCTCAAAACACACTTGGCCATGTCCTGGTGTAGGAAAGTGGATTTCTGTTGCAGTAACCCCCTACCCCACACTTTGTACCAGATTTTTGATGCACTATGACTAGATGTGCCCTGGGTCCATGCCAATCAGGTTCCCAAGGCCTGTGTTCTTTCCCAAAACTGTACCTTTGTACCCCCAACTGGCATCTCTCTGGCCACTGTGTGAGTCCCTTGTAAAAGGTACCAAGGATACCTAGGGAACTGTGACCAGGAAAGGCCTCTAAGGGCTGCAGCACATATTGTGCCACCCTTGGAGGTCCTGTACCTTAACACACACCCGCTGCCATTGCAGGCTGGGTGTTTTGGTGCAGACAAAAGTGAAGAGTCAACATGGCACACATACCTGTGTGCCTTGCCTGCAATGCACTGCCTATGGTATAGGTAGGACACCCCTCTAGCTGGGTGCACTATACCACTGATGAGGGCACCGTTGCATGCGCACTGTACTCCTACAGTACAGTGTCTAAGTCCATTCTTAGACATTGTAAGTGTAGTAAAGCCATAAAGAGTATATGGTCTGGGAGTTTGTCATTGCAAAATCCACACCACCATAATGGGTTTACTGAATTAGAGGAAGTTTGGTTGCAAACTTTTCAGCATTATAAACCCACTCTGATATAAGTGTGGGATTTATTATAAAATGCACTCAGAGGGCATCTTAGAGATGCCCCCTGAAAGACAACTAGCCTCTGGCAGGTTCCCTGACTAGTAAACACCAGCCTGCCACCACCAGGAGACACGTTTTGGACCCCTGGGGTGGGAGCCCTCGCTCACTGAGCCTAGAAACAAAGCGTTTCCTGGTAAGAGGTGTTGACACCTCCCCCAGGTCAAGAAGAGCAATCTGTGGCAGGGGAGCTTCGAAGGCCTTGCCACCTTTGTAACATGACGCCAACCTCTTCTGCTATTAGGAGCAGGCCACCTTCCTGTCTCACTCTTTTTCGGCGGGAGGACAGGCGGGAAAAATTAGATCAGCCCAGAAGCTGTGCCCGCCTCAGGTGGGGGAGGCGAGGTGGATCCCACTCTTCAGTGCCCGCCATCATGCAGATAGCAGGCACTCTCCAAATAGGAAAAAGGATTGTGCCCACTCCTCCACATGGGGTGAGCACACCAAGGATGTAGTCACCCTAAGGCCAGTAGCCCATTGACTACTACCTCAAGATCCCTAAAATGACCCCTAAATATAGTACTTAAGGGGCAGCCCTGAACCCAGAAGGCATATTCCCGCAAACTACGAAGAAGAAGGATGAAAGAAGACGCACAGTTGAGGAGACTGCAGAGAAGAACTGACTTGGTACCAGCCCTACCGGCTCGTCTGCGGAGATCCTGCGCCAAACGTCACCTTGTCCTGCAGCCAGCAACCTCCAGAACCCCTGGGAGGAATGAGTGCCTTCAACAAAGACTGGATCTCCTGTGAACAGCAGCTCTATTCAAACAAATCTCCAAAGAAAGGCTCTGAGCCTGCTGATGACAAAGAAACCCGATGCCTGGAACCACCACTGTACCCGTAACCTACGGCCAAAGTATGAGTGGCCCCACCGGTCCCAGCGAGGTCCCCCAGCACTCCAAAGTCTGTGTCCCCCCTGGGTTGACTACACCAGGACTCCCTGACATTGCCTGCAGCCTCTTCATGGAGACCCCCAAAACATGAGTGGCCCGGTAAGGTAAAATCCGACCTCAAAAGATACACCTGCATCCAGCCACTGTGTGCCTTGGAAAAGAGGACCCGAGGTGCACCTACGTCTCTGAGCCCTCCAACTTACATGCCCAGCTGTTGCTTCTTCCCGGAAGACTTCCTGGAGCCAAAATCCCAAACCGACAACTCCCATTGAAAACAGGGCACCGGACACCAAATCAACACTCTGCACCCGGCTGCCCCTCTGGGTGCACCTTGTGTGCTAACTTGGATCCGCCTTTGTCCTGAGCTTAACCCTAGGAGCTTTGCTCCCACAACCCTGTGGCTTGCCTGAGAGCAGCTACCAACCGACAGCCCCCCTAGCCCCGTGGTTCCCAAACTGTGCGCTGCAGCTCCCCGGTGCGGCGTTAATAGCAGCTAGGGGCGCCGTGCACGTCTTTGTAATGTGCAAATCATGTTGTGAGCAATTTAAAAATGATGCGTCTTTTGACACCCTACCTGTCAGCTGGCGTCAGGAATCGTGATATGGCCCAGTGTTCTATTATTATCAGTCTCATGCAGTCTCATGCATAGGTCTCCCCTTTTTGTCCGTTTGTGCTAAACTCGCAATGAATCGAAGATTAAACCAGCAGCCTTGGCTTTGTCATCAGCCTTCCAGCAAGTGAGCCTTATTTAAATATACCCAGCTGCAGCACAACATACTGGGGAGTTACAAGCACCACCTGTAAAATCCGGAGTCATGTTTTGGCTCAAGAGTGAACGGCCGCCTTCTGCACGTACGTGTTCACATAGCCTCCGCATACACAGGATGACTGTTAAGCATTATTGCTGCCTGTGTTTTGACACTCCTCTGGGGACCCTCTTCACAAGTTACTTGATTGAATAACTGCAAAGACAAACTCGTGCTCACCAAGCCTGTGTGTTTTTAAAGAGGCAATCATATTTACTGCTTTCCAAGGGAGATAAATTAAAAATGAAAATGTGACGGGGTAAATAGGTTAACTGCAAAAATATCCAAAATGTTGAGCATATAATAAGGCGCTTATATTTCTCGACATTTGTTGTTAAGATGTACTTGTTACTGGGGGAAAAAGGCAGCGCAGAGTTTTGTCTGGTTCAACTGGTAAAAGTAAACATAACAGGACCAGTCTTACCAGGTCCTGGTATGTTAAATTCCGCTTAAAGCTGAGCTCAAAGGTGACATATGCCTATTTTGTTTGAATGTTTAACAAACAAGTGATATATAAAACGAGGAGGGCAAGGATGCTGATTTGGTATTTCCGCTCGCAAATAAAATTAATATTGTTGTGTAAATAATTGTGTCATTTTCAGAAATACTGTTATTTTTTACATTGCCCTTGAAAAATGGGGATTTACTTCAGGAATTGCTATTATCGTGGAGCACACATTTGTGTGGCTATTCTCCATTTCCATCCGATTTCTCACCCAGAGACTTCACCATTTTTAGCGCGTAAAATTGTTGGGGGATGGGTAAACACCAACAGGAGATTATTCTGTGTAAATTGTAAGCCCCAATCAGCCGGTAACTTGTGATGGCCAAATCCTGATTACCACAGCAGAGATAAACAGGAGCGTCTTTTACCCCTCCATGCACTGACATGAAGACAGGCACAGCAGCCCCAGCTCTGTAGCACTCCGAGCCCTCACCCACCCAGCACCTCTCTGGCGTTGCAGCCCTTCATGCCCTCACCTGCCCAAGTTCTGTCTGGGCCTTTGCTGCTGCAGCACTCCTAGCCCTCGACCCGGGTCAGCACTGTCCTGACTGACGTTATGGCACCCCTAGCTCTCACCCCAGCCGTCATCTCTCTACCCCTGGAGCAACCTAACCAGACCTAAAACCGGACCCTCAACATCTCTAGCGCTACAGCACCCTTGATAAACACCCACCCAGGCTGGCACCTCTCGCGCTGCTACATCCTCACCTGAACTCTCAACCGGGCCAGCACTTTTCTAGCGCTGCAGTCCCCTAAAAATCATCTTGTGCGGCACCTCCCTGGCACTGAAGCACCCTGAACTTTCACCCAAGCCAGCACCTCCCTATCTCACTTTAGCAACCCTATTCATCACCTTATCCGGGTCCTCTTTAGCACTGCAGAACCCCAAACCCTCACCCAGGTCAGCACTGCTCAGGCACTGCAGCACCCAAAACCCTCACCTAAACCTGCACTGCTCTACACAGCCTCAGCACTCTGAGGCTCCACCTAATCCAGCACAGCAGAATCTGTTCTCTAGTATTACAGCAGCCATGGCCAGCATCAAGGGTGGCAGCTCTCTGGCTTGGCAGTATCCTGAGTTCTCGATATCTATCACCCCTCTAGTGCCCCAGCACTTCTGGCTACTGCTGCCATTCTAGCAGAATACTGGAAGCACTCCCGAGGTCAAGCATACATCCCCCCCACTGGTAAAGAAAAAGTGTCATGATGGGGAGCCACGGCCAACTAGGAATTTTGTCAAGGGAGCCACAGGTCAAAAAAGTTTGGGAACCACTGCCCTAGCCCCATAGGCTAACATTGGGCCTCAGGCCTCTTCACCTGGCCGCCCCGGTGCCGAGGAGGGTGCTTTTTGAGTGAATCCTTGACCATGGGGGAACCCTGGTTCTATCCCCAGAAACCCGGCTCCCAAGACCAATTACTTACCTTTAAACCAATAACCTGATTTTCTCCTCTAGGACTGTATTGTTTGTTTTTCCGTGAAAAAAGTTCTAATTGTGGAGTTGAAAATAGTATGAGAACTTAAGAAACTGCGTTTTGACAAAAACTGACCTACTTACCTTTTATCCAGGAAACGTCCCAGTGTGATATCTAGGCATATCACACTGAGTACAAAAAGTAATCCTGAAAAAATAATCCAAAAGTAATTACAACTGTATTTGCACCTTTTTACAAACCTGTAACAAAAGTCATTCTTTATCCAGCTTGCTTTTTAAAACCCGTCATGAAAAGTACAATCACAGTTACCTGTACAAAGTCCAGCTTGGTCCTAAATATAAAAATACAACAAAGAAATATTTTTGATACAGACAATTGGTCGGAGTTTAGTCTTTGAGTGTGTGACATTATTTCTTGCCTAAGTGTGTACAATAAATGCTTAACACTACCCTTTGATAAAGCTTTACTGCTCGCCCACACAACCACAGAGAGTTAGGTAATATCTACTTTAACCTCAGTAAACCTTTGGGGATCCCATGGACTCTGTGCACACTATACCTTACTTTAGTATAGTATCTACCGAGCCAGCTTTCTACACCTGGTAATCCTGCACTATTTGTGTAAAAGAGCTTACCAGTACATGGCCTGCATCACAGTAAAGAATAGTCTTCAGCTTTCGATCGTATTTATACTATGATAAGGCAGCTGGTGGCAACTCCTCAAATGCCACAGTCTGTTTGTTCATAATCTTGTATTACGATATCGGGGGGAGAACAGGCCAAAATCAGCTCAGAATCAGTGAGGAGTCAGAGTTGAGCATCCTCAATCCATGGTTAGCGTTGGAGCTGGAATCACTGGCATGACTTTGCAGCAAAGTAATCAAGGCCCAGGCCAGCACCATCAGGGGAATGGATAGAGGCCAAACATGGTCAGACTGCGCCAGGGAAGGATCTGCTGCCAGAATTGGGCCTGAAGACATGGCCCAAGTTGGACCTTTGGTGCGCTGACTGCTTGATGTCTGAAGGGGTCCAATCCAACTTGGACATTTTATGCTTACTCTGAAAATTCTCCCATGACATTTTATATGTACCTGAAGGAAGTGAACAAGACCAGGACTGTGCCCATGAGCAACCCCAGGACTTCCAACAAGACAGGATTCTCTTCTTCCACAACAGAGTTTGGCTTCATGCTCCCAGATGGCCTTCAGGTGCACCAGGGAGCCTTTGTCTCATTACTTGAGATCATGATTGATGTATGCGCAGACTGTGTGCAGGCTCATGAACAGCATCTGTTTGTAGCAGTCCATTTTTCTCAATTTGGAATACTTAAATAGTGAGAAAAGCTGGTAGGAAGCTACAAATCTACATTCAAGGGCACGAACAAGAGGAACTGATGTCAGCACGCCACCTATATCTGGCTCTGTGTGTATATCACACCTGGTGACGGTGCACTGTTCACGGGCGATTCAAGGGACAGGATAAAAATATCTTCAATTCAAACTGAGGCTCAGCCGAAAAAGGGAAAACTCGATAGACACAATGGCTCCCACCCTTGATCATCGGCACAAGCATTGGCATAGCCAATAGGTCTCACCTTTGGGACCTTATAAATGTTTAGCCATGCAGCACATTATCAGACAACGCAATGCATTACAAACCCTAAAATAATTAAATGAAAACAGTCTGATAATCATCACCTACATTCTAGAGGATTCATAGTACATAAATGTTCTTTCCTAAACTATCGTGAGTGGAACAAGATCACAGCAGCACACAACCCGCTTCTCAATGGGCGCTGGCGCCATGGCACAAAGTGATTACTACTGCATCACACTGACATTTGGCAAGGTGGATTACACGCTTGCTGTTAGAATATGTGCAAGAACAAAAAAAACACCCAATTTAGAGTAAAAAAGGAAGGCAATTGTAATGGCTTCCGCAATAAAAAATCATTTTAAAACAGTGTGTATGAATTTAAAAATATTTTCTTTTGATATATCACTCACCAATCCATTATAGTTCTGACCATGTAGAATTATAGTACACAGTAAAATGAAAACGGCCATCCTGTGCGAGATATCTTTTATGGGAAGAAGTGCTAATTGTTCTCAGGTAAAGCCCTTCTTGCTTAAAATTCAGGATCTTAGGCTGGTTGCTTTTTAATGATTGCAATTTCAAAAAGCTTCAGAATTACCTACCTGTAATATTTATTTCAGTTCTCAGTTCTGCTTGTTGGTTGCTAAGGGTGTAAGCTACAGAATGCACTGCATCTGCCCTATTCTTCTTCGAGGTCCTACCTACCGCCGGATTTCTCAAGTAGCTGGATTTTGAGCCAGCTCTTTTAGCGCACACAAAATAAATCAAACCTGTTTCTGCTTCTTTCTGTTTTATTTTGTTGCATCGAATAGTTTAATTGACTGCTTTTTCACACACGCTGCCACATACAACGATGTTTATCTACAACTATTTCAGCGAAACTATTTGTGAAACTTGTTTTTTATAATTACCATGCTTCAAGGACTGAGTGGTTTAACATTATAGCCTTGCTGTCAAGAGAGCTATTTATTTCTATCAAATATTTAAATTGCTTTATGCACTGCAAGGAGAACAATTTAGTTTCTTGTCTAAAAAAAAATGAGAACCATGTGCTGTGAACTTTAAGCATTAATTAGGTGCATTTTACAGAGGGCAAAGTTTACCCTCAAAGCATAGCATTAAAGAGCAGTCCTAGCATCGACCCTTCACCAATAAAGGCCCGACTTAGTTTCGTAAGTGAAAGACCGTGTTTGCAAATGACAATATCTATAAAAGGGACAGCCCCCACTTCGCCTACCTATTCCAAATCTGTTTAGATGCCTCAACTTGCTGATTCTTTGCTTATTACAAATTTGCACAAACCCAATCATCTCTTCAAAAAGCTTCACTTGGGAGGGGAGGGGAGGAGAGGGGAGGGGAGAGTGAGAGAGAGTTCGCATATGTGAATGGCTAAAGTAAACAAGCAGGAGGGAGGGGGAGGCAGCTGCAGCCTGAGGAGAGGGAGAGAGCATTCGCAGCCGTTCAGATCAAGTCCCGTTAGGGGGCGTGGCAAATAAAGCGGCCAAGAGACTTTCTTTTCTGAACATGGTGCCCAAAGTAACCAAAACACAAACATGGCTCCCAAAGTAAATAAAAAACAAGAGGTCGCGTTGGCCATGACGAAAGATCAAGTACAGCAAATAAAGCGGCTGTGAACCTTTCATCAATCCTGCACACTAAGTAAACAAAACATGAACACTTAACACAAGCAGAGGCAGGCAAAAAAAAAAGAGTTCTCTCAAAGTATCCTAAAAGACCCGAAGAGTAAGAGCACATGAAACTTGGGCAGTCCTCATTGGAGGACACAAAAGTCCAAAAGGAGGGACTACTAAGTGTATTCACCAAACAAAAGCTGGCATTTACAAAGGACAGCAAGAGGAACCAATAAAAAAAAGATGGGTGGTGCTTGAAGCCCAAATTGTAGGTAAAGAATGTCTCGCCTAGGTGAGACCTAAACATATTAGTGGGGGGTATTTTGCCATAAAAACATCCCGGTTTTTGGATACCCCAACTTCCCCATCATGCATTAAAACATTCAGCAAACATCTAGAATACCTGAAAGGAATAAAGACTCGACTGTTGAGTAATCATGATGCCACTGATGCAGGGCATTACACGAAAAAGTGTATATGCTAACTACTAACCTTTGTTCTACTCACTTTCACTTTCATATTCCAGCCTCGCTACAAGCCCGCAGTGTACAGATTGGAGCATATCTTAGAACTTTAGGCACTACACCACACTACACATAGGCTCATAAATTCTGCACAGACCAGACTACTCGTAGGCTTTACATCAAAACAACACATTAACAAATTCAGTAGTAAATGTGAAATGGTGGGTGAATGCGGTTGGGAGAATGTGTGGCAGTTTATGCTATCGCCATGAGGACCTAAAAACATGAGTTGGAAAGTAGGCATTTTCGAGTAATGAGTTCTAAATACAATCCCTTAGTCAAGAGAGCAGCTTCCAAGAAGTAGCTGCGTTTTTGCAGACTTGTAAAGGAGGACACTGATAAGAGACTACAGAGATGAAATTTTGGGATTTTCATGCACTGAAACTTCGTTGCTATCTTATAATTTGTACAAGTATAAGTAAATGTGATACTACACAATACATGAAAACGAAAACAATATTTTTCTCATGTCCTGGAGTTTATAGGTTTCTAACTCTGCATTAAATATGCAGTCAGGGCCTTGAATAATTTAAAGTTTCAATTCCTCTACTAAGATACACCTTCTCATGCAATCCTCTTGAGTTTCACCTGCACCAAAGTGGCTGGTATGGGGGCTGAGTCTTCCAACGGAGCTTGGAGTTTACTTTTCTTTTTTGCACTTCAAATCGAAAGAATTTACCTGACAATCTGAGGGTGTGAAAGGGAAAACTTTTTCTAGCGCACAACAAAATTTTAAATTTCTCTAAATTAACTGTGCAAATATTTCAAAATATATCAGAATTAGGAAAGCACATATGAAGCACTTTTTTGTAATTCTGAAGTATGCTGGAAACAAATATTTCAATACAATGAAAACAAAACAAAACAAAACACTAGGTGATGCCATTTCCACTCATTAATCCATTTGTGTGCTGTATTGTTTTATCAGTAAAAGTTAATAGCTGTGCAAATGCAATAGTTATTTTAATTGAAAATGTGTTGTCTGTATTGGCAGTAAACTACCACACCAGGCATACTCCAGCTTAGGACGCTCTACTCCGCTCTAGGACTCTCAACACTACTCCAGTCTACTACACTCAACAATACTCCACTCTATGCCTCTCCACATTACGATACTCCACTCCACTCTACGACACTCCTCTCCAAGACACTCTACACTGCTTCCCTCTTTATAACACTCTGCTCACCTCTATGCCACAAACTTTTAGCCATGCTGAACAACAGCCTCGCTGGTGTACAACAGGACTAAAACACATTGGCAAAGCCAACAGCTCTTGCATCGGCGAGACCTGTTGGCTTTGCCAATGGCCGTTTCTTTTAAAGAATAAGACATATCTGCAGTAATATACATTTTTAAAACCTTTTTTTCATACATCTGGTATTGTTTTTAATAAAAATTACAACATTCCGCCACTTCCTGTTTGTCCACAGTACTATTCCATAAACAATATGTGTTGGTGCTCACCAAGGACATCTTGAAGCGCTACTTTCTTAAACACATCCCATTTCCAACTGGGCGTTTCATGCCTCATTATCTTTTCCACTTATTCTATTTACTCCCAGGTAGCTCTGCTTCATTGTTACTTGTCGATGCTGGTCCACATACCCCATATCTTTTCAAACTTTTGTTGGCTATCTTTTACACTCGTAGACTACTTTTTTAGACTTCATACACATGTCCATCCCGGTTTGCCATTGAGCAGGCATCTATTGACTTTTTCATTCCTGCACTAGATCTCATTTGGCTATGTTAAATATAACCACACAACATGATCTTACCCCTCGGCCAGTGTGCATCTGTAGGCATACCTAGTTTCACAAATTGGTTGGGGGGAGCTACATGGCATTTCACATTCTGGTATTGTTTCCAATCCACTTATTTCACTTCATAATATCTCTACCTTATCACATGCCCAAAACAAGTATAGAAAGAGGCCTTCTTAAGTCTCACATTTTATGCTGTTGGGTGTCTGGGCTCTTCCCATTTTATACAGCCTACTTTTATTATAATATGTCTATTTATGTTTATGCTGGACTGTTCCCATTGGAGCAGGGTCAATACTGATTTGCATATAGCGGAGTCCAAACTGAGGTGGCATGGTGTGCAAATTAACTATGGATTGGGGTGCGACTATTATTTATAAGGGATTTTTGTATGGATGTCAGAGCTCTTTTTTCCAATTCCCCCTGTAGTATTTGACTTTCTAGCAGGGCGGATTCAGTAACATTTGACCAGTCAATCGTTTCTGCATGCATGGAGTGTCTGAGCTGGGTATCTGCGTTT
Organism: Triturus cristatus; assembly: GCF_964204655.1. Taxonomy (NCBI): domain Eukaryota; kingdom Metazoa; phylum Chordata; class Amphibia; order Caudata; family Salamandridae; genus Triturus; species Triturus cristatus. The sequence goes on from NC_140580.1 coordinate 790,125,021, forward strand.
TTCAACATTTTGTATTCTTATTGCAGTTGCAGGAAGGTTTAGAGCACTGCCTCTCCATTTTATCTCTTGATGTGGCTAGCCCTTTGAGATCCCCGTTTTAGAACCCTTATCATTTCTGCACCTCTTTTAGCCTATTCCCTGGATGAAGTTGAGTTTTCATTGATATTTGAACCACAGGTGATAATTGACCTTCTCCAGCCTACTAGGGACACTTGTATTGATGCCAGGAGCCTGTCTTCCATCGTCCATATATATAGTACATATGCAGAGGCATGTCCAGGAGTCTAATCTGATTGCTCTTTCATCACGCAGGCATACCTCCAATAATTTCTTACTTGGAGCTGAGCCATGTAAAAGTAGGTGCTTATGCCTGGTATCACTACTTCTCCATTTGAATGTTGTTCTACACACTATTTTTAATGTTACCCCGGGGTAATGCTATCCCATAAAAATGTACTTGCATGCAGATGTCAGTGCCTTTCTTGATTATGTTCACGCTCTTGGACACAGTACTCAACACAATTCAACAATACCAGTGTGCTGATTCCTGAATTGGAACCTGTTTAGATTAGAAAAGCGACCATTTCACATAGAGGAGAGGTGGGAGGGTAGTGAGGAATTGGCTGGTTAGAGTATCCTCTGAAAAAGCGCTACCAAAGGTATGTAACTTGATTTGTAAAGGATACTTCTAACCAAAGATTCCTCACTTTTAGAATAGATACCAAAACAGTACCTCCCAAGGTGGTGGGTCTGTGGAATGGCTCAGATCAAATCCTATCATCCTCAAGGACTGAGCGAGCAAAATGCCCTTCACGTTTGACCTGACTTTCAAGGCAGTAGTACTTCAAGAAGATATGTACTAATTTTCACAGTGCAGCCTGATAGATGTCAAGTACAGGTACTCTGCGTGCCTGTGCAGTGGTCTTAGCCTTGCCCTTGTGGAATGGGCCCTCAATCCAGAGGCTGCTTCTTGGCCAGTGCATAGCAGATCTTGATGCAGATGACTGTCCACCTTGACAAAGTCCATTTTGCACTGCCTTGCCTTTCTTTGGCCCAGAGAACCCTACAAAGAGTTTACACCTGATGATCTTTGGTGCGATCAATGTAAAAGCTTAACACTCTTTTAGGGTCAAGCCAATTAAATCTTTCCTCCTCTTCCAAGGGATGAGGCGGGGCAAAGAATGTTGGAAGAGGAATGGATTGTCAAACGTTAAAGTCACTAATAACTTTAAATAACGAGCATTTGCAATGCAATAGGTCTCGCATTTACGCGAGTTTAAGCTATTGGCATTGTAAATGACAATGACTAATATTTTTGTTTTTAAAAACATAAATAAAAGCCATAGTCATTTACAATACCAATAGCTTAAACTCGTGTAAATGTGAGACGTATTGCATTGCAAATCATTGTTTTTGGTAGGCATGGGGAGATTAAGTGATTTGCCCAGAATCACAGCATGTGGAATCGACCCTGAGGCTCGAACCTTGGTTTCCCAGCTCCAAAGTTGGCAGTCTAGCCATGAGACCACATCCTCTCCTTTTGTACACATCTGTGTAATGAAGGGAGCACACTTCCCATGCGCTCCTGGGGGAGCTAAGGGAAACAAAAGGGAGGAAGGGGTTAAAGGTGAGTGCATGATGGGAGGGTGACTCGGTGAGGGAAGCCGATAAACCCCTAAAAAACGCATATTGTCTTTAACCGAGGAGTTGGCTAAACATCCATGGCTGCCAACTTTGGAGCTGGGGAACAGGGTTCAATCCTAGGTGTAGGCAGTAATTATTATCTTCTGCCCAGATCTGTTTATTAAATATAAATAAATAAACAGCATCTCAGAGAAATGCAAGCAGCCACCATTGCTGAAGTTGCTTCTCTGAGAAATATAGGCGCAAAGTGTGTTAGGAAGCAGCCGCCATTGCTGAAGCTGGCGTTCTGTGAGTTCTGTGTACAATAATAAAGTAAATAGTTCAAGGGACGGCTAATGAAAGCTCCCAAGCTAGGACGCCAGTAAAAGGTCAAGACCTCATGGGAGTTAACAACAGAAGACAAGGTGGTACTCAGGAACTGACAAGTCAAATAAGGAATAGGAAGCCAGCATTTACGAAGGACAATGCCACGAGCCGATTAAAAATATGGGCGGACAGTGGGTGTGGTTTCAAGTCCATACTCTAATACTGCATGCCTCGCAGCAGCACGTGCGCTGCCCAGGCTTGACCTAAAAATCGAAGACTACTTTTGAATTATCAACAGTTCAGACATGTTATATCTCTGTATGCTCAATATTCAACCCACGCCCCACAGTGGGTTCAAGTAAACCATTTCAACAGCCCCGCAGTATCATATACAGCGCTCATCCATCTCTAATTTCGTAGGGACTCCCAGATGGCGACACACATTTACTAATGATGCATACAATGAGGAAGTGCAATAATGCATACAGCCTTAGCCTGGATTGCCACAGTCTAACCACACACACTCTCCAGTCCCTGGTGCAGGAATTGGTGCCCAGTACCCCGGCCTATTTACATGGGAGGACATTCTCTTGATTGGTTCTAGTGTCCTCGAGACATGACACATAGTTCATCCAGTCTTTTTGTTTTCAATTGCAACACCATGGTAGATATAATGCTTATGTTTTCATTACAAAACACTAAACTGCATGTCCCTGAAAGCACACAGAAGAGGACTTACAAGCTCAGAATTGAACTACATTTCTGCTTGCAATACAGCGTAACTCAAATGGTGAAATATAAGGCACAGGCAAAAATGTCACACTTCTTGAACCAAAAAGAATTCACAGAATCGGCCCGTTTGCGAACAGGAAAACCCTTGATCCATCTGGCCCTAGGTCTTTTGCAGTCTCCTCCGAAACCTGGATGTAATCTAACAGGTTTTGCTGGTGCCCATCCACTGGGACTTCACGTTCCACTGTGGAGCTGGCACTCTCACAGAGACCCAGGACTGAGGCTGAAAACTTCAGGATTATGGCTCAAGGCTCCTGGATTCCTGGTGGAGCAAAGGTCTGAAACTGCACCATATCCCAGCTGGCTCAAATGAAAGAGCCTCTGTGTAGAAGTCAGGTGTAACATCGGCACTTAGAAAGAAAACTGCAGTAATGCAGTTTTGCCATTGTTTGAAGTTGGTCTATGGCTGTATGAGGTGAGCCTGCCTTCAACAACCAGTCATCAAGCTAGAGCAAAGCTGGAATCCCCAACTTTGGAAGAGGTTCTGCGACCACCGCCATCATTTTCCTGCACACGGGGGGGGCACTTGTGATGCCAAAGGGAAGTTTGAACCACAAGTAGTATCTGTGGAACTGAAGGATGGGTAGATGAAAGTAGGTGTCTGGCATGTCCAAAGGCACCATCCAGTCGCCTTGATCCAGGGCAGACAGAACCTGGGGCAGTGTGACTATCTACAAGTTGTCCTTCCGCAAGAAGAGGTTGAGAAGGCGGAGATCAAAAATAGGGTGGAGGCCTCTGCCTTTCTTCGGCACAAGGAATAGAGGGAATAACAGCCATTTCCTATTTCTGGGGCCGGGACCTTCTCTATGGCTTCTATGAACAGCACTTGTTGGAGCACAATAGAAACGTGCTCCTCAGAAAGATGCTCTGATGTGGGCAGGAGGTACAGCAAGTCTAAAAAGAACGGTACAGCATTGCTTTGTTGGATGATCTATACGATCCACTTGGATGTTATTCTTTGACACCTAAGGAGGAAATGACTGATCCTGCCTCCCACAGGGTGTATGTATGCTGCTAACAACAAACTAAAGAGGCTTGGAGGCTGAAATCACAGGGATAGGCGACGGGGAAGTTAGATGCCCCTGATGGCCTGGGAGATGTCTGCTTAATCCCCTCCCCTGACATGACAAGGGGCCTATAGTGGGGGGGAGCAAGGCATTATTGTTACCAGTTTGTTAACCCTCTGAAGAAATGACAGGGGTTAAACTGCGGAGGGCACCATCTCGCAGGGTGGATAGGCCTAAGAGACATGCTGTGGCCCGGATTTATTTAGCATGTTCTAATGTTCACTTGCCCTTTTGTCCAAGCAGGCGAGACCCATTGAACAGCATGTCCATTACAGAAGCTTGCTCATGCCCTGAGAAGCCGATGGATCACATCAAAGCATCCTCCCGTAGCACCACACTAGTGTCAACTGCTGTGTCCAAGCCATTAATATAGTCCAATCCAGAGTAGATTACATACTTTGAGGAGTCCTGACCATTCTGCATGGTTTGAGCCAAAGTGGCCCGAAATATCTCAACAACTGCTGGCAAGATCTTGCCAATCATGTCCCATAATGCATGGGTGTATCCCCCAAGCAAGCAGCTAGCTCTGACTGACTGGATTGCTAGACTGACCAAGGAAAACATGTGTTTCCCCAATGTCTCAAGACATTTCAACTCCGTCAGGGGTTGTAGTGGGAAAAGAATTGGGGTTCACCATACTGGTGGAATCTTGAACAAGCAAACTTTCTGGTGTAGGGTGTTGCGTCAAGATATCAGGGGCTCTTAGTGCCTGTGTGGCATCTGGCACCCCGTAGGTTTACTGGCTGACAGGAACAGGCCTTAGACCAGATGGCCATATGAGGTTCAGTCACAGCTTCATTGAATGGAAGTAGTAGGTTTTATGCAGTTTGTCCTGGTCGCAAAACTTCTGTTAGCAGTTGTGACTACCATAGTCTGCATTTGTAAGCCAAAGATCTCTGCCGCATATCCTACTACAAATGCAAAAAGAACTGTTGATGGACAGAATGCAGAACAATGTCATATATTCACCCCAGTACAGAGATCTGGGCCTAAATCCATCGTTTTTTTGCTCACCATGCCATTCCAGTTTGGACCCAGCCATATGCAAATCAGTCTTGATCCTGTGCCCCATGGGAACAGTCCAGCCCGAACTGCCAAGCCAGGTCCTCCCTGGACTGGAAACAAGCATCCTAGGACCGGTTTCGGGGTTTCACCCCTCTTCAGCCGGGATAGCTTGATTCCAGTGGCATGGAGAGCACGGTACTCACGTCTGAGCATACCCGTCCCACTCGGGGTGACAAATGCAAAAAGAACTGTTGATGGACAGAATGCAGAACAATGTCATACATTCACCCCAGTACAGAGATCTGGGCCTAAATCCATCGTTTTTTTGCTCACCATGCCATTCCAGTTTGGACCCAGCCATATGCAAATCAGTCTCGACCCTGTGCCCCACGGGAACAGTCCAGCCCGAACTGCCCAGAGTGGGACGGGTATGCTCAGACGTGAGTCCCGTGCTCTCCATGCCACTGGAATCAAGCTATCCTGGCTGAAGAGGGGTGAAACCCCGAAATCGGTCCTAGGATGCTTGTTTCAAGTCCAGGGAGGACCTGGCTTGGCAGTTCGGGCTGGACTGTTCCCATGAGGCACAGGGTCACGACTGATTTTCATATGGCTGGGTTCAAACTGGAATGGCATGGTGAGCAAAAAAACGATGGATTTAGGCCCAGATCTCTGTACTGGGGTGAATGTATGACATTGTTCTGCATTCTGTCCATCAATTGTTGTTTTGGCATTTGTCACCCCGAGTGGGACGGGTATGCTCAGACGTGAGTCCCGTGCTCTCCATGCCACTGGAATCAAGCTATCCTGGCTGAAGAGGGGTGGAACCCCGAAACCGGTCCTAGGATGCTTGTTTCCAGTCCAGGGAGGACCTGGCTTGGCAGTTCGGGCTGGACTGTTCCCATGGGGCACAGGGTCAAGACTGATTTGCATATGGCTGGGTTCAAACTGGAATGGCATGGTGAGCAAAAAAACGATGGATTTAGGCCCAGATCTCTGTACTGGGGTGAATGTATGACATTGTTCTGCATTCTGTCCATCAATTGTTGTTTTTGCATTTGTCACCCCGAGTGGGACGGGTATGCTCAGACGTGAGTCCCGTGCTCTCCATGCCACTGGAATCAAGCTATCCTGGCTGAAGAGGGGTGAAACCCCGAAACCGGTCCTAGGATGCTTGTTTCCAGTCCAGGGAGGACCTGGCTTGGCAGTTCGGGCTGGACTGTTCCCATGAGGCACAGGGTCACGACTGATTTGCATATGGCTGGGTTCAAACTGGAATGGCATGGTGAGCAAAAAAGACGATGGATTTAGGCCCAGATCTCTGTACTGGGGTGAATGTATGACATTGTTCTGCATTCTGTCCATCAATTATTGTTTTTGCATTGGTCACCCAGAGTGGGACGGGTATGCTCAGACGTGAGTCACGTGCTCTCCATGCCACTGGAATCAAGCTATCCTGGCTGAAGAGGGGTGAAACCCCGAAAGCGGTCCTAGGATGCTTGTTTCCAGTCCAGGGAGGACCTGGCTTGGCAGTTTGGGCTGGACTGTTCCCATGAGGCACAGGGTCACGACTGATTTGCATATGGCTGGGTTCAAACTGGAATGGCATGGTGAGCAAAAAAACGATGGATTTAGGCCCAGATCTCTGTACTGGGGTGAATGTATGACATTGTTCTGCATTCTGTCCATCAATTGTTGTTTTTGCATTTGTCACCCCGAGTGGGACGGGTATGCTCAGACGTGAGTCCCGTGCTCTCCATGCCACTGGAATCAAGCTATCCTGGCTGAAGAGGGGTGGAACCCCGAAACCGGTCCTAGGATGCTTGTTTCCATTCCAGGGAGGACCTGGCTTGGCAGTTCGGGCTGGACTGTTCCCATGAGGCACAGGGTCACGACTGATTTGCATATGGCTGGGTTCAAACTGGAATGGCATGGTGAGCAAAAAAACGATGGATTTAGGCCCAGATCTCTGTACTGGGGTGAATGTATGACATTGTTCTGCATTCTGTCCATCAATTGTTGTTTTTGCATATCCTACTACAGCAAAGGGGGCACTTTCGCCCTCTGATGACCTAGGGAACGAACACAGCACAGTGTCAGAGGGAACTGCCCAACCACAATAGTCTCCTGCAAATCAAGATATAAATGGTCATAATTATAATACTGGGGAAAATAATACCCCTTGTCAACATTGTCATGCCCAAAGGCAGACGGCTCTGATCAGCGTCCGAACTGTAAAGTTGGTGAAGCCTGTGGTGCAGGTCCAAGGCACAGGCATGGTTCGATCTGAGCCGGATTGAAATGTGGCTGAGCGCATTGGAATGGCATCGAGACACGACCTTGGTTGGTGTCGAGATGGATTTAACTTAGTCAGAGAGAGAGCAAGGGATACAGAGATGAACAAAGTTGTCCTCCGGCATCGGTGCGGGCGTCGAAGTTGAATGGTAGGTGTTGGATTGTGGTGCTGGAAAAGTCTACTCCAGTGTCTGAGCTGAACCAGGGGTGGGTTATGGAGGGACAGTCGGTGCTGGGGGGACAGTGGACTCCATTGGCAGGATGACTGGAGGCCATCGTGGGTGGAAAGGTGTGGAAGAAGGAGCCGGAAGGGTGCCAAAAATTTGCAACATGGCCTCTCAAAGTCTCATCCTGTTGAAACGACACCGACGATGTACCTGGAAACTCGAGGGGCATCGGATCAGTTGAGATACTGGCTCTTTGGTGAGGGACCAGGAGCGAGACTGCAAGGCATCCCGAGACCTTTGCGACTCCTCAGGCTGAAAGTGGTGAGACCTCTTGGTGTTCTTGTGCCCCTGCTTCGATTACAGAAAAACCTGGAATTCAACAATGAACTGTCACATAAACATCCTAGAAGAGAGGTAATGGGCCGCCGACTTGGAGTGCTTAAGGGGCTTCTGGGACTGTTTTAGTGTTCAGAGATGTACAGCTTCACATTCCAGCATCACCTTTGTGTTCTTAAGGACGTTGTCCTTGCAGGATCTGAGGTAGTACCGCCAAACACAGGAGACAGGCATCGTGGGATCTGCCACAGTAATGTTTACATCCGTTTCTGTAAGCTCCCTTCCACAGCAGGAGAAGGAATTGGAAGTAAAACTCATCAACTGAAGAGGAAAAAGTTGGGAGTGAGCGTCGGTTGGGTACGCAACAGCGCGGAGATGAATTGATGTCAGCAACAAAGGGGTGGGGCATATATGCAGCTCTGTCTACAGTTCTGGGGTGGAGCGAAGTCTGCGCTGAGCCGAACAATGGACTTCCCGGTGCATGGAAGCAATGTTTAAATCTTCCGGGTCCAGTCTGGCAGTTGGGGATATTCTAAAGATGTGGAATCTGCCATTTTAAGTATACATCATCAGACCCAGACTAGGAACTAAAACAGGCCCTGGCAAACTGCTTGACCGGCCCCCAGGGGTGGGGGGCTGTTTGCTAGGGTCGGTTTCGGACGATTTTATTACAGGGGGCCGGCCCCTGGTAACAAAACCTGCCCCCACCATGGTGGCCCACAAGGGAGACACCCGGGGGCCCCTACGGCCAGTCCAGCACTGAACGTCATAACAGCAATGATTATTTTTCCATCTTTCTGTTGACAACTTCTCCTACCTACCTTACTTTCTCTTCCATATGGCTAAGTCAGGCTAAGAGTTCCCTGCCTCATTTAATCTCGGTTGTGTGTTTAGATACTGCTGGTTTGCTGCATCTGGCATATCAGTTGTACTCTCTCTGAAACGCCTTCAGGAGCTGGAAATCTTTCTCCAGGTAGGGTTTGCCGTCAGTTCTGTCTCAAGAGGCAGCATCCTTTTGCCAGAGAACTTATCTTCTTGAGTGTTTTTTATTTAAAAAGCTATCATGGTTTGTATTCTATCCCCGAGAACTGTTACAAGTATTCATAAAGTGATTATACGCGGAGGTTGCTTGGCCCTAAGCTGCCTATATATGCTGTAATTAAAGCTGTAGAATTATGATAGAAACAGAAAGGTCTTCAGTTGCTGTCTGAAGCTTGACATGGAAGATCCTGCATGGACAGAAAGTGGTATTGAATCGCAAATGTTTGCTGTGGCTACTAAAAAAGGCTCGAAGGACGATGTTCTCATTCTGAGAATACTTAGCAGAAATAGCTAGTTAGATTTTAGATCACATGAAACGTATTACATTCAATCTTTGTGGCTTTGTGGTCTCAGAAGGGAGGATATATGTTGATATTTAGAAATGGTCAGACTAAACGTTCTGCGGCGTGTTACTACTGCTACATGATGACATTTGTCCACATAACTCAGGATATTGCAGATAGTTTTAAGGGGGCAAAAAAACAACAAAAACAGGTACTGGTACTTTTCTTTATGTGCGGATCAGACGTTAGATTTAGGTGAAGAGTGATGCTCACAGTACACACTGAGGTGGTGACAAGTGGCCACACATCCACTAAGACAGGCAGGACAGAATGTGAGATGTTTCAGTCTTGGACGGATTCAACTTAAAGTTCTAGGTCATCCACCAGTGTACCAAGTATACAATATTTGATAAAGATGGTATAGAGAAAGCATCCTGTTTCAACGCATAGATGAGATGTGTATTGTCTGCATCCATATTAAATCTTAAACTTACCTGTGCTAGAAGTTTAGCAATTAGGTGCAAATAGGTGTTGAACAAAAGAGGGGAGAGCTTTGAGTTTAGACTTGTAAGGAGAGGATGTAGAGCAACCACTTGGTAACAAATGGCTAAGTAAGAGGACAGTCAAACAAAGACTTTCCATTTGATCCCAATTTCTGAACTTTGGCGATATAAATAGTGTGGTCATTGGTGTTGAATGCTGCAGATGGATGCAAAAGGACGAAGGGCAAAACCTCAACAGAGTCTTCAAGTCTACGTATATCGTTGACCACCAACAGCACCAACACTTCACTGCTCCTGCTAGCATAGAAGCTGGCTTGGTAGGGATTCAAGAGGGCATGCCGCTTTTTTGGGGGGGATATTTATATAGCGCAAACCCGATCCGAAGGCCCTGGAGCGCTTTCCATGACCACCAGTTATGTTACACAAGGAAACATTCATTTGTTGGTAGGCACGGGAAGATTAAGTGATTTTCCCAGATTCACAGGATGCTGAGCAGACTCTGAGGCTCGAACCTGTTTCCCCAGCTCCAAAGTCGGCAGCCCTGGCCCTAAGGCCGCATCCTGTTCGACAGAAAAACATTTGACAAAGTTTTACAACTGCTTAATGACCACTTACTCGACCAATATGAACCACTAGGGAACAAGAGAGATTCGTCTGAAGTTGTTTAGCTCAAAAGGATCTAAATTTTTTTTTGAGTGATTTTACCATTGCAATTTTTACTCTATAGAGAGCAGGGCCTAAAGTTAATGACGAATCAAACAGAATCACTTGCTAAGAATAAGCTATGGTCCTTAAGCCAGTCTGGGGGACCAAGTTCTATATGGGAGCCTGATGGACGGGGCGTGGTTAGGCGCCGATGTGAGGGGAAGCGGATTCCGGAGCTCCGTCTGTGGCTTCCCCTCACCCGTAATAATCCTGAAGTCATAGAGGTGCCCCTTGCAGTGAAACCTGTGGCGGATACACTGGTGCCGGCGGTGAGCGGCCGCAGAGTGGCGGAGGTGCTTTATAAGCGGCGAAAACGCTGATTATATCCCCAAGAGCTCTGGGTGCTGAAGACTCAAGATGGCGGCTGGGCGCTGATGCGGCAACTTCTACCGCGCGCCGACGGGGTGATTCCAAGCTCGCGGTGAGTACCACTCGGCATTTGGCGCCGCTCGGCAATTGTGCAAACGGCATTGGGGAAGAGCAGAACCACGCTGTCTGTGTAGAGCAGAGCGCATGCCCCTGGCCGGTGAGGTGAAACACCTCCACAAAACGGTGGCAGTTACCGGCGAAGCAGAACCCTGGCGGATCTGGCAGTGAGGGGAGGATTGTGAGCCCATGGCGTGACAGTGACAGCCGTAGACCGGCCCGACTTTACTTGGCGGCATAGAAAGGACTGGGGGGACCACCCTGACCACCGCGCTGCGGAGGTGAAGTAGCAGTGGGCGGCGCTGCGCTGGACCTGTGCCATGTAGGCTCCTGAACGGGACTATAGCGAGGAGATGAACGGCTTATACCGGGAAGGTGAGAGTCCACTTGGCCTGCTTGGGAGATGGTAGAGCATTGCGAGGAGGGCATTGGTACAGCAGGATGGTGCTGCATTGTTTGGGAGTTCCGCTGAGGCTGACAGCGCCGGCTGGCAGTACCCGTGGAGGGGTGCTTCCCCGCGCTGGTGTCTCACGCCACCAGCGTGTGTACACGGAAGAGGTCCTTAGACATGGAAACCTGACGGCTTGCGGACACGGCTGAGAGCGTCGAACACAGGGCCTGTGGTTTGATGGTGCAGGCGGGCCCGCCCTATTGCCGAGCTTGGTGCCTACGCTTGAAGACCCCTGCAGATACCACCCTGAAGACCCCTGAGAACCTCTATTGCCGCTAACAATGGGGAGGGTGTCTAGAACGAAAGGGTTCGCTGCGTTGCAAGTGGAAGACACGGGGACACACACGGATGATCCGGATGAGGTGGCGGGAAAGCGGAAGGATGCCGTCCCGGAGGGCCCCTCTCTGGTGGACATCATGCAGGCCATCACTTCTTCGAGAGAAGAGCTGGAGGCAAAGATGGATTCTATTGGGGCAGACCTCAATCTGCTGAGGAACGACCATCGTAAGCTTAAGGAGTGAGTGAAGCTTAATGAAAAAGCCATGGAGGAGGTCCCAGAGGCCGTCACAGCACTACAGCGTTCGCTGAAGCTAGTGGAGGCCACGGTCAGGGTGCTGGAAGTGAGAGTGGAGGACAGCGAAAGGCGCTCCAGCCAGAACAATCTGCGCATTGTGGGGGTCCCAGAGCGAGAGGAAGGGGACGATGCAGTGCAGTTTATGGAAAACTGGATCAAAACGGAAGTGGGCCCGGAGGGGCTCTCCTCCTTCTATGCATTCGAGCGAGCCCACAGGGTCCCGACTAGACCACCCAACCCTGCGGCCCCTCCTCGGCCGATGGTGGTGCTGCTGCTCCATTACAGTGATAGGGATCACATCTTGCAGCAAGCCCAAGAGAAACGGAATTTGCAGATTGGGAATGCCAGGGTGATAATCTTTCTGGACTTCACCAGTGAGGTACAGAGGCAGCATGTGTCCTTCCTGACTTTCAAGCGGAACCTGCGCCAGTCGCAAATTCTCTATGCCATGTTATTACCGGCACTGCTCCGGGTGGTCGACAACACAGAAACTCACTTCTTCACTGCCCCACAAGAAGCCTGGCACTGGCTGGAGACATGGCAGACCTGTGTGGCAAGTACTTTGCCGTCGAGTGGTGCCTGACGGGCATCGGGCACTCCCCCACGATCTTCGAGGGCTCCTACACCGACAAGTCGCCAACTCGAGAGGCACAGCTGTGCAGGCCGTTACGGAGATTAGCCAGGGGGAGGCTAGTCCGAACTCGACGAACAGCGAACATGGCTTGGACAGATCTGAAAGATCCCGTCCCAATAGCACAAACGGAGACTCAGGGATGGAATTGCCGGATGTCACACCCAAAACAGTAGATGGCATTGTCTGACAGTTGCACGCCTAGCTGCCAGAGGAATGGTCATTGTGATGATGGGAGCGGACTGTTGGAGAGGCTACCATGCGGTGGCAACAGCTTACTGGCACCAGAGCAACTGATCGGGCCACCTTCTACATTATGGGGTGGGGGGATAGCCGGGGGGGGTTCTGGGTCCCGCAGGGCTAGCCTACGTTTCTCTACTTTTTCATGACTTGTAGTTCCCCACACTGGTTTGGATGGGGACTTGTTGGTTGGAACCTGTCTGGGGAGGAAGAGTTGGGGGGGTTTGGTTGTTGAAGGGGTTTTGTTTGGGGCCAGGCATGTCGCTATAGGGAGGTTCGAAGGAGGCCTGGCACGATTTGAGCAATGGGATCCCCCGTAGGCATTAAGTGCATCTCCTGCAATGTCAGGGAGATGCATACGATGTTGCGTCGTCATAAAATACATGCGTACCTAGTGCGGAGAGGGGTGCAGATTGCCCTGTTACAGGAAACTCATTTGACGCAGAAGGAAGGGATCGCATTGCAGAAAAGATGGAGGGGCAGGTATTTTGCACTATCTATTCGGCCTATGCCAGAGGCACATTGATCTGGGTGCGGGCAGGAGTTTCTTTTCAGAGTACCAGGCAACTGGTAGATCCTGAAGGCAGATATGTGGTGGTATCGGGGCGGTTAGAAGGCAGGGATATAGTGATAGGCAGTCTATATGCCCCCAACTTTGAACAATCTACATTCTTTGCACATCTCTCGAGGACGCTGGCGACCATGCTGTCAGGGTCGGTACTGTTGGGGGGGGGGGGGACTTTAACAGTATCACTGACGTTGACCTGGACCGATCTCACCCGCCACTCCCAGACGCTCCCATACAAAGGCCCGCAGCAATCAGACGTGACTGGCAGCAACACTGGGGGTTGACAGATACCTGGAGGGAACATCACCCGGACGAAAGAGATTATTCCTACTACTCTGCATTGCACAAACTGCACGTTCGGTTGGACTCGATCCTATGTTCCCCAGACGTGCATGGTGGGGGTCACACTCAGTGAATATTTGGGTAGAACGATTTCTGATCATAATCCGTTGTTGTTTTCCTTAGACTGGCTACGGTTTAGAACTACCATACCTAGTTGGCATCTGCGCCCGGAGGCATTGGAAGACCCAGTGTTTCGGTATACAATAGGTTCCGTTATCGATGATTATTTTTTAGATAATGCAGGGATAGCGACGAGTCCACTTATTGAATGGGATGCCTTTAAAACTGTTGTTAGGGGTCTCTGCATTGGAGAAGTGGTTGGAGTGTGGAGGGTACTGCTGCGGGCGGTGCAAACTGCGGAGCACAGGCTGCGGGAACTGGAGAACGAGAGACCGTAGCGCATAGATAGGCAGGCTGATCTTCTCGCAGCTCGAGAAGTCCTCGCTACGCAGGTGGAGAAGCTGTGCTGCTTCGATTATAAGGCATACATCACCCGAGCCCATACGGAACGTGACAAATCTGGGGCACGGTTGGCCTGGCTGGCTAATCCCGCGTGCAGAGGGAGGACGATCTTGGAGCTGAGGGGACAAGGTATTTTACAGTCAACAAGATATCAATACTCAGTTTCTGGAGTATTATGCTTCCCTCTACCTGAGTAGACTTGACCAAGGGGCGGAGGATGAGACGGGTTTCTTGGTTGGTGTGGAGCATCCTACGGTTGATGCTGAGGCGGCAGAGGAACTGGGCAGGGGGATGGAGATTGGGGAAGTTCGTAGCGCCATCAAACATATGGCTAGGAATAAGACCCTGGGACAGATGGGCTCCCAGTGGAGTTTTACTCTGCGTACATAGATGTATTGGCTCCATGGCTAGTGACATTGTATAACAAGGTGAAACAGGAGAGTTGTCTTCCTGCTTCAACTAGGGAAGCGATAATTGTCCCATTGTTAAAACCTGGTAAACCGCCGGAGGACCGGAGTGCGTATCGGCCCCTAGCCATGCTTAACTTAGACAATAAAATACTAAGCCGTATATTGGCAAGTCGGCTATTAGTCCACATGCCGACGCTTATCCATGTAGACCAGGCAGGTTTCATCCCATCCAGAAACACGACAATGAATGTCTGTGGGCTGCTGCACATACTGGTGGCAGATACCTATTGCAAGGAGGAAGCATGTATTTTTACAGATGACATTGAGAAGGCTTTTGAGAGCCTAGAATGGCCGTATCCGTTTAGGGTTCTGAGAGCATTAGCCCTGGGGGACCGTTTCGTAGAGTGGACGGCGCTCCTCTACAAAAATTCCACTGCCAGAGTCTGGACGGGGGGGGGGGGGGTGGGGGGAAGGGGGTGCTGATTTCGGAGGCCTGCATAGTGGGCATAGGTACGAGACAGGGTTGTCCGCTATCACCTTTATTGTACGCGCTGGCGATGGAACCTATGGCAGTGCAAGCCAGGTCAGGCCGTTACTATCAGGGGCTGGTGGTAGAGGGACAGTTACAGCATATTGCGCTATATGCAGATGACCTCCTACTGTTTCTGGCCAACTCGGGGCAAGCCCTACGGGGAGCCAAGGAGCTGCTGGGTGACCTGGGGAGAGTTGCGGGGCTTAGGGTGAACTGGACCAAGTCGTGTCTTTTCCCTACAAGATCGAGTAGAGACGGATCAACGGCAGCTGAGGGTGTGCCTTGGGAAACTAGATGCTTACCTTACCTGGGCACTCGGATATACCATGACTCTATCGATCTGCTAGAGGGCGCGCAGTGCATCTGGGGGACCCTCCCATTATCTGTTGCGGGAAGGGTGGCGTTGGTGAATTGTTGTATTACCCAGGCTTCTCTATTTCTTCGGGACACTCCCAATCTGGATCCCACCCAAACTTTTTGCTGAACTCAACACGATGCTCACGGGTTTCCTCTGGGGTACAGGGAGGCGGAGAGTATCTCTCACCACTATGATGCGACCCAGAGCGGAGGGAGGTTTCACGGTGCCGGATTTTGAGGCCTAGTATCACGCTGCGCAGCTACAGTGGTACACGAAATGGATGGCAGGACGGTTAAAAAATACGGAAGACCTTGGTGGTCCTGACCCAGCCCATAATCTCCTATCCCGGGTGCTACTGCGTCAGCCCATTGGGGGGGGGGGGGGGAGTGATCCCCTCAGACTAACACACGGTCCGCCAGTGTTGGAACAGACTGGCTAGACGAGCGCAGGTGCGGACCCCATATGGGCCTGAGATCCCGTTGGTTGTTTGTGAGGCATTGCCCCATGGCCGGGGCTTGAGCAGGTTGCGCTTATGGAGTGAGGCTGGGATCTCCACACTAGGAGACTTATTAGAAGACAATACCTTGCTCCCATTTAATGATCTTAAGGAGCGGTACGACCTCCCCAGAGGTGATTTCCTCCTACATGCCGCTCTGACGGCAGCAATCAGAAAACATTGGCGAGAGGGGGTGGTGGAACCCCAGACCTTCCTAGCCTGTCAATATGTGGTGATGGCGGCGGGTACTATCAAGGCGGTCACTTGCCTCTACAGGCGTATCACACAGGAGCTGCGTCGGCCCCAACAGCACTGCGCCTCAAATGGAAGGAGGACCTGGGTGTGGCCATTGATGAGAAACCATGGGGGGTACTTGTGAAAAGGGTCTGGAAGAGCTCAAGGAATGCACGCTTCCAGTTGATTCACTTCTATGTCCTGCACAGGACATACCTCACCCCGGGCAAGATTAATGAATACTTCGGGCCAGGACTGCATGTCCGAGATGCAATCTAGAGGGAGCGGGGTTTCTCCACATGTTTTGGGATTGTGCACATTTGGGAGAGTTCTGGAGGGGGGTGACAACTGGGCTGGCGGCTGTGATGGAGAGGGACATAGCAGTGTCACCAGGTTGTTGTTTACTGCACTGGTTCCCCCACAATGCTAGGAATAAAGTTACTAGTAAGTTCATAGATCTGGGGTTGGTGTTGGCTAAAAGGGAACTCACTAGTCACTGGAAAACTAAAAACGGCCCAAGTGTGGCACGCTGGACTAGGGAGATGGTGAAGTGGGCGGACTGCGAGGGGACGCTGGAGATGGCGCGGGCGGCATTGGTGGACCTGTTGAAACATCCGACTGACAACACTGTCGACGACCCGGGAGAGGTGGACCTGGTAGCAGGAGAATGATCCAGGGGTTGTCTTGGTGCCTTGTGGGTCTCTCTGGGCCGGGCCGACATGGTAATCATCCCATCCAGGGCGCCATTAACTGTAAACATGGGACGCAGCACCCCTAATACATGACTGAATTGACCAAGGTCCGAGTACAGATGATTTGAAGTATTAGCGACATGCCTGGGGGGTGGGGAGGGAGGGAGTCTGGAGGGAGTTTAGAGAGATTTGGGAGGGTGGGGGGGAGGGGGGTTATTGGTTGTTTTTCCCACGGGGTTCTCCAGTGGGGTTTAGGACACATAGAGTGCACTAATAAGCACTACAGGATCCTGAGTAGCGGGCGGGCTTTGGCTTAAGGTGTGCATTACCACATTTCCACAAATAGTGGACTGGAAATCGAACCTGAAGAATTGTTTTGCACTTTTATATCCCACTGTGTTGAATCTTGTGATGAACGTCATGCCTTCCGCAACGCCCTGCGGGCTGTTTTCACTGTTTTATTGCAAATCAATAACATTTGTTTACAAAACATATGGGAGCCTGATGGACAATTGTTTCAATATTGTAGCCAGGTCCTCTTTAGGTTTGCAACCGAAAAGTGTTTAAAATGGAGCAAGTAGAACCAGTTATAGTCAAATTAATAAAAAAAGTTTGAAATCAATTCTGACAGAATTGCATGTTTCAAGTAACAAATTTAGTCAGTAAAAAAAAGAGGCAGCCAATTGTTCGTATAGAGATGCTGATTGCAGAAATGCCTTGTACACTGCCACATTACTACTGAAGTGTACTGTTTGTTCATTTTCTTTAAAGTATGTAGCAGAGCCTGCTGGAACCTCTATTCTAGTCTTTGGGTCTTTACATTCATATACAGTCAGTCTCCAGGCAGTCCCTCTACTTCTGTACTCACTATCTTGTGCTGCTAACCACGCCCCACCAGTAATAGACCTTTTTATGCAGATTTTTATGTTTTTACTAATCAGAATGATTTACGCAAATATTCTGTACTTTGATTAAGGGTGAGCATTGACATGAGGTTAACATTTAAACCATTGTGAAGATACTGGCTAATTGACAAGTTCAACATCTATCCTACATTTATTGTCATTACAAGGCAACTACAGTACTTTACCCAAAATAAATAGGAACGCTTTATTTTACAGAGTAACCATTTAAAAAAATCACATCTCTATTTCATATCCAACACTGATGCAAAGTGGTTGCTATGTTTAATGTATTATCAATACACAACGGGAACATGATCAAATATCACCTCACATTTAGACAATTGAAGACAAGAGAACACATCTGATTGCTTATGAAATATACATTTTATTAAAGACGAGCAAAGCTTTACAGACTGTGTGGAAGTAGGCTATTGTGATGAATATTTAAAACAATGTTCATATCATTGGAGAGAAGTTGCCTCTTATCATAGCTCTCATGGAATGCTATCACCGATGTCCCAATTAATTCACTAGAAGGACAATAAACTAGCTTAAGGTATTTGAATGCTTATAACACAGAGCACAAGTCAAAGATTTACTTTTTATTCAAATGAACTAATTTACTATGACAAGCAAATATGTATTATGTCTTAATAAATCTTTAGGATGTTAACTCACCAGTTATGGTTCTCTAAAACACACTGGCAGTCTGTGATATGGGCACATTCGTCATTAGCAAGGTTGGATTTATGGGGGTCCACAGACTACACACTAGATGTCATCGTGAACTGCTTAAAAGGTTCCACACAGATAACCAGTCAGTCATATCCTATATAGTACTGCAGAGAACCAAGATAATCTGCGTCTGAACAAGGGGAAGAATGTTGTTATTACGAGCTGTGTGAAATAGCTGTGATATGGGAACTATCAAATGAAAATGAACAGGCCGTCCTTGGATAACCTACCCGAGTATATGGCACACAGCACAGTGAAGCAAACAGATGAAGACAATAAACTCACTCCACGTTCGAGACAGCCACAAAATGCACACTAAGCGTCAGACTATTGCTAATGTCACAGGAGGTTCCCCAAAAAGGACCTGATTGTGAATATCTCAACCGAAGCAACATTTGAAAGTGCACCTATAATAATGATTACAAACTGCTACCATATACAAATGGCCTATTTATATAAAAATAAAGGGCAGCTTATGGGACGCAAATACAAATCAACCAAACCACATCACAAAACAGCGTGCCATTCATTACTGTAATAAAGCAAAACAGTGCACTAATCAGGAAAGACCGTTTCACTATATCACCTATATAAAAAAAAATACAAAACATTGGACAAGTAGAGCCACGTCATTTCGTTGTGGTGTTAATATACCGTAGTGGATTGATGTATATCACACGCAACACAAATGTTACAAATGTGATCACTGTTAACAACAGAGTTTCGTCAGGAAGGAACATAACTGAAATGTGTAGATTTTACCTACTAAACGCTGGTATAACAGTTAAGGTTTGATTGGAATGATAAATAAAATCTCAAAAGGCAGATAAGCAGTGCAACATACATTTTGAGTGTATGTGTTTGAAAAAATGCACGAAAAAGGCACATCCCTTTGTATAGGACATGCCTTGACCAGAGGCACAACCAGCATACCACTGTTGTCAACTTTAAGAGACACCTGACCGTCACACGTCTAATCGCTACTTTTCATGTGAGGCGCGTTGCTGTATGTCACCAACATGCAAGCCATGGGGGGAGACACTGCCTGTCCTACACCCAGCCCAACCTACTGCACAGATCGCATGTTCGCTGCATGAGACTTGAGTGTGAGTGCGTAAAGAAGACTAATGTGCCATGAATACAAATATGTTGATGCAACAGATCCTGCAATATAAGGTTTTCTTTAAACAGCCACACTATAAATATCTATAAACTTAACAGCATCATATTTTCAGTTTACGAACATTCGTGATATTCCTATGATCCAAGGTCCCGAACAAAGTAACTAGTCAATGATAAAAACCTTAAATGTGCAATTTGGGGCCATTAAAAGCTTAAACAAATCTGGAAAACCCAATTGAACACATTTAACTTTTTTAAAATGATTTTCAAAACTGTTTAACTGTTTGAAAACAGAATAAAGTGACAAACCAATGACCATTTACACATTACAGCAGGTGTGAAAGAAACCTTAATCATAGTCGAAGGCAATAAAAACTGGCGCTCTTTTTGTAGGCAACTGTCAATCAAAAATAGTAACAAACATTTTCTACAGCACTGATGTGTTAAAAAACAAATAGCCAGGCTATGCTGCTCACAGGGGCATGTTCTAGAAGATAGAACACCATTCTCGAAGGTACAGGAGAAAAGGGTTCAAGGTTCTCACGCTCTGAAGCACACAGTGCTAACATTGAAAACATGCACTGCACACTAATCCTATTGCTTTCTTATGGTCTCAATCAGCAGAGCACCTGAGAAACAACAATGGAATGAAATGTAATGCATGATCCCTTCTTGTTTACAAGCAAACACATCCCAGCAGACTAGCCATAAGTATATAAGCGTGGTGTCATCTAAATCCAACTGCCAAGGTAACGAGTCAACATCAGGCCCAGGGGACATTTTTGTTCTGCTGGAGTAATTTCACATATTTTTGTGTTATGCCCTTTACATGAAATGCCGAAATTTTCATAATTAAGCCACGTGTCTGTAGTTCAACACAAAAAAATTGGCAACATTGCCAGGAATAACGCTAACAACCTGGATGTGAGTGGCTGCTGTTTGCTGTACTTGTGTATATCTTTTTTTTTACCTGAAATGAGTCACAGTCCAAAACGGGCAAGGGGACACATTTCACACTAAAATATAGCACCCAACGCCAGAATTGCATTGTGAGTAATTACCTGTAATTGTGCATAGATTGTGCATAATTATGTAAATGCAAATGCAAATTTCGCGGACTCCCTAGTTTGTAGCATGAGGTTTGAAGCCAAAAGGAGAGTGCGTCAACCGGTCTTTTTAACACAGTGGTTTCATTAAGTAGGAAAGAACCCACCACAGAGGGGAGACCCAACCCCTAAAAATAGGTACATCACAAGAAACTCACTGTCTGAATTGAGTAGCATGGGGGGGGGGGGGGCACTTAGTTATAGGTCTGCATGGATGTATGCCAACTAAGGACATGTTGCAGTTTGTGGATAACTACTGACAATCAAACTGTCCTATGTCCCTAGGTCTAGCTGCCTCAGCCCCCTCTCAATGCTGTTCGACTGCAGATCATAAGGTGAACCCTTGAACCAGCAGTAACTGGAGCATCTGCCTGTGGTGCACGTGGTGGGATTTCTAAAGCGGATTTTGGTCACTTTAGACTCCAGCTGCTGTTTGCGGTCACAACATGCACTTGGTGGCTGCTATGTTATCTTTGGCAGCATTTTACTATAGCGTAGCTCTCCTGAACCATATGGGAAGCCGCAATACATATATGTTAGTTGGGTGAGACGCGAGGCGAATGCATCATCCCTACGGAATGCACGGAGGGAAATCCTCATTAGATTTTAATTTGCTATATAGATTATGCATTCAGCTTGACAATCTGAAAACTCCCAAGTGCTAGATAGTTTAATACAATCTTTAAAATAGTTTTAGTAAAGCGCATTTGCACTTTAGAAGGCAAATGAAGGTAACTTCATTTGCTAAACAGGCTTGCCTAATCTATGAATTAATGTGGCTGATTGCAGAATCTTCTTCGGCCAAAGGTTGTCTAAATACATTTTCAGTCGAGGGTAAATGGGTTCTGGAGCTAGGAGGTACCCGGTACATTTTTTGTCTACACCTAATAATTTAAGGAGGATTAGCCAGGAAGGTTCTAGATCGTTCTTAGATGGTGGGAGTGATGCATTTTATATACGGTAGCTGACTTGTATTTTTTTTGTATATTATTCGTTTGTTTTTATATCTTATAAATATGGGATTTTTATGAAATTTGATAAGATCATAGAACTAGGTACTGTTGTTTTTACTTTTATTAGATTATGTAGTTTATATCGTATGGCTTACATTCGTAAACCGAAATAAAAAAGAAACTAAACAAACAGTAACTGAAGCTCAGTGATGCATTTACTTATAGCCATAAGGGCACTCACGGAATGATACATGGGTTTCACGTGACTATCGTTTTACTTACCTGACGCGGTTATTAAATTATATTATCCTTCTGGTTGCAATGCTGACATCACTGCAGTTCAAATGGGTTAAAACCAATGCTCGAGAACACAGAGCCACCTTCACGACATGTTTTAGCAGTGGCTAACGGAGAATTGGGCCATTTGCGACCGCTAAAGAGCCTTTTCGCATGTACTAACCTTATGTTACGAGTCAGTAACCATTTACGACTCGCAAAATAGGGTTTGCGAGTCGGTATTAGGAAGGGGTGTGTTAAGGGCATCACTTCCTAATAGCGAGTAACAGGGGATGTATGAATGTTTTGCGACTGAAATGCAGTCACAAAACATTCAGATTTTATAGACTATGAAAAGTTGGTGGTAACCAATGTTGCGTGTAACATGCGCGCGGACCGAAGTCACCCCGAGCGCGCAATGTCCCGTATGTAGCGTGCACACCCAACAGACAGAACTTTCGCACCGCCACTTTTAAAACATGAATGGCACGAAAAACTGTAATATCCTGGTTGCGGGAGGCAGAGCAAGAGAAGACAGTGAAGAGGAGAACACAAGGGAGTGGCAGGGAAGTGTCTCCCTTATGGCCTGTGCGGTTAGGGAGGGCACGCATTCACAAGCAAGTGGCTCCTGCACTTGCTGCATTTCTTTTCTTAATAGCGCGCAGTTGCAAGGCAGATTGTGAGCCTTTGTGAAAGTATGCGCTACTATTAACAAATACTTTTACAAAGACCCACAATCTGCCCCACAGCCGTGCTATATTACGATAAGGAATTCAGCAAATCTAAAGCACAATGTATGCTTTCAGATAATCCTGAAAGCACACGTCGCGTTTGACTCTGCATTTCTTTTGTTAACAGTGTGCAGGTGCGGGTCTAAATGTGGGCCTTTGAGACAGTATTCATGTTAATTGCAGTGCAAGCGGGAAGGGTTCTCCAAGGGACCCCTTCGGTCCACTGTGAATGTGGACGCCAACATTTTTTATGAGCAAGCAGTGGTTCCACGGACCAATGCCTGCTCCTAAAAAATGAAAAGGAAACTTTTAATTTTTCTTTTTTAAATGCATCCCGTTTTCCTAAGGAAAGTAAGGAAAACTGGCTGCATTTGCATTTAAAAAGTAATCACAGACATGATGGTCTGCTGACTCCAGCAGGCCACCATTCCTGTGATTGCAGGCCATTCCCAATGGGTCTCAAATTGCGACCTGCCTCATGAATATTGATGAAGCAGCAGACCTGCCACCTCACACGGTGCCACCGCGTGTCACACAATTTCGTCTCCCTTCACACAGTCACATGGTAAGAAGCCGAAATCACAAGGTAGCAGGGTAAACAGCTGAAAACCACTGTAAACAGTGGGTTTACTGCTTGTTTCAGAGGATGTAATTAACCAATATCCACAAAAGGTATGAAAACATCCCAGGACATCGGCGGCAGCCTCAATGACCCTTTGTTTCTTTTGGGTGGAAGCTTGGTGAGGGACAGAGTGCCTGTTAAGTATCAGCACCAGGCCCCGCCCACTCAATGATTCACCCATTCCTCACACTGTGACAAATATTTAGTAAGTTGGCAGGTCAATAGCGACCCCACTGGGAATTGCTAAATACGTCTCAGACACACTGGTACATCGCATTCCCCAAAAGTCACAATTAGGAACTCGTGAAATGTTTTAGTCGTACATTACTTGCCGAACTCTACGCAAGATAAGGATTTGAGTCCTGTTTTAAGATTGATGGCATGAGGGTTTATGATCTACTACTTCCTGAAGAGAAAATGCAGACTGAGCCTTTTAATAGCAGCTAAAGGGGACAGTTTATTCTGAGGCCAGTGGTCTTGGGTTACCTGTAGGAATTATTTACGAACATATCAGCCTGATAAATATATCTTAACTTTGATGCAAATATATAATTTTCATTTAGGCAAGTGATTCTCATAAGGTGGGTTAAAATCTTTCATCTACTAAAAATCTATTATTATATTTTAGGCAGTGTTTACAGAGTGGAAGGTCAGTAGTAAGATTCCATCCCAGACCTCTCCTTCTCTCACTCAGCGTGGAGTATATACCCTTCCCAACATATGCTATAAGTGACCCCAACACATGCTGTAAGTGACCATTCTGGCCTAACTTGGCTAACCTACATTTTATATGATGGTACTGTACTTTCTGCTGCCTGGATCAATGAGTTGTATGTGCCATTATATAATTAATCTCATGTTTTAGTTCCAGTACTTGTCTTTTTGGTTACTTTCCATTATTCTGACATATTTTCCAGGTCATGCTTGCTTACAGTCTCATTTAAAATAGATGGGAAATGTGGTCTTCTCTACGTTTTATTTTATCTTTATCTTAACTACTAAACAAATGGAAAGACCTAGCCTGCATAATATCACTTTGTCTCTGAATACCTAAAGTTGATAAATAGTATGCCTCTTGCTTGCTCCCCAAAAGTGTTGTTTAATGTTTTTTTCTACAGAAAAAAAACTTAATAAATTTACATTTTTGTGCCTTTTTTATTTTTATTTATGCATTTTAGTGCTTCAAGTAGTAAAACAAATCAATCATGTTAGTGTTTATTAAATCATAAGGGAATTCTAGCTTCATGATTATTCAAATATAGTGCCTCTTTGGGTGTGATAGAATACAAAGGATTTGCTGCAAAAGAGACATTTTCCAAAGAAGGCTGGTTTATACACTTTACTTTTATGTAGGTATAGTATAATGAATCCTTGCACCACACTGGTTTTGAACAGGCAAAAATGCAAACCACGTTAACACCTTTGGAGAAACTTTCAAGAGGGTTGAAAATGAAATGAGCAAATTCTAGCACAAATTGGTGCATCCCAAATCCATGCAACAACTCGTGCCAAAGATTCCAAATGGAGTATGTAAATGCTTTTTATATAAATCTTTAAAATAATCTACAATAACACAAATACCACATGAAAAACTAATGACCCATTTTTAGATAATATAATACCATCCGCCTGACTGCATTGTGAACGTAACTTCAAATATTTTAAACAGATCAAAAATCCATTGTTCTTGACCAAGTAATTCATTACGGATGGAAAAGCATAACAGCTGGATTTGAGCTTTCGGGAGCAGTAATATCTAAACTAGCAAAAAGGACCAAATGGTGATACCGGAGGTATTTTCTGAAATTGGCTGCTCCCTATCAGCGCAGCTTAAATATGGCTATCAACTGTGCAGGAAAGAAAGTACCATCTTTAATCAGGAATAACGAATGAAACTTACAAAGCAAATACAAGTGGAAAACATCTGTAGGGACAAGAAACTGAGTGTATTAACAATATGGACCAGAAACTTGTAGCAATTTTTGTTTTAAAAGAGAATGTACAGCCTTTTGTTTAAAAAATGGCTGTAAAAACGGACTCTGGTCATAAAGCACATGAACACGAAATCATGCTACAGGGCTGTAGCTGCAGCAATATACTTAAATACAGCTCACACATTTACTTCCAAATGTGAGTTTCTTTGCGCAAAGCAAAATAACATTCTTACTTCTCAGCTTCAATTCCTTGTATATGGAATCCATCACACCTTCTTATACAGTGTCAACAATTCAGCGGAACATAAATACTAATAGTGCACTACATTAAAATGACAAATAAATAAAATAAAACATAAAAATACATTTCCTCTAAAATTTGTCCCTTTTCTTTCTTTTCCTGATTCAACTTCTCCGCCTTTATCTCTGCACCCAGGATGGACAAAATATGGTGTTCCTTTTACCTTCGACATTACCTGGTATGAAACAAAAAAGTAACCCACCTGCAAGGTGGTCTTGGCATACATTTTAGAATGTTGGGAAAACACCACCAGGGCTCCCCCCACCCATCTCCACCCTCATCCCAATACCTAGTGCAGAAACACTACAAAATTCAAATATTGTATTGGGCAGGGCTAAAATGCAATATAAGCTCAGGAACGCAAGAGAAGTACAGACAAAATCTGCACACCAAAGTCCTGTATGGTCGCATAACAGTTTTTTTTTCTTTGGTAAGAAACACTACTCTTGGACGAATCCCATTGTTTTATGAAAAGACGCCAAGTCTCACTTCTTCAGTGAAGGGAAAAGAAGAAAACAGGGCTATGGGGTGGCGATAGGTGGTAAGCAAAAAACAGGGGGTGTGTTCATTCACAACTTCTCTGTGCCTCCATTTGCTTAGCATATTTGCTATTATTTTCCATGAGTAAATACAGTTTAAATTGGAACTGGACAGGCTGGCAGAGACAAATAATATATGTCTTAAAGCCTAAAGGTAAGATACTTTTAGGTTCATGATTGGCTAAATATTCCAACTTTAGAATAACATTCTTGAAATATATCATAGGCCGGGTCCGGTGGTTAAGTGGACTAGTACATCCAACTCCAGGGATCTGTGTTTGATCCCATGGTAGGAACCTCAGCGAGTCCACTGAGCCTTTCATTCTTCCAAGGTCAATAAAACGAGTATCATTGAGTTGGGTAAAATACATGTTGTGTTAGGTCACGCATCACCCCCAATGCCTCCATCCTGGCTTCCAATCCAACAGAGGGTAATGGGGCTGGAAGGTTGGACAGTACCAAACACCTACTAATGTTTTTCCTTCCTTTATCATTGACTTTCCTGAGTAGCTTTCACAAGGTTGTGCACTGTCCCTTTTTTTCCATTTACTCGATGTACGCTTCAAACAGCTTTAAGCTTCTATGATTGTTACAACACAAGAATTTAAAAATCCAAAATAAATACATTTCTTTTTTTCAAAACCATAAATTGCCGATTACACTGTGTTAACGCGAAGAGAACAAAGTGCCTTTGGCTTAAAACATGTTTTAAAGTGCTGCACTGACTCATTAAATAACAGATTGTGAAATATACGGTTCACGCTTAAATTAGGTGAGTTACAGATTTCTTGGGAAATTTACTTTAAAACACGGAACAATTCAGTTAGTGTTAACATTAAAAACATAAGAGCTTTGACAAATAGCTTTGCAAAGTTGAAGGACCAATATTTTGCATCCACCAGAACGATTTCAGGTTTCAAAAATATATCGAACTGTGCAGAATGAACCTCGGCCTCACATAAAACTAGACATTTGTGGCCTTTTTTCTTGTCACCGCTTGGCTTGGGTTCTTGTTGTTTTGCCCAGTCCTGCTTTAGGAGCAGGAATCTTGCTACCAACAGTGAGATTTCGCTGCTTAGCTCCCACTGTAGTCATTTTCTGCGTTGTCGTTCCAGCTGCTTTCCCTGTAACCAAAAGACAGACAATAACCATCGTGGGAACACTGAGGCCCGACTCACAAAGTTCCATTACAGACAGCTACGCAGTAAAATATAACTGTCATGGGTAAGTGGTGTTACTACTGAATAATTATATAGCACATGTGCATACAGTCGTAAAACACATGCAAGGGTGTTCAAGGCTTAGTTTGCTTTGAAAGCTTGTGAACACACAACTGTTCGTGAGTTTGGTCACATTCAAACTAGACCCAGACACTTTCTTACTCTGGAAATGGTCAGAGATTAACTCCAGCACAGAGCTTGGGTAACTCCCGCTCCAGGGTGGAAAGGAGAACAAAAAAACGTTTCTCCACAGGAAAAACATTTATCCCAGTGGGGGGAAAAAAGGAGCACCCCATTTACAATTTTCCCCAAAGTAGAGTAACCCATTACTGCGAATTTGGGGAATGCCAAATGTAAGACATTTTAAGTAGCATGCGTGGAACGTTGTGGCTTGCACAGCACCTAGGTATACTACTGAAAATGTCAGGATTTCTTCATGTTATACACTCACACCTGTATGTAGGAATACATCTACGGGTGGAAACGTCCGACTTTTCTTTGTGAATAAGGCCCAGTGTTCTTTTAGAGACACTTGTTCTGCAGTGTCCAGTACTGTTACAATGAGGCCTTGATCCGCTTCCATCTTGCAGACTCAGCAGGTCTCCCTGACTCTGCCTGCCGGCAAACTGTGTATTGTTTTGTGATTGCTACATTGTTCTTCTCCTCTACTAGTACACTTTGGTTGCCTGCATTTTGTTTCCTTGTGCTGCCATTAAATTAGTCTACTGCTCACTGTTGCTGCCTGTGAAATGTAATTTCAGCCTCACTGTTATTTTTAACTCTTCACCCACTGTTGTTCTCCGCTTGCTGTTCCTGCCATTTTTTGGAGCAGGCTCCCCTTGTTCTTTTTCCTACCACTCCCACTTCACAGCGCTCCGCCCTCGCCAAGGACCAATTTAATGGAGGCTGCAGAGCGACCCCATTAGCAGATCCTTGATCCACTCCCATCTTGTGGACTCGGCACGTCTCCCTCATTCTGCCTGTTGGCGAACTGTATTGTATTGCTTTGTGATTAGCGGTACATTGTTCTTCTCTGCTCATACTCTCTTTTTGCCTGCATTTTGTCTCATTGTGCAACCGTTAAGTTAGCCTACTGCTCAGTGTTGCTGCCTGTGAATTGTTATTTCAGACTCACTGCTGTTATTTTTTTAACTCTTCACCCACTGTTCTCTGCTTGCTGTTCCTGCAGTTTTTTGGAGCAGGAGCCAGCTTTCCTCGCTGCTCTCTCCTTTTCCCAGCTGCTCCCGCTTCCCTTCCTGCCCCCAGCCCAGAACCTATTTAATGGAAGCTGCAGAGGGTGCGCCATTACCGCGCCAAAGGCAAGCCCGTCTGCGCCTGGACCACACCAAGCACTAGAACCTCTTGCCGCCCACAGAAACTCCGCGGGTGAACTACGAGCCCTGGACTCCAGACGCTGCAATGCATTTTATATCCTTGATCAACAGTCGGATCTTTTACCTGTCGCCACTGCTTCTTCGCGTGCAACGCAGGATAGCCTGCCCCCACGGAAACCGTCAGCACACCCACCCCACTGACCACTACCACCCCGGAACAACTCCACTGCCTCCTGCTCAACATCAGATCACTCTGCAGACACCATCACTACCTCCACCTTCATCACAGAGACCTGGCTCAACACCTCCTCCACTCCTAGCACCTCCTCCACCCCTAGCACCATGACACCCAAAGGCTACAAGATGATACAAAGGGACAGAATCAATGCGCAGGTGGCACCACCATCATCCACTGAAAACATCTGTTGCACCACCACCACCGAAGATGACACCACACCGATCAAGGAACACCTTAAGTTCCAACTCCAAACCAACGGCAGAACGACCAAAGGCACCATTGCCTACAAACCCCAAGGTCACGCCTCAGCTTCTGCAATGCCATCCCCAAGTTCATCAGACCCAGTCGCTATCGACTTCAAGTACTACATCTTCCTCTGTGATCTCAACTTCACCTCAAAAAGCCCAAAGAGGCAAACTCCACCAACCTACAGGAAAGCATGAGCAACATCGGCCTCACCCAACTGGTCACCAAACTGGGCACATTGCAGGACAGACGCTTGGCCCGATCTTTAGAGCCAACGACAGAGTCAAATACAGCCAAGTCACCAAACGCACCTGATCTGACCACGCCTTCGTCCACTTAACCATCGCAGGATCCCCTTGCACCACCACCAAGCCTCCAGGCTCCCCTCACCGCAGTTGTAACAAAGTGACAGAGACCCAGTGGAAGGACGCCCTCAACACCATCCGTTCTGACTCTGCAACCAACCTTGTACAGGCCGTCCAGAGCATATCCACCCAGATCGCCAACTGCGCCGACAGAGATGCCCCTATCAAGCACGCAGAGACCAGCAGAGCCACCAAACAGGTCAGATGGTATACATCAGAACTCATGACAATGAAACGCAACTGCAAACAGCTGGTAAGATGATGACGCAATGGCAAAGATCCCACAGACAGGTCACCTTCAACACAGCTTTCAACAAATACCATCAATGCCTAAAAGACATGAAAAGAGAAGTCCTGGCAGACAGCATCAAAGCAAGCTCCAACCACAGCAAGGGACCCTTCAGCATCGTCAGAGTGTTCTGCTCGTCAAACCACCGAGAACAAGATCTCCCCTTCCCAGGAAGTTGGCGACTCCCTGGAGGACTATTTCTACACCAAGATATGGACCATCTACAGAAACCTCGAACCCCAACCCACCTACCTCTGCAACCTCTTAACACCTACTGATGCCACCCACAGCCATCCGCTCACCACATGGGAACAACTGACCACAGAGCACCACTGCCATCATGAACTCCATCCACTCTGGAGCACCCACTGACCCCTGCTCCACCACCTCTTCAACCTCAAGAGCAAGGAGATCATCTGCAAACTCACCTTCATTCTCAACGCATCCATCACCACAGCCGCCTTCCCAGATAGATGGAAACACTTAGAGGTCAGACCCTTCCTCAATAAACCTTCCACCTACCCCAGTGAATTCAAGAACTACCCCCCCCCCCTGCTCCCCTTCCTCGCCAAAGTCCTTGAGAAGGCCAACAACTGTCAACTCACCAAACACCTAGAGAGAAACAACCTGCTGGACGCCTCCCAAATGGAGTACTGAGACCACCCTGATCGCTGCCACCGATGACATTGGAATCTTCCTTGACTGGGGAGAAACAGCAGCCCTGATCCCCCTTGACCTCTCAAAAGCTTTTGACACCGCATCCCACCACACACTCATGAAAATACTCCACCACATCCGGATCCAAGAAGACATCCTCGAATGGATCGCATCCTTCCTCACAGGACAAACCCAGACAATCCGCCTACCACCCTTCACCTCGGAACATGTGAGCATCATCAAGGTTCATCCCTCAGCCTCATTCTGTTCAACAGTTATATGGCGCCCCTGGCAGACATCATCGGAACCCATGGCCTCAACATAATTTCCTAAGCACATACACAAATGGTAATGCACCGCAAGCTCAGTGTCCATTTATATACAAGTTCAATTTGTACATATTCCAATGCGTCTTTATTTTCAAATTTCATTCATGATATGGGAAAAGAAAGCCACTGCGAATCGTGCTCTATACGTGAACTTCATCAAAGTATTTAAAGTTATGCATCAGTCCAGTGTAGTCCTCACCCAATGTATGTTCAATCTCTTAATTAGTGTCATCATGTTTCCTGCTGGTTTTGATCAGGCAGTCACGGAAGCCTAATTGGCCTCCAATTCAGACACCTTAATACATTTCCTGCACCTCCCAAACTTCATAGTGCCATTCCACGTCTTGCCTGTAATGACATCCTTTTTTTGACAAATTGGAATATGGGTGAGGTGCAAAATCTAAAGAGGCTCGCTGCTCTGCTATGTGTATGATAATCATTTTCTAAGCAGGCGACACCCAGCTCATCTTCTTGCTCTCAGAAGAACCCTCCACCACTAGGATCAACTTTCACATCTGCATGATGAGTGTCGCCGACTGGATGAAGACCAACTGCCCTCAAGCTCAACAAAGACAAGACAGAGGTGCATATTTTTGGGAACAACATCTTCTCGTGGTACAACACCTGGTGGCTCTCTGATCTCTGACCCATACCGAAAGACCAAGCCCGCAACCTTGGTATCATCCTGAACAGCAAACTTACCACAAAGTGCCTGATCAATGCAGTCTCCGCTTAAACCAATTATATCACAATTTAAACAGAGAACATATGCACTTTAGCACTGATCAGCAGAATTAAAGTGCCCAGAACCCTACAGCCAACAAAAATAAGGTCATAAAAATAAGAGGCAAAAGGCAAAAAGTTTGGGGATGAACCTGAAAAAAGGACCAGGACTAACACCTACGCTTGCTTCCACACTTCTGCATGCTACGAAAGATCTTCAGATGGCTCCCTGTCAACACCAGGAAAACCATCACTCAAGCCCTAGTCATCAACCAGCTGATTTCAGCAACGCGCTCTACGCAGGAATCATCACCCAACTCCTGAAGAGACTCAAGACGATATAGAATTCAGCCTCCCCAAACTGACCCACATCACCCTCCGCCTCAGGAACCTCCACAGGCTCTCCATCTAGAAAAGATGCCAATTCATGATGCCGATACACGCCTACAGGACCCTCCATGAGCAAGGACCAGCATACATCAACCACCTCCTGAACTTCCATCAACCCTCCAGACACCCGTGTTCCACCTCACTCACCTTCGCACACACTGCCCGCATCCGCCGAAGCCCCGGTGGAGGACGTTCCTACTCTTACCTCACTGTCAAACCCTGGTATGACCATCCCCTACGAGCATCATCCTTGCTTCTGGAATTTAGAAAGGGAACTCAAGACCTGGCTTTTCAACTGATCCCAGCAAGAACCTAGTGTCTTGCTTCCTCACGGGCGATTAGTCGTGCTCTAAAAATCGAAATTGATTGATTGAGGAAACTTCCATGACCCATTATGCTAATTTGAATATAAAACCTTTGAAAAGACTGGGCCCGATTCACAAAGGTAATCTTACACTTGTGCAGGTTTTCTATTTTTTATGAGACAATGGATTCAATACTATTTCCTGGATAAAGAAAATGCCCCTAGAAAGCCAACTTATTAAGCAATTGTATGGAAGTGAAAAAGAGAACGAATAGGAGCCGACCAAGGAAAGGGCTAGGAAGGTAGTAATGACTCAGGTCGAACTTTAGGTCCTAAGAAACAACAAGGCAGAGTTAACAGTACTACATCTGATGTAGAAATGTTATGAAAAAAGCAATAAAGCTGTACAGCTCCTGGCATTGGGACTGAGAACTCAGAGGTCGAGTATCAGGGTCGAGTATCAGTCACCCAGCTAAGATCTGCAAACAGTGTTCCAATAACTGATGCAAAATGTATATTTCTCTCCTTTTATAAGCAAAAGTAAGCAAATAACTGCCATAACAGAAGAAACCTCACAGTATTTAGGTCTAGCCCTAAACAGTTTTTCTAGCCTCACCATAGAAGTCATAACTAGACAAACATA
Organism: Triturus cristatus; assembly: GCF_964204655.1. Classification (NCBI taxonomy): domain Eukaryota; kingdom Metazoa; phylum Chordata; class Amphibia; order Caudata; family Salamandridae; genus Triturus; species Triturus cristatus. The sequence goes on from NC_140580.1 coordinate 790,157,541, forward strand.
TAGAACTGAAGAACAAGTTACTTACCTTCGGTAACGATGTATCTGTAAGAAACATTAGTTAGTTAGATTCCTCACCTTAGAACATCCCCAGGCGTCAGACTGGATCCGGAAGATTTTTCGCCAGCAATACCCCTTGCGCGTCGCTAGGCGTCGTCTGCGGCTCCACGTCCGTCGTCGGCGTCGTGCGCCGGAATGACGTCGTCGGAGTACTTAGACGCCGCCCTCGCGCGCTGACGTCAGTTCTTGTACATAGCCTTCCGCGCCAGGAACGCAGAGCCATGCAAAGACCGACACTGGTGCCAAAAATAAAATCTAGGGGCCTGAAAAGGATAACCTTAACCCTAGATGTCAGTTCGCAGAACGGGGAGGATGGGTGGGTCGGTGAGGAATCTAACTAACTAATGTTTCTTACAGATACATCGTTACCGAAGGTAAGTAACTTGTTCATCTGAAAGAAACACGTTAGTTAGATTCCTCACCTTAGAATAGATACCCAAGCAATACCATCCCCGGTGGTGGGTCTGTGAACCAAGATCACACCAGAAAGTCCTGGAGGACAGAACGGCCAAAGAAGCCATCCCTCCGGACTTGGCTGTCAAGGCAATAATGCCTGGCAAACATGTGTAGCGAAGCCCACGTCGCCGCCAGACAGATGTCCTGCAAAGGGACTCCCCGTCCCAAGGCAGTAGTAGCCGCTGTGGCCCGAGTAGAATGGGCGCGCAGCCCAACAGGAGGGTCCTTTTTTGCCAAAGAGTAACAAATTTTGATGCACAAAACGACCCACCGAGAGATGGTCCGTTTGTGCACAGCTTTCCCCTTCTTAGCACCCACGTATCCAACGAAAAGTTGGTCGTCCACCCGGAACTGCTTTGTGCGGTCCAGATAAAAGGAGAGCGCACGTTTTGGGTCCAGACGGTGGAGCCTCTCTTCCTCTTTGGAAGGATGCGGAGGCGGAAAGAAGGTGGGCAAGGTGACAGACTGCCCAAGATGAAATGGAGTCACCACTTTCGGAAGAAAGGAGGGACGAGGCCGAAGGACAACCTTGTCCGGATGAACAGACAGAAAAGGAGGCTTTGAAGATAAAGCCTGGAGCTCACTCACCCGTCTAGCCGAGGTGATGGCTACCAGAAAAGCAGTCTTAAGAGTCAGAAGACGAAGAGGACAATTGTGAAGAGGCTCGAAGGGAGCGCACATCAGGAATGTCAAGACCAGATTCAAGTCCCACTGAGGCATTACAAAAGGGACAGGAGGGAACGTGTGAGTAATGCCTTTTAGAAAGCGTGTAACCACAGGGGACTTGAAAAGAGAAGGGTGATCAGGAAGCCGCAAGAAGGCAGAGATGGCAGCAAGATAACCTTTCAGGGTGCCCAGGGCAGAGCCCTGCCGGGCCAGAGAAAGAAGAAAGAGGAGAACCTCAGAAAGAGGGGCGGAAAGGGGATCCACAGCCTTTGCTGTGCACCATGCCACAAATTTGTTCCACCGGCAGGCGTATACCGTCTTTGTGGAGGGACGCCTGGCTGCCAGAATGATATCACAGACTTCAGGAGGCAAGTCAAATGGCATCAACTGCCGCCGCTCAATCTCCACGCATGGCTGGACAGGTTCGGGTGGAGGACCGTCCCCTGCTGCTGCGACAGAAGATCCTCCCGAAGGGGCAGACGTATCGGGGGATCGGTCAACATACTGAGTAGCTCGGGATACCAGTATCTTCGTGCCCAATCCGGAGCCACCAAGATGACTTGGGCCCGGTCGTGCCTGATCTTCTTCAGCACTCTGGGCAGAAGTGGTATAGGCGGAAAGGCGTACAACAGACCGCAACTCCACTCGTGACGAAAAGCGTAGCCGAGCGAGTGCCGCCTTGGAAATTCCAACGCGCAGAACTGCTGACATTGCGCGTTCTCTTCGGTGGCGAATAGATCTAACCAAGGCTCTCCCCACTGCTGAAAGAGACCTTGCGCCACTTCGGAGTTCAGACGCCATTCGTGATCCATCATGCACCGGCGGCTGAGTTCGTCAGCTCTGGCGTTCAGAGAGCCCGCCAGATGTTGAACCACTAGGGTGACGCCCTGGTGTTCCAGCCACGTCCAGAGGCGCAGAGCCTCCTGACAAAAAGTCCACGACCCCACCCCGCCCTGTTTGTTGCAATACCACATGGCGGTGGTGTTGTCCGTGAACACCTGCACGACACTGCCCCTGACAGAGGGAAGGAAGGCTTTCAGTGCAAGTCGGATCGCCCTCAACTCCAACAGGTTGATGTGGAGACGAGACTCCGCCGGAGACCAGAGGCCTCTGATCTCCGCCTCTCCCATATGGCCACCCCATCCCAGGAGGGACGCATCCGTCACTACGACATGCTCCGGTTGGGGAAGGGAGAGGCTCCTGCCCATGACCCAATCGCGGTCCGTGAGCCACCACTGCAACTGCTGTGCAGTGCCCTCCGAGATCAGGACATGGTCGGACAGGTTGCCGCGATGCTGGGCCCACTGAAACTTCAGGTCCCACTGCAGAGCCCGCATGCGCCGCCTGGCGCGATGCACTAGTAGGATGCAGGAGGCCATCAGCCCCAGAAGCCGCAACACTAGCCTGACCGAAACCCAGGATAGAGGCCGAAAGATGGGAATCAGGGCCTGTATATCCCGGACCCGCTGTTCCGGTGGATAGACCCGGAACTGCGCCGAATCGAGAACCGCTCCGATGAAGAGGAGCTTCTGAGAGGGACTCAGGTGTGACTTCGGCACGTTGATGGAAAACCCCAGCAAATGCAGGAGATCCGCCGTAGTCTGGAGGTGGGAGACGACTGTCTGGGGCGAGCCCGCCTTCAACAACCAGTCGTCGAGATAGGGGAAGACTGGAAACCCTGATCTGCGCAGATGAGCTGCGACCACCGCCATCACCTTCGTGAACACCCGAGGGGCACTGGTGAGGCCGAAGGGGAGCACGGTAAACTGAAAGTGCTCTTGGCCCACCGTGAACCGCAGGTAACGCCGGTGGGCCGGCAGGACGGGGATGTGGAAATAATCGTCCTGCAAGTCCAACGCTACCATCCAGTCTCCGGGGTCTAGGGCAGCTAGAACCTGAGCCAAAGTCAACATCTTGAACCTTTCCTTCCGGAGGAAGGCATTGACGTTCCGAAGGTCCAAGATAGGGCGTAGGCCCCCTTTGCCCTTCTTGGGAACCAGAAAGTAGTGGGAATAACAACCACGACCTACTTCTGGGCTCGGAACGCGCTCGACGGCCCCCTTGGCCAAGAGGGCGGAAACCTCCTCGTGGAGAAGATGCAAATGATCCCCCGAGATACGGTGGTGCTGCGGTGGCATGGCTGGAGGGGTCGTCTCGAAGGGGAGGGAGTAGCCTTTTCGGACGATTTGCAGCACCCACCTGTCCGATGTGATGGACCGCCAGTGGAGCAGGTGATGGCGAACTCTGCCGCCCACTGGCGTGGAATGGGCCTGAAAGCTCGGACTAGGAAGGCTTTGAGGCGGATGCTGCCGGGGTGGATGTGGGCTGACCTCGTCGTCCTCCAGATCCGCCTCGGCGGAAACCACGTCCGCGACCGCGCGCAGGTTGGTTCTGCGGCTGGTGGCTAGGCGCACGTGAGGAGGCACCCCTTCCTTGGCCACGAAAGGGGCGAAAAGCGGAAGATTGCGACCGCGGGGCCGAGAGGCCCAAGGACTTGGCCGTAGCCCGGGAGTCCTTAAAGCGGTTCAGCGCACTGTCCACCTTCTCGCCAAACAGGCGAGTGCCATCAAACGGCATGTCCATGAGAGAGCTCTGGACATCGCCGGAAAACGACGTGGACCACAGCCAGGCGTGACGTCGAAGCGCCACAGTGGTGGAAATGGCCCTACCCAGCGAGTCCGTGGTGCCAAGCCCACAACGTATGGCATGTCGCGCGGCATCCCTCCCATCGGCCAGAGCCTGGGTAAGTCGTGTCCGGACCTCCTCCGGACACAGGGGCAGCGCGTCCTCCACCGCATCCCACAGAGAGTGGGAATAACGGTCCAAGAGACAAGCGGTGTTCAAAGACCGCAGGCCCAAATTAAGGGATGAGAACAGTTTCTTGCCAAACTGCTCCAGTCTCTTGGAATCCCGGTCCGGCGGGGCGGTCGGCGGGAAAGAGGATTGGGAGGTGGAGGCCTGGATAACCAGGCTCTCAGGGGTAGGGTGTTGGGACAGAAAACTGGGGTCGCCCGGAGCAGGGCGGTGGCGCCTGGCAACGTTCCTGTCCACAGGAGGAACTGTGGAGGGCTTGGACCATGTGCCCTGGAGAACGTCAGTGAGGGCTTCATTGAACGGCAGCAGAGGCTCAGTGGAGCTTGCTGCAGACTGAAGCACCTCAGTGAGGACGTTCGTCCTCACAGCCACGGCAGGTAGCTCGAGCCCAAGGGCTGCGGCCGCCTTGCGCAGCACCACGGAGAAAGCAGCACCCTCCTCCGAAGCCACAGTCGGAGGAGAGATGAATCCAGTGTCTGGCGAGGTATCCAGACCACTGGCCTCCCCCAGTTCACCTGCCCAGTCCTGGGACAGTTGGGCCTGATGGGCCATAGGATCCTCGGATCCCTCCCAGTAGTCCCCATCATCCGACTCCTGGTGTAGAGGAGAAAGTAACGGAGCCGGGCGGTAGACAAAATGTGTCTCTAGCGGCGTCGATCTCGGCGTCCATCGACGCCGGACCGACGCCGGACCGGGACTAAACTGGGGCACGGCGTCGAGCGGAGTCGACGTCGGCGTCGGGGGTGGAACCGGAGTCGACGCCGGTGGAGGAGTGACAAGGTTGACCGGCGTCGACGGGGACTCGAGAACGGGTCCCTCGGGCGCTTGCGGCGTCGAGGCCGGAGCCGTCAACGGCGCCGGGGCCGGAGCCGCCGGCTGGCAAGGCAGCCCAGTCGGGGCCGCGGGGCCCGAAGGCGCACCAGCGGGCACCGACGGCGGAGCCAGGTTCCTCATGGCCGAGAGGAAGGCACTGACTTCCGCCGGCGTCGCGTTAGTCCCAGGGACCGGAGGGTATGGGGACGGACGCGGCGCCTGCGGCTCCGCCGGAGCCGCGGGGGTGGAACCACCCTGACCCTCGACCGAGTCGCGCGACCGGCGAGGGGAGTCCGAAGAGCGATGTCGTCTCTTGGACTTCTTGGAATGCTTCGACTTACCCGAAGACTTTGATCCCGACGACCGATGGTGACGTCGGCTGCGGCTCCGCGACCGATCCTTGGACCTCCTCCTGGACCAGGAGCCGAGTGGCGAATCTCGAGAAGCTTACGGGACCGCTCCCGTCTAGCCTTCGAGGTCAGGGCCTTACAGTCCGAGCACGACTCCGCGTCGTGGTCGAGGCCCAAACAGTACAGGCACCGCCGGTGATGGTCTGTAACCGACATCAATCGGCTACAGTCCGTACAGGCTTTAAACCCAGGCATCCTACCGGTGTCGATAGACAGGATCAAAAAGGATCAAAAAGTTAGTCAAAAAGTGACTAAAGGGGTAGCTCTCCCGGATCTGCGCTTACTGGCGTGGAAAAAAGAAGAACTGACGTCAGCGCGCGAGGGCGGCGTCTAAGTACTCCGACGACGTCATTCCGGCGCACGACGCCGACGACGGACGCGGAGCCGCAGACGACGCCTAGCGACGCGCAAGGGGTATTGCTGGCGAAAAATCTTCTGGATCCAGTCTGACGCCTGGGGATGTTCTAAGGTGAGGAATCTAACTAACGTGTTTCTTTCAGATGTAGGTGCTGTCTACTACTAAGAACTTGAAACCAAATAATGGTTGCCTTTGTCAAAGATTTCAAGGGCACCCTTGTTGAACTGCTGAGCGAGTTAAATAAGTTTATTGTAGGTAATAAAGCAGTCAGTCGCACAATGAAAGGCCAAGACCAATCGAAAATGGGAAAAGGCCCAGACAAATATGAACTCCACAGGCCCATTGCCTTATTAAACATCAATGGGAAGGTTTTCAATAAAACCACTTAGGATGGTATTACTTGCAGTCCTACCACCTTCTGTGGAACCACATGAAGAGTGGCGCCTTCATTAATTTGTGGCCAGTGCAAACTTTGCTTGGGATTCAATACCAGTGCCTGTACCTGTACCTGTTCGGAAGCTCCTCGTCTCCCTCCCGCCGCCGCACTCACCAACTCCGCGGCCGCTGTGAGGAGGGAGACTCCATCTCCCAGGGTGCCCAGCGCTAAAGGCGGAAGCCGACGTGACACCAAACGCGCCTGGACGCGCTACAAATTGCAGCACAGCCCCGGTGGAGCGGGCGCCTTCATTAATTTGTGGCCAGTGCAAACTTTGCTTGGGATTCAATACCAGTGCCTGTACCTGTACCTGTTCGGAAGCTCCTCGTCTCCCTCCCGCCGCCGCACTCACCAACTCCGCGGCCGCTGTGAGGAGGGAGACTCCATCTCCCAGGGTGCCCAGCGCTAAAGGCGGAAGCCGACGTGACACCAAACGCGCCTGGACGCGCTACAAATTGCGGCACAGCCCCCGCGTCGCAGGAAGCGCGCGGGCAGCGCCGGGCTAAGCCCGGGCAAAGGGCGGGCCGTCTGTGGCCATCCGGGGCAGGAGGAGGCAGGGCTGGGCCACCCCTCTTGCGCGCTACCCAGACCATCAAGGTACTGTGCCGTTTGTTTTATCCATCTTCCAACAAACAGTGTGACTGCCGCTTTCCATGCAGCGATAATCACTACCAAGGATTGAAAGTATTACCTTGTCACTATACTGTTGTATTGGTGTATCCTATAAGTATTGTTGGTATTGTTAACAATGTAAAATTCCATTTACTATCTGTGTATGGCCAAAAGGAAATCCATGGAGGGAGGTGGGGGCAGCTTTAGCAAAAAGGGAAAAAGGGCCAAAAAAGCCACCCATGCGGCAGGCAATTGTGTGCTGGACAGGATCGAAGTTATTGTCGATGATTGTCAAGTCCTATTGGAGGAAACTAGGCATCCATCTACTGTTGCGGGGGAACCAGCAGTAGATTCTTCTCCTAGCATCTGCAAGCGTAAGATCCCAAGTATGTTTAACAAAATTAGACAAGTCCCATCTACAATATCTTCTCCCCCTATACCCAATGACCTCGAGCTCTGTCAAAAAGACAAGCAGGATATTTCGGATTCTATACTTAGTACTGAATCCCAATCCCTTATCACCCCACTTGAGCTCTCATGCTCTAATAGGTTTGCCATTTTGGAAGGCTTAGAAGAGGAAATCCCATTAGTCTCTAAAGCAGTTCAGACTGCTAGTTCCCAGGGAATATCCCTGGAACAGAAAATTGACCAACTATTAAAAGAGATAGAACTGTTGAAAAATATAGTCATGGAACTGAGTAAGAGGGTCCCTCTAATTCCTATGCAGATGACCATCCCAAGCAGCCCTGGGTTTCCAATACCACTTGTACCCTCAATATCTGTTCAGCCCGGCCCTCTGCCAATCCCACACAGGGGGACCCACTTAGCTTGCAATACGACTGACCTTATTAGAAAGCCACCTTTGTCCTCTGTTAGTAGCAGTAAACCTTTGTATACGGACATTGTGAAATGTAAAAGAATTCATAATGAATTCCCTTCTATTTTGACTACATCTGAATCTGCTGGGCCTTTAAGACCCAGCCACCAGGAGGCCCAGGTTCGTTTTAGAGGCAATACTGTATCGAATTCTATCTCAGGTGGCCCTTTGGCCAATCCAAACATAGCTTACATGGTTAAGGTACCTAGACTTACTACCACCCAATCTTACGAAAATGAGGACTCCGTAAAGAATAAAGCCATACATTGGGTTAGGCATGTTAGGGGGTGTAGGTCAATCATCCGTGATGATATCACTAAGGCTAGAAGAATCTCACTTCACAATAGCCAATTTGATTGTATTGAGCTTACATTTTCTAGTACCATTCTGGCCGAAAACTTGGTCCTTTTGGAATACCGTACTTCAGCTCCAGACTATTCTCGTATTCAGATAAGGCGCACTCCACTCTGGGTTCTAAGAGGCCACAAGTCAGAGGGTAGAAATAGGCTTCTAAGCAACGATTCTAATTTGAATAGGGTAGACTGACTGGCCTAAGACTTATCCCTTGGTCATTCTGAGGAGTTGGATTCTATCGCTGCCGATCATACCAACGCACCACCCCAGAGCCCACCACCTCTTTCACTGTCCCTCTTGCCTTGTGAGATGCCCCCCTGCATCCCGGCAATTATAACTCCTGAAAATTCCATGCCATCTCTTAATTTTGTCTCATGGAACATTGCTGGGCTCCCCAAAAAACTCCTGATACCGGATTGGCACGACTTCATCAGTACGTTTGACGTTTGTGTATTCCAGGAAACATGGAGTATTATCCCTCTACACAAATCAGGGTATACTACATATTACCTACCGGCTTCAAGCTCAGGGAAAGGCCACCCATCGGGGGGACTACTTGTGTGGGTAAATATTAAGAACAACTGGTTGGTAGAGACCCACAATAGTGTTTCCCCCGATCTTCTACATTTGACTATAAAAGGTTCACTCGGCGGTCCCACCCTAGAACTGTTTAACATCTATGCTAGAGGTACTGTGGGAGGACAGCCCTCCCAGACAGTCTCCGTCCTGGATCACGAACTAACTCTCGTCGATCCCCACTCTAGTATCATTATTTGTGGTGACTTCAATTGCACATTTGAACCCCTAGCCCTGGAAGATCTATTGGGGACCAGCGAGTCTGATCTCAATTGGGGCATTCCGCCCCTTGAGCTTACTCCAATTAAGAAATGGTCACAAAGGGCAATTCAATTGAATGCTTTCACCCAAGAGTTTAATTTACGAGCAGTGAACGGTAGATCTAAATCTGACAAGGGCGGTGCCTTTACATTCAATAGGCTAACCACCCCATCTCACATCGACTATATCCTTGTTGATATTTATTTCTGGGGGAACATTGTGGACATGGTCGTTAAAAATACTATAGATAGCGACCATAACCCACTGTGCTTACAAATTAAAGATGTTTGGGTGACCCCGCACCATGAGAATAACCGACTTCCTTTGATGGCAACCAAAGAAGTATCATTGGCAGGATGCAATAGACGCCTCAAATGGCATGGGATCTCACAACACGAGGGGAAGCTCGCATCAATTAAAGAATTATTAGCCAGTAAACACACCGAGCTCTGTGAAGCCAGCAACAAAACGGATGATCCCCAACTCATATCTTCTCTCTATCATGATACTATCAATAAGATAGGGGAATTTTTTATTCTGGGTGAGAATTCTCGCTGTAAGGTGGACCCCGTGCGAGGCTCTAACCCATGGTATTCCAAAGATTGTAGAAGGGACAGAGTGACCTTGTCAAAAGCCCTAAGGAAACAAGATAGCAATCTAATCAAAAGGGCGAGACGCGACTATTCCATATCTTTGATAGTCGCCAAACGAAATTGGGAGGAAATGCACTGGCAGGAACTAAAAGAGGCGGCATTAAATCGAAATTCAACGGTCTTTTGGGACCTTCTTAACAGAGGCAAACGGGCCAAAATGGCAAGTATCCCAAACCCTATAACGGAGCTGCAATGGTTTAACCATTTCTCTGCTATATATGCGGGAGATACTGTCTCTGTAGTCCCTGTGGTGGATGATTCGCCCCCTGCCGCAAATTTCCCAGCTGAGACCAACTTTGGGACTCAAGAAGTCATCCTGGCTATCAAAAGTATTGCGCCTGGTAAGGCGGCAGGCCCAGATGGCCTACCAGGTGATCTTCTTCTACACGATCCAATCCCCTGGGCTTCTTTTATTTCTGTTGTCGAGAACGCTATAGCTAAGGGTTCTTTAGTACCTGAGTCATGGAAAGCTGCGGTGGTGATTCCCATTTATAAAAAGGGCAATAGGGAGGACCCTGCCAACTATAGACCTATTAGTCTAATTGACGTGATACAGAAAGTGGTTGGCAGGGTTCTCCTTATGAGATTGAGGTGTTGGATTGAGAATAGGAATATTTTATCGCATTTTCAAGCAGGTTTTAGACAAAAGGTAGGAACTATGGATCAAGTTTTTAGATTTTTTATGATATATTGGAAAGCGGTAGTTTTAGGCAAAGGTACTTTATATTTAGCTTTAATAGACCTAAAGTCCGCTTTCGATTTATTTCCCCGTCAAAGACTGTGGCAGGTCTTATTCCAATTAGGTGTCCCTCAAGAGATCCTTGCCTTTTGAAAGCTTCTCCACGAGAACAATCATGCTAACGTTAGATGGGGTGCCCAGGGCCAGCTTACAGGGAGTGTCGCGGTGAATAGGGGGGTTCGCCAGGGCTGTGTTTTAGCCCCCACCCTGTTTTCTCTATATATCAACGGGGTGGTGGATTTCCTCAGAGAGGTCTCAGCTGATGCTCCAGTCCTGGCTGGCGAAAAAGCTCCCACTCTCCTGTTCGCCGACGACACTCTCCTGATTTCCAAATCCCCGGCTGGCCTACAATTTTTTTTAAATAGGTTTGATTCCTTTTGCAAGTCCTATGGTCTCATCATAAATACAGAGAAAACCAAATTAATGGTTATTAATCCTCCGAGACGTTTTAGATATGCCTTTAGTCTGGATGGTACACCGCTAGACATCGTGGATTCCTTCGACTATCTAGGCATACGCATTGCAAAAGGGATGAAGTGGAGCTCGCACCTGACCAAGATGCTCCTATGCCACAAGAGGGTATCTGGTGCCATCATTAGAGAACAACATCTCTCTACTAGCCTACCAGTGGCACCGGCCCTTGTGGTATATGAAGCACAGGCACTATCTAGCTCTATGTATGGGGCAGAAATTTGGGGCTATGAAAATATCCATGACCTGGTCATGTCTGAGAATAAATTTATGAGGAATCTTATTTCTGTTCCCACTTCATCATCACTAAAACCCTTGTTTTATGAATTAGGCAGACACTCCATTCAGGACATTGCACGCCTCCGACCTGTACTATTCTGGGCAAGACTTCGACGGACACCTGAACTTGCCAAATACGCTGCAGGCTTAAGTGAACTTATATTAGCGGACACTGGGAGGAGGTTTAAATGGATCTCCCATGTTAAACAAACGCTGAGAACCATCGGTTATGATGATTGCTGGGAATCCCAGATACCCCCTTCGAAACAGGATCTTAAGAAGGCTTATTGGAGCTGGGTCAATGCAAGAGAGCTGAACAATGTAAAAATGGGGAAGTTGAGCGAAGCCTTTTTTGAGCATAAGCCCCTTTGTAAATTGGAACCCTATCTTGACTTTATTCAAACTGCTCTTGATAGATCTCTGTACGTGCGCTTCAGATTGGGGTCCTTTCCTCTTAATTGTGTTACTGCTGGCTGGAAGGGATTCTCTACTACATCTGCTGGTTGCCCGAGTTGTACAGCACCCAGAGAGTCTATTCCTCACTTTTTATTTGCCTGTTTCCACTACAGAAGAGCAAGAGCCTAGTGGCTGAGGCCGATCTGCAGAATGCTCGGTAGTCGTGACTACCGTATTGTGCTACGCATTCTACAAACAGATACCTCGTCCCTTACTATTGTCTGTGGCATCGCCAAGTATCTGGGTTGTGCTTGGCTATTGCGGAAGAAAAAACTCGCCCTTCATATGCACTAAAATTACCTATGTGGTCTGTTTTTATTACTTGATATTTATCCACTATATGAATTTTGGGTCTTAAGCTTCTCGTACCTTGCACATATTGTTTTTATCTACTTTTATAGTCCTCTTATACTTACCCATGTTTGATCAATTCCTTTATTGTCTACTTGATCTTTTTTTTTATATTATTGTATGTTGTGCTTTTATTATTTATTTTTTTTTAAATCGTTTTTATTGAAATAACAAAGACAATACAGTAACTCTTCCGTACAAAAAGGTTCGAGTCAGTCAATGTCGAACAATTACAGATAACGAAAAATAATTAGCAAATAACAAATAATATAAAGTAAATCAACTCCTGCTTGCATCATCGATACACAGATACATATATATATATACAATGCTCAATGTGTGGGTGCGGCGCTTCTGGGCTCAAGAGGGTAATCGCAAACGTACTCTCAAACAACCCCGATCAAAGAGACCAATCCGCAATATAATATCTCAAGGCGGCTCATAATGAAAGGAGGTTGCGTCCAATGATTTCCAAAGCTTTCTATTGGATGGGCTCCAAGTAGAAGCTTGTAGAGCCGGATTATTAGAACCTCTCAGGAATGATAACCACTCCTGCCAAATTTTAAAGCTCACCTCACTTGCATTTTTCCATTTGCATAGAACCACTTTACATGCCATTGTTAGCATTAAGTCCAAAAGCTGACGATCTTGAACAGTTGATATTTGTGGGTCCAGCGCCCCTAAAATGACATATACAAAGTCCTGTACAGGCCTTATCTTGAACACGTGATAAATGCAGTCAAAAATTTTCCCCCAGTAATCCCCTAAAGAAGGGCAGTTAAATAGCATGTGTGCAAGATCACCAGAGCCTGATTGACAGTTCCAACATGTAGGGGAGTCCCTTAATTTACATTTGAAAAGCTTATCCGGCGTCCAAAATGCTCTGTTGAGTAGCATATATTTTGTTTGGAATAGGATGGGTGAGACTTTGTGTGTAAGGGCCAACTTATGGATCACATCCCAGTCAAAAGTTATGCCTGTTAGATTTGGCTCAGCCTCCCATTTTGATTCCACCATTTTGTGTTTTGTCGTGGGTAAGGGCAATAATAGTTTGTACACCCTCGAAACGAAGTGGCCCGCGTACATAAAACGTGGGAGATGAATTATTAACCATGGTGTATATGGAGAGAAGTTATGAGCGGATAGCATCGCTTTGATTTTCAAGAAGTCATAAAAATCCATCGGAGTAAGATCATACCGCCGCTGCAAAATCGAGAACGGAAGTGGAGTCTTATCATCATACAGGTCCTTCACTAAGTTAATGCCCTTCTTGGACCAAGACTCCCAGAATAGTCCACTACCATTATATTTGAGATGGGAATTTCTCCACAAGGACATAAACGATGACCTAGGGAATGTCAACTTTGTTTTATGTGTTTGGTCGAGTCTGAGCAAAGCCCGTCTAGTATTTAGCATGATATATTTGGAGTGTGGTAGATGTGACAGGTCCATAGTGAGAACGGCTTTCAGAGGCGCGTGATCTACTAGCGACTCCTCAATATTAACCCATAGTGCTGTATAAGTTGGGGATTTTATCAACCACTGAGCACCCTGTTTGCAAAGAAACGCTGTCTGATAGTTCCTGAACGAGGGGAGACCCAGGCCGCCTTTATCTTTTGCCAATTGCAGCTTCTTTAGTGAGACTCTGGCTTTCTTGCCCTGCCACAGGAAACTACCAAACAGTTGATCCACCTTAGTAATAAAATTATTCAAGACCGTCATAGGGAGCATGCTGGCCAGATAGTTAACCAACGGAGTTGACATCATTTTGAGCGTCTCCGCTCTACCCCACCAGGAGAGGAACTTTGGAGACCAACCCTCCAGCAATGTAGATATCTTTTTAAGGGTCAATTCTTCATTAACTCTCAGCGTAGAGATCAAATCTCTATCAAAGTCTAGCCCCAGATATTTAAAGCACCGAGGCTGCCATGTAAGACCGGAGTCCCCAATGATTCCTTTATCCCCAACACTGTTCAGGAGTTTGACCTCCGTTTTGTCTTTATTGAGTTTATACCCAGAGACTTTGGAAAACTCCTCAATATCAGTCATGAGTGCAGGTATGGCCTCATCCGCTCTTTCTGACATAATAAGTACATCGTCTGCATATGCCGTTAATTTAACAGTGCAGTCTCCAAACGGAATACCAGCTATCTTAGGGTCATTCCTTATATGATATAAGAACGGCTCAATTGCCAACAAGAACAATGAAGGAGACAGGGGACATCCCTGCCGCGTGCCTTGCTTTAAACAAAAGGGGGAGGAGAAAGATCCACCCGCCCTAACTCTTGCCGAAGGACAGCAATATAGGGACATTACCAGTCTTGTGAATGATTCCCCTAAGTTGAATTTACGTAGGACTGCTTTAAGGAAGGACCAATCAACCTTATCAAATGCTTTTTCAGCATCTAGTGGTATTGCTGCCGTGGGCGTGCCTAGGAGTTTCGCTTTTTCTAAGACATGCGCCAAAATGCTTGTATTGTCACTGGACAACCGGTTTTTAAGGAAGCCTGCTTGAGATGGGTGGATCAACTGGGGAAGGACCCTCTGGAGGCGAGCGGAAAGTATCATAGCCAAAAGCTTGCAGTCTATGTTAATCAGTGAAATTGGCCTATAATTTTTCGGTAGCGACGGATCTTTCCCATCTTTAGGAAGTACTGCAATTATTGCTTCAGCCAGTGTACCTCTGACCTCGCCAGATTTATTTATGTCTTGAAATAGATGTAGGAGGGGTTCGACTAAAAGGGAGGGGAAGGTTTTGTAAAATTTTGCCGTAAAACCATCAGGGCCTGGTGCTTTCCCTATCTTCAGATTTTTAATTGCAGTCTCTATCTCTAGAGCATTAATTGGACCATTGAGACTGACCTGGTCCTCAGCAGAAAGGTGAGGAAGATCGCATTCGTCTAAGTACTCCTTAATCCTGGCTTCCTCCACCGCCCTATTCTTTGCATAAAGATCTTCGTAGAATACTCTGAACACCTCTGTTATTTTGTCTGGGTCTGAATGCGAGGATCCTGATGCATCTTTAATGACACTAATAGAATTCTTCTGAACCTTAAACTTCAAGTACGAGGCTAGGCTCTTGCCTGCCTTATTAGACTCACAGAGCTTAAACCTCCTACCCTTGTCAAGCCAGACTCCCGCTCTCTCGCTTCACAGAGCTTAAACCTCCTACCCTTGTCAAGCCAGACTCCCGCTCTCTCGCTAACTATTTTATTATATTCATATTTTTTATTCGCCAACGCATAAAGAGACATATCATCCCTATCCTTTAAGTGTCTAATCTCTAGGTTCATAATTTCGGTCTCCAAGGACTCCAACTTCGCCTTATAATTTTTGTTCATTGCTGACCTGATTTTGATACACACTCCCCTTATGGTACTTTTCAAGGCATCCCATCTAATGAGATCGGACGTGTCCCCCTCTTTGTTGATCTGCAGGTAAGAGGAGATCGCATCTTGATTTGTGGACCGGTGCTTATCACTATTTGGGATTTCATCATTCAGACGCCAAGACATCCGATGAGAGGAGGGTTTAACATTAGCAATGGATAAGGAGATGCAAGAATGATCAGACATTACACAGGGTTCTATGGTAGTAGACTTTATTCTAGGGACACCGTTCTGTGTTATGAGGATGTAATCAATTCAGGAATACGAGTCATGTGGAGAGGAGTAAAAAGTATAATCTCTCCCAGTGGGATTTTGGAGCCTCCATGTATCCACCAAGTGGAAGCGTTGACACAAATTGAGAAAAGCTTTATGTGATTTATTTGATTTGAAGGGACAGCGTGAGTCTCTATCTAAAGTTGCATCCATTGGAAGATTGAAATCCCCAGCTAAGACGTGTACCACATTATCCGGGATATTTTCCAGGTGCTTATTGAACAAGTTACTTACCTTCGGTAACGATGTATCTGTAATTAACATTAGTTAGTTAGATTCCTCACCTTAGAACAGAGGTCTTCAAACTTTTGGATGCCGAGACCCCCCCTGTCAACATTTTGAGGCGTAAGGACCCCCTCTTGACAAAAATGTCTAAACCTGTTGACTAAATTGCGTGGGATGAAAATGTAAATAAGGTTATGTGATGCCGCGTATTTTGGGATAGCATTGCTTCATTATTTTGATATTTGTTACACACAGTAACGCTGAGGAAAGATTTCACCCAATCAGTACCCATTTATAACCAAAATACAGCAATTATCATCAGAAAGATTTCAAGTCAACCTTTGTGAAGGGCCTTCCACTCTGCAGCAATACGTGCTGCCACATTAGAAGCTCACCTGGCCCTGACCGGAAGAAGCAGGGGTCCCTTAAAACCCTGGCGGTTTTGTGTAGAGTTAAGCCTTTTACCCATGCAGCTTTCCTCTCACCCCCTCCCTTCCATCCCTCTCTCCTCTCCTAACCCCGGATCCCTCTCTCACTTTGCAGGTCATTTTCTTTCACCCCTTTTTACAACTTCTGAACTCTCCCCATTCAACCTCTCACTTCACCTTTAATCACCTCTTGCCATTCTGTCCTTTCACTGCCCTCATCTCTAACAGTCTCTCACATTTATCTCATGGCCTCTCTGGCCCTGTCACCTTGCGTGCCCCACAGCACTTCTCATTCACCTCGTCTCTTCATTCAAATTTTTGTCTATTTGTATCTTACACCTCTCCAGTCCCCCCATTCCTCTTTCACATCTCCCCTTTGTTCTAACAGAAGCCCTCACCTTTGGATCACACTCACTTCTTGCGTGTCCACACTTCTCTTCGGCAATTCACATTTCTCCTCATCCCTGACCTCTTCAATCAAATTCTCTCGCTCCCTTGCTGTCCTCTCTCATTTTGGGTGCGGATGCAAGTTCAGAATGGGATGAATGAATGTATGATTACTGATGGGTTTGTTTGAGTGAGTTGAATATTGAGTAGTGAGGGGGACAGGTGAGTGAAGTGTCACATGAGTGCAGGATGAGTAGTGTACTCGTGTGACTGCAGGTTGAGGTATAGTGTGAGCAGGACAAGTGCATTTTGAGAGCAGAGTGATCACTGTGAGTGCAGGGTGAGCGGGTGAATGGTGCAAGTGCATGGTGATCAGTGTGAGTGCATTGTGATCGCTGTGAGTGCAAGGTGAGCGGGTGAATGGTGCAAGTGCATGGTGATCAGTGTGAGTGCATTGTGATCACTGTGAGTGCAGGGTGAGCGTGACAATGAAGGGCGAGAATGAGGAATGAGTTGTCTGAATGCAGGGTGCATTCCCAGACCCATGAAGTAACTCAGCATGTTATTGACGGGGCGTAGACTTTAAGATCTAAGTTAAACTAGTGCGGCATTAATCGGGGATCGAGGGTGAAGGAAATAAATAATGTGCTGATCCTGCAACAAACTTCCAGTCCTATGGTTAGGGTTGCCAGCAGATTATTTTGGTGGCCCAGTCGGTACAAAAAAAAACAGTCACCTAAAGCGGTATTTTCAGCGCTTATCTGTGCATACTTCCCAGGGCCGGCTTTAGTGCTGGTGGTGCTCTGTGCGACCATGTTTGTTGGTGCCCCCCACAATGACAACCCCCACCACGGATTCTCTCACTAGCACCCTTTAACAGTGACCAAGTCTCCATAACCCCACACTCTCAGATGCATTGAATTAGTTATATAGTGCCACTCATACCAGTGTAGGGTGTCCGAGCACTTTGCATCACACACACATTACACAGAGACAATCAATCATAAGTGTGTAAATCAGTGTATAGGAAATGTTACATAAGCCAAAGGACTAAAAGTATAGGAGTCACATGTCATCCATACTGGTAGGCAGTATAGTTCAAGAGTGCTTGGTGTGGAGAAGCACAAACTCAGAGTCGAAAAAGAAACAGCATAGTTGGGAGTTTCCTTTAATAATAAGAATTGATTTCTAGCCAAATTAACCCTTTTTGCAACATTAATCAATGGTCTAATAATGTATTCTTTGTAGTGTGCATGCTGTTCTAGGATGAAAGTTAACAGCTCACTATTCTCTATTAGGACTTTAAGTTATAAATTGCAAGTAACAAAAGGATGTCTCTTTTGAAAGCAGTAACCTGCTGATCTCTTCACATCATACAGCACTCTGTAATCTACTTGGTACACGTTCTTTGCAGCAGGCATATTAACCCTCTGCACTAACATCACCCAAGTCAAAACCTCAACTATACAACATTCTGATCTCTCTCCAGGAAGATAATTAATCACACAAGTTATCTTGACATTTATGTGAGGCCTGGTAATTGCCGGGGAAAGAAACGCTGCAGCAGGTGCTTCAAAAGCACAATAAACTTTCACTCACGGCGCCCCCAGGAAGCCAACTTTGTATTCCTTTCCATGAAATGCATTCTCACACTACGGCAGTGAATGTAAAATCCAAATGTAAGGAATAGGCACAGTGGGGACCCAGGGGGTACTGGAACCAGCAAAAAAACCTAAGCCTCTGTAAGCAGTTTACAAAGGCATGTTAAATGGTCTTTAAAGACCTGTGAAAAAACACGGGGGTGCCGGAGATAGGAATCCAGACACTGCCCAGCTGAGCCCCCAGCAGCTCAAGTTTCACTGCAGCAGCCCGGGCTGAGACACAGGACGGGGGAAAGGGGGGGGGGGGCTGAAGCCCTTGGGCCCAGGCAGAAGTGTGACTGGGAAGGCGCGACCCCCTTTGCATCACTCCACGGCCCCCCTGGGGGTCGCGCCCCACAGTTTGAAGACCCCTGCCTTAGAATATCCCCAGGTGTCAGACTGGATCCGGAAGATTTTTCGTCAGCAATACCCCTTGCGCGTCGCTAGGCGTCGTCTGCGGCTCCGCGTCCGTCGTCGGCGTCGTGCGCCGGGATGACGTCGTCGGAGTACTTAGACGCCGCCCTCGCGCGCTGACGTCAGTTCTTGTACATAGCCTTCCGCGCCAGGAACGCAGAGCCATGCAAAGACCGACACTGGTGCCAAAAATAAAATATAGGGGCCTGAAAAGGATAACCTTAACCCTAGATGTCAGTTCGCAGAACGGGGAGGATGGGTGGGTCGGTGAGGAATCTAACTAACTAATGTTTCTTACAGATACATCGTTACCGAAGGGAAGTAACTTGTTCATCTGAAAGAAACACGTTAGTTAGATTCCTCACCTTAGAATAGATACCCAAGCAATACCAGCCCCGGTGGTGGGTCTGCGAACCAAGATCACACCAGAAAGTCCTGGAGGACAGAACGGCCAAAGAAGCCATCCCTCCGGACTTGGCTGTCAAGGCAATAATGCCTGGCAAACGTGTGTAGCGAAGCCCACGTTGCCGCCTGACAGATGTCCTGCAAACGGACACCCCGTCCCAAAGCAGTAGTAGCCGCAGTGGCCCGAGTAGAATGGGCGCGCAGCCCAGCAGGAGGGTCCTTTTTTGCCAAAAAATAACAAATTTTGATGCACAAAACGACCCACCGAGAGATGGTCCGTTTGTGCACAGCTTTCCCCTTCTTAGCACCCACGTATCCAACGAAAAGTTGGTCGTCCACCCGGAACTGCTTTGTGCGGTCCAAATAAAAGGAGAGCGCACGTTTTGGGTCCAGACGGTGGAGCCTCTCTTCCTTTTTGGAAGGATGCGGAGGCGGAAAGAAGGTGGGCAAGGTGACAGACTGCCCAAGATGAAATGGAGTCACCACTTTCGGAAGAAAGGAGGGACGAGGCCGAAGGACAACCTTGTCCGGATGAACAGACAGAAAAGGAGGCTTTGAAGATAAAGCCTGGAGCTCACTCACCCGTCTAGCCGAGGTGATGGCTACCAGAAAAGCAGTCCTAAGAGTCAGAAGACGAAGGGGACAATTGTGAAGAGGCTCGAAGGGAGCGCACATCAGGAATGTCAAGACAAGATTCAAGTCCCACTGAGGCATTACAAACGGAACAGGAGGGAACGTGTGAGTAATGCCCTTTAGAAAGCGTGTAACTACAGGGGACTTGAAAAGAGAAGGCTGATCAGGAAGCCGCAAGAAGGCAGAGATGGCAGCAAGATAACCTTTCAGGGTGCCCAGGGCAGAGCCCTGCCGGGCCAAAGAAAGAAGAAAGAGGAGAACCTCAGAAAGAGGGGCGGAAAGGGGATCCACAGCCTTTGCTGTGCACCATGCCACAAATTTGTTCCACCGGCAGGCGTATACCGTCTTTGTGGAGGGACGCCTGGCTGCCAGAATGATATCACAGACTTCAGGAGGCAAGTCAAATGGCATCAACTGCCGCCGCTCAATCTCCACGCATGGAGGTGGAGGCTGGACAGGTTCGGGTGGAGGACCGTCCCCTGCTGCTGCGACAGAAGATCCTCCCGAAGGGGCAGACGTATCGGAGGATCGGTCAACATACTGAGTAGCTCGGGATACCAGTACCTTCGTGCCCAGTCCGGAGCCACCAAGATGACTTGGGCCCGGTCGCGCCTGATCTTCTTCAGCACTCTGGGCAGAAGTGGTATAGGCGGAAAGGCGTACAACAGACCGCAACTCCACTCGTGACGAAAAGCGTCGCCGAGCGAGTGCCGCCTTGGAAATTCCAACGCGCAGAACTGCTGACATTGCGCGTTCTCTTCGGTGGCGAATAGATCTAACCAAGGCTCTCCCCACTGCTGAAAGAGACCTTGCGCCACTTCGGAGTTCAGACGCCATTCGTGATCCATCATGCACCGGCGGCTGAGTTCGTCTGCTCTGGCGTTCAGAGAGCCCGCCAGATGTTGAACCACTAGGGTGACGCCCTGGTGTTCCAGCCACGTCCAGAGGCGCAGAGCCTCCTGACAAAGGGTCCACGACCCCACCCCGCCCTGTTTGTTGCAATACCACATGGCGGTGGTGTTGTCCGTGAACACCTGCACGACACTGCCCCTGACAGCGGGAAGGAAGGCTTTCAGTGCAAGCCGGATCGCTCTCAACTCCAACAGGTTGATGTGGAGACGAGACTCCGCCGGAGACCAGAGGCCTCTGATCTCCGCCTCTCCCATATGGCCACCCCATCCCAGGAGGGACGCATCCGTCACTACGACATGCTCCGGTTGGGGAAGGGAGAGGCTTCTGCCCATGACCCAATCGCGGTCCGTGAGCCACCACTGCAACTGCTGAGCAGTGCCCTCCGAGATCAAGACATGGTCGGACAGGTTGCCGTGATGCTGGGCCCACTGAAACTTCAGGTCCCACTGCAGAGCCCGCATGCGCCGCCTGGCGTGATGCACTAGTAGGATGCAGGAGGCCATC
Source organism: Triturus cristatus (assembly GCF_964204655.1). Lineage (NCBI taxonomy): Eukaryota > Metazoa > Chordata > Amphibia > Caudata > Salamandridae > Triturus > Triturus cristatus. The sequence continues at coordinate 790,178,390 of NC_140580.1, forward strand.
AGCCCCAGAAGCCGCAACACTAGCCTGACCGAAACCCAGGATAGAGGCCGAAAGATGGGAATCAGGGCCTGAATATCCCGGACCCGCTGTTTCGGTGGATAGACCCGGAACTGCGCCGAATCGAGAATCGCTCCGATGAAAAGGAGCTTCTGAGAGGGACTCAGGTGTGACTTCGGCACGTTGATGGAAAACCCCAGCAAATGCAGGAGATCCGCCGTAGTCTGGAGGTGGGAGACGACTGCCTGGGGCGAGCCCGCCTTCAACAACCAGTCGTCGAGATAGGGGAAGACTGGAACCCCTGATCTGCGCAGATGAGCTGCGACCACCGCCATCACTTTCGTGAACACCCGAGGCGCACTGGTGAGACCGAAGGGGAGCACGGTAAACTGAAAGTGCTCTGGGCCCACCGTGAACGGCAGGTAACGCCGGTGGGCCGGCAGGACGGGGATGTGGAAATATGCGTCCTGCAAGTCTAACGCTACCATCCAGTCTCCGGGGTCTAGGGCAGCTAGAACCTGAGCCAAGGTCAACATCTTGAACCTTTCCTTCCGGAGGAAGGCATTGACGTTCCGGAGGTCCAAGATAGGGCGTAGGCCCCCTTTGCCCTTCTTGGGAACCAGAAAGTAGTGGGAATAACAACCACGACCTACTTCTGGACTCGGAACGCGCTCGACGGCCCCCTTGGCCAAGAAGGCGGAAACTTTCTCGTGGAGAAGATTCAAATGATCCCCCGAGATACGGTGGTGCTGCGGTGGCATGGCTGGAGGGGTCGTCTCGAAGGGGAGGGAGTAGCCCCTTCGGACGATTTGCAGCACCCACCTGTCCGATGTGATGGACCGCCAGTGGAGCAGGTGATGGCGAACTCTGCCGCCCACTGGCGTGGAATGGGCCTGAAAGCTCGGACTAGGAAGGTTTTGAGGCGGATGCTGCCGGGGTGGAGGTGGACTGACCTCGTCGTCCTCCAGAACCGCCTCGGCGGAAACCACGTCCGCGACCGCGCACAGGTTGGTTCTGCGGCTGGTGGCTAGGCGTACGTGAGGAGGCACCCCTTCCTTGGCCACGAAAGGGGCGAAAGGCGGAAGTTTGCGACCGCGGGGCCGAGAGGCCCAAGGACTTGGCCGTAGCCCGGGAGTCCTTAAAGCGATTCAGCGCACTGTCCGCTTTCTCGCCAAAAAGGCGAGTGCCATCAAAGGGCATGTCCATGAGAGAGCTCTGGACATCACCCGAAAATGACGTGGACCGCAGCCAGGCGTGACGTCGAAGCGCCACTGAGGTAAAAATGGCCCTACCCAGCGAGTCCGTGGTGTCAAGCCCACATCTTATAGCATGTCGCGCGGCATCCCTCCCATCGGCCAGAGCCTGGGTAAGTCGTGTCCGGGCCTCCTCCGGACACAGGGGCAGCACGTCCTCCACCGCATCCCACAGAGAGTGGGAATAACGGTCCAAGAGACAAGCGGTGTTCAAAGACCGAAGGCCCAAACTAAGGGAAGAGAACAGCTTCTTGCCAAACTGCTCTAGTCTCTTGGAATCCCGGTCCGGCGGGGCGGTCGGGAAAGAGGATTGGGAGGTGGAGGCCTGGATAACCAGGCTCTCAGGGGTAGGGTGTTGGGACAGAAAACTGGGGTCGCCCGGAGCAGGGCGGTGGCGCCTGGCGACGTTCCTGTCCACAGGAGGAACTGTGGAGGGCTTGGACCAGGTGCCCTGTAGAACCTCATTGAACGGCAGCAGAGGCTCAGTGAAGCTTGCTGCAGACTGAAGCACCTCAGTGAGGACGTTCGTCCTCAGAGCCACGGCAGGGAGCTCGAGCCCAAGGGCTGCGGCCGCCTTGCGCAGCACCACGGAGAAAGCAGCACCCTCCTCCGAAGCCACAGTCGGAGGAGAGATGAATCCAGTGTCTGGCGAGGTATCCAGACCACTGGCCTCCCCCAGTTCATCTGCCCAGTCCTGGGACAGTTGGGCATGAGCGGCCATAGGATCCTCGGATCCCTCCCAGTAGTCCCCATCATCCGACTCCTGGTGTAGAGGAGAAAGTAACGGAGCCGGGCGGTAGACAAAATGTGTCTCTAGCGGCGTTGATCTCGGCGTCCAGCGACGCCGGACCGGCGCCGGGCCCGGAGCGGGACTGAACTGGGGCACGACGTCGAGCGGAGTCGACGTCGGGGGTGGTACCGGTGTCGACGCCGGCGGAGGAGGCGTGACGAGGTCGACCGGCGTCGACGGGGACTCGAGAACGGGTCCCTCGGGCGCTTGCGGCGTCGAGGCCGGAGCCGTCAACGGCGCCGGGGCCGGAGCCACCGGCAGGCAAGGCAGCCCAGTCGGGTCCGCGGGGCCCGAAGGCGCACCAGCGGGCGCCGACGGCGGAGCCAGGTTCCTCATGGCCGAGAGGAAGGCACTGACTTCCGCCGGCGTCGCGTTAGTCCCAGGGACCGGAGGGTATGGGGACGTGCGCGGCGCCTGCGGCTCCGCCGGAGCCGCGGGGGTGGAACCACCCTGACCCTCGGCCGAGTCGCGCGACCGGCGAGGGGAGTCCGAAGAGCGATGTCGCCTCTTGGACTTCTTGGAATGCTTCGACTTACCCGAAGACTTGGATCCCGACGACCGATGGTGACGTCGGCTGCGGCTCCGCGACCGATCCTTGGACCTCCTCCTGGACCGGGATCGAGCGACGCGCGGAGCCGAGTGGCGGATCTCGAGAAGCTTACGGGACCGCTCCCGTCTAGCCTTCGAGGTCAGGGCCTTGCAGTCGGAACACGACTCCGCGTCGTGGTCGAGGCCCAAACAGTACAGGCACCGGCGGTGATGGTCCGTAACCGACATCAGGCGGTTACAGTCAGCAGAGGCTTTAAAACCAGGCATCCTACCGGCACCGGAGTCGATTGACAGGATCAAAAAGGATCAAAAAGCTAGTCAAAAATTGACTAAAGGGGTAGCTTACTGGCGCGGAAAAAAGAAGAACTGACGTCAGCGCGCGAGGGCGGCGTCTAAGTACTCCGACGACGTCATCCCGGCGCACGACGCCGACGACGGACGCGGAGCCGCAGACGAAGCCTAGCGACGCACAAGGGGTATTGCTGACGAAAAATCTTCCGGATCCAGTCTGACGCCTGGGGATATTCTAAGGTGAGGAATCTAACTAACGTGTTTCTTTCAGATCAGATCATTCCAAAAATTCAGATCACTAGTGTTAGGAGCATATATGTTTGTAACATAAAACTCTGTATTATCCCTACTCAGTTTGACCGTGACCCACCTTCCGTCTACACTCGCTTCGGAGGACAAGATCTCTACCTTAGATTTCCTCGCAACAAGTATCAGAACACCATTCTTTTTGTTCACAGCCTCAGCGCCCACAACCTCATTATAAAATTTATTCCTCAGGTGATAAAACTGCTTAGCCTCAAGCTTCGTCTCCTGAAGTAAAACAATGTCACCCCTCATTCTCTTTACATAATCTAAAATCTTTTGTCTCTTGACAGGTTGGTTCAGGCCTTTAACGTTAAGAGATAATATCTTCAATCTGTCCACATTACATACTCCCAACGGAGAACTAATTGAGCTATGTGACATCAGAAGGTTGCGCCTTCATATCGGTAATTATATATTTCACATGGTAAGCACAGTTAGTGCAGTAGTAGAGCCCATCACCACCCCCACCCCCGAGCATTAAGGAGATGAAGACCATGCAAGCAAGAGGAAACAAAAGCAAAAAACATTGAACACACACCCCTTCCCAAAAAACCCTCAACCCCCCACCCTCCCCACCCCAACTGTACGTAGTAGGCATGGTGACTGGAATGAGATTGCGTCGCATCCTCCCCGTGCTTGACCATTGCAGAATAAAAAAAAAACGTGGAACAGAGGAACTAACACAGTCGATCTGAGGTATGCTCCTAACCAATGTAATATCAAACAACCTACATCAAGAGATCAACCTCCAGGGACCTCTTCTGCTGGTCTAGGACCAGTAACAAAACTAACATTAAGCCACCAATGTGTGAAGCATGTCCATTAGTAGTCAGAACCTAGGGACCTGGCACTCATCCTATTGATAGGTATTAATGGAAACATACTACAAATCAAGGGATCAGAAACAACTGCATTCAACCAACAGGTCACTCACTGGAAAACGACTTGAAGCAGAGAGTCGTGCTATCGAAAAACCTCTACAGTGAGTAAATGAAGCACATATAGAAAATTGGATGGCATATGTGTGCAGGGATCGTTCACTTGTAACCTGAGGTCGAGGCCTGATCAGCCGCACCCTCGGGGTTACTTGTTTCCATGTCTAAGTCTTTCGGCCCATCAAGCATACGTTTCAGTTTCAGGGGATCTGAAAAAAGATGCGGAGAGCCGTGGATCATCACACGATACTTTGCTGGGCCCACGAACCCATATTGGAAGCCCCTTTTCTTTAGCAGCGGTCGAAGTGCCAAGAACGCCTTCCTGTCTCTTTACTGTAATCCTGTGAGATGTAGATTTTGTCCGATTTCCACAGAATATGGTTGTTTTTCCGCATAAAGTCAAGAATTTGTTCTACATGCTGGTAGCGTAGTGGCTTACACACAATAGCTCTAGGACCTTTTTGATTCTTATTTATTCTGCCCGGCACTCTATGAGCCCTATCGAACTCCAGTGGGTGATGAAAGGACATGTTAGTAGCCTGGGTGAACCAAGACTCCAAAAAGGCCACACAGCTCCCATGTTGATCCTCCGATCCTTCCGGAAGACCAAAAATACGTAGATTTCCCCGTCTGTTCCTGTCCTCCAACTCCGCCAGTTTCCGTGTTGTTTGATCCGTGGCTATGCATAGGCGCTTGATGGCATTACACGATTTGACCTCCATGTCCTCGAGTCTGCTAATCCTTGATTCTGCTTCTATCAACTTTGCATTGGTGTCGCGGTTATCTTGCCTAATCGCCGCTACTTCTTCTTTGGTCGCTTTTGCCAGCTCCCTCACTTCATCTAGTCTATTAAGTATCAGCTCCATCGGGTCCGGATTGCTTTTCCCTCCCTTGCTGGGTGAACTTGGATTCGACTGGTCAGATTTGAGCCTCTTCATGCTTTTCACTGAGTCCTTACTATCAGCCATGGTTGCTAGTCGCGCAGATTCCGTGGCCGGTCTCGACGGCCTCTTTGTGTTTCCAACTGTCTCTTATAGAGTGTCTTACGATCGCCGGCCTCTCCGTTTTCATCTATTAGCCAATGTAATTAGATGCACAATGATCCATTAAATCCACCAGACGTGGTAGTATGATCGCATTACCTGACCGTTTCCTGACCGCTTCCTGTGCGTTTGGTGGATCGCCGTGAGGGAGCACGCACTTTCATATAAGGCCAGAGGCGTGCGTCGGCATTGTGGAAGGCAGCAAATGTGTGCAAGGCTGGATTGCGCAGTCACATGATATAACCGTGTATTAAATCACAGGGTGATTCAGGTGATATCACAGGGTGTCAGGTTGACAAGTCTAAGACCTCGTAGCGTAGCGCAGGACTCACTCGCAGCTCCACAATCCCCAAACAGAGACTCCGAAATCACCAATCCAGGAAGGCCGACCCTTCTACAAGTGTTATATCAGACCCGGCCGAGTCTAACTTGGATATACTTGGATAAGATCAGACTTCTCCACAGTCTCGCCTTCATACCGACATTGCCACCATTGCGAGAGATGCGTAGCGTCAGCCGCACTGATTAGATTAAGACGCGGCTCTATTTCTGCCATCCATACCTTCCAGAGCGTGTCCCGAGTAGCAGCCACCGCGCCAGTGAAGTAGAGTCATCATTCAGCACAGCTCATCCCTCAGGCGCCGTTGTACAACCGTGGAGGTTCCCCGTCTAGGGAGCGTGTGCCGCCATCTTGTGTGCGCAATAGGCGCCAGTGACTCCTCTCTGGTCTGAAGCTGACGAACCACCCTGCTCACTCGCGATCCCGTCCAAGTACTGGCTTGTCACCACATCTCCCAGCAGTCAACACCGATTCCCTCAGAAACCATCGGGTGACTTTAAATCCGACCGCCAACACTCAGGGCAGTCACGCGGTCTCCTCGCCTGCCTCATTCCCCGCAGCCATCGGGCGGAGCATTCGAAGCGCCAGGAAAACCGCTTCCCTGCATCAAAAACCTCCAGAGTGCTCTTCGAATGCTTCCCTCACATTCCGGTCTTTGATTCCGCGCCGTGTAGCGGTGTTGGAGCGGCCAGACCCGTTCCTCTACCCTTAATCGATGTTCGCACGGGCAGAGAGAATCACCGAGCCGCCATCTCTCTCGGCGTCCAAACCACGCCCCCTATGTTGTGCTTTTATGATATTTTTTATCGAATAAAGCTTTACTTACCTTACCACATGAAGAGGGATTGGTACAAGGTAAACAAGGGCAGAACACATCAGGAAAATAGCACATTTCATGGAAAAGGCCCAATATGCAAGGAAAACCAAGCTATGGATGCAGAGAAAGTATCTAATGGTGTGAGCTAAGAGTTGCAAATAGTGGCCATGCATAAAATTCAGCAATGCAATGTATTTGGGTAAAGACCTTAGGCTCGAATAGGCTGCATCGCTAAAAAGGGCATCTGATCCTTTTTGAGCTGATGATAGACCTGCTAGCAGCACTCATATGAACCACTATTGATGTAAAAAGAACTGACAGAAAGCATTGGATAAGTCTATTTGCAGATGACATGCTTCTCTCCATAACAGAGCTAGTGACATCTGCAATGGCAGGCTTACATAGTACAGATATCTGAGTGTCTCTGGCTATAAAACAGAAACAAATCTGAGATTCTACACATTTCCATACCCAAAAGAGGGAAAAAAGAGAAGGCTGCTGCATCTTTTAAATGCACGAAATCCTCAATTAAATATCTAGGAATTAAGAAGCCAATTGTGACACTGACATAGATAATGTGTTACACCTTACAGGACATGTTTACTAAGGGCTAAAATAAAACGTTCATCTATGTAAAGAATTTCACAATGAATGAAAATGATGGGCTACAATATTTTCTAATTACACTCTGCATTCTGCAACCAAACAACGGGAGAATGGCTAGAAGGCAGCTCATCCACCAAGAAAAGTACATGTGCGTTTGAGACAACCAAAGGGCTAGTACCACTCCATTATTTCTTTGTAAACGCATAGAGGAAAAGCAGAAACAATAGGCAAATAAAGTGGGGTGGGGTGGTACCGTAGAGGGCACATTAAACAAATACAGTGACATACCAAAAGGGTTTCCAAAGTATACAGCAGACCCTGGTGTTTCATAAACTCACACTGCATCATCAAAGTAAAAGCTCTGACAAATGACTGAGTCCACTCATATCCCATTTAACATTTCCTATTTCTGTGTATTCATATTCTCCAACATTGATAATAGAAATGTAACATTAGACTTGTGGGTTTTTCATGCCTCACCCCACCCCGACAAAAAGCGAACGGAAGAATATAAAAGTGGAACCCTATCTCTCCAACCTGCTCCCGGGTGGCAACCTTTTCAGTCACTGAGATTCTTACGTTCAAGAAAGGAAACAAAGGGGAGCGTTCCGCGCACATTTCTCTTTCAAAGACCATACCTAGTTGCACTTGTGTCCTCTGCAGAGCCTGAGTCCTGCGCAGGTTCATTTTACAGCCATTCTTGTCCATGAGGTGAAACTTCCAGGCCTGCAGTCAGGAATAAAGCAGATTATCACAGTGGGCAGTAATGCATCATGTTACCCAGTAACGGTGTCACCATCCATACATCAAACACAGGTAAATGTAATGCAGGTAAATGGAAATGACTATCACAAAAAAACACAAGAGGCTACTGAAACCCACCAAAACAATACTGTTAGACGGTGACCTCAGAGGAGCCCGGAAGGGGGTCCTGACTACCCTGAGACCCACCCTCGAAGTATCGTAGCCGGGCACTGGCGGGAGACTCCCCAGGGGGAGGAATCTCGCAGCTAGGATCGTACTTCTGGCACCACACGACACAGAGTAACCACACCGGTTATTCTCAGAAACAATCTTTATCAGGTAGGTTATCACGGCAAATATGTACAAGGTGTGCACAGGCTCAAGAGTCTCGGAAAGGTAGGGGGGTAGCGGGACAGTCTTTGGCCAAAGTCAAGCAGGGACGTATCCGGCGCACAGCTCACAATCCTCGAGCCGGGGGATACGGGGTCGTAGTCGGGGTCCGGCGGGACCGTGAGAGTCTGGGGGAGCCGCGAGTCACTCAGCGGGCTCAGGTATAGGTTCAGAGGTGTACGATCTTCAAGGAGCCGCGAGTCTCTCAGCAGGCTTAGGCACAAGTTCGGAGATGTTACGATCTTCCAGGAGCCGCGAGTCACTCAGCAGGCTTAGGCGCAAGTTCAGAGGTGTTACGATCTTCCAGGAGCCGCGAGTCACTCAGCAGGCTTAGGCACAAGTTCAGAGGTGTTACGATCTTCCAGGAGCCGCGAGTCACTCAGCAGGCTTAGGCACAAGTTCAGAGATGTTACGATCTTCCAGGAGCCGCGAGTCACTCAGCAGGCTTAGGCGCAAGTTCAGAGGTGTTACGATCTTCCAGGAGCCGCGAGTCACTCAGCAGGCTTAGGCACAAGTTCAGAGGTGTTACGATCTTCCAGGAGCCGCGAGTCACTCAGCAGGCTTACGTTGTTCCAGCGTCGAATCTGCCGGACCGACCCAGAGCACCCCTTGTTATAGGTCGACCCCTCTTTGATGTCCGGGGTCGGTGGAGGCAGGGGTCTTGTCACCTGGGGGTCGCTTGTCGGGGTTTCCTGCTATTGTCTTTTGATCTCGTTCAGGGCCGGGGCGGGAGGAGTCCCAGACACCCAGCAGGCGTGGAGCCAGCTCTCAGGGAGGCCGGAGGGCCGATCGAAACCCATCGTCCCAGGGGAGTCCAGAGGTGCGATAGAAACTGCTCCTCCCTCTCTCATCCCCCTGGAAGTGTGATGTCCTCCAGCCGGAGTGGCGCCTCTAGGCCAGGGTCGCGCTGGGGCCGGGCGGCCATCTTGACGCATGAAGTGGGCATGCGGGCCCGGGGTGGCCGAAAGGAGAGAGGCCATGGACGAGGATGTCCGGGCCGGGTGCGGGGGTTCTGGTAGGAAGGACCGGCTGGGCCGGGTGGTTGGGGCTGCAGGTACCAGGTTTCGGTGGTGCGGGTGCACGGAGGGCCGTTCTGCGAGGCCGGGTCCAACACGCGTCCCCCCCAGCTGAAAGCCGGAGAGAACTGCCCATCATCTTGGGGGGTTCTCTTCGCTGAGGCGGAAGAACCGGGAGAGGCCGTCAGCGTTGGCGTGGTCCGTACCAGGGCGGTGTTCTACGGTGAAATCCATCCCCTGGAGGGAGATTGACCACCGCAGTAGCTTGGGGTTTTCCCCTCGCATCTGCATGAGCCACCGCAAGGGCCGATGGTCAGTTTGGACTCTGAAATGCGTGCCGAACAGGTAGGGTCGTAGCTTTTTGAGTGCCCAGACCACGGCAAAGGCTTCGCGCTCTATGGTGCTCCACCTCTGCTCTCGGGGCAGCAGCCGCCGACTGAGGAAGGCGACGGGCTGGTCTAGGCCTTGGTCATTCACTTGGGACAGGACGGCCCCAATGCCATGTTCGGAGGCGTCGGTCTGGACTAGGAACTCCTTGGCATAGTCGGGAGCCTGGAGGACGGGAGCAGTGCACATGGCCTTTTTTAGAGCATCGAAAGCCTCCTGGCAGGCAGCCGTCCACTGCACCTTCTTTGGCTGTTTTTTAGATGTGAGTTCGGTGAGAGGGCCGACCAGGCTGCCATATCCCCGAATGAAGCGTCGGTAGTATCCTGTGAGTCCCAGAAAGGCTCGGACCTCCGTCTGGGTGATGGGTGGTTCCCAGGCCAGGATGGCGTCGATCTTTGGCTGTAGAGGGGCTACCTGGCCGCTCCCGACCCGGTGCCCCAGGTAGACTACGGAGCCTTGCCCGATCTGGCACTTGCTAGCTTTTACTGTGAGGCCGGCCTGGCGCAGGGCGGCTAGCACCCTCCGGAGGTGCTGGAGGTGCTCACTCCACTCTGAACTGAAGACGGCGATATCGTCTAGATATGCCGCGCTGAACTGTTCCAACCCGGCCAGGACCTTATTCACCAGTCGCTGGAAAGTGGCCGGGGCATTTTTCATCCCGAAGGGCATCACGCGGAAGCGGTAGTGCCCGTCGGGGGTGGAGAAAGCGGACCGCTCCTTGGCCCCTTCGGTGAGCGCAATCTGCCAGTATCCGCAGGTGAGGTCGAATGTGCTGAGGAACCGGGCTGCCCCTAGTCGGTCAATGAGTTCGTCGGCTCGTGGAATGGGGTGGGCATCGGCTCGGGTAACGTCATTGAGCCCCCGGTAATCCACGCAGAATCGGAGCTCGGGGGCGACACCGGGGGCCGCTGCCTTCGGGACCAGGACCACGGGGCTGGCCCAGGGACTGTCAGAGGGCTCAATCACCCCCAGGGTCAGCATCTTCGAGACTTCATCTTGAATGCAGGACCGGACCCGGTCAGGAACCCGGTAGGCTCGGTGCCTCACCGGCGGGCTGTCCCCGGTGTCCACGTCATGAACACACCAGTTGGTGACCCGGGGGGTCAGAGAGAAGAGGTCGGCAAATTGTCTTAGGAGCTGGCGGCAGTCCGCTTGTTGCTGGGCAGTGAGGGCTGGGGAAAGGTTCACTCCCTCCACGGAGCCATCCTGCTCCTTGACACACAGGAGGTCCGGGAGGGGATCCGACTCATCTTCGGCCCCGTCATCGGTGGCCAGCAGGAGGCTCAGTTCTGTCCGCACGAAGTGAGGCTTGAGTCGGTTCACATGCAGGACCCGGAGGGGGTCCCGGGGCGACTGGACGTCCACCAAGTACGTAACTGGACTCTTTCGCTCAACCACCTTGTAAGGCCCAGTCCATCGGTCCTGGAGGGCGCCAGGCTTCACGGGGGCCATGACCCACACCTGCTGGCCCGGCTGGAACTCAACCAGAGTGGCATTCTGGTCGTACCAGCGTTTCATCTCTTCTTGACTCGCCTCCAGGTTGGCCTCGGCCAGTTCTCGGAACTTCCTGGTCTGGTTCCGGAGGGCCAGGACGTATTGGAACACATCTCGGGGGGTGGTCTGGGGTGCCGCCTCCCACTCTTCCTTTACCAAACTGAGGGGACCTCGGACGGGGTGCCCATAGAGTAACTCAAACGGGCTGAATCCTAGGGACTTCTGGGGGACCTCTCTATACGCGAACAACAGGCAAGGGAGCAGGACGTCCCACTTCCGCCGGAGGGGTTCTTCTAGGCCAGCGATCATCCCTTTCAAAGTCCTATTAAACCTTTCTACTAGGCCGTTTCCTTGGGGATGGTACGGGGTGGTGAACTTATAGGACACCCCACATTGTTGCCACAGGGACGTCATATACCTTGAGATAAAATTAGTGCCGCGATCGCTCACGACCTCGCGGGGAAACCCCACCCTGGAAAAGATCCCCATCAGGGCCCGGCCCACCACAGGGGCCGTAATGGTGCGCAGGGGGATAGCCTCCGGATAGCGGGTGGCGTGGTCCACTAGGACCAAGATAAAACGGTGGCCTTGGGAGGTGGGGGGGTCCAGTGGTCCCACGATGTCGATCCCGACTCGTTCGAAGGGGGTACTGACGACCGGGAAGGGTTGGAGGGGAGCCTTGAGTTTCCCTCCACTCTTTCCACTAGCCTGGCACGTGGGGCAGGACTTGCAATGGGCCTCTACCGCTGCTCTCATCTTAGGCCAGTAAAAATGGGTCACAAGACGGTTGTAAGTCTTGTCCTGTCCCAGGTGACCGGCGAGGGGGACGTCGTGGGCTAAACCCAGGAGGAAATCTCGGAAGCGGAGAGGTACCACCAGTACCCGTCCAGATCCCAGCTCCACCGACTTCTGCTCACTGTACAGGATGCTATTCTCCCAATAGATTCGGTGCGTCCCGGTCTGGTCACCTGCGGCTTGGCCCTCGGCTTGGCGCCGCAGCCCGACCAGGGAAGGACAAGTGGCTTGCTCCCTGCAAAACTCCTCCCGAGTGGGTCCGCCCTCGTGGCGCCATTGGGCCAACTCGGGTAGATCGCCTAACTCAGGGACCGGGTCAGGGTCGGATGGTGTGGGTTCATCGCTAGCGACGGACCCTTCTGATGGGGGGACGGAAGGACCCTCGGCGGGGACTGTTCTGATCTCTTCGATCGGGGTGCTCTCGACTTCCCTCTGGGGAGTGAGTCGGGCGGACATAGATCGGGTGGTGGCGCACACCCACTCGGGGAGTCCCATCATTCCCAGGTGGGCCTTACGCTCTACGTGCTTCCATGGGGAACTCTCTAGGTCGTTCCCTAAAAGGCAGTCGACCGGCTGGGAGGTTCTTACGGCCACCTTGAGTTTGCCTATCACCCCTCCCCACTCAAATGGCACCAGGGCTACCTGGCACATGCTCTCTCTATTGTCTGCGGATATTACAGGGCAAAAGACGTTGGGGAGGATCTGCTCTTCGGGGACTAGGTGCCTGAGGACACCGGTGATACTGGCCCCGGTGTCTCGCAGGGCCTCTACCTGGTGGCCATTGATTTTGACAAGCTGCCCATACTTCTGGGTGTTGGAGGGGAGGAGGCTACCAGGGATCATCTCCCTATCTCCCAGGGATACTAGGGCCATTGCTGCGGGTTCCCACTCTTCGGCTTCCTCCACCCCCTCCCCCAGGGCTACATTGGCTATCTGTCTCGTCGGGGGGACTTGGGTGGCCATGGGGCACTCTGGGTCATTGGCGTAGTGCCCGGGTTTCTGGCAGCGAAAACATGTGACGGTCACCCGGTGTCCCCGTTTCCCAGGGGGCCCGGTTACTGGTGGAGGGGGCGCCGGGAAAGGTGGAGGTGGTGTCTTCGGGGGGCTAGGCTGGGACTCTCTCGGCCCTCCCTGGTTCCCTCCTCCTCTCTGGCGGGGTGGTCCCTGACTGGTTCGGGGGTACTCTCCTACCATGCCCCGGGAGACCCGGGTGTTGGTCCAGCGGTCGGCCTCCACAGCCAGCTTCCGGGGATCTGTGAGCTTACTGTCCAGCAGATGCTGACGTAGTTCTACGAAGCAGTTCGCAGCTAGATGTTCCCACAACATGAGATCAGTGAGTTCGGCCAGGGTGGTGACCTTGCTGCCCTTGGTCCACCCATCGAAGGCCCGACTGAAAAAGTTTACATATTCCACCCAGGTGGTGCCCGGGATCTTCCTGCAGTCCCGGAACCGTTGACGGTACATTTCTGGGGTGAGGCCGTATCTTGTGAGTAGAGCCTCTTTCATGTGGCTGTAGGAGGTCTGCAGGGAGAGGGGTAGGTCGAGCAGGGTGTCCCTTCCTTCGCTCAGAAACCGCCCCCACAGCCCCGCCCCCCAGTCCTTCTGCGGGATCCGATGGGAGGTCATGGCGACCTCGTAGGCCCGAAACCATTGCTGAATGTCATCGTTTTTATAATATTCCTTGACCACATCCTTCGGGATGTGGACCTTCTGTTCCGCTGGGGAGGCCGTCTCTTGGTTACTTGGGGGCCTCCCTTCCTCGTTTCGGGCCTTGAGCTCGAGTTCCTTTAAGCTGCGTTCGTGCTCCAGCTGGAGCTTCCTTCCTTCGTGCTCCCGTTGGAGCTTTTTCTCCTCCAGTTCGCCTTGTACACGCATTTGTTCTACCGCTAGCTTTTTTTCCGCTAACTTCAATTCGCCCTCAATTTTGAGTTTGGCCAGCTCTAGTTCATGATTGCGGCTTCTCTCTCTGTCCGCGAGTTCTTCTGGGGAGAAGCCCCCGTCTGGTACGCCTCCTCGCACCTGATTGCTGCTGCTTTCACTTTGGGGAGGTTCGGTTTCGTCGGGGCGCTCCCCCGTGCCTTCCGGGCGGGAGGCCCCGGTCTCCACCCAAGTTTTCAGTGCTTTCTGCAAATCTTCCTTCGTGTTGAGACCAGTGGTAGCGATTTTAAGTTCTTTGCAAAATTGCTTCAGCTCCTTGTGTGTATATTCTTCTAGATGCTCCACCTGGAACACCCTGTTGGCGTTGGTTTCTGCGGGGCTCATGGTGCTTCCTTCTGCCATCCTTGTCGGTAGTGCGTCCGTTGTTCACGGTACGATCTCTAGGTGATGGGCCCGAATCCCATCGCTGCCACCAATGTTAGACGGTGACCTCAGAGGAGCCCGGAAGGGGGTCCTGACTACCCTGAGACCCACCCTCGAAGTATCGTAGCCGGGCACTGGCGGGAGACTCCCCAGGGGGAGGAATCTCGCAGCTAGGATCGTACTTCTGGCACCACACGACACAGAGTAACCACACCGGTTATTCTCAGAAACAATCTTTATCAGGTAGGTTATCACGGCAAATATGTACAAGGTGTGCACAGGCTCAAGAGTCTCGGAAAGGTAGGGGGGTAGCGGGACAGTCTTTGGCCAAAGTCAAGCAGGGACGTATCCGGCGCACAGCTCACAATCCTCGAGCCGGGGGATACGGGGTCGTAGTCGGGGTCCGGCGGGACCGTGAGAGTCTGGGGGAGCCGCGAGTCACTCAGCGGGCTCAGGTATAGGTTCAGAGGTGTACGATCTTCAAGGAGCCGCGAGTCTCTCAGCAGGCTTAGGCACAAGTTCGGAGATGTTACGATCTTCCAGGAGCCGCGAGTCACTCAGCAGGCTTAGGCGCAAGTTCAGAGGTGTTACGATCTTCCAGGAGCCGCGAGTCACTCAGCAGGCTTAGGCACAAGTTCAGAGGTGTTACGATCTTCCAGGAGCCGCGAGTCACTCAGCAGGCTTAGGCACAAGTTCAGAGATGTTACGATCTTCCAGGAGCCGCGAGTCACTCAGCAGGCTTAGGCGCAAGTTCAGAGGTGTTACGATCTTCCAGGAGCCGCGAGTCACTCAGCAGGCTTAGGCACAAGTTCAGAGGTGTTACGATCTTCCAGGAGCCGCGAGTCACTCAGCAGGCTTACGTTGTTCCAGCGTCGAATCTGCCGGACCGACCCAGAGCACCCCTTGTTATAGGTCGACAGCACCCATGCTGGCCACACAAAGGCAACTGATAACACAAAATCCAGTGAGGCACTTCAGAACAAGCCTGCATGAGGAAAATCACAGTCAAATCTACCTAGGGGTGCATAACGCGAGAAAAGTGGCAGGAAGAAATTAGCGCAGAAAAAAACTACTGTATGTTACCAAAATAAGCGAGGCACTTTTGTGTAATTGAAGCAATATTGAAATTAGAAACAAGAGTTGGGGCTCATGTACGAAATGGGCGGCACTTGAGCGAAGCATGCTCTCATCGTACTAGGATTGCCAAGAGGGACATAGTGAAAAGGTGGAGGAAGGAAATAGTGTACTCCACTCTCAGAAAGTAGACACAGAATATGGACAGATGATCCGCAATGGAGTGCATGGGTGCACACAACAAGGGGATGCCCTAGCAAATTTGGTAACATTTGGGGGACAAGGCTGGAATTGTCCCGAGTATCAAGGAGAAAGCACTTTTATACACAAAGATAAGACTGTATCTTTGCTTGTAAAAACCAATAAACAAGTTCTGAAAAAAAGAAACATGAATAGTTAAGTGTCTTCTTCAAATTCCGATCTAGTCTCATCACTTTAGTTGCACCATGTCATTAGCTGTACCTATTTATTAGTATCAGGTTTTCAAGGTCATTGTGACAGATCTAAGCGGACACTAACAATTCCGTGTGGGCATTTTATATCTGCAGAACACAGGAGCTCGTAAAATGGGCTCAACTAGAAATGGATTTAGTAGCCTTAAATGGTAAAACTAGAACATGTTAATCCTTAGGAGATTGGCTTTATGGTTCAAGAGAATGAGCTTAAAGCAAAAAGGCCTTTTCCGAAGCTTTCCCTTACGAAATAATTATATTGAATGCCAAAACATAATTAAGGAACAAGGTAATCTAATCAGAGGAAAGGCTGCCTTTATGTGGACTTAGTATACCGTGTCCTGAAACGCGATCAGGTGCGATCATTTACGTCTAAGAAGAAAGCATAATGAGTGGTGATGCATTCCAAGACTAATTTAACTCTCTGATTTCCAGGAAATCACATCTATGGAAGTTTAGAAATTTATACTTAGCACCATGAAAACGAGATGTGATTTACAAGGCAAGATATTATTTCATTTTGGGATATTTATTTATAGAGTCTACTGAGCAGTTCTAGCTCCCATAGATTGTTCAACTTCCTCATCGCAACAAATAAGTAATTTAGTTGCACAAATGGCTCTTTTGCATCTTTTTCAAAAGACTAAATTAACTATCCAAATTAGCTGTAATGGAAGGGTTAAGTTCCTTCCGTACAAACCTAATGGTCTGTACCATTCTGGACCTAGTCCAGCAAATCCCAGCCTAATAAAAAAAAGTAGATGTACGGCCAGCTGCTTCTAGTCGGCAAATCAGTGCAACCCCACCTTAGTAAAGACAGGTGTGTGTGGGTGGGGGGGAGAAGTGGGGTAACAATAACGAACGGGACGGAAACATTATCACCTATCTAACTGGGGCTGCAGTCAGAGGCGTAGCTAGAGCTTGTGGCGCCCGAGGCTATCCCTCAGATTGCCGCCCCTTGGGGGGGTGGGGGATTGCTGGGGAAAAAGGACGGCAAGCACTTGAAAGAGGACTGAGAGACACGTAGTATCGCCCCTAATAGTTACCTCGATCATGCAAGTTACATGCACATACATGACACGGTCCAAGGCTACACATTTGATTACAGCAGTGACTGGCAGTACAAAAGAGAACAAACAGACTGCATGATCTATCTGGGGACTCAGGAAAAAACGCATGTGACATCCATCAGAGAGCTGCGTGAACAATTACCTGGTAATCCCCTCAGCACAATGCAAACATGCAAATACATGACACTGTTCAGGGATCCATCATCTACAGCTGACATTAAATGACCATTCATCATGGTCCCCCCATTAAAGCAGTGCACTTTGTGATCTGCATGATACATGTTCTTTGCAGCAGGCATATTAACCCTCTGTGCTACTTTTCCAAGAGTCAACCCTTCCACTAGACAAAACTCGGATCTCTCTCTAGGAAGAACATTAATCACCAAAGTTATCATGACATTTTTATTGTTTCTGAAAATTGTTCGAGGCCAGGAAGGTGGCAGCAAGTTTTTTTTAAACCATAATATACTTGCAAACACTACACACCCACCCGAAATAGGTACCCAGTGCGGTAACACCGTTTACACCGCCCTAACCTGCTCAAGGTTCATGTGACCTCAGTGAGAGAGTCACAGTTACTGGATCACTGTTGCTCTAGGGTGTACTGCTTCGAAGGCCTGCCCGCAAGACTGGATATGAACTTCAGTATGAATTGTGGTGGACAGGCCTTCAAGGTTAACTCACAATTGACACTACTAGGGTACACCTGCTTGTGCTAAGACCTCAAGCCTTCTAAGGTCTAGTGGGGCCTTGTAAGATCTAGCATGGGAATATGCTCCCTCAGTAGAGTGGTCTGGTCATGAAGGCTGAACCCAGTTCCAAATTCGACAGCTCTGGCCATAGTGCCACATCCTCTCCCCCACTGAACACCATACTGCCCCACTGTGAGAAACTCGTACTGCCTTCAGCTACAACCTAATTGTGCCCGCTATAAACACTTGGATGTGGCTCAATTTAAATTATGCACTTGATAAGAGTAATATGCTGCCTAAAAAGGATGAGCAAACACTCACAGGGCATGCAAGATTAAGTAAAGCATGTGAAATGTAAGCAGAAACAACATGGTTACCTTAACAATCTCTCACTCACTATTCAGAAATCAGCGAGTGATTTTACCTGAAAAGTGAAGGACATGACTACAGGGACCTGAAGGGAACCGTTTCAATGTCCATTGCTTATATCCTTTATAAAGGTAAGCATTATGGTTTAAAAAGACCACATCCATAAACAGAGCCATGGTACACATTTTGTTTTCCAATCCATCCATCAACCAGGTATTGCAGTACCTCCAGGAATGGTGCACTTCCCCACCTGCGGACAACAATGCTGTTCAAAGAAAGACGAGAAAACAAAAGTAGCGCTTCACTGCAAAGTCTGTAAAGTGAGGCTGATGTGTTTGGATGTGAATAAAAACAATCTGGCCACTTTGCAACCACTCTGTCTTGCTTTATTTAGTTATGTATTTATTTTTCATATTTAAAACCTTCTATTTCTCTCCATCCTGCTGCACTTTTGAATAGAAAAATGGCAGAAAAAGGGCATTTCCCGCAAGAGTGTTTTTCTTTTTTGGATCCATTTCACAGGGAAGCAACTAAATAAAAGAATGAAAGAGAGGTTGTGAACCATTTCTTCAAGTTACGGTTTTCAGTAAGTGCGGAGCAAGACAGAAAGAGAGCAAATAATAGGATGAGAGGGGGACAACTGCCAGCACAAAAAAGAAGAGGACATTGCCTGAGTCCTATTCCTTCTCTGCCCGTCCCCGAACATCCACGAAAGCAAGCCGAGCCTTATCTGAATGCCTTTGTCCGCCCCAAAAATAGTGCCGCCAGGGGCGAACCGCCCCCACCGCCCCCCTCTAGCTACGCTTAGTCTCTCTCAAGTGCATCGGTAAAAACAAAAGGTTGCACCCAAGCCATTGGCTTTGCAATCAGGTAGAGGTGCACAACAGAATGGCGGGTAGGATAGTCCTTGAAAAAAGTGATATGAAGCGATCAACACTGGCAGCATCTTTTTTGAAACACCTATGTCTTGGGAGTGGGAAAAACGCACACAGGTTAGGAGGGTAGAAAGCAACAAGGGGGGTTGGTTGGAAGGGGAGGAGGCAACAAGAAGGGTGGGTTGGAAGGGGAGGAGGCAACAAGAAGGGTGGGTTGTGAGGGGTAGAGGCAACAAGAAGGGTGGGTTGGGAGGGGAAGAGGCAACAAGAAGGGAGGGTTGGGAGGGGAAGAGGCAACAAGAAGGGTGGGTTGGGAGGGAAAGAGGCAACAAGAAGGGTGGGTTGGGAGGGAAAGAGGCAACAAGGAGGTGGCTGGGAGGGGATGTAGCAAGAGGTGAAGTAGCAAAAGGATTTGGGTCGGGAGTTGAAATAGCAAGATGGGGTGGAACGGGAGGGGAAGTAGCAAGAGGGGAAGTAGCAAGAGGAGGTGGGTCGGGAGGGGAAGTAGCAAGAGGGGGTGAGTCAGGAGGGGAAGTAGCAAGAGGAGGTGGGTCGGGAGGGGAATGTAGCAAGAGGGGGTGGGTCGGGAGGGGAATGTAGCAAGAGGGGGTGGGTCGGGAGGGGAATGTAGCAAGAGGGGGTGGGTCGGGATGGGAATGTAGCAAGAGGGGGTGGGTCGGGATGGGAAGTAGCAAGAAGGGGTGGGGGCGGGAGGGGAAGTAGCAAGAGGGGGTGGGTCGGTAGGGGAAGTACCAAGAGGGGGTGAGTCGGGAGGGGAAGTAGCAAGAGGGGGTGAGTCGGGAGGGGAAGTAGCAAGAGGGGGTGAGTCGGGAGGGGAAGTAGCAAAAGTGGATGGGTCGGGAGGGGAAGTAGCAAGAGGGGGTGGATCGGGAGGGGAAGTAGCAAGAGGGGGTGGTTCTGGAGGGGAAGTAGCAAGAGGAGGTGGGTCGGGAGGGGAAGACGAAAAATGGGTGGGGTCCAGAGGGGAAGAAGCAATAGGGGTGAGTCGGGAGGGGAAGAAGCAAGGGGGGTGGGTGAGGAGGGGAAGAAGCAAGGGGGGGTGGGTGGGGAGGCGAAGAGGCAAGCGGAGGTGGGTGGGGAGGCGAAGAGGCAAACGGGGGAGGGTGGGGTGGCGAAGAAGCAAGGGGGGTGGGTGGGTGGGGAAGAAGCAAGGGGGGTGGGTGGGGAAGAAGCAAGGGGGTGGGAGGGGAAGAAGCAAGGGTGGGTGGATGGGGAGGGGAAGAAACAAGGGTGGGTGGATGGGGAGGGGAAGAAGCAGGGATGGGTGGGTGGGGAGGGAGGGAAAGAAGCAAGGATGGGTGGGTGGGGAGGGAGGGAAAGAAGCAAGGATGGGTGGGTGGGGAGGGAGGGAAAGAAGCAAGGGTGGGTGGGTGGGGAGGGGAAGAAGCAAGGGTGGGTGGGGATGGGAAGAAGCAAGGGTGGGTGGGTGGGGATGGGAAGAAGCAAGGGTGGGTGGGTGGGGATGGGAAGAAGCAAGGGTGGGTGGGTGGGGATGGGAAGAAGCAAGGGTGGGTGGGTGGGGATGGGAAGAAGCAAGGGTGGGTGGGTGGGGAGGGGAAGAAGCAAGGGTTTAGGGGAAAAAACAAGGGTGGGTGGGGATGGGAAAAAAGCAAGGGTGGGTGGGGATGGGAAAAAGCAAGGGTGGGTGGGGATGTGAAAAAGCAAGGGTGGGTGGGTGGGGAGGGGAAAAAGCAAGGGTGAGTTGGGAGGGGAAGAAGGAAGAGGGGATGGGTGGGGAGGAAAAGAAGGAAGGGGGGATGGGTGGTGAGGGGTATAGCAAAGGAGTGGGGAGGCAAAGAAGCAAGGGGGTGGGTGGGGAGGCAAAGAAGCTAAGGTGGTGGGTGGGGAGGGGAAGAAGCTAGGGGGTGGGTGGGAAGGGGAAGAAGCTAGGGGGTGGGTGGGGAGGGGAAGAAGCTAAGGGGTAGGTGGGGAGAGGAAGAAGCAAGGGGGGTGTCGGGAGGGGAAGAAGCAAGGGGTGCGTCAGGAGGGGAAGAAGCACAGGGTGGGTCGGGAGAGGGAGAAGCAAGGTGGGGTGGGTCGGAAGTGCAAGAAGCAAGGGGGTGGGTCAGAAGGGGTAGAAGCAAGGGGGGTGGGGCAGGATAAGAAGCAAGAGGGAATGGGTCAGGAGGTGAAGAAGCAAGGGGGTAGGTGGGGTAGGTCGGGAGAGTAAAAGAAAGGGCCACACCGGTGGGAGGGTGGGAAAGTGCCACATTGGTGGGTGGGTGAAAAAGGGCCACATAAAGGGCCACACCGGCTGGGTGGGAAAGTGTCACACTGGTGGGTGGGTGTGTGGGAAAGTTCCACACCGGTGAGTGGTTGTCAAAGTTCCACACCGGTGGGTGGGTGGGTAAGTGCCACACCAGTTAAAGGGCCACACCGGTGGTTGGGTGAGTGGGAATGGGCCACACATTCGGGAAAGGGCCACACCTGTGGGTGGGTGGGTGGTTGGAAAACAGCCTCACCGCTGGGTGGGCGTGAAAGGGCCACACCGGTGGGAAAGGACCACATGGGTGGGTTCGAAAAGGCCATAAGTTGGGTGGGTGGGAAAGGGCCGCAATTTGGGTGGGTGGGAAAGGGCCGCAAGTTGGGTGGGTGGGAAAGGGCCACAAGTTGGGTGGGTGGGAAAGGGCCACAAGTTGGGTGGGTGGGAAAGGGCTACAAGCTGTGTGTGTGGGAAAGGGACAAAGTCTAATGGGTGGATGGTGTGCATGCAAGGGAAAAAGACAGATAGGTGGGTGTGCAAGGGAATAAGCCACATGGGGTTGGTGGGAAAGGGAAAAAGCCACACGGGTTGGTGGGAAAGGGAAAAAGCCACACAGGGTTGGTGGGAAAGGGAAAAAGCCACACAGGGTTGGTGGGAAAGGGAAAAAGCCACACAGGTTGGTGGGAAAGGGAAAAAGCCACACATTAAAGGAAGAAGCCACACGGGGGTGGGTGGGAAAGGGAACAAGCATTGGCATAGCCAATAGGTCTCGCCTTTGGGACCTTATAAGTGTTTAGCCATGCAACAGTTGCATAACTAAATACTTATAAGGTCCCAAAAGCGAGACCTATTGGCTATGCCAAGCGGCCGCGAAAGTAAAAGTAATTGCGGTCAAGCGCGGCGCGCGCACTGTAGCTCTAGGCTGGCCTGGTAGCACTTTTTGGAGCCCTCACAATAAGTCTCGCCAGACCAGCGCATGCGCTGGGTCAGGCGAGACCTAAAAAGCCACATGAGTGGGAGAGTGGAAGAGGGAAAAAACCAGAGGTGAGTGGGTGGTAGAGGGAAAACCCCAGCACAAAGGGAACAAGCATTGGCACAGCCAATAGGTCTCGCCTTTGGGACATTATAAGTGTTTAGCCATGCAACAGTTGATGTTGCACCAAGGATATTGCGCTGCATAATTAAATACTTATAAGGTCACAAAGGCGAGACCTATTGGCTATACCAATGCTTGTTTACATTGCTCTGTCGCTAAGCCCCACCCTAGTGCACTCGAAAAAAAACACAAAGGTTAATTTCCTTGCAACTATTATAAACAATGGTTATATAGCAAAACAATATCCAAGAGAATTAGTCACCCTTTGCATTATTTTAAGCGTGACACATAAAACAAAGAACATACAGATGATGGACGGAATGCAGAGCAGGGAGTGTCTTCCTGCTCACAGAATAGTTCAAAAATGTGAAAGAGAAATGGTTGGGGTCATATGTGCCCACTACAAATTATATATTATATTTAATAAGAATTATTTTTGATTTGGCTATTTCTATACACTGCTCTGTTTTCATTTCGATGGTTATTCTTTTATTTTATTTTTTCTTATTTCAAAGTATTTTAATAGAAAATGTTAGCCAAGAACCAATAACCTATCCACATCCTACCATTCCATGAAGCACTTCATGCACAAAGCATGCAAATATTTATTTAATTATTTATCAGTTTTATAAGGCGTTGATATTTATCTGTTTTATAAGGCGCTATTGTGCATCATTTTGTTTATGTCAGTGTTTTACAGAGTGGTGAAACAATAAAGTTATATTGTAGGGTGGAGAGCTTAGAGTCCAGATGAACAGATGAATAACTAGATGCGTCTTAAGTCCTTTTATTGCAATCTCTGATCTGTGTTGCCTTTATTCATTTATTTATAGTTATATATGGCATGAACTAGACGTGGAGATAACAGAAGGCTTCAACTAAAATAAGATAAAATAGTCCATTACAATAATCGGGGCCACTGGAAATCTGTGATTTTGGGGTTGCAGCCTTTTCTGCATAATTATTAATTTATCCCATTTGCCACATAATCCATCATCTGCTGCATATTATGCAGATTTTAACAACAAAAATTCTCCTAGCTCAAACGAATCAAAAGTTACTAATATCACACCAACACGTGTTCCTGTGCAGTGGAAGGCCCATTGCAAAGGTGGACTGGTCATCTTTCCATAGCTTACCGCTGTATTCGGATGTTAAACGTGTATTAATAAGGTTAAAACTTTTCCCAGTGTTAACGTGTAAAAATTGCAAAATAATGAAGCAATACTGTCACAAAATGTGCCGCTTTACACCACCCAGTTTGCCTTTTCTTGCCGCATAATTCTAGTGGCCCGAACCCGAACAACGATATACGAATGCATCATTGAAGGTACCGGTCATCAAGTCCCCCATCTAAGCAGAGATGAAAGAAAGCGAAGGGGCAAGCCACGAGTGTTAAAACCCTGCTGAAAGAGTGAGACAAGCCATGAGACTGACAGAAAATAAAGGCCTGTATTAGTGAAACATCATCAAAGACTTGTCGGCGGCGTGAGCGCGGACCCGAAGGGAAACTGCCAAGTGATGTCATTCTCGAAGAACTTGCCACCCGCAGTTCTTCGCACCACAATTAATGGTAATGAGCACTATGCAAACACATAAATTGGAGTCCGGTCTGATCCAGGGAATGCGTTTCCGGGTTGCGTCATTTCCGTTATGGGGGTTAAGCCGCGGCCGGTCTTGCGTGTCCTCTGTAAAAATAGACATGGCGACTGTTAATAACCCAGATATGTTTTTAGGGCACATCTTGCTCATCTTGCATGGCCATCACTTCTGCCCTGCCTGCTTTCGGCGCCAATAAGCAGCTAATGAGAAGGGCCTGGATTGATGTGCATTGACGTCCATCCGCCCAGCTGAGCTCCAGTCCTGGGATAAAGTCTTTGAGAATACCCATGCATTAGCTCCGTTGACATAATGTGCAGCTTTCATACATTCCCTGCATGCAAACATGCAAACCTACAAAATTCCCAATTAGTCTTCGCCCCAAGCCTTTCAGATAAATATTGCGAAAAACGTAATTTACAGCGATGTACAGTGTATCACTTGTGGCAGACTCCATCGTGTGAATTAGCACAGAAGGGGGCACAGGAACCTCGTTAAAATTAGGATAAAAACTCTTTTTACAGTGTCCAGAGAACAGACACGTTCAAGCTTTGAAAGCAAATGCATGTCTATAACAAGAAGCGTGAGCAAAAAAAGGAGACGGAGAGGGCGGAGCGAGTGAGTGGCCGAGGAGACTCTTATTACAGTGTCCAGATAACAGACACGTTCAAGCTTTGAAAGCAAATGCATGTCTATAACAAGAAGTGCGAGAGAAGCACAAGCAAAAAAAGGACATGGAGAGGGCAGAGCGAGTGAGTGGCTGGGATGTGTGGCGGGGAGAGAGGCGCGCGGGCGCTTAGGAGAGCAGTCTTCACTTTTCAAGCACTGCACTTGTGGCGCGCCGCTGCTCACTCACACAAGGTGGATGCCGCCACAAGCACGAGTGCAGTGCTTGGAAAATGAATATCGATGGCTAAAGGCCCTCCTAGAGCAGAGCATGCGCGCTGCCTAGGCGAAACCTAAAAAGCAGCATAAAGGGAAAAGGGTGCACTAAAGAGAAAAAGGCGGACTGGTGGGTGCGATGATAAAAGAAAAAGGTGCACGGGTGGGTGAGTGGTAAAGAGAAAAAATTGCACAAAGAGAAAGAGTCGCACGGGTTGGTGGGTGGTAAAGAGAAAAAGGCGCATTACGAGAAAAAGGCACACTAAAGAGAAAAAGGCACACAGGTGGGTTGGAAAGAGAAAAAGGCACACGGGTTGGTGATAAGAAAAAAAGCCACATTTAAAGAGAAAAAGTGGCATAGGTGGTTGGGTGGAAAAGGGAAATAGCCACACAGGTGGGTGGGAAAGTGTTAGAAGGCGACCTCAGAGGAGACAGGGAGGGTACCTGAGCACCCTGAGGCCTACCCTCGGGGTATCGTAGCCGGGCACTTGGCGGGAGACTCCTCAGGGGAAGAGTCTCGTGTCTAGGATCGTACACACTGCACCACACGACAAAGAGACACCACACTGTATGTTCTTGGGAACAGATCTTTATCTAATCAGCTTCGTAGGATCTTTATGATCAACAAGGTGGATATGTACAAATAGAGCACGGGCTCAAAGAGTCTTGGTGGGGATAGGGGGTAGCGGGACAGTCTTTGGGGGATCCGGATCAATGCAGGGACGTATCCGGCGCACAGCTCACAATCCTCGAGCTGGGGGATACGCTGTGGTAGTGGGGTCCAGCCGGACCGAGGGAGTCTTTAGGAGCCGCGAGTCACTCAGCATGGCTCAAGCACAAGGTCGGAGGTCTTACGATCTTCAGGGGAGCCGCGAGTCACTCAGCAGGGCTCAAGCACAAGGTCGGAGGTCTTACGATCTTCAGGGGAGCCGCGAGTCACTCAGCAGGGCTCAAGCACAAGGTCGGAGGTCTTACGATCTACAGGGGACCGCGAGTCACTCAGCAGGGCTCAGGTGTTCCAAGGTTGCAAGGGAGCCGCGACCACGTCAGCAGGGCTCTCGTCATTCCAGAGTTGAATCTGCCAGGTAGTCCCAGAGCACCCCTTGTTATAGGTCAACTCCTCTTTGATGTCCGGAGTCTGTGTAGGCAGGGGTCTTAGCACCTGGGGGCCGCTTGTTGGAGTTTCCTGCCATGTCATCTTTTGATCCTTTCAGGGCCGGGTCGGGAGGAGTCCCAGACACACAGCAGGCGTGGAGCCAGCCCTCAGGGAGGCCGGAGGGCCGATCGAAACCCATCTCCCAAGGGGAGGTCAGAGGTGCGATGGAAACTGCTCCTCCCTCTCTCACTCTGTGGGAGCGCGAAGTCCTCCAGCCGGGGTGGCGCCTCTAGGCCTGGGTTGCGCTGGAGCCGGGCGGCCATCGTAGGTGCATGAAGTGGGCATGCGGGCCCTGTGGTGCTGGGAAGATGGAGGGCACGGACGGGGAAGTCCGGGTCGGGTGTGTGTGGGTCCTGGGGGGAAGGACCGGCTAGGCCGTGTACTCGGGGGCTGAATGAGGTGCACGGGTCAGGGGGTGTGGCTAGGGGTCAGGGATGGCCATGCCACAAGGCCGGGTCTAACAGAAAGGGAAAAAGCCACATGGGTGGGTGTGTGGGAAAGGGAAAAAGCCAAATAAAAAAGCCACATGGCTTTGAGGATGGGAGAGGGAAAAACACACATTAAAGGGAAAATGCCACACGGGTGGGTTAGTGGGAAAGGAAAAAAAACACGGGTGGGTAGAGAAATTGAAAGGCACACAGGTGGGTGGGTGGGGAAGGGAAAAAGCCACACAGGTGGGTAGGAAAGGGAAAAACCCATTTTGGGTAAAGGAAAAAGCCACACGGTTGGGTGGGAAAAGTCCACTCGGGCGGGCGGGTGGGAAAAAGGTCACTTGGTTGGGCAGGATGGGGAGGATAAAGTTCACTCCGGTGGGCTGGCTAGTGGGATAATGGGCACTCGGGCAGGCGGGGAAAAGGTCAATTCGGGCGGGAGGGTGGGAAAAAGTCCACTCGAGCGGAAGGGTGGGATAAAAGTCCACTCTGGAGGGTGGGAAAAGCCAAATCAGGCGGGCGGGTGGAAAAAATGGAAAAGGCCACTCGGGCTGGTGGGTGAGGGAAAAGGCCACTCTGGCGGGTTGGTGAGGGAAAAGGCCACTCAAAAGGCCCCTTGGTGCAGGTGGGTGAAAAAAAGGCCTCTTGGGCAGGTGGGTGGGGAAAAATGCAAAAGGCCACTCGGGTGGGAGGGTGTGAAAAAGGAAAAAGGACACTATAAAAGGTCACTAAAAGGCCACTGAAAAAGGCCTATTGGGAAAAGGTCACTCAGGCACGTGGGGGGGCAAGGAACACTCATAGAGGGCCACTTGGGTTGGTGGGTGGGTGAGAAAAGGCCACTCGGTGTGAAAATGGGAAAAGGCCACTTGGGCAGTTTGCTGGGAAAAGGGGAAAAGGCCACTCGAGCGGATGGGTGGGATAATGGGAAAAGGTCACTCAGGTGGGTGAGAGAAAGGGCAAAGGCCACATGGGTGGGTGGGCAAAAAGGCTACTGTTAGACCCGGCCCTCGTAACATAGCTAGACCTGGCCCCTGCACCTCACACCAGCCCCCAAACCCACGGCCTAGCCGATCCTTCCCACCAGAACTCACACGCACCCAACCCGGACTTCCCCGTCCGTGGCCTTCCTCCCTTCGGCCACACCGGGCCCGCGTGCCCACTTCATGCATCAAGATGGCCGCCCGGCCCCAGCGCGACCCCGGCCTAGAGGCGCCACTCCGGCTGGAGGACACCACGCTCCCCTTGGGATGAGAGAGGGAGGAGCAGTTTCTATCACACCTCTGCGCTTCCCTGGGACGGTGGGTTTCGATCGACCTGCCGGCCTCCCCGAGGGCTGGCTCCACGCCTGCTGGGTGTCTGGGACTCCTCCCGACCCAGCCCTGAAAGGATCAAAAGACAATGGCAGGAAACCCCAACAAGCGACCCCCAGGTGACAAGACCCCTGCCTGCACAGACTCCGGACATCAAAGAGGAGTCGCCCTATAACAAGGGGTGCTCTGGGACTGTCCGGCAGATTCGCCTTGGAACACCTGAGCCCTGCTGAGTGACTCGCGGCTCCCTGAAGATCGTAAGACCTCCGAACTTGTGCTTGAGCCCTGCTGAGTGACTCGCGGCTCCCTGAAGATCGTAAGACCTCCGAACTTGTGCTTGAGCCCTGCTGAGTGACTCGCGGCTCCCTGAAGATCGTAAGACCTCCGAACTTGTGCTTGAGCCCTGCTGAGTGACTCGCGGCTCCTCGAAGATCGTAAGACCCCCGAACTTGTAACCGAGCCCTGCTGAGTGACTCGCGGCTCCCACCGACTCTCTTGGTCCCGCCGGACCCCACGACGACAAGCGTACCCCCCAGCTCGAGGATTGTGAGCTGTGCGCCGGGTACGCTCCTGCATTTGATCCATATCCCCAAAGACTGTTCGGCTACCTCCTAACCCCCTCCAAGACTCTGTGAGCCCACGCTCTGCTTGTATATATTTGCCTGGCTGATCATAAAGATCCTACCACTTCGATCTGATAAAGATTTGCTCTTAAGAACTCCTCGTGTGGTGTCTCTCTGTCGTGTGGTGCCGAGTGTGCGATCCTAGATACGAGGTTCCTCCCCTGAGGAGTCTCCCGCCAGTGCCCGGCTACGATACCTCGAGGGTGGGTCTCAGGGCAGTCAGGGCCCCCTCCGGGCCCCTCTGAGGCGGCCTTCTATCATTGGTGGCAAGCGACGGGATTCGGGCCCATAATCTAGAGATCGTACCGTGAACGGCTGACGCACTACCGACAAAGATGGCAGAAGGAAACGCCGTGGTTCTCATAGAAAACGACGCCAGTACCATGTTCCAATTCTGTAAGGAACTCAGAATCGCTACCACTGGTCTCAACACCAAAGAAGATATGCAAAAGGCACTGAAAGCTTGGGTGGATTCTGGAGCCTCCCGCCCAGAAGGAGCGGGGGAGCCCCACGACGAAGCGGGACCCTCCCAAGGAGAACGCAGCAGCAACCAGGTGCGAAGCTTCGTACCAGACGGGGGCCTATCCCCGGAGGAACTCGCAGACAGAGAAAAAAGTCGCCATCACGAGCTCGAATTAGCCAAACTCAAAATTGAGGGCGAGTTGAAATTAGCCGAGAAAAAGCTAGCAGTAGAACAGTTGCGAGTACAAGGAGAATTAGAAGAGAAGAAACTCCAACGAGAACACGAGGGAAGGAGACTTCAACTAGAACATGAACGCAGCCTGAAGGAAATAGAATTGAAAGCAAGAAGCGAAGAAACGCGGCCCCCGGGGAACCGGGAGGCGGCCGCCCCGACGGAGCAGAAGGTCCACATCCCCAAGGATGTGGTCATAGAATATTACAAAAATGATGACATTCAGCAGTGGTTCCGGGCCTACGAGGTCGCCATGACCTCCCATCGGGTCCCGCAGAAGGATTGGGGGGCTGGGTTATGGGGACGATTCCTGAGCGAAGGAAGAGACACCCTGCTCGACCTACCCACCTCCATGCAAACCTCCTATGAACACATGAAAGCGGCCCTCCTCACAAGGTACGGCCTCACCCCGGAGATGTACCGCCAGCGGTTCCGGGACTGCAGGAAGATCCCGGGTACCACCTGGGTGGAATATGTGAATTTCTTCAGCCGCGCCTTCGATGGGTGGATCAAGGGCAGCAAGGTAACCACCATGGAAGAACTAACCGACCTTATGTTGTGGGAACACCTGGCGGCCAACAGCTTTGTGGAACTACGCCAGCATCTGCTCGACAGCAAGCTCACGGACCCAAGAAAGCTGGCTGTCGAGGCGGATCGCTGGACCAACACCCAGGTCTCCCGGGGCCCTGTAGGAGAGTACCCCCGAGCCAGTCAGGGACCACCCCGTCAGAGAGGGGGGGGGAAACCAGGGAGGGCAGAGAGAGTCCCAAGCTAGTCCACCGAAGTCCCAACCTCCACCTTTCCCGGCACCCCCACCAGCTGTATCCGGCCCCCCCCCTTAGACGGGGGCACCGGGTAACCATCACTTGTTTCCGTTGCCAGAAGCCCGGGCATTACGCCAACGACCCTGAATGCCCCCATGGCCCCACGCACCACCCAGGCAGCACTCCCTGCTAGACAGATAGTGTTGGACCCGGCCTCGTAGAATGGCCCGACGTGCCCCCGCACCACCGAAACCTGGTACCTGCAGCCCCAAGCACACGGCCCAGCCGACCCTCCCCACCAGGACACACGCACCGACCCGGACATCCCCGTCCATGGCCTCTCCCCTTTCGGCCACCCCGGGCCCGCGTGCCCACTTCATGCACCAAGATGGCCGCCCGGCCCCAGCGCGACCCGGGCCTAGAGGCGCCACTCCGGCTGGAGGACATCACGCTTCCAGGGGATGAGAGAGGGAGGAGCAGTTTCTATCGCACCTCTGAACCCCCCTGGGACGATGGGTTTCGATCGGCCCTCCGGCCTCCCTGAGGGCTGGCTCCGCGCCTGCTGGGTGTCTGGGACTCCTCCCGACCCGGCCCTGAAAGGATCAAAAGACAATAGCAGGAAATCCCGACAAGCGACCCCCCAGGTGACAAGACCCCTGCCTGCACAGACTCCGGACATCAAAGAGGGGTCGACCTATAACAAGGGGTGCTCTGGGTCTGTCCGGAGATTCGACGCTGGAACAACCAGAGCCTGCCGACGTGGTCGCGGCTCCTGAAACTTGGACCCTCCTGAGCCCTGCTGAGTGACTCGCGGCTCCCTGAAGATCGTAAGACCTCCGAACTTGTACCTGAGCCTGCTGAGTGACTCGCGGCTCCCTGAAGATCATAAGACCTCCGAACTTGTACCTGAGCCTGCTGAGTGACTCGCGGCTCCCTGAAGATCGTAAGACCTCCGAACTTGTGCCTGAGCCTGCTGAGTGACTCGCGGCTCCTTGAAGCTCGTAAGACCTCCGAACCTGTACCTGAGCCCGCTGAGTGACTCGCGGCTCCAACAGACTCTCACGGTCCCGCCGGACCCCGACTACAACAACGTATCCCCCAGCTCGAGGATTGTGAGCTGTGCGCCGGATACGTCCCTGCCTTGAACCTTTACCAGAGACTGTCCCGCTACCCCCTACCCCTTCCGAGACTCATTGAGCCCGTGCTCACCTTGTACATATTTTCAGTGATAACCTACTTGATAAAGATTGATTTCTAAGAATACCCGTTGTGGTCACTCTGTGTCGTGTGGTGCCAGAAGTACGATCCTAGATACGAGATTCTTCCCCCTGGGGAGTCTCCCGCCAGTGCCCGGCTACGATACTTCGAGGGTGGGTCTCAGGGTAGTCAGAACCCCTTCCAGGCTCCTCTGAGGTCGCCATCTAACATTGGTGGCAAGCGACGGGATTCGGGCCCATCACCTAGAGATCGTACCGTGAACGACGGAAGCACTACCGACAAACATGGCAGAAGGAAGCGCCGTGAGCCCCGCAGAAACCAACGCCAACAGGGTGTTCCAGGTGGAGCATCTAGAAGAATACACACACAAAGAGCTAAAGCAATTTTGCAAAGAACTTAAAATCGCTACCACTGGTCTCAACACTAAAGAAGATTTGCAGAAAGCACTGAAAACTTGGGTGGAGACCGGGGCCTCCCGCCCGGAAGGCACGGGGGAGCGCCCCGACGAAGCCGAGCCCCCCCAAAGTGAAAGCAGCAGCAATCAGGTGCGAGGCATCGTACCAGACGGGGGCCTATCCCCGGAAGAGCTCGCGGACAGAGAGAGAAGTCGCAATCATGAACTCGAGTTAGCCAAACTCAAAATCGAGGGCGAATTGAAGTTAGCGGAAAAAAAGCTAGCAGTAGAGCAAATGCGTGTACAAGGCGAACTAGAAGAAAAGAAGCTCCAACGGGAGCACGAAGGAAGGAAGCTCCAACTGGAGCACGAACGCAGCTTGAAGGAACTCGAGCTCAAGGCCAGAAACGAGGAAGGGAAGCCCCCGGGAAACCGAGAGACGGCCTCCCCAGCGGAACAGAAGGTCCACATCCCTAAGGATGTGGTCAAGGAATATTATAAAAACGATGACATTCAGCAATGGTTCAGGGCCTACGAGGTCGCCATGACCTCCCATCGGATCCCGCAGAAGGACTGGGGGGCGGGGTTGTGGGGCGGTTTCTGAGCGAAGGAAGGGACACCCTGCTCGACCTACCACTCTCCCTGCAGACCTCCTACAGCCACATGAAAGAGGCTCTACTCACAAGATACGGCCTCAGCCCAGAAATGTACCGTCAGCGATTCCGGGACTGCAGGAAGATCCCGGGCACCACCTGGGTGGAGTATGTAAACTTTTTCAGTCGGGCCTTCGATGGGTGGATCAAGGGCAGCAAAGTCACCACCCTTGCCGAACTCACTGACCTCATGTTGTGGGAACACCTGGCTGCGAACTGCTTCATAGAACTACGTCAGCATCTGCTTGACAGCAAGCTCACAGATCCCCGGAAGCTAGCTGTGGAGGCCGACCGCTGGACCAACACCCGGGTCTCCCGGGGCATGGTAGGAGAGTACCCCCGAGCCAGTCAGGGACCACCCCGCCAGAGAGGGGGAGGGAACCAGGGAGGGCCGAGAGAGTCCCAGCCTAGCCCTCCGAAGACACAACCTCCACCTTTCCCGGCGCCCCCCCACCAGTGACAGGGCCCCCTGGGAGACGGGGACACCGGGTGACCGTCACATGTTTCTTCTGCCAGAAACCCGGGCACTACGCCAATGACCCAGAGTGCCCCATGGCCACCCAAGTCTCCCCTACCACCCCTGCGAGACAGATAGCCAACGTAGCCCTGGGGGAGGAGGTTGAGGAAGCCGAGGAGTGGGAACCCGCAGCGATGGCCCTAGTATCCCTGGGAGATAGGGAGATGATCCCTGGTAGCCTCCTACCCTCCAACACACAGAAATACGGGCAGCTCGTCAAAATCAATGGCCACCAAGTAGGGGCCCTGCGGGACACCGGGGCCAGTATCACCGGTGTCCTCAGGCACCTAGTGCCCGAGGAGCAGATCCTCCCCAACGTCTTTTGCCCCGTAATATCCGCAGACAATAGAGAAAGTATGTGTCAGGTAGCCCTGGTGCCGTTTGAGTGGGGAGGGGTGATAGGTAAACTCAAGGTGGCCGTAAGAACCTCCCAGCCGGTCGACTGCCTCTTGGGGAACGACCTGGAGAGTTCTCCCTGGAAGCACGTCGAGCGTAAGGCCCACCTAGGAATGATGGGACTCCCCGAGTGGGTGTGCGCCACCACCCGATCTATGTCAGCCCGACTCACTCCCCGGAGAGAAGTCGAAAGCACCCCGATTGAAGAGATCAGAACAGTCCCCGCCGAGGGTCCTCCCGTCACCCCATCAGAAGGGTCCGTCGCCCGCGACGAACCCGTACCATCCGACCCCGCCCCGGTCCCCGAGTTGGGAGATCTACCCGAGTTGGCCCATTGGCGCCACGAGGGCGGGCCCACCCGGGAAGAATTTTCCCGGGAGCAAGCCACTTGTCCTTCCCTGGTCGGGCTGCGGCGCCAGGCCGAGGGCCAAGCCGCAGGTGACCAGACCGGGACGCACCGAATCTATTGGGAAAAGAACATCTTGTACAGTGAGCAGAAGTCGGTGGAGCTGGGATCCGGACGGGTACTGGTGGTACCCCTCCGCTTCCGAGACTTCCTCCTGGGCTTAGCCCATGACGTCCCCCTCGCCGGCCACCTGGGTCAGGACAAGACCTACAGCCGTCTTGTGACCCATTTTTACTGGCCTAGAATGAGAGCAGCGGTAGAAGCCCACTGCAAGTCCTGCCCCACGTGCCAGGCTAGTGGGAAGAGTGGGGGGAAGCGCAAGGCTCCCCTCCAACCCTTCCCGGTCGTCAGTACCCTTTTTGAACGAGTCGGAATCGACGTCGTGGGACCACTGGACCCCCCCACCTCCCAAGGTCACCGTTTCATCTTGGTCCTAGTGGACCACGCCACCCGCTATCCTGAGGCTATTCCCCTACGCACCATTACGGCCCCCGTGGTGGGCCGGGCCCTGATGGGGATCTTTTCCAGGGTGGGTTTTCCCCGCGAGGTCGTGAGCGATCGCGGCACTAATTTTATCTCGAAATATATGACGTCCCTGTGGCAACAATGTGGGGTGTCCTATAAGTTCACCACCCCCAAGGGAACGGCCTAGTAGAAAGGTTTAATAGGACTTTGAAAGGGATGATCGCTGGCCTAGAAGAGCCCCTCCGGCGTAAGTGGGACGTCCTGCTCCCCTGCCTCTTGTTCGCTTACCGGGAGATCCCCCAGAAGTCCTTAGGGTTTAGCCCGTTTGAATTACTCTATGGGCACCCCGTCCGAGGTCCCCTCAGTTTGGTTAAGGAAGGGTGGGAGGCAGCACCCCAGACCACCCCCCGAGATGTGTTCCAGTACGTCCTGGCCCTCCGGAACCAGACCAGGAAGTTCCGAGAACTGGCCGAGGCCAACCTGGAGGCAAGTCAAGAAGAGATGAAGCGCTGGTACGACCAGAATGCCACTCTGGTCGAGTTCCAGCCGGGCCAGCAGGTGTGGGTCATGGCCCCCGTGAAGCCTGGCGCCCTCCAGGACCGATGGACTGGGCCCTACAGAGTGGTTGAGCGGAAGAGTCAAGTCACATACTTGGTGGACGTCCAGTCGCCTCGGGATCCCCTCCGGGTCCTGCACGTGAACCGCCTCAAGCCTCACTTCGTGCGGACAGAACTGAGCCTCCTGCTGGCCACCGATGACGGGGCCGAAGATGAGTCGGATCCCCTCCCGGACCTCCTGTGTGTCAAGGAGCAGGATGGCTCCGTGGAAGGAGTGAACCTCTCCCCAGCCCTCACTGCCCAGCAACAAGCGGACTGCCGCCAGCTCCTAAGACAATTTTCCGACCTCTTCTCCCTGACCCCCCGGGTCACCAACTGGTGTGTTCATGACGTGGACACCGGGGACAGCCCGCCGGTGAGACACCGAGCCTACCGGGTTCCTGACCGGGTCCGGTCCTGCATTCAAGCTGAAGTCTCAAAGATGTTGACCCTGGGGGTGATCGAGCCCTCTGACAGTCCCTGGGCCAGCCCCGTGGTCCTGGTCCCGAAGGCAGCGGCCCCCGGTGTCGCCCCCGAGCTCCGATTCTGCGTAGACTACCGGGGGCTCAATGACGTTACCCGAGCCGATGCCCACCCCATTCCACGAGCCGACGAACTCATTGACCGACTAGGGGCAGCCCGGTTCCTCAGCACATTCGACCTCACCTGCGGATACTGGCAGATTGCACTCACCGAAGGGGCCAAGGAGCGGTCCGCTTTCTCCACCCCCGATGGGCACTACCGCTTCCGCGTAATGCCCTTCGGGATGAAAAATGCCCCGGCCACTTTCCAGCGACTGGTGAATAGGGTCCTGGCCGGGCTAGAGCCGTTCAGCGCGGCATATCTGGACGACATCGCTGTTTTCAGTTCAGAATGGAGTGAGCACCTCCAGCACCTCCGGAGGGTGCTAACCGCCCTGCCCCAGGCAGGCCTCACAGTAAAAGCCAGCAAGTGCCAGATCGGGCAAGGATCCATAGTCTACCTGGGGCACCAGGTCGGGAGCGGCCAGGTCGCCCCTCTACAGCCAAAGATCGACGCCATCCTGGCCTGGGAACCCCCCATCACCCAAACGGAGGTCCGAGCCTTTCTGGGACTCACTGGCTACTACCGAAGATTCATTCGGGGGTATGGCAGCCTTGTCGGCCCTCTCACAGAACTCACGTCTAAAAGACAGCCAAAGAAAGTGCAGTGGACGGCTGCCTGCCAGGACGCTTTCGATGCCCTAAAAAAGGCCATGTGTACTGCCCCCGTCCTCCAGGCTCCCGACTACGCCAAGGAGTTCATAGTCCAGACCGATGCCTCCGAGCATGGCATTGGGGCCGTCCTGTCCCAAGTGAATGACCAAGGCCTAGACCAGCCCGTCGCCTTCCTCAGTCGGCGGCTGTTGCCCCGAGAACAGAGATGGAGCACCATAGAGCGCGAAGCCTTTGCCGTGGTCTGGGCACTCAAAAAGCTACGACCCTACCTGTTCGGCACCCATTTCAGAGTCCAAACTGACCATCGGCCCTTGCGATGGCTCATGCAGATGCGAGGAGAAAACCCCAAGCTACTGCGGTGGTCAATCTCCCTCCAGGGGATGGATTTCACCGTAGAACACCGCCCTGGTACGGACCACGCCAACGCTGACGGCCTCTCCCGGTTCTTCCGCCTCAGCGAAGAGAACCCCCCAAGATGATGGGCAGTTCTCTCCGGCTTTCAGCTGGGGGGGGACGCGTGTTGGACCCGGCCTCGTAGAATGGCCCGACGTGCCCCCGCACCACCGAAACCTGGTACCTGCAGCCCCAAGCACACGGCCCAGCCGACCCTCCCCACCAGGACACACGCACCGACCCGGACATCCCCGTCCATGGCCTCTCCCCTTTCGGCCACCCCGGGCCCGCGTGCCCACTTCATGCACCAAGATGGCCGCCCGGCCCCAGCGCGACCCGGGCCTAGAGGCGCCACTCCGGCTGGAGGACATCACGCTTCCAGGGGATGAGAGAGGGAGGAGCAGTTTCTATCGCACCTCTGAACTCCCCTGGGACGATGGGTTTCGATCGGCCCTCCGGCCTCCCTGAGGGCTGGCTCCGCGCCTGCTGGGTGTCTGGGACTCCTCCCGACCCGGCCCTGAAAGGATCAAAGGACAATAGCAGGAAATCCCGACAAGCGACCCCCAGGTGACAAGACCCCTGCCTGCACAGACTCCGGACATCAAAGAGGGGTCGACCTATAACAAGGGGTGCTCTGGGTCTGTCCGGAGATTCGACGCTGGAACAACCAGAGCCTGCCGACGTGGTCGCGGCTCCTGAAACTTGGACCCTCCTGAGCCCTGCTGAGTGACTCGCGGCTCCCTGAAGATCGTAAGACCTCCGAACTTGTACCTGAGCCTGCTGAGTGACTCGCGGCTCCCTGAAGATCATAAGACCTCCGAACTTGTACCTGAGCCTGCTGAGTGACTCGCGGCTCCCTGAAGATCGTAAGACCTCCGAACTTGTGCCTGAGCCTGCTGAGTGACTCGCGGCTCCTTGAAGCTCGTAAGACCTCCGAACCTGTACCTGAGCCCGCTGAGTGACTCGCGGCTCCAACAGACTCTCACGGTCCCGCCGGACCCCGACTACAACAACGTATCCCCCAGCTCGAGGATTGTGAGCTGTGCGCCGGATACGTCCCTGCCTTGAACCTTTACCAGAGACTGTCCGGCTACCCCCTACCCCTTCCGAGACTCATTGAGCCCGTGCTCACCTTGTACATATTTGCAGTGATAACCTACTTGATAAAGATTGATTTCTAAGAATACCCGGTGTGGTCACTCTGTGTCGTGTGGTGCCAGAAGTACGATCCTAGATACGAGATTCTTCCCCCTGGGGAGTCTCCCGCCAGTGCCCGGCTACGATACTTCGAGGGTGGGTCTCAGGGTAGTCAGAACCCCTTCCAGGCTCCTCTGAGGTCGCCATCTAACAGATAGCCAATGTAGCTCTGGGGGAGGAGGTTGAGGAAGCCGAGGAGTGGGAACCCGCAGCTATGGCCCTAGTATCCTTAGGAGATAGGGAGATGGTCCCTGGGAGCCTCCTACCCTCTAACACAAAGAAATATGGGCAGCTCGTAAAGATCAATGGCCACCAAGTAGAAGCCCTCCGTGACACCGGGGCCAGCATCACCGGTGTCCTCAGCCATTTAGTACACGAAGACCAGGTCCTCCCCAACGTCTTTTGCTCTGTCATTTCAGCGAACAACACAGAAAGCCTATGTAAGGTAGCCCTGGTGCCCTTTGAGTGGGGAGGGGTGGTCGGTAAACTAAAGGTTGCAGTGAGAACCTCCCAGCCCTTCGACTGTCTCCTGGGGAACGACCTGGAAAGTTCCCCCTGGGGACAAGTTGAGCGCAAGACCCACCTAGGGATGATGGGCCTCCCTGAGTGGGTGTGCGCCACCACTCGATCCATGGCGGCTCGACTGACCCCCCTGAGGGAAGTCGACGACGCCCTGATCCCTGAAGATAGGATGGTCCCAGCCGAGGGTCCCCCCATTCCCCCACCAGAAGAGCAGATCGCCAGTGACGAACCCCCGCCTTCCGACTCCACCCCAGTCACCGAGGTAGGCGACCTGCCCGAATTAGCCCATTGGCGCCATGAGGGGGGCCCCTCCCGAGAAGAGTTCTGCCGAGAACAGGCTACCTGTCCCTCCCTGGTCGGGCCCCGGCAACAGGCAGAGGCCCAGGCCGCAGGCGACCAGACGGGGACGCACCGGGTGTATTGGGAGAATGACCTTCTGTACAGCGAACAGAAGTCGGTGGAGCTAGGGTCCGGCCGGGTGCTGGTGGTACCCCTACGCTTCCGAAACCTCCTCCTGGGCTTGGCCCACGATGTTCCCCTCGCAGGCCACTTGGGCCAGGACAAAACGTACAGTCGCCTCGTGACCCACTTCTACTGGCCCAGAATGAAAGCAGATGTAGGAGCCCACTGCAAGTCCTGTCCCACGTGCCAGGCCAGTGGGAAGAGCGGAGGGAAGAGCAAGGCTCCCCTCCAACCCTTCCCTGTCGTCAGTACCCCTTTTGAGCGGGTCGGGATCGACACTGTAGGGCCCCTGGACCCCCCAACTTCCCAAGGGCACCGGTTCATCCTCGTCCTGGTGGACCATGCCACCCGTTACCCTGAGGCCATTCCCCTGCGCACCGTCACGGCCCCCGTGGTGGGCCGGGCGTTGATGGGAATCTTCTCCCGCATGGATTTCCCCCGCGAGGTCGTGAGCGATCGCGGTACCAACTTTATCTCCCGATACATGTTATGTTATGTTATACAGGTTTTTTTGTATAGCGTGCGGCTACTCGAAAGAGTGTCCCGACGCTTTAAATTGCACGCTAATCGCAAAACACAACAGGGAAAATGAACAGAAACAGAAAAAGAAGAGACCTGATAGGACCAGAAACTAAGAAGTGAAAAGCCAAGTTTTAAGCCCCTTCCTAAAAGCCAACAGGTTGGTGGTGCTGCGCAGGGACACAGGCAATTTATTCCACAGCTGAGGCGCTAAAAATTTAAAGGAGCGGCCACCGATGCGAGCTCTCTTCACGCGGGGCACTACCGCAAAAAACAAGGCTTCAGACCTAAGCGATCTGGCAGGACGATAAAAGGACAGCCTTTTCTGAAGATATTTTGCTCCAGATGTGTGCAAGGCTTTGTGTGCCAGGGTGAGAGATTTAAAAACTATCCGCTTCC
This sequence comes from Triturus cristatus, assembly GCF_964204655.1. Taxonomy (NCBI): domain Eukaryota; kingdom Metazoa; phylum Chordata; class Amphibia; order Caudata; family Salamandridae; genus Triturus; species Triturus cristatus. Next base: position 790,217,088 of record NC_140580.1, read on the forward strand.
GGACAGGAAGCCAGTGCAGAGCCTCCAAAAGGCCCGAGGCTCTGGCACGGCGAGATAGTCCAAAAATAGCACGTGCTGCCGAATTCTGAACAACCTGTAATCGTTGAAGCAGGTATTCTGGCAGGCCGAGATAGAGAACGTTGGAATAGTCTATTCTCGAGCCTATCATCGCCTGCACCGTGATCTTCCTGTGTTCCTCCGATAACAAGGGAAGGAACTTGCGGAGCATCCGGAGTAAGCCAAAGCAGGTCCCTGTGAGACCGATTACCTGCGAGCGTAGTGCGAGGCCATTGTCGATCTTAATCCCAAGGTTTTTCGCTACCTGGGACGAACTTGCTGGTGGAAACATGTTCTCAGGCCACCACACTTTCCAATCCGGGTCCGAGCTGCACCCAAAGAAGAGGACCTCGGATTTATCCGAGTTGCACTTGAGGCTGTTATGATGGAACCACTGAAACACAGCCTCAAGACAACCCTGGATCCTACCTCCATCGAAGTCCGCACCCCTCTCACAGGTAAAGAGGAGCTGGGTGTCATCAGCGTAAGAAATGATCTGGGCCCCGAAAGACTCCGCCAGGGCCGCCAGAGGGGTCATGAAGATATTAAATAGAGTTGGGCTCAGGACAGAGCCCTGAGGAACTCCGACACCCAATGGCGACATCTCGGCGGAGCAAGCAGAAGCCCAGACCGATTGTCGACGGCCTGCTAAGAAAGATCGAAACCACTGGAGCACCGTCCCTCGAAGACCAATCTCTGAGAGTCTAGCAAGCAGACCCTCATGAGGGACGGTGTCAAAGGCCGCCGACAGGTCTAACATCACCAGCATCGCTCTCCCACCCGAATCCAGCACCTCCTTTATCGCCTCCGAGACTTCCAGGAGGGCTGTTTCGGTGCTAAGATTGGCGCGAAAACCCGACTGGGTAGGGTGCAGTAGGTCGTGGGCCTCCAAGTAATCGGCAAGCACCTTATGCACGTGCTTTTCAATGACCTTCGCCAAAGCCGGCAGAAGCGAGATAGGTCTATAATTCGCTAACACCTCCACATCCAGACCAGGCTTTTTAAGCAGGGGAATAATCATTGCCTGCTTCCAGGACTGGGGAACCACACCCTGTGCAAGAGAACAGTTCAACAGGGGGTTCACAAGTGGATTAATGACAGCTGCCATTTTAGCCAGGAATTTTGCGGGGCAGGCATCCCGAGGGGAACCTGACTTCAGTCCCACCATCAGGTCAAATGAAGCTGTCAGCGAGAGAGGAGGGAAAGCTGCCAAGGCCACACCGGCGTTCAGTCGGATAGCAGCGGCATTCTCCGCCCGACCTGATACCTCAGGATCCAACACAAGGAAGGAGTCCTGGATCCGCTGGATCTTGGAGGTGAAAAAGTCCGCAATCGCCCTGACCCAGGACGCAGGAGGGGGGGTCTGGACGGGCGCTGCGCGAGAGGCTGTAAACTCCCGCACAATGGCGAAAAGCTCCTTACAGGAGTTGGAAGCGGCTTCAATTTTTCTAGCAAAATAAGCCTTCTTCTCCGCGAGGATGTTCCGATGGTACGCTTTCGCCAGAGACCTGTAGGCGAGTTTCGCCGTCGCGTCGTATTTCACGCGCCAAGCTCTTTCCGCTACCTTGCATTGCCGACGAGAGGCCGCCAATGCTTCCGTAAACCAAGGGGCAGAGGCACCTTTTCCGGGTTTGCGGAGGAATCTCCGAGGAGCAAGCTCATTGAGCCTCTCTGAGAGCCAGACCTGCAAACGCTCCACATCCTCCTCTAAGTTCCCGGTTAAGGCACAGGGGTGATCAGCGCAGGACTGTGCCAACAATTCCGGAGTAATCCGGTAAAGTGGCCTGAAACCCCCTGAAGTCTGCCGGGGGACACCGGCAGGCTTCACATGAAGTCCTTATGGCAACAATGCGGGGTGTCCTATAAGTTCACCACCCCGTACCACCCCCAAGGAAACGGCCTGGTAGAGCGGTTTAACCGGACTCTGAAGGGGATGATCGCGGGCCTGGAAGAGCCCCTCCGGCGTAAGTGGGACATCCTGCTCCCCTGCCTCCTATTCGCATACCGCGAAGTTCCCCAGAAATCCTTGGGGTTCAGCCCCTTTGAGTTACTCTACGGGCACCCCGTCAGGGGGCCCCTCAGCCTGGTCAAGGAAGGTTGGGAGGCGGCGCCCCGAGGCCCACCCCGAGATGTGTTCCGTTACGTCCTGACCCTCCGAAACCAGACTAGAAGGTTCCGAGAGATGGCCGAGGCCAACCTGGAGGCGAGTCAGGAGGAGATGAAGCGCTGGTACGACCAGAACGCCACTCTGGTCGAGTTTCAGCCGGGCCAGCAGGTATGGGTCATGGCCCCCGTGAAACCCTGCGCCCTCCAGGATAAATGGACCGGGCCCTTCAAGGTGGTTGAGCGGAAGAGCCAGGTCACGTACTTGGTGGACGTCCAGTCCCCCCGGGACCCCCTCCGGGTCCTCCACGTGAACCGCCTCAAGCCCCACTTTGTGCGAACGGAGCTAAGCCTCCTACTGGCCACTGATGATGGGTCCGAGGAGGAGTCAGATCCTCTCCCGGATCTCCTGTGCACCAAAGAGAAGGACGGCTCCGTAGAAGGAGTGAACCTCTCCCCGTCTCTCACTCCCCAGCAACGTGAAGATTGCCGCCAGCTCCTAGGGCAGTTTTCGGACCTCTTCTCCCTGGTCCCTAAGGTCACCGACTGGTGTGTCCATGACGTGGATACCGGGGACAGTCCGCCAGTGAGACACCGGGCCTACCGAGTCCCTGATCGGGTCCGGTCCTGCATCCAAGCCGAAGTCTCGAAAATGTTGACCCTAGGCGTGATCGAACCCTCAGACAGCCCCTGGGCCAGCCCCGTGGTCCTGGTCCCAAAAGCAGCTGCCCCCGGGGTCGCACCAGAACTCCGCTTCTGCGTGGACTACCGGGGACTCAATGAAGTCACCCGAGCCGATGCCCACCCCATTCCCCGAGCCGACGAGCTCATTGACCGGCTCGGGGCTGCTCGGTTCCTCAGCACCTTCGATCTCACCTGCGGCTACTGGCAAATTGCGCTCACAGAAGGAGCCAAGGAGCCGTCCGCCTTCTCCACCCCGGATGGACACTATCGCTTTCGCGTGATGCCCTTCGGGATGAAAAATGCCCCGGCCACCTTCCAGCGACTGGTAAATAGAGTCCTGGCCGGGCTGGAAAAATTCAGTGCCGCATATCTCGACGATATCGCAGTTTTTAGCTCCGAGTGGAGTGAGCACCTCCAGCACCATCGGAGGGTGCTGACCGCCCTGCGCCAGGCAGGTCTCACCGTGAAAGCCAGTAAATGCCAGATTGGGCAAGGTTCGGTAACCTACCTGGGGCACCAGGTCGGAAGCGGGCAGGTCGCCCCTCTACAGCCCAAAATCGACGCCATCCTAGCCTGGGAACACCCCACTACCCAAACGGAGGTCCGAGCCTTTCTGGGCCTCACGGGCTACTACCGGAGATTCATCCGGAATTACGGCAGCCTGGTCGGTCCCCTCACGGGACTCACGTCCAAAAAGCAGCCCAAGAAGGTGCAATGGTCCCCTGCCTGCCAAGAGGCGTTCGAGGCCCTGAAAGCGGACATGTGTACTGCCCCCGTCCTCCAGGCCCCCGACTACTCCAAAGAGTTTGTGGTACAAACTGATGCTTCCGAGCATGGCATCGGGGCAGTCCTCTCCCAGGTAAATGACCAAGGCCTAGACCAGCCCGTAGCCTTCCTCAGCCGAAGACTATTGCCCAGGGAACAGAGATGGAGCACCATCAAGCGAGAGGCATTCGCCGTAGTCTGGGCCCTCAAGAAACTACGCCCTTACCTGTTCGACACCCATTTCAAGGTCCAAACCGACCATCGCCCCTTGCGGTGGCTCATGCAGATGCGAGGGGAAAACCCCAAGCTACTGCGGTGGTCAATCTCCCTCCAGGGGATGGATTTCACCGTGGAGCATCGCCCTGGGGCTGACCACGCCAACGCCGATGGCCTCTCCCGGTTCTTCCGCCTCAGCGAAGAGAACCCCCAAGAAGATGGGTAGTTCTCTACGGCTTTCAGCTGGGGGGGACGCGTGTTAGACCCGGCCCTCGTAACATAGCTAGACCTGGCCCCTGCACCTCACACCAGCCCCCAAACCCACGGCCTAGCCGATCCTTCCCACCAGAACTCACACGCACCCAACCCGGACTTCCCCGTCCGTGGCCTTCCTCCCTTCGGCCACACCGGGCCCGCGTGCCCACTTCATGCATCAAGATGGCCGCCCGGCCCCAGCGCGACCCTGGCCTAGAGGCGCCACTCCGGCTGGAGGACACCACGCTCCCCTTGGGATGAGAGAGGGAGGAGCAGTTTCTATCACACCTCTGCGCTTCCCTGGGACGGTGGGTTTCAATCGACCTGCCAGCCTCCCCGAAGGCTGGCTCCACGCCTGCTGGGTGTCTGGGACTCCTCCCGACCCAGCCCTGAAAGGATCAAAAGACAATGGCAGGAAACCCCAACAAGCGACCCCCAGGTGACAAGACCCCTGCCTGCACAGACTCCGGACATCAAAGAGGAGTCGCCCTATAACAAGGGGTGCTCTGGGATGGTGGGAAAAAGGTCAAATGGGTGGGCAGGTGGGAAAATGGCCACTCAGGCGGGTGGGTGGGTGGGAAAAAGGTCTCTCGGGTCGGTGGGTGGTAAAAGTTCACTCAGGGGGGCGGGTGAATACAAGGTCACGTGGGAGGCAGGTGGGAGGGAAAATGGTCACTTAGGCGGGTGGGCAGGAAAAAGGTCACTCAGGCGGAAATAGGAAAAGGCCACTCGGGTTGGTGGGTGTGAAAAAAACACTTGGTAGGTGGCTTGGGAAAAGGCCACTCTCTCAAAGGCCACTTGGGAGGGTAGGAGGGAAAAGAACACTCATTGAAGGTCACTCTGGCTGGTGGGTGGGTGATTGAGAAAAGGCCACTAGGGCAGGTGGGAAGGAAAAAGGCTATTCTGGTAGGTAGGTGTGAAAAAGGCCACTCGGGCAGGTGGGTGTGAAAAAGGCCAGCCTGGTGGGCGGGGGAAAGGGCCACTTGGGCAGGCAGGTGGGAAAAGGGAAGAGGTCATTCGGGCAGGCAGGTGGCTGGGAAAAAGGTGAAACGGCCACTTGGGCGGGTGGGTGGACCAAAGGGAAAAGGCCACTCTTGAAAGACAAAATGCCACTCGGGGGTGACTAGGGCAAAGAGCACTCAGGGGTGGGTGGGAAAAAGGGCACTCAGGCAGGTGGGTGAGAAAAAGGGCACTCAGATGTGTGGGTGTCAAAAGGGCACTCGGGAGGGTGGGTGTCAAAAGGGCACTTGGGCGGGTGGGTGGGAAAACAGCACTTGGGCAGGTGGGTGGGGAAAAGGGCACTTGGGAGGGTGGGTGGGAACAGGGGAAAAGGACACTCGGGAGGGTGGGCGGGTACAAGGGAAAAGGGCACTAGGGCAAGTGGGTACAAGGGAAAATGGCACGTCTAACAAGGGAAAAAGGCAATTGGGTGCGTGGGTGGGTACAAGGGAAAAAGGCAATCGGGTGCGTGGGTGGGTACAAGGGAAAAAGGCAATCGGGCGGGTGGGTGGGTACAAGGGAAAAAGGCAATCGGGCGGGTGGGTGGGAACAAGGGAAAAAGGCATTCCGGCGGAAAAGGCAATCGGGCGGGTGGGTGGGAACAAGGGAAAAGGGTAATCGGGCGGGTAGGTGGTAACAAGGGAAAAGCGCAATCAGTGGGTGGGTACAAAGGAAAAGGGCAATCATACAAGGGAAAAGAGTAATCGGGTGGGTGGGAACAAGGGAAAAGGGTAATAATCACAAGGGAAAAGGGTAATTGGGTGGGTGGGAACAAGGGAAAAGGGTAATCGGGCGAGTGGGAACAAGGGAAAGGGTAATCGGGTGGGTGGGAAAAAGGGAAAAGGGCAATCATACCAGGGAAAAAGGGCACTTGGGCGGGTGGGCACTCTACAAGGGAAAGGGAACTATAAACAAGGGAAAAGGGCACTCGGTGGGTGAGAAACTGCAACCAGGGCAGGTGGGTGGTAAGAGGCCACGTGGGTGGGTGGGTGGGTGGTTAAAGGCCACTCGGGCAGGTGGGTGGTAAAAAGGACACTCCTTAGCCACTTGGGGGAGTGGGTGGGAAGGAAAAAGGCCACATAAGGTAAAAAGCCAGGCGGGTGGGAAGCTGTTGGACCTCGCCTCATGGCGTGGTCCCGAACCCTCCAACCAGACTAAACGGGGGCTACCCGAACCCTTCGGGGTCCCCCTGGATGGTACCCCGCTACCCTCCAGCCGTCGCGACGCGACCCGCCCCCGGCCTCGGTCCCCACGAAGCCCTGACCTCAAGGCGCCAAGACCTGACCGGAGGGGGTCGAGTGGCCACTCCACAGATTCCGGAGGAGGAGAGTTTCGATGGGGCCTCCAGCCGTCCCCCGACACCTGGTTGCGATCGCCCTCCGGCCTCCCTGGGCGCTGGCTCCACCCCCCGCTGGGTGTCTGGACGCTCTGCTCCCGGCCCCTCCGACCTCCCCAGGCGCGAGGGTCCGGACATCAAAGGACTCCAGACATATATCTGGGGCAGCCCAAAACCAGGGCGGCAGTTGTATCCTGGAGTCGAGAGCCCTGCTGATCGGATCGCGGCTGACCCTACGGAGGGAGACTCATTGCCTGGAACTTGGAACTCGAGCCCTGCTGACTGCGTCACGGTTCCCCCTTGCTGAGAAGAAGACCCTCACGGAACCATCGGAGCCCTGCTCACCTCGTCGCGGCTCGACCTCGAAGAAGTAACCATCGGAGCCCTGCTGACCTCGTCGCGGCTCAACCTCGCAGAAGTAACCATCGGAGCCCTGCTGACCTCGTCGCGGCTCAACCTCATCGAGGCAACCCTCCGAGCCCTGCGGACGACGTCTCGGCTCCCGGAACCCCCCAGCTCGAGGATTGAGCTGAGCGCAGGGTGTTCCTGTACCAGGCTGGTACTGAGACTGTCCCGCTACCCCGTCCCTGAACGACCCCGAGACTCTTTGGGATCCCTCGATCCGCCTGACAAATTGCCACAGAAACCTGCCTTTTACTACCGATAAAGACTTGTGAGAATTGATACCCTTGTTGTGTCCCTTTGTGGTGGTGGGGGTGCTTGGCTGGTACGATCATAGGGGAAGGACCTCGCCCAGGAGGCTTCTCAGCGGCGCTCGGCTACTTTCCTACGGAACGGTGGCTCTCGGGGTGGTCAGTCCGACACCCTCTGACTCCCCGGAGAGCGCCCTTCTAACATTGGTGGCCAGAGGTGCGATCCGAGCCGACGCAAATCGTACAGCGAGTAACTCACCCACTACCTACCCAGACACAGAGTGACCATGAGCGACCAAGAGACCACCCCAACCGCGGAGTTCCAACAAGAATGGTTGGAGGAATATACCCATAAAGAGCTAAAACAGTTTTGTAAAGGCAAAGGCATCGCGACCACCGGATTAAACACAAAAGAGGACCTGCAAAAAGCCCTAAAGGCCTGGGTAGAGTCCGAAGCGGCCTCCCCCCAAACCGAAGAAAATCCGGTGCCAAACACGCACCAGCAACCAACCGCAGCACCGGCAGATGGGAGGAGAACCAGCATGGAGACCGACCTCTCCCCGGAAGAGTTACGAGAACGGGAGAGGGTCAGGACCCACAAGTTGGAGCTCGCCCGACTCCGCCTGGACGGCGAACTCCTACTAGCCGAAAAGAAATTGGCCCTAGAACAACTACGGCTGCAAGAAGAAATAGAGGAGAAAAAGCGGCACCGAGAACTGGAAGAGAGGAGGCTAACCCTCGAGCATGAGCGGGGCCTTAAAGAACTTGAAATTAAATCCAAGAATGGGGAGACCGGCACCCCCGGAAACAGGGACACCCACCCGCCGGCCGAGGCGAAAGTGCATATCCCCAAGGATGTCGTCAAAGAGTACTACAAGAACGACGACATCCAACAATGGTTCAAGGCCTACGAGGTCGCCATGACCGCCCATCGGGTACCCCGAAAAGATTGGGGTGCCGACCTATGGGGACGGTTCCTCAGCGAAGGCAGAGACACCCTGCTACAGCTCCCAGACGCAGTGATGACATCTTATGACCATATGAAGGAGGCCCTGCTCACCCGCTATGGTCTCACCTCAGAGATGTACCGCCAGCGCTTCCGGGACTGCAAGAAGCTCTGGAAGGCTGGATCAAGGGCAGCAAGGTCACCTCCTACGAACAGCTGTTCGACCTCATTGTATGGGAACACCTCTCCAACAACTGCTTCATCGAGCTGAGACAGCACCTCCTCGACAGCAAGCTGACCGAGCCGCGGAAGCTCGCCGCCGAGGCCGATCGATGGGTGAACACCCGGGTCCCTCGGAACTCGATGGGGGAGTACCAACGGAACACCCCGGGGCCCCCCCGCCAGCGCAGCGGAGGAGGAGGATCGAACAGGAACAGAGACTTCCCAGCAGGGCCGCCCCGGAGTCCTCCCCGGGGACCGCCCCCGAACCGCACGTCCCCGACCCTCGCCCGAAGAGGGGCCCCCCTAGCCCGACCAGGACCTCGACCGACGGTAACGTGCTACAACTGCCAACAGCCAGGGCACTATGCCAGTGACCCAACCTGCCCCGCGAACCGACGAGCTGGGACCACCGGGCCACCCCCCCGCCACTTGGCGGCCGCTGCCCTGGGGGAAGGGGGAGAAGAGGAGGAGAACTTCGACGCCGGGCCAACCGAGTGGGAAACCGCCGCCATGACCTTGGTATGCCTGGGCAGCCGGGACATGGTGCCCCGGGCTCCCATCCCGAGCAACACCAAGAAGTACCAACAGTGGGTCACCATTAATGGACGCCGGGCCGAAGCCCTCCGCGACACCGGAGCCAGCGTGACAGCCGTCCGCTGCCACTTGGTGACCCCCGAACAGATCATGCCTAATGTACTGTGCCCCGTCCGGTCGGCAGACAACACCGAGAGCTTGTGCCAGATGGCCCGGATCCCCTTCGAGTGGGGGGGGAGTGTCGGGCATGCTGAAGGTGACCGTCCGTGACGATGCCCCCGTAAACTGCCTCCTTGGGAACGACCTGGAAAGTTCCCCCTGGGCCCACGTCGAGCGCCGCGAGCATCTGGGGATGCTGGGACTGCCCGAGTGGGCCTGCGCAACCACCCGGTCCACGACCGCCCGGGCCATCCAACCGAGCGTAGCTGCTCCCCCCGAAGAGCCGGAGTGGCCCGAGCCACCACCTCCCTCTGTCGAAGAAGAAGCCAACGCCGAGTCCGGGCCGCCAGAACTCGTCGCGCTCGGCGACCTCCCCGAACTCGCCCAATGGCGCCAAGAAGGTGGCCCCACAAGGGAGCAGTTCCGCCAAGAACAGAAGACCTGCCCCTCCCTCGAAGGGACCCGACAGCAAGCAGCCGCCCAGGCCGCCGGAGATCAGACGGGGACCCACTGGGTCTATTGGGACAATGACCTCCTCTACAGCGAGCAGAGGACCGCAGAATTGGGGGCCAGCCGAGTGCTGGTGGTCCCCCTCCGATTCCGGGACTTCCTCCTCAATCTGGCGCATGATGTGCCCCTCGCAGGGCACCTGGGACAAGACAAAACATACAGCTGCCTGGTGACTCACTTCTACTGGCCCCGAATGCGGAAGGACGGGGACAATCATTGCCGAACCTGCCCGACCTGCCAAGCCAGTATCAGACCACAGGAGGTAGCCCATAAACCACAGTGAGACTGGGGCAGTACATGATATCAGACAACAATGTCTCAACGTGGAATTCAGTGGAAGGACAAGTAATTCAAAGGTGAGCTGTATGTTACAGTATCAGAGGAATTAATTCATACACAGAGGACAACAGGAGACCAAGTTAGTAGGAAAGAGTTGTATTTTCAACACATGATGAACATATTGCGTCATATGTACATATCATATAGGTTTAAAAAGCACTGCGTGACACTTAGTGAAAGTGTAACCGAAAAAATACTGTGCACAAGTGCTCGTGGAGTTGGTGACGGCGCAAGTGACACATAAAGTGGTATATACAGCGGTGAAACGGCGCAACAAGGAGAACAATGGTATTTTGAATATGCCAAAGTTAGGGCATTTACACAGTAAATGTATGGGAATTCAAAGGACAGTAAAGCAAATGCCCATGTTTGTAAATGCGCCAACAGTAACGCTGTTGAAGTCGACGGCGTTTCGGCCCGTAACACTCAAGGCCATCATCAGGACTGGTTACACATATTTTGAACAGTGCTAGGGTAAAGAAAAACAATTCTCAAAAGCTGGACCAAAACGAGGGAGAAAAGGGGACAGTCGTGCAAATGGTTGTGAGCACGGCGACGTATAGTGGTCGTGGGTACGGGTCTAATGTATGGCCGTAGGCCAAGGAGCAGTGATCGGACGAGTGGTGAGGGCGAGAGCGGGTATCACAACGGCGCGAGAGTCGGGTGAGGCGTGCCCGAGTAGGCAGAGGTAGAGTAAATAGAGACCGGGGCCAAGAAATGGTGAGCAGTGTGGTAGAATTATGCAAAAAACTGATAACGAAGTGAAAAGAAAGAGAAATCGCACAGGTTGATGGTAGCAGGGGTGCAAAGGAGTGCCACTGTGAGGGAAAACGGGAAGTGACAAGGGGCAAACTAATGGACAAGGAACTTACTCGCATGGAAGGGGCGAGCCAGGTGAATCGGCAATGCTGGACCCCGTGTGGTGTCAGACGGGTCCGGGGAAGTCCAAACTGGACGGGGGAAGAAAGCTGGTGGTGAGGAAAAGAACAGGTAGGACGTGGGGAGGGAGACAGCAGAAAAGATAGGAGCGACAAAACACTAACTCCTTCGGAAAAGGCGAGCCGAACGAAACGGCAACGCTGGACCACGTGACGTAAGAAGGGTCCGTGGTAGTTCACGCTGGAAGGGGACAAAGGACAAGGAGTGAGGAATAGGCAGGGGGGAACAGTGGGAAAGAAGGGAGTAAGGGAGACACTTACTTCGGGAGGGAAGCGGAGAGCAATCAATGAGGAAGCTGGAAAGGAAAGGGGAGGTTAGAAACGGGGCAGATGGACGGTTCCGGGGAGAAAAAGCACGAGCAGAACTTACTTACATTTTGGCGAGGCGAGTGAAGCACCGAGAGGGGGTCCGTGAAGAGGGGCGTGCCGGTATGAATCAGGCAGAGAGTGAAGACGGAAGGGCACTGGCGAGAGTTTATGTGGTCAGTGCTTCCAGGTCACGAGGAGCGTCAACCAATCAACGGGAAGGAACCGGTGGCAGGACGCGCGCGGATGGGTGCTGGGGGATGATAGGCTGGGGGGTGCTGAAAGGGGAGTGAAGCGGAAAGGTCACCAATAGAACGGAGAAGGAGTCATGGCAACCGGTGGTGTAATAACCCGCAAAGACGCGTGTATCGCTCGAGTGGGAAAAAGAGGAGTAAAAGGATAACATTTGAAGGGAAAACAATGAAAACAATATGGTCAAATCAATAGACCCAAAGCGAGCCAAATTAGGACGAATAGCAACTTATACAGAATTCACAATAATTACAATACAATCGTTTCAATAAAGCCATGGGCAATTGACAGGCAGTTTTCCAGATAATACATCATGGGTAGACATATGTGGGGGTGGGGGGGGGGGGGGGAGGGGGGAAAAGAAGGAGAGGGGAGGGGGGGGGGGGGGGGGTTGGGCGGGAAGGGGAGGAAAAGGGGAAGGAAATGGGATGAAAATGTGTAGATAACAAAAGAACAATCAGCAAATTTGTAAATGAATGTGACCAGTATACTTAAAGATAAAAAGCAAAGACAGAAGGAAAATCAAAACGTATACTTTGGGGTGAACCGGGTGGGGGGGGGGGGGGAGGAAGAGAGGGGAGGGGGGGGGGGGGGGGGTGGGGTGGGGGGAAGGAGACGGGGGGGGGAGGTGGGTTTGTACAGGGGGAGGGAAAAAATAAATACGTACAAAGTACAAATTAAATAAGCAAGGATGGAGAACGTATCGGCTGTAAAGAAGGCAGACCAGTAGATCACAATCATGCAAAGGATCACAATCATGCAAGGGTAGAGTTCCATTCATCAAGGGAATTCAGGCCCTGCTCAATGGAGTTAAAGCGGGAGATCCAACGGCATTCGCACCTATTCAGGAGTCTTTGGGTATCACCGCCTCTTAGTGGGATGGACGGTTTGTCAATTACCAGCCAGGTGAACTCGGCTTCGCTGTGATTCTTTTCTTTGAAGTGGGAGACCAGGGGGGCTGTTAGGACTCCACATCTAATGCGGCTGCGATGTTGTAGGATGCGGTCCTTTACCATCTGGGTGGTTTGGCCAATGTATATTTTATCGCAGGGGAATTTTATCATGTTGACAACGTTCTGAGATCTACAGTTGGTGAAGGAATGTAGGTCAAATTTCAACCCATTGTGTTCAAACGTCTTTGTGTTGGTTGTAGAGGAGCATGCTGCGCATCTTTGGCATCTATAATGGCCGAGCACCGGCGGTAGTTTCCATGAGTTGGGGAGCGATTCTGATATGTTTGGTGCAGTGGGCCAGGTGATTGCATGCACCAGATGGTCCGCTATGTTTTTGCCCCTGCGGTAAGAGAAAAGAGGTGGTTCATTGAAAATGGTGAGTGGAGCAAGAATGTTCCAGTTGGATTTGATAATCTTGGCTAGTTTATTGCTGGAAGGTGAGAAGGTGGACACAAATGGGATGCGAGTATTTGTCCTTTTTTCTTTAGGGGTAAGTAAGGTATCGCGGTGGTTATACCATGCTCGTTTTCTTGCCCTGTTGACCAATTTTCTGGGATAGCCGCGGGCCACGAGTTTGGCAGTGAGTATCACTGCCTCCTTGAAGAAATCTCTACGCCATTTGCAGTTGCGACGGATCCGCAGAAATTGTCCAAATGGAAGACCGTCACGTAGACCACGTGGGTGGTTACTAGAGTAGAGTAGCAAGGTGTTACGTTCTGTGGGTTTTCTGTATAGTGAAGTGCCAATTTTATCATCTTCAATTCGTAAGGTGAGGTCTAGGAATGGAAGATTATCTTCTTTGGGGTCCGCTGTGAATTTGAGATGTTGTTGGCTATTGTGTAACCAATCGATGAAGTGGGACAAAGAAGTTTTGTCGCCTGTCCAGATAAGGAGGATGTCGTCAATGTAGCGACAATGTAGCGACGCAAGACCTGCCAAGCCAGCGGGAAGAGTGGGGGAAGAGTCAAAGCCCCTCTCCAGCCCTTTCCAATAGTAAACACCCCGTTCGAGCGAGTGGGGATCGACATCGTGGGGCCCCTGGACCCCCGAACCTCCCAAGGACATCGCTTCATCCTCGTCCTGGTCGATCATGCCACCCGATACCCCAAGGCCATCCCTCTCCGAACAGTGACGGCCCCCGTGGTGGGCCGAACCTTGATGGGAATCTTCTCCAGAGTAGGTTTCCCCCGGGAGGTTGTGAGCGACCGGGGCACAAACTTTATCTCCAAGTATATGAGGTCCCTGTGGCAACAATGCGGGGTCACCTACAAGTTCACCACCCCGTGCCACCCCCAGGGGAACTGTTGGACCCGGCCTCGTAACATGGCTCTACTGGTCCCCACACCACCTAACCTGGTGCTGGCGGCCCCAATCCCCCGACCTCACCAAGCCTTTCCACCAGAACACACGCACTCAACCCGGACACCCTCGTCCATGGCCTCTCTCCTTTCGGCCACCCCGGGCCCGCGTGCCCACTTCATGCACCAAGATGGCCGCCCGGCCCAAGCGCGACCCGGGCCTAGAGGCGCCACTCCGGCTGGAGGACATCCCGCTTCCAGGGGTTGAGAGAGGGAGGAGCAGTTTCTATCGCACCTCTGAACTCCCCTGGGACGATGGGTTTCGATCGGCCCTCCGGCCTCCCTGAAGGCTGGCTCCACGCCTGCTGGGTGTCTGGGACTCCTCCCGACCCGGCCTGAAAGGATCAAAAGACAATGGCAGGAAACACCCGACAAGCGACCCCCAGGTGACAAGACCCGTGCCTGCACAGACTCCGGACATCAAAGAGGGGTCGACCTATAACCAGGGGTGCTCTGGGACTGTCCGGCAGATTCGACGCTGGAACAACGAGAGCCTGCTGACGCGGTCGCGGCTCCTGGAACTTAGAACTACCTGAGCCCTGCTGAGTGACTCGCGGCTCCCCGAAGATCGTAAGACCTCCAAACTTGTACCTGAGCCCTGCTGAGTGACTCGCGGCTCCCTGAAGATCGTAAGACCTCCGAACTTGTACCTGAGCCCTGCTGAGTGACTCGCGGCTCCCCGAAGATCGTAAGACCTCCGAACTTGTACCTGAGCCCTGCTGAGTGACTCGCGGCTCCCTGAAGATCGTAAGACCTCCGAACTTGTACCTGAGCCCGCTGAGTGACTCGCGGCTTCCACAGACTCCACTGGTCCCGCCGGACCCCACGACAACCAGCCTACCCCCCAGCTCGAGGATTGTGAGCTGTGCGCCGGGTACATCCTTACCTTGAACTTTTGTGCCAAAGACTGTCCCGCTACCCCCTATCCCTTCCGAGACTCATTGAGCCCGCGCTCTCCTTGTACATATTTGCAGTGCTAACCTATTTGATAAAGATTGGTTCCTGAGAACGCACGGTGTGTTGTTTCTGTGTCGTGTGGTGCCCGAAGTACGATCCTCGATACGAGACTTCTCCTCCTGAGGAGTCTCCCGCCAGTGCCCGGTTACGATACTCGAGGGTGGGTCTCAGGGTAGTCAGGACTCCCTTCCCGGGCTCCTCTGAGGTCGCCGTCTAACAGGAACGGACTAGTCGAACGATTTAATCGGACATTGAAGGGAATGATCAAAGGCCTGGAGGAGCCCCTGAGACGCAAATGGGACGTCCTGCTGCCCTGCCTCCTGTTTGCCTATCGGGAGGTCCCGCAAAAGTCTCTGGGGTTCAGCCCCTTCGAACTCTTGTACGGACACCCTGTCCGAGGCCCCCTCAGCCTGGTCAAAGAAGGCTGGGAGACCACCGTCCAAGATGCTTCCCCAGACGTCTACCGGTACCTCCTGACCCTGCGAAACCAAACCCGGAAATTCAGGGAACTGGCCGAAGCCAACCTCGAGGCCAGCCAGGAGGAAATGAATCGCTGGTATGACCAGAACGCCTCCTCCATCGAGTTCGAGCCAGGACAGCAGGTCTGGGTCATGTCGCCCGTCGACCCCTGTGCCCTCCAAGACAAGTGGACCGGGCCCTTCAATGTGGTCGGGAAGAAGAGCCCCGTCACCTACCTGGTCGACCTGGAGTCCCCCAGGAACCCCCTCCGGGTCCTCCACGCCAACAGGCTCAAGCCCCACTTTGCCCAAACGGAACTTAGCCTGCTGATGGCTACAGACGATGGGGCCGAAGACGACTTCGAGCCCCTGCCCGACCTCCTGAAATCCTCAGAAAAGGACGGCTCCGTAGAGGGAGTCCTCCTCTCCGCCACCCTGACTCCAGAGCAGCGCCAAGATTGTCAAGGACTGCTGCATCACTTTGCTGCTCTCTTCTCCCTCACTCCCGGAGTCACCCGATGGTGCGTCCACGACGTCGACACCGGGGACAGCCCCCCCAAGCAACACCGAGCCTACCGGGTCCCCGAATGGGTACGGGCCTGCATCCAAGCTGAGGTCGCCAAGATGTTGGCCCTGGGGGTCATCGAACACTCCGACAGTCCCTGGGCCAGCCCTGTGGTCCTGGTACCGAAAGCTGCCGCCCCCGGCACCACCCCGGAGCTCCGGTTTTGCGTGGACTATCGGGGATTGAATGCCATCACCAAAACCGATGCCCATCCCATTCCTCGGGCAGATGAACTGATCGACCGCCTAGGAGCAGCCCGCTACCTTAGCACCTTTGACCTCACCGCCGGATACTGGCAGATCGGGCTCACCCCAGGCGCCCAAGAGCGTTCCGCTTTCTCCACCCCCGATGGCCATTACCACTTCCGAGTGATGCCCTTCGGCATGAAAAATGCCCCGGCGACCTTCCAAAGACTTGTGAATAAGGTACTGGCCGGCCTAGAAGCGTTCAGCGCCGCCTACCTGGATGATATTGCGGTGTTCAGCAGCCACTGGGCCGAGCACCTAAGGCACCTCGGGGAGGTCCTGACCGCCCTCCAAAGGGCCGGACTCACCGTAAAAGCCAGCAAGTGTCAGATAGGCCAAGGATCCGTAACCTATCTGGGACATCAAGTGGGGAGCGGCCATGTGGCTCCCCTCCAGCCAAAGATCGACGCCATCGTGGCCTGGGAGCCCCCAACCACCCAAACCGCTGTGAGGGCCTTCCTGGGACTCACGGGCTATTACAGGCGGTTCATTCAGAACTATGGAAGCATTGTGGGCCCCCTCACGGAGCTCACATCGAAGAAGCAACCAAAGAAGGTGCACTGGACGCCCCTCTGTCAGGCGGCCTTCGAGACCCTCAAGACAGCGATGTGTACCGCCCCCGTGCTACAAGCCCCCGACTACAGCAAAGAGTTTGTGGTACAGACGGATGCCTCGGAGTACGGAGTCGGAGCTGTCTTGTCCCAAGTGAACTCTGAGGGGATTGACCAGCCAGTGGCCTTCATCAGCCGGCGCCTGCTGCCCCGGGAGCAGAGATGGAGCACCATCGAACGGGAGGCCTTTGCCGTGGTGTGGGCCCTCAAAAAACTCCGGCCCTACCTCTTCGGCACCCACTTTCGGGTCCAAACCGACCACCGACCCTTGCGGTGGTTAATGCAGATGAGAGGCGAGAACCCGAAGTTGTTGCGATGGTCCATCTCTCTGCAGGGGATTGTTAGAAGGCGACCTCAGAGGAGCCCGGAGGGGGCCCTGACTATCCTGAGACCAACCCTTGAGGTATCGTAGCCGGGCACTGGCGGGGGATTCCTCAGGGGAGGAATCTCGTATCTAGGATCGTACACTCGGCACCCCACGACAAAGAGACGCCACACCGTGAGTTCTTAAGAACAAATCTTTATCAAATCGGAGTCGTAGGATCTTTATGATCAGCAAGGCAAATATATACAAGTAGAGCACGGGCTCACAGAGTCTCGGGGGGGGGGTAGGAGGTAGCGGGACAGTCTTGGGGGATATGGATCAAATGCAGGGGCGTACCCGGCGCACAGCTCACAATCCTCGAGCTGGGGGATACGCTTGTCGTCGTCGGGGTCCGGCGGGACCAGGAGAGTGTGGGAGCCGCGAGTCACTCAGCAGGGCTCAAGTACAAGTTCGGAGGTCTTACGATCTTCAGGGAGCCGCGAGTCACTCAGCAGGGCTCAAGCACACATTCGGAGGTCTTACGATCTTCAGGGAGCCGCGAGTCACTCAGCAGGGCTCAAGCACACGTTCGGAGGTCTTACGATCTTCAGGGAGCCGCGAGTCACTCAGCAGGGCTCAGGTGTTTCCAAAGGCGAATCTGCCGGATAGTCCCAGAGCACCCCTTGTGATAGGTCGACTCCTCTTTGATGTCCGGAGTCTGTGCAGGCAGGGGTCTTGTCACCTAGGGGTCGCTTGTCGGGGTTTCCTGCCATTGTCTTTTGATCCTTTCAGGGCCGGGTCGGGAGGAGTCCCAGACACCCAGCAGGCGAGGAGCCAGCCCTAGGGAAGGCCGGAGGGCCGATCGAAACCCACCTTCCCAGGGGAGCTCAGAGGTGCGATGGAAACTGCTCCTCCCTCTCTCATCCTCTGGAAGCGTGATGTCCTCCAGCCGGAGTGGCGCCCAAGATGGCGGAGCAGGGGTCCGGCTAGGCAGCTCACCTGAGGTCCTCCTACCCTCCCTCCCTCCCTCCTTCACTCGGAGAGAATGAACCGTTACCGTTACGGAGAGGCTTGAACTAAGTTATGAGAAACCTGGAAACTCGGGAAGACGGCCTGATCCTTACCAAGCGCCAAATTTGAATAAACGCTCACATCGATGCTGATACTGCCGGCCTCTGTTTTTCTTCTTCGGCAGACAATCCAGGGCGTACGCAGAAGCTTCGGACTCAGTTGGCTCAGTTTCAATCTTCGGGCTTTCCCCAATCCAATCCGATGGCTGTGGAGAATGCCTCAAAAAAAAACTCACAGCGCGCGACGAGGCACAGCAAACAAAATACTGGCACGGCCCCCGCGGCTGCAACGGTGCGAGCGGCTGTACCGGGAGTAGCAGCAGGGTCGATCTCAGCTGTGCTGCCTCTGATTGGAGCCGGAGCAGATGGAGTCCCTGAACTAAGAAAGGACGGACGCAGCAGAGCTACGGAGACCGGGGAGACGAATAATGAAGCACTTTCTCTACTAACGCCATTGCCTCTTTCACCGCTCCTTTCACCTATCGAACCCACCGAACCACTACTGCAGGAAAAAGGGAATAACATCAAACAGGTATTGAAACCATCTCTTACTGCAGACTTACTTCCTAGCAGTTCAGGTAGAACTGTAATTAAGCCGATGGTCAAATCTTCAGTGGGGGGTGATACAGCAGGTCTTACTTATGTTACTAAAACTGCTTCGAAAACCCCCCCCATTCTAAAGGAGACTTATATTGGCAAGGCTACTATATCTAACATACAGGGAGCTAATCAATCAATCCCAAGTATGGGCTACTCAACGGAGATTTCTGATGGGACTTCTTTTGGTCCCTTAAAGGAGCGGGCGCAAGCTGAAGAACAGACTAAGGTGTTAACGGCTAGAATAGACGAGGCTCTATCCCCCGGTCTACGCACTGTTGTGCAGAACCCAACTGGGGGGGAACATGCTGGGGGCTTGGGCCTACCATTAATTGAGGGGCCAGGTGGGAGTTCACAACTATTGCTGCAAGAAACTGGGGCAAGTAAGGCGGATGAGCGTACTTTGGGGAGAAAAGGACTATCAATGGATCACACAACTATTACTGAGCCTACTGAGTCTACTGAGGCAAGTGAGTTTATGGAATTTAACGACCCCGCAGAACAAGATTCATCTCAGGAATTGTTAGCAGGTACTGGAACAGAGGATGAACTGGAGGAGAGACGAGTGAAAGGTCTTTATACAGATAATAAGCCTAAACCGCGATCAGGCAGAGGACGTAAACTTAAAGGCAAGCCCAGGGCTAAAAAAGGAGGCAAGGGCACCACCATATCAATCCGGCCTATTACAGATAACTTTCAAAACTTAAAGAAAACCCACTTGGACAAAAGCCCTTTCAGAAAATGGATAGAGGCAAAAGGCCTTGTTAAAAATATGACGATGAGACTATCAGGAGCTAACTTTATCGATACCTCTGAATATGCAGAACAGGCAGAATCTTTATCTGTTGGAGAAACACCTTATTCCTCCATTAGTCCTCCCAATCAGGAAAACTGCACTCTAACCGCCTCACTCAACTCTTCATCAGATGGGCTGAACGATCAAGAGGTGTTATTGACTCAAGAATGTATGAGTGATCCTATAACACGAGCAGGCAAAAATCAACAATCTATTACATCTACGGCTTCCCCGCCGACTTGCCACACTTCCTCTCCACCTTTGGAGAGTACCATTGCTATAGCAATACCCCCTTCAGCCTCCCAATTGCAGCAAACTCGTTCAGCCGGTAAGGGACAAGGGCAAGATATGATGAGTTCCTCTTCAACAGACCTAATACTTCGGATCTTGAATGACCAACGGGCTACCACTCAGGAGCACTATCTCCAATTGAGGGAGGACAATAGTAAAATGCAAGCATCATTACAAGATCTCACTTCTAAACTAGGTGAGATAGCGCAGGATATCAACGATCTTCAGCAACGAGTGGTAGAGATCGAGGAGACAAACTCGCAAAATACCTCTGTACTGGACAAACACGATACACAACTATCTGCACTTCAATTAAAAGTTGAGGACTTGGAAAATAGACAAAGACGCTCCAATCTAAGGCTGTTTGGGATACCAGAAGGGTCTGAGGGATCAGACCCTAGGGCTTACCTTGTGGGGCTGCTCCAGAAAGCCTTCCCTGACTTGGCAGACTGGGACTGGGATTCACAAATTCAGCGTGCTCACCGCTTACCTTTGGTTAGGAGGAATAGGGAAAACCAATTTCCACGTCCCTTTTTGATCTTTTTTGGGAATTTCTTACTCCGTCAGGCAGTATGGCAGAGAGCACGGCCTAATACACCTATAGCTATAGGGGAATTTTCTATCTTTGCCCGTTCTGACTTAAGCAAGGAGACAATGAATAGACGATGGATGCTACGTAAATTAATAGATCCCATCAAATCCAGTGGGGGCCAGGCATTTTTACAGGAACCTGCATGTCTTAAGGTCATAAGAAATGGGCATACCCATTTTTTTAATGATGTTAAGGCAGCTGAAGCATTTATTTCTGGCACAAACACGAGCAAGAGCCAGACGGAGAAACAGTCTTAAGCTCCGATAGGTTTAAATACTAATATCACCCATATGTATTAGGTCTGGCTAGGCTATGTGGGGATTGCAATCTGTACTAATAGCATACATAGCAGTCAACCTTTATAGTATCAAGGCCTAACTTTTTGGGTCTTCTTGCTTTGTCCATTTAGACTATGAGAATATACGTATCAAGAGGTTTTTTCTCTTCTTTTTTTTTTTTTTTTTTTTTCTCTTCTCTGTTCTTCCTCCTACCAGAGGGAGGGATTCTAGGGGGTTTCCCTAGGTGATCTGCTTTGAGTGCTGCCCCTTTCAGCGGCAGCTGTTAGTTAAGGGTGGTTCCGCCCGGGGCTAGAACCAGGGGGGTGATGTGGGGTGGGTTTGGGGGGGTGGCTGGGGGGGTGTGTTAATTATAATAAAAATGTTTACAGGCTGACATTGAAAAACTTTGTAAGATCATATTGGTATTATTTTTTTTGTACTTTTCTGCATATGCTTAGGAATCATATTAGAGCATTTGGAATTGGATCCAAGGTTTTTACCTTTTACAATGTATGATATAAAATGTTTAGCTTGGAATGTTGCGGGGTTGAATAGTAGAAACAAAAGATCTTTGACTACGGAAGAATTAAAACTACATAATCCCCATATTGCTCTTTTATCTGAGACACACATCGCCGGGAAAGATAAGAAACTTCTCAACCAATTGGGCTATGATATTGTGATTTGTTCGAGCCTAGGGCTCTCTATTAGAGGAGTGGCTATCCTTAAGGACAAGCGCTTTAGGACTGAAATTTTACAAACCCTCTGTGACAAAGATGGCAGATGGGCGATTGCCCAGTTCTGTATCGAGAATCATAAATACATCTTTTGTGTAGTTTACGGCTCTAACACTGATGAACCGAAGGTTTTTGATCAACTGAATGTTAGACTATTGGATTGGGAGGGAGAACTTATCATCATGGGGGATTTCAACTGCATCATGGATTACAAAATAGATACAACTAGAACCAGTAGCTTTCAAAGGATGCGTAGAACTAGATTATCTATTTTAGATTTATGCCGTATCCATGATATAAAGGATGCCTGGAGACACCTATACCCAAAAGTACCGGGCTACACATATTATTCGGCACCTCATAAATTGTGTTCAAGATTGGATATGGCACTAATAAGTGACAATTTATTAAAGATTAGCAACATGGTATTATGTCCTCGAATCTCTTCGGACCATAATGCAATAATTCTTACAATTACTATTTCACAAAATAGGACCCCGCCCAGACCCTTCTCTTTCCCTAGACACTTGATTTCTGACCCACAGTATGTGACGCAGCTTAAATTACACCTTACAGAATTTATAAATATTAATATGGACTCGGCTGATTGTGACATCGTTTGGGACGCTTGCAAAGCAAGTATTAGGGGTTTTACCCAGGCTTATACAATTAGGCAAAATGCGGAGTACAGAAAATCCAATGCCTTGCTTATATCCAAAATAACTACTCAAGAAGAACTGCTGGCTTCCGCACTTCGTTTAGATATGCCAATGGCTACAGAAATAGGTCTTAAACTTGGACTTTTAAAAAACGAAGTTAAAACAAAGCTCATTCAGAAGAGCAGTGCTAAAATTCACAAATTCAAAATAGCTCAATATGAGGGTGGGGATAAAATTGGCAAAATTTTGGCCTATAAAGTCGCTGAGGATAGAGCCCGAACCCTGATTACCAATATCCGGGGGGATGATAATATATTATATAGCCAGCCATCAGACATAGTTGAATTATTTGCTGATTATTATAGAAAACTATATACTCCGGAAAATATTCCCAACCCAAATACAATTCGGGACTATTTGGACCAACATACAACAAACTGCCAGGTCATATCGGCAACGGACTCATTGTCCGATAATATATCAATGGCAGAATTATACCAAGCTATCGCTCTACTTCCTGCAGGGAGAGCGGCAGGGGAAGACTCACTTCCGTTGGAGATATATAAAGTTTGCCTAGCCGAATTGGAATCTCTTTTCCTGAAGGTACTGCAGTCTGCTGGGCTCAATGGTAAAGCAGAATAGGGCAAAAATAATCTTTTTCCTAAAGAAAGACAAACCAAAGGAGGAGAGAGGGTCATACCGACCCATCTCTCTGATAAATACCGATTGTTAGACGGCGACCTCAGAGGAGCCCGGAAAGGGGTCCTGACTTCCCTGAGTCCCACCCGTGTAGTATTGTAGCCGGGCACTGGCGAGAGATTCCCCCGGGGGAGGAATCTCGCAACTAGGATCGTACTTCTGGCACCACACGACACAGAGAGACCACACTGGGTATTCTCAGAAACAAGCTTTATCAAATAGGTATCACTGCAAATATGTACAAGGTGAGCACGGCTCAAGAGTCTCGGACAGGTAGGGGGTAGCGGGACTGTCTCTGGTAATGGTTCCAAGCAGGGACGTATCCGGCGCACAGCTCACAATCCTCGAGCTGGGGGATACGTGGTCGGAGTCGGGGTCCGGCGGGACCGTGAGAGTCTGGGGGAGCCGCGAGTCACTCAGCGGGCGCAGGTACAGGTTCGGAGGTCTTTACGATCTTCCAGGAGCCGCGAGTCACTCAGCAGGGCTCAGGTACAAGTTCGGAGGTCTTACGATCTTCAGGGAGCCGCGAGTCACTCAGCAGGGCTCAGGTACAAGTTCGGAGGTCTTACGATTTTCAGGGAGCCGCGAGTCACTCAGCAGGGCTCAGGTACAAGTTCGGAGGTCTTACGATCTTCAGGGAGCCGCGAGTCACTCAGCAGGGCTCAGGTGGGTTCAAGTTCCAGGAGCCGCGACCACGTCAGCAGGCTCTCGTTGTTCCAGCGTCGAATCTGCCGGACAGTCTCAGAGCACCCCTTGTTATAGGTCGACCCCGCTTTGATGTCCGGAGTCTGCGCAGGCAGGGGTCTTGTCACCTGGGGGCCGCTTGTCGGGATTTCCTGCTATTGTCTTTTGATCCTTTCAGGGCCGGGTCGGGAGGAGTCCCAGACACCCAGCAGGCACGGAGCCAGCCCGCAGGGAGGCCGGAGGGCCGATCGAAACCCATCGTCCCAGTGGAGTTCAGAGGTGCGATAGAAACTGCTCCTCCCTCTCTCATCCCCTGGAAGCGTGATGTCCTCCAGCCGGAGTGGCGCCTCGAGGCCCGGGTCGCGCTGGAGCCGGGCGGCCATCTTGTTGCAGGGAGTGGGCACGCGGGCCCGGGGTGGCCGAAAGGAGAGAGGCCATGGACGGGGATGTCCGGGGTTGGTGCGGGTGTCCTGGGGGGGAAAGGTCGGCTGGGCCGCGTGCTTGGGCTGCAGGCACCAGGTTGCAGTGGTGCGGGGGCACGGAGGGCCATTCTACGAGGCCGGGTCCAACACGCGTCCCCCCCAGCTGAAAGCCGGAGAGAACTGTCCATCACCTTGGGGGGTTCTCTTCGCTGAGGCGGAAGAACCGGGAGAGGCCGTCAGCGTTGGCGTGGTCCGTACCAGGGCGGTGTTCTACGGTGAAGTCCATTCCCTGGAGGGAGATTGACCACCGCAGTAGCTTGGGGTTTTCTCCTCGCATCTGCATGAGCCATCGCAAGGGCCGATGGTTAGTTTGGACCCTGAAATGAGTGCCGAACAGGTAGGGTCGTAGTTTTTTGAGGGCCCAGACCACGGCAAAGGCTTCGCGCTTTATGGTGCTCCACTTCTGTTCTCGGGGTAGCAGCCGCCGACTGAGGAAGGCGACAGGCTGGTCTAGGCCTTGATCATTCACTTGGGACAGGACGGCCCCAATGCCATGCTCGGAGGCATCGGTCTGGACTATGAACTCCTTGGTGTAGTCGGGAGCCTGGAGGACGGGGGCGGTGCACATGGCCTTTTTTAGAGCATCGAAAGCTTCCTGGCACGCAGCCGTCCATTGCACCTTCTTTGGCTGTTTTTTAGACGTGAGTTCAGTGAGAGGGCCGACCAGGCTGCCATACCCCCGAATGAATCGGCGGTAGTAGCCCGTGAGTCCCAGAAAGGCTCGGACTTCCGTTTGGGTGATGGGTGGGTCCCAGGCCAGGATGGCGTCGATCTTTGGCTGTAGAGGGGCGACCTGGCAACTCCCGACTTGGTGCCCCAGGTAGACTACGGATCCTTGCCCGATCTGGCACTTGCTGGCTTTTACGGTGAGGCCTGCCTGGCGCAGGGCGGTTAGCACCCTCCGGAGGTGCTGGAGGTGCTCACTCCACTCTGAACTGAAGACAGCGATGTCGTCCAGATAGGCCGCGCTGAACTGTTCTAGCCCGGCCAGGACCCTATTTACCAGTCTCTGGAAAGTGGCCGGGGCATTTTTCATCCCGAAGGGCATCACGCGGAAGCGGTAGTGCCCATCGGGGGTGGAGAAAGCAGACCTCTCCTTGGCCCCTTCGGTGAGCGCAATCTGCCAGTAGCCGCAGGTGAGGTCGAAAGTGCTGAGGAACCGGGCGGCCCCTAGTCGGTCAATGAGCTCGTCGGCTCGTGGAATGGGGTGGGCATCGGCTCGGGTAACGTCATTGAGCCCCCGGTAATCCACGCAGAACCGGAGCTCGGGGGCGACACCGGGGGCTGCTGCCTTCGGAACCAGGACCACGGGGCTGGCCCAGGGACTGTCAGAGGGCTCGATCACCCCCAGGGTCAACATCTTCGAGACTTCAGCTTGAATGCAGGACCGGACCCGGTCAGGAACCCGGTAGGCTCGGTGTCTCACCGGCGGGCTGTCCCCGGTGTCCACATCGTGAACACACCAGTTGGTGACCCGGGGGGTCAGGGAGAAGAGGTCGGAAAATTGTCTGAGGAGCTGGCGGCAGTCCGCTTGTTGCTGGGCAGTGAGGGCTGGGGAGAGGTTCACCCCCTCCACGGAGCCATCCTGCTCCTTGACACACAGGAGGTCCGGGAGGGGATCCGACTCATCTTCGGCTCCGTCATCGGTGGCCAGCAGGAGGCTCAGTTCTGTCCGCACGAAGTGAGGCTTGAGGCGGTTCACGTGCAGGACCCGGAGGGGATCCCGAGGCGACTGGACGTCCACCAAGTAGGTGACTTGACTCTTCCTCTCAACCACTTTGTAGGGCCCAGTCCATCGGTCCTGGAGAGCGCCAGGCTTCACGGGGGCCATGACCCACACCTGCTGGCCCGGCTGGAACTCGACCAGAGTAGCATTCTGGTCGTACCAGCGCTTCATTTCTTCTTGTCTCGCCTCCAGGTTGGCCTCGGCCAGTTCTCGGAACCTCCTGGTCTGGTTCCGGAGGGCCAGGACATATTGGAACACATCTCGGGGGGTGGTCTGGGGTGCTGCCTCCCCCCCTTCCTTAACCAAACTGAGGGGACCTCGGACGGGGTGCCCATAGAGTAATTCAAACGGGCTGAACCCTAAGGACTTCTGGGGGACCTCCCGGTAAGCGAACAAGAGGCAGGGGAGCAGGACGTCCCACTTACGCCGGAGGGGCTCTTCTAGGCCAGCGATCATCCCTTTCAAAGTCCTATTAAACCTCTCTACTAGGCCGTTCCCTTGGGGATGGTACGGGGTGGTGAACTTATAGGACACCCCACATTGTTGCCACAGGGACGTCATATACCTTGATATAAAATTAGTGCCGCGATCGCTCACGACCTCGCGGGGGAAACCCACCCTGGAAAAGATCCCCATCAGGGCCCGGCCCACCACGGGGGCCGTAATGGTGCGCAGGGGAATAGCCTCTGGATAGCGGGTGGCGTGGTCTACTAGGACCAAGATGAAACGGTGACCTTGGGAGGTGGGGGGGTCCAGTGGCCCCACGATGTCGATTCCGACTCGTTCGAAGGGGGTACTGACGACCGGGAAGGGTTGGAGGGGAGCCTTGCGCTTCCCCCCACTCTTCCCACTGGTTTGGCACGTGGGGCAGGACTTGCAGTGTGCCTCTACCGCTGCTTTCATCTTAGGCCAATAAAAATGGGTCACGAGACGGCTGTAGGTCTTGTCCTGACCCAGGTGACCGGCGAGGGGGACATCGTGGGCTAAGCCCAGGAGGAAATCCCGGAAGCGAAGGGGTACCACCAGTACCCGTCCGGATCCCAGCTCCACTGATTTCTGCTCACTATACAGGATGTTATTCTCCCAATAGATTCGGTGCGTTCCGGTCTGGTCACCTGCGGCTTGGCCCTCGGCCTGGCGCCGCAGCCCGACCAGGGAAGGACAGGTGGCTTGCTCCCGGCAAAATTCTTCCCGGGTGGGCCCGCCCTCGTGGCGCCAATGGGCCAACTCGGGTAGATCCCCCAACTCGGGGACCGGGGCGGGGTCGGATGGTGCGGGTTCGTCGCTGACGACGGACCCTTCCGATGGGGGAACGGGAGGACCCTCGGCGGGGACGGTACGGGCTTCTTCGACCGGGGTGCCCTCGACTTCTCTCCGGGGAGTGAGTCGGGCTGTCATAGATCGGGTGGTGGCACACACCCACTCGGGGAGTCCCATCATCCCTAGGTGGGCTTTGCGCTCTACGTGCTTCCAGGGAGAACTCTCCAGGTCGTTCCCTAAGAGGCAGTCGACCGGCTGGGAGGTTCTTACGGCCACCTTGAGTTTACCTATCACCCCTCCCCACTCAAATGGCACCAGGGCTACCTGACACATACTTTCCCTATTGTCTGCAGATATTACGGGGCAAAAGACATTGGGGAGGATCTGCTCCTCGGGAACTAGGTGCCTGAGGACACCGGTGATACTGGCCCCGGTGTCCCGCAGGGCCTCTACCTGGTGGCCATTGATCTTGACGAGCTGCCCATATTTCTGTGTGTTGGAGGGTAGGAGGCTACCAGGGATCATTTCCCTATCT
The DNA here is from genome assembly GCF_964204655.1 of Triturus cristatus. Taxonomy (NCBI): domain Eukaryota; kingdom Metazoa; phylum Chordata; class Amphibia; order Caudata; family Salamandridae; genus Triturus; species Triturus cristatus. The sequence continues at coordinate 790,244,219 of NC_140580.1, forward strand.
CCCAGGGATACTAGGGCCATAGCGGCGGGTTCCCACTCCTCGGCTTCCTCAACCTCCTCCCCCAGGGCTACGTTGGCTATCTGTCTCGCAGGGGTGACTTGGGTGGCCATGGGGCACTCTGGGTCATTGGCGTAGTGCCCGGGTTTCTGGCAACGAAAACATGTGACGGTCACCCGGTGTCCTCGTCTCCCAGGGGGCCCTGTTACTGGTGGGGGGGCGCCGGGAAAGGTGGAGGTGGTGTCTTCGGGGGGCTAGGCTGGGACTCTCTCGGCCCTCCCTGGTTCCCTCCCCCTCTCTGGCGGGGTGGTCCCTGACTGGTTCGGGGGTACTCTCCTACCATGCCCCGGGGGACCCGGGTGTTGGTCCAGCGGTCGGCCTCCACAGCCAGCTTCCGGGGATCTGTGAGCTTGCTATCCAGCAGATGTTGACGTAGCTCTACGAAGCAGTTCGCAGCCAGATGTTCCCATAACATGAGATCAGTGAGTTCGGCAAGGGTGGTGACCTTGCTGCCCTTGACCCACCCATCGAAGGCCCGACTAAAAAAGTTTACATACTCCACCCAGGTGGTGCCCGGGATCTTCCTGCAGTCCCGGAACCGTTGGCGGTACATTTCTGGGGTGAGGCCGTATCTTGTGAGGAGAGCCTCTTTCATGTGGCTGTAGGAGGTCTGCAGGGAGAGGGGTAGGTCGAGCAGGGTGTCCCTTCCTTCGCTCAGAAACCGCCCCCACAACCCCGCCCCCCAGTCCTTCTGTGGAATCCGATGAGAGGTCATGGCGACCTCGTAGGCCCGAAACCATTGCTGAATGTCATCGTTTTTATAATATTCTTTGACCACATCCTTGGGGATGTAGACCTTCTGTTCCGCTGGGGGGGCCGTCTCTCGGTTCCCCGAGGGCCTCCCGTCCTCATTTCGGGCCTTGAGCTCGAGTTCTTTTAAGCTGCGTTCGTGCTCTAGTTGGAGCTTTCTTCCTTCGTGCTCCCGTTGGAGCTTCTTTTCTTCCAGTTCGCCTTGTACGCGCATTTGCTCTACCGCTAGCTTTTTCTCCGCTAACTTTAATTCGCCCTCGATTTTGAGTTTGGCTAACTCGAGTTCATGACTGCGGCTTCTCTCTCTGTCCGCGAGTTCTCCCGGGGATAGGCCCCCGTCTGGTACAATGCCTTGCACCTGATTGTCGCTGCTTTCACTTGGAGGGGGTTCGGCTTCGTCGGGGCGCTCCCCCGTGCCTTCCGTGCGGGATGCCCCGGTCTCCACCCAAGTTTTCAGTGCTTTCTGCAAGTCTTCCTTAGTGTTGAGGCCAGTGGTAGCGATTTTAAGTTCTTTGCAAAATTGTTTTAGCTCTTTGTGTGTGTATTCTTCCAGATGCTCCACCTGGAACACTCTGTTGGCGTTGGTCTCTGCGGAGCTCATGGTGCTTCCTTCTGCCATCTTTGTTGGTCGTGCGTCCGTTGTTCACTGTACGATCTCTAGGTGATGGGCCCGAATCCCGTCGCTTGCCACCAATGTTAGACGGCGACCTCAGAGGAGCCCGGAAAGGGGTCCTGACTTCCCTGAGTCCCACCCGTGTAGTATTGTAGCCGGGCACTGGCGAGAGATTCCCCCGGGGGAGGAATCTCGCAACTAGGATCGTACTTCTGGCACCACACGACACAGAGAGACCACACTGGGTATTCTCAGAAACAAGCTTTATGAAATAGGTATCACTGCAAATATGTACAAGGTGAGCACGGCTCAAGAGTCTCGGACAGGTAGGGGGTAGCGGAACTGTCTCTGGTAATGGTTCCAAGCAGGGACGTATCCGGCGCACAGCTCACAATCCTCGAGCTGGGGGATACGTGGTCGGAGTCGGGGTCCGGCGGGACCGTGAGAGTCTGGGGGAGCCGCGAGTCACTCAGCGGGCGCAGGTACAGGTTCGGAGGTCTTTACGATCTTCCAGGAGCCGCGAGTCACTCAGCAGGGCTCAGGTACAAGTTCGGAGGTCTTACGATCTTCAGGGAGCCGCGAGTCACTCAGCAGGGCTCAGGTACAAGTTCGGAGGTCTTACGATTTTCAGGGAGCCGCGAGTCACTCAGCAGGGCTCAGGTACAAGTTCGGAGGTCTTACGATCTTCAGGGAGCCGCGAGTCACTCAGCAGGGCTCAGGTGGGTTCAAGTTCCAGGAGCCGCGACCACGTCAGCAGGCTCTCGTTGTTCCAGCGTCGAATCTGCCGGACAGTCTCAGAGCACCCCTTGTTATAGGTCGACCCCGCTTTGATGTCCGGAGTCTGCGCAGGCAGGGGTCTTGTCACCTGGGGGCCGGGTCGGGAGGAGTCCCAGACACCCAGCAGGCACGGAGCCAGCCCGCAGGGAGGCCGGAGGGCCGATCGAAACCCATCGTCCCAGGGGAGTTCAGAGGTGCGATAGAAACTGCTCCTCCCTCTCTCATCCCCTGGAAGCGTGATGTCCTCCAGCCGGAGTGGCGCCTCGAGGCCCGGGTCGCGCTGGAGCCGGGCGGCCATCTTGTTGCAGGGAGTGGGCACGCGGGCCCGGGGTGGCCGAAAGGAGAGAGGCCATGGACGGGGATGTCCGGGGTTGGTGCGGGTGTCCTGGGGGGGAAAGGTCGGCTGGGCCGCGTGCTTGGGCTGCAGGCACCAGGTTGCAGTGGTGCGGGGGCACGGAGGGCCATTCTACGAGGCCGGGTCCAACACCGATGCAAAAATATTTGCCAAAATCCTGGCTTTAAGACTATCCCCTATCTTGCCTAAAATTATAAACCCTCAGCAACATGGGTTTATAACCGGGAGAGATACTACAATGCACATAAACATGGCTATCACGGCATTTGACGTAGCAGAGGTAGAGTCCACCCCACTCGGTATGATACTATTAGACGCTGAGAAGGCTTTTGACCGAGTGGGGTGGGACTATCTTTGGTGTGTCTTGTCCAAAATGGGGTTCGGAGGGCAATTTTTGCAGGGTATCCAGGCCCTATATGATAACCCAACAGCCCATACCTGTTATGGTGGCCTGACCTCTTCAGACTTTCCAATACTCCGTGGTACACGACAGGGATGCCCCTTATCACCCCTTTTGTTTGCTCTCTCACTAGAACCTTTTCTGTCTGCCCTCCAGTCCCAAACTCAAATCGTACCTTTTAGCTCTGGTCCTCAAACGTTAAAAATAACAGCATATGCTGATGACATCGCTGTCTATTCACAAGAAATTGTGGAGGCTCTCCAAGGCATTGCTTACGAGGCTGGGAAATTCGGGGATATCTCGGGATATAAACTTAACCTACAAAAGACTCAGGTTATTGCTAATTATACCCCTGCTTCGGTTGTTCCCGAGATATGTCAAAATGCCACATATCTAGGCGTCAAACTAACGGCTAAAATACAGGAAATTAATAACCTTAATTATAATGCACTAATTAAATCTACTATCTCGCTATTAAAAAAATGGCACAGATTACCTTTGAACATAATCGGAAGAATTAATTTAATAAAGATGACGATATTACCCAAGTTTCTGTATCTTTTTCGATCCATTCCATTTGCTCTAAATAATGTATTTTTCAAACAATTGGACGGTGCATTCAGTAGATTTATTTGGGGCTATAAAAAAGCAAGAAGGTCTATGAATCTTCTTAAAAATAACACTAATACGGGAGGGCTTAATTTTCCTGATTTTAAGTTATACTTTTGGTCTGCTTTTGTTTCGCGTATTCGTTCCTTGCTAAAAAATGGTGGAGCACTTTTCTTCCACATTCTTATGCTGAAAGATGACTCTAACATGTTTTTGTTTCGAGTTAATCATGCTAATTATTTTAAAAGAGTCAAATTTAAGACTGCCAGAGATTTAACAAAGATTTGGGGCAATATTTTAACTTATTGTAATATTACGTTTTTTCATTCAAAATTGCCGCTATGGGGTAACCCGGGCCTTCCGGTAATTTTCAATGATAGCATTGCTCACAGTTGGTCTAGGATGGGCATTAGCGTTTTAGGGGATCTATATGGCTTGCACGGGTTTCTAGACTTCAACACTCTCAAATTGTTATATGATCTCCCTGAAACAACAAGGTATAAATATCTTCAGTTACACGACTACCTGATTAACAAAAAACAGCTCTTGGAGGTCTCAGATAGCGATATATGGACTAGCATATATTCTGGGAAAACAAAATCAACAATTAGTGATATCTATAGCATTCTGACTAGCCTCAAATCAAACGATTGCTCTAAACTAGCTGATAAATGGGGCAGGCTATTAGGCCAAAATATTACAGTTAGAGAGATAGAGTGTTCTCTCTCAAATATTAATAAACGGGTTCGATCTTCCAGCTTAAGGCTTCAACAGTTTAGAACGACTTGTATGTTGTATTATACGCCTGAAATAATTTCCAAGTGGTCTGCTAATAATTTATATGGTGATCGAACCAAATGCCCAAAATGTTCTGCTGAGGCCGCGGATCTGACACATATGTTGTTTTCCTGCCCTATTCTTAAGGTTTTCTGGGGGGATATCCAGAAGGTTCTCAAAATTAAGCTTATTCAGCTACCTTCATTTACTGCTGCCTCGGTTTTGCTAGACATTTATCCTATTTCTTTCCCACAGGCTCCTCTGGCCTCAATTCTTATGTCTTGTGCTAAGTTAACTCTGGCCAGAGCCTGGATCAGCCCCGACCCGCCCACGGTTTGGGACTGGTGGGCATTGGTAACTGAAATTTATTCAATGGAGTTAGCACTAGCAAATTTAAGAGGGATATGCTCTCTGAGAATACATGAAAATAACTGGGGAACTTTTATGGAATGAAGCGCTTCTATTGTATTCCCAGTAATGTGTAATATTCTTTTTTTTTTTTTCATGACTCTGTGATGAATGAACGATACAAATTTCTTTTATGATATATTCTTTTCTCCATGTTCATTAATGTATGTATTAATATATGTCTTTCTTGTCAGCCTGTTTAATAAAAATTAAAAAAAAAAAAAAAAAAAAGGAAACTGCTCCTCCCTCTCTCATCCCAATGGGAGCGCGATGTCCTCCAGCCGGAGTGGCACCTCTAGGCCAGGGTCGTGCTGGGGCCGGGCGGCCATCAGGGTGCATGAAGTGGGCACGCGGGCCCGGTGTGGCCGAAAGGAGGAAGGCCACGGACGGGGAAGTCAGGGTCGGGTGTGTGTGTTCTGGTGGGAAGGATCGGCTAGGCCGTGTGCTCGGGGGCTGCATGGGTCGGGATATGTGGTGCGGGGACAGGGATGGCCATGCTACGAGGCCGGGTCTAACAGGGATGGACTTCACTGTAGACCACCGGCCCGGCAACGACCACGCCAACGCCAACGCCGACGGCCTGTCCCGCTTCTTCCGCCTCGGCGAAGAGAACACCCAAGACGATGGGTGACTCTCCCTGCCTTCAGCTGGGGGGGGACGCCTGTTGGACCCCGCCTCGTGGCATGGTCCCGAACCCTCCTACCAGACTAAACGGGGGCTACCCGAACCCTTCGGGGTCCCCCTGGATGGTACCCCGCTACCCTCCAGCCGTCGCGACGCGACCCGCCCCCGGCCTCGGTCCCCGCGAAGCCCTGACCTCAAGGCGCCAAGACCTGACCGGAGGGGGTCGAGTGGCCACTCCACAGATTCTGGAGGAGGAGAGTTTCGATGGGGCCTCCAGCCGTCCCCCGACGCCTGGTTGCGATCGCCCTCTGGCCTCCCTGGGCGCTGGCTCCACCCCCCGCTGGGTGTCTGGACGCTCTGCTCCCGGCCCCTCCGACCTCCCCAGGCGCGAGGGTCCGGACATCAAAGGACTCCAGACATATATCTGGGGCAGCCCAAAACCAGGGCGGCAGTTGTATCCTGGAGTCGAGAGCCTTGCTGATCGGATCGCGGCTGACCCTACGGAGGGAGACTCATTGCCTGGAACTTGGAACTCGAGCCCTGCTGACTGCGTCACGGTTCCCCCTTGCTGAGAAGAAGACCCTCACGGAACCATCGGAGCCCTGCTCACCTCGTCGCGGCTCGACCTCGAAGAAGTAACCATCGGAGCCCTGCTGACCTCGTCACGGCTCGACCTCGCAGAAGTAACCATCGGAGCCCTGCTGACCTCGTCGCGGCTCGACCTCATCGAGGCAACCCTCCGAGCCCTGCGGACGACGTCTCGGCTCCCGGAACCCCCCAGCTCGAGGATTGAGAGCTGAGCGCAGGGTGTTCCCGTACCAGGCTGGTACTGAGACTGTCCCGCTACCCCGTCCCTGAACGACCCCGAGACTCTTTGAGATCCCTCGATCCGCCTGACAAGATTGCCACAGAAACCTGCCTTTTACTACCGATAAAGACTTGTGAGAATTGATACCCTTGTTGTGTCCCTTTGTGGTGGTGGGGGTGCTTGGCTGGTACGATCATAGGGGAAGGACCTCGCCCAGGAGGTTTCTCAGCGGCGCTCGGCTACTTTCCTACGGAACGGTGGCTTTCGGGGTGGTCAGTCCGACACCCTCTGACTCCCCGGAGAGCGCCCTTCTAACAGAAGGAAAAAGGCCACTCGGGCTGGGGGCTGGGAAGGAAAAAGACCATTAAGTAAAAAGGCCACTCTGGCTGGTGGGTGGATAAAAAGGCCACTCGGGCGGATAGGTGATAAAAAGGTCACTCGGGTGGTTGAAAAAGGCCACTCGGGCGGTTGGGTAGTATAAAGGCCACTCGGGCGGGTAGGTGGGAAAAAGGCCATTTGGGCGGGTCGATGGGAATAAGGCCACTCGGGCAGGTGGGAGGACAAAAAAGGCCACTCGGGTGGGTGGGAAAAAGGCCACTCAAGAAAAAAGGCAACTTGGGAAGGAAAAAGACCATTAAGGAAAAAGCCCACTCAGCGGGTGGGAAAAGGACCACTCGGGCGAGTGAGGAAGGAAAAAGGCAATTCAGGTGGGTGGGAAGGAAAAAGGCCACTTGGCATGGTAGGAAAAATGCCACTTGGGCCCGTGGGTAGGAAGGGAAAAGGCAACTTAAGGAAAAAGGCCACTTGAGTGGGTGGGTGGGGAGGAAAAAGGCCACTTGTGCGGGCGTGTAGGGGGAAAAAGGCCATTTAAAAGCCAATCGGGTGGGTGGTAAAGGCCCCTGGGTGGGTGTGAAAAAGGCCACTCAGGCAGGGGAGAAAGAAAAAGGCCACTCAGGATAAAAAAAAGGCCACTCAAGCGGGTGTGAAAAAGGCCATTTGGCTGGGTAGGTGGGAAAAAAGGCCACTCGGGTGGGTGGGTGTTAAAAACGCCACTTGGGCGGGTGGTTGGGAAAAAAAAGTCCACTTGGGCAGGTGGTTGGGGTAAGAGGCCAATCGGGCGGGTGGTTTGGGTAAAAGGCCACTCGGGTGGGTGGGTGTGAAAAAATGGCACTCGTGCGGGTTGGTGGGAAAAAAGGCCACTCTGGCAAGTGGCTGGGAAAAAAGGCTACTCGGGCAAGTGGCTGGATAAAAAAGCCACTCGGGAGTGGGTGGAGAAAAGGCCACAGGGGTGGGTGGGTGGAGAAAAGGCCACTCGGGTGGGCAGAAAAAAGGGCCTTGAGGTGGACAGGTGGGAAAAAGGCCACTCTTGGGAAAAAGGCCGCACTCAAAAAGGCCACTCAGGCAGGCGGGTGGGATAAAGACCCCTTGTGCGGGCGGGAGAAAGACCGCTTTTCAAAAGGCCACTACAGAAAGGCCACTCAGGTGGGTGGCAGAAAGGGAAAAGGCCACTCGGTGGGTGGAGAAAAGGCCACTCTGGCGGGTGCTTGGGGAAAAATGCCACTCAGAAAGGTGGTTGGGGAAAAGGGCCACTCAGGCTGGTGGTTGGGGAAAAAGGTCACTCATGGGGGAAAAGGCCACTCGGGCGGGTGGGTGGGACTCTTGGAAAATGCCACTCAGGCGGGTAGGAAAAAGGCCACTCGGGCGGATGGGTGGGGGGAAAGGCCACTCAGGAGGGTGGGGAAGAGGCCATGCGGGCAGGTGGTTGTGAAAACAGCCACTCGGGCGGACGGAAAAAAGGGCCTTCAAGCCGGCGGGTAGGAAAAAGGCCACTCTTGGGTAAAAGGCCACACTCAAAAAGCCCACTCAGGCAGGTGGGTGGGAAAAAGACCATTCGGACCGGCAGGAGAAAGACCTCTCTTCGAAAGGCCACTTGGGTGGGTGGGAAAAAGGTAAAAGGCAACTCGTGCGGGTGGGAGGAGAAAAGGCCACTCTGACAGGTGGTTGAAGTAAAAGGCCAGTTGGTTGGGTGGGTGGGGAAAAAAGCCACACTTTAAAAAGGACACTCGGACAGGTGGATGGGGAAAAAGGCCACATTAAAAAGGCCACTCGGGCAGGTGGGTGAGGGAAAAAGGCCACTAAAAGGCCACGCGGGCGGGTGGTTGTGAAAAAGGCCATGCAGGCGGGTGGGAAAAAGAGAAAAGGCCACTCGGGCAGGCAGGTGGGAAAAAGGGTGGGCGGGCGGATAAAAGGGCCTTCAGGCAGGTGGGTAGAAAAAATGCCACTCTTGGGCAAAAAGGCCACATCTGGCAGGTGGGTGGAGAAAAGGCCAATCGGGCGGATGGTGGGGGAAAAAGGCTACTCGGGCGGATGGGTGTGAAAAAGGCCAATCGGGCGGGAGATTGGGAAAAAGGCCACTCGTGTGGGAGGGTATGAAAAAGGCCACTCGGGCGGGTGGGTGTGAAAAAGGCCACTCGGGCGGGTGAGAGGTGAAAAAGGCAACTCAGGCAGGTGAGTGAGAAAAAGGCAACTCAGGCAGGCTACCCTTAAAAAGGCCACTTGGGCAGGCGGATGGAAAACAGGCCAGTATGGCGGGTGGGAGAAAGGGAAAAGGCCACTTTAAAAGGTCACACGGGAGGGTGGGTGGTGAAAAGGCCACTCAGGCAGATGGGTAGGGAAAAGGGCACTCGGGCCAGGGGTAGGGAAAAGGGCACTCAAAAAGGGAAAAGAGCACTCGGGCGGGTGGGTGTGAAAAAGGCACAGTACAAGATAAAAGGGCACACAGGCGGATGGGAAACATCCACTCAAGGGTGGCTGGGAAATGGCCCCCAGGACACTCGGGCGGGTGGGTGGGAAAAAGGACTCTCTGGCTGGGTGGGAAAAAGGACACTCGGGCAGGTGGGAAAAAGGACACTATGGGAAAAAGGACACTCGGGCGGGTAGGTGGGGGGAAAAAGGACACTCGGGCGGGTGGGGGGAAAAGGCCACTCAGGCGGGTGGTTGGGAAACGGCCATCCTGGCGATGGGTGGTAAAAGGCCATTTGGGCAGATGGGTGGTAAAAGACCACTCGGACAGGTGGGGGGAAAAGGCCACTGAGGCGGTGGGGGGGGGGAGCCACTCGGGCAAGTGGGGGGAAAATGGCCACTCTGGTAGGTGGGGGGAAAAGGCCACTCAGGCGGGTGGGAGGGGGAAAAGGCCATTCAGGCGGGTGGGAGGGGGAAAAGGCCACTCCTAAAAAGGCCACTCAAAAAGGCGACTTGGGTGGGTAGGTGGGAAAAAGGCCACATGAAAAAGGCCACTCTGGCTGGGTGGGTGGGAAACAGCCACTCATACTGGTGGGTGGGAAAAGGCCACTCGGGCAGGTAAATGGGAAAAAGGCCATTTGGGCGGGTGGGTGTGAAAAAGGCCATTTGGGCAGGTAGGAAGGAAAAAGGCCACTCAGGCGGGTGGGTGTGAAAAAGGCCACTTGGGCAGGTGGGAAGGAAAAAGGCCACTCAGGTGGCTGGGTGGGAAAAAGGCCTTTTGGGTGGGTCGCTAGGAAACAGTCCACCACACCGTCACTTGGGTGGGTTGGAAAAAGCCACTAGGGCGGGTGGGTGTAAAGGCCACTCTTAAAAGGCAAGTCGGGCGGGTGGACGGGAAAAAGGCCACACGAGCATGCAGGAAAAAGGCCACTTGAGCGGGCGGGTGGGTAAAAGGCCACTCGGGCGGGCGGATGGGAAAAAGGCCACTCGGGCGGGTGGGTGTAAAAACAAGCATTTGCAATGCAATAGGTCTCGCATTATTAAAGTTTGAGGTATTGGCATTGCTAAATAATGCAAGACCAATAGCGCAAACTTTAATAATGTGAGACCTATTGCATTGCAAGTTTATATTATTTTAGGCCCACTGATGTCCTGTGGTGTGCCAGAAAGGACCCTGTACTACTGTCAGACTACTACTGACTCCTGCAAGAGTCTAGGGAGTTCACTGCCTCCCACTGGAATCCCGCAGGATTGAAGAAATTTGGGCCAGGGTAGAGACCCTAGCCTGTCACCTATTACCTTTTTTTTTACTATTTTCAAGACACGCCTCCATGAACAGGTCTCCATGTCCTGAAATGGCGGCAGCAACATTTCCCTTCATGTTGTAGTCAATAACAGTGTGAGTTCACGTAGGGCTTGCTTGGCAAATTGCATTTTGAGACCTCCCCTTGTTCTAGGTACCTGCTTAATGGATCACAGTGAGTTACTGCAGTGAGGTATTGAAAACATATTTTTTAAAAGAATGAGAAATGACTTGTCATAGACCAGATCCTGCGGTCAAGTACCGTTATACACCATTGTACAGGCTGTATGGCATGCGCAGCGGGATTTGGCTGTGTTGGACCTGGCCCATCTGGCAGGTCCGCCCCTGAAGTTTGTATGCTATATGTAACCTGGGGATGGTGATTCCCCCTCTGAGTGAGTGTGAGGAGAGAGCGACCTCCCCTTCCATAGGAATACATGGGGAATGGGTGAGTCCTCAGTAGTTCCCGGTGCGTAGGGTGTGCAGGGTCAAGTCTGGTATGGATGAACTCGGGAGGTTGAATGCTGCGCAACGGTATATGAGGTATGAGTGTGTCTAGTGCAGAAGTCCCTCTTTTGGAAGTGGGCATATTTGTGGAATATGTGCCTGGCGTATGATTGGCCGGGGCTGGCTGGTGAGCCTGGCTCCCAGGATCTGGGAGGGTCTGCCCGGTGGTGAATGGTGTGTTTAGCATACTGATGTGAGGGGAGGAGTGAGCCTGGGTCTGCTTGTGGATTGACCGTCTGGTTTGAGTGTCATGAATGAGGCTGGGTTTTCCCCAGACCCTGCTGGCTCCACCCCCTGGGGTGCGGCTGATGTTCCTAGCCTGGCCAGTGTAAAGAATCCCCCATAACCAGTTCCAGCTGGTTCTCCCCCTGCCTGCCCCTTCAGACCAAGAATGTGTGTATAAAAAGGGTGCTGGGACACCCTGGACTTGTTCTTGTTCTCCAACTTGAATCTACCCGGAGCTGCTGCTGCTGGGGCTCAGGGGTGGCGTGCCTCCCTGGGCCCTGCCCTACTCCTGGACTAAGGATGGCCCCTTCCCCTCTTTGGCGCTGTTGGGCCCCCCTGAGGTCCTGGACTACCGACGGACTTTGGTAGCCTGCATCTAGCGCTGGGGGAGCGCTGTCCCTTCTGCCCAGCGCCTGGAAGCGCTGCTCCCTGCCCCTGCCGCTTTGAGGTCCTTCACTCCTGCACCAGCGCTGGTAGCGCTACATTCAACGAGCCGGTGCCCACCCGGCGTCTACCCCGTGCTCCCAGTGTTCGATACCCCCAGCGAGTGCCTACCTCGCTTTATTCTCTGCCCGTGTGCCTTACGAGGGAACCCACTCCTCGTCGATTTCTCCCCGAGTTCACCGCCGCCGCCCGGGACCCTAGTGACGTCATCCCCGGGCCGCGCTGGTATTGGCTGCCGGCCCGGGATTCCCCACTGGCGTCATCCCCCAGGCCGCGCCGTGATTGGCTGCCGGCCCGGGAGAAGGAGGAGAGGCCGGCCGAAGGAAAACTACGTAGCAGGAGCGGCGGGAGCTCACTCCGCGCCCCTGCGATACCCCCGTGAAGCTGCTGACCTTCCCCGGGGCTCCCGAGAGAGAGAGAGCCCCGGAGCACAAGGAGAAGGCTGGCGCAGCGAAGGAGACCGGCGCACCAAAACCGGTGAGTGCTGCTGCGAGCCCCAGGGAGGAGGGGCGTCGGGACACGTTATCGGTGTCCGCCCCCCCTCGAGTGAATCTCCGGTTGTGCCCGAGGCCCAGGAGGCCTCCCACGAAGCCCAGTCCCCCGAGAGGGACTCCGCGTGCCCCCCCAATGGTCTGAGCCCTGCGAGGCTCCACCTGTGGCATTGCCCCCAGAGCCCAAGAGGCTCCACCGTATCATTGCCCCCAGAGCCCGAGTGGCCCCACCCGTTGGCACCCTTTTCCCCAGGGCCGGTAAGGCTCCCACGGGGTCCCTCAGTGGCCCAGCACTTAGTGGGCCACTGCTACGTTTAGCTTTGCCCCGGGCTCCCTGCCATGAACATCGAGACACTTGGGCACCTTGCCCCAGAAAGGCCCGCTGGCCTGTGGATTGCCATGGACCAGGTCTAATGTGATCCCTACACGTATTCTGTGTTGCACCTCTACGGGTGCTCCTGTTGTTGTGTACCTTGTCCTATTTTCCCCCCTTGAATACCAGATGTCCCCTATGTGATTCCTGGCCGTGGTCCCTTGGCCCTGTGCTGTACCTTCTTCCCCGAAGCCCCTACCCGTGCCCCTGGCACCTTGTACGATGTGTGTTCCTATGTGGCCTGCTTAATACAGAATCTATTTTTCATATATATATACTTGGTGTGGAGTTCCTTTGTGGGAGGCCCGGGAGGTTGTTGTTGGTGGGTGCGTGCGCAAATGCTTCACACGTCCTCCGAGATAGGCCTGGCTGCCCGCGCCGCGTTGCCTAGAGGGCGAGCAGGGGTCGACCTTTCATAGGAGTGGTGGTCTCTGACTGGCTGTGGCGCAAGCCCTGGCCGGCCGGGGGTCCCAGTTCCTACACTGGTGTCAGAAGTGGGATCCGGACTTGTGTTTGCGCAGTACCCCAACGATAACTGGCCTCCCTGCAAAACTCTGTATTGTACATGGTCGCAAAGAAAGGAGATTATTGTTTTAAGGAGTTACGTAAATGTCCGCTCTGTGAAAGATGTGTTCGAGTCAGGTGTCCCCCCCCGTACCCCGCTGAATATGGTTTAGGCGTCAGGTGTCGCCCTGGCTGAATTGACGTTACCCCGCTGAATGTGTTGGAGGCATCATGTGTTCCGTGCACCGCTGAATGTGTCTGATGCGTCAGGTGTCCTTCCTTACCCCGCTGAATGTGTTGGAGGCATCATGTGTTCCGTGCACCGCTGAATGTGTCTGATGCGTCAGGTGTCCCCCCCGTACCCCGCTGAATATGGTTTAGGCGTCAGGTGTCGCCCTGGCTGAATTTACGTTACCGCGCTGAATGTGTTGGAGGCATCATGTGTTCCGTGCACCGCTGAATGTGTCTGATGCGTCAGGGTCCTTCCTTACCCCGCTGAATGTGTTGGAGGCATCATGTGTTCCGTGCACCGCTGAATGTGTCTGAGGCGTCAGGTGTCCCCCCGTACCCCGCTGAATATGGTTTAGGCGTCAGGTGTCGCCCTGGCTGAATTTACGTTACCGCGCTGAATGTGTTGGAGGCATCATGTGTTCCGTGCACCGCTGAATGTGTCTGATGCGTCAGGATCCTTCCTTACCCCGCTGAATGTGTTGGAGGCATCATGTGTTCCGTGCACCGCTGAATGTGTCTGATGCGTCAGGTGTCCCCCCCGTACCCCGCTGAATATGGTTTAGGCGTCAGGTGTCGCCCTGGCTGAATTTACGTTAAGTTGTATCCTGGACAAGGAAGACCTGCTGGCTCGGCCGCGGCTTGCCTTGGGGAGAGCTGAACATTGAGACCTGCTGGCGCTGCCGCGGCCCGTTTTGTGAAAGTTATGGTAGTTGTATCCCGGACAAGGAAGACCTGCTGGCTCGGCCGCGGCTTGCCTTGGGGAGAGCTGAACCTTGAGACCGGCTAGTGCTGCCGCGGCTCGTTTTATTGAATTTATGTTAAGTTGTATCCTGGACAAGGGAGACCGCTGGCGCTGCTGCGGCTTGCCTTGGGGAGAGCTGAACGCTTAGTTCCCAGGTGGAAGACCAGTGGAGGGAGGAAGTTCCAAAACTGATAGGAAGGTGTGTTCTGAGGGTGTTCCCCCTGGGAGGACGCGGAACCTCAGAAGTAGAGGTAGGGTGGGGCATTCTTGCCCGTGACCTCTGGCAAGCCTGAGGGTGCGGACCCTAGGTGGAAGGAACAGTGGTAGGCGTGGCTACCCTGAGAAAGGGAGTGGAGAAGGGCTATTGTGGGCCCGGGGTTACCACCCCCCACTCCGGATTAGCAGGGACCAGTGGTATCTGGGGAGCCCAGGGCCTGGTCCTAGTCACAGACAACTAAGGCGTACCAGTAGGATAGCCTGGTTGGGCCTATGTCTTTATTGTTTTTCATTTTTTTCACATTTTTAGCCTGTGTGTGTCTATCGGTCCAGGTAGGCGTTGAACTGGAGGGTGGCTCGGTAGCACGGGCCACGTCCATGTTCTATCGCCCTGCAAGCAGGGAAGTCCATCACGGTAGTGATTGGTCTACCCTGCCTTTGGGCTGGGAGGGACGTGTGTTGGACCTGGCCCATCTGGCAGGTCCGCCCCTGAAGTTTGTATGCTATATGTAACCTGGGGATGGTGATTCCCCCTCTGAGTGAGTGTGAGGAGAGAGCGACCTCCCCTTCCATAGGAATACATGGGGAATGGGTGAGTCCTCAGTAGTTCCCGGTGCGTAGGGTGTGCAGGGTCAAGTCTGGTATGGATGAACTCGGGAGGTTGAATGCTGCGCAACGGTATATGAGGTATGAGTGTGTCTAGTGCAGAAGTCCCTCTTTTGGAAGTGGGCATATTTGTGGAATATGTGCCTGGCGTATGATTGGCCGGGGCTGGCTGGTGAGCCTGGCTCCCAGGATCTGGGAGGGTCTGCCCGGTGGTGAATGGTGTGTTTAGCATACTGATGTGAGGGGAGGAGTGAGCCTGGGTCTGCTTGTGGATTGACCGTCTGGTTTGAGTGTCATGAATGAGGCTGGGTTTTCCCCAGACCCTGCTGGCTCCACCCCCTGGGGTGCGGCTGATGTTCCTAGCCTGGCCAGTGTAAAGAATCCCCCATAACCAGTTCCAGCTGGTTCTCCCCCTGCCTGCCCCTTCAGACCAAGAATGTGTGTATAAAAAGGGTGCTGGGACACCCTGGACTTGTTCTTGTTCTCCAACTTGAATCTACCCGGAGCTGCTGCTGCTGGGGCTCAGGGGTGGCGTGCCTCCCTGGGCCCTGCCCTACTCCTGGACTAAGGATGGCCCCTTCCCCTCTTTGGCGCTGTTGGGCCCCCCTGAGGTCCTGGACTACCGACGGACTTTGGTAGCCTGCATCTAGCGCTGGGGGAGCGCTGTCCCTTCTGCCCAGCGCCTGGAAGCGCTGCTCCCTGCCCCTGCCGCTTTGAGGTCCTTCACTCCTGCACCAGCGCTGGTAGCGCTACATTCAACGAGCCGGTGCCCACCCGGCGTCTACCCCGTGCTCCCAGTGTTCGATACCCCCAGCGAGTGCCTACCTCGCTTTATTCTCTGCCCGTGTGCCTTACGAGGGAACCCACTCCTCGTCGATTTCTCCCCGAGTTCACCGCCGCCGCCCGGGACCCTAGTGACGTCATCCCCGGGCCGCGCTGGTATTGGCTGCCGGCCCGGGATTCCCCACTGGCGTCATCCCCCAGGCCGCGCCGTGATTGGCTGCCGGCCCGGGAGAAGGAGGAGAGGCCGGCCGAAGGAAAACGACGTAGCAGGAGCGGCGGGAGCTCACTCCGCGCCCCTGCGATACCCCCGTGAAGCTGCTGACCTTCCCCGGGGCTCCCGAGAGAGAGAGAGCCCCGGAGCACAAGGAGAAGGCTGGCGCAGCGAAGGAGACCGGCGCACCAAAACCGGTGAGTGCTGCTGCGAGCCCCAGGGAGGAGGGGCGTCGGGACACGTTATCGGTGTCCGCCCCCCCTCGAGTGAATCTCCGGTTGTGCCCGAGGCCCAGGAGGCCTCCCACGAAGCCCAGTCCCCCGAGAGGGACTCCGCGTGCCCCCCCAATGGTCTGAGCCCTGCGAGGCTCCACCTGTGGCATTGCCCCCAGAGCCCAAGAGGCTCCACCGTATCATTGCCCCCAGAGCCCGAGTGGCCCCACCCGTTGGCACCCTTTTCCCCAGGGCCGGTAAGGCTCCCACGGGGTCCCTCAGTGGCCCAGCACTTAGTGGGCCACTGCTACGTTTAGCTTTGCCCCGGGCTCCCTGCCATGAACATCGAGACACTTGGGCACCTTGCCCCAGAAAGGCCCGCTGGCCTGTGGATTGCCATGGACCAGGTCTAATGTGATCCCTACACGTATTCTGTGTTGCACCTCTACGGGTGCTCCTGTTGTTGTGTACCTTGTCCTATTTTCCCCCCTTGAATACCAGATGTCCCCTATGTGATTCCTGGCCGTGGTCCCTTGGCCCTGTGCTGTACCTTCTTCCCCGAAGCCCCTACCCGTGCCCCTGGCACCTTGTACGATGTGTGTTCCTATGTGGCCTGCTTAATACAGAATCTATTTTTCATATATATATACTTGGTGTGGAGTTCCTTTGTGGGAGGCCCGGGAGGTTGTTGTTGGTGGGTGCGTGCGCAAATGCTTCACACGTCCTCCGAGATAGGCCTGGCTGCCCGCGCCGCGTTGCCTAGAGGGCGAGCAGGGGTCGACCTTTCATAGGAGTGGTGGTCTCTGACTGGCTGTGGCGCAAGCCCTGGCCGGCCGGGGGTCCCAGTTCCTACAGGCTGCCTTCATTGGGTTAGGGTCTGGGTCAAACCAACGCTGTACACAAAGGATTTTTGGTGCATTTAGCATGAGGTGGCTGGGAATTTGCTCAACTTTGGATATGATAAGAAAGAACACAGAAAAACAAAGTTTAAAGTGACGGTATACTCAGGTATGGTAATAGGATCTTAGCTTAAGGAAATTCACTGAAAAAATATAGGTAACAGTGACAGTATGGTGAAGTTTTTAAATGAGACAAGAACTAACATTTAAAAAATGAACAAAAAACACTTGAATGCACTAGTTACGGTTTCCTGAGCTAACTATAACTTATGCCTCGGCATGCACTGCTTGTGACTTTACACACTACATAATTCATGACATGCCATATTACTGTTTTGTTCAAAACTGGGATTAGAAACTGCGGCTCCAATATTATACATCTGGCAATTTAGCTAATCGGTAGCATCTCCTCATACAAAAATTACATACTGTTTAAATTACATATATCGGCTGTTTTTGATGAACTTTACATATATTTAAAATATCAGTTTTATGCAGATGAAATAATTCGCCTAAAATCACACCGTGATTTTTAAGCGCAAAGCCAGAATTAGAGCCCCGTTTTCAGTATCCCATGGTCAGGAATGTAACCACTGAGCAGCAGCTGTCGGCATAAACTATATAACTCTATCACTATTGGAAGAAAATAAGATGATCTGGATTTTAAAAACATATATAACAAAGAGGAGCAAAAATTGTCCCGTTAGATAATTGCACGGCATCATTACCACACGTTTCTCCTACTTTTAATAGTGTGTTATGAAATTGCAAGCCAGGGACTACTGCTGGGTAGGAACACTCACCCTCCGTTGGCCAGCAGAGAGCAGTCAAACACATCTGTGCTGCCTCGCCTGCTTACCAATAGATGCACACGGCTCTCCCATCAATACACAGTAACAGATAATGCTTTGCTGCTAAACCGAAGAGGCAGAGCTCTTCCCTTAATAACGCAGTTATTTTTTTCATTTGTAGCGGTTGTTGTGTTCAGTTGCAGCAACTTAATTCTTTCCTTCTGCCTTATGAAGAGGAATAGACGTGCACCACTTAGAACTCATTTTAGTCAGAAAAATAAAGCCAGAGCGATTGGGTAGCTTTTAAATAACATCCATCCGTAATTGGCAAAGTACAAACGGGGCACCTTTGCTCACTCCGGAGTGCTGAACATTAAATATTTGCTCAAGCTAACAGGAAACACTTTTTTGTTGATAATGCAAAAAGCACTCGTTAGATTTTGAATATCAGCCTTTCTTGAAATAGCTCTGGGCTACAGTAAACTGCTCACAAAACAGAAAGAGGAAATAAGAGAAGATGTTTGTATCTTCATTATTTTTGAACCCGCTCTATTTATTTGTTGATATTCACATAGACACTTAACCCTGCAAATATACATTTGATCATGAGGTAAGTTTGTATTAATAAATGAGTTGTTTTATTATTAAAACGACTTTTTAATTTGAATCGAGCAATCGGGCAATGCTCAATTTGTTCAGGTGGGGGACACTATCATTCATTTTTCATCATACTTTGACCCACAACAAGAGAGAACGAGTGGTGCGCGTGCGCCACAGCGAGCGATCTGTTGTCAGTTATCGCGCCCGTGTCTGGGCATGATATTTGAAAACAAATGTCGGCGTACGGGTAACAGACACCAATAGGCCATGAGTGGAGCAACACGACCGCCTTTGGCCTATTGCGTGCTGTCTTTCTAAAAAAAGACGATACCATGGACCAAACGAATCGCACACGCACATGCGTGTGTGATTCCAGGCTCTGTTTTGGAACCCTCCACAAAAGGACTCTCGCTGCGCGAGCAGTCCTGCGCACTGCATCGCTAGGCGTGAGACCTAAAAAGGCCACTCAGGCGGGTGGGTAATGACCACCCAGGTGGGTGGGTGGTAAAAAGGTCACTTGGGCAGGTGGGTGGTAAAAAGGCCACTCGGGTGGGTGGGAAGGAAAAAGGCCACTCGTGCAGATGGGTAGGAAAAAGGCCATTCGTACCGGTGGGTGATAAAAAGACCACTCAGGTGGCTGGGTGGGAAAAAGGCCATGTAAAAGGCCGGGTGGGTAAAAGGCCATGCGTGCGGGTGGGTAAAAGGCCACTCAGGTTGTTGGGTGGGAAAAGGCCACTCTGGTGGGTGGCTATGAAACAGTCCACTACAAAGCCACTTGGGTGGGTTGCAAAAGGCCACTCGGGCGGGTTCAGGTGGATGGGAAAAAGGCCACTCAAGCGGGCAGATGGGAAAAAGGCCACTCCTAGCTAGGGAAAAGGCCATTTGGGCAGGGGGAAGAAAGTGAAAAGGCTACTCGGGAGGGTGGGAGAAGAGGGGAAAAGTCCACTTGAACAGGCCACTCTAGACAAGGCCACTCGGGAGGGTGGGTGATGAAAAGGCCACTCAGGCAGATGGGTAGGGAAAAGGGCACTCGGGCGGATGGGTAGGGAAGAGGGCACTCGGGCGGATGGGTAGGGAAAAGGGAACTCGGGCGGGTGGGTAGGGCAAAGGGCACTCGGGCGGGTGTGTAGGGAAAAGGGCACTCCGGCAGGTGGGTGGGAACAAGGAAAAAGGACACTTGGGTGGGTGGGAACAAGGAAAAGGGCACTCGGTGGGTGTAAACAAGATAAAAGGGCCTTCTAAACAGCCACCCAGGCGGGTGGGTGGTAAAAAGGCCACTCTGGTTGGTGGGTGGGAAAAAGGCCACTTTCAAGGAAAAAGGCCATTGAGGCAGGTAGGTGGGAAGGAAAAAGGCCACTTTCAGGAAAAAGGTTACTCACAAGGAAAAAGGCCTCACGGGTAGGAAAAGGGCCACTCGGGCAGGTGGGAAGGAAAAAGGCCACTCAAACAGGCCACTCGAGCGGGTGGGTGATAAAATGGCCAATCAGGTGGCTGAGTGGGAAAACTACCACATGGTTGGGTGGGAAAAAGGCCTGTCGGGTGGGTGTGTCGTAAAAAGCCCTCTCTCAAAAAGGACTCGGGTAAGTGGGTGGTAAAAAGGCCACTCTGGTGGGTGGATGGTTTGAAAGGGAAACGGCGGGTGGGTGTGAAAATGGCCACTTGGGAGTGTGGGTGGGAAAAAGGATGGCTGAGTGAGAAAAAGGCCACTCGGGTGGCTGGGTGAGAAAAGGCCACTCAGGCAGGTGAATGGAAAGGCCACTCTTAAAAGGCAACTGAGGCGGGCGATGGGAAAAAGGCCACAGGGGCTGGCGGACGGGAGAAAGGCCACAGGGGCAGGTGGATGGGGAAAAGACCACTCAGGCGGGCGGATGGGAAAAAGACCACTCGGGCGGGTAGATGGGAAAAAGGCCACTCAGGCGGGTGGATAGGAAAATGGCAACTCAGGCAGGCGGATGGGAAAAAAGGCCACTCAGACCTGTGGGTGGGAAAAAAACTACTTTAAAAGGCCACTTAAAAGGCCACTCGGGTGGGTAGGAAAAAGGGCACTCGGGTGGGTGGGTGGTAAAAAGGACACTCGGGCGGGTGATTGGAAAAGGGCCACCCTGGTGGGTGGGTAGTAAAAGGCCACACAGGCAGGTGGGGGAAAAAAGGCCACTCGGGCAGGTGGTGGGGAAAAAGGCCACTCGGGCAGGTGGGTTGTAAAAGGCCACTCGGGCAGGTGGGGGGAAAAGGCCACTCGGGCAGGTGGGGGGGAAAGGCCACTCGAGCAGGTGGGGGGGAAAGGCCACTCGGGCGGATGGGCCACTCATGCGGGCGGATGGGCCACTCATGCAGGCGGATGGGCCACTCATGCAGGCGGATGGGATAAAGGCCACTCGGACAGGTGGGTGTGAAAAAAGCCACTCAAGCGGCAGGGTGTGAAAAAGGCCACTCAGGCATGTGGGTGTGAAAAAGGCCACTCGGACAGGTGGGTGTGAAAAAGGCCACTCGGACAGGTGGTTGGGAAATGACCACCCGGGCAGGTGGTAAAAAGGCCACATGGACGGGTGGGTGGGAAAAAGGCCACTTGGGCAGGTGGTAGGGAAATGGCCACCCGGGCAGGGGGGTGGGAAAAAGGCCACTCGGGCAGTTGGTTGGGAAACAGCTACCTGGGTGGGTGGGTTGTTAAAGGGCACTCAGTCATGTGGGTGGTAAAGGACACTTGGGCAGGTGGGTGGGAAAAAGGCCACTAGGGCAGATGGGTGGCAAAAAGGCCACTCGGGTGGGTGAGAAAAAGGTCACTTGGGTGGGTGGCTAGAAAATAGTCCACTACAAGGCCACTCAGGCGTGTGGGTTGTAAAAGCCCACTCAGGCAGGTGAGTGGCAAGGCCACTCAGGGAGGTGGATGGGCAAAGGCCACTTGGGCAGGTGGGTGGAAAGGCCACTGAGGCAGGTGGGTGAGCAAAGGCCACTCAGAGAGGTGGATGGGTAAAGGCCACTTGGGCGGATGGGAGGGAAAAAGTCCACATAAAAGGCTACTCGGTGGGCGGGAGTGAAAAAGGTCACTCGGGTGGGTGGGAAAAAAAGAAAAGGCAAATTTGGCTGGTGGATGGGAAAGGGCACTCGGGCAGGTGGATGGGAAAGGGCACTCTGGCAGGTGGGTGATAAAGGCCTCTCAGGCGGGAGGACAGGAGAGTGGCAAGGCCACTAGGGCAGGAAGAGGGAAAGGCCACTTGGCGTGGGTGGGAAGGAAATAAGCCACATGGGTGGATTGTAAGAAAAAAGCCTCTTTAAAAGGCCAGGGTGGGTGAGAAAAAGGCCATTATGGCAGGTGGGTGAGAAAAAGGCCATTCGGGCGGGTGGGTGAGAAAAAGGCCACTCGGTGGGTGGGTGAGAAAAAGGGCACTACAAGGCCACTCGGGCGGTTGGAAAAGGCCACTTGGGTGGGTGGATAGGCCACTCAAAAGGCGGCTTTGGAAGGCGGACAGCAAAAATGCCACTCGGGTGAGTGGACGGGAAAAAGGATACTCGGGCAGGCGGATGGGAAAAAGGCCACTCGGGCAGGTGGGTGAAAAAAAGGCCACTCAGGTGGGTGGTTGGGAAACGGCCAACCTGAGAGGTGGGTGGTAAAAGGCCACTCGGGCAGGTGGAGGGTGAAAAAAGACACTTGGGCTGGTAGGTAGAAAAAATTACACTGAGGCAGGTATGTGGGATAAAGAACACTTAGGCGGGTGATTGGGAAATAGCCACCCGGGCAGGTGGGTGGTAAAAAGGCCACTCAGGTGGGTGGTTGGGAAACAGCCACCTTGGTGGGTGGGTGGTAAAAGGCCACTCAGGCAGATGGGGGAAGGCCACTCAGGTGGGTGGTCCGGAAACAGCCACCCTGGCGAGTGGGTGGTAAAAGGCCACTGGGGCAGGAGGGGGGAAAAAGGACACTGGGGCAGTTGGGGGGTGAAAAAGGCCACTCTTGCAAGAAGGGGGGAAAAGGCCACTCGGGCAGGTCGGGGGAAGGTCACTTGGGTGGGTGGGGGTGAAAAAGGCCGCTAGGGTGGGTGGGGGTGAAAAAGGCCACTCGGGCGGGTGGGGGGGGGGGGGGGAGGCCACTTGGGCAGCTGGGAAGGAAAAAGGCCACTCAGGCGAGTGGGTGTGAAAAAGGCCGCATGGGCAGGTGGGAAAGAAAAAGGAAACTTGGGCAGGTGAGTATAAAAAGGCCACTCGGATGGCAGGGTGAGAATAAGGCCACTCGGGTGGCTGGGTGAGAAAAAGGCCTTTGGGTGGCTGAGTGGGAAACAGTCCCCTACAAGGTCACTCGGGCGGGTGGGTTGGAAAAGGCCACTCGGGCGGGTAGGTGTAATGGCCACTCTTAAAAGGCAACTTCTGAAGGCGGATGGGAAAAAGGCCACTCGGGCGGGCGGGCGGACGGGAAAAGGCCAATCGGGCGGGTGGACGGGAAAAAGGCCAATCGGGCGGGTGGACGTGAAAAAGGCCTGTTAGACCCGGCCCTCGTAACATAGCCAGACCTGACCCCTGCACCTCACATCAGCCCCCGAGCCCACGGCCTAGCCGATCCTTCCCACCAGAACACACACACCCGACCCGGACCAGACCTGACCCCTGCACCTCACATCAGCCCCCGAGCCCACGGCCTAGCCGATCCTTCCCACCAGAACACACACACCCGACCCGGACTTCCCCGTCCGTGGCCTTCCTCCTTTCGGCCACACCGGGCCCGCGTGCCCACTTCATGCACCAAGATGGCCGCCCGGCCCCAGCGCGACCCTGGCCTAGAGGCGCCACTCCGGCTGGAGGACATCGCGCGCCCCTTGGGATGAGAAAGGGAGGAGCAGTTTCCATCACACCTCTGCGCTTCCCTGGGAACAAAGGTAAAGGGCCCTCAGGCGGGTGGGTGGGAACAAAGGTAAAGGGCACTCGGGCAGGTGGGTGGGAACAAGGGTAAAGGGCACTCGGGCGGGTGGGTGGGAACAAGGGAAAAGGACACTGTTAGACGGCGACCTCAGAGGAGCCTGGAAGGGGTCCTGACTACCCTGAGACCCACCCTCGAAGTATCGTAGCCGGGCACTGGCGGGAGACTCCCCAGGGGGAGGAATCTCGTATCTAGGATCGTACTTCTGGCACCACACGACACAGAATGACCACACCGGGTACTCTTAGAAATCAATCTTTATCAAGTAGGTTATCACTGCAAATATGTACAAGGTGAGCACGGCTCAATGAGTCTCGGAAGGGGTAGGGGGTAGCGGGACAGTCTCTGGTAAAGGTTCAAGGCAGGGACGTATCCGGCGCACAGCTCACAATCCTTGAGCTGGGGGATACGTTGTTGTAGTCGGGGTCCGGCGGGACCGCGAGAGTCTGTTGGAGCCGCGAGTCACTCAGCGGGCTCAGGTACAGGTTCGGAGGTCTTACGAGCTTCAAGGGGGCCGCGAGTCACTCAGCAGGCTCAGGTACAAGTTCGGAGGTCTTACGATCTTCAGGGAGCCGCGAGCCACTCAGCAGGCTCAGGTACACGTTCGGAGGTCTTACGATCTTCAGGGAGCCGCGAGTCACTCAGCAGGCTCAGGTACAAGTTCGGAGGTCTTACGATCTTCAGGGAGCCGCGAGTCACTCAGCAGGGCTCAGGAGGGTCCAAGTTTCAGGAGCCGCGACCACGTCGGTAGGCTCTTGTTGTTCCAGCGTCGAATCTGCCGGACAGTCCCAGAGCACCCCTTGTTATAGGTCGACCCCTCTTTGATGTCCGGAGTCTGTGCAGGCAGGGGTCTTGTCACCTGGGGGTCGCTGGTCGGGATTTCCTGCTATTGTCTTTTGATCCTTTCAGGGCCGGGTCGGGAGGAGTCCCAGACACCCAGCAGGTACGGAGCCAGCCCTCAGGGAGGCCGGAGGGCCGATCGAAACCCATCGTCCCAGGGGAGTTCAGAGGTGCGATAGAAACTGCTCCTCCCTCTCTCATCCCCTGGAAGCGTGATGTCCTCCAGCCGGAGTGGCGCCTCTAGGCCCGGACCGCGCTGGGGCCGGGCGGCCATCTTGGTGCATGAAGTGGGCACGCGGGCCCGGGGTGGCCGACAGGGGAGAGGCCATGGACGGGGATGTCCGGGTCGGTGCGTGTGTCCTGGTGGGGAGGGTCGGCTGGGCCGTGTGCTTGGGCTGCAGGTACCAGGTTTCGGTGGTGCGGGGGCACGTCGGGCCATTCTACGAGGCCGGGTCCAACACGCGTCCCCCCCAGCTGAAAGCCGGAGAGAACTGCCCATCATCTTGGGGGGTTCTCTTCGCTGAGGCGGAAGAACCGGGAGAGGCCGTCAGCGTTGGCGTGGTCCGTACCAGAGCGGTGTTCTACGGTGAAATCCATCCCCTGGAGGGAGATTGACCACCGCAGTAGCTTGGGGTTTTCTCCTCGCATCTGCATGAGCCATCGCAAGGGCCGATGGTCAGTTTGGACTCTGAAATGGGTGCCGAACAGGTAGGGTCGTAGCTTTTTGAGTGCCCAAACCACGGCAAAGGCTTCGCGCTCTATGGTGCTCCATCTCTGTTCTCAGGGCAACAGCCGCCGACTGAGGAAGGCGACGGGCTGGTCTAGGCCTTGGTCATTCACTTGGGACAGGATGGCCCCAATGCCATGCTCGGAGGCATCGGTCTGGACTATGAACTCCTTGGCGTAGTCGGGAGCCTGGAGGACGGGGGCAGTACACATGGCCTTTTTTAGGGCATCGAAAGCTTCCTGGCAGGCAGCCGTCCACTGCACTTTCTTTGGCTGTCTTTTAGACGCGAGTTCCGTGAGAGGGCCGACAAGGCTGCCATACCCCCGAATGAATCTTCGGTAGTAGCCAGTGAGTCCCAGAAAGGCTCGGACCTCCGTTTGGGTGATGGGTGGTTCCCAGGCCAGGATGGCGTCGATCTTTGGCTGTAGAGGGGCGACCTGGCCGCTCCCGACCTGGTGCCCCAGGTAGACTACGGATACTTGCCCGGTCTGGCACTTGCTGGCTTTTACTGTGAGGCCTGCCTGGCGCAGGGCGGTTAGCACCCTCCGGAGGTGCTGGAGGTGCTCACTCCATTCTGAACTGAAAACAGCGATGTCGTCCAGATATGCCGCGCTGAACGGCTCTAGCCCGGCCAGGACCCTATTCACCAGTCGCTGGAAAGTGGCCGGGGCATTTTTCATCCCGAAGGGCATTACGCGGAAGCGGTAGTGCCCATCGGGGGTGGAGAAAGCGGACCGCTCTTTGGCCCCTTCGGTGAGCGCAATCTGCCAGTATCCGCAGGTGAGGTCGAATGTGCTGAGGAACCGGGCTGCCCCTAGTCGGTCAATGAGTTCGTCGGCTCGTGGAATGGGGTGGGCATCGGCTCGGGTAACGTCATTGAGCCCCCGGTAGTCTACGCAGAATCGGAGCTCGGGGGTGACACCGGGGGCCGCTGCCTTCGGGACCAGGACCACGGGGCTGGCCCAGGGACTGTCAGAGGGCTCGATCACCCCCAGGGTCAACATCTTCGAGACTTCAGCTTGAATGCAGGACCGGACCCGGTCAGGAACCCGGTAGGCTCGGTGTCTCACCGGCGGGCTGTCCCCGGTGTCCACGTCATGAACACACCAGTTGGTGACCCGGGGGGTCAGGGAGAAGAGGTCGGAAAATTGTCTTAGGAGCTGGCGGCAGTCCGCTTGTTGCTGGGCAGTAAGGGCTGGGGAGAGGTTCACTCCTTCCACGGAGCCATCCTGCTCCTTGACACACAGGAGGTCCGGGAGGGGATCCGACTCATCTTCGGCCCCGTCATCGGTGGCCAGCAGGAGGCTCAGTTCTGTCCGCACGAAGTGAGGCTTGAGGCGGTTCACGTGCAGGACCCGGAGGGGATCCCGAGGCGACTGGACGTCCACCAAGTATGTGACTTGACTCTTCCGCTCAACCACTTTGTAGGGCCCAGTCCATCGGTCCTGGAGGGCGCCAGGCTTCACGGGGGCCATGACCCACACCTGCTGGCCCGGCTGGAACTCGACCAGAGTGGCATTCTGGTCGTACCAGCACTTCTTCTCTTCTTGACTTGCCTCCAGGTTGGCCTCGGCCAGTTCTCGGAACTTCCTGGCCTGGTTCCGGAGGGCCAGGACGTACTGGAACACATCTCGGGGGGTGGTCTGGGGTGCTGCCTCCCACCCTTCCTTAACCAAACTGAGGGGACCTCGGACGGGGTGCCCATAGAGTAATTCAAACGGGCTAAACCCTAAGGACTTCTGGGGGACCTCCCGGTAAGCGAACAAGAGGCAGGGGAGCAGGACGTCCCACTTACGCCGGAGGGGCTCTTCTAGGCCAGCGATCATCCCTTTCAAAGTCCTATTAAACCTTTCTACTAGGCCGTTCCCTTGGGGATGGTACGGGGTGGTGAACTTATAGGACACCCCACATTGTTGCCACAGGGACGTCATATATTTCGAGATCAAATTAGTGTCGCGATCGCTCACGACCTCGCGGGGAAAACCCACCCTGGAAAAGATCCCCATCAGGGCCCGGCCCACCACGGGGGCCGTAATGGTGCGTAGGGGAATAGCCTCAGGATAGCGGGTGGCGTGGTCCACTAGGACCAAGATGAAACGGTGACCTTGGGAGGTGGGGGGGTCCAGTGGTCCCACGACGTCGATCCCGACTCGTTCAAAAGGGGTACTGACGACCGGGAAGGGTTGGAGGGGAGCCTTGCGCTTCCCCCCACTCTTCCCACTAGCCTGGCACGTGGGGCAGGACTTGCAGTGGGCTTCTACCGCTGCTCTCATTCTAGGCCAGTAAAAATGGGTCACAAGACGGCTGTAGGTCTTGTCCTGACCCAGGTGGCCGGCGAGGGGGACATCATGGGCTAAGCCCAGGAGGAAGTCTCGGAAGCGGAGGGGTACCACCAGTACCCGTCCGGATCCCAGCTCCACCGACTTCTGCTCACTGTACAAGATGTTATTTTCCCAATAGATTCGGTGCGTCCCGGTCTGGTCACCTGCGGCTTGGCCCTCGGCCTGGCGCCGCAGCCCGACCAGGGAAGGACAAGTGGCTTGCTCCCGGCAAAATTCTTCCCGGGTGGGCCCGCCCTCGTGGCGCCAATGGGCAACTCGGGTAGATCTCCCAACTCGGGGACCGGAGCAGGGTCGGATGGTGCGGGTTCGTCGCGGGCGACGGACCCTTCTGATGGGGGGACGGGAGGATCCTCGGCGGGGACTGTTCTGATCTCTTCGATCGGGGTGCTTTCGACTTCTCTCCGGGGAGTGAGTCGGGCTGACATAGATCGGGTGGTGGCGCACACCCACTCGGGGAGTCCCATCATTCCTAGGTGGGCCTTGCGCTCGACGTGCTTCCAGGGAGAACTCTCCAGGTCGTTCCCCAAGAGGCAGTCGACCGGCTGGGAGGTTCTAACGGCCACCTTGAGTTGACCTATCACCCCTCCCCACTCAAACGGCACCAGGGCTACCTGACACATACTTTCTCTATTGTCTGCGGATATTACGGGGCAAAAGACGTTGGGGAGGATCTGCTCCTCGGGGACTAGGTGCCTGAGGACACCGGTGATACTGGCCCCGGTGTCCCGCAGGGCCCCTACTTGGTGGCCATTGATTTTGACGAGCTGCCCGTATTTCTGTGTGTTGGAGCGTAGGAGGCTACCAGGGATCATCTCCCTATCTCCCAGGGATACTAGGGCCATCGCTGCGGGTTCCCACTCCTCGGCTTCCTCAACCTCCTCCCCTAGGGCTACGTTGGCTATCTGTCTCGCAGGGGTGGTAGGGGAGACTTGGGTGGCCATGGGGCACTCGGGGTCATTGGCGTAGTGCCCGGGTTTCTGGCAGCGGAAACATGTGACGGTCACCCGGTGTCCCCGTCTCCCAGGGGGCCCTGTCACTGGTGGGGGGGGCGCCGGGAAAGGTGGAGGTTGTGTCTTCGGAGGGCTAGGCTGGGACTCTCTCGGCCCTCCCTGGTTCCCTCCCCCTCTCTGGCGGGGTGGTCCCTGACTGGCTCGGGGGTACTCTCCTACCATGCCCCGGGAGACCCGGGTGTTGGTCCAGCGGTCGGCCTCCACAGCTAGCTTCCGGGGATCTGTGAGCTTGCTGTCAAGCAGATGCTGACGTAGTTCTATGAAGCAGTTCGCAGCCAGGTGTTCCCACAACATGAGGTCCGTGAGTTCGGCAAGGGTGGTGACTTTGCTGCCCTTGATCCACCCATCGAAGGCCCGACTGAAAAAGTTTACATACTCCACCCAGGTGGTGCCCGGGATCTTCCTGCAGTCCCGGAATCGCTGACGGTACATTTCTGGGGTGAGGCCGTATCTTGTGAGTAGAGCCTCTTTCATGTGGCTGTAGGAGGTCTGCAGGGAGAGGGGTAGGTCGAGCAGGGTGTCCCTTCCTTCGCTCAGAAACCGCCCCCACAACCCCGCCCCCCAGTCCTTCTGCGGGATCCGATGGGAGGTCATGGCGACCTCGTAGGCCCTGAACCATTGCTGAATGTCATCGTTTTTATAATATTCCTTGACCACATCCTTGGGGATGTGGACCTTCTGTTCCGCTGGGGAGGCCGTCTCTCGGTTTCCCGGGGGCCTCCCTTCCTCGTTTCTGGCCTTGAGCTCGAGTTCCTTCAAGCTGCGTTCGTGCTCCAGTTGGAGCTTCCTTCCTTCGTGCTCCCGTTGGCGAACTAGAAGCGCCTTGTACACGCATTTGCTCTACTGCTAGCTTTTTTTCCGCTAACTTCAATTCGCCCTCGATTTTGAGTTTGGCTAACTCGAGTTCATGATTGCGACTTCTCTCTCTGTCCGCGAGCTCTTCCGGGGATAGGCCCCCGTCTGGTACGATGCCTCGCACCTGATTGCTGCTGCTTTCACTTTGGGGGGGTTCGGCTTCGTCGGGGCGCTCCCCCGTGCCTTCCGGGCGGGAGGCCCCGGTCTCCACCCAAGTTTTCAGTGCTTTCTGCAAATCTACTTTAGTGTTGAGACCAGTGGTAGCGATTTTAAGTTCTTTGCAAAATTGCTTTAGCTCTTTGTGTGTGTATTCTTCTAGATGCTCCGCCTGGAACACCCTGTTGGCGTTGGTTTCTGCGGGGCTCACGGCGCTTCCTTCTGCCATGTTTGTCGGTAGTGCTTCCGTCGTTCACGGTACGATCTCTAGGTGATGGGCCCGAATCCCACTTCTGACACCAATGTTAGACGGCGACCTCAGAGGAGCCTGGAAGGGGTCCGGACTACCCTGAGACCCACCCTCGAAGTATCGTAGCCGGGCACTGGCGGGAGACTCCCCAGGGGGAGGAATCTCGTATCTAGGATCGTACTTCTGGCACCACACGACACAGAATGACCACACCGGGTACTCTTAGAAATCAATCTTTATCAAGTAGGTTATCACTGCAAATATGTACAAGGTGAGCACGGCTCAATGAGTCTCGGAAGGGGTAGGGGGTAGTGGGACAGTCTCTGGTAAAGGTTCAAGGCAGGGACGTATCCGGCGCACAGCTCACAATCCTCGAGCTGGGGGATACGTTGTTGTAGTCGGGGTCCGGCGGGACCGTGAGAGTCTGTTGGAGCCGCGAGTCACTCAGCGGGCTCAGGTACAGGTTTGGAGGTCTTACGAGCTTCAAGGGGGCCGCGAGTCACTCAGCAGGCTCAGGTACAAGTTCGGAGGTCTTACGATCTTCAGGGAGCCGCGAGTCACTCAGCAGGCTCAGGTACACGTTCGGAGGTCTTACGATCTTCAGGGAGCCGCGAGTCACTCAGCAGGCTCAGGTACAAGTTCGGAGGTCTTACGATCTTCAGGGAGCCGCGAGTCACTTAGCAGGGCTCAGGAGGGTCCAAGTTTCAGGAGCCGCGACCACGTCGGTAGGCTCTTGTTGTTCCAGCGTCGAATCTGCCGGACAGTCCCAGAGCACCCCTTGTTATAGGTCGACCCCTCTTTGATGTCCGGAGTCTGTGCACGCAGGGGTCTTGTCACCTGGGGGTCGCTTGTCGGGGTTTCCTGTCATTGTCTCTTGGTCCTTTCAGGGCCGGGTCGGGAGGAGCCCCAGACACCCAGCAGGCATGGAGCCAGCCCTCAGGGAGGCCGGAGGGCCGATCGAAACCCATCGTCCCAGGGGAGTTCAGAGGTGCGATAGAAACTGCTCCTCCCTCTCTCATCCCCTGGAAGCGTGATGTCCTCCAGCCGGAGTGGCGCCTCTAGGCCCGGGTCGCGCTGGGGGCCGGGCGGCCATCTTGGTGCATGAAGTGGGCACGCGGGCCCGGGGTGGCCGAAAGGAGAGAGGCCATGGACGGGGATGTCCGGGTCGGGTGCGTGTGTCCTGGTGGGGAGGGTCGGCTGGGCCGTGTGCTTGGAGCTGCAGGTACCAGGTTTTGGTGGTGCGGGGGCACGTAGGGCCATACTACGAGGCCGGGTCCAACACCCACCCACCCTCCCGAGCGGCCTGTTTCCCACCCACCCTCCCGAGCGGCCTGTTTCCCACCCTCCCAAGTGGCCTTTTAACCCTCCTGCCGCCCGAGTGTTTTTTTCCCTTTCTCCCACCCACCTTCCCGAGTGGCCTGTTTCCCACTCTCTGGAGTGGCCTTTTACCACCCACCCTCCTGAGCGGCCTTTTCCCCACCCGCCCACCCGTGTGGCCTTTTTCTCCACCCGCCCGCCCGAGTGGCCTTTTGACCCACCCGTCCGCCAGATGGGCCTTTTGCATCACCCGTCCGCCAGATGGGCCTTTTGCCCCACCCGCCCGCCCGCCCGATGGGCCTTTTTGCCCCACCCGCCCGCCCGATGGGCCTTTTTGACCCACCCGCCCGCCCGGCCTTTTGCCCCACCCGCCCCACCGAGTGGACTTTTGCCCCACCCACCCGACGAGTGGCCTTTTGCCCCACCTGCCTGAATGGCTTTTCCCACCCGCCCGACGAGTGGCCTTTGCCACCCACCCACCCGATATGCCTTTTCCCCACCCACCCGAGTATCTTATTTCCACCCACCTGCCCGAGTATCCTTTTTCCCATCCACTTGCCCAAGTATCCTTTTTCCCATTCACCCGAGTGGCCGTTTCCCTTTTTCCCACCCACCTGCCTGGTTGGCCTTTTTCCCACCCATCTGCCAGGGTGCCCTTTTTCCCACCCACCTTCCCAAGTATCGTTTTTCCCACCCACCTTCCCGAGTATGCTTTTTCCCACCCACCCGAGTGGCCTTTTCCCTTTTTCCCATCCACTTTTGCTCACCCACCCACCTTTTGAAGAGTGGCCTCCTGCCCCACGAACCGACCCGAGTATCCTTTTTCCCACCCACCTGCCAGAGTATCCTTTTTCTCACCCACCCAAGTGGCTTTTTCCCTTTTCACATCCACTTTTGCTCACCCACCCGCCTGAGTGCCCTTTTACCCCCTAACCGCCCGAGTGGGCTTTTTAAAGTGTGGCCTTTTCCCTTTTTCTCACCCACCCGCCAGAGTGTGCTTTTTTCTACCCACCCGGTTGGGTATCTTTTTTCTCACCCACCTGCCCGGGTATCCATTTTCTCACCTACCCGAGGGGCCTTTTCCCTTTTTTCCACCCACCTGCCTGAGTGGCTTTTGATGTGGTCTTTTTCCTTCCCACCCACCCCGAGTGGCCTTTTTTCACACCCGCCCGCCCCACTGGCCTTTTTCACCCCCACCCGCCCAACTGGCCTTTTTCACACCCACCCACCCCCGCTGCCTTTTTCCCACCCAGCCTCTTGAGTGGCCCTTTTCCCATCCAACTGCCCGAGTGGCCTTTTCCCACCCAATCGTCGAGTGGCCTTTTCCCAACCAACCGTCTGAGTAGCCTTTCCCACACAGGTGGCCTTTACCTTTCACTCACTTCGGTGGCATTTCTCCCTTTAGAGTTGCTTTTTACCTTTCCCACCGACCCACCCGAGTGGCCTTTTTTCACACCCAGCTGCCCGAGTGGTCTTTTATCCACCCACCCACCCGATATGCCTTTTTCCCCTCCCCCCAGTGGCCTTTAACCCCTGCAATGCGCTGGACGGCCGGGAGCCTTCCTGCTCCATGGTGCTTGTGATCCTAGATACGAGATTCCTCCCCCTGGGGAGTCTCCCGCCAGTGCCCGGCTACGATACTCCGAGGGTGGGTCTCAGGGTAGTCAGGACCCCTTCCAGGCTCCCCTGAGGTCGCCGTCTAACAGTGGGAGAAAGAGAAAAACCACTTGGGGGGCAGGAGGGTTAAAAGGCCACTCGGGCGGGTGGGTGTGAAAAGAGGGACGCGGCCACCACGTGGGTGGGTGTGAAAATAGGTAAACGGCCACTGGGCGGGTGGGAAAAAGGATACTCGGGAAGGTGGGAGGGAAAAAGGATACTTGGGAAGGTGGGTGGGAAAAAGGGCACCCTGGCGGGTGGGTGGGAAAAAGGCCAACCAGGCAGGTGGGTGGGAAAAAGGGAAAAGGCCACTCAGGTGAATGGGAAAAAGGATACTCGGGCAAGTGGATGGGAAAAAGGATACTCGGGCAGGTGGGCGGAAAAAAGATACAAGGGTGGGTGGGAAAAAGGCAAATCGGGTGGGTGGCAAAGGCAACTCGTCGGGCGGGTGGGAAAGGCCATTCAGGCGGGTGGGAAAAAGGCCACTCGTCGGGTGGGTGGGGCAAAAGGCCGGTCGGGCGGGTGGGTCAAAAGGCCACTCGGGCAGGCGGGTGGGTCAAAAGGCCACTCGGGCAGGCGGGTGGGTCAAAAGGCCACTCGGGCCGGCGGGTGGGGAAAAAAGCCATTCGGGCGGGTGGGTAAAAATGCCACTCGGGTGGGTAAAAAGGCGACTCGGGCAGGTGGGGAAAAAGGCCACTCGGGCGGATGGGTTAGGAAAAATGCGACTCGGGCGGGCGGGTGGGGAAGAAGGCGACTCGGGCGGGTGGGTGGGGAAGAAGGCGACTCGGGCGGGCGGGTGGGGAAGAAGGCGACTCGGGCGGGCGGGTGGGGAAAAAGGCGACGCGGGCGGGTGGCGAAAAAGGCCACTCTTTAAAAAGGCCACTCGGGCGGGCGGGTGGGGAAAAGGCCACTCGAGCGGGCGGGTGGGGAAAAAGGCCACTCGAGCGGGCGGGTGGGGAAAAAGGCCACTCGGGCGGGCGGGTGGGGAAAAAGGCCACTCGGGCGGGCGGGTGGGGAAAAAGGCCACTCGGGCGGGTGGGTGGGGAAAAGGCCGCTCAGGAGGGTGGGTGGTAAAAGGCCACTCCAGAGAGTGGGAAACAGGCCACTCAGGAGGGTGGGAAACAGGCCACTCGGGAAGGTGGGTGGGAGAAAGGGAAAAAAACACTCGGGCAGCAGGAGGGTTAAAAGGCCACTCGGGAGGGTGGGAAATAGGCCGCTCGGGAGGGTGGGTGGGTGGGAAAAAGGACGCTCGGGAGGGTGGGTGGGAGAAAGGGAAAAAACACTTGGGGGGCAGGAGGGTAAAAAGGCCACTCGGGCGGGTGGGTGTGAAAAGAGGGAAACTGCCACTCGGGCTGGTGAGTCTGAAAAGAGGGACGCGGCCACCAGGCGGGTGGGTGTGAAAATAGGGAAACGGCCACCGGGCGGGTGGGCGGGAAAAGGGCACTCAAAAAGGCCACTTGGGCAGGAAAAGGCCACTCTGGCGGGTGGGCAGGAAAAGGCCACTAAGGCAGGTGGGAGGGAAAAAGGGGAAAGGCCACTTGGTGCTTGGGAAAAAGTATCGTCGGGAGAGTGGGTGGGATAAAAGTATGCTCAGGTGGGCGGGCGGGAAAAAGGGCGGGTGGGTGGGAAAAAAGGCCACTTGGGTGGGTGGGTGGTAAAAGGTCACTTGGGCGGGTAGTTGGGTAAAAGGCCACTCGGGGTGGGTGGGTAAGCAAAAGTGGATGGGAAAAGGGAACAGCCCACTTGGGTGGGTGGGAAAAAGGATACTCTGGCAGGTGGGTAGGGAAAAAGGATACTCGGGCAGGTGGGTGGGGCAGGAGGCCACTGTTAGAAGGCGACCTCAGAGGGGCCCGGAGGGGGCCCTGACTGGCCTGAGACCAACCCTCGAGGTATCGTAGCCGGGCACTGGCGGGAGACTCCTCAGGGGAGGAATCTCGTATCTAGGATCGTACACTCGGCACCACACGACAAAGAGACACAACACCGAGAGTTCTTAAGACAGACCCCCCAGGATATAGCGGCATGGATTCGCAAATTTAGCGGCACAAATATCGAAATTTAGCGGCACAAATATGGAAATTTAGCGGCATTTTTGCGGCACTTTATTTCACTCATAATAATTCATTTTCAGCCTGAAATCAATGGAAACTCTTTTAGCAGAGTATTCCACTTTGAATAGGCAACCTGGAATATGGAACAGAGGAAGCAGCTCACAAGTGAAGGTTGTT
Organism: Triturus cristatus; assembly: GCF_964204655.1. Classification (NCBI taxonomy): domain Eukaryota; kingdom Metazoa; phylum Chordata; class Amphibia; order Caudata; family Salamandridae; genus Triturus; species Triturus cristatus. Next base: position 790,278,561 of record NC_140580.1, read on the forward strand.
ATCCTTTGGAAATGCAATTCTCCATTTGCTTTAATATAGGTTGGTAGCAGTTATCACACTTTTTGACACTTGCGGGACCGGTGTTTGGCACATCCTTAACCCTTTTCTCGCCTGAAAGTCTGAGGGCGGCTGGACACCGCTTTCGTGGACAGGCCATGGCCTGTTTAGCAGGTCCGAGAAGGTCCACTGAAATCCTACCACTGCCCATTTATTTTAAAGCTCAAAGTGATTCTGGTTTCATCTTCCCACATCCTAAAGCTAACTTCCTGATTTGCAGAAGGGAAGAATATTTGTAAATAATCCTCTCACGTTTGCCTCAATTTGTAACCAGCTAATATACAGAATTTAGCACACAATCCCTGGTAACCCCTAGTTTTACTACAAAATAATTAAAGACACGTTATCTCTGCCCAGGATCGGTATTTCTATTAAGCAGAGGTGAGTGAGCCAATAAATTAACCACAAGCCGAGCTAAGGGTCAGTCTTGGCTCGAAGAGTCCATGCACGAGCCAAGCCTTGAAAATGTTTGGCACGTAAAAATATATTCTCAATCAATCAAATATAGTTTGTTTTGGGACAAAACCTATAAAACCATATCAGTAAAATAAACACAAATAAAACACATGCTAGACCTAAATAAATGGCACTTAAAAGTCAACCTCTAAATTAATGTTATATAAATAAATTAAGATTATAATTTTAACATCATGTCAAGGAAACGGGAAATGAGTAGGTATGGGGGCACTCCTAATATTTTAAATGGGATTAATCAGGGTCTCCGCGATAGGTCAGAGGCGCTGGCGATAGCCCACAGGTCTGCACCACACAGAGTTGTTCTTTGCCCTTGTGCTTTACATGTCTTCAAGGCCTTTTGGATCAGGTCCTTTATTTATATTGGATCAGGATCCTGCAGAGTAGAAAGCACTCCCGGTTTGCTGGGCCATCAGATGTCCACTATTTTCTTTGCTGTTTGTCTACTTTCATTTCCTCTTCTTTTCATTTCCTGTTTAGTTTAATATACACCTGTCATCTTTCCCCCCCTCCTCCATCTTTCTTTCATCATTCCATTGTTTCATCTTTCCCTAAACCCGTCTATCCAGAATTCCATCCTTCAAATTTTGTATCCTTCCTTGTCACTTCATCCTTCGTCCCTTCTTTCCATTATTTGTTCATCACTGCGTCCCTACTTACATCTTCTCGTCCATCCACTCATTTTCTGTTCTTCTTTCCATTGTTCAGTAATTCTTCTTATCTTTCCTTCATTACTCCAGTGCTCCATCTGCCCTCGCATCTTTCCTTCCACCATTCATTCTTCTTCCATTTCATCTACCTCCTTTCCTTCCGTCATTCTTTGCATTGTTCTGTTTATTCTAGATCTAACCTTTCTTATTTCCTTTCATTGTTCTTTCCTATCTTCCATATTTCCTTCTATTCTTCTATCTTTCCTCCTATTCTTCCATTATTTTACCTCTCCAGCCATCTTTCCTTCCATCATTGCTTCCATTTGTTCTCATTTCCTTCTTTCCTTCCTCTCTTCCATCTTTTCTTACATTATCTCCCTTTAATTTAATCTCTTTCCTTCCAAGTTCTCTTTCCAGTTGCAGCTCTCACATCTTTTCTCTTTGAAATTCTCGTAATTTCTCTTTTTCTCTTCACTCTGATAAGCACTGATGCAACTCTACTGTCATCTTCCCAGAACTTTCTCATAGGATTCAATTTCAGTACCATTTATTAGTTTGTGTTTGGAGAGCTGCCAGTCACAGATCAAAGTTGAGAGGGACCTTAAATAAGAATTAGTAAGCGAGCTGGCAACCCGAAAACCAGCTACTACAGTCTGGGCTTCACAAAAGCATTTTCTATAAAAATGTATATTTCATTCTGTCATCCTCATAAAGAACTATGTTTGACAATTGGCTCTAGTTGCGTCCAGGGGTTGTACATTGCCGATTCCGCAGGCACTTTTGTAAAAATTGCGGCATTTTTACAAAAGTGCCGATTTCGCGGGCACTTTTGTAAAAATCGCGGCATTTTTACAAAAGTGCCGAATTCGCGGCAAACCGCGAAATCCTGGAGGGTCTGTTAAGAGCAAGGCAATATATATACAAGTGGAGCGTGGGCTCACAAAGTCTTGGAGGGGGGTTAGGGGGTAGAGGGACAGTCTTTGGGGGGAATGGATCAAATGCAGGAGCGTATCCGGCGCACAGCTCACAATCCTCGAGCTGGGGGATACGCTTGTCGTCGTGGGGTCCGGCGGGACCAAGGGAGTCTGTGGCACTGCGAGATACTCAGCAGGCTCGAGCACAAGTTCGGAGGTCTTACGATCTTCAGGGAGCCGCGAGTCACTCAGCAGGGCTCAAGCACAAGTTCGGAGGTCTTACGATCTTCAGGGAGCCGCGAGTCACTCAGCAGGGCTCAAGCACAAGTTCGGAGGTCTTACGATCTTCAGGGAGCCGCGAGTCACTCAGCAGGGCTCAAGCACGAGTTCGGCGGTCTTACGATCTTCAGGGAGCCGCGAGTCACTCAGCAGGGCTCAGGTGTTCCAAGGCGAATCTGCCGGACAGTCCCAGAGCACCCCTTGTTATAGGGCGACTCCTCTTTGATGTCCGGAGTCTGTGCAGGCAGGGGTCTTGTCACCTGGGGGTCGCTTGTTGGGGGTTTCCTGCCATTGTCCTTTGATCCTTTCAGGGCCGGTTCGGGAGGAGCCCCAGACACCCAGCAGGCGTGGAGCCAGCCCTCAGGGAGGCCGGCAGGTCGATCGAAACCCACCGTCCCAGGGAAGCGCAGAGGTGTGATGGAAACTGCTCCTCCCTCTCTCATCCCAAGGGGGGCGCGATGTCCTCCAGCCGGAGTGGCGCCTGTAGGCTAGGGTCGCGGTGGGGCCGGGCGGCCATCTTGGTGCATGCAGTGGGCACGCGGGCCCGGGGTGGCCGAAGGAGGAAGGCCTATGGACGGGGGAAGTCCGGGTCGGGTGCGTGTGTTCTGGTGGGAAGGATCGGCTAGGCCAGGGGCTCGGGGCTGGTGTGAGGTGCAGGGGTCAGGTCTGACTATGTTACGAGGGCCGGGTCCAACAGCCACTCTTCAAAAGCCCACTCTGGCAGGTGGGTGAGCAAAAGTGGATGGGAAAAAGGGAAAAGGCCACTCGGGTGGGTGGGAAAAAGGATACTTGGGAAGGTGGGTGGGAAAAAGGCCACTCGGGCGGGCGGGTTGGGAAAAAGGCCACTCGGGCGGGCGGGTTGGGAAAAAGGCCACTCGGGCGGGCGGGTGGGGAAAAAGGCCACTCGGGCGGGCGGGTGGGGAAAAAGGCCACTCGGTTGGCGAAACAGGCCATTCAGGTGGTGAAAAAGGCCACTCGAGCGTGTGAGTGGATAATAAGGCCACTCAGGCGGGCGGGTGGGGAAAAGGCCGCTTAGGAGGGTGGGTGGTAAAGGGCCACTCCGGAGAGTGGGAAACAGGCCACTCGGGAGGGTGGGTGGGAAACAGGCCACTCGGGAGGGTGGGTGGGAAACAGGCCACTCGGGAGGGTGGGTGGGAAACAGGCCACTCGGGAGGGTGGGTGGGAAACAGGCCACTCGGGAGGGTGGGTGGGAAACAGGCCACTCGGGAGGGTGGGTGGGTGGGAAACAGGCCACTCGGGAGGGTGGGTGGGTGGGAAAAAGGCTAGTCAGGAGTGAGGGTGGGTGGGAAAAGACCACTCGGGAGGGTGGGTGGGAAAAAGGCCAGTCAGGAGGGTGGGTGGGAGTAAGGGAAAAAAACACTTGAGCGGCAGAAGGGTTAAAAGGCCACTTGGGAGGGTGGGAGGGTTAAAAGGCCACTCGGGAGGGTAGGAGGGAAACAAGCCGATAGGGATGGTGGGTGGGAAAAAGGATGCTTGGGAGGGTGGGTGGGAGAAAGGGAAAAAAACACTCGGGCGGCAGGAGGGTTAAAAGGCCACTCGGGAGGGTGGGTGTTAGACGGCGACCTCAGAGGAGCCCGGAAAGGGCGTCCTGACTACCCTGAGACCCACCCTCAAAGTATCGTAGCCGGGCACTGGCGGGAGACTCCTCAGGAGGAGAAATCTCGTATCGAGGATCGTACTTCTGGCACCCCACGACACAGAAACACCACACCGTGTGTCCTTAGGAATCAATCTTTATCAAACAGGTTAGCACTGCAAATATGTACAAGGAGAGCACGGGCTCAATGAGTCTCGGAAGGGATATGGGGTAGCGGGACAGTCTCTGGTAAAAAGGTTCAAGGCAAGGACGTACCCGGCGCACAGCTCACAATCCTCGAGCTGGGGGGTAGGCTGGTTGTCGTGGGGTCCGGCGGGACCGGTGGAGTCTGTGGAAGCCGCGAGTCACTCAGCGGGCTCAGGTACTAGTTCGGAGGTCTTACGATCTTCAGGGAGCCGCGAGTCACTCAGCAGGGCTCAAGCACAAGTTCGGAGGTCTTACGATCTTCGGGGAGCCGCGAGTCACTCAGCAGGGCTCAGGTACAGTTCGGAGGTCTTACGATCTTCAGGGAGCCGCGAGTCACTCAGCAGGGCTCAGTTGGTTCTAAGTTCCAGGAGCCGCGACCGTGTCAGCAGGCTCTCGTTGTTCCAGCGTCTAATCTGCCGGACAGTCCCAGAGCACCCCTTGTTATAGGTCGACCCCTCTTTGATGTCCGGAGTCTGTGCAGGCAGGGGTCTTGTCACCTGGGGGTCGCTTGTCGGGGTTTCCTGCCATTGTCTTGTGATCTTTTCAGGGCCGGGTCGGGAGGAGTCCCAGACACCCAGCAGGCGTGGAGCCAGCTCTCAGGGAGGCCGGAGGGCCGATCGAAACCCATCGTCCCAGGGGAGTTCAGAGGTGCGACAGAAACTGCTCCTCCCTCTCTCATCCTCTGGAAGCGTGATGTCCTCCAGCCGGAGTGGCGCCTCTAGGCCCGGGTCGCGCTGGGGCCGGACGGCCATCTTGGTGCATGAAGTGGGCACGCGGGCCCGGGGTGGCCGAAGGGAGAGAGGCCATGGACGAGGATGTCCGGGTCGGGTGCGTGTGTTCTGGTGGAAAGGATCGGTTAGGCCGTGAGCTCGGGGCTGCAGGTACCAGGTGAGGTGGTGCGGGGACCAGTAGAGCCATGCTACGAGGCCGGGTCCAACACGCGTCCCCCCCAGCTGAAAGCCGGAGAGAACTGCCCATCATCTTGGGGGGTTCTCTTCGCTGAGGCGGAAGAACCGGGAGAGGCCGTCAGCGTTGGCGTGGTCCGTACCAGGGCGATGTTCTACGGTGAAATCCATCCCCTGGAGGGAGATTGACCACCGCAGTAGCTTGGGGTTTTCTCCCCGCATCTGCATGAGCCATCACAAGGGCCGATGGTCGGTTTGGACTTTGAAATGGGTGCCGAACAGGTAGGGGCGTAGTTTCTTGAGTGCCCAGACCACGGCAAAGGCTTCGCGCTCAATGGTGCTCCATCGCTGTTCTCTGGGCAACAGCCGCCGGCTGAGGAAGGCGACGGGCTGGTCTAGGCCTTGGTCATTCATCTGGGACAGGACGGCCCCAATGCCATGCTCGGAGGCATCGGTTTGGACTACAAACTCCCTGGAGTAGTCGGGAGCCTGGAGGACGGGGGCCGTGCACATGGCCTTCTTTAGGGCATCGAACGCCTCCTGGCAGGTGGTCGTCCACTGCACCTTCTTTGGCTGTTTTTTGGATGTGAGTTCTGTGAGGGGGCCGACAAGGCTGCCATACCCCTTGATGAATCTTCGGTAGTAGCCAGTGAGGCCCAGAAAGGCTCGGACCTCCGTTTGGGTGGTGGGGGGTTCCCAGGCCACGATGGCGTCGATCTTCGGCTGTAGAGGGGCGACCTGGCCACTCCCGACCTGGTGCCCCAGGTAGACTACTGATCCTTGCCCAATTTGGCACTTGCTGGCTTTTATGGTGAGGCCTGCCTGGCGCAGGGCGGTTAGCACCCTCCGGAGGTGCTGGAGGTGCTCACTCCATTCGGAACTGAAAACGGCGATGTCGTCTAGATAGGCCGCACTGAACTGTTCCAGCCCGGCCAGGACTCTATTCACCAGTCGCTGGAAGGTGGCCGGGGCATTTTTCATTCCGAAGGGCATTACGCGGAAGCGGTAATGCCCATCTGGGGTGGAGAAGGCGGACCGCTCCTTGGCTCCCTCGGTGAGCGCAATCTGCCAGTATCCGCAGGTGAGGTCGAAGGTGCTGAGGAACCGGGCTGCCCCGAGTCGGTCAATGAGCTCGTCGGCTCGTGGAATGGGGTGGGCATCGGCTCGGGTGACGTCATTGAGCCCCCGGTAGTCCACACAGAACCGGAGCTCGGGGGCGACACCGGGGGCCGCTGCCTTCGGGACCAGGACCACGGGGCTGGCCCAGGGACTGTCAGATGGCTCGATCCCCCCCATGGTCAACATCTTTGAGACTTCAGCTTGAATGCAGGACCGGACCCGGTCTGGGACCCGGTATGCTCGGTGTCTCACCGGCGGGCTGTCCCCGGTGTCCACGTCATGGACACACCAGTCGGTGACTCGGGGGATCAGGGAGAAGGTCGGCAAATTGTCCTAGTAGCTGGCGGCAGTCCTCTTGTTGCTGGGCAGTGAGAGCTGGGGAGAGGTTCACTCCCTCCACGGAGCCATCCTGCTCCTTGACACACAGGAGGTCCGGGAGGGGATCGGACTCATCTTCGGCCCCGTCATCGGTGGCCAGCAGGAGGCTTAGTTCTGTCCGCACGAAGTGAGGCTTGAGGCGGTTCACGTGAAGGACCCGAAGGGGATCCCGAGGCGACTGGACGTCCACCAAGTATGTGACTTGACTCTTTCGCTCAATCACTTTGTAGGGCCCGGTCCACCTGTCCTGGAGGGCGCCTGGCTTCACCGGGGCCATGACCCATACTTGTTGGCCCGGCTGGAACTCGACCAGAGTGGCATTCTGGTCGTACCAGCGCTTCATCTCTTCTTGGCTTGTCTCTAGGTTGGCCTCGGCCAGTGCTCGGAACTTCCTGGTCTGGTTCCGGAGGGTCAGAACATAGTGGAACACATCTCGTGGGGTGGTCTGGGGTGCCGCCTCCCACCCTTCCTTAACCAAGCTGAGGGGACCTCGGACGGGGTGTCCATAGAGCAACTCAAACGGGCTGAACCCTAGGGACTTCTGGGGGACCTCTCGGTAAGCGAACAAGAGGCAGGGGAGCAGGACGTCCCACTTACGCCGGAGGGGCTCTTCTAGGCCGGTGATCATCCCTTTCAGAGTCCTGTTAAACCTCTCTACTAGGCCGTTCCCTTGGGGATGGTACGGGGTGGTGAACTTGTAGGACACTCCACATTGTTGCCACAGGGACGTCATGTACTTCGAGATAAAATTAGTGCCGCGATCGCTCACGACCTCGCGGGGAAAACCTACCCGGGAAAAGATCCCCATCAGGGCCCGGCCCACTACGGGGGCCGTGACGGTGCGTAGGGGGATCGCCTCAGGGTATCGGGTGGCGTGATCCACCAGGACCAGGATGAAACGGTGACCTTGGGAGGTGGGGGGGTCCAGTGGCCCCACGATGTCGATCCCGACTCGTTCGAAGGGGGTACTGACGACCGGGAAGGGTTGGAGGGGAGCCTTGCGCTTCCCCCCACTCTTCCCACTAGCTTGGCACGTGGGACAGGACTTGCAGTGGGCCTCTACAGCTGCTCTCATTCTAGGCCAGTAAAAATGGGTCACGAGACGGCTGTAGGTCTTGTCTTGACCCAGGTGGCCGGCGAGGGGGACGTCGTGGGCTAAGCCCAGGAGGAAGTCTCGGAAGCGGAGGGGTACCACCAGCACCCGTCCGGATCCCAGCTCCACCGACTTCTGCTCACTGTATAAAATGTTATTCTCCCAATAAATTCGGTGCGTTGCAGTTTGGTCGCCTGCGGCTTGGCCCTCGGCCTGGCGCCGTAGTCCGACCAGGGAAGGACAAGTGGCTTGCTCCCGGCAAAACTCCTCCCGGGTGGGCCCGCCCTCGTGGCGCCATTGGGCTAACTCGGGTAGATCGCCCAACTCGGGGACCGGGGCGGTGTCGGACAGGGAGGGTTCGTCGCTGGCGACGGGCCCTTCCGATGGGGGGACGGGAGGACCCTCGGTGGTTACTGCTGACTTCTTCGGTCGGGGCGTCTTCGACTTCTCCCAGGGGGGGAAGTCGAGCTGACATAGATCGGGTGGTGGCGCACACCCACTCGGGGAGCCCCATCATCTCTAGGTGGGCCTTGCGCTCAACGTGCTTCCAGGGAGAACTCTCCAGGTCGTTCCCTAAGAGGCAGTCGACCGGCTGGGAGGTTCTTACGGCCACCCTCAGTTTACCTATCACTCCACCCCACTCAAACGGCACCAGAGCTACCTGACACATACTCTCTCTATTATCTGCGGAAATTACCGGGCAAAAGACGTTGGGGAGGATCTGCTCCTCGGAGACTAAGTGCCTGAGGACACCGGTGATGCTGGCCCCGGTGTCCCGCAGGGCCTCTATTTGGTGGCCATTGATCTTGACGAGCTGCCCGTATTTCTTCGTGTTGGAGGGCAGGAGGCTACCAGGGACCATCTCCCTATCTCCCAGGGATACTAGGGCCATGGCTGCGGGTTCCCACTCCCCGGTTTCCTCAACCTCCTCCCCCAGAGCTATGTTGGCTATCTGTCTTGCAGGGGTGTTTTGGGTGGCCATGGGGCATTCTGGGTCATTGGCGTAGTGCCCGGGCTTCTGGCAACGGAAACAAGTGACGGTTACCCTGTGTCCCCGTCTCCCGGGGGGTCCGGTTACTGGTGGGGGGGGCGCTGGGAAAGGTGGAGGTTGGGTCTTTGGGGGGCTAGGCTGGGACTCTCTCTGGCCTCCCTGGTTCCCCCCTCCTCTCTGGCGGGGTGGTCCCTGACTGGCTCGGGGGTATTCTCCTACCATGCCCCGGGTGACCCGGGTGTTGGTCCAGCGGTCTGCTTCCACCGCCAGCTTCCTGGGATCGGTGAGTTTGCTGTCAAGCAGATGCTGGCGTAGTTCCACAAAGCAGTTCGCAGCCAGGTGTTCCCACAACAGGAGGTCGGTGAGTTCCTCAAGGGTGGTGACTTTGCTGCCCTTGACCCACCCATCGAAGGCCCGACTAAAAAAGTTTACATATTCCACCCAGGTGGTGCCTGGGATTTTCCTGCAGTCCCGGAATCGCTGACGGTACATCTCGGGGGTGAGACCGTACCTTGTGAGTAGAGCCTCTTTCATGTGGCTGTAGGAGGTCTGCAGAGAGAGGGGTAGGTCGAGCAGGGTGTCTCTTCCTTCGCTCAGAAACCGTCCCCACAACCCTGCCCCCCAGTCCTTCTGCGGGACCCGATGGGAGGTCATGGCGACCTCGTAGGCCCTGAACCATTGTTGAATGTCATCGTTTTTATAATATTCCTTGACCACGTCCTTGGGGATGTGGACCTTCTGCTCCGCTGGGGAGGTCGCCTCTCGGTTTCCCGGGGGCCTCCCTTCCTCGCTTCTGGCCTTGAGCTCGATTTCTTTCAAGCTGCGTTCGTGCTCTAGTTGGAGCTTCCTTCCTTCGTGTTCCCGTTGGAGCTTCTTCTCTTCTAGCTCGCCTTGCACGCGCATTTGCTCTACTGCTAGCTTTTTCTCCGCTAACTTTAATTCGCCTTCGATTTTGAGTTTAGCTAACTCGAGTTCGTGATTGCGGCTTCTCTCTCTGTCCGCGAGTTCTTCCGGGGATAGGCCCCCGTCTGGTACGATGCCTCGCACCTCATTGCTGCTGCTTTCGCCTTGGGGGGGTTCGGCCTCGTCGGGGCGCTCCCCCGTGTCTTCCGGGCGGGAGGCCCCGGCATCCACCCAGGTTTTCAGTGCTTTCTGCAAATCTTCCTTGGTGTTGAGACCGGTGGTAGCGATTCTAAGTTCTTTGCAGAATTGCTTTAGTTCTTTGTGTGTGTATTCTTCTAGTTGTTCCACCTGGAACACCCTGCTGGCGTTGGTTTCTGCGGGGATCATGGCGTTTCCTTCTGCCATCTTTGTCGGTAGTGCGTCCGTCGTTCACGGTACGATCTCTCGGTGATGGGCCCGAATCCCGTCGCTTGCCACCAATGTTAGACGGCGACCTCAGAGGAGCCCGGAAAGGGGGTCCTGACTACCCTGAGACCCACCCTCAAAGTATCGTAGCCGGGCACTGGCGGGAGACTCCTCAGGAGGAGAAATCTCGTATCGAGGATCGTACTTCTGGCACCCCACGACACAGAAACACCACACCGTGTGTCCTTAGGAATCAATCTTTATCAAACAGGTTAGCACTGCAAATATGTACAAGGAGAGCACGGGCTCAATGAGTCTCGGAAGGGATAGGGGGTAGCGGGACAGTCTCTGGTAAAAAGGTTCAAGGCAAGGACGTACCCGGCGCACAGCTCACAATCCTCGAGCTGGGGGGTAGGCTGGTTGTCGTGGGGTGCGGCGGGACCGGTGGAGTCTGTGGAAGCCGCGAGTCACTCAGCGGGCTCAGGTACTAGTTCGGAGGTCTTACGATCTTCAGGGAGCCGCGAGTCACTCAGCAGGGCTCAAGCACAAGTTCGGAGGTCTTACGATCTTCGGGGAGCCGCGAGTCACTCAGCAGGGCTCAGGTACAAGTTCGGAGGTCTTACGATCTTCAGGGAGCCGCGAGTCACTCAGCAGGGCTCAGGTACGAGTTCGGAGGTCTTACGATCTTCAGGGAGCCGCGAGTCACTCAGCAGGGCTCAGGTACAGTTCGGAGGTCTTACGATCTTCAGGGAGTCGCGAGTCACTCAGCAGGGCTCAGGTGGTTTTAAGTTCCAGGAGCCGCGACCGCGTCATCGGGCTCTCGTTGTTCCAGCGTCGAATCTGCCGGACAGTCCCAGAGCACCCCTTGTTATAGGTCGACCCCTCTTTGATGTCCGGAGTCTGTGCAGGCAGGGGTCTTGTCAACTGGGGGTCGCTTGTCGGGGTTTCCTGCCATTGTCTTGTGATCTTTTCAGGACAGTCCCAGACACCCAGCAGGCGTGGAGCCAGCTCTCAGGGAGGCCGGAGGGCCGATCGAAACCCATCGTCCCAGGGGAGTTCAGAGGTGCGACAGAAACTGCTCCTCCCTCTCTCATCCTCTGGAAGCGTGATGTCCTCCAGCCGCAGTGGCGCCTCTAGGCCCGGGTCGCGCTGGAGCCGGGCGGCCATCTTGGTGCATGAAGTGGGCACGCGGGCCCGGGGTGGCCGAAGGGGGAGAGGCCATGGACGAGGATGTCCGGGTCGGGTGCGTGTGTTCTGGTGGAAAGGATCGGTTAGGCCGTGAGCTCGGGGCTGCAGGTACCAGGTGAGGTGGTGCGGGGACCAGTAGAGCCATGCTACGAGGCCGGGTCCAACAGTGGGAAACAGGCCGCTCAGGAGGGTGGGTGGGAAAAAGGCCGCTCGAGAGGGTGGGAGAAAGGGAAACAACACTTGGGTGGCAGGAGGGTTAAAAGGCCACTCAGCGGGTGGGTGTGAAAAGAGGGACGTGGCCACCACACGGGTGGGTGTGAAAATAGGGAAACGGCCACGGGGCGGGTGGGCAGGAAATAGGCACTCAAAAAGGCCACTCGGGCGAGTGGGTGGGAAAAGGCTATTAAGGCAGGTGGGTGGGAAAAAGGGAAAAGGCCACTCGGTGCTTGGGAAAAAAGGATAGTCAGGAGGGTGGGTGGGAGAAAAGTATACTCAGGCCGGCAGGTGGGAAAAAGGCCACTTGGGGGGTGGGAAAAAGTCCAAGCGTACGGATGGGTGGTAAAAGGCCACTCGGGCGGGTAGTTGGGTAAAAGGGCATTCGGGGCAGGTGGGTGAGCAAAAGTGGATGGGAAAAAGGGAAAAGGCCACTTGGGTGGGAAAAAGGATACTCGGGCAGGTGGGTGGGGAACAAGGGCACTCTGGAGGGTGGGAAGGAAAAAGGTCACCCTGGCGGGTGGGTGGGGAAAAGGCCACCTTGGCCGGTGGGTGGGAAAAAGGCCACTCAGGGAGGTGGGTGGGAAAAAGGGAAAACGCCGTTTCCCTATTTTCACACCCACCCGTGTGGTGGCCACGTCCCTCTTTTCACACCCACCCGCCGAGTGGCCTTTTAACCCTCCTACCACCCAAGTGTTGTTTCCCTTTCTCCCACCCTCTCGAGCGGCCTTTTTCCCACCCACCCTCCTGAGCGGCCTGTTTCCCACTGTTGGACCCGGCCTCGTAGCATGGCTCTACTGGTCCCCGCACCACCTCACCTGGTACCTGCAGCCCCGAGCTCACGGCCTAACCGATCCTTTCCACCAGAACACACGCACCCGACCCGGACATCCTCGTCCATGGCCTCTCCCCCTTCGGCCACCCCGGGCCCGCGTGCCCACTCATGCACCAAGATGGCCGCCCGGCCCCAGCGCGACCCGGGCCTAGCAGCGCCACTCCGGCTGGAGGACACCCCGCTTGCCAGGGGATGAGAGAGGGAGGAGCAGTTCTATCGCACCTCTGAACTCCCCTGGGACGATGAGTTTCGATCGGCCCTCCGGCCTCCCTGAGAGCTGGCTCCACGCCTGCTGGGTGTCTGGGACTCCTCCCGACCCGGCCCTGAAAGGATCAAAAGACAATGGCAGGAAACCCCGACAAGCGACCCCCAGGTGACAAGACCCCTGCCTGCACAGACTCCGGACATCAATATAACAGGGGGTGCTCTGAGACTGTCCGGCAGATTGGACGCTGGAACAACGAGAGCCTGCTGACGCGGTCGCGGCTCCTGGAACTTAGAACCACCTGAGCCCTGCTGAGTGACTCGCGGCTCCCTGAAGATCGTAAGACCTCCGAACTTGTACCTGAGCCCTGCTGAGTGACTCGCGGCTCCCCGAAGATCGTAAGACCTCCGAACTTGTACTTGAGCCCTGCTGAGGGACTCGCGGCTCCCTGAAGATCGTAAGACCTCCAAACTTGTACCTGAGCCCTGCTGAGTGACTCGCGGCTCCCCGAAGATCGTAAGACCTCCGAACTTGTACTTGAGCCCTGCTGAGTGACTCGCGGCTCCCTGAAGATCGTAAGACCTCCGAACTGTACCTGAGCCTGCTGAGTGACTCGCGGCTTCCACCGACTCCACTGGTCCCGCCGGACCCCAACAACAACAAGCCTACCTCCCAGCTCGAGGATTGTGAGCTGTGCGCTGGGTACGTCCTCGCCTTGAACCTTTTACCAGAGACTGTCCCGCTACCCCCTATCCCTTCCGAGACTCATTGAGCCCGCGCTCTCCCTGTACATATTTGCAGTGCTAACCTGTTTGATAAAGAGTGATTCCTAAGAACGCACGGTGTGGTGTTTCTGTGTCGTGTGGTGCCAGAAGTACGATCCTCGATACGGGATTCCTCCTCCTGAGGAGTCTCCCGCCAGTGCCCGGCTACGATACTTTGAGGGTGGATCTCAGGGTAGCCAGGACCCCCTTTCCGGGCTCCTCTGAGGTCGCCGTCTAACAGGTGGGAAACAGGCCACTCGGGAGGGTGGGTGGGAAACAGGCCACTCGGGAGGGTGGGTGGGAAACAGGCCACTCGGGAGGGTGGGTGGAGAAAGGGAAAAAAACACTTGGGTGGCAGGAGGGTTAAAAGGCCACTCGGGCGGGTGAGTGTGAAGAGGGAAACTGCCACTCGGGCTGGTGAGTCTGAAAAGAGGGAAACGGCCACCGGGCAGGTGGGTGTGAAAATAGGGTAACGGCCACCGGGCGGGTGGGCGGGAAAATGGCACTCAAAAAGGCCACTTGGGCAGGTGGGCAGGAAAAGGCCACTCGGGTGAGTGGGTTGGAAAAGGCCACTCTGGCAGGTGGACGGGAAAAGACCACTCAGGTGCTTGGGAAAAAGAATAGTCGGGAGGGTGGGTGGGATAAAAGTATACTCAGGCGGGCAGGTGGGGAAAAGGCCACTTGGGCGGGCAGGAAAAAGGCCAAGCGAGCAGGTGGGTGGGAAAAAGGCCACTCGGTGGGTGGGAAAAGGCCACTCTGGCGGGTGGGCGGGAAAAGGCCACTAAGGCAGGTGGGAGGGAAAAAGGGAAACGGCCACTCGGTGCTTGGGAAAAAGGATAGTCGGGAGGGTGGGTGGGGAAAAGGCCAAGCGGGTGGGTGGTAAAAAGGCCAAGTGGGTGGGTGGGAAAAAGGCCACTCTGGCGGGTGGGTGGTAAAGGGCCACTCGGGCGGGTAGTTGGGTAAAAGGCCACTCGGGGCGGGTGGGTGAGCAAAATTGGATGGGAAACGGGAACAGGCCACTCGGGTGGGTGGGAAAAAGGATACTCAGGCAGGTGGGTGGGGCAGGAGGCCACTCTTCAAAATGCCACTCTGGCGGGTGGGTGGGGAAAAAGGGCACTCTGGAGGGTGGGTGGGAAATAGGCCACCCAGGTGGGTGGGTGGGGAAAAGGCCACCTTGGCGGGTGGGTGGGGAAAAGGCCCCTCAGGCAGGTGGATGGGAAAAAAGGAAAAGGCCACTCGGGTGTTGGGAAAAAGGATACTCGGGCAGGTGGGTGGATAAAAGATACTCGGGCAGGTGGGTGGGAAAAAGGCAAATCGGGTGGGTTGATGGGAAAAAGGCCACTCGAGCAGGTTAGAAAAGAAAAAGGCCACTTGGGCAGGTGGGTATGAAAAAGGGAAAAGGCCACTAGGGCGGGTGGCTAGCAAATGGTCCAATAAAAGTCCACTCGGGCGGGTTGGTTGGAAAAGGCCATTCGGGAAGGTGGGTGGGAAAAGGTCACCAAGAAGGCCACGCTTAAAAAGCCACTTACAAGGCTACTGGGGCCAGAAGATGGGAAAAATGCCACTCGGGCACTTGGGTGGGAAAAAGGCCACTCGGGCAGATGGGTGGGAAAAAGGCCACTTGGGCGGGCGGTTTAAAAGGCCACTTGGCCTGGCAGGAGGGTTAAAAGGCCACTCAGGCGGGTGGGTGCTAAAAAACCAATCGGCGTGTGGGTGTGAGAAAAGGAAAAGGCCACTTGGGTTGGTGTGTGGGAAAAGGCAAATCAGGTGGGGGGTGAGAACCGGCCATTTGAGCTGGTGGGAAACAGGCAAATCGGGCAGGTGGGTGGGAAACAGGCAAATAGGGCGGGTGGGTGGGAAACAGGCAAATAGGGCGGGTGGGTGGGAAACAGGCAAATAGGGCGGGTGGGTGGGAAACAGGCTAATCCGGCGGGTGGGTGGGAAACAGGCACATAGGGCGGGTGGGTGGGAAACAGGCACATAGGGCGGGTGGGTGGGAACAAAGGTAAACGGCACTCGGGCGGGTGGGAACAAAGTTAAAGGGCACTCGGGCGGGTGGGAACAAAGGTAAAGGGCACTCGGGCGGGTGGGTGGGAACAAAGGTAAAGGGCACTCGGGCGGGTGGGTGGGAACAAAGGTAAAGGGCACTCGGGCGGGTGGGTGGGAACAAAGGTAAAGGGCACTCGGGCGGGTGGGTGGGAACAAAGGTAAAGGGCACTCGGGCGGGTGGGTGGGAACAAAGGTAAAGGGCACTCGGGCGGGTGGGTGGGAACAAAGGTAAAGGGCATTCGGGCGGGTGGGTGGGAACAAAGGTAAAGGGCACTCGGGCGGGTGGGTGGGAACAAAGGTAAAGGGCACTCGGGCGGGTGGGTGGGAACAAAGGTAAAGGGCACTCGGCGTGTGGGTGGGAACAAAGGTAAAGGGCACTCGGGCGGGTGGGTGGGAACAAAGGTAAAGGGCACTCGGGCGGGTGGGTGGGAACAAAGGTAAAGGGCACTCGGGCGGGTGGGTGGGAACAAAGGTAAAGGGCACTCGGGCGGGTGGGTGGGAACAAAGGTAAAGGGCACTCGGGCGGGTGGGTGGGAACAAAGGTAAAGGGCACTCGGGCGGGAACAAAGGTAAAGGGCACTCGGGCGGGTGGGTGGGAACAAAGGTAAATGGCCCTCGGGCGGGTGGGTGGGAACAAAGGTAAAGGGCACTCGGGCGGGTTGGTGGGAACAAAGGTAAAGGGCCCTCGGGAGGGTGGGTGGGAACAAAGGTAAAGGGCCCTCGGGAGGGTGGGTGGGAACAAAGGTAAAGGGCCCTCGGGAGGGTGGGTGGGAACAAAGGTAAAGGGCCCTCGGGCGGGTGGGTGGGAACAAAGGTAAAGGGCCCTTGGGAGGGTGGGTGGGAACAAAGGTAAAGGGCACTCGGGCGGGCGGGTGGGAACAAAGGTAAAGGGCACTCGGGCGGGCGGGTGGGAACAAAGGTAAAGGGCACTCGGGCGGGCGGGTGGGAACAAAGGTAAAGGGCACTCGGGCGGGCGGGTGGGAACAAAGGTAAAGGGCACTCGGGCGGGTGGGTGGGAACAAAGGTAAAGGGCACTCGGGCGGGTGGGTGGGAACAAAGGTAAAGGGCACTCGGGCGGGTGGGTGGGAACAAAGGTAAAGGGCACTCGGGTAGGTAAAGGGCACTCGGGTGGGTGGGAACAAAGGTAAAGGGCACTCGGGCGGGTGGGTGGGAACAAAGGTAAAGGGCACTCGGGCGGGTGGGTGGGAACAAAGGTAAAGGGCACTCGGGCGGGTGGGTGGGAACAAAGGTAAAGGGCCCTCGGGCGGGTGGGTGGGAACAAAGGTAAAGGGCCCTCGGGCGGGTGGGTGGGAACAAAGGTAAAGGGCACTCGGTCGGGTGGGTGGGAACAAAGGTAAAGGGCACTCGGGCGGGTTGGTGGGAACAAAGGTAAAGGGCACTCGGGCGGGTGGGTGGGAACAAAGGTAAAGGGCACTCGGGCGGGTGGGTGGGAACAAAGGTAAAGGGCACTCGGGCGGGTGGGTGGGAACAAAGGTAAAGGGCACTCGGGCGGGTGGGTGGGAACAAAGGTAAAGGGCACTCGGGCGGGTGGGTGGGAACAAAGGTAAAGGGCACTCGGGCGGGTGGGTGGGAACAAAGGTAAAGGGCACTCGGGCGGGTGGGTGGGAACAAAGGTAAAGAGCACTCGGGCGGGTGGGTATGAACAAAGGTAAAGGGCACTCGGGCGGGTGGGTGGGAACAAAGGTAAAGGGCACTCGGGCGGGTGGGTGGGAACAAAGGTAAAGGGCACTCGGGCGGGTGGGTGGGAACAAAGGTAAAGGGCACTCGGGCGGGTGGGTGGGAACAAAGGTAAAGGGCACTCGGGCGGGTGGGTGGGAACAAAGGTAAAGGGCACTCGGGCGGGTGGGTGGGAACAAAGGTAAAGGGTACTCGGGCGGGTGGGTGGGAACAAAGGTAAAGGGCACTCGGGCGGGTGGGTGGGAACAAAGATAAAGGGCACTCGGGCGGGTGGGTGGGAACAAAGGTAAAGGGCACTCGGGCAGGTGGGTGGGAACAAAGGTAAAAGGCACTCAGGCGGGTGGGTGGGAACAAAGGTAAAGGGCACTCGGGTGGGTGGGAACAAAGGTAAAGGGCCCTCGGACGGGTGGGTGGGAACAAAGGTATAGGGCCCTCGGGCGGGTGGGTGGGAACAAAGGTAAAGGGCCCTCGGGCGGGTGGGTGGGAACAAAGGTAAAGGGCCCTCGGGCGGGTGGGTGGGAACAAAGGTAAAGGGCCCTCGGGCGGGTGGGAACAAAGGTAAAGGGCCCTCGGGCGGGTGGGTGGGAACAAAGGTAAAGGGCCCTCGGGCGGGTGGGTGGGAACAAAGGTAAAGGGCCCTCAGGCGGGTGGGTGGGAACAAAGGTAAAGGGCACTCGGGCAGGTGGGTGGGAACAAGGGTAAAGGGCACTCGGGCGGGTGGGTGGGAACAAGGGTAAAGGGCACTCGGGCGGGTGGGTGGGAACAAGGGAAAAGGACACGCACAACAAGGGAAAAGGGCACTCAGGCAGGAGGGTAGGAACAAGGAAAAGGGCACTCGGGCGGGTGGGAACTAGGGAAAAGGGCACTCAGGCGGGTGAGTGGGAACAAGGGACGTGCGCGCTGATCTTCATTGCACAGAAACAACACACACAGCCTCGCGAGCAGGGGAAGCCCTTCCCCAGCTCTCGAGGCTGTCGGGTGGGGGGGAAAGGAAATCCCTCTGGTGCTCGCACCATATGGTTTTCCCCTGGCATGTGCGAGGACGGCCGGGAGCCGGCCTGCGCACACAAGCACCATGGAGCAGGAAGGCTCCCGGCCGTCCAGCGCATTGCAGGGGTTAAAGGCCACTGGGGGGAGGGGAAAAAGGCATATCGGGTGGGTGGGTGGATAAAAGACCACTCGGGCAGCTGGGTGTGAAAAAAGGCCACTCGGGTGGGTCGGTGGGAAAGGTAAAAAGCAACTCTAAAGGGAGAAATGCCACCGAAGTGAGTGAAAGGTAAAGGCCACCTGTGCGGGAAAGGCTACTCAGACGGTTGGTTGGGAAAAGGCCACTCGACGATTGGGTGGGAAAAGGCCACTCGGGCAGTTGGATGGGAAAAGGGCCACTCAAGAGGCTGGGTGGGAAAAAGGCAGCGGGGGTGGGTGGGTGTGAAAAAGGCCAGTTGGGCGGGTGGGGGTGAAAAAGGCCAGTGGGGCGGGCGGGTGTGAAAAAAGGCCACTCGGGGTGGGTGGGAAGGAAAAAGACCACATCAAAAGCCACTCAGGCAGGTGGGTGGAAAAAAGGGAAAGGTCCCTCGGGTAGGTGAGAAAATGGATACCCAACCGGGTGGGTAGAAAAAAGCACACTTGGGCGGGTGGGTGAGAAAAAGGGAAAAGGCCACACTTTAAAAAGCCCACTCGGGCGGTTAGGGGGTAAAAGGGCACTCGGGCGGGTGGGTGAGCAAAAGTGGATGTGAAAAGGGAAAAAGCCACTTGGGTGGGTGAGAAAAAGGATACTCTGGCAGGTGGGTGGGAAAAAGGATACTCGGGTCGGTTCGTGGGGCAGGAGGCCACTCTTCAAAAGGTGGGTGGGTGAGCAAAAGTGGATGGGAAAAAGGGAAAAGGCCACTCGGGTGGGTGGGAAAAAGGATACTCGGGAAGGTGGGTAGGAAAAAGGATACTTGGGAAGGTGGGTGGGAAAAAGGGCACCCTGGCAGATGGGTGGGAAAAAGGCCAACCAGGCAGGTGGGTGGGAAAAAGGGAAACGGCCACTCGGGTGAATGGGAAAAAGGATACTTGGGCAAGTGGATGGGAAAAAGGATACTCGGGCAGGTGGGCGGAAATAAGATACTCGGGCAGGTGGGCGGAAATAAGATACTCGGGTGGGTGGGAAAAAGGCAAATCGGGTGGGTGGGTGGCAAAGGCCACTCGTCAGGCGGGTGGGAAAAGCCATTCAGGCGGGTGGGGCAAAAGGCCACTCGTCGGGTGGGTGGGGCAAAAGTCCACTCGGGTGGGGCGGGTGGGGCAAAAGGCCGGGCGGGCAGGTGGGGCAAAAAGGCCAATCGGGCGGGCGGGTGGGGCAAAAAGGCCAATCGGGCGGGCGGGTGGGGCAAAAAGGCCAATCGGGTGGGCGGGTGGGGCAAAAAGGCCCATCGGGCGGGCGGGTGGGGCAAAAGGCCCATCGGGCGGGCAGGTGGGGCAAAAGGCCCATCGGGCGGGCAGGTGGGGCAAAAGGCCCATCGGGCAGGCGGGTGGGGCAAAAGGCCCATCTGGCAGACGGGTGATGCAAAAGGCACTCGGGTGGGTGGGTGGGTCAAAAGGCCACTCGGGCGGGCGGGTGGAGAAAAAGGCCACACAGGCAGGCGGGTGGAGAAAAAGGCCACTCGGGCAGACGGGTGGGGAAAAGGCCGCTCAGGAGGGTGGGTGGTAAAAGGCCACTCCAGAGAGTGGGAAACAGGCCACTCGGGAAGGTGGGTGGGAGAAAGGGAAAAAAACACTCGGGCAGCAGGAGGGTTACAAGGCCACTTGGGAGGGTGGGAAACAGGCCGCTCGGGAGGGTGGGTGGGAAACAGGCCGCTCGGGAGGGTGGGTGGGAGAAAGAGAAAAACCACTTGGGGGGCAGGACACTTGGGGGGCAGGAGGGTTAAAAGGCCACTCGGGCGGGTGGGTGTGAAAAGAGGGAAACTGCCACTCGGGCTGGTGAGTGTGAAAAGAGGGACGCGGCCACCACGTGGGTGGGTGTGAAAATAGGGAAACGGCCACTGGGCGGGTGGGAAAAAGGATACTCGGGAAGGTGGGAGGGAAGGAGGATACTTGGGAAGGTGGGTGGGAAAAAGGGCACCCTGGCGGGTGGGTGGGAAAAAGGCCAACAAGGCAGGTGGGTGGGAAAAAGGGAAAAGGCCACTCAGGTGAATGGGAAAAAGGATACTCGGGCAAGTGGATGGGAAAAAGGATACTCGGGCAGGTGGGCGGAAAAAAGATACAAGGGTGGGTGGGAAAAAGGCAAATTGGGTGGGTGGCTGTTAGACGGCGACCTCAGAGGAGCCCGGAAAGGGGGTCCTGACTACCCTGAGACCCACCCTCAAAGTATCGTAGCCGGGCACTGGCGGGAGACTCTCCAGGGGGAGGAATCTCGCAGCTAGGATCGTACTTCTGGCCCCACACGACACAGAGTAATCACACCGGTTATTCTCAGACACAATCTTTATCAAGTAGGTTATCACGGCAAATATGTACAAGGTGTGCACGGGTTCCAGAGTCTCGGAAAGGTAGGGGGGGTAGCGGGACAGTCTTTGGCAAAAGTTCAAGCAGGGACGTATCCGGCGCACAGCTCACAATCCTCGAGCCGGGGGATACGGGGTCGTAGTCGGGGTCCGGCGGGACCGTGAGAGTCTGGGGGAGCCGCGAGTCACTCAGCGGGCTCAGGTACAGGTTCAGAGATGTTACGATCTTCCAGGAGCCGCGAGTCACTCAGCAGGCTTAGGCGCAAGTTCAGAGATGTTACGATCTTCAAGAGCCGCGAGTCACTCAGCAGGCTTAGGCGCAAGTTCAGAGATGTTACGATCTTCAGGAGCCGCGAGTCACTCAGCAGGCTTAGGCGCAAGTTCAGAGATGTTACGATCTTCAGGGGCCGCGAGTCACTCAGCAGGCTTAGGCGCAAGTTCAGAGATGTTACGATCTTCAGGAGCCGCGAGTCACTCAGCAGGCTTAGGCGCAAGTTCAGAGATGTTACGATCTTCAGGGGCCGCGAGTCACTCAGCAGGCTTAGGCGCAAGTTCAGAGATGTTACGATCTTCAGGAGCCGCGAGTCCCTCAGCAGGCTTACGTTGCAAGTTCAGAGATGTTACGATCTTCAGGAGCCGCGAGTCACTCAGCAGGCTTACGTTGCAAGTTCAGAGATGTTACGATCTTCAGGAGCCGCGAGTCACTCAGCAGGCTTACGTTGCAAGTTCAGAGATGTTACGATCTTCAGGAGCCGCGAGTCACTCAGCAGGCTTACGTTGTTCCAGCGTCGAATCTCCGGACCGACCCGGAGCGCTCCTTGTTATAGGTCGACCCCTCTTTGATGTCCGGGGTCGGTGGAGGCAGGGGTCTTGTCACCTGGGGGTCGCTTGTCGGGGTTTCCTGCTATTGTCTTTTGATCTCGTTCAGGGCCGGGGCGGGAGGAGTCCCAGACACCCAGCAGGCGTGGAGCCAGCTCTCAGGGAGGCCGGAGGGTCGATCGAAACCCATCGTCCCAGGGGAGTCCAGAGGTGCGATAGAAACTGCTCCTCCCTCTCTCATCCCCCTGGGAGTGTGATGTCCTCCAGCCGGAGTGGCGCCTCTAGGCCCGGGTCGCGCTGGGGCCGGGCGGCCATCTTGACGCATGAAGGGGGCCTGCGGGCCCGGGGTGGCCGACAGGAGAGAGGCCATGGACGGGGATGTCCGGGCCGGGTGCGGGTGTTCTGGTAGGAAGGACCGGCTGGGCCGGGTGGTTGGGGCTGCAGGTACCAGGTTCCGGTGGTGCGGGTGCACGGAGGGCCGTTCTGCGAGGCCGGGTCCAACACGCGTCCCCCCCAGCTGAAAGCCGGAGAGAACTGCCCATCATCTTGGGGGGTTCTCTTCGCTGAGGCGGAAGAACCGGGAGAGGCCGTCAGCGTTGGCGTGGTCCGTACCAGGGCGGTGTTCTACGGTGAAATCCATCCCCTGGAGGGAGATTGACCACCGCAGTATCTTGGGGTTTTCTCCTCGCATCTGCATGAGCCACTGCAAGGGCCGATGGTCAGTTTGGACTCTGAAATGCGTGCCGAACAGGTAGGGTCGTAGCTTTTTGAGTGCCCAGACCACGGCAAAGGCTTCGCGCTCTATGGTGCTCCACCTCTGCTCTCGGGGCAGCAGCCGCCGACTGAGGAAGGCGACGGGCTGGTCTAGGCCTTGGTCATTTACTTGGGACAGGACGGCCCCAATGCCATGTTCGGAGGCATCGGTCTGGACTAGGAACTCCTTGGCATAGTCGGGAGCCTGGAGGACGGGAGCAGTGCACATGGCCTTTTTTAGAGCATCGAAAGCCTCCTGGCAGGCAGCCGTCCACTGCACCTTCTTTGGCTGTTTTTTAGATGTGAGTTCGGTGAGAGGGCCGACCAGGCTGCCATATCCCCGAATGAAGCGTCGGTAGTATCCTGTGAGTCCCAGGAAGGCTCGGACCTCCGTCTGGGTGATGGGTGGTTCCCAGGCCAGGATGGCGTCGATCTTTGGCTGTAGAGGGGCTACCTGGCCGCTCCCGACCCGGTGCCCCAGGTAGACTACGGAGCCTTGCCCGATCTGGCACTTGCTAGCTTTTACTGTGAGGCCTGCCTGGCGCAGGGCGGTTAGCACCCTCCGGAGGTGCTGGAGATGCTCACTCCACTCGGAACTGAAGACGGCGATATCGTCTAGATATGCCGCGCTGAACTGTTCCAACCCGGCCAGGACCTTATTCACCAGTCGCTGGAAAGTGGCCGGGGCATTTTTCATCCCGAAGGGCATCACGCGGAAGCGGTAGTGCCCGTCGGGGGTGGAGAAAGCGGACCGCTCCTTGGCCCCTTCGGTGAGCGCAATCTGCCAGTATCCGCAGGTGAGGTCGAATGTGCTGAGGAACCGGGCTGCCCCTAGTCGGTCAATGAGTTCGTCGGCTCGTGGAATGGGGTGGGCATCGGCTCGGGTAACGTCATTGAGCCCCCGGTAATCCACGCAGAATCGGAGCTCGGGGGCGACACCGGGGGCCGCTGCCTTCGGGACCAGGACCACGGGGCTGGCCCAGGGACTGTCAGAGGGCTCAATCACCCCCAGGGTCAGCATCTTCGAGACTTCATCTTGAATGCAGGACCGGACCTGGTCAGGAACCCGGTAGGCTCGGTGTCTCACCGGCGGGCTGTCCCCGGTGTCCACGTCATGAACACACCAGTTGGTGACCCGGGGGGTCAGAGAGAAGAGGTCGGCAAATTGTCTTAGGAGCTGGCGGCAGCCCGCTTGTTGTTGGGCAGTGAGGGCTGGGGAAAGGTTCACTCCCTCCACGGAGCCATCCTGCTCCTTAACACACAGGAGGTCCGGGAGGGGATCCGACTCATCTTCGGCCCCGTCATCGGTGGCCAGCAGGAGGCTCAGTTCTGTCCGCACGAAGTGAGGCTTGAGTCGGTTCACATGCAGGACCCGGAGGGGGTCCCGGGGCGACTGGACGTCCACCAAGTACGTAACTGGACTCTTTTGCTCCACCACCTTGTACGGCCCAGTCCATCGGTCCTGGAGGGCGCCAGGCTTCACGGGGGCCATGACCCACACCTGCTGGCCCGGCTGGAACTCAACCAGAGTGGCATTCTGGTCGTACCAGCGTTTCATCTCTTCTTGACTCGCCTCCAGGTTGGCCTCGGCCAGTTCTCGGAACTTCCTGGTCTGGTTCCGGAGGGCCAAAACGTATTGGAACACATCTCGGGGGGTGGTCTGGGGTGCCGCTTCCCACTCTTCCTTTACCAAACTGAGGGGACCTCGGACGGGGTGCCCATAGAGTAACTCAAACGGGCTGAATCCTAGGGACTTCTGGGGGACCTCTCTATACGCGAACAATAGGCAAGGGAGCAGGACGTCCCACTTCCGCCGGAGGGGTTCCTCTAGGCCAGCGATCATCCCTTTCAAAGTCCTATTAAATCTTTCTACTAGGCCGTTTCCTTGGGGATGGTACGGGGTGGTGAACTTGTAGGACACCCCACATTGTTGCCACAGGGACGTCATATACTTTGAGATAAAATTAGTGCCGCGATCGCTCACGACCTCGCGGGGAAACCCCACCCTGGAAAAGATCCCCATCAGGGCCCGGCCCACCACAGGGGCCGTAATGGTGCGCAGGGGGATAGCCTCTGGGTAGCGGGTGGCGTGGTCCACTAGGACCAAGATAAAACGGTGGCCTTGGGAGGTGGGGGGGTCCAGTGGTCCCACGATGTCGATCCCGACTCGTTCGAAGGGGGTACTGACGACCGGGAAGGGTTGGAGGGGAGCCTTGAGTTTCCCTCCACTCTTTCCACTAGCCTGGCACGTGGGGCAGGACTTGCAATGGGCCTCTACCGCTGCTCTCATCTTAGGCCAGTAAAAATGGGTCACAAGACGGTTGTACGTCTTGTCCTGTCCCAGGTGACCGGCGAGGGGGACGTCGTGGGCTAAACCCAGGAGGAAATCTCGGAAGCGGAGGGGTACCACCAGTACCCGTCCAGATCCCAGCTCCACCGACTTCTGCTCACTGTACAGGATGCTATTCTCCCAATAGATTCGGTGCGTCCCGGTCTGGTCACCTGCGGCTTGGCCCTCGGCTTGGCGCCGCAGCCCGACCAGGGAAGGACAAGTGGCTTGCTCCCTGCAGAACTCCTCCCGAGTGGGTCCGCCCTCGTGGCGCCATTGGGCCAACTCGGGTAGATCGCCTAACTCAGGGACTGGGTCAGGGTCGGATGGTGTGGGCTCCTCGCTAGCGATGGACCCTTCTGATGGGGGGACTGTTCTGATCTCTTCGATCGGGGTGCTCTCGACCTCCCTCTGGGGAGTGAGTCGGGCGGACATAGATCGGGTGGTGGCGCACACCCACTCGGGGAGTCCCATCATTCCCAGGTGGGCCTTACGCTCTACGTGCTTCCATGGGGAACTCTCTAGGTCGTTTCCTAAAAGGCAGTCGACCGGCTGGGAGGTTCTTACGGCCACCTTGAGTTTGCCTATCACCCCTCCCCACTCAAATGGCACCAGGGCTACCTGGCACATGCTCTCTCTATTGTCTGCGGATATTACAGGGCAAAAGACGTTGGGGAGGATCTGCTCTTCGGGGACTAGGTGCCTGAGGACACCGGTGATACTGGCCCCGGTGTCTCGCAGGGCCTCTACTTGGTGGCCATTGATTTTGACAAGCTGCCCATACTTCTGGGTGTTGGAGGGGAGGAGGCTCCCAGGGATCATCTCCCTATCTCCCAGGGATACTAGGGCCATTGCTGCGGGTTCCCACTCTTCGGCTTCCTCCACCCCCTCCCCCAGGGCTACGTTGGCTATCTGTCTCGTCGGGGGGACTTGGGGGGCCATGGGGCACTCTGGGTCATTGGCGTAGTGCCCGGGTTTCTGGCAGCGAAAACATGTGACGGTCACCCGGTGTCCCCGTTTCCCAGGGGGCCCGGTTACTGGTGGAGGGGGCGCCGGGAAAGGTGGAGGTGGTGTCTTCGGGGGGCTAGGCTGGGACTCTCTCGGCCCTCCCTGGTTCCCTCCTCCTCTCTGGCGGGGTGGTCCCTGACTGGTTCGGGGGTACTCTCCTACCATGCCCCGGGAGACCCGGGTGTTGGTCCAGCGGTCGGCCTCCACAGCCAGCTTCCGGGGATCGGTGAGCTTACTGTCCAGCAGATGCTGACGTAGTTCTATGAAGCAGTTCGCAGCTAGATGTTCCCACAACATGAGATCAGTGAGTTCGGCCAGGGTGGTGACCTTGCTGCCCTTGGTCCACCCATCGAAGGCCCGACTGAAAAAGTTTACATATTCCACCCATGTGGTGCCCGGGATCTTCCTGCAGTCCCGGAACCGTTGACGGTACATTTCTGGAGTGAGGCCGTATCTTGTGAGTAGGGCCTCTTTCATGTGGCTGTAGGAGGTCTGCAGGGAGAGGGGTAGGTCGAGCAGGGGTGTCCCTTCCTTCGCTCAGAAACCGCCCCCACAACCCCGCCCCCCAGTCCTTCTCCGGGATCCGATGGGAGGTCATGGCGACCTCGTAGGCCCGAAACCATTGCTGAATGTCATCGTTTTTATAATATTCCTTGACCACATCCTTCGGGATGTGGACCTTCTGTTCCGCTGGGGAGACCGTCTCTCGGTTTCCTGGGGGCCTCCCTTCCTCGTTTCGGGCCTTGAGCTCGAGTTCCTTTAAGCTGCGTTCGTGCTCCAGCTGGAGCTTCCTTCCTTCGTGCTCCCGTTGGAGCTTTTTCTCCTCCAGTTCGCCTTGTACACGCATTTGTTCGACCGCTAGCTTTTTTTCCGCTAACTTCAACTCGCCCTCAATTTTGAGTTTGGCCAGCTCTAGTTCATGATTGCGGCTTCTCTCTCTGTCCGCGAGTTCTTCTGGGGAGAAGCCCCCGTCTGGTACGCCTCCTCGCACCTGATTGCTGCTGCTTTCACTTTGGGGAGGTTCGGTTTCGTCGGGGCGCTCCCCCGTGCCTTCCGGGCGGGAGGCCCCGGTCTCCACCCAAGCTTTCAGTGCTTTCTGCAAATCTTCCTTCGTGTTGAGACCAGTGGTAGCGATTTTAAGTTCTTTGC
This sequence comes from Triturus cristatus, assembly GCF_964204655.1. Taxonomy (NCBI): domain Eukaryota; kingdom Metazoa; phylum Chordata; class Amphibia; order Caudata; family Salamandridae; genus Triturus; species Triturus cristatus. The sequence goes on from NC_140580.1 coordinate 790,305,025, forward strand.
AAAACTGCTTCAGCTCCTTGTGTGTATATTCTTCTAGATGCTCCACCTGGAACGCCCTGTTGGCGTTGGTTTCTGCGGGGCTCATGGCGCTTCCTTCTGCCATCCTTGTCGGTGGTGCGTCCGTTGTTCACGGTACGATCTCTAGGTGATGGGCCCGAATCCCGTCGCTTGCCACCAATGTTAGACGGCGACCTCAGAGGAGCCCGGAAAGGGGGTCCTGACTACCCTGAGACCCACCCTCAAAGTATCGTAGCCGGGCACTGGCGGGAGACTCTCCAGGGGGAGGAATCTCGCAGCTAGGATCGTACTTCTGGCCCCACACGACACAGAGTAATCACACCGGTTATTCTCAGACACAATCTTTATCAAGTAGGTTATCACGGCAAATATGTACAAGGTGTGCACGGGTTCCAGAGTCTCGGAAAGGTAGGGGGGGTAGCGGGACAGTCTTTGGCAAAAGTTCAAGCAGGGACGTATCCGGCGCACAGCTCACAATCCTCGAGCCGGGGGATACGGGGTCGTAGTCGGGGTCCGGCGGGACCGTGAGAGTCTGGGGGAGCCGCGAGTCACTCAGCGGGCTCAGGTACAGGTTCAGAGATGTTACGATCTTCCAGGAGCCGCGAGTCACTCAGCAGGCTTAGGCGCAAGTTCAGAGATGTTACGATCTTCAGGGGCCGCGAGTCACTCAGCAGGCTTAGGCGCAAGTTCAGAGATGTTACGATCTTCAGGAGCCGCGAGTCACTCAGCAGGCTTAGGCGCAAGTTCAGAGATGTTACGATCTTCAGGGGCCGCGAGTCACTCAGCAGGCTTAGGCGCAAGTTCAGAGATGTTACGATCTTCAGGAGCCGCGAGTCCCTCAGCAGGCTTACGTTGCAAGTTCAGAGATGTTACGATCTTCAGGAGCCGCGAGTCACTCAGCAGGCTAACGTTGCAAGTTCAGAGATGTTACGATCTTCAGGAGCCGCGAGTCACTCAGCAGGCTTACGTTGCAAGTTCAGAGATGTTACGATCTTCAGGAGCCGCGAGTCACTCAGCAGGCTTACGTTGTTCCAGCGTCGAATCTCCGGACCGACCCGGAGCGCTCCTTGTTATAGGTCGACCCCTCTTTGATGTCCGGGGTCGGTGGAGGCAGGGGTCTTGTCACCTGGGGGTCGCTTGTCGGGGTTTCCTGCTATTGTCTTTTGATCTCGTTCAGGGCCGGGGCGGGAGGAGTCCCAGACACCCAGCAGGCGTGGAGCCAGCTCTCAGGGAGGCCGGAGGGTCGATCGAAACCCATCGTCCCAGGGGAGTCCAGAGGTGCGATAGAAACTGCTCCTCCCTCTCTCATCCCCCTGGGAGTGTGATGTCCTCCAGCCGGAGTGGCGCCTCTAGGCCCGGGTCGCGCTGGGGCCGGGCGGCCATCTTGACGCATGAAGGGGGCCTGCGGGCCCGGGGTGGCCGACAGGAGAGAGGCCATGGACGGGGATGTCCGGGCCGGGTGCGGGTGTTCTGGTAGGAAGGACCGGCTGGGCCGGGTGGTTGGGGCTGCAGGTACCAGGTTCCGGTGGTGCGGGTGCACGGAGGGCCGTTCTGCGAGGCCGGGTCCAACACTGGCAAAGGCCACTCGTCGGGCGGGTGGGAAAGGCCATTCAGGCGGGTGGGAAAAAGGCCACTCGTCGGGTGGGTGGGGCAAAAGGCCACTCGGGCGGGGCGGGTGGGGCAAAAGGCCACTCGGGCGGGGCGGGTGGGGCAAAAGGCCGGTCGGGTGGGTGGGGCAAAAGGCCACTCGGGCGGGCGGGTGGGGCAAAAGGCCACTCGGGCGGGCGGGTGGGGCAAAAGGCCACTCGGGCAGGCGGGTGGGTCAAAAGGCCACTCGGGCCGTCGGGTGGGGAAAAAGGCCATTCGGGCGGGTGGGTAAAAATGCCACTCGGGTGGGTAAAAAGGCGACTCGGGCGGGTGGGGAAAAAGGCCACTCGGGCGGATGGGTTAGGAATAAGGCAACTCGGGCGGGCGGGTGGGGAAGAAGGCGACTCGGGCGGGCGGGTGTTGAAGAAGGCGACTCGGGCGGGCGGGTGGGGAAAAAGGCGACTCGGGCGGGCGGGTGGCGAAAAAGGCCACTCGGGCGGGCGGGTGGCGAAAAAGGCCACTCTTTAAAAAGGCCACTCGGGCGGGCGGGTGGGGAAAAGGCCACTCGAGCGGGCGGGTGGGGAAAAAGGCCACTCGGGCGGGCGGGTGGGGAAAAGGCCGCTCAGGAGGGTGGGTGGTAAAAGGCCACTCCAGAGAGTGGGAAACAGGCCACTCAGGAGGGTGGGAAACAGGCCACTCGGGAAGGTGGGTGGGAGAAAGGGAAAAAACACTTGGGGGCAGGAGGGTAAAAAGGCCACTCGGGCGGGTGGGTGTGAAAAGAGGGAAACTGCCACTCGGGCTGGTGAGTCTGAAAAGAGGGACGCGGCCACCAGCCGGGTGGGTGTGAAAATAGGGAAACGGCCACCGGGCGGGTGGGCGGGAAAAGGGCACTCAAAAAGGCCACTTGGGCAGGAAAAGGCCACTCTGGCGGGTGGGCAGGAAAAGGCCACTAAGGCAGGTGGGAGGGAAAAAGGGAAAAGGCCACTTGGTGCTTGGGAAAAAGTATCGTCAGGAGAGTGGGTGGGATAAAAGTATGCTCAGGTGGGCAGGTGGAAAAAGGCGATTTGGGCGGGCGGGAAAAAGGGCGGGTGGGTGGGAAAAAAGGCCACTTGGGTGGGTGGGTGGTAAAAGGTCACTTGGGCGGGTAGTTGGGTAAAAGGCCACTCGGGGCGGGTGGGTAAGCAAAAGTGGATGGGAAAAGGGAACAGCCCACTTGGGTGGGTGGGAAAAAGGATACTCTGGCAGGTGGGTAGGGAAAAAGGATACTCGGGCAGGTGGGTGGGGCAGGAGGCCACTCTTCAAAAGGCCACTCTGGCGGGTGGGTGAGCAAAAGTGGATGGGAAAAAGGGAAAAGGCCACTCGGGTGGGTGGGAAAAAGGATACTTGGGAAGGTGGGTGGGAAAAAGGCCACTCGGGCGGGCGGGTGGGGAAAAAGGCCACTCGGTTGGCGAAACAGGCCATTCAGGTGGTGAAAAAGGCCACTCGAGCGGGTGAGTGGATAATAAGGCCACTCAGGCGGGCGGGTGGGGAAAAGGCCGCTTAGGAGGGTGGGTGGGAAACAGGCCACTCGGGAGGGTGGGTGGGAAACAGGCCACTCGGGAGGGTGGGTGGGAAACAGGCCACTCGGGAGGGTGGGTGGGAAACAGGCCACTCGGGAGGGTGGGTGGGTGGGAAAAAGGCCACTCGGAAGGGTGGGTGGGTGGGAAAAAGGCCACTCGGAAGGGTGGGTGGGTGGGAAAAAGGCCACTCGGAAGGGTGGGTGGGTGGGAAAAAGGCCACTCGGAAGGGTGGGTGGGTGGGAAAAAGGCCACTCGGAAGGGTGGGTGGGTGGGAAAAAGGCCACTCGGAAGGGTGGGTGGGTGGGAAAAAGGCCACTCGGAAGGGTGGGTGGGTGGGAAAAAGGCCACTCGGAAGGGTGGGTGGGTGGGAAAAAGGCCACTCGGGAGGGTGGGTGGGTGGGAAAAAGGCCACTCGGGAGGGTGGGTGGGAAAAAGGCCACTCGGGAGGGTGGGTGGGAAAAAGGCCACTCGGGAGGGTGGGTGGGAAAAAGGCCACTCGGGAGGGTGGGTGGGAAACAGGCCACTCGGGAGGGTGGGTGGGTGGGAAAAAAGCCACTCGGGAGGGTGGGTGCATGGGAAAAAGGCTAGTCAGGAGTGAGGGTGGGTGGGAAAAGACCACTCGGGAGGGTGGGTGGGAAAAGACCACTCGGGAGGGTGGGTGGGAAAAAGACCAGTCAGGAGGGGGGAGGCAGTAAGGGAAAAAACACTTGAGCGGCAGAAGGGTTAAAAGGCCACTTGGGAGGGTAGGAGGGTTAAAAGGCCACTCGGGAGGGTAGGAGGGAAACAAGCCGATAGGGAGGGTGGGTGGGAAAAAGGATGCTTGGGAGGGTGGGTGGGAGAAAGGGAAAAAAACACTCGGGCGGCAGGAGGGTTAAAAGGCCACTTGGGAGGGTGGGAAACAGGCCGCTCAGGAGGGTGGGTGGGAAAAAGGCCGCTCGAGAGGGTGGGAGAAAGGGAAACAACACTTGGGTGGCAGAAGGGTTAAAAGGCCACTCGGCGGGTGGGTGTGAAAAGAGGGACGTGGCCACCACGCGGGTGGGTGTGAAAATAGGGAAACGGCCACCGGGCGGGTGGGCAGGAAATAGGCACTCAAAGGCCACTCGGGCGAGTGGGTGGGAAAAGGCTATTAAGGCAGGTGGGTGGGAAAAAGGGAAAAGGCCACTCGGTGCTTGGGAAAAAAGGATAGTCAGGAGGGTGGGTGGGAGAAAAGTATACTCAGGCCGGCAGGTGGGAAAAAGGCCACTTGGGTGGGTGGGAAAAAGTCCAAGCGTACGGATGGGTGGTAAAAGGCCACTCGGGCGGGTAGTTGGGTAAAAGGGCATTCGGGGCAGGTGGGTGAGCAAAAGTGGATGGGAAAAAGGGAAAAGGCCACTTGGGTGGGAAAAAGGATACTCAGGCAGGTGGGTGGGGAACAAGGGCACTCTGGAGGGTGGGAAGGAAAAAGGTCACCCTGGCGGGTGGGTGGGGAAAAGGCCACCTTGGCCGGTGGGTGGGAAAAAGGCCACTCAGGGAGGTGGGTGGGAAAAAGGGAAAACGCCGCTCGGGGGGGGGGGGGGGGGGTTGGGAAAAAGGATACTCGGGCAGGTGGGTGAAAAAAGATACTCGGTGGGTGGGAAAAAGGCAAATCTAAAAGGCAAATCGGTGGGTGGGTGAGAAAAAGGCCACTCGAGTGGGCGGGTGGGAAAAAGGCCACTTGGGCAGGGTGGGGAAAAGGGCGGGCGGGTGGGTGGGGTAAAAGGCCACTCGGGCTGGCGGGTGGGGTAAAAGGCCACTGGGGTGGGCGGGTGGAAAAAAGGCCACTGGGCAGGCGGGTGGGGAAAAAGGCCACTCGGGTGGGTGGGGAGAAAGGCCACTCGGGCGGGTGGGGAGAAAGGCCACTCGGGAGGGTGGGGAGAAAGGCCACTCGGGAGGGTGGGTGGGTGGGGAGAAAGGCCACTCGGGAGGGTGGGTGGGTGGGGAGAAAGGCCACTCGGGAGGGTGGGTGGGTGGGGAAAAAGGCCACTCAGGCGGGTCGGTGGGTGGGGAAAAAGGCCACTTGGGCGGGTGAGAAAAAGACCACTCTGGCGAGCAGGTGAGAAAAAGGCCAATTGGGCAAGTGGGTGAGAAAAAGGCCAATTGGGCGAGTGGGTGAGAAAAAGGCCAATTGGGCGGGCGGGTGGTAAAAAGACCACTCGAGCAGGTTGGAAAAGAAAAAGGCTACTCGGGCAGGTGGGTATGAAAAAGGGAAAAGGCCACTAGGTCGGGTGGCTAGCAAATGGCCCAATAAAAGTCCACTCGGGCGGGTTGGTGAGAAAAGGTCACTAAGAAGGCCACGCTTAAAAAGCCACTTACAAGGCTACTGGGGCCAGAAGATGGGAAGGTGGGTGGAAAAAAGGCCACTCGGGCAGATGGGTGGGAAAAAGGCCACTTGGGCGGGTGGTTTAAAAGGTCACTTGGCCTGGCGGTAGGGTTAAAAGGCCACTCAGGCGTGTGGGTGCTAAAAAGGGAAACAACCAATCGGCGTGTGGGTGTGAGAAAAGGAAAAGGCCACTTGGGTTGGCGTGCGGAAAAAGGCCACTCGGATGGGTGGGAAAAAGGCAAATCAGGTGGGTGGGTGAGAAATGGCCATTCGAGCTGGTAGGAAACAGGCAAATCGGGCAGGAAACAGGCAAATCGGGCATGTGGGTGGTTCAGGAAACAGATAAATAGGGCGGGTGGGTGGGAAACAGGCAAATAGGGCGGGTGGGTGGTAAACAGGCAAATAGGGCGGGTGGGTGGGAAACAAGCAAATAGGGCGGGTGGGTGGGAAACAAGCAAATAGGGCGGGTGGGTGGGAAACAAGCAAATAGGGCGGGTGGGTGGGAAACAAGCAAATAGGGCGGGTGGGTGGGAAACAAACAAATAGGGCGGGTGGGTGGGAAACAAACAAATAGGGCGGGTGGGTGGGAAACAGGCTAATCAGGCGGTGGGGGAAAAGGCCACTTGGGAGGGTGGGGAAAAAGGCCACTAGGCGGGCGGGCGGACGGCAAAAAGGCCACTCGGCGGGCGGGTGTGTGGGGAAAAAGGCCACTCGGGTGGGGTGGGAAAAAGGCCACTCGGGCAGTCGGGTGGGGAAAAAGGCCAGTCGGGTGGGGAAAAAGGCCACTCGGGTAGGCAGGTGGGGAAAAGTGCCAGTCAGGAGGGTGGGTGGAAAAACAGGCCATTCGGGAGGGTGGGTGGAAAAACAGGCCATTCGGGAGGGTGGGTGGAAAAACAGGCCATTCGGGAGGGTGGGTGGGAAACAGGCCACTCAGGAGGGTGGGTGGGAAAAATGCCACTCGGGAGGGTGGGTGGGAAACAGGCCACTCGGGAGGGTGGGTGGAGAAAGGGAAAAAAACACTTGGGTGGCAGGACGGTTAAAAGGCCACTCGGGCGGGTGAGTGTGAAGAGGGAAACTGCCACTCGGGCTGGTGAGTCTGAAAAGAGGGAAACGGCCACCAGGCGGGTGGGTGTGAAAATAGGGAAACGGCCACCGGGCGGGTGGGCGGGAAAAGGGCACTCAAAAAGGCCACTTGGGCAGGAAAAGGCCACTCTGGCGGGTGGGCAGGAAAAGGCCACTAAGGCAGGTGGGAGGGAAAAAGGGAAAAGGCCACTTGGTGCTTGGGAAAAAGTATCGTCAGGAGAGTGGGTGGGATAAAAGTATGCTCAGGTGGGCAGGTGGGAAAAAGGCGATTTGGGCGGGCGGGAAAAAGGGCGGGTGGGTGGGAAAAAAGGCCACTTGGGTGGGTGGGTGGTAAAAGGTCACTTGGGCGGGTAGTTGGGTAAAAGGCCACTCGGGGCGGGTGGGTAAGCAAAAGTGGATGGGAAAAGGGAACAGCCCACTTGGGTGGGTGGGAAAAAGGATACTCTGGCAGGTGGGTAGGGAAAAAGGATACTCGGGCAGGTGGGTGGGGCAGGAGGCCACTCTTCAAAAGGCCACTCTGGCGGGTGGGTGAGCAAAAGTGGATGGGAAAAAGGGAAAAGGCCACTCGGGTGGGTGGGAAAAAGGATACTTGGGAAGGTGGGTGGGAAAAAGGCCACTCGGGCGGGCGGGTGGGGAAAAAGGCCACTCGGTTGGCGAAACAGGCCATTCAGGTGGTGAAAAAGGCCACTCGAGCGGGTGAGTGGATAATAAGGCCACTCAGGCGGGCGGGTGGGGAAAAGGCCGCTTAGGAGGGTGGGTGGTAAAGGGCCACTCCGGAGAGTGGGTGGGAAACAGGCCACTCGGGAGGGTGGGTGGGAAACAGGCCACTCGGGAGGGTGGGTGGGAAACAGGCCACTCGGGAGGGTGGGTGGGAAACAGGCCACTCGGGAGGGTGGGTGGGAAAAAGGCCACTCGGGAGGGTGGGTGGGTGGGAAAAAGGCCACTCGGGAGGGTGGGTGGTTGTATAAAAGGCCACTCGGGAGGGTGGGTGGGTGGGTAAAAGGCCACTCGGGAGGGTGGGTGGGTGGGAAAAAGGCCACTCGGGAGGGTGGGTGGGAAACAGGCCACTCGGGAGGGTGGGTGGGAAACAGGCCACTCGGGAGGGTGGGTGGGAAACAGGCCACTCGGGAGGGTGGGTGGGAAACAGGCCACTCGGGAGGGTGGGTGGGTGGGTGGGAAACAGGCCACTCGGGAGGGTGGGTGGGTGGGAAAAAGGCTAGTCAGGAGTGAGGGTGGGTGGGAAAAGACCACTCGGGAGGGTGGGTGGGAAAAAGACCAGTCAGGAGGGTGGGAGGCAGTAAGGGAAAAAACACTTGAGCGGCAGAAGGGTTAAAAGGCCACTTGGGAGGGTAGGAGGGTTAAAAGGCCACTCGGGAGGGTAGGAGGGAAACAAGCCGATAGGGAGGGTGGGTGGGAAAACGGATGCTTGGGAGGGTGGGTGGGAGAAAGGGAAAAAAACACTCGGGCGGCAGGAGGGTTAAAAGGCCACTCGGGAGGGTGGGAAACAGGCCGCTCAGGAGGGTGGGTGGGAAAAAGGCCGCTCGAGAGGGTGGGAGAAAGGGAAACAACACTTGGGTGGCAGAAGGGTTAAAAGGCCACTCGGCGGGTGGGTGTGAAAAGAGGGACGTGGCCACCACGCGGGTGGGTGTGAAAATAGGGAAACGGCCACCGGGCGGGTGGGCAGGAAATAGGCACTCAAAAAGGCCACTCGGGCGAGTGGGTGGGAAAAGGCTATTAAGGCAGGTGGGTGGGAAAAAGGGAAAAGGCCACTCGGTGCTTGGGAAAAAAGGATAGTCAGGAGGGTGGGTGGGAGAAAAGTATACTCAGGCCGGCAGGTGGGAAAAAGGCCACTTGGGTGGGTGGGAAAAAGTCCAAGCGTACGGATGGGTGGTAAAAGGCCACTCGGGCGGGTAGTTGGGTAAAAGGGCATTCGGGGCAGGTGGGTGAGCAAAAGTGGATGGGAAAAAGGGAAAAGGCCACTTGGGTGGGAAAAAGGATACTCGGGCAGGTGGGTGGGGAACAAGGGCACTCTGGAGGGTGGGAAGGAAAAAGGTCACCCTGGCGGGTGGGTGGGGAAAAGGCCACCTTGGCCGGTGGGTGGGAAAAAGGCCACTCAGGGAGGTGGGTGGGAAAAAGGGAAAACGCCGCTCGGGGGGGTTGGGAAAAAGGATACTCGGGCAGGTGGGTGAAAAAAGATACTCGGTGGGTGGGAAAAAGGCAAATCTAAAAGGCAAATCGGTGGGTGGGTGAGAAAAAGGCCACTCGAGTGGGCGGGTGGGAAAAAGGCCACTTGGGCAGGGTGGGGAAAAGGGCGGGCGGGTGGGCGGGGTAAAAGGCCACTCGGGCGGGGTAAAAGGCCACTGGGGTGGGCGGGTGGAAAAAAGGCCACTGGGCAGGCGGGTGGGGAAAAAGGCCACTCGGGTGGGTGGGGAGAAAGGCCACTCGGGTGGGTGGGGAGAAAGGCCACGTGGGAGGGTGGGTGGGTGGGGAGAAAGGCCACTCGGGAGGGTGGGTGGGTGGGGAGAAAGGCCACTCGGGAGGGTGGGTGGGTGGGTGGGGAAAAAGGCCACTCAGGCAGGTCGGTGGGTGGGGAAAAAGGCCACTTGGGCGGGTGAGAAAAAGACCACTCTGGCGAGCAGGTGAGAAAAAGGCCAATTGGGCGAGTGGGTGAGAAAAAGGCCAATTGGGCGAGTGGGTGAGAAAAAGGCCAATTGGGCGGGCGGGTGGTAAAAAGACCACTCGAGCAGGTTGGAAAAGAAAAAGGCTACTCGGGCAGGTGGGTATGAAAAAGGGAAAAGGCCACTAGGTCGGGTGGCTAGCAAATGGCCCAATAAAAGTCCACTCGGGCGGGTTGGTGAGAAAAGGTCACTAAGAAGGCCACGCTTAAAAAGCCACTTACAAGGCTACTGGGGCCAGAAGATGGGAAGGTGGGTGGAAAAAAGGCCACTCGGGCAGATGGGTGGGAAAAAGGCCACTTGGGCGGGCGGTTTAAAAGGTCACTTGGCCTGGCGGTAGGGTTAAAAGGCCACTCAGGCGTGTGGGTGCTAAAAAGGGAAACAACCAATCGGCGTGTGGGTGTGAGAAAAGGAAAAGGCCACTTGGGTTGGCGTGCGGAAAAAGGCCACTCGGATGGGTGGGAAAAAGGCAAATCAGGTGGGTGGGTGAGAAATGGCCATTCGAGCTAGTAGGAAACAGGCAAATCGGGCTGGAAACAGGCAAATCGGGCATGTGGGTGGTTCAGGAAACAGATAAATAGGGCGGGTGGGTGGGAAACAGGCAAATAGGGCGGGTGGGTGGTAAACAGGCAAATAGGGCGGGTGGGTGGGAAACAAGCAAATAGGGCGGGTGGGTGGGAAACAAGCAAATAGGGCGGGTGGGTGGGAAACAAGCAAATAGGGCGGGTGGGTGGGAAACAAACAAATAGGGCGGGTGGGTGGGAAACAGGCTAATCAGGCGGTGGGGGAAAAGGCCACTCGGGAGGGTGGGGAAAAAGGCCACTAGGCGGGCGGGCGGACGGCAAAAAGGCCACTCGGCGGGCGGGTGTGTGGGGAAAAAGGCCACTCGGGTGGGGTGGGAAAAAGGCCACTCGGGCAGTCGGGTGGGGAAAAAGGCCAGTCGGGTGGGGAAAAAGGCCACTCGGGTAGGCAGGTGGGGAAAAGTGTCAGTCAGGAGGGTGGGTGGAAAAACAGGCCATTCGGGAGGGTGGGTGGAAAAACAGGCCATTCGGGAGGGTGGGTGGAAAAACAGGCCATTCGGGAGGGTGGGTGGAAAAACAGGCCATTCGGGAGGGTGGGTGGGAAAAACAGGCCATTCGGGAGGGTGGGTGGGAAAAACAGGCCATTCGGGAGGGTGGGTGGGAAAAACAGGCCATTCGGGAGGGTGGGTGGGAAAAACAGGCCATTCGGGAGGGTGGGTGGGAAACAGGCCACTCGGGAGGGTGGGTGGGAAAAATGCCACTCGGGTGGGTGGGTGGGAAACAGGCCACTCGGGAGGGTGGGTGGAGAAAGGGAAAAAAACACTTGGGTGGCAGGAGGGTTAAAAGGCCACTCGGGCGGGTGAGTGTGAAGAGGGAAACTGCCACTCGGGCTGGTGAGTCTGAAAAGAGGGAAACGGCCACCGGGCAGGTGGGTGTGAAAATAGGGTAACGGCCACCGGGCGGGTGGGTGGGAAAATGGCACTCAAAAAGGCCACTTGGGCAGGTGGGCAGGAAAAGGCCACTCGGGTGAGTGGGTTGGAAAAGGCCACTCTGGCAGGTGGACGGGAAAAGACCACTCAGGTGCTTGGGAAAAAGAATAGACGGGAGGGTGGGTGGGATAAAAGTATACTCAGGCGGGCAGGTGGGAAAAAGGCCACTTGGGCGGGCGGGAAAAAGGCCAAGCGAGCAGGTGGGTGGGAAAAAGGCCACTCGGTGGGTGGGAAAAGGCCACTCTGGCGGGTGGGCGGGAAAAGGCCACTAAGGCAGGTGGGAGGGAAAAAGGGAAACGGCCACTCGGTGCTTGGGAAAAAGGATAGTCGGGAGGGTGGGTGGGGAAAAGGCCAAGCGGGTGGGAGGGAAAAAGGCCACTCTGGCGGGTGGGTGGTAAAGGGCCACTCGGGCGGGTAGTTGGGTAAAAGGCCACTCGGGGCGGGTGGGTGAGCAAAATTGGATGGGAAACGGGAACAGGCCACTCGGGTGGGTGGGAAAAAGGATACTCGGGCAGGTGGGTGGGGCAGGAGGCCACTCTTCAAAATGCCACTCTGGCGGGTGGGTGGGGAAAAAGGGCACTCTGGAGGGTGGGTGGGAAATAGGCCACCCAGGTGGGTGGGTGGGAAATAGGCCACCCAGGTGGGTGGGTGGGGAAAAGGCCACCTTGGCGGGTGGGTGGGGAAAAGGCCCCTCAGGCAGGTGGATGGGAAAAAAGGAAAAGGCCACTCGGGTGTTGGGAAAAAGGATACTCGGGCAGGTGGGTGGAAAAAAGATACTCGGGCAGGTGGGTGGGAAAAAGGCAAATCGGGTGGGTTGATGGGAAAAAGGCCACTCGAGCAGGTTGGAAAAGAAAAAGGCCACTTGGGCAGGTGGGTATGAAAAAGGGAAAAGGCCACTAGGGCGGGTGGCTAGCAAATGGCCCAATAAAAGTCCACTCGGGCGGGTTGGTTGGAAAAGGCCATTCGGGAAGGTGGGTGGGAAAAGGTCACCAAGAAGGCCACGCTTAAAAAGCCACTTACAAGGCTACTGGGGCCAGAAGATGGGAAAAATGCCACTCGGGCACTTGGGTGGGAAAAAGGCCACTCGGGCAGATGGGTGGGAAAAAGGCCACTTGGGCGGGCGGTTTAAAAGGCCACTTGGCCTGGCAGGAGGGTTAAAAGGCCACTCAGGCGGGTGGGTGCTAAAAAACCAATCGGCGTGTGGGTGTGAGAAAAGGAAAAGGCCACTTGGGTTGGTGTGTGGGAAAAGGCAAATCAGGTGGGGGGTGAGAACCGGCCATTTGAGCTGGTGGGTGTTGGACCCGGCCTCGCAGAACGGCCCTCCGTGCACCCGCACCACCGGAACCTGGTACCTGCAGCCCCAACCACCCGGCCCAGCCGGTCCTTCCTACCAGAACACCCGCACCCGGCCCGGACATCCCCGTCCATGGCCTCTCTCCTGTCGGCCACCCCGGGCCCGCATGCCCCCTTCATGCGTCAAGATGGCCGCCCGGCCCCAGCGCGACCCGGGCCTAGAGGCGCCACTCCGGCTGGAGGACATCACACTCCCAGGGGGATGAGAGAGGGAGGAGCAGTTTCTATCGCACCTCTGGACTCCCCTGGGACGATGGGTTTCGATCGACCCTCCGGCCTCCCTGAGAGCTGGCTCCACGCCTGCTGGGTGTCTGGGACTCCTCCCGCCCCGGCCCTGAACGAGATCAAAAGACAATAGCAGGAAACCCCGACAAGCGACCCCCAGGTGACAAGACCCCTGCCTCCACCGACCCCGGACATCAAAGAGGGGTCGACCTATAACAAGGAGCGCTCCGGGTCGGTCCGGAGATTCGACGCTGGAACAACGTAAGCCTGCTGAGTGACTCGCGGCTCCTGAAGATCGTAACATCTCTGAACTTGCAACGTAAGCCTGCTGAGTGACTCGCGGCTCCTGAAGATCGTAACATCTCTGAACTTGCAACGTAAGCCTGCTGAGGGACTCGCGGCTCCTGAAGATCGTAACATCTCTGAACTTGCGCCTAAGCCTGCTGAGTGACTCGCGGCCCCTGAAGATCGTAACATCTCTGAACTTGCGCCTAAGCCTGCTGAGTGACTCGCGGCTCTTGAAGATCGTAACATCTCTGAACTTGCGCCTAAGCCTGCTGAGTGACTCGCGGCTCCTGGAAGATCGTAACATCTCTGAACCTGTACCTGAGCCCGCTGAGTGACTCGCGGCTCCCCCAGACTCTCACGGTCCCGCCGGACCCCGACTACGACCCCGTATCCCCCGGCTCGAGGATTGTGAGCTGTGCGCCGGATACGTCCCTGCTTGAACTTTTGCCAAAGACTGTCCCGCTACCCCCCCTACCTTTCCGAGACTCTGGAACCCGTGCACACCTTGTACATATTTGCCGTGATAACCTACTTGATAAAGATTGTGTCTGAGAATAACCGGTGTGATTACTCTGTGTCGTGTGGTGCCAGAAGTACGATCCTAGCTGCGAGATTCCTCCCCCTGGAGAGTCTCCCGCCAGTGCCCGGCTACGATACTTTGAGGGTGGGTCTCAGGGTAGTCAGGACCCCCTTTCCGGGCTCCTCTGAGGTCGCCGTCTAACATTGGTGGCAAGCGACGGGATTCGGGCCCATCACCTAGAGATTGTACCGTGAACAACGGACGCACCGCCGACAAGGATGGCAGAAGGAAGCGCCATGAGCCTCGCAGAAACCAACGCCAACAGGGTGTTCCAGGTGGAGCATCTAGAAGAATATACACACAAGGAGCTGAAGCAGTTTTGCAAAGAACTTAAAATCGCTACCACTGGTCTCAACACGAAGGAAGATTTGCAGAAAGCACTGAAAGCTTGGGTGGAGACCGGGGCCTCCCGCCCGGAAGGCACGGGGGAGCGCCCCGACGAAACCGAACCTCCCCAAAGTGAAAGCAGCAGCAATCAGGTGCGAGGAGGCGTACCAGACGGGGGCTTCTCCCCAGAAGAACTCGCGGACAGAGAGAGAAGCCGCAATCATGAACTAGAGCTGGCCAAACTCAAAATTGAGGGCGAGTTGAAGTTAGCGGAAAAAAAGCTAGCGGTCGAACAAATGCGTGTACAAGGCGAACTGGAGGAGAAAAAGCTCCAACGGGAGCACGAAGGAAGGAAGCTCCAGCTGGAGCACGAACGCAGCTTAAAGGAACTCGAGCTCAAGGCCCGAAACGAGGAAGGGAGGCCCCCAGGAAACCGAGAGACGGTCTCCCCAGCGGAACAGAAGGTCCACATCCCGAAGGATGTGGTCAAGGAATACTATAAAAACGATGACATTCAGCAATGGTTTCGGGCTTACGAGGTCGCCATGACCTCCCATCGGATCCCGGAGAAGGACTGGGGGGCGGGGTTGTGGGGGCGGTTTCTGAGCGAAGGAAGGGACACCCTGCTCGACCTACCCCTCTCCCTGCAGACCTCCTACAGCCACATGAAAGAGGCCCTACTCACAAGATACGGCCTCACTCCAGAAATGTACCGTCAACGGTTCCGGGACTGCAGGAAGATCCCGGGCACCACATGGGTGGAATATGTAAACTTTTTCAGTCGGGCCTTCGATGGGTGGACCAAGGGCAGCAAGGTCACCACCCTGGCCGAACTCACTGATCTCATGTTGTGGGAACATCTAGCTGCGAACTGCTTCATAGAACTACGTCAGCATCTGCTGGACAGTAAGCTCACCGATCCCCGGAAGCTGGCTGTGGAGGCCGACCGCTGGACCAACACCCGGGTCTCCCGGGGCATGGTAGGAGAGTACCCCCGAACCAGTCAGGGACCACCCCGCCAGAGAGGAGGAGGGAACCAGGGAGGGCCGAGAGAGTCCCAGCCTAGCCCCCCGAAGATACCACCTCCACCTTTCCCGGCGCCCCCTCCACCAGTAACCGGGCCCCCTGGGAAACGGGGACACCGGGTGACCGTCACATGTTTTCGCTGCCAGAAACCCGGGCACTACGCCAATGACCCAGAGTGCCCCATGGCCCCCCAAGTCCCCCCGACGAGACAGATAGCCAACGTAGCCCTGGGGGAGGGGGTGGAGGAAGCCGAAGAGTGGGAACCCGCAGCAATGGCCCTAGTATCCCTGGGAGATAGGGAGATGATCCCTGGGAGCCTCCTCCCCTCCAACACCCAGAAGTATGGGCAGCTTGTCAAAATCAATGGCCACCAAGTAGAGGCCCTGCGAGACACCGGGGCCAGTATCACCGGTGTCCTCAGGCACCTAGTCCCCGAAGAGCAGATCCTCCCCAACGTCTTTTGCCCTGTAATATCCGCAGACAATAGAGAGAGCATGTGCCAGGTAGCCCTGGTGCCATTTGAGTGGGGAGGGGTGATAGGCAAACTCAAGGTGGCCGTAAGAACCTCCCAGCCGGTCGACTGCCTTTTAGGAAACTACCTAGAGAGTTCCCCATGGAAGCACGTAGAGCGTAAGGCCCACCTGGGAATGATGGGACTCCCCGAGTGGGTGTGCGCCACCACCCGATCTATGTCCGCCCGACTCACTCCCCAGAGGGAGGTCGAGAGCACCCCGATCGAAGAGATCAGAACCGTCCCCCCATCAGAAGGGTCCATCGCTAGCGATGAGCCCACACCATCCGACCCTGACCCAGTCCCTGAGTTAGGCGATCTACCCGAGTTGGCCCAATGGCGCCACGAGGGCGGACCCACTCGGGAGGAGTTCTGCAGGGAGCAAGCCACTTGTCCTTCCCTGGTCGGGCTGCGGCGCCAAGCCGAGGGCCAAGCCGCAGGTGACCAGACCGGGACGCACCGAATCTATTGGGAGAATAGCATCCTGTACAGTGAGCAGAAGTCGGTGGAGCTGGGATCGGGACGGGTACTGGTGGTACCCCTCCGCTTCCGAGATTTCCTCCTGGGTTTAGCCCACGACGTCCCCCTCGCCGGTCACCTGGGACAGGACAAGACGTACAACCGTCTTGTGACCCATTTTTACTGGCCTAAGATGAGAGCAGCGGTAGAGGCCCATTGCAAGTCCTGCCCCACGTGCCAGGCTAGTGGAAAGAGTGGAGGGAAACTCAAGGCTCCCCTCCAACCCTTCCCGGTCGTCAGTACCCCCTTCGAACGAGTCGGGATCGACATCGTGGGACCACTGGACCCCCCCACCTCCCAAGGCCACCGTTTTATCTTGGTCCTAGTGGACCACGCCACCCGCTACCCAGAGGCTATCCCCCTGCGCACCATTACGGCCCCTGTGGTGGGCCGGGCCCTGATGGGGATCTTTTCCAGGGTGGGGTTTCCCCGCGAGGTCGTGAGCGATCGCGGCACTAATTTTATCTCAAAGTATATGACGTCCCTGTGGCAACAATGTGGGGTGTCCTACAAGTTCACCACCCCGTACCATCCCCAAGGAAACGGCCTAGTAGAAAGATTTAATAGGACTTTGAAAGGGATGATCGCTGGCCTAGAGGAACCCCTCCGGCGGTAGTGGGACGTCCTGCTCCCTTGCCTATTGTTCGCGTATAGAGAGGTCCCCCAGAAGTCCCTAGGATTCAGCCCGTTTGAGTTACTCTATGGGCACCCCGTCCGAGGTCCCCTCAGTTTGGTAAAGGAAGAGTGGGAAGCGGCACCCCAGACCACCCCCCGAGATGTGTTCCAATACGTTTTGGCCCTCCGGAACCAGACCAGGAAGTTCCGAGAACTGGCCGAGGCCAACCTGGAGGCGAGTCAAGAAGAGATGAAACGCTGGTACGACCAGAATGCCACTCTGGTTGAGTTCCAGCCGGGCCAGCAGGTGTGGGTCATGGCCCCCGTGAAGCCTGGCGCCCTCCAGGACCGATGGACTGGGCCGTACAAGGTGGTGGAGCAAAAGAGTCCAGTTACGTACTTGGTGGACGTCCAGTCGCCCCGGGACCCCCTCCGGGTCCTGCATGTGAACCGACTCAAGCCTCACTTCGTGCGGACAGAACTGAGCCTCCTGCTGGCCACCGATGACGGGGCCGAAGATGAGTCGGATCCCCTCCCGGACCTCCTGTGTGTTAAGGAGCAGGATGGCTCCGTGGAGGGAGTGAACCTTTCCCCAGCCCTCACTGCCCAACAACAAGCGGACTGCCGCCAGCTCCTAAGACAATTTGCCGACCTCTTCTCTCTGACCCCCCGGGTCACCAACTGGTGTGTTCATGACGTGGACACCGGGGACAGCCCGCCGGTGAGACACCGAGCCTACCGGGTTCCTGACCGGGTCCGGTCCTGCATTCAAGATGAAGTCTCGAAGATGCTGACCCTGGGGGTGATTGAGCCCTCTGACAGTCCCTGGGCCAGCCCCGTGGTCCTGGTCCCGAAGGCAGCGGCCCCCGGTGTCGCCCCCGAGCTCCGATTCTGCGTGGATTACCGGGGGCTCAATGACGTTACCCGAGCCGATGCCCACCCCATTCCACGAGCCGACGAACTCATTGACCGACTAGGGGCAGCCCGGTTCCTCAGCACATTCGACCTCACCTGCGGATACTGGCAGATTGCGCTCACCGAAGGGGCCAAGGAGCGGTCCGCTTTCTCCACCCCCGACGGGCACTACCGCTTCCGCGTGATGCCCTTCGGGATGAAAAATGCCCCGGCCACTTTCCAGCGACTGGTGAATAAGGTCCTGACCGGGTTGGAACAGTTCAGCGCGGCATATCTAGACGATATCGCCGTCTTCAGTTCCGAGTGGGGTGAGCATCTCCAGCACCTCCGGAGGGTGCTAACCGCCCTGCGCCAGGCAGGCCTCACAGTAAAAGCTAGCAAGTGCCAGATCGGGCAAGGCTCCGTAGTCTACCTGGGGCACCGGGTCGGGAGCGGCCAGGTAGCCCCTCTACAGCCAAAGATCGACGCCATCCTGGCCTGGGAACCACCCATCACCCAGACGGAGGTCCGAGCCTTCCTGGGACTCACAGGATACTACCGACGCTTCATTCGGGGATATGGCAGCCTGGTCGGCCCTCTCACCGAACTCACATCTAAAAAACAGCCAAAGAAGGTGCAGTGGACGGCTGCCTGCCAGGAGGCTTTCGATGCTCTAAAAAAGGCCATGTGCACTGCTCCCGTCCTCCAGGCTCCCGACTATGCCAAGGAGTTCCTAGTCCAGACCGATGCCTCCGAACATGGCATTGGGGCCGTCCTGTCCCAAGTAAATGACCAAGGCCTAGACCAGCCCGTCGCCTTCCTCAGTCGGCGGCTGCTGCCCCGAGAGCAGAGGTGGAGCACCATAGAGCGCGAAGCCTTTGCCGTGGTCTGGGCACTCAAAAAGCTACGACCCTACCTGTTCGGCACGCATTTCAGAGTCCAAACTGACCATCGGCCCTTGCAGTGGCTCATGCAGATGCGAGGAGAAAACCCCAAGCTACTGCGGTGGTCAATCTCCCTCCAGGGGATGGATTTCACCGTAGAACACCGCCCTGGTACGGACCACGCCAACGCTGACGGCCTCTCCCGGTTCTTCCGCCTCAGCGAAGAGAACCCCCCAAGATGATGGGCAGTTCTCTCCGGCTTTCAGCTGGGGGGGACGCGTGTTGGACCCGGCCTCGCAGAACGGCCCTCCGTGCACCCGCACCACCGGAACCTGGTACCTGCAGCCCCAACCACCCGGCCCAGCCGGTCCTTCCTACCAGAACACCCGCACCCGGCCCGGACATCCCCGTCCATGGCCTCTCTCCTGTCGGCCACCCCGGGCCCGCATGCCCCCTTCATGCGTCAAGATGGCCGCCCGGCCCCAGCGCGACCCGGGCCTAGAGGCGCCACTCCGGCTGGAGGACATCACACTCCCAGGGGGATGAGAGAGGGAGGAGCAGTTTCTATCGCACCTCTGGACTCCCCTGGGACGATGGGTTTCGATCGACCCTCCGGCCTCCCTGAGAGCTGGCTCCACGCCTGCTGGGTGTCTGGGACTCCTCCCGCCCCGGCCCTGAACGAGATCAAAAGACAATAGCAGGAAACCCCGACAAGCGACCCCCAGGTGACAAGACCCCTGCCTCCACCGACCCCGGACATCAAAGAGGGGTCGACCTATAACAAGGAGCGCTCCGGGTCGGTCCGGAGATTCGACGCTGGAACAACGTAAGCCTGCTGAGTGACTCGCGGCTCCTGAAGATCGTAACATCTCTGAACTTGCAACGTAAGCCTGCTGAGTGACTCGCGGCTCCTGAAGATCGTAACATCTCTGAACTTGCAACGTAAGCCTGCTGAGGGACTCGCGGCTCCTGAAGATCGTAACATCTCTGAACTTGCGCCTAAGCCTGCTGAGTGACTCGCGGCCCCTGAAGATCGTAACATCTCTGAACTTGCGCCTAAGCCTGCTGAGTGACTCGCGGCTCTTGAAGATCGTAACATCTCTGAACTTGCGCCTAAGCCTGCTGAGTGACTCGCGGCTCCTGGAAGATCGTAACATCTCTGAACCTGTACCTGAGCCCGCTGAGTGACTCGCGGCTCCCCCAGACTCTCACGGTCCCGCCGGACCCCGACTACGACCCCGTATCCCCCGGCTCGAGGATTGTGAGCTGTGCGCCGGATACGTCCCTGCTTGAACTTTTGCCAAAGACTGTCCCGCTACCCCCCCTACCTTTCCGAGACTCTGGAACCCGTGCACACCTTGTACATATTTGCCGTGATAACCTACTTGATAAAGATTGTGTCTGAGAATAACCGGTGTGATTACTCTGTGTCGTGTGGTGCCAGAAGTACGATCCTAGCTGCGAGATTCCTCCCCCTGGAGAGTCTCCCGCCAGTGCCCGGCTACGATACTTTGAGGGTGGGTCTCAGGGTAGTCAGGACCCCCTTTCCGGGCTCCTCTGAGGTCGCCGTCTAACAGTGGGAAACAGGCAAATCGGGCAGGTGGGTGGGTTGGAAACAGGCAAATCGGGCGGGTGGATGGGTGGGAAACAGGCAAATCGGGTGGGTGGGAAACAGGCAAATCGGGTGGGTGGGTGGGAAACAGGCAAATAGGGCGGGCGGGTGGGAAACAGGCAAATAGGGCGGGCGGGTGGGAAACAGGCAAATAGGGCGGGTGGGTGGGAAACAGGCTAATCCGGCGGGTGGGTAGGAAACAGGCACATAGGGCGGGTGGGTAGGAAACAGGCACATAGGGCGGGTGGGTGGGAAACAGGCACATAGGGCGGGTGGGTGGGAACAAAGGTAAACGGCACTCGGGCGGGTGGGAACAAAGTTAAAGGGCACTCGGGCGGGTGGGTTGGGAACAAAGGTAAAGGGCACTCGGGTGGGTGGGAACAAAGGTAAAGGGCACTCGGGCGGGTGGGTGGGAACAAAGGTAAAGGGCCCTCGGGTGGGTGGGAACAAAGGTAAAGGGCCCTCGGGTGGGTGGGAACAAAGGTAAATGGCACTCGGGCGGGTGGGTGGGAACAAAGGTAAATGGCACTCGGGCGGGTGGGTGGGAACAAAGGTAAATGGCACTCGGGCGGGTGGGTGGGAACAAAGGTAAAGGGCACTCGGGCGGGTGGGTGGGAACAAAGGTAAAGGGCACTCGGGCGGGTGGGTGGGAACAAAGGTAAAGGGCACTCGGGCGGGTGGGTGGGAACAAAGGTAAAGGGCCCTCGGGCGGGTGGGTGGGAACAAAGGTAAAGGGCCCTCGGGCGGGTGGGTGGGAACAAAGGTAAAGGGCCCTCGGGCGGGTGGGTGGGAACAAAGGTAAAGGGCCCTCGGGCGGGTGGGTGGGAACAAAGGTAAAGGGCCCTCGGGCGGGTGGGTGGGAACAAAGGTAAAGGGCCCTCGGGCGGGTGGGTGGGAACAAAGGTAAAGGGCCCTCGGGCGGGTGGGTGGGAACAAAGGTAAAGGGCCCTCGGGTGGGTGGGAACAAAGGTAAAGGGCACTCGGGCGGGTGGGTGGGAACAAAGGTAAAGGGCACTCGGGCGGGTGGGTGGGAACAAAGGTAAAGGGCACTCGGGCGGGTGGGTGGGAACAAAGGTAAAGGGCCCTCGGGCGGGTGGGAACAAAGATAAAGGGCCCTCGGGCGGGTGGGTGGGAACAAAGATAAAGGGCCCTCGGGCGGGTGGGTGGGAACAAAGGTAAAGGGCCCTCAGGCGGGTGGGTGGGAACAAAGGTAAAGGGCACTCGGGCAGGTGGGTGGGAACAAGGGTAAAGGGCACTCGGGCGGGTGGGTGGGAACAAGGGTAAAGGGCACTCGGGCGGGTGGGTGGGAACAAGGGTAAAGGGCACTCGGGCGGGTCGGTGGGAACAAGGGTAAAGGGCACTCGGGCGGGTGGGTGGGAACAAGGGTAAAGGGCACTCGGGCGGGTGGGTGGGAACAAGGGTAAAGGGCACTCGGGCGGGTGGGTGGGAACAAGGGTAAAGGGCACTCGGGCGGGTGGGTGGGAACAAGGGTAAAGGGCACTCGGGCGGGTGGGTGGGAACAAGGGTAAAGGGCACTCGGGCGGGTGGGTGGGAACAAGGGTAAAGGGCACTCGGGCGGGTGGGTGGGAACAAGGGTAAAGGGCACTCGGGCGGGTGGGTGGGAACAAGGGTAAAGGGCACTCGGGCGGGTGGGTGGGAACAAGGGTAAAGGGCACTCGGGCGGGTGGGTGGGAACAAGGGTAAAGGGCACTCGGGCGGGTGGGTGGGAACAAGGGTAAAGGGCACTCGGGCGGGTGGGTGGGAACAAGGGTAAAGGGCACTCGGGCGGGTGGGTGGGAACAAGGGTAAAGGGCACTCGGGCGGGTGGGTGGGAACAAGGGTAAAGGGCACTCAGGCGGGTGGGTGGGAACAAGGGAAAAGGACACGCACAACAAGGGAAAAGGGCACTCAGGCAGGAGGGTAGGAACAAGGAAAAGGGCACTCGGGCGGGTGGGAACTAGGGAAAAGGGCACTCAGGCGGGTGAGTGGGAACAAGGGACGTGCGCGCGGATCTTCATTGCACAGAAACAACACACACAGCCTCGCGAGCTGGGGAAGCCCTTCCCCAGCTCTCGAGGCTGTCGGGTGGGGGGGAAAGGAAATCCCTCTGGTGCTCGCACCATATGGTTTTCCCCTGGCATGTGCGAGGACGGCCGGGAGCCGGCCTGCGCACACAAGCACCATGGAGCAGGAAGGCTCCCGGCCGTCCAGCGCATTGCAGGGGTTAAAGGCCACTGGGGGGAGGGGAAAAAGGCATATCGGGTGGGTGGGTGGATAAAAGACCACTCGGGCAGCTGGGTGTGAAAAAAGGCCACTCGGGTGGGTCGGTGGGAAAGGTAAAAAGCAACTCTAAAGGGAGAAATGCCACCGAAGTGAGTGAAAGGTAAAGGCCACCTGTGCGGGAAAGGCTACTCAGACGGTTGGTTGGGAAAAGGCCACTCGACGATTGGGTGGGAAAAGGCCACTCGGGCAGTTGGATGGGAAAAGGGCCACTCAAGAGGCTGGGTGGGAAAAAGGCAGCGGGGGTGGGTGGGTGTGAAAAAGGCCAGTTGGGCGGGTGGGGGTGAAAAAGGCCAGTGGGGCGGGCGGGTGTGAAAAAAGGCCACTCGGGGTGGGTGGGAAGGAAAAAGACCACATCAAAAGCCACTCAGGCAGGTGGGTGGAAAAAAGGGAAAGGTCCCTCGGGTAGGTGAGAAAATGGATACCCGGGCAGGTGGGTGAGAAAAAAAGATACCTGTTGGACCCGGCCTCATAGCATGGCTCTACTTGTCCCCGCACCAACTAACCTGGTACCTGCAGCCCCGAGCCCACGGCCTAGCCGATCCTTTTCACCAGAACACACGCACCCGACCCGGACATCCTCGTCCATGGCTTCTCCCCCTTCGGCCACCCCGGGCCCGCGTGCCCACTCATGCACCAAGATGGCCGCCCGGCACCAGCGCGACCTGGGCCTAGCGGCGCCACTCCGGCTGGAGGACACCCTGCTTGCCAGGGGATGAGAGAGGGAGGAGCAGTTCTATCGCACCTCTGAACTCCCCTGGGACGATGAGTTTCGATCGGCCCTCCGGCCTCCCTGAGAGCTGGCTCCACGCCTGCTGGGTGTCTGGGACTCCTCCCGACCCGGCCCTGAAAGGATCAAAAGACAATGGCAGGAAACCCCGACAAGCGATCCCCAGGTGACAAGACCCCTGCCTGCACAGACTCCGGACATCAAAGAGGGGTCGACCTATAACAAGGGGTGCTCTGAGACTGTCCGGCAGATTCGACGCTGGAACAACGAGAGCCTGCTGGCGCGGTCGCGGCTCCTGGAACTTAGAACCACCTGAGCCCTGCTGAGTGACTCGCGGCTCCCTGAAGATCGTAAGACCTCCGAACTTGTACCTGAGCCCTGCTGAGTGACTCGCGGCTCCCCGAAGATCGTAAGACCTCCGAACTTGTACTTGAGCCCTGCTGAGTGACTCGCGGCTCCCTGAAGATCGTAAGACCTCCGAACTGTACCTGAGCCCGCTGAGTGACTCGCGGCTTCCACCGACTCCACTGGTCCCGCCGGACCCCAACAACAAGAAGCCTACCCCCCAGCTCGAGGATTGTGAGCTGTGCGCCGGGTATGTCCTCGCCTTGAACCTTTTACCCGAGACTGTCCCGCTACCCCCTATCCCTTCCGAGACTCATTGAGCCCGCGCTCTCCCTGTACATATTTGCAGTGCTAACCTGTTTGATAAAGAGTGATTCCTAAGAACGCACGGTGTGGTGTTTCTGTGTCGTGTGGTGCCAGAAGTACGATCCTCGATACGGGATTCCTCCTCCTGAGGAGTCTCCCGCCAGTGCCCGGCTACGATACTTTGAGGGTGGATCTCAGGGTAGCCAGGACCCCCTTTCCGGGCTCCTCTGAGGTCGCCGTCTAACATTGGTGGCAAGCGACGGGATTCGGGCCCATCACCTGAAGATCGTACCGTGAACGACGGACGCACTACCGACAAAGATGGCAGAAGGAAACGTCATGATCCCCGCAGAAACCAACGCCAACAGGGTGTTCCAGGTGGAACAACTAGAAGAATACACGCACAAAGAACTAAAGCAATTCTGCAAAGAACTTAAAATCGCTACCACCGGTCTCAACACCAAAGAGGATTTACAGAAAGCACTGAAAGCTTGGGTGGATGCCGGGGCCTCCCGCCCGGAAGGCACGGGGGAGCGCCCTGACGAAGCCGAACCCCCCCAAGGCGAAAGCAGCAGCAATCAGGTGCGAGGCATCGTACCAGACGGGGGCCTATCCCCGGAAGAACTCGCGGACAGAGAGAGAAGCCGCAATCACGAACTCGAGTTAGTCAAACTCAAAATCGAAGGCGAATTAAAGTTAGCAGAAAAAAAGCTAGCAGTAGAGCAAATGCGCGTGCAAGGCGAGCTAGAAGAGAAGAAGCTCCAACGGGAACACGAAGGAAGGAAGCTCCAACTAGCGCACGAACGCAGCTTGAAGGAAATCGAGCTTAAGGCCAGAAGCGAGGAAGGGAGGCCCCCGGGAAACCGAGAGGCGGCCTCCCCAGCGGAGCAGAAGGTCCACATCCCCAAGGACGTGGTCAAAGAATATTATAAAAACGATGACATTCAACAATGGTTCAGGGCCTACGAGGTCGCCATGACCTCCCATCGGGTCCCGCAGAAGGACTGGGGGGCGGGGTTGTGGGGACGGTTTCTGAGCGAAGGAAGAGACACCCTGCTCGACCTACCCCTCTCTCTGCAGACCTCCTACAGCCACATGAAAGAGGCTCTACTCACAAGGTACGGTCTCACCCCCGAGATGTACCGTCAGCGATTCCGGGACTGCAGGAAAATCCCGGGCACCACCTGGGTGGAATATGTAAACTTTTTCAGTCGGGCCTTCGATGGGTGGATCACGGGCAGCAAAGTCACCACCCTTGAGGAACTCACCAACCTCATGTTGTGGGAACACCTGGCTGCGAACTGCTTTGTGGAACTACGCCAGCATCTGCTTGACAGCAAACTCACCGATCCCAGGAAGCTGGCGGTGGAAGCAGACCGCTGGACCAACACCCGGGTCCCCCGGGGCATGGTAGGAGAATACCCCCGAGCCAGTCAGGGACCACCCCGCCAGAGAGGAGGAGGAAACCAGGGAGGGCAGCGAGAGTCCCAGCCTAGCCCCCCGAAGACCCAACCTCCACCTTTTCCAGCGCCCCCCCCACCAGTAACGGGACCCCCCGGGAGACGGGGACAACGGGTAACAGTCACTTGCTTTCGTTGCCAGAAGCCCGGGCACTACGCCAATGACCCAGAGTGCCCCATGGCCATCCAAATCACCCTTGCAAGACAGATAGCCAACATAGCTCTGGGGGAGGAGGTTGAGGAAACCGGGGAGTGGGAACCCACAGCTATGGCCCTAGTATCCCTGGGAGATAGAGAGATGGTCCCTGGTAGCCTCCTGCCCTCCAACACGAAGAAATACGGGCAGCTCGTCAAGATCAATGGCCACCAAATAGAGGCCCTGCGGGACACCGGGGCCAGCATCACCGGTGTCCTCAGGCACTTAGTCCCCGAGGAGCAGATCCTCCCCAACGTCTTTTGCCCGGTAATTTCCGCCGATAATAGAGAGAGTATGTGTCAGGTAGCCCTGGTGCCGTTTGAGTGGGGTGGGGTGACAGGTAAACTGAGGGTTGCCGTAAGAACCTCCCAGCCGGTCGACTGCCTCTTAGGGAACGACCTGGAGAGTTCTCCCTGGAAGCACGTCGAGCGCAAGGCCCACCTAGGAATGATGGGGCTCCCCGAGTGGGTGTGCGCCACCACCCGATCTATGTCAGCTCGACTTCCCCCCCTGGGAGAAGTCGAAGACTCCCCGACCAAGGAAGTCAGAACAGTGACCCCCGAGGGTCCTCCCGTCCCCCCATCGGAAGGGCCAGTCACCAGCGACGAACCCTCGCCGTCCGACACCGCCCCAGTCCCCGAGTTAGGCGATTTACCCGAATTGGCCCCATGGCGCCACGAGGGCGGGCCCACCCGGGAGGAATTTTGCCGGGAGCAAGCCACTTGTCCCTCCCTGGTCGGACTGCGGCGCCAGGCCGAGGGCCAAGCCGCAGGCGACCAAACTGGAACGCACCGAATTTATTGGGAAAATAACATTTTGTACAGCGAGCAGAAGTCGGTGGAGCTGGGATCCGGACGGGTGCTGGTGGTACCCCTCCGCTTCCGAGACTTCCTCCTGGGCTTAGCCCACGACGTCCCCCTCGCCGGCCACCTGGGTCAAGACAAGACCTACAGCCGTCTCGTGACCCATTTTTACTGGCCTAGAATGAGAGCAGCTGTAGAAGCCCACTGCAAGTCCTGTCCCACGTGCCAAGCTAGTGGGAAGAGTGGGGGGAAGCGCAAGGCTCCCCTCCAACCCTTCCCGGTCGTCAGTACCCCCTTCGAACGAGTCGGGATCGACATCGTGGGGCCCCTGGACCCCCCACCTCCCAAGGTCACCGTTTCATCCTGGTCCTAGTGGATCACGCCACCCGATACCCTGAGGCTATCCCCCTACGCACCGTCACGGCCCCCGTGGTGGGCCGGGCCCTGATGGGGATCTTTTCCCGGGTGCGTTTTCCCCGCGAGGTCGTGAGCGATCGCGGCACTAATTTTATCTCGAAGTACATGACGTCCCTGTGGCAACAATGTGGAGTGTCCTATAAGTTCACCACCCCGTACCATCCCCAAGGGAACGGCCTAGTAGAAAGGTTTAATAGGACTCTGAAAGGGATGATCACCGGCCTAGAAGAGCCCCTCCGGCGTAAGTGGGACGTCCTGCTCCCCTGCCTCTTGTTCGCTTACCGAGAAGTCCCCCAGAAGTCCCTAGGGTTCAGCCCGTTTGAGTTGCTCTATGGACACCCCGTCCGAGGTCCCCTCAGTTTGGTTAAGGAAGGGTGGGAGGCGGCACCCCAGACCACCCCACGAGATGTGTTCCAATATGTTCTGACCCTCCGGAACCAGACCAGGAAGTTCCGAGCACTGGCCGAGGCCAACCTAGAGGCAAGCCAAGAAGAGATGAAGCGCTGGTACGACCAGAATGCCACTCTGGTCGAGTTCCAGCCGGGCCAACAAGTATGGGTCATGGCCCCCGTGAAGCCAGGCGCCCTCTAGGACAGGTGGACCGGGCCCTACAAAGTGATTGAGCGGAAGAGTCAAGTCACATACTTGGTGGACGTCCAGTCGCCTCGGGATCCCCTTCGGGTCCTTCACGTGAACCGCCTCAAGCCTCACTTCGTGCGGACAGAACTGAGCCTCCTGCTGGCCACCGATGACGGGGCCGAAGATGAGTCCGATCCCCTCCCGGACCTCCTGTGTGTCAAGGAGCAGGATGGCTCCGTGGAAGGAGTGAACCTCTCCCCAGCTCTCACTGCCCAGCAACAAGAGGACTGCCGCCAGCTCCTAGGACAATTTGCCGACCTCTTCTCCCTGATCCCCCGAGTCACCGACTGGTGTGTCC
This sequence comes from Triturus cristatus, assembly GCF_964204655.1. Lineage (NCBI taxonomy): Eukaryota > Metazoa > Chordata > Amphibia > Caudata > Salamandridae > Triturus > Triturus cristatus. The sequence goes on from NC_140580.1 coordinate 790,332,103, forward strand.
ATGACGTGGACACCGGGGACAGCCCGCCGGTGCGACACCGAGCATACCGGGTCCGGTCCTGCATTCAAGCTGAAGTCTCGAAGATGTTGACCATGGGGGTAATCGAGCCATCTGACAGTCCCTGGGCCAGCCCCGTGGTCCTGGTCCCGAAGGTAGCGGCCCCCGGTGTCGCCCCCGAGCTCCGATTCTGTGTGGACTACCGGGGGCTCAATGACGTCACCCGGGCCGATGCCCACCCCATTCCACGGGCCGATGAGCTCATTGACCGACTCGGGGCAGCCCGGTTCCTCAGCACATTCGACCTCGCCTGCGGATACTGGCAGATTGCGCTCACCGAGGGAGCCAAGGAGCGGTCCGCCTTCTCCACCCCAGATGGGCATTACCGCTTCCGCGTAATGCCCTTCGGAATGAAAAATGCCCCGGCCACCTTCCAGCGACTGGTGAATAGAGTCCTGGCCGGGCTGGAACAGTTCAGCGCGGCCTATCTAGACGACATCGCCGTTTTCAGTTCCGAATGGAGTGAGCACCTCCAGCACCTCCGGAGGGTGCTAACCGCCCTGCGCCAGGCAGGCCTCACAGTAAAAGCCAGCAAGTGCCAAATTGGGCAAGGATCAGTAGTCTACCTGGGGCACCAGGTCGGGAGTGGCCAGGTCGCCCCTCTACAGCCGAAGATCGACGCCATCTTGGCCTGGGAACCCCCCACCACCCAAAAGGAGGTCCGAGCCTTTCTGGGCCTCACTGGCTACTACCGAAGATTCATCCGGGGGTGTGGCAGTCTTGTCGGCCCTCTCACAGAACTCACATCCAAAAAACAGCCAAAGAAGGTGCAGTGGACGACTGCCTGCCAGGAGGCGTTCGATGCCCTAAAGAAGGCCATGTGTACTGCCCCCGTCCTCCAGGCTCCCGACTACTCCAAGGAGTTTGTGGTCCAAACCGATGCCTCCGAGCATGGCATTGGGGCCGTCCTGTCCCAGGTGAATGACCAAGGCCTAGACCAGCCCATCGCCTTCCTCAGCCGGCGGCTGTTGCCCAGAGAACAGAGATGGAGCACCATTGAGCGCGAAGCCTTTGCCGTGGTCTGGGCACTCAAGAAACTACGCCCCTACCTGTTCGGCACCCATTTCAAAGTCCAAACCGACCATCGGCCCTTGCGATGGCTCATGCAGATGCGAGGAGAAAACCCCAAGCTACTGCGGTGGTCAATCTCCCTCCAGAGGGATGGATTTCACCGTAGAACATCGCCCTGGTACGGACCACGCCAACGCTGACGGCCTCTCCCGGTTCTTCCGCCTCAGCGAAGAGAACCCCCCAAGATGATGGGCAGTTCTCTCCGGCTTTCAGCTGGGGGGGACGCGTGTTGGACCCGGCCTCGTAGCATGGCTCTACTTGTCCCCGCACCAACTAACCTGGTACCTGCAGCCCCGAGCCCACGGCCTAGCCGATCCTTTTCACCAGAACACACGCACCCGACCCGGACATCCTCGTCCATGGCTTCTCCCCCTTCGGCCACACCGGGCCCGCGTGCCCACTCATGCACCAAGATGGCCGCCCGGCCCCAGCGCGACCCGGGCCTAGCGGCGCCACTCCGGCTAGAGGACACCCCGCTTGCCAGGGGATGAGAGAGGGAGGAGCAGTTCTATCGCACCTCTAAACTCCCCTGGGACGATGAGTTTCGATCGGCCCTCCGGCCTCCCTGAGAGCTGGCTCCACGCCTGCTGGGTGTCTGGGACTCCTCCCGACCCGGCCCTGAAAGGATCAAAAGACAATGGCAGGAAACCCCGACAAGCGACCCCCAGGTGACAAGACCCCTGCCTGCACAGACTCCGGACATCAAAGAGGGGTCGACCTATAACAAGGGGTGCTCTGAGACTGTCCGGCAGATTCGACGCTGGAACAACGAGAGCCTGCTGACGCGGTCGCGGCTCCTGGAACTTAGAACCACCTGAGCCCTGCTGAGTGACTCGCGGCTCCCTGAAGATCGTAAGACCTCCGAACTTGTACCTGAGCCCTGCTGAGTGACTCGCGGCTCCCCGAAGATCGTAAGACCTCCGAACTTGTACTTGAGCCCTGCTGAGTGACTCGCGGCTCCCTGTAGATCGTAAGACCTCCGAACTGTACCTGAGCCCGCTGAGTGACTCGCGGCTTCCACCGACTCCACTGGTCCTGCCGGACCCCAACAACAAGAAGCCTACCCCCCAGCTCGAGGATTGTGAGCTGTGCGCCGGGTACGTCCTCGCCTTGAACCTTTTACCAGAGACTGTCCCGCTACCCCCTATCCCTTCCGAGACTCATTGAGCCCGCGCTCTCCCTGTACATATTTGCAGTGCTAACCTGTTTGATAAAGAGTGATTCCTAAGAACGCACGGTGTGGTGTTTCTGTGTCGTGTGGTGCCAGAAGTACGATCCTCGATACGGGATTCCTCCTCCTGAGGAGTCTTCCGCCAGTGCCCGGCTACGATACTTTGAGGGTGGATCTCAGGGTAGCCAGGACCCCCTTTCCGGGCTCCTCTGAGGTCGCCGTCTAACAATACCCAACCGGGTGGGTAGAAAAAAGCACACTCGGGCGGGTGGGTGAGAAATAGGGAAAAGGCCACACTTTAAAAAGCCCACTCGGGCGGTTAGGGGGTAAAAGGGCACTCGGGCGGGTGGGTGAGCAAAAGTGGATGTGAAAAGGGAAAAAGCCACTTGGGTGGGTGAGAAAAAGGATACTCTGGCAGGTGGGTGGGAAAAAGGATACTCGGGTCGGTTCGTGGGGCAGGAGGCCACTCTTCAAAAGGTGGGTGGGTGAGCAAAAGTGGATGGGAAAAAGGGAAAAGGCCACTCGGGTGGGTGGGAAAAAGGATACTTGGGAAGGTGGGTGGGAAAAAGGGCACCCTGGCAGATGGGTGGGAAAAAGGCCAACCAGGCAGGTGGGTGGGAAAAAGGGAAACGGCCACTCGGGTGAATGAGAAAAAGGATACTTGGGCAAGTGGATGGGAAAAAGGATACTCGGGCAGGTGGGCGGAAATAAGATACTCGGGCAGGTGGGCGGAAATAAGATACTCGGGTGGGTGGGAAAAAGGCAAATCGGGTGGGTGGGTGGCAAAGGCCACTCGTCAGGCGGGTGGGAAAAGCCATTCAGGCGGGTGGGGCAAAAGGCCACTCGTCGGGTGGGTGGGGCAAAAGTCCACTCGGGTGGGGCGGGTGGGGCAAAAGGCCGGGCGGGCAGGTGGGGCAAAAAGGCCAATCGGGCGGGCGGGTGGGGCAAAAAGGCCAATCGGGCGGGCGGGTGGGGCAAAAAGGCCCATCGGGCGGGTGGGGCAAAAAGGCCCATCGGGCGGGCGGGTGGGGCAAAAAGGCCCATCGGGCGGGCGGGTGGGGCAAAAAGGCCCATCGGGCGGGCGGGTGGGGCAAAAGGCCCATCGGTCGGGCAGGTGGGGCAAAAGGCCCATCGGGCGGGCAGGTGGGGGAAAGGCCCATCGGGCAGGCAGGTGGGGCAAAAGGCCCATCTGGCGGACGGGTGATGCAAAAGGCACTCGGGTGGGTGGGTGGGTCAAAAGGCCACTCGGGCGGGAGGGTGGAGAAAAAGGCCACACAGGCGGGCAGGTGGAGAAAAAGGCCACTCGGGCAGGCGGGTGGGGAAAAGGCCGCTCAGGAGGGTGGGTGGTAAAAGGCCACTCCAGAGAGTGGGAAACAGGCCACTCGGGAAGGTGGGTGGGAGAAAGGGAAAAAAACACTCGGGCGGCAGGAGGGTTAAAAGGCCACTTGGGAGGGTGGGAAACAGGCCGCTCGGGAGGGTGGGTGGGAAACAGGCCGCTCGGGAGGGTGGGTGGGAGAAAGAGAAAAACCACTTGGGGGGCAGGACACTTGGGGGGCAGGAGGGTTAAAAGGCCACTCGGGCGGGTGGGTGTGAAAAGAGGGAAACTGCCACTCGGGCTGGTGAGTGTGAAAAGAGGGACGCGGCCACCACGTGGGTGGGTGTGAAAATAGGGAAACGGCCACTGGGCGGGTGGGAAAAAGGATACTCGGGAAGGTGGGAGGTAAGAAGGATACTTGGGAAGGTGGGTGGGTGGGAAAAAGGGCACCCTGGCTGGTGGGTGGGAAAAAGGGAAAAGGCCACTCAGGTGAATGGGAAAAAGGATACTCGGGCAAGTGGATGGGAAAAAGGATACTCGGGCAGGTGGGCGGAAAAAAGATACAAGGGTGGGTGGGAAAAAGGCAAATCGGGTGGGTGGCAAAGGCCACTCGTTGGGCGGGTGGGAAAGGCCATTCAGGCGGGTGGGAAAAAGGCCACTCGTCGGGTTGGTGGGGCAAAAGGCCACTCGGGCGGGGCGGGTGGGGCAAAAGGCCGGTCGGGTGGGTGGGGCAAAAGGCCACTCGGGCGGGCGGGTGGGGCAAAAGGCCACTCGGGCGGGCGGGTGGGGCAAAAGGCCACTCGGGCGGGCGGGTGGGGCAAAAGGCCACTCGGGCAGGCGGGTGGGGCAAAAGGCCACTCGGGCGGGCGGGTGGGGCAAAAGGCCACTCGGGCGGGCGGGTGGGGCAAAAGGCCACTCGGGTGGGCGGGTGGGGCAAAAGGCCACTCGGGTGGGCGGGTGGGGCAAAAGGCCACTCGGGCAGGCGGGTGGGGCAAAAGGCCACTCGGGCCGGCGGGTGGGGAAAAAGGCCATTCGGGCGGGTGGTAAAAATGCCACTCGGGTGGGTAAAAAGGCGACTCGGGTGGGTGGGGAAAAAGGCGACTCGGGCGGGGAAAAAGGCGACTCGGGCGGGCGGGTGGGGAAAAAGGCGACTCGGGCGGGCGGGTGGCGACTTGGGCGGGCGGGTGGGGAAGAAGGCGACTCGGGCGGGCGGGTGGGGAAGAAGGCGACTCGGGCGGGCGGGTGGGGAAAAAGGCGACTCGGGCGGGCGGGTGGGGAAAAAGGCGACTCGGGCGGGCGGGTGGGGAAAAAGGCGACTCGGGCGGGCGGGTGGGGAAAAAGGCGACTCGGGCGGGCGGGTGGGGAAAAAGGCGACTCGGGCGGGCGGGTGGGGAAAAAGGCGACTCGGGCGGGCGGGTGGGGAAAAAGGCGACTCGGGCGGGCGGGTGGGGAAAAAGGCGACTCGGGCGGGTGGGTGGGAAGAAGGCGACTCGGGCGGGCGGGTGGGGAAGAAGGCGACTCGGGCGGGCGGGTGGGGAAGAAGGCGACTCGGGCGGGCGGGTGGGGAAGAAGGCGACTCGGGCGGGCGGGTGTGGAAGAAGTCGACTCGGGCGGGCGGGTGGGGAAGAAGGCGACTCGGGCGGGCGGGTGGCGAAAAAGGCCACTCGGGCGGGCGGGTGGCGAAAAAGGCCACTCGGGCGGGCGGGTGGCGAAAAAGGCCACTCGGGCGGGCGGGTGGCGAAAAAGGCCACTCTTTAAAAAGGCCTTTCGGGCGGGCGGGTGGGTGGGGAAAAAGGCCACTCGGCCAGGCGGGTGGGGAAAAAGGCCACTCGGGCGGGCGGGTGGGGAAAAGGCCGCTCAGGAGGGTGGGTGGTAAAAGGCCACTCCAGAGAGTGGGAAACAGGCCACTCAGGAGGGTGGGAAACAGGCCACTCGGGAAGGTGGGTGGGAGAAAGGGAAAAAAACACTCGGGCAGCAGGAGGGTTAAAAGGCCACTCGGGAGGGTGGGAAATAGGCCGCTCGGGAGGGTGGGTGGGTGGGAAATAGGCCGCTCGGGAGGGTGGGTGGGTGGGAAAAAGGACGCTCGGGAGGGTGGGTGGGAGAAAGGGAAAAAACACTTGGGGGGCAGGAGGGTAAAAAGGCCACTCGGGCGGGTGGGTGTGAAAAGAGGGAAACTGCCACTCGGGCTGGTGAGTCTGAAAAGAGGGACGCGGCCACCAGGCGGGTGGGTGTGAAAATAGGGAAACGGCCACCGGGCGGGTGGGCGGGAAAAGGTACTCAAAAAGGCCACTTGGGCAGGAAAAGGCCACTCTGGCGGGTGGGCAGGAAAAGGCCACTAAGGCAGGTGGGAGGGAAAAATGGAAAAGGCCACTTGGTGCTTGGGAAAAAGTATCGTCGGGAGAGTGGGTGGGATAAAAGTATGCTCAGGTGGGCAGGTGGGAAAAAGGCGATTTGGGCGGGCGGGAAAAAGGGCGGGTGGGTGGGAAAAAAGGCCACTTGGGTGGGTGGGTGGTAAAAGGTCATTTGGGCGGGTAGTTGGGTAAAAGGCCACTCGGGGCGGGTGGGTAAGCAAAAGTGGATGGGAAAAGGGAACAGCCCACTTGGGTGGGTGGGAAAAAGGATACTCTGGCAGGTGGGTAGGGAAAAAGGATACTCGGGCAGGTGGGTGGGGCAGGAGGCCACTCTTCAAAAGGCCACTCTGGCGGGTGGGTGAGCAAAAGTGGATGGGAAAAAGGGAAAAGGCCACTCTGGTGGGTGGGAAAAAGGATACTTGGGAAGGTGGGTGGGAAAAAGGCCACTCGGGCGGGCGGGTGGGGAAAAAGGCCACTCGGTTGGCGAAACAGGCCATTCAGGTGGTGAAAAAGGCCACTCGAGCGGGTGAGTGGATAATAAGGCCACTCAGGCGGGCGGGTGGGGAAAAGGCCGCTTAGGAGGGTGGGTGGTAAAGGGCCACTCCGGAGAGTGGGAAACAGGCCACTCGGGAGGGTGGGAAACAGGCCACTCGGGAGGGTGGGTGGGAAACAGGCCACTCGGGAGGGTGGGTGGGAAACAGGCCACTCGGGAGGGTGGGTGGGAAACAGGCCACTCGGGAGGGTGGGTGGGAAAAAGGCCACTCGGGAGGGTGGGTGGGTGGGTGGGAAAAAGGCCACTCGGGAGGGTGGGTGGGTGGGAAAAAGGCCACTCGGGAGGGTGGGTGGGTGGGAAAAAGGCTAGTCAGGAGTGAGGGTGGGTGGGAAAAGACCACTCGGGAGGGTGGGTGGGAAAAAGACCAGTCGGGAGGGTGGGAGGCAGTAAGGGAAAAAAACACTTGAGCGGCAGAAGGGTTAAAAGGCCACTTGGGAGGGTAGGAGGGTTAAAAGGCCACTCGGGAGGGTAGGAGGGAAACAAGCCTATAGGGAGGGTGGGTGGGAAAAAGGATGCTTGGGAGGGTGGGTGGGAGAAAGGGAAAAAAACACTCGGGCGGCAGGAGGGTTAAAAGGCCACTCTGGAGGGTGGGAAACAGGCCGCTCAGGAGGGTGGGTGGGAAAAAGGCCGCTCGAGAGGGTGGGAGAAAGGGAAAAAACACTTGGGTGGCAGAAGGGTTAAAAGGCCACTCGGCGGGTGGGTGTGAAAAGAGGGACGTGGCCACCACGCGGGTGGGTGTGAAAATAGGGAAACGGCCACCGGGCGGGTGGGCAGGAAATAGGCACTCAAAAAGGCCACTCGGGCGAGTGGGTGGGAAAAGGCTATTAAGGCAGGTGGGTGGGAAAAAGGGAAAAGGCCACTCGGTGCTTGGGAAAAAAGGATAGTCAGGAGGGTGGGTGGGAGAAAAGTATACTCAGGCTGGCAGGTGGGAAAAAGGCCACTTGGGTGGGTGGGAAAAAGTCCAAGCGTACGGATGGGTGGTAAAAGGCCACTCGGGCGGGTAGTTGGGTAAAAGGGCATTCGGGGCAGGTGGGTGAGCAAAAGTGGATGGGAAAAAGGGAAAAGGCCACTTGGGAGGGAAAAAGGATACTCGGGCAGGTGGGTGGGTAACAAGGGCACTCAGGGAGGTGGGTGGGAAAAAGGGAAAACGCCGCTCGGGGGGTTGGGAAAAAGGATACTCGGGCAGGTGGGTGAAAAAAGATACTCGGTGGGTGGGAAAAAGGCAAATCTAAAAGGCAAATCGGTGGGTGGGTGAGAAAAAGGCCACTCGAGTGGGCGGGTGGGAAAAAGGCCACTTGGGCAGGGTGGGGAAAAGGGCGGGCGGGTGGGTGGGGTAAAAGGCCACTCGGGCTGGCGGGTGGGGTAAAAGGCCACTGGGGTGGGCGGGTGGAAAAAAGGCCACTGGGCAGGCGGGTGGGGAAAAAGGCCACTCGGGTGGGTGGGGAGAAAGGCCACTCGGGCGGGTGGGGAGAAAGGCCACTCGGGAGGGTGGGTGGGTGGGGAGAAAGGCCACTCGGGAGGGTGGGTGGGTGGGGAGAAAGGCCACTCGGGAGGGTGGGTGGGTGGGGAGAAAGGCCACTCGGGAGGGTGGGTGGGTGGGGAGAAAGGCCACTCGGGAGGGTGGGTGGGTGGGGAAAAGGCCACTCAGGCGGGTCGGTGGGTGGGGAAAAAGGCCACTTGGGCGGGTGAGAAAAAGACCACTCTGGCGAGCAGGTGAGAAAAAGGCCAATTGGGCGAGTGGGCGAGAAAAAGGCCAATTGGGCGAGAAAAAGGCCACTTGGGCGGGCGGGTGGTAAAAAGACCACTCGAGCAGGTTGGAAAAGAAAAAGGCTACTCGGGCAGGTGGGTATGAAAAAGGGAAAAGGCCATTAGGTCGGGTGGCTAGCAAATGGCCCAATAAAAGTCCACTCGGGCGGTTGGTGAGAAAACGTCACTAAGAAGGCCACGCTTAAAAAGCCACTTACAAGGCTACTGGGGCCAGAAGATTGGAAGGTGGGTGGAAAAAAGGCCACTCGGTCAGATGGGTGGGAAAAAGGCCACTTGGGCGGGCGGTTTAAAAGGTCACTTGGCCTGGCGGTAGGGTTAAAAGGCCACTCAGGCGTGTGGGTGCTAAAAAGGGAAACAACCAATCGGTGTGTGGGTGTGAGAAAAGGAAAAGGCCACTTGGGTTGGCGTGCGGAAAAAGGCCACTCGGATGGGTGGGAAAAAGGCAAATCAGGTGGGTGGGTGAGAAATGGCCATTCGAGCTGGTAGGAAACAGGCAAATCGGGCAGGAAACAGGCAAATCGGGCATGTGGGTGGTTCAGGAAACAGATAAATAGGGCGGGTGGGTGGGAAACAGGCAAATAGGGCGGGTGGGTGGTAAACAGGCAAATAGGGCGGGTGGGTGGTAAACAGGCAAATAGGGCGGGTGGGTGGGAAACAAGCAAATAGGGCGGGTGGGTGGGAAACAAGCAAATAGGGCGGGTGGGTGGGAAACAAGCAAATAGGGCGGGTGGGTGGGAAACAGGCTAATCAGGCAGTGGCGGAAAAGGCCACTCGGGAGGGTGGGGAAAAAGGCCACTAGGCGGGAGGGCGGACGGCAAAAAGGCCACTCGGCGGGCGGGTGTGTGGGGAAAAAGGCCACTCGGTGGGGTGGGAAAAAGGCCACTCGGGTGGGGAAAAAGGCCAGTCGGGTGGGGTGGGAAAAAGGCCACTCGGGTAGGCAGGTGGGGAAAAGTGCCAGTCAGGAGGGTGGGTGGAAAAACAGGCCATTCGGGAGGGTGGGTGGAAAAACAGGCCATTCGGGAGGGTGGGTGGAAAAACAGGCCATTCGGGAGGGTGGGTGGGAAACAGGCCACTCGGGAGGGTGGGTGGGAAACAGGCCACTCGGGAGGGTGGGTGGGAAACAAGCCGCTCGAGAGGGTGGGTGGGAAACAAGCCGCTCGAGAGGGTGGGTGGGAAAAAGGGAAAATGCCACTCAGTGCTTGGGAAAAAGGATAGTCGGGAGGGTGGGTGGGATAAAAGTATGCTTAGGCGGGCAGGTAGGAAAAAGGGCACTTGGGCGGGCGGGAAAAAGGCCGGGTGGGTGTGTGGGGAAAAGGCCACTCGAGCGGGTAGGTGGGAAAAAGGCCACTTGGGCGGGTGGGAAAAGGCCACTCGGCGGGCAGGCATGTGGGGAAAAAGGCCACTCGGGTGCGGTGGGAAAAAGGCCACTCGGGCGGGAGGGGAAAAGGCCACTCAGGAGGGTGGGTGGTAAATGGCCACTTGGGAGGGTGCGAAACAGGCCACTCGGGAGGGTGGGTGGGGAAAAAGCCACTCGGGAGGGTGGGTGGGAGAAAGGGAAAAAACCACTTGGGTGGCAGGAGGGTTACAAGGCCACTCGGGAGGGTAGGTGGGAAACAGGCCACTCGGGAGGGGGGGTGGGTGGGAAACAGGCCACTCGGGAGGGTGGGTGGGTGGGAAACAGGCCACTCGGGAGGGTGGGTGGGTGGGAAACAGGCCACTCGGGAGGGTGGGTGGGAAACAGGCCACTCGGGAGGGTGGGTGGGTGGGAAACAGGCCACTCGGGAGGGTGGGTGGGTGGGAAACAGGCCACTCGGGAGGGTGGGTGGGTGGGAAACAGGCCACTCGGGAGGGTGGGTGGGTGGGTGGGAAACAGGCCACTCGGGAGGGTGGGTGGGTGGGAAACAGGCCACTCGGGAGGGTGGGTGGGTGTTAAACAGGCCACTCAGGAGGGTGGGCGGGAAACAGGCCACTCGGGAGGGTGGGCGGGAAACAGGCCACTCGGGAGGGTGGGCGGGAAACAGGCCACTCGGGAGGGTGGGCGGGAAACAGGCCACTCGGGAGGGTGGGTGGGAAACAGGCCACTCGGGAGGGTGGGTGGGAAACAGGCCACTCGGGAGGGTGGGTGGGAAACAGGCCACTCGGGAGGGTGGGTGGAGAAAGGGAAAAAAACACTTGGGTGGCAGGAGGGTTAAAAGGCCACTCGGGCGGGTGAGTGTGAAGAGGGAAACTGCCACTCGGGCTGGTGAGTCTGAAAAGAGGGAAACGGCCACCGGGCAGGTGGGTGTGAAAATAGGGTAACGGCCACCGGGCGGGTGGGCGGGAAAATGGCACTCAAAAAGGCCACTTGGGCAGGTGGGCAGGAAAAGGCCACTCGGGTGAGTGGGTTGGAAAAGGCCACTCTGGCAGGTGGACGGGAAAAGACCACTCAGGTGCTTGGGAAAAAGAATAGTCGGGAGGGTGGGTGGGATAAAAGTATACTCAGGCGGGCAGGTGGGAAAAAGGCCACTTGGGCGGGAAAAAGGCCAAGCGAGCAGGTGGGTGGGAAAAGGCCACTCTGGCAGGTGGGCGGGAAAAGGCCACAAAGGCAGGTGGGAGGGAAAAAGGGAAACGGCCACTCGGTGCTTGGGAAAAAGGATCGTCGGGAGGGTGGGTGGGAAAAAGGCCAAGCAGGTGGGTGGGTGGTAAAAAGGCCAAGTGGGTGGGTGGGAAAAAGGCCACTCTGGCGGGTGGGTGGTAAAGGGCCACTCGGGCGGGTAGTTGGGTAAAAGGCCACTCGGGGCGGGTGGGTGAGCAAAATTGGATGGGAAACGGGAACAGGCCACTCGGGTGGGTGGGAAAAAGGATACTCGGGCAGGTGGGTGGGGCAGGAGGCCACTCTTCAAAATGCCACTCTGGCGGGTGGGTGGGGAAAAAGGGCACTCTGGAGGGTGGGTGGGAAATAGGCCACCCAGGTGGGTGGGTGGGGAAAAGGCCACCTTGGCGGGTGGGTGGGGAAAAGGCCCCTCAGGCAGGTGGATGGGAAAAAAGGAAAAGGCCACTCGGGTGTTGGGAAAAAGGATACTCGGGCAGGTGGGTGGAAAAAAGATACTCGGGCAGGTGGGTGGGAAAAAGGCAAATCGGGTGGGTTGATGGGAAAAAGGCCACTCGAGCAGGTTGGAAAAGAAAAAGGCCACTTGGGCAGGTGGGTATGAAAAAGGGAAAAGGCCACTAGGGCGGGTGGCTAGCAAATGGCCCAATAAAAGTCCACTCGGGCGGGTTGGTTGGAAAAGGCCATTCGGGAAGGTGGGTGGGAAAAGGTCACCAAGAAGGCCACGCTTAAAAAGCCACTTACAAGGCTACTGGGGCCAGAAGATGGGGAAAATGCCACTCGGGCACTTGGGTGGGAAAAAGGCCACTCGGGGAGATGGGTGGGAAAAAGGCCACTTGGGCGGGCGGTTTAAAAGGCCACTCAGGCGAGTGGGTGCTAAAAAGGTAAACGACCAATCGGCGTGTGGGTGTGAGAAAAGGAAAAGGCCACTTGGGTTGGTGTGTGGGAAAAGGCAAATCAGGTGGGGGGGTGAGAACAAGCCATTTGAGCTGGTGGGAAACAGGCAAATCGGGCAGGTGGGTGGGTTGGAAACAGGCAAATCGGGCGGGTGGATGGGTGGGAAACAGGCAAATCGGGCGGGTGGATGGGTGGGAAACAGGCAAATCGGGTGGGTGGGTGGGAAACAGGCAAATAGGGCGCGTGGGAAACAGGCAAATAGGGCGGGTGGGTGGGAAACAGGCAAATAGGGCGGGTGGGTGGGAAACAGGCAAATAGGGCGAGTGGGTGGGAAACAGGCTAATCCGGCGGGTGGGTGGGAAACAGGCACATAGGGCGGGTGGGTGGGAAACAGGCACATAGGGCGGGTGGGTGGGAAACAGGCACATAGGGCGGGTGGGTGGGAAACAGGCACATAGGGCGGGTGGGTGGGAAACAGGCAAATAGGGCGGGTGGGTGGGAAACAGGCAAATAGGGCGGGTGGGTGGGAAACAGGCAAATAGGGCGGGTGGGTGGGAAACAGGCAAATAGGGCGGGTGGGTGGGAAACAGGCAAATAGGGCGGGTGGGAAACAGGCAAATAGGGCGGGTGGGTGGGAAACAGGCAAATAGGGCGGGTGGGTGGGAAACAGGCAAATAGGGCGGGTGGGTGGGAAACAGGCAAATCGGGCGGGTGGGTGGGAAACAGGCAAATCGGGCGGGTGGGTGGGAAACAGGCAAATAGGGCGGGTGGGTGGGAAACAGGCAAATCGGGCGGGTGGGTGGGAAACAGGCAAATCGGGCGGGTGGGTGGGAAACAGGCAAATCGGGCGGGTGGGTGGGAAACAGGCAAATCGGGCGGGTGGGTGGGAAACAGGCAAATCGGGCGGATGGGTCAGGAAACAGGCAAATCGGGCGGGCGGGTGGGGAAAGGCCCATCGGGCAGGCGGGTGGGGCAAAAGGCCCATCTGGCAGACGGGTGATGCAAAAGGCACTCGGGTGGGTGGGTGGGTCAAAAGGCCACTCGGGCGGGCGGGTGGAGAAAAAGGCCACACAGGCAGGCGGGTGGGAGAAAAAGGCCACTCGGGCAGACGGGTGGGGAAAAGGCCGCTCAGGAGGGTGGTTGGTAAAAGGCCACTCCAGAGAGTGGAAACAGGCCACTCGGGAAGGTGGGTGGGAGAAAGGGAAAAAAACACTCGGGCAGCAGGAGGGTTACAAGGCCACTTGGGAGGGTGGGAAACAGGCCGCTCGGGAGGGTGGGTGGGAAACAGGCCACTCGGGAGGGTGGGTGGGAGAAAGAGAAAAACCACTTGGGGGGCAGGACACTTGGGGGGCAGGAGGGTTAAAAGGCCACTCGGGCGGGTGGGTGTGAAAAGAGGGAAACTGCCACTCGGGCTGGTGAGTGTGAAAAGAGGGACGCGGCCACCACGTGGGTGGGTGTGAAAATAGGGAAACGGCCACTGGGCGGGTGGGAAAAAGGATACTCGGGAAGGTGGGAGGGAAGGAGGATACTTGGGAAGGTGGGTGGGAAAAAGGGCACCCTGGCGGGTGGGTGGGAAAAAGGCCAACAAGGCAGGTGGGTGGGAAAAAGGAAAAGGCCACTCAGGTGAATGGGAAAAAGGATACTCGGGCAAGTGGATGGGAAAAAGGATACTCGGGCAGGTGGGCGGAAAAAAGATACAAGGGTGGGTGGGAAAAAGGCAAATTGGGTGGGTGGCAAAGGCCACTCGTCGGGCGGGTGGGAAAGGCCATTCAGGCGGGTGGGAAAAAGGCCACTCGTCGGGTGGGTGGGGCAAAAGGCCACTCGGGCGGGGCGGGTGGGGCAAAAGGCCACTCGGGCGGGGCGGGTGGGGCAAAAGGCCGGTCGGGTGGATGGGGCAAAAGGCCACTCGGGCGGGCGGGTGGGCAAAAGGCCACTCGGGCGGGCGGGTGGGGCAAAAGGCCACTCGGGCAGGCGGGTGGGTCAAAAGGCCACTCGGGCCGTCGGGTGGGGAAAAAGGCCATTCGGGCGGGTGGGTAAAAATGCCACTCGGGTGGGTAAAAAGGCGACTCGGGCGGATGGGGAAAAAGGCCACTCGGGCGGATGGGTTAGGAATAAGGCAACTCGGGCGGGCGGGTGGGGAAGAAGGCGACTCGGGCGGGCGGGTGTTGAAGAAGGCGACTCGGGCGGGCGGGTGGGGAAAAAGGCGACTCGGGCGGGCGGGTGGCGAAAAAGGCCACTCGGGCGGGCGGGTGGCGAAAAAGGCCACTCTTTAAAAAGGCCACTCGGGCGGGCGGGTGGGGAAAGGCCACTCGAGCGGGCGGGTGGGGAAAAAGGCCACTCGGGCGGGCGGGTGGGGAAAAGGCCGCTCAGGAGGGTGGGTGGTAAAAGGCCACTCCAGAGAATGGGAAACAGGCCACTCAGGAGGGTGGGAAACAGGCCACTCGGGAAGGTGGGGTGGGAGAAAGGGAAAAAACACTTGGGGGCAGGAGGGTAAAAAGGCCACTCGGGCGGGTGGGTGTGAAAAGAGGGAAACTGCCACTCGGGCTGGTGAGTCTGAAAAGAGGGACGCGGCCACCAGCCGGGTGGGTGTGAAAATAGGGAAACGGCCACCGGGCGGGTGGGCGGGAAAAGGGCACTCAAAAAGGCCACTTGGGCAGGAAAAGGCCACTCTGGCGGGTGGGCAGGAAAAGGCCACTAAGGCAGGTGGGAGGGAAAAAGGGAAAAGGCCACTTGGTGCTTGGGAAAAAGTATCGTCAGGAGAGTGGGTGGGATAAAAGTATGCTCAGGTGGGCAGGTGGGAAAAAGGCGATTTGGGCGGGCGGGAAAAAGGGCGGGTGGGTGGGAAAAAAGGCCACTTGGGTGGGTGGGTGGTAAAAGGTCACTTGGGCGGGTAGTTGGGTAAAAGGCCACTCGGGGCGGGTGGGTAAGCAAAAGTGGATGGGAAAAGGGAACAGCCCACTTGGGTGGGTGGGAAAAAGGATACTCTGGCAGGTGGGTAGGGAAAAAGGATACTCGGGCAGGTGGGTGGGGCAGGAGGCCACTCTTCAAAAGGCCACTCTGGCGGGTGGGTGAGCAAAAGTGGATGGGAAAAAGGGAAAAGGCCACTCGGGTGGGTGGGAAAAAGGATACTTGGGAAGGTGGGTGGGAAAAAGGCCACTCGGGCGGGCGGGTGGGGAAAAAGGCCACTCGGTTGGCGAAACAGGCCATTCAGGTGGTGAAAAAGGCCACTCGAGCGGGTGAGTGGATAATAAGGCCACTCAGGCGGGCGGGTGGGGAAACAGGCCACTCGGGAGGGTGGGTGGGAAACAGGCCACTCGGGAGGGTGGGTGGGTGGGAAAAAGGCCACTCGGAAGGGTGGGTGGGTGGGAAAAAGGCCACTCGGAAGGGTGGGTGGGTGGGAAAAAGGCCACCCGGAAGGGTGGGTGGGTGGGAAAAAGGCCACTCGGAAGGGTGGGTGGGTGGGAAAAAGGCCACTCGGAAGGGTGGGTGGGTGGGAAAAAGGCCACTCGGAAGGGTGGGTGGGTGGGAAAAAGGCCACTCGGAAGGGTGGGTGGGTGGGTGGGAAAAAGGCCACTCGGAAGGGTGGGTGGGTGGGAAAAAGGCCACTCGGAAGGGTGGGTGGGTGGGAAAAAGGCCACTCGGGAGGGTGGGTGGGTGGGAAAAAGGCCACTCGGGAGGGTGGGTGGGTGGGAAAAAAGCCACTCGGGAGGGTGGGTGGGTGGGAAAAAGGCTAGTCAGGAGTGAGGGTGGGTGGGAAAAGACCACTTAAAAGACCAGTCAGGAGGGGGGAGGCAGTAAGGGAAAAAACACTTGAGCGGCAGAAGGGTTAAAAGGCCACTTGGGAGGGTAGGAGGGTTAAAAGGCCACTCGGGAGGGTAGGAGGGAAACAAGCCGATAGGGAGGGTGGGTGGGAAAAAGGATGCTTGGGAGGGTGGGTGGGAGAAAGGGAAAAAAACACTCGGGCGGCAGGAGGGTTAAAAGGCCACTTGGGAGGGTGGGAAACAGGCCGCTCAGGAGGGTGGGTGGGAAAAAGGCCGCTCGAGAGGGTGGGAGAAAGGGAAACAACACTTGGGTGGCAGAAGGGTTAAAAGGCCACTCGGCGGGTGGGTGTGAAAAGAGGGACGTGGCCACCACGCGGGTGGGTGTGAAAATAGGGAAACGGCCACCGGGCGGGTGGGCAGGAAATAGGCACTCAAAGGCCACTCGGGCGAGTGGGTGGGAAAAGGCTATTAAGGCAGGTGGGTGGGAAAAAGGGAAAAGGCCACTCGGTGCTTGGGAAAAAAGGATAGTCAGGAGGGTGGGTGGGAGAAAAGTATACTCAGGCCGGCAGGTGGGAAAAAGGCCACTTGGGTGGGTGGGAAAAAGTCCAAGCGTACGGATGGGTGGTAAAAGGCCACTCGGGCGGGTAGTTGGGTAAAAGGGCATTCGGGGCAGGTGGGTGAGCAAAAGTGGATGGGAAAAAGGGAAAAGGCCACTTGGGTGGGAAAAAGGATACTCAGGCAGGTGGGTGGGGAACAAGGGCACTCTGGAGGGTGGGAAGGAAAAAGGTCACCCTGGCGGGTGGGTGGGGAAAAGGCCACCTTGGCCGGTGGGTGGGAAAAAGGCCACTCAGGGAGGTGGGTGGGAAAAAGGGAAAACGCCGCTCGGGGGGGGGGGGGGGTTGGGAAAAAGGATACTCGGGCAGGTGGGTGAAAAAAGATACTCGGTGGGTGGGAAAAAGGCAAATCTAAAAGGCAAATCGGTGGGTGGGTGAGAAAAAGGCCACTCGAGTGGGCGGGTGGGAAAAAGGCCACTTGGGCAGGGTGGGGAAAAGGGCGGGCGGGTGGGTGGGGTAAAAGGCCACTCGGGCTGGCGGGTGGGGTAAAAGGCCACTGGGGTGGGCGGGTGGAAAAAAGGCCACTGGGCAGGCGGGTGGGGAAAAAGGCCACTCGGGTGGGTGGGGAGAAAGGCCACTCGGGCGGGTGGGGAGAAAGGCCACTCGGGAGGGTGGGGAGAAAGGCCACTCGGGAGGGTGGGTGGGTGGGGAGAAAGGCCACTCGGGAGGGTGGGTGGGTGGGGAGAAAGGCCACTCGGGAGGGTGGGTGGGTGGGGAAAAAGGCCACTCAGGCGGGTCGGTGGGTGGGGAAAAAGGCCACTTGGGCGGGTGAGAAAAAGACCACTCTGGCGAGCAGGTGAGAAAAAGGCCAATTGGGCGAGTGGGTGAGAAAAAGGCCAATTGGGCGAGTGGGTGAGAAAAAGGCCAATTGGGCGGGCGGGTGGTAAAAAGACCACTCGAGCAGGTTGGAAAAGAAAAAGGCTACTCGGGCAGGTGGGTATGAAAAAGGGAAAAGGCCACTAGGTCGGGTGGCTAGCAAATGGCCCAATAAAAGTCCACTCGGGCGGGTTGGTGAGAAAAGGTCACTAAGAAGGCCACGCTTAAAAAGCCACTTACAAGGCTACTGGGGCCAGAAGATGGGAAGGTGGGTGGAAAAAAGGCCACTCGGGCAGATGGGTGGGAAAAAGGCCACTTGGGCGGGTGGTTTAAAAGGTCACTTGGCCTGGCGGTAGGGTTAAAAGGCCACTCAGGCGTGTGGGTGCTAAAAAGGGAAACAACCAATCGGCGTGTGGGTGTGAGAAAAGGAAAAGGCCACTTGGGTTGGCGTGCGGAAAAAGGCCACTCGGATGGGTGGGAAAAAGGCAAATCAGGTGGGTGGGTGAGAAATGGCCATTCGAGCTGGTAGGAAACAGGCAAATCGGGCAGGAAACAGGCAAATCGGGCATGTGGGTGGTTCAGGAAACAGATAAATAGGGCGGGTGGGTGGGAAACAGGCAAATAGGGCGGGTGGGTGGTAAACAGGCAAATAGGGCGGGTGGGTGGTAAACAGGCAAATAGGGCGGGTGGGTGGGAAACAAGCAAATAGGGCGGGTGGGTGGGAAACAAGCAAATAGGGCGGGTGGGTGGGAAACAAGCAAATAGGGCGGGTGGGTGGGAAACAAACAAATAGGGCGGGTGGGTGGGAAACAAACAAATAGGGCGGGTGGGTGGGAAACAGGCTAATCAGGCGGTGGGGGAAAAGGCCACTTGGGAGGGTGGGGAAAAAGGCCACTAGGCGGGCGGGCGGACGGCAAAAAGGCCACTCGGCGGGCGGGTGTGTGGGGAAAAAGGCCACTCGGGTGGGGTGGGAAAAAGGCCACTCGGGCAGTCGGGTGGGGAAAAAGGCCAGTCGGGTGGGGAAAAAGGCCACTCGGGTAGGCAGGTGGGGAAAAGTGCCAGTCAGGAGGGTGGGTGGAAAAACAGGCCATTCGGGAGGGTGGGTGGAAAAACAGGCCATTCGGGAGGGTGGGTGGAAAAACAGGCCATTCGGGAGGGTGGGTGGGAAACAGGCCACTCAGGAGGGTGGGTGGGAAAAATGCCACTCGGGAGGGTGGGTGGGAAACAGGCCACTCGGGAGGGTGGGTGGAGAAAGGGAAAAAAACACTTGGGTGGCAGGAGGGTTAAAAGGCCACTCGGGCGGGTGAGTGTGAAGAGGGAAACTGCCACTCGGGCTGGTGAGTCTGAAAAGAGGGAAACGGCCACCAGGCGGGTGGGTGTGAAAATAGGGAAACGGCCACCGGGCGGGTGGGCGGGAAAAGGGCACTCAAAAAGGCCACTTGGGCAGGAAAAGGCCACTCTGGCGGGTGGGCAGGAAAAGGCCACTAAGGCAGGTGGGAGGGAAAAAGGGAAAAGGCCACTTGGTGCTTGGGAAAAAGTATCGTCAGGAGAGTGGGTGGGATAAAAGTATGCTCAGGTGGGCAGGTGGGAAAAAGGCGATTTGGGCGGGCGGGAAAAAGGGCGGGTGGGTGGGAAAAAAGGCCACTTGGGTGGGTGGGTGGTAAAAGGTCACTTGGGCGGGTAGTTGGGTAAAAGGCCACTCGGGGCGGGTGGGTAAGCAAAAGTGGATGGGAAAAGGGAACAGCCCACTTGGGTGGGTGGGAAAAAGGATACTCTGGCAGGTGGGTAGGGAAAAAGGATACTCGGGCAGGTGGGTGGGGCAGGAGGCCACTCTTCAAAAGGCCACTCTGGCGGGTGGGTGAGCAAAAGTGGATGGGAAAAAGGGAAAAGGCCACTCGGGTGGGTGGGAAAAAGGATACTTGGGAAGGTGGGTGGGAAAAAGGCCACTCGGGCGGGCGGGTGGGGAAAAAGGCCACTCGGTTGGCGAAACAGGCCATTCAGGTGGTGAAAAAGGCCACTCAGGCGGGCGGGTGGGGAAAAGGCCACTCAGGCGGGCGGGTGGGGAAAAGGCCGCTTAGGAGGGTGGGTGGGAAACAGGCCACTCGGGAGGGTGGGTGGGAAACAGGCCACTCGGGAGGGTGGGTGGGAAAAAGGCCACTCGGAAGGGTGGGTGGGTGGGAAAAAGGCCACTCGGAAGGGTGGGTGGATAATAAGGCCACTCAGGCGGGCGGGTGGGGAAAAGGCCGCTTAGGAGGGTGGGTGGTAAAGGGCCACTCCGGAGAGTGGGTGGGAAACAGGCCACTCGGGAGGGTGGGTGGGAAACAGGCCACTCGGGAGGGTGGGTGGGAAACAGGCCACTCGGGAGGGTGGGTGGGAAACAGGCCACTCGGGAGGGTGGGTGGGAAACAGGCCACTCGGGAGGGTGGGTGGGAAAAAGGCCACTCGGGAGGGTGGGTGGGTGGGAAAAAGGCCACTCGGGAGGGTGGGTGGTTGTATAAAAGGCCACTCGGGAGGGTGGGTGGGTGGGAAAAAGGCCACTCGGGAGGGTGGGTGGGAAACAGGCCACTCGGGAGGGTGGGTGGGAAACAGGCCACTCGGGAGGGTGGGTGGGAAACAGGCCACTCGGGAGGGTGGGTGGGAAACAGGCCACTCGGGAGGGTGGGTGGGTGGGTGGGTGGGAAAAAAGCCACTCGGGAGGGTGGGTGGGTGGGAAAAAGGCTAGTCAGGAGTGAGGGTGGGTGGGAAAAGACCACTCGGGAGGGTGGGTGGGAAAAAGACCAGTCAGGAGGGTGGGAGGCAGTAAGGGAAAAAACACTTGAGCGGCAGAAGGGTTAAAAGGCCACTTGGGAGGGTAGGAGGGTTAAAAGGCCACTCGGGAGGGTAGGAGGGAAACAAGCCGATAGGGAGGGTGGGTGGGAAAACGGATGCTTGGGAGGGTGGGTGGGAGAAAGGGAAAAAAAACACTCGGGCGGCAGGAGGGTTAAAAGGCCACTCGGGAGGGTGGGAAAAGGCCGCTCAGGAGGGTGGGTGGGAAAAAGGCCGCTCGAGAGGGTGGGAGAAAGGGAAACAACACTTGGGTGGCAGAAGGGTTAAAAGGCCACTCGGCGGGTGGGTGTGAAAAGAGGGACGTGGCCACCACGCGGGGGGGAGTGAAAATAGGGAAACGGCCACCGGGCGGGTGGGCAGGAAATAGGCACTCAAAAAGGCCACTCGGGCGAGTGGGTGGGAAAAGGCTATTAAGGCAGGTGGGTGGGAAAAAGGGAAAAGGCCACTCGGTGCTTGGGAAAAAAGGATAGTCAGGAGGGTGGGTGGGAGAAAAGTATACTCAGGCCGGCAGGTGGGAAAAAGGCCACTTGGGTGGGTGGGAAAAAGTCCAAGCGTACGGATGGGTGGTAAAAGGCCACTCGGGCGGGTAGTTGGGTAAAAGGGCATTCGGGGCAGGTGGGTGAGCAAAAGTGGATGGGAAAAAGGGAAAAGGCCACTTGGGTGGGAAAAAGGATACTCGGGCAGGTGGGTGGGGAACAAGGGCACTCTGGAGGGTGGGAAGGAAAAAGGTCACCCTGGCGGGTGGGTGGGGAAAAGGCCACCTTGGCCGGTGGGTGGGAAAAAGGCCACTCAGGGAGGTGGGTGGGAAAAAGGGAAAACGCCGCTCGGGGGGGTTGGGAAAAAGGATACTCGGGCAGGTGGGTGAAAAAAGATACTCGGTGGGTGGGAAAAAGGCAAATCTAAAAGGCAAATCGGTGGGTGGGTGAGAAAAAGGCCACTCGAGTGGGCGGGTGGGAAAAAGGCCACTTGGGCAGGGTGGGGAAAAGGGCGGGCGGGTGGGCGGGGTAAAAGGCCACTCGGGCGGGGTAAAAGGCCACTGGGGTGGGCGGGTGGAAAAAAGGCCACTGGGCAGGCGGGTGGGGAAAAAGGCCACTCGGGTGGGTGGGGAGAAAGGCCACTCGGGCGGGTGGGGAGAAAGGCCACTTGGGAGGGTGGGTGGGTGGGGAGAAAGGCCACTCGGGAGGGTGGGTGGGTGGGGAGAAAGGCCACTCGGGAGGGTGGGTGGGTGGGTGGGGAAAAAGGCCACTCAGGCGGGTCGGTGGGTGGGGAAAAAGGCCACTTGGGCGGGTGAGAAAAAGACCACTCTGGCGAGCAGGTGAGAAAAAGGCCAATTGGGCGAGTGGGTGAGAAAAAGGCCAATTGGGCGAGTGGGTGAGAAAAAGGCCAATTGGGCCGGCGGGTGGTAAAAAGACCACTCGAGCAGGTTGGAAAAGAAAAAGGCTACTCGGGCAGGTGGGTATGAAAAAGGGAAAAGGCCACTAGGTCGGGTGGCTAGCAAATGGCCCAATAAAAGTCCACTCGGGCGGGTTGGTGAGAAAAGGTCACTAAGAAGGCCACGCTTAAAAAGCCACTTACAAGGCTACTGGGGCCAGAAGATGGGAAGGTGGGTGGAAAAAAGGCCACTCGGGCAGATGGGTGGGAAAAAGGCCACTTGGGCGGGCGGTTTAAAAGGTCACTTGGCCTGGCGGTAGGGTTAAAAGGCCACTCAGGCGTGTGGGTGCTAAAAAGGGAAACAACCAATCGGCGTGTGGGTGTGAGAAAAGGAAAAGGCCACTTGGGTTGGCGTGCGGAAAAAGGCCACTCGGATGGGTGGGAAAAAGGCAAATCAGGTGTGTTGGACCCGGCCTCGCAGAACGGCCCTCCGTGCACCCGCACCACCGAAACCTGGTACCTGCAGCCCTAACCACCCGGCCCAGCCGGTCCCTCCTACCAGAACACCCGCACCCGGCCCGGACATCCCCGTCCATGGCCTCCCTCCTTTCGGCCACCCCGGGCCCGCATGCCCACTTCATGCGTCAAGATGGCCGCCCGGCCCCAGCGCGACCCTGGCCTAGAGGCGCCACTCCGGCTGGAGGACATCACACTTCCAGGGGGATGAGAGAGGGAGGAGCAGTTCCTATCGCACCTCTGGACTCCCCTGGGACGATGGGTTTCGATCGGCCCTCCGGCTCCCTGAGAGCTGGCTCCACGCCTGCTGGGTGTCTGGGACTCCTCCCGGCCCGGCCCTGAACGAGATCAAAAGACAATAGCAGGAAACCCCGACAAGCGACCCCCAGGTGACAAGACCCCTGCCTCCACCGACCCCGGACATCAAAGAGGGGTCGACCTATAACAAGGGGTGCTCCGGGCCGGTCCGGCAGATTCGACGCTGGAACAACGTAGCCTGCTGAGTGACTCGCGGCTCCTGAAAGATCGTAACATCTCTGAACTTGCGCCTAGCCTGCTGAGTGACTCGCGGCTCCTGAAAGATCGTAACATCTCTGAACTTGCGCCTAGCCTGCTGAGTGACTCGCGGCTCCTGAAAGATCATAACATCTCTGAACTTGCGCCTAGCCTGCTGAGTGACTCGCGGCTCCTGAAAGATCGTAACATCTCTGAACTTGCGCCTAGCCTGCTGAGTGACTCGTGGCCCCTGAAAGATCGTAACATCTCTGAACTTGTGCCTAAGCCTGCTGAGTGACTCGCGGCTCCTGGAAGATCGTACACCTCCGAACCTGTACCTGAGCCCGCTGAGTGACTCGCGGCTCCCCCAGATTCTCACGGTCCCGCCGGACCCCGACTACGACCCCGTATCCCCCGGCTCGAGGATTGTGAGCTGTGCGCCGGATACGTCCCTGCTTGAACTTTTGCCAAAGACTGTCCCGCTACCCCCCTACCTTTCCGAGACTCTTGAACCCGTGCCCACCGTGTACATATTTGCCGTGATAACCTACTTGATAAAGATTGTTTCTGAGAATAACCGGTGTGATTACTCTGTGTCGTGTGGCGCCAGAAGTACGATCCTAGCTGCGAGATTCCTCCCCCTGGGGAGTCTCCCGCCAGTGCCCGGCTACGATACTTTGAGGGTGGGTCTCAGGGTAGTCAGGACCCCCTTTCCGGGCTCCTCTGAGGTCGCCGTCTAACATTGGTGGCAAGCGACGGGATTCGGGCCCATCACCTAGAGATCGTACCGTGAACAACGGACGCACCACCGACAAGGATGGCAGAAGGAAGCGCCATGAGCCCCGCAGAAACCAACGCCAACAGGGTGTTCCAGGTGGAGCATCTAGAAGAATATACACACAAGGAGCTGAAGCAGTTTTGCAAAGAACTTAAAATCGCTACCACTGGTCTCAACACGAAGGAAGATTTGCAGAAAGCACTGAAAACTTGGGTGGAGACCGGGGCCTCCCGCCCGGAAGGCACGGGGGAGCGCCCCGACGAAACCGAACCTCCCCAAAGTGAAAGCAGCAGCAATCAGGTGCGAGGAGGCGTACCAGACGGGGGCTTCTCCCCAGAAGAACTCGCGGACAGAGAGAGAAGCCGCAATCATGAACTAGAGCTGGCCAAACTCAAAATTGAGGGCGAGTTGAAGTTAGCGGAAAAAAAGCTAGCGGTAGAACAAATGCGTGTACAAGGCGAACTGGAGGAGAAAAAGCTCCAACGGGAGCACGAAGGAAGGAAGCTCCAGCTGGAGCACGAACGCAGCTTAAAGGAACTCGAGCTCAAGGCCCGAAACGAGGAAGGGAGGCCCCCAAGTAACCGAGAGACGGTCTCCCCAGCGGAACAGAAGGTCCACATCCCGAAGGATGTGGTCAAGGAATATTATAAAAACGATGACATTCAGCAATGGTTTCGGGCCTACGAGGTCGCCATGACCTCCCATCGGATCCCGGAGAAGGACTGGGGGGCGGGGTTGTGGGGGCGGTTTCTGAGCGAAGGAAGGGACACCCTGCTCGACCTACCCCTCTCCCTGCAGACCTCCTACAGCCACATGAAAGAGGCTCTACTCACAAGATACGGCCTCACCCCAGAAATGTACCGTCAGCGGTTCCGGGACTGCAGGAAGATCCCGGGCACCACATTGGTGGAATATGTAAACTTTTTCAGTCGGGCCTTCGATGGGTGGACCAAGGGCAGCAAGGTCACCACCCTGGCCGAACTCACTGATCTCATGTTGTGGGAACATCTAGCTGCGAACTGCTTCGTAGAACTACGTCAGCATCTGCTGGACAGTAAGCTCACAGATCCCCGGAAGCTGGCTGTGGAGGCCGACCGCTGGACCAACACCCGGGTCTCCCGGGGCATGGTAGGAGAGTACCCCCGAACCAGTCAGGGACCACCCCGCCAGAGAGGAGGAGGGAACCAGGGAGGGCCGAGAGAGTCCCAGCCTAGCCCCCCGAAGACACCACCTCCACCTTTCCCGGCGCCCCCTCCACCAGTAACCGGGCCCCCTGGGAAACGGGGACACCGGGTGACCGTCACATGTTTTCGCTGCCAGAAACCCGGGCACTACGCCAATGACCCAGAGTGCCCCATGGCCCCCCAAGTCCCCCCGACGAGACAGATAGCCAGCGTAGCCCTGGGGGAGGGGGTAGAGGAAGCCGAAGAGTGGGAACCCGCAGCAATGGCCCTAGTATCCCTGGGAGATAGGGAGATGATCCCTGGTAGCCTCCTCCCCTCCAACACCCAGAAGTATGGGCAGCTTGTCAAAATCAATGGCCACCAAGTAGAGGCCCTGCGAGACACCGGGGCCAGTATCACCGGTGTCCTCAGGCACCTAGTCCCCGAAGAGCAGATCCTCCCCAACGTCTTTTGCCCTGTGATATCCGCAGACAATAGAGAGAGCATGTGCCAGGTAGCCCTGGTGCCATTTGAGTGGGGAGGGGTGATAGGCAAACTCAAGGTGGCCGTAAGAACCTCCCAGCCGGTCGACTGCCTTTTAGGGAACGACCTAGAGAGTTCCCCATGGAAGCACGTAGAGCGTAAGGCCCACCTGGGAATGATGGGACTCCCCGAGTGGGTGTGCGCCACCACCCGATCTATGTCCGCCCGACTCACTCCCCAGAGGGAGGTCGAGAGCACCCCGATCGAAGAGATCAGAACAATCCCCGCCGAGGGTCCTTCCGTCCCCCCATCAGAAGGGTCCGTCGATAGCGATGAACCCACACCATCCGACCCGGACCCAGTCCCTGAGTTAGGCGATCTACCCGAGTTGGCCCAATGGCGCCACGAGGGCGGACCCACCCGGGAGGAGTTTTGCAGGGAACAAGCCACTTGTCCGTCCCTGGTCGGGCTGCGGCGCCAAGCCGAGGGCCAAGCCGCAGGTGACCAGACCGGGACGCACCGAATCTATTGGGAGAATAGCATCCTGTACAGTGAACAGAAGTCGGTGGAGCTGGGATCGGGACGGGTACTGGTGGTACCCCTCCGCTTCCGAGGTTTCCTCCTGGGTTTAGCCCACGACGTCCCCCTCGCCGGTCACCTGGGACAGGACAAGACGTACAACCGTCTTGTGACCCATTTTTACTGGCCTAAGATGAGAGCAGCGGTAGAGGCCCATTGCAAGTCCTGCCCCACGTGCCAGGCTAGTGGAAAGAGTGGAGGGAAACTCAAGGCTCCCCTCCAACCCTTCCCGGTCGTCAGTACCCCCTTCGAACGAGTCGGGATCGACATCGTGGGACCACTGGACCCCCCCACCTCCCAAGGCCACCGTTTTATCTTGGTCCTAGTGGACCACGCCACCCGCTACCCAGAGGCTATCCCCCTGCGCACCATTACGGCCCCTGTGGTGGGCCGGGCCCTGATGGGGATCTTTTCCAGGGTGGGGTTTCCCCGCGAGGTCGTGAGCGATCGCGGCACTAATTTTATCTCAAAGTATATGACGTCCCTGTGGCAACAATGTGGGGTGTCCTATAAGTTCACCACCCCGTACCATCCCCAAGGAAACGGCCTAGTAGAAAGATTTAATAGGACCTTGAAAGGGATGATCGCTGGCCTAGACGAACCCCTCCGGCGGAAGTGGGACGTCCTGCTCCCTTGCCTATTGTTCGCGTATAGAGAGGTCCCCCAGAAGTCCCTAGGATTCAGCCCGTTTGAGTTACTCTATGGGCACCCCGTCCGAGGTCCCCTCAGTTTGGTAAAGGAAGAGTGGGAGGCGGCACCCCAGACCACCCCCCGAGATGTGTTCCAATACGTCTTGGCCATCCGGAACCAGACCAGGAAGTTCCGAGAACTGGCCGAGGCCAACCTGGAGGCGAGTCAAGAAGAGATGAAACGCTGGTACGACCAGAATGCCACTCTGGTTGAGTTCCAGCCGGGCCAGCAGGTGTGGGTCATGGCCCCCGTGAAGCCTGGCGCCCTCCAGGACCGATGGACTGGGCCGTACAAGGTGGTGGAGCGAAAGAGTCCAGTTACGTACTTGGTGGACGTCCAGTCGCCCCGGGACCCCCTCCGGGTCCTGCATGTGAACCGACTCAAGCCTCACTTCGTGCGGACAGAACTGAGCCTCCTGCTGGCCACCGATGACGGGGCCGAAGATGAGTCGGATCCCCTCCCGGACCTCCTGTGTGTCAAGGAGCAGGATGGCTCCGTGGAGGGAGTGAACCTTTCCCCAGCCCTCACGACCCAACAACAAGCGGACTGCCGCCAGCTCCTAAGACAATTTGCCGACCTCTTCTCTCTGACCCCCCGGGTCACCAACTGGTGTGTTCATGACGTGGACACCGGGGACAGCCCGCCGGTGAGACACCGAGCCTACCGGGTTCCTGACCGGGTCCGGGCCTGCATTCAAGATGAGGTCTCGAAGATGCTGACCCTGGGGGTGATTGAGCCCTCTGACAGTCCCTGGGCCAGCCCCGTGGTCCTGGTCCCGAAGGCAGCGGCCCCCGGTGTCGCCCCCGAGCTCCGATTCTGCGTGGATTACCGGGGGCTCAATGACGTTACCCGAGCCGATGCCCACCCCATTCCACGAGCCGACGAACTCATTGACCGACTAGGGGCAGCTCGGTTCCTCAGCACATTCGACCTCACCTGCGGATACTGGCAGATTGCGCTCACCGAAGGGGCCAAGGAGCGGTCCGCTTTCTCCACCCCCGACGGGCACTACCGCTTCCGCGTGATGCCCTTCGGGATGAAAAATGCCCCGGCCACTTTCCAGCGACTGGTGAATAGGGTCCTGGCCGGGTTGGAACAGTTCAGCGCGGCATATCTAGACGATATCGCCGTCTTCAGTTCGGAGTGGAGTGAGCATCTCCAGCACCTCCGGAGGGTGCTAACCGCCCTGCGCCAGGCAGGCCTCACAGTAAAAGCTAGCAAGTGCCAGATCGGGCAAGGCTCCGTAGTCTACCTGGGGCACCGGGTCGGGAGCGGCCAGGTAGCCCCTCTACAACCAAAGATCGACGCCATCCTGGCCTGGGAACCACCCATCACCCAGACGGAGGTCCGAGCATTCCTGGGACTCACGGGATACTACCGACGCTTCATTCGGGGATATGGCAGCCTGGTCGGCCCTCTCACCGAACTCACATCTAAAAAACAGCCAAAGAAGGTGCAGTGGACGGCTGCCTGCCAAGAGGCTTTCGATGCTCTGAAAAAGGCCATGTGCACTGCTCCCGTCCTCCAGGCTCCCGACTATGCCAAGGAGTTCCTAGTCCAGACCGATGCCTCCGAACATGGCATTGGGGCCGTCCTGTCCCAAGTGAATGACCAAGGCCTAGACCAGCCCGTCGCCTTCCTCAGTCGGCGGCTGCTGCCCCGAGAGCAGAGGTGGAGCACCATAGAGCGCGAAGCCTTTGCCGTGGTCTGGGCACTCAAGAAGCTACGACCCTACCTGTTCGGCCCGCATTTCAGAGTCCAAACTGACCATCGGCCCTTGCGGTGGCTCATGCAGATGCGAGGAGAAAACCCCAAGCTACTGCGGTGGTCAATCTCCCTCCAGGGAATGGATTTCACCATAGAACACCGCCCTGGTACGGACCACGCCAACGCTGACGGCCTCTCCCGGTTCTTCCGCCTCAGCGAAGAGAACCCCCCAAGATGATGGGCAGTTCTCTCCGGCTTTCAGCTGGGGGGGACGCGTGTTGGACCCGGCCTCGCAGAACGGCCCTCCGTGCACCCGCACCACCGAAACCTGGTACCTGCAGCCCCAACCACCCGGCCCAGCCGGTCCCTCCTACCAGAACACCCGCACCCGGCCCGGACATCCCCGTCCATGGCCTCCCTCCTTTCGGCCACCCCGGGCCCGCATGCCCACTTCATGCGTCAAGATGGCCGCCCGGCCCCAGCGCGACCCTGGCCTAGAGGCGCCACTCCGGCTGGAGGACATCACACTTCCAGGGGGATGAGAGAGGGAGGAGCAGTTCCTATCGCACCTCTGGACTCCCCTGGGACGATGGGTTTCGATCGGCCCTCCGGCTCCCTGAGAGCTGGCTCCACGCCTGCTGGGTGTCTGGGACTCCTCCCGGCCCGGCCCTGAACGAGATCAAAAGACAATAGCAGGAAACCCCGACAAGCGACCCCCAGGTGACAAGACCCCTGCCTCCACCGACCCCGGACATCAAAGAGGGGTCGACCTATAACAAGGGGTGCTCCGGGCCGGTCCGGCAGATTCGACGCTGGAACAACGTAGCCTGCTGAGTGACTCGCGGCTCCTGAAAGATCGTAACATCTCTGAACTTGCGCCTAGCCTGCTGAGTGACTCGCGGCTCCTGAAAGATCGTAACATCTCTGAACTTGCGCCTAGCCTGCTGAGTGACTCGCGGCTCCTGAAAGATCGTAACATCTCTGAACTTGCGCCTAGCCTGCTGAGTGACTCGCGGCTCCTGAAAGATCGTAACATCTCTGAACTTGCGCCTAGCCTGCTGAGTGACTCGCGGCCCCTGAAAGATCGTAACATCTCTGAACTTGTGCCTAAGCCTGCTGAGTGACTCGCGGCTCCTGGAAGATCGTACACCTCCGAACCTGTACCTGAGCCCGCTGAGTGACTCGCGGCTCCCCCAGATTCTCACGGTCCCGCCGGACCCCGACTACGACCCCGTATCCCCCGGCTCGAGGATTGTGAGCTGTGCGCCGGATACGTCCCTGCTTGAACTTTTGCTAAAGACTGTCCCGCTACCCCCCTACCTTTCCGAGACTCTTGAACCCGTGCCCACCGTGTACATATTTGCCGTGATAACCTACTTGATAAAGATTGTTTCTGAGAATAACCGGTGTGATTACTCTGTGTCGTGTGGCGCCAGAAGTACGATCCTAGCTGCGAGATTCCTCCCCCTGGGGAGTCTCCCGCCAGTGCCCGGCTACGATACTTTGAGGGTGGGTCTCAGGGTAGTCAGGACCCCCTTTCCGGGCTCCTCTGAGGTCGCCGTCTAACAAGGTGGGTGGGTGAGAAATGGCCATTCGAGCTAGTAGGAAACAGGCAAATCGGGCTGGAAACAGGCAAATCGGGCATGTGGGTGGTTCAGGAAACAGATAAATAGGGCGGGTGGGTGGGAAACAGGCAAATAGGGCGGGTGGGTGGTAAACAGGCAAATAGGGCGGGTGGGTGGGAAACAAGCAAATAGGGCGGGTGGGTGGGAAACAAGCAAATAGGGCGGGTGGGTGGGAAACAAGCAAATAGGGCGGGTGGGTGGGAAACAAACAAATAGGGCGGGTGGGTGGGAAACAGGCTAATCAGGCGGTGGGGGAAAAGGCCACTCGGGAGGGTGGGGAAAAAGGCCACTAGGCGGGCGGGCGGACGGCAAAAAGGCCACTCGGCGGGCGGGTGTGTGGGGAAAAAGGCCACTCGGGTGGGGTGGGAAAAAGGCCACTCGGGCAGTCGGGTGGGGAAAAAGGCCAGTCGGGTGGGGAAAAAGGCCACTCGGGTAGGCAGGTGGGGAAAAGTGTCAGTCAGGAGGGTGGGTGGAAAAACAGGCCATTCGGGAGGGTGGGTGGAAAAACAGGCCATTCGGGAGGGTGGGTGGAAAAACAGGCCATTCGGGAGGGTGGGTGGAAAAACAGGCCATTCGGGAGGGTGGGTGGGAAAAACAGGCCATTCGGGAGGGTGGGTGGGAAACAGGCCACTCGGGAGGGTGGGTGGGAAAAATGCCACTCGGGAGGGTGGGTGGGAAACAGGCCACTCGGGAGGGTGGGTGGAGAAAGGGAAAAAAACACTTGGGTGGCAGGAGGGTTAAAAGGCCACTCGGGCGGGTGAGTGTGAAGAGGGAAACTGCCACTCGGGCTGGTGAGTCTGAAAAGAGGGAAACGGCCACCGGGCAGGTGGGTGTGAAAATAGGGTAACGGCCACCGGGCGGGTGGGTGGGAAAATGGCACTCAAAAAGGCCACTTGGGCAGGTGGGCAGGAAAAGGCCACTCGGGTGAGTGGGTTGGAAAAGGCCACTCTGGCAGGTGGACGGGAAAAGACCACTCAGGTGCTTGGGAAAAAGAATAGACGGGAGGGTGGGTGGGATAAAAGTATACTCAGGCGGGCAGGTGGGAAAAAGGCCACTTGGGCGGGCGGGAAAAAGGCCAAGCGAGCAGGTGGGTGGGAAAAAGGCCACTCGGTGGGTGGGAAAAGGCCACTCTGGCGGGTGGGCGGGAAAAGGCCACTAAGGCAGGTGGGAGGGAAAAAGGGAAACGGCCACTCGGTGCTTGGGAAAAAGGATAGTCGGGAGGGTGGGTGGGGAAAAGGCCAAGCGGGTGGGAGGGAAAAAGGCCACTCTGGCGGGTGGGTGGTAAAGGGCCACTCGGGCGGGTAGTTGGGTAAAAGGCCACTCGGGGCGGGTGGGTGAGCAAAATTGGATGGGAAACGGGAACAGGCCACTCGGGTGGGTGGGAAAAAGGATACTCGGGCAGGTGGGTGGGGCAGGAGGCCACTCTTCAAAATGCCACTCTGGCGGGTGGGTGGGGAAAAAGGGCACTCTGGAGGGTGGGTGGGAAATAGGCCACCCAGGTGGGTGGGTGGGAAATAGGCCACCCAGGTGGGTGGGTGGGGAAAAGGCCACCTTGGCGGGTGGGTGGGGAAAAGGCCCCTCAGGCAGGTGGATGGGAAAAAAGGAAAAGGCCACTCGGGTGTTGGGAAAAAGGATACTCGGGCAGGTGGGTGGAAAAAAGATACTCGGGCAGGTGGGTGGGAAAAAGGCAAATCGGGTGGGTTGATGGGAAAAAGGCCACTCGAGCAGGTTGGAAAAGAAAAAGGCCACTTGGGCAGGTGGGTATGAAAAAGGGAAAAGGCCACTAGGGCGGGTGGCTAGCAAATGGCCCAATAAAAGTCCACTCGGGCGGGTTGGTTGGAAAAGGCCATTCGGGAAGGTGGGTGGGAAAAGGTCACCAAGAAGGCCACGCTTAAAAAGCCACTTACAAGGCTACTGGGGCCAGAAGATGGGAAAAATGCCACTCGGGCACTTGGGTGGGAAAAAGGCCACTCGGGCAGATGGGTGGGAAAAAGGCCACTTGGGCGGGCGGTTTAAAAGGCCACTTGGCCTGGCAGGAGGGTTAAAAGGCCACTCAGGCGGGTGGGTGCTAAAAAACCAATCGGCGTGTGGGTGTGAGAAAAGGAAAAGGCCACTTGGGTTGGTGTGTGGGAAAAGGCAAATCAGGTGGGGGGTGAGAACCGGCCATTTGAGCTGGTGGGAAACAGGCAAATCGGGCAGGTGGGTGGGTTGGAAACAGGCAAATCGGGCGGGTGGATGGGTGGGAAACAGGCAAATCGGGTGGGTGGGTGGGAAACAGGCAAATCGGGTGGGTGGGTGGGAAACAGGCAAATAGGGCGGGCGGGTGGGAAACAGGCAAATAGGGCGGGCGGGTGGGAAACAGGCAAATAGGGCGGGCGGGTGGGAAACAGGCAAATAGGGCGGGTGGGTGGGAAACAGGCTAATCCGGCAGGTGGGTAGGAAACAGGCACATAGGGCGGGTGGGTAGGAAACAGGCACATAGGGCGGGTGGGTGGGAAACAGGCACATAGGGCGGGTGGGTGGGAAACAGGCACATAGGGCGGGTGGGTGGGAACAAAGGTAAACGGCACTCGGGCGGGTGGGAACAAAGTTAAAGGGCACTCGGGCGGGTGGGTTGGGAATAAAGGTAAAGGGCACTCGGGTGGGTGGGAACAAAGGTAAAGGGCACTCGGGCGGGTGGGTGGGAACAAAGGTAAAGGGCCCTCGGGTGGGTGGGAACAAAGGTAAAGGGCCCTCGGGTGGGTGGGAACAAAGGTAAATGGCACTCGGGCGGGTGGGTGGGAACAAAGGTAAATGGCACTCGGGCGGGTGGGTGGGAACAAAGGTAAATGGCACTCGGGCGGGTGGGTGGGAACAAAGGTAAAGGGCACTCGGGCGGGTGGGTGGGAACAAAGGTAAAGGGCACTCGGGCGGGTGGGTGGGAACAAAGGTAAAGGGCACTCGGGCGGGTGGGTGGGAACAAAGGTAAAGGGCCCTCGGGCGGGTGGGTGGGAACAAAGGTAAAGGGCCCTCGGGCGGGTGGGTGGGAACAAAGGTAAAGGGCCCTCGGGCGGGTGGGTGGGAACAAAGGTAAAGGGCCCTCGGGCGGGTGGGTGGGAACAAAGGTAAAGGGCCCTCGGGCGGGTGGGTGGGAACAAAGGTAAAGGGCCCTCGGGCGGGTGGGTGGGAACAAAGGTAAAGGGCCCTCGGGCGGGTGGGTGGGAACAAAGGTAAAGGGCCCTCGGGCGGGTGGGTGGGAACAAAGGTAAAGGGCCCTCGGGCGGGTGGGTGGGAACAAAGGTAAAGGGCCCTCGGGCGGGTGGGTGGGAACAAAGGTAAAGGGCACTCGGGCGGGTGGGTGGGAACAAAGGTAAAGGGCCCTCGGGCGGGTGGGTAGGAACAAAGGTAAAGGGCACTCGGGCGGGTGGGTAGGAACAAAGGTAAAGGGCACTCGGGCGGGTGGGTGGGAACAAAGGTAAAGGGCCCTCGGGCGGGTGGGAACAAAGATAAAGGGCCCTCGGGCGGGTGGGTGGGAACAAAGATAAAGGGCCCTCGGGCGGGTGGGTGGGAACAAAGGTAAAGGGCCCTCAGGCGGGTGGGTGGGAACAAAGGTAAAGGGCACTCGGGCAGGTGGGTGGGAACAAGGGTAAAGGGCACTCGGGCGGGTGGGTGGGAACAAGGGTAAAGGGCACTCGGGCGGGTGGGTGGGAACAAGGGTAAAGGGCACTCGGGCGGGTGGGTGGGAACAA
This sequence comes from Triturus cristatus, assembly GCF_964204655.1. Taxonomy (NCBI): domain Eukaryota; kingdom Metazoa; phylum Chordata; class Amphibia; order Caudata; family Salamandridae; genus Triturus; species Triturus cristatus. The sequence goes on from NC_140580.1 coordinate 790,365,024, forward strand.
GGGTAAAGGGCACTCGGGCGGGTGGGTGGGAACAAGGGTAAAGGGCACTCGGGCGGGTGGGTGGGAACAAGGGTAAAGGGCACTCGGGCGGGTGGGTGGGAACAAGGGTAAAGGGCACTCGGGCGGGTGGGTGGGAACAAGGGTAAAGGGCACTCGGGCGGGTGGGTGGGAACAAGGGTAAAGGGCACTCGGGCGGGTGGGTGGGAACAAGGGTAAAGGGCACTCGGGCGGGTGGGTGGGAACAAGGGTAAAGGGCACTCGGGCGGGTGGGTGGGAACAAGGGTAAAGGGCACTCGGGCGGGTGGGTGGGAACAAGGGTAAAGGGCACTCGGGCGGGTGGGTGGGAACAAGGGTAAAGGGCACTCGGGCGGGTGGGTGGGAACAAGGGTAAAGGGCACTCGGGCGGGTGGGTGAGAACAAGGGTAAAGGGCACTCGGGCGGGTGGGTGGGAACAAGGGTAAAGGGCACTCGGGCGGGTGGGTGGGAACAAGGGTAAAGGGCACTCGGGCGGGTGGGTGGGAACAAGGGTAAAGGGCACTCGGGCGGGTGGGTGGGAACAAGGGTAAAGGGCACTCGGGCGGGTGGGTGGGAACAAGGGTAAAGGGCACTCAGGCGGGTGGGTGGGAACAAGGGAAAAGGACACGCACAACAAGGGAAAAGGGCACTCAGGCAGGAGGGTAGGAACAAGGAAAAGGGCACTCGGGCGGGTGGGAACTAGGGAAAAGGGCACTCAGGCGGGTGAGTGGGAACAAGGGACGTGCGCGCGGATCTTCATTGCACAGAAACAACACACACAGCCTCGCGAGCTGGGGAAGCCCTTCCCCAGCTCTCGAGGCTGTCGGGTGGGGGGGAAAGGAAATCCCTCTGGTGCTCGCACCATATGGTTTTCCCCTGGCATGTGCGAGGACGGCCGGGAGCCGGCCTGCGCACACAAGCACCATGGAGCAGGAAGGCTCCCGGCCGTCCAGCGCATTGCAGGGGTTAAAGGCCACTGGGGGGAGGGGAAAAAGGCATATCGGGTGGGTGGGTGGATAAAAGACCACTCGGGCAGCTGGGTGTGAAAAAAGGCCACTCGGGTGGGTCGGTGGGAAAGGTAAAAAGCAACTCTAAAGGGAGAAATGCCACCGAAGTGAGTGAAAGGTAAAGGCCACCTGTGCGGGAAAGGCTACTCAGACGGTTGGTTGGGAAAAGGCCACTCGACGATTGGGTGGGAAAAGGCCACTCGGGCAGTTGGATGGGAAAAGGGCCACTCAAGAGGCTGGGTGGGAAAAAGGCAGCGGGGGTGGGTGGGTGTGAAAAAGGCCAGTTGGGCGGGTGGGGGTGAAAAAGGCCAGTGGGGCGGGCGGGTGTGAAAAAAGGCCACTCGGGGTGGGTGGGAAGGAAAAAGACCACATCAAAAGCCACTCAGGCAGGTGGGTGGAAAAAAGGGAAAGGTCCCTCGGGTAGGTGAGAAAATGGATACCCGGGCAGGTGGGTGAGAAAAAAAGATACCTGTTGGACCCGGCCTCGTAGCATGGCTCTACTTGTCCCCGCACCAACTAACCTGGTACCTGCAGCCCCGAGCCCACGGCCTAGCCGATCCTTTTCACCAGAACACACGCACCCGACCCGGACATCCTCGTCCATGGCTTCTCCCCCTTCGGCCACCCCGGGCCCGCGTGCCCACTCATGCACCAAGATGGCCGCCCGGCACCAGCGCGACCTGGGCCTAGCGGCGCCACTCCGGCTGGAGGACACCCTGCTTGCCAGGGGATGAGAGAGGGAGGAGCAGTTCTATCGCACCTCTGAACTCCCCTGGGACGATGAGTTTCGATCGGCCCTCCGGCCTCCCTGAGAGCTGGCTCCACGCCTGCTGGGTGTCTGGGACTCCTCCCGACCCGGCCCTGAAAGGATCAAAAGACAATGGCAGGAAACCCCGACAAGCGACCCCCAGGTGACAAGACCCCTGCCTGCACAGACTCCGGACATCAAAGAGGGGTCGACCTATAACAAGGGGTGCTCTGAGACTGTCCGGCAGATTCGACGCTGGAACAACGAGAGCCTGCTGGCGCGGTCGCGGCTCCTGGAACTTAGAACCACCTGAGCCCTGCTGAGTGACTCGCGGCTCCCTGAAGATCGTAAGACCTCCGAACTTGTACCTGAGCCCTGCTGAGTGACTCGCGGCTCCCCGAAGATCGTAAGACCTCCGAACTTGTACTTGAGCCCTGCTGAGTGACTCGCGGCTCCCTGAAGATCGTAAGACCTCCGAACTGTACCTGAGCCTGCTGAGTGACTCGCGGCTTCCACCGACTCCACTGGTCCCGCCGCACCCCAACAACAAGAAGCCTACCCCCCAGCTCGAGGATTGTGAGCTGTGCGCCGGGTACGTCCTCGCCTTGAACCTTTTACCCGAGACTGTCCCGCTACCCCCTATCCCTTCCGAGACTCATTGAGCCCGCGCTCTCCCTGTACATATTTGCAGTGCTAACCTGTTTGATAAAGAGTGATTCCTAAGAACGCACGGTGTGGTGTTTCTGTGTCGTGTGGTGCCAGAAGTACGATCCTCGATACGGGATTCCTCCTCCTGAGGAGTCTCCCGCCAGTGCCCGGCTACGATACTTTGAGGGTGGATCTCAGGGTAGCCAGGACCCCCTTTCCGGGCTCCTCTGAGGTCGCCGTCTAACATTGGTGGCAAGCGACGGGATTCGGGCCCATCACCTGAAGATCGTACCGTGAACGACGGACGCACTACCGACAAAGATGGCAGAAGGAAACGTCATGATCCCCGCAGAAACCAACGCCAACAGGGTGTTCCAGGTGGAACAACTAGAAGAATACACGCACAAAGAACTAAAGCAATTCTGCAAAGAACTTAAAATCGCTACCACCGGTCTCAACACCAAAGAGGATTTACAGAAAGCACTGAAAGCTTGGGTGGATGCCGGGGCCTCCCGCCCGGAAGGCACGGGGGAGCGCCCTGACGAAGCCGAACCCCCCCAAGGCGAAAGCAGCAGCAATCAGGTGCGAGGCATCGTACCAGACGGGGGCCTATCCCCGGAAGAACTCGCGGACAGAGAGAGAAGCCGCAATCACGAACTCGAGTTAGTCAAACTCAAAATCGAAGGCGAATTAAAGTTAGCAGAAAAAAAGCTAGCAGTAGAGCAAATGCGCGTGCAAGGCGAGCTAGAAGAGAAGAAGCTCCAACGGGAACACGAAGGAAGGAAGCTCCAACTAGCGCACGAACGCAGCTTGAAGGAAATCGAGCTTAAGGCCAGAAGCGAGAAAGGGAGGCCCCCGGGAAACCGAGAGGCGGCCTCCCCAGCGGAGCAGAAGGTCCACATCCCCAAGGACGTGGTCAAAGAATATTATAAAAACGATGACATTCAACAATGGTTCAGGGCCTACGAGGTCGCCATGACCTCCCATCGGGTCCCGCAGAAGGACTGGGGGGCGGGGTTGTGGGGACGGTTTCTGAGCGAAGGAAGAGACACCCTGCTCGACCTACCCCTCTCTCTGCAGACCTCCTACAGCCACATGAAAGAGGCTCTACTCACAAGGTACGGTCTCACCCCCGAGATGTACCGTCAGCGATTCCGGGACTGCAGGAAAATCCCGGGCACCACCTGGGTGGAATATGTAAACTTTTTCAGTCGGGCCTTCGATGGGTGGATCACGGGCAGCAAAGTCACCACCCTTGAGGAACTCACCAACCTCATGTTGTGGGAACACCTGGCTGCGAACTGCTTTGTGGAACTACGCCAGCATCTGCTTGACAGCAAACTCACCGATCCCAGGAAGCTGGCGGTGGAAGCAGACCGCTGGACCAACACCCGGGTCCCCCGGGGCATGGTAGGAGAATACCCCCGAGCCAGTCAGGGACCACCCCGCCAGAGAGGAGGAGGGAACCAGGGAGGGCAGCGAGAGTCCCAGCCTAGCCCCCCGAAGACCCAACCTCCACCTTTTCCAGCGCCCCCCCCACCAGTAACGGGACCCCCCGGGAGACGGGGACACCGGGTAACAGTCACTTGCTTTCGTTGCCAGAAGCCCGGGCACTACGCCAATGACCCAGAGTGCCCCATGGCCATCCAAATCACCCTTGCAAGACAGATAGCCAACATAGCTCTGGGGGAGGAGGTTGAGGAAACCGGGGAGTGGGAACCCGCAGCTATGGCCCTAGTATCCCTGGGAGATAGAGAGATGGTCCCTGGTAGCCTCCTGCCCTCCAACACGAAGAAATACGGGCAGCTCGTCAAGATCAATGGCCACCAAATAGAGGCCCTGCGGGACACCGGGGCCAGCATCACCGGTGTCCTCAGGCACTTAGTCCCCGAGGAGCAGATCCTCCCCAACGTCTTTTGCCCGGTAATTTCCGCCGATAATAGAGAGAGTATGTGTCAGGTAGCCCTGGTGCCGTTTGAGTGGGGTGGGGTGACAGGTAAACTGAGGGTTGCCGTAAGAACCTCCCAGCCGGTCGACTGCCTCTTAGGGAACGACCTGGAGAGTTCTCCCTGGAAGCACGTCGAGCGCAAGGCCCACCTAGGAATGATGGGGCTCCCCGAGTGGGTGTGCGCCACCACCCGATCTATGTCAGCTCGACTTCCCCCCCTGGGAGAAGTCGAAGACGCCCCGACCAAGGAAGTCAGAACAGTGACCCCCGAGGGTCCTCCCGTCCCCCCATCGGAAGGGCCAGTCACCAGCGACGAACCCTCGCCGTCCGACACCGCCCCAGTCCCCGAGTTAGGCGATTTACCCGAATTGGCCCCATGGCGCCACGAGGGCGGGCCCACCCGGGAGGAATTTTGCCGGGAGCAAGCCACTTGTCCCTCCCTGGTCGGACTGCGGCGCCAGGCCGAGGGCCAAGCCGCAGGCGACCAAACTGGAACGCACCGAATTTATTGGGAAAATAACATTTTGTACAGCGAGCAGAAGTCGGTAGAGCTGGGATCCGGACGGGTGCTGGTGGTACCCCTCCGCTTCCGAGACTTCCTCCTGGGCTTAGCCCACGACGTCCCCCTCGCCGGCCACCTGGGTCAAGACAAGACCTACAGCCGTCTCGTGACCCATTTTTACTGGCCTAGAATGAGAGCAGCTGTAGAAGCCCACTGCAAGTCCTGTCCCACGTGCCAAGCTAGTGGGAAGAGTGGGGGGAAGCGCAAGGCTCCCCTCCAACCCTTCCCGGTCGTCAGTACCCCCTTCTAACGAGTCGGGATCGACATCGTGGGGCCCCTGGACCCCCCCACCTCCCAAGGTCACCGTTTCATCCTGGTCCTAGTGGATCACGCCACCCGATACCCTGAGGCTATCCCCCTACGCACCGTCACGGCCCCCGTGGTGGGCCGGGCCCTGATGGGGATCTTTTCCCGGGTGCGTTTTCCCCGCGAGGTCGTGAGCGATCGCGGCACTAATTTTATCTCGAAGTACATGACGTCCCTGTGGCAACAATGTGGAGTGTCCTATAAGTTCACCACCCCGTACCATCCCCAAGGGAACGGGGACCCCAGACCACCCCACGAGATGTGTTCCAATATGTTCTGACCCTCCGGAACCAGACCAGGAAGTTCCGAGCACTGGCCGAGGCCAACCTAGAGGCAAGCCAAGAAGAGATGAAGCGCTGGTACGACCAGAATGCCACTCTGGTCGAGTTCCAGCCGGGCCAACAAGTATGGGTCATGGCCCCCGTGAAGCCAGGCGCCCTCTAGGACAGGTGGACCGGGCCCTACAAAGTGATTGAGCGGAAGAGTCAAGTCACATACTTGGTGGACGTCCAGTCGCCTCGGGATCCCCTTCGGGTCCTTCACGTGAACCGCCTCAAGCCTCACTTCGTGCGGACAGAACTGAGCCTCCTGCTGGCCACCGATGACGGGGCCGAAGATGAGTCCGATCCCCTCCCGGACCTCCTGTGTGTCAAGGAGCAGGATGGCTCCGTGGAAGGAGTGAACCTCTCCCCAGCTCTCACTGCCCAGCAACAAGAGGACTGCCGCCAGCTCCTAGGACAATTTGCCGACCTCTTCTCCCTGATCCCCCGAGTCACCGACTGGTGTGTCCATGACGTGGACACCGGGGACAGCCCGCCGGTGCGACACCGAGCATACCGGGTCCCTGACCGGGTCCGGTCCTGCATTCAAGCTGAAGTCTCGAAGATGTTGACCATGGGGGTAATCGAGCCATCTGACAGTCCCTGGGCCAGCCCCGTGGTCCTGGTCCCGAAGGCAGCGGCCCCCGGTGTCGCCCCCGAGCTCCGATTCTGTGTGGACTACCGGGGGCTCAATGACGTCACCCGGGCCGATGCCCACCCCATTCCACGGGCCGATGAGCTCATTGACCGACTCGGGGCAGCCCGGTTCCTCAGCACATTCGACCTCGCCTGCGGATACTGGCAGATTGCGCTCACCGAGGGAGCCAAGGAGCGGTCCGCCTTCTCCACCCCAGATGGGCATTACCGCTTCCGCGTAATGCCCTTCGGAATGAAAAATGCCCCGGCCACCTTCCAGCGACTGGTGAATAGAGTCCTGGCCGGGCTGGAACAGTTCAGCGCGGCCTATCTAGACGACATCGCCGTTTTCAGTTCCGAATGGAGTGAGCACCTCCAGCACCTCCGGAGGGTGCTAACCGCCCTGCGCCAGGCAGGCCTCACAGTAAAAGCCAGCAAGTGCCAAATTGGGCAAGGATCAGTAGTCTACCTGGGGCACCAGGTCGGGAGTGGCCAGGTCGCCCCTCTACAGCCGAAGATCGACGCCATCTTGGCCTGTGTTAGACGGCGACCTCAGAGGAGCCCGGAAAGGGGGTCCTGACTACCCTGAGACCCACCCTCAAAGTATCGTAGCCGGGCACTGGCGGGAGACTCCCCAGGGGGAGGAATCTCGCAGCTAGGATCGTACTTCTGGCGCCACACGACACAGAGTAATCACACCGGTTATTCTCAGAAACAATCTTTATCAAGTAGGCTATCACGGCAAATATGTACACGGTGTGCACGGGTTCAAGAGTCTCGGAAAGGTAGGGGGGTAGCGGGACAGTCTTTGGCAAAAGTTCAAGCAGGGACGTATCCGGCGCACAGCTCACAATCTTCGAGCCGGGGGATACGGGGTCGTAGTCGGGGTCCGGCGGGGCCGTGAGAATCTGGGGGAGCCGCGAGTCACTCAGCGGGCTCAGGTACAGGTTCGGAGGTGTACGATCTTCAAGGAGCCGCGAGTCTCTCAGCAGGCTTAGGCACAAGTTCGGAGATGTTACGATCTTCCAGGAGCCGCGAGTCACTCAGCAGGCTTAGGCGCAAGTTCAGAGATGTTACGATCTTTCAGGAGCCGCGAGTCACTCAGCAGGCTAGGCGCAAGTTCAGAGATGTTACGATCTTTCAGGAGCCGCGAGTCACTCAGCAGGCTTAGGCGCAAGTTCAGAGATGTTACGATCTTTCAGGAGCCGCGAGTCACTCAGCAGGCTAGGCGCAAGTTCAGAGATGTTACGATCTTTCAGGAGCCGCGAGTCACTCAGCAGGCTAGGCGCAAGTTCAGAGATGTTACGATCTTTCAGGAGCCGCGAGTCACTCAGCAGGCTTACGTTGTTCCAGCGTCGAATCTGCCGGACCGGCCCGGAGCACCCCTTGTTATAGGTCGACCCCTCTTTGATGTCCGGGGTCGGTGGAGGCAGGGGTCTTGTCACCTGGGGGTCGCTTGTCGGGGTTTCCTGCTATTGTCTTTTGATCTCGTTCAGGGCCGGGCCGGGAGGAGTCCCAGACACCCAGCAGGCGTGGAGCCAGCTCTCAGGGAGGCCGGAGGGCCGATCGAAACCCATCGTCCCAGGGGAGTCCAGAGGTGCGATAGAAACTGCTCCTCCCTCTCTCATCCCCCTGGAAGTGTGATGTCCTCCAGCCGGAGTGGCGCCTCTAGGCCAGGGTCGCGCTGGGGCCGGGCGGCCATCTTGACGCATGAAGTGGGCATGCGGGCCCGGGGTGGCCGAAAGGAGGGAGGCCATGGACGGGGATGTCCGGGCCGGGTGCGGGTGTTCTGGTAGGAGGGACCGGCTGGGCCGGGTGGTTGGGGCTGCAGGTACCAGGTTTCGGTGGTGCGGGTGCACGGAGGGCCGTTCTGCGAGGCCGGGTCCAACACGCGTCCCCCCCAGCTGAAAGCCGGAGAGAACTGCCCATCATCTTGGGGGGTTCTCTTCGCTGAGGCGGAAGAACCGGGAGAGGCCGTCAGCGTTGGCGTGGTCCGTACCAGGGCGGTGTTCTACGGTGAAATCCATCCCCTGGAGGGAGATTGACCACCGCAGTAGCTTGGGGTTTTCTCCTCGCATCTGCATGAGCCACCGCAAGGGCCGATGGTCAGTTTGGACTCTGAAATGCGTGCCGAACAGGTAGGGTCGTAGCTTCTTGAGTGCCCAGACCACGGCAAAGGCTTCGCGCTCTATGGTGCTCCACCTCTGCTCTCGGGGCAGCAGCCGCCGACTGAGGAAGGCGACGGGCTGGTCTAGGCCTTGGTCATTCACTTGGGACAGGACGGCCCCAATGCCATGTTCGGAGGCATCGGTCTGGACTAGGAACTCCTTGGCATAGTCGGGAGCCTGGAGGACGGGAGCAGTGCACATGGCCTTTTTTAGAGCATCGAAAGCCTCTTGGCAGGCAGCCGTCCACTGCACCTTCTTTGGCTGTTTTTTAGATGTGAGTTCGGTGAGAGGGCCGACCAGGCTGCCATATCCCCGAATGAAGCGTCGGTAGTATCCTGTGAGTCCCAGGAAGGCTCGGACCTCCGTCTGGGTGATGGGTGGTTCCCAGGCCAGGATGGCGTCGATCTTTGGTTGTAGAGGGGCTACCTGGCCGCTCCCGACCCGGTGCCCCAGGTAGACTACGGAGCCTTGCCCGATCTGGCACTTGCTAGCTTTTACTGTGAGGCCTGCCTGGCGCAGGGCGGTTAGCACCCTCCGGAGGTGCTGGAGATGCTCACTCCACTCCGAACTGAAGACGGCGATATCGTCTAGATATGCCGCGCTGAACTGTTCCAACCCGGCCAGGACCCTATTCACCAGTCGCTGGAAAGTGGCCGGGGCATTTTTCATCCCGAAGGGCATCACGCGGAAGCGGTAGTGCCCGTCGGGGGTGGAGAAAGCGGACCGCTCCTTGGCCCCTTCGGTGAGCGCAATCTGCCAGTATCCGCAGGTGAGGTCGAATGTGCTGAGGAACCGAGCTGCCCCTAGTCGGTCAATGAGTTCGTCGGCTCGTGGAATGGGGTGGGCATCGGCTCGGGTAACGTCATTGAGCCCCCGGTAATCCACGCAGAATCGGAGCTCGGGGGCGACACCGGGGGCCGCTGCCTTCGGGACCAGGACCACGGGGCTGGCCCAGGGACTGTCAGAGGGCTCAATCACCCCCAGGGTCAGCATCTTCGAGACCTCATCTTGAATGCAGGCCCGGACCCGGTCAGGAACCCGGTAGGCTCGGTGTCTCACCGGCGGGCTGTCCCCGGTGTCCACGTCATGAACACACCAGTTGGTGACCCGGGGGGTCAGAGAGAAGAGGTCGGCAAATTGTCTTAGGAGCTGGCGGCAGTCCGCTTGTTGTTGGGCCGTGAGGGCTGGGGAAAGGTTCACTCCCTCCACGGAGCCATCCTGCTCCTTGACACACAGGAGGTCCGGGAGGGGATCCGACTCATCTTCGGCCCCGTCATCGGTGGCCAGCAGGAGGCTCAGTTCTGTCCGCACGAAGTGAGGCTTGAGTCGGTTCACATGCAGGACCCGGAGGGGGTCCCGGGGCGACTGGACGTCCACCAAGTACGTAACTGGACTCTTTCGCTCCACCACCTTGTACGGCCCAGTCCATCGGTCCTGGAGGGCGCCAGGCTTCACGGGGGCCATGACCCACACCTGCTGGCCCGGCTGGAACTCAACCAGAGTGGCATTCTGGTCGTACCAGCGTTTCATCTCTTCTTGACTCGCCTCCAGGTTGGCCTCGGCCAGTTCTCGGAACTTCCTGGTCTGGTTCCGGAGGGCCAAGACGTATTGGAACACATCTCGGGGGGTGGTCTGGGGTGCCGCCTCCCACTCTTCCTTTACCAAACTGAGGGGACCTCGGACGGGGTGCCCATAGAGTAACTCAAACGGGCTGAATCCTAGGGACTTCTGGGGGACCTCTCTATACGCGAACAATAGGCAAGGGAGCAGGACGTCCCACTTCCGCCGGAGGGGTTCGTCTAGGCCAGCGATCATCCCTTTCAAGGTCCTATTAAATCTTTCTACTAGGCCGTTTCCTTGGGGATGGTACGGGGTGGTGAACTTATAGGACACCCCACATTGTTGCCACAGGGACGTCATATACTTTGAGATAAAATTAGTGCCGCGATCGCTCACGACCTCGCGGGGAAACCCCACCCTGGAAAAGATCCCCATCAGGGCCCGGCCCACCACAGGGGCCGTAATGGTGCGCAGGGGGATAGCCTCTGGGTAGCGGGTGGCGTGGTCCACTAGGACCAAGATAAAACGGTGGCCTTGGGAGGTGGGGGGGTCCAGTGGTCCCACGATGTCGATCCCGACTCGTTCGAAGGGGGTACTGACGACCGGGAAGGGTTGGAGGGGAGCCTTGAGTTTCCCTCCACTCTTTCCACTAGCCTGGCACGTGGGGCAGGACTTGCAATGGGCCTCTACCGCTGCTCTCATCTTAGGCCAGTAAAAATGGGTCACAAGACGGTTGTACGTCTTGTCCTGTCCCAGGTGACCGGCGAGGGGGACGTCGTGGGCTAAACCCAGGAGGAAACCTCGGAAGCGGAGGGGTACCACCAGTACCCGTCCCGATCCCAGCTCCACCGACTTCTGCTCACTGTACAGGATGCTATTCTCCCAATAGATTCGGTGCGTCCCGGTCTGGTCACCTGCGGCTTGGCCCTCGGCTTGGCGCCGCAGCCCGACCAGGGACGGACAAGTGGCTTGCTCCCTGCAAAACTCCTCCCGAGTGGGTCCGCCCTCGTGGCGCCATTGGGCCAACTCGGGTAGATCGCCTAACTCAGGGACTGGGTCCGGGTCGGATGGTGTGGGTTCATCGCTAGCGACGGACCCTTCTGATGGGGGGACGGAAGGACCCTCGGCGGGGACTGTTCTGATCTCTTCGATCGGGGTGCTCTCGACCTCCCTCTGGGGAGTGAGTCGGGCGGACATAGATCGGGTGGTGGCGCACACCCACTCGGGGAGTCCCATCATTCCCAGGTGGGCCTTACGCTCTACGTGCTTCCATGGGGAACTCTCTAGGTCGTTCCCTAAAAGGCAGTCGACCGGCTGGGAGGTTCTTACGGCCACCTTGAGTTTGCCTATCACCCCTCCCCACTCAAATGGCACCAGGGCTACCTGGCACATGCTCTCTCTATTGTCTGCGGATATCACAGGGCAAAAGACGTTGGGGAGGATCTGCTCTTCGGGGACTAGGTGCCTGAGGACACCGGTGATACTGGCCCCGGTGTCTCGCAGGGCCTCTACTTGGTGGCCATTGATTTTGACAAGCTGCCCATACTTCTGGGTGTTGGAGGGGAGGAGGCTACCAGGGATCATCTCCCTATCTCCCAGGGATACTAGGGCCATTGCTGCGGGTTCCCACTCTTCGGCTTCCTCTACCCCCTCCCCCAGGGCTACGCTGGCTATCTGTCTCGTCGGGGGGACTTGGGGGGCCATGGGGCACTCTGGGTCATTGGCGTAGTGCCCGGGTTTCTGGCAGCGAAAACATGTGACGGTCACCCGGTGTCCCCGTTTCCCAGGGGGCCCGGTTACTGGTGGAGGGGGCGCCGGGAAAGGTGGAGGTGGTGTCTTCGGGGGGCTAGGCTGGGACTCTCTCGGCCCTCCCTGGTTCCCTCCTCCTCTCTGGCGGGGTGGTCCCTGACTGGTTCGGGGGTACTCTCCTACCATGCCCCGGGAGACCCGGGTGTTGGTCCAGCGGTCGGCCTCCACAGCCAGCTTCCGGGGATCTGTGAGCTTACTGTCCAGCAGATGCTGACGTAGTTCTACGAAGCAGTTCGCAGCTAGATGTTCCCACAACATGAGATCAGTGAGTTCGGCCAGGGTGGTGACCTTGCTGCCCTTGGTCCACCCATCGAAGGCCCGACTGAAAAAGTTTACATATTCCACCCATGTGGTGCCCGGGATCTTCCTGCAGTCCCGGAACCGCTGACGGTACATTTCTGGGGTGAGGCCGTATCTTGTGAGTAGAGCCTCTTTCATGTGGCTGTAGGAGGTCTGCAGGGAGAGGGGTAGGTCGAGCAGGGTGTCCCTTCCTTCGCTCAGAAACCGCCCCCACAACCCCGCCCCCCAGTCCTTCTCCGGGATCCGATGGGAGGTCATGGCGACCTCGTAGGCCCGAAACCATTGCTGAATGTCATCGTTTTTATAATATTCCTTGACCACATCCTTCGGGATGTGGACCTTCTGTTCCGCTGGGGAGACCGTCTCTCGGTTACTTGGGGGCCTCCCTTCCTCGTTTCGGGCCTTGAGCTCGAGTTCCTTTAAGCTGCGTTCGTGCTCCAGCTGGAGCTTCCTTCCTTCGTGCTCCCGTTGGAGCTTTTTCTCCTCCAGTTCGCCTTGTACACGCATTTGTTCTACCGCTAGTTTTTTTTCCGCTAACTTCAACTCGCCCTCAATTTTGAGTTTGGCCAGCTCTAGTTCATGATTGCGGCTTCTCTCTCTGTCCGCGAGTTCTTCTGGGGAGAAGCCCCCGTCTGGTACGCCTCCTCGCACCTGATTGCTGCTGCTTTCACTTTGGGGAGGTTCGGTTTCGTCGGGGCGCTCCCCCGTGCCTTCCGGGCGGGAGGCCCCGGTCTCCACCCAAGTTTTCAGTGCTTTCTGCAAATCTTCCTTCGTGTTGAGACCAGTGGTAGCGATTTTAAGTTCTTTGCAAAACTGCTTCAGCTCCTTGTGTGTATATTCTTCTAGATGCTCCACCTGGAACACCCTGTTGGCGTTGGTTTCTGCGGGGCTCATGGCGCTTCCTTCTGCCATCCTTGTCGGTGGTGCGTCCGTTGTTCAGGGTACGATCTCTAGGTGATGGGCCCGAATCCCGTCGCTTGCCACCAATGTTAGACGGCGACCTCAGAGGAGCCCGGAAAGGGGGTCCTGACTACCCTGAGACCCACCCTCAAAGTATCGTAGCCGGGCACTGGCGGGAGACTCCCCAGGGGGAGGAATCTCGCAGCTAGGATCGTACTTCTGGCGCCACACGACACAGAGTAATCACACCGGTTATTCTCAGAAACAATCTTTATCAAGTAGGCTATCACGGCAAATATGTACACGGTGTGCACGGGTTCAAGAGTCTCGGAAAGGTAGGGGGGTAGCGGGACAGTCTTTGGCAAAAGTTCAAGCAGGGACGTATCCGGCGCACAGCTCACAATCTTCGAGCCGGGGGATACGGGGTCGTAGTCGGGGTCCGGCGGGGCCGTGAGAATCTGGGGGAGCTGCGAGTCACTCAGCGGGCTCAGGTACAGGTTCGGAGGTGTACGATCTTCAAGGAGCCGCGAGTCTCTCAGCAGGCTTAGGCACAAGTTCGGAGATGTTACGATCTTCCAGGAGCCGCGAGTCACTCAGCAGGCTTAGGCGCAAGTTCAGAGATGTTACGATCTTTCAGGAGCCGCGAGTCACTCAGCAGGCTAGGCGCAAGTTCAGAGATGTTACGATCTTTCAGGAGCCGCGAGTCACTCAGCAGGCTTAGGCGCAAGTTCAGAGATGTTACGATCTTTCAGGAGCCGCGAGTCACTCAGCAGGCTAGGCGCAAGTTCAGAGATGTTACGATCTTTCAGGAGCCGCGAGTCACTCAGCAGGCTAGGCGCAAGTTCAGAGATGTTACGATCTTTCAGGAGCCGCGAGTCACTCAGCAGGCTTACGTTGTTCCAGCGTCGAATCTGCCGGACCGGCCCGGAGCACCCCTTGTTATAGGTCGACCCCTCTTTGATGTCCGGGGTCGGTGGAGGCAGGGGTCTTGTCACCTGGGGGTCGCTTGTCGGGGTTTCCTGCTATTGTCTTTTGATCTCGTTCAGGGCCGGGCCGGGAGGAGTCCCAGACACCCAGCAGGCGTGGAGCCAGCTCTCAGGGAGGCCGGAGGGCCGATCGAAACCCATCGTCCCAGGGGAGTCCAGAGGTGCGATAGAAACTGCTCCTCCCTCTCTCATCCCCCTGGAAGTGTGATGTCCTCCAGCCGGAGTGGCGCCTCTAGGCCAGGGTCGCGCTGGGGCCGGGCGGCCATCTTGACGCATGAAGTGGGCATGCGGGCCCGGGGTGGCCGAAAGGAGGGAGGCCATGGACGGGGATGTCCGGGCCGGGTGCGGGTGTTCTGGTAGGAGGGACCGGCTGGGCCGGGTGGTTGGGGCTGCAGGTACCAGGTTTCGGTGGTGCGGGTGCACGGAGGGCCGTTCTGCGAGGCCGGGTCCAACAGCCTGGGAACCCCCCACCACCCAAAAGGAGGTCCGAGCCTTTCTGGGCCTCACTGGCTACTACCGAAGATTCATCCGGGGGTGTGGCAGTCTTGTCGGCCCTCTCACAGAACTCACATCCAAAAAACAGCCAAAGAAGGTGCAGTGGACGACTGCCTGCCAGGAGGCGTTCGATGCCCTAAAGAAGGCCATGTGTACTGCCCCCGTCCTCCAGGCTCCCGACTACTCCAAGGAGTTTGTGGTCCAAACCGATGCCTCCGAGCATGGCATTGGGGCCGTCCTGTCCCAGGTGAATGACCAAGGCCTAGACCAGCCCATCGCCTTCCTCAGCCGGCGGCTGTTGCCCAGAGAACAGAGATGGAGCACCATTGAGCGCGAAGCCTTTGCCGTGGTCTGGGCACTCAAGAAACTACGCCCCTACCTGTTCGGCACCCATTTCAAAGTCCAAACCGACCATCGGCCCTTGCGATGGCTCATGCAGATGCGAGGAGAAAACCCCAAGCTACTGCGGTGGTCAATCTCCCTCCAGAGGGATGGATTTCACCGTATAACATCGCCCTGGTACGGACCACGCCAACGCTGACGGCCTCTCCCGGTTCTTCCGCCTCAGCGAAGAGAACCCCCCAAGATGATGGGCAGTTCTCTCCGGCTTTCAGCTGGGGGGGACGCGTGTTGGACCCGGCCTCGTAGCATGGCTCTACTTGTCCCCGCACCAACTAACCTGGTACCTGCAGCCCCGAGCCCACGGCCTAGCCGATCCTTTTCACCAGAACACACGCACCCGACCCGGACATCCTCGTCCATGGCTTCTCCCCCTTCGGCCACACCGGGCCCGCGTGCCCACTCATGCACCAAGATGGCCGCCCGGCCCCAGCGCGACCCGGGCCTAGCGGCGCCACTCCGGCTAGAGGACACCCCGCTTGCCAGGGGATGAGAGAGGGAGGAGCAGTTCTATCGCACCTCTAAACTCCCCTGGGACGATGAGTTTCGATCGGCCCTCCGGCCTCCCTGAGAGCTGGCTCCACGCCTGCTGGGTGTCTGGGACTCCTCCCGACCCGGCCCTGAAAGGATCAAAAGACAATGGCAGGAAACCCCGACAAGCGACCCCCAGGTGACAAGACCCCTGCCTGCACAGACTCCGGACATCAAAGAGGGGTCGACCTATAACAAGGGGTGCTCTGAGACTGTCCGGCAGATTCGACGCTGGAACAACGAGAGCCTGCTGACGCGGTCGCGGCTCCTGGAACTTAGAACCACCTGAGCCCTGCTGAGTGACTCGCGGCTCCCTGAAGATCGTAAGACCTCCGAACTTGTACCTGAGCCCTGCTGAGTGACTCGCGGCTCCCCGAAGATCGTAAGACCTCCGAACTTGTACTTGAGCCCTGCTGAGTGACTCGCGGCTCCCTGTAGATCGTAAGACCTCCGAACTGTACCTGAGCCCGCTGAGTGACTCGCGGCTTCCACCGACTCCACTGGTCCTGCCGGACCCCAACAACAAGAAGCCTACCCCCCAGCTCGAGGATTGTGAGCTGTGCGCCGGGTACGTCCTCGCCTTGAACCTTTTACCAGAGACTGTCCCGCTACCCCCTATCCCTTCCGAGACTCATTGAGCCCGCGCTCTCCCTGTACATATTTGCAGTGCTAACCTGTTTGATAAAGAGTGATTCCTAAGAACGCACGGTGTGGTGTTTCTGTGTCGTGTGGTGCCAGAAGTACGATCCTCGATACGGGATTCCTCCTCCTGAGGAGTCTTCCGCCAGTGCCCGGCTACGATACTTTGAGGGTGGATCTCAGGGTAGCCAGGACCCCCTTTCCGGGCTCCTCTGAGGTCGCCGTCTAACAATACCCAACCGGGTGGGTAGAAAAAAGCACACTCGGGCGGGTGGGTGAGAAATAGGGAAAAGGCCACACTTTAAAAAGCCCACTCGGGCGGTTAGGGGGTAAAAGGGCACTCGGGCGGGTGGGTGAGCAAAAGTGGATGTGAAAAGGGAAAAAGCCACTTGGGTGGGTGAGAAAAAGGATACTCTGGCAGGTGGGTGGGAAAAAGGATACTCGGGTCGGTTCGTGGGGCAGGAGGCCACTCTTCAAAAGGTGGGTGGGTGAGCAAAAGTGGATGGGAAAAAGGGAAAAGGCCACTCGGGTGGGTGGGAAAAAGGATACTTGGGAAGGTGGGTGGGAAAAAGGGCACCCTGGCAGATGGGTGGGAAAAAGGCCAACCAGGCAGGTGGGTGGGAAAAAGGGAAACGGCCACTCGGGTGAATGAGAAAAAGGATACTTGGGCAAGTGGATGGGAAAAAG